>NW_024543083.1:22765000-24187500 GCF_018167655.1 Microtus oregoni | reverse complement strand
GCAAAGCAGCTCCTAAAATGGAAATTGATGAAGGGATAGATAGATAGATAGATAGATAGATAGATAGATAGATAGATGGGATGCACACGCGCTCGCACATACATACATACATACATACGCACGCATGCACGCACGCACGTGCATGACATGTACAGATGGGGGGGTTCCAATGTTTTCAGAGGAAGGTGCTCGCTGGTAATAATAAAGGTGCTGGTAAATAAGGCTGGAAATAGCTGAATCATTAAAACTCTTCAAATAAATAAAAAGCAATTCCATTTCTCTCTCTCTCTCTCTCTCTCTCTCTCTCTCTCTCTCACCATATACCAGCACATCTGAACTGACTGCAACATACAAAAGAAGAAGAAACACGGAAAGAAGACATCGCTGCTGGACAGGATCTGATCTGAGATGAGAATAAAGTCTTCGAATGGCTGACAACAGCATTTCATTGAGAAGAGATTCCATGTTTTATGCTGTACAGTTAGTTAGTTAGATAGATTAAGAGGGGCCTGTGAACTGGGGTGGGGTGTGGCTTCTCAGGTCACGTCAGGTCAGGGAGGGGCTGAGGAGTGTCCCATTGGCCTTGACAATAGGCACCAGTCAGACGTTAATGTTGAGTTCCTCAAAGGGAACTGACAGAGAACCTTGCTTACCTAAGAAATGCCTGACCTTGGAAAAGGTCTTGTGGAAAGCAGGCGCTTGAAACTGCAGTTTCACGTCTACCCAGAAAGCTCCCTCTCGGAAGGGAAAGTCATCGTGATATCTTACTCTTTTCCCAAGGATACCCTACCTACCCTTCTGATCATTCTTACTGAATTAAGTCTTCCACTGTAAATAAATAAATAAATAAATAAATAAATAGAGTAAGTATGTAAGTAAGCAAATACGTGGATGGATGAACAAATAAATACAAAATTTGCTGTTGTTGGCTGACTTTTATTTCATAATGAATCTCTCTCTCTCTTTCTCTCTCTCTCTCACACACACACACAAACACTATAGAGAGAGATGCTCCATGTCGGGCTGAAGAGATAGTTTAGGTTCAATTCCCAGAATCTACATGGCATCTCACAGCTGTCTGTAATCCAGGAGCCTGAGAGCCATGGCAAAAACACAAATGCACATAAGATAAAAATAAATAAATTTTTTAAACGTGGGGGGGGAGAGACAGAATATAAGAACAAACTGAGAAACAAGGAAAGATAGTGTTGGCTGGCTGGCTGGCTGGCTGGCTGGCCGGCTGGCCAGCTTTCAGTTCCCTGACAGAAATAAGCACATTATGGAGGAACCACAAAGTTGTTACACTATGTGGGTGTGATGAGGAGAGATTGTGAGTGAGTGTCCTGTCAGAATAAAGTTAGTCCATAGTTGATGAAATTCATTATCCCAAAAATTCAGCAGAATATATCCCAAGTTTGCAAATGTGTGATCAGCTTGTGACAGGTTGGGCTGGAGATGCTGAGAACTGGGGAGTCCTCAATGCAAGACCAGACACTCATTCCCATGAAGAGAGAGGGAGGGAGGGAGGGAGGAAGGGAGGGAGGGAGGAAGGGAGGGATCATTCATTCCTATACTCAAGTTTAAGAAAAGATGAGTGGATATGGAGAGACCACTCACAGATATGAAAAATCATTTCCTAAAAATCAAATTTCTCAGTCACTATGCAACTGCTATGGTGCTTCTCCTAGATAGAGCAAAACACACACACACACACACACACACACACACACACAAAGGTGAACCAGGGAAAAGCTTTCTAAGCCTTATTCAGACCTATAGAGGATGCACCGTGACTTCAGAGACCTCAGGGAGTATAGGGATGGGTGCTTGATGCTTCAGACTCATGTCATTGAAGGACATAACATAGTCTGGATTCACAGAGATTCACAACACAGAGCCATTGTCACTTACCCAGAGCTAACAAGAAATTGCAGTCTCAGCCGGGCTGTGGTGTGTGCATGCCTTTAATCACAGCACACACACAGATCTCTGTGAATTCAAAGATGGCCTGATTTACAGAGTGAGTTTTAGGACAGCCCAAGATACACAAAGAAACCCTTTCTTGAAAAACAAAACAAAACAGCAAAAGAAAGAAAGAAAGAAAGAAATGGAAAAAGAAAAAAAAAGGCAGTCTCTTCCCACTCTCTCATCCATTGGCTCTTAAAGAGCTCTCAAGCTGAACTGGAGACCAGGGTGTCATTCATAACTGGGAAGCTAGAAACCTTAGGGGATCACAGGAGTCAGACTGACTGCAGCACTTGATGCCTCAACCCTGCTAATGGCTGTGATATAAGACATGGTAAAATATGGGCTTTGGGCCTTTCAGCCGCGGTAGCCATCTTTCAGTAACTCGCCGACATGACAAACACAAAGGGAAAGAGGAGGGGCACTCGCTATATGTTCTCTAGGCCCTTTAGGAAACATGGAGTTGTTCCTTTGGCCACGAATCTACAAGAAGGGCGATATTGTAGATATTGTAGACATCAAGGGAATGGGCACTGTTCAAAAAGGAATGCCCCATAAATGTTACCACGGCAAAACCGGAAGAGTCTACAATGTCACCCATCATGCTGTGGGCATCATTGTAAACAAGCAAGTTAAGGGCAAGATTCTTGCCAAGAGAATTAATGTGCGGATTGAACACATCAAGCACTCGAAGAGCAGAGACAGCTTTCTGAAGCGGGTGAAGGAGAATGACCAGAAGAAAAAGGAAGACAAAGAGAAGGGCACCTGGGTTCAGCTCAAGCGAACCCAGAGAAGCACACTTTGCGAGGACTAACGGGAAGGAGCCTGAGCTGCTGGAGCCCATTCCCTACGAATTCATGGCCTGATGTACAAAAAGAAATAACACACCTGGACTATTAAAAAAAAAATACGGGCTTTGGCAGAGCGCTACTCCCCTTTCTCTATTATTATTGCTACACAACGAAAAGGACCGGGGGGGGGGGGGGGGGGGGGGTGATGTGCAGTGCTGGTATTGAAATCTCACTGACTCCTTCCGCACTCCTTGTCAATTCCCGACTTTGTCAAATCAACTATCGTGAATCTTTGATGTGGGTTGGCCCTTTAGGAACTCAGAGAAACAAGACAGACCTATTTCATTCCAGAAACCTCCCAGTTCCTGAGCCCTAGCCCTGGAAGTCTCAAAGCCATCACATCCAGGAATCTCTCTAGTCCCTGCTAGTGGTGAACTCACTTCGTCTTCCCCAGGACCACTAATTATTTCTCCGTGTTTTCCTCTGAGATCTGAGGTCAGCTTTCTTCTTCCTCCCTCTGGCCTCTCCATGATCTCCATTCTCTAGACAACATGTCTAGAACTGAGTCTTATAATAGGCACCGAGAGAGTGTATCTTGAGGGCACTTGGCGTTTCTAGGACACAAGTGACATCACAAAATTCCGAGAGCTCTCCAGGATACCGTAGAATTTCCAGAGAAGGGACTGCTGATGTCGTGAGACACGGCCTTTACCTCCTTGCTAATATTTCTCCCCGAACTGACCGACCGACCGACTGACCGGAACCTGAGGTTTCCTTTCCAGGAGTCTCTCCTGCGACACAGAGGGAGCCATTCAGGATTTCCTCCTTCCAAAACCAGAAATTTCTCTCTGCTTCATTAAAATCTTTTCACTACTTCCTTCACCCATGGGGAGTTAGTTAGTTGAACACTCACTTTTTTCATGAATGTCCCTTCCTCCCTCTCCGGAGCATCTCATATTACTGATTCATACTCAGTAAATCAGTAATATGAGAAATTAGGCCAGGAGGACACGGAAGATGAGGGTTGAGTCCTCTGAAGTGAACAAGCACTTAGGGAAGGCTAAACTTAAGGGAATTTGACTCTGAGTGGCAAGACATGAATAGCTGCTGCCAAGGCACAGATGCAGGCATCGGGCTGAGGCACCAACTGGGCCCTTGGCATCCTCCTGCATCATCAGAGCTGTGTGGGAAACTCAGACCAAAGGAGGGCCGTGTTCAAAGGGAGAGGGCATTTTCTATGGATGGCTGCCAGCTATCTCTTGGCTTCTGTAAGTACAGGAACTCAACAAAGACAGAGACATGCCAGACAGGAGGTTTTGGTAAAAATCTGAACTGAACTGAATAGAAACTGGCTATTACGTATTAGTGTTTTCAGAGTTATGTCTGAGGAACAAAATACTTAAATAAAATAAAACCAAATCCTTAAAAAACATCCAGGTGTCCTCTGAGGGGGCATGGAAAACAAAACAAAACAAAAAGATAAGAGGGATTTTAGTTGTTCCAAAAACCCTCAGGAACAAAACTTCCCCAGGAGAATAGCAAGAGTTCATTGGGAAACTGTCTATCTCCTGTTGCATTGTTTCAAGTTTTTCTAACTTGAGACTGGATGGTGTCAGCTGTAAGATTTTCATCTTTTACGCTCACGTGAGATTCTAGCCTTTTTTCTTTTTTTATTGAGAGATGGACACATGTTCTCTCCCTCTAGTTCTATTGGCTGTACAGCTTTGACCAAGAAAGAGGGTTGGATTTCATCAAAGAATTTCTCTCCATTTTATATTTCACCCACTTTTGATTGCTATTAAGTGCAATCTAGCTGGTTTGTGGTGTTTCAGGAACACTTTCCTTATTCTTCTGGGTTTTGTGTGTGTGTGTGTGTGTGTGTGTGTGTGTGTGTGTTTGGTTTTGTGAGACAGGGTTTATCTAGGGAACAGTCCTGGAATGTCCTTGGTAGGTGAGGCTGGCCTTGAACTCCCCCTGCCTCTCTGTCATTTCTTCCTACTTGGTGTGTGTTTGGTTGCTGTTTTGAGTTTTCAGATCTCCTGAAAAAAAGATCAAGATCATTTCTTTCCTAAACTCTGTGTCCTTGGGACACAAGCATTAAAGGGTGTGGCTACAGCTCCACTGGATCTCTTTGATATGGATATCTGCAGCCTTTCCTGTTGGAGTTGGGAAATTGAAAGTTGTTGACTTGAATTCACTCATTGCAAAAAAAAAAAATAATAAATAAATAAATAAAACACCCTTATTTATTTTATTATTTCTTACATTTTAACTTGATTTTTTTTCTTTTTTGAGACAGGAATTGGCTTTTTATTTATGCTCCAGACAATCTATCTCACTACATGGCCCAGGACTTCTTTCTGAATGCTTCCATGATAGTAGTCAGCTGCCCAAAATATACTGCTACTGCTGCAATTTTAGAAAAAAATTAAATAAAAATAAATAACCTGAGATAAACAAAGAAAAAAAGGAAAACACCTGTTTTTCCTTCCTTCCTTCCTTCCTTCCTTCCTTCCTGTTTTCTTCTTTTATTATTTTTTATTTTTGGTTTCTCTGTATAATACCTTTAACTCACTATATAAACCAGGCTGTCATCTTGGTGACATTATGGTTTTGTTTTTTCTTATTTCTGGTCTGAAAATTGACAAATTGACATTTCTTCTCCCTCTCTCTTGCTCATTTAATTCATGTTTTATTTTATGTGTTTATTTATTCATTTATTTATTTATTTTTGTTTGTGTTTTGTTTTTGATTTTCAAGGCATGGTTTCTCTGTTGTCTTAGAACTAGCTCTTGTCGACCAGGCTGTCCTCAAACTCCCAGAGATCCAACTGCCTCTCTGCCAGATATGGAACCAGTCATCTTGGTTAGTTCAAAAGCCACCCCATAAACACATGTGCGCGCGCCACGCGCGCACACACACACACACACACACACACACACACACACACACACAGAGGCACACCCAGAGGCACACCCAGAGAAACATAATTTTTTTTTTAATTAATTGCTTGGAGAGATGGCTCGGTGGCTCTGAGGAAGTGGTTTGCATTCCCAGCACCCATATGGCAGCTCATATGTGATTGTAAATCCAGTTCCTGGGTGATCTGACACCCTCACACCATTGCACATATAAAGTTAAAGAAATCATAAAATATTCTTCTCTCTGACTGGGCGGTGGTGGCACAATTTAACATTCAATTGAACAGAAATCTTGGATATATATACCCAAAAGTGGTATTGCTGGGTATTGAGGAAGGTTGTTTCCTACTTCCCTGAGAAATTGCCACACTGACATCCCAAGGGGCTAGACCAGCTTGCATTCCCACCAGCAATGCAGGAGCATAAATAAATTGTCATCAGATGGGCAGGAATGACTGTATATGTTGACCTTCCTTTCACACCTTCCCCATGGGCTCCTGAGAGGGGGTGAGGCCTCCTGCAGGGAATCCTCTGCCCAAGGCTCCCCCAGGAACCCACTCTCTCCCTTCCACCAGTCCCAGGCTACATCTCAGGCATAGGTGGCGGGCCCTCTGGTTACCCAGGATGTGACAGACATGAACACGTGAGAAACAGGAAGGAATGAGGAATGGTGTCCACTCTCTCACTAAATGCAGGCCTGCCTGCAGTGATTGAAAGAATCAGAACTGGAGAGATGGAATTTCTGGACTTTCCAGAAACCACATGGTGGAAATCTAGTGCCCTCTTCTGTTGATAGGGCCTAGATGTGCATATTTGCTGTTTTCTGGTTGAAGCTGGGAAACAGTACCTTCTTGCTGAAGTTGGATAATTGTTGAATTCAGCCATTTTCAGGTTTCATAGAAAACAAAACAAAACAAAAAGCCCCTTCTTTGTTTTATTTCACATTTTAATTTGATTTTTTTTTTTGAGACAGGACCTGTCTTTTTATTTGTGTTTCAGACAAACTATTTTACTACATGGCCCAGGACTTCTTCTTTCTGAACACTTATGCTGCAAATACAATCTTTTTTTAAAAAAAATTAATTAATTAATTAATTATTATGTATACAGCATTCCTTCCATGCATGACTGCAGGCCAGAAGACCCCATTACAGATGGTTGTGAGCCACCATATTGTTGCTAGGAATTGAACTCAGGACCTTTGGAAGAACAGTCAGTGCTCTTAACCTCTGAGCCATCTCTACAGCCCCTGAAAATATAATCTTAAAAGAAAAAGTAAAATTAAAATGAATGGCCTGGAATTAACAAAGACAAAAAAGGGGGAAAAAAAAAAACCCTGCATTTTCTTGCTTGCTTGCTTTTTTTTTTTTCTCTTCTTTTATTATTTTTTGAGGCACGGTTTCTCTGTGTAACAGCCCTAGCTGTCCTGGAACTCAGTTTATAGACCAGGCTGTCTTGTTGGTAACGTTCTCTTTTTATTCTTATTTCCTATCTGTAAATCCACATTTCTTCTCTCTCTCTCTCTCTCTCTCTCTCTCTCTCTCTCTCTCTCTCTCAATTTATTTATTTCTTGTTTGGTTTTGTGTTTTGCTTTATGAGACAGGGTTTCTCTGCTGCTTTGGAGACTGTTCTTGGAACTAGCTCCTTTCTTGTAGACCAGGCTGGCCTAAAACTCCCAGAGATCCTGCCTCTGCCAGATATGGAGCCAGTGCTCTTGAATGCCTTCATCTGGTGAGGTCAAAATATACCCCCCCCACACACACACCAAACACAAACACAGGCACAGGCACACCCAGAGACACATAAATAAACTTTTAAATTAAGAGCCTGGAGAGCTAGTTTGGCAGCTCTTCCAAAGAAATTGGGTTCAATTCCCAGCACCTGCATGGTTAAATAAATCATAAAAAAAAAATTCTTTAAGAAATTGAAATTAAACTACACAACTGGAAACACTGTCTCAAATAAAAGTAAAATAAAATGTAAAAGAGTGCAGTGCTAAGTGCAGTTATGAAAATGTTTGGAAATATGACACCTTCCCTGTCTCCCCCACATACACAGGCACACCGAGAGAGAGGTTTAAATAAATGTGGTGGTGGCACATGCCTTTATTCCCAGCACACAGGGGGCAGAGGCAGGTGAATTTCTTGGGAGTTGGAAGCCAGCCTGGTCTACAAGAGCTAGTTCCAGATCAGCTAGCACTGTTACCCAGGGAAACCCTGTTTCGAAAAACAAGACAAAAAAATTAAAATTGAAGTAAATGTACAAGCCAAAGCTACAGGCCCTGGCCTCCACTCCTGTCCCTGAGGGCACCTGGTAAAAGTGAGAAGGCAGATTTCAGAGACTAGTAAAGTTCAAGGTCACCAGCCCTTCCTAACAGCTAGAACTCCTTGCTGAACCATTAAAGGGTGAGTCTAAGGCGGGCAGTGGTGTGCACGCCTTTAATCCCAGCACTCTGGAGGCAGAGGCAGGCAAATCTCTGGGAGTTTCAGGACAGGCATCAAAGCTACAGAGAAAACTTGTCTTGAAAAACCAATAAATAAATAAATAAATAAATAAATAAATAATATAAAGGGTGAGGCTACAACTTGATTGGTCTGCTTAGATATGCATTTTTAAAAAATTTTTTTTTGGAGGACCAGTGCTCAACTACAGTCTTAAGCTCCTAAACTAAGGTGACCCACCCAGAGCGGTGAGTGCCTGCCAGCCGGGCAGGCCTCAGGGTCCCCTGTAAGGGAGTCGGGCACCTCCAGCTCTGGCGCCAGGCTTCCTGCGCGCTCCTGGATACCACCCCCCCACTTGCTCCATTCATCCTGTTGGCCCTGGATCATTGGGCTACCGGTGGCCCTGTTTAGTTGCCGAGGAATCCCATCAGGACGGTTGCGGAGGAATCCCATCTGGACAGGAACGGTTCCTGCTTCTACACTGAAGAGATATACCCTGAGAGTCAATCACAGCAAAGTCTGGACCAAGAGACCAGGCCTCTCCTGGTTCCATTTGAAGGAAGAGATGGGAAGGCGCCAATACAAGAATTCCTCCAACAATCTGAAAGGCAACATGACACCACCAGAAACCAGGGATCCCGAAATAAGAAGAATTGTATACCCTACTCCTGAAGAAATAGAAGAAATCGACTCAAAAGTGAACTATATGAAAATAATAGAGGACCTTAAACAGGAGGTGAAAAACTGCCATAAACAATTAGAGATTACAAACAAAAAGGTAGAGGAAATGAATAAATCGCTCAAAGACACGCAAGAAAACCAAGAGAAACAAGAAAAAGCAATCAAACAGGTTAGGGAAGCGGTTCAAGACATGAAGAATGAAATGGAAGCAATGAAGAAAGCACAAACCGAGGGAAGAATGGAGATGGAAAATCTGGGTAAACGAACAGGAATGACAGAAACAAGTACTAACAACAGATTACAAGAGATAGAAGAGAGAATATCAGACACTGAAGATACCATAGAAAAAATAAACACACTGATCAAAGAAAACAGCAAAACCAACAAATTCTCATCACAAAACATTCAGGAAATTTGGGACACAATAAAAAGACCAAACCTAAGAATAATTGGAGTAGAAGAAGGAGAAGAAGTGCAGCTCAACGGTACAGAAAATATACTTAATAAAATTATAGAAGAAAACTTTCCCAACCTGAAGAAAGAGGTACCTATGAAGGTTCAAGAGGCATACAGAACACCAAATAGGCTGGATCAAAAAAAAACATCCCCTCGCCATATAATAATCAAAACACAAAATACACAGAATAAAGAAAGAATATTAAGAGCCGCAAAGGAAAAAGGCCAAGTTACTTATAAAGGTAAACCTATCAGACTTACACCTGACTTCTCTATGGAAACCATGAAAGCCAGAAGGTCCTAGATAGATGTACTGCAAAAACTAAGAGATCATGGATGCAAGCCCAGACTACTATATCCAGCCAAGCTTTCGTTCACTATAAATGGAGAAAACAAAATTTTCCAGGATAAAAACGAATTCAAACAATACGTAGCCACAAATCCAGCCTTACAGAAAATTATAGAAGGAAAATCACTAACCAAGGAGTCCAACAATGCCCACAATAACTCAGTCATCTAGAGACCTTTCACCAGCGCAACTCAAAGAAGGGAAACACACAAACCCTACTACTAAAAAAGTGACCGGAGTTAACAACCACTGGTCATTAATATCACTTAATGTCAATGGGCTCAACTCACCTATAAAAAGGCACAGGCTAAGGGATTGGATACGAAAACAGGATCCAACGTTCTGCTGTCTACAAGAAACACACCTCAACCACAAAGACAGGCACCTACTCAGAGTAAAGGGCTGGGAAAAGGCTTATCAAGCAAATGGTCCTAAGAAACAAGCAGGTGTGGCCATACTAATTTCTAACAAAGTTGACTTCAAACTTAAATCAATCAGAAGAGATGGAGAGGGACATTTTATACTCATAACAGGAACAATTCATCAGGATGAAGTCTCAATCCTGAATATCTATGCCCCGAATATAAAAGCGCCCACGTATGTAAAAGAAACATTACTAAAACTCAAGGCAGCCATCAAACCACACACACTAATAGTAGGAGACTTCAACACTCCTCTCTCACCAATGGACAGGTCAATCAAACAGAAACCTAACTGAGAAATTAGAGCATTAATGGAGGTAATGAAGCAAATGGACTTAACAGACATCTATAGATTATTCCACCCAAAGAGGAAAGAATATACCTTCTTCTCTGCAGCTCATGGAACCTTCTCGAAAATTGACCACATACTCGGTAACAAAGCTAACTTACACAGTTACAAAAAAATATTAGTAACCACCTGTGTCTTATCAGATCACCATGGATTAAAGTTAGAATTCAACAACAATGCTACCCCCAGAAAGCCTACAAACTCATGAAAACTGAACAGTCAACTTCTGAACCATACCTGGATTAAGGAAGAAATAAAGAAAGAAATTAAAGTCTTCCTGGAATTCAATGAAAATAAAGAAACAACATACTCGAACTTACGGGACACTATGAAAGCAGTGCTAAGAGGAAAGTTCATCGCACTAAGTGCCCACTTAAAGAAAACAGAGAAAGCACATATTGAAGACTTAACAGCCCACCTGAAAGCTCTAGAAAAAAAAGAAGCAGACTCACCTAGGAGGAGTAGAAGATTGGAAATAATCAAACTGAGGGCTGAAATCAACAAAATAGAAACACAGAAAACAATCCAAAGAATCAATGAAACAAAAAGCTGGTTCCTGGAGAAAATCAACAAGATTGATAAACCCCTATCCAAACAAATCAAACGGCAGAGAGAGAATACGCAAATTAATAAGATCAGAAATGAAAAGGGGGACATAACCACAGACACAGAGGAAATTCAGAGAATCATCAGATCATATTACAAAAGCCTGTATAACACAAAACTGGAAAATGTAAAAGAAATGGACACTTTTTTAGATAAATACCATATACCAAAGTTACACCAGGACCAGGTGAACAATCTAAACAGACCTGTTGGTCGTGAAGAATTAGAAGCTGTTATCAAAAACCTCCCTACCAAAAAAAGCCCAGGACCAGATGGTTTCAATGCGGAATTCTACCAGAACTTCCAAGAAGAGCTAATACCCATACTCCTTAATGTATTCCACAAAATAGAAACAGAAGGGTCATTACCTAATTCCTTTTATGAAGCTACAGTTACTCTGATACCAAAACCACACAAAGACTCAACCAGGAAAGAGAATTACAGGCCAATCTCACTCATGAACATCGACGCAAAAATCCTCAACAAAATACTGGCAAACCGAATCCAAGAACACATTAGGAAAATTATCCATTATGATCAAGTAGGCTTCATTCCTGAGATGCAGGGCTGGTTCAACATACGAAAATCTATCAATGTAATCCAGCATATAAATAAACTGAAGGAAAATAACCATATGATCATCTCATTAGATGCTGAAAAAGCATTCGACAAAATTCAAGATCCATTTATGTTAAAAGTCTTGGAGAGATTAGGGATACAAGGGTCATACCTAAATATAATAAAAGCTATATACAGCAAGCCGACAGCTAACATCAAATTAAACGGAGAGAAACTCAAAGCCATCCCACTTAACTCAGGAACACGACAAGGATGTCCACTCTCTCCATACCTCTTCAATATAGCACTTGAAATTCTAGCAATAGCAATAAGACAACATAATGGGATCAAGGGGATTCGAATTGGAAAGGAAGAAGTTAAACTTTCGTTATTCGCAGATGATATGATAGTGTACTTAAGTGACCCCCAAAACTCCACCAAAGAACTTTTACAGCTGATAAACAGCTTTAGTAATGTGGCAGGATACAAGATCAACTCCAAAAAATCAGTCGCCCTCTTATACACAAAGGATATGGAAGCAGAGAGGGAAATCAGAGAAGCTTCACCATTCACGATAGCCACAAACAGCATTAAATATCTTTGGGTAAATCTAACCAAGGAAGTGAAAGATCTATTTGACAAGAACTTTAAGGCATTGTAGAAAGAAATTGAAGAGGATACCAAAAAATGGATTGATCTACCTTGCTCTTGGATTGGGAGGATCAACATAGTAAAAATGGCAATTCTACCAAAGGCAATTTATAGATTCAATGCAACCCCATCAAGATCCCATCAAAATTCTTCACAGATCTGGAGAGGACAATAATCAACTTTATATGGAAAAACAAAAAACCCAGGATTGCCAAAACAATCCTATACAATAAAGGATCTTCTGGAGGCATTACCATCCCTGACTTCAAACTCTATTACAGAGCTACAGTAATGAAAACAGTGTGGTACTGGCATAAAAACAGAGAAGTCGACCAATGGAATCGTATAGAAGACCCGGATTTTAACCCACAAACCTATGAACACCTCATTTTTGATAAAGGAGCTAAAAGTATACAATGGAAGAAAGAAAGCATCTTCAACAAATGGTGCTGGCACAACTGGATGTCAACCTGTAGAAGAATGAAAATAGACCCACATCTTTCACCGTGCACAAAACTCAAGTCCAAATGGATTAAAGACCTCAATATCAGCCCGAACACACTGAAAAGGATAGAAGAGAAAGTGGGAAATACCCTACAACAGATTGGCACAGGAGATCGCTTCCTATGTATAACCCCAGAAGCACAGACATTAAGAGCAACATTGAATAAATGGGACCTACTGAAACTGAGAAGCTTCTGCAAAGCAAAGGACACTGTCACTAAGACACAAAGGCAACCTACTGACTGGGAGAAGATCTTCACCAACCCCGCAACAGACAAAGGTCTGATCTCCAAAATATATAGAGAACTCAAGAAACTAGACTTTAAAATGCTAATTAACCCAATTAAAAAATGGGGCACTGATCTGAACAGAGAATTCTCAACAGAAGAAGTTCAAATGGCCAAAAGACACTTAAGGTCATGCTCAAATTCCTTAGCAATCAGGGAAATGCAAATCAAAACAACTTTGAGATATCATCTTACACCTGTGAGAATGGCTAAAGTCAAAAACACCAACGATAACCTTTGCTGGAGAGGTTGTGGAGGAAGGGGTACCCTCATCCATTGCTGGTGGGAATGCAATCTTGTGCAACCACTGTGGAAGTCAGTGTTTCGGTTTCTTCGGAAATTCGGCATCAACCTACCCCTGGACCCAGCAATACCACTCTTGGAAATATACCCAAGAAATGCCCTATCATATGACAAAAGCATTTGTTCAACTATGTTCATAGCAGTATTATTTGTAATAGCCAGAACCTGGAAACAACCTAGATGCCCTTCAATGGAAGAATGGATGAAGAAAGTATGGAATATCTACACATTAGAGTACTACTCAGCGGTAAAAAACAATGACTTCTCGAATTTTGCATGCAAATGGATGGAAATAGAAAACACTATCCTGAGTGAGGTATCCCAGACCCAAAAAGATGAACATGGGATGTACTCACTCATAATTGGTTTCTAGCCATAAATAAGGGTCACGGAGTCTACAATAGGTGAATCTAAAGAAGCTAAGTAAGAAGGGGAACCCAAGGAAAAACATATAGTTATCCTCTTGGCTAAGGGAAGTAGACAAAAGTGCCGGGGAGAAAATTGGGATCTTGGGGTGGGGAGGGTTGGGAGTAAGAGGAGATGGGGAGAGAAAAGTTAGAAGGGAAGGAGGTCGGGCCTTGGGAAAGCAGGAGGATTGGGATAAAGGAAGGTTGGACAGGGGAACACGGAACCACAATTATTAGTTATGAGAACCACTTTAGGGTTGGCAAGAGACCTGACCCTAGAGGGGCTCCCAGGTGCCCAAGCTGAGGTCCCCAGTTAGTTCCTTGGGTAGTTGAGAATAGGGAACCTGAAATGACCCTATCCTTGAGCAATACTGACGAATATCTTGCATATCATCATAGAAACTTCATCTGGTGATGGATGGAGATAGAGACAGAGACCCACACTGGAGCACTGGACTGAGCTCCCAAAGTCCCAATGAGGAGCAGAAGGAGGGAGAACATGAGCAAAGAAGTCGGGACCACGAGGGATGCACCCACCCACTGAGACAGTGGAGCTGATCTATTGAGAGCTCACCAAGACCAGCTGGACTGTGACTGAAAAAGCATGGGATAAAACTGGACTCTCTGAACATGGCGAACTATGAGGGCTGATGAGACGCAAAGGACAATGGCACGGGGGTTTGATCCTACGTAGTGTGATGGCTTTGTGGGAGCCCAGGCAGTTTGGATGTTCACCTTCCTAGATATGGACGGAGGTGGGAGGTCCTAGGTCTTACCACAGGGCAGAAAACCCTGGCTGCTCTTTGGACTGGAGAGGGAGGGGGAAAGGAGTGGGGGGAGGGGGAGAAGGGTGGGAGGAGGGGGCGTAGGGGGGAGGAGGGGGAGGGAAATGGGAGGCTGGGAGGAGGTGGAAACTTGTTTTTTTTTTCTCCTTTTCTCAATAAAAAAAATTTTTTTTGTTTTTTTTTTAGATATGCATATTTTTGTTATAGTCGTTTTTGTTTTACTGGGCAGGAAAAGATATCCAAGTCTGAATTTTTCCACAGCTGCTTTAATTTTCTCAGACTCTGTATTTAGTATGAGAAGTGGGGTGTGGGGTAGGTTGTACAAACACAACTACTGAAGAAAAGAAACCCCAAGAAAGCAAGCGAGTGGTTGCCATGGTGAAATGTCTTTGAAAGGCATTTAGGTGACTGGGAACTGCCCTTGTTGCCTCCCTCCTTTCCTCCCTCTCACCAATCCATAATTGTGGCAGCCCCTGGGCCCACATAGTCCTTTCACTGATCGGTCAGACACACTCTTTGTTTTATTTTTTAATTTTTGAATTGTGGGTGAAGTCAATTAATTGAGCTCTTAGATTATTATCATCATCATTATTATTTGTTTATTTGTGGTTTTTCTACATAGGGATTCCCCTTGTATGCTTGTTTGCCCTGGAACTCACTTTGTAGACAAGGCTGGCCTCAGACTCACAGAGATCTAGCTGCCCCTGCCTCCACCTCTGCTTCCTAGTGCCGGAATTAAAGGCCTGTACTAAACACACTTTTAGTTTCTCTGTGTCTGTCGTCGCTTTGCCTGCAGAACAAGGTAGCCTCAAACTCACAGCGATCTGCCTGCCTCTGCCTCTCCTGATCTCTGAGGGCTGAGAACTGAGAATAAAGAAATGTGCTGCCACCATTACCCAGCTAGGCAGCTGCCCAAAATATACTGCTGCTGCTGCAATTAAAAAAAAAATAAATTAAAATAAAATAACCTGAGATAAACAAAACAAAAAAAAAACATGAGATAAACAAAGAAAAAAAGGAAAACACCAGTTTTTCTTCCTTCTTTCCTTTTTTCCTTCTTTTCTTCCTTCCTTGTTTTTTTTTTTCTGTTTTCTTCTTTTATTATTTTTTTGGTACAGGGTTTCTCTGTATAATACCTTTAACTCACTATATAAACCAGGCTGTCATCTTGGTGACATTATGGTTTTGGTTTTTTTTCTTATTTCCTGTTTGATCATTTCTTCTCTCTCTCTCTCTCTCTCTCTCTCTCTCTCTCTCTCTCTCTCTCTCTCACACACACACACACACACACACACAGATTTAATTTATGTTTTTTATTTTTGTTTGTGTTTTTATTTTGATTTTCAAGGCAGGGTTTTCTCTGTTGCTTTGGAGCCTGTCCTTGGAACTAGCTCTCATCGACCAGACTGGCCTCAAACTCCCAGAGATCCACCTGCCTCTCTGCCAGATATGGAACCAGTCCTTCTGAATGCTTTCATCCTTCCTGGTCTTTAAAAATTTGAAATGAAACTAAGTTCTACACAACTGGAAAGACTGTCTCAAATAAAAGTTAAATAAAATGTTCTGAAATAGGGCACCTTCCCTGCCCCCCCCCCCAAGGAAACACTTGGGTGCAGACCAAGAGATACAAACAAAATTTGAAATGAAACTAAATGTACATGAAATTAACAGAATGAGATACTAAAAACTTAGTTGGGTTGTCACTGTGGTGCACATCTTTTATTCTATCATCCAAGAGACAGAGACAGGTGTACCTCTGTGAATTCCTAGGTTTTGGAGAGAGGCCCCCGTCCCAAATTAAAAAAAAAATATATAAATATATATATATATATATATATATATATATATATATATATATATATATATATAAAAGTTCAACCAAAAAAAAAAGGAAGAAAAGAAGAAAGAAACATTATGAACTGTCTCCTTGTTTCTAGAAACTTGTTTTGATTTGCATTTCTCTGATGACTAAGCATGTTGAACATTTCCTTAAGTGTCTTTCGGCCATTTTAGATTCCTCGGTTGAGAGTTCTCTGTTTAAGTCTGTGCTCCATTTTGTGAATTGGATTATTTGTTCTTAAGATGACCAATGTCTCGAATTCTTTGTATGTTTTGGAGATCAGACCTCTGTCTGATGTGGGGTTAGTGAAGATCTTTTTCCATTCTGTAAGGCCATCATTTTGTCTTGTTGGCCGTGTTCTTTGCTTTACAGAAGCTTTTCAGTTTCAGGAGGTCTCACTTATTAATTGTTTCTCTCAGTGTCTGTGCTACTGGGGTTCTATTTAGGAAACGGTCTCCTGTGCTGATGCGTTCAAATGCATTTGATATTTTTATTTTTATATTCTTTTATTGTGGATGAAGTCAATTATTTGAACTCTCGAATATTTTTATTGTTATTATCTCTTTATTTGTTTGTTTATTTGTGGATTTTCAACATAGGGTTTCGTTGTGTACCCTTGTATGCCCTGGGACTCACTTTGTAGACAAGACTGGCCTCAGACTCACAGAGAGCCATCTGCCTCTGCCTCCTAATGATGGGATTAAAGGCTAAGCAACCTTTTTTATATATTTATTTTCCTAATAATTTATTTTATCGGCATTGGTGTTTTGCCTGCATGTATGTCTATCTGAGGGTGTCAGATCTTGGAGTTACAGATAGCTGTTAACTGCCATGTGGGTGGTAGGAATTGAACCTGGGTCCTCTGGAAGAGCAGTCAGCACTCTTAACCACAGAGTCATCTCTCTCCAGCCCCCACCCTTTCTTTTTGAAAACGGTTTCTCTGTGTCACTTTGCCTGTCCTGAATCTCAATCTTCAGAACAAGGTAGCCTTAAACTCACAGTGATCTGCCTGCCTTGGTCTCCCTGATCTTGGAGGTGTTTTTATCATCTCTCTGTCTGGCTATCCAGCTATCTATCCATTCATTTATTAGTTTATGTATTTATTTATTTATTTTTGTTTTCGGAGACAGGATTTCTCTCTAGCTTTTGAGTCTGTCCTGGATTCAGACCTGGTCACAGCTGTACCTGAAAATAAAATAAAACAAACAAACAAAAACAAAAACAAAGCAAAGCAAAAGCCAGGCAGGACTCTCTGGTTGACCTTCCCTTTCCCCCTCCCCCATGGGCTCCTCAGAGGCAGTGAGGCCTCCTGCAGGGAATCCACAGAGCCAGCCTCTGCCCAAGGCTCTCCAGGGAACCCACTCTCTCCCTTTCCCCCAGCCCCAGGGCTGCCGGCCACATCTATCTCAGGCAGAGGTGGCGGGCACTCTGGCTATCCAGGATGTGACAGACACAGGCACACAGAAGGAGGGAGGAATGGTGCCCACTCTCTCACTAGACGCAGGCAGGCATGCAGGAGGAACAATGAAAGAAAGAGAACTGGAGAGATGGAATTTCTGGAATGTCCAGAAACCACATGGTGGGGATCTAGTGTCCTCTTCTGGTGACAGGGAGTACAGCACAGACTTGGGTTCTTGTGCTCCTGAGATGTAACCCCCACAAAGCAGCAGCTCATAAGTGATTGTAAATCCAGTTTTACATGACTGCACATAAAATGAAGTTAAATAAATCATAAAAAATTCTTTAAAAATTTGAAATTAAAATGAGTCCTACACAACCGGAAAGACTGTGTCAAATAAAAGTAAAATAAAATGTTCTAAAATAGGACAACTTCCCTGCCCCCCACCCCCACAGGGACACACTTGGTGCAGACCAAGAGATACAAACAAAATTTGAAACTAAATTAAATGTACAAGAAACTGAGCCTGGTTATTGTGGTGCACATCTTTTATTTTATCATCAAAGAGACAGAGGCAGGTGGACCTCTGTGAATTCCCAGGCTTTATAGAGAGGCCCCCAACCCAAATAAAAAAAAATATAAAAGTTTAACCAAACACCCCCCCCCCCAAAAAAAAAGGAAGGAAGGAAAGAAGAAGGAGACATTATAAACTGTCTCCTTGGTCCTAGAAACTGGACCATGGGAGTTTAGGACCTATGAGACAGTGCACGAGTCTTGTGATCTCCCTTGGTAGATGAGTCTGGATTTTAACTCACAGATGTCCTTCTGCCTGTGTCTCCCACGTGCTGGAATAAAGGGTTCCCTAATTCTTGAATGGCATACTGAAAGTAGTTATTTCTACTTAGTTTGCGTTTGATTTTTTTTAAAAAAAGTCCATGCCTATTTATTTATTTATTTTTGGTTTTTCACGACAGGGTTTCTCTGTAGCTTTGGAACTAACCCTTGTAGACCAGGCTGGCCTCAAATTCACAAAGATCCACCTGCCTTTGCCTCCCAAGTGCTGGGATTAAAGGAATGTGCCACCACCACCACCCGCCTTTGTTTCTTTTATTTACTTTTGTTAAGCTCTACATTTTTCTTTGCTCTCTTCCATGCCTCCCCTTCAACCCTCTCCCAAGGTTCCCATGCTCTCAGGAGATCTTGTCTTTTTCTACTACTCATGTATTTTAGATCTATTTATGTCTCTCTTAAGGTCCTCATTGTTGTCTAGGTTCTCTGGGATTGTGATTTGTGAGCTTTATGATTAAAAATCACTTATGAGTGAGTATGTGTGGTAATTGTTATTTAGGGTCTGGGTTACTTTCCTCAAAATGATGTTTCCTAGCTTCATCCATTTGCTTGCAAAATTCAAGATGTCATTATTCTTTTCTGCTGTGTAGTAAGTACTCCATTGTGTAAGTATACCACATTTTCCTCATCCATTCTTCAGTCAGAGGGCATTTAGGCTGTTTCCAGGTTCTGGCTATGACAAACAATGCTGCTATGAACATAGTTGAGCCCGTGTCCTTGTGGCACAATTGAGCATCCTTTACATATATACCTAACAGGGGTATTGCTGGGTCTTGAGGAAGGTTGTTTCCTAATTTTTTGAGAAATCGCCACACTGACATCCAAAGGGGGCTGTACCAGCTTGTATTCCCACCAGCAATGCAGGAGTGTTCCCTTTTCCCCACATCCTCTCCAGCATAAGTTGTCATCAGTGTTTTTGATCTTGGCCATCCTTACAGGTATAAAGTGGAATCTCAGAGCTGTTTTGATTTACATATCTCTGATGACTAAGGATGTTGAACATTTCCTTAAGTGTCTTTCAGCCATTTTAGATTTCTCGGTTGAGAGTTCTCTGTTTAGGTCTGTACCTCCATTTTGTGAATTGGATTATTTGTTCTTGAAATGACCAATGTCTTGAGTTCTTTATGTATTTTGGAGATCAGACCTCTGTCTGATGTGGGGTTAGTGATGATATTTTCCCATTCTGTACTGGAGTTAGATTTAGGAAGCGGTCTCCTGTGCCGATGCGTTCAAATGCTTTTTTTAAATAAATATTTATTTATTATGTATACAATATTCTTTCTCTGTGTATGTCTGAAGGCCAGAAGAGAGCACCAGACCCCATTACAGATGGTTGTGAGCCACCATGTGGTTGCTGGGAATTGAACTCAGGACCTATGGAAGAGCAGGCAATGCTCTTAACCGCTGAGCCATCTCTCCAGCCCCCGTTCAAATGCTTTTGATATTTTTATTTTTATATTTTTTTTATTGTGGATGAGGTCAATTATTTGAACTCTCAAATATTTTTATTGTTAGTATCTGTTTGTTTATTTGTGGTTTTGCAACACGGGGTTTCCTTGTATATCCTTGTGTGCCCTGGAACTCACTTTGTAAACAAGACTGGCCTCAGACTCACAGAGATCCGCCTGCCTCTGCCTTCTAGTGCTGGCATTAAAGGCGTACACTAAACACATTTTTTTTGAAAACAGGGTTTTTCTGTGTCACTTTACCTGTCCTGAATCTCAATGTGCAGAACAAAGTAGCCTTAAACTCACAGTGATCTGCCTGCTTTGGTCTCCCAGATCTTGGAGGTGTTTTATCATCTTGCTTGCTTGATTCTTTGTTTTCTTGCTCTCTTGCTTTTTTTCCCTTCTTTTATTAGTTAATTCTTGAGGCACGGTTTCTCTGTGTAACAGCCCTAGCTGTCCTCTCTCTCTCTCTCTCTCTCTCTCTCTCTCTCTCTCTATATATATATATATATATATATATATATACATAATATGTATATATTATACATAATATATACATATATATATACACACACACATATGTGTTTGGTTTTGTGTTTTGCTTTATGAGACAGGGTTTCTCTGCTGCTTTGGAGACTGTTCTTAAAACTAGCTCCTTTATTGTAGACCAGGCTGTCCTAAAACTCCCAGAGATCCTGTTTCTGCTAAATATGGAGCCAGTGCTCTTGAATGCCTTTGTCTGGTGAGGTCAAAAGCCACCCCCCCACCCCCACCCCCACAACACACACACAAACCAAACACAGGCACAGGCACACCCAGAGACACATAATAAACTTTTAAATTAAGAGCCCGGAGAGCTAGTTTCGCGGCTCTTCCAGAGAAATTGGGTTCAATTCCCAGCACCTGCATGGCAGCTCATAGTGATTGTAAATTCAGTTTCTGGGTGATCTGACATCTTCAGACCATTGCACATAAAATAAAGTTAAATAAATCATAAAAAATTCCTTAAGAAATTTAACTATGTCCCACACAATTGGAAACACTCTCAAATAAAAGTAAAATAAATGGAAAAGAATGCAGTGCTAAGTGCAGTTATGAAAATGTTTTGAAATGTGATACCTTCCCTGTCTCCCCCACATACACAAGCCACACTGAGAGATTTAAATAAAATCTGGGTAATCATTTATGTATCTGGCTTATGTCAGAGGGGCAGGGGAAGCTGAAGCCTTGTCCTTTGGGCTCCAGGTTCTCAGTACTGCATCAAAAACTCGAATGTATAGTGAGCCCATGTCTGTCCTGCTGGCAGCACTCAGGAACTGGGAATACAAGGATCAGGAGATCATCTTCAACAACCCAGCAAGTGCAAACCATCCTGGTGGGAAAGAGACCCTCTAAAAGAAATCAATAAAATGACATTTTTATTTTTTTCTGTCTGAAGTGAAAATGTTCCAAATAATTCACTGCATCAGTATTCCTGGAAATGATATCAAAGTCAGAATTTTTCTTTTTTTTTAACATTTTATTTTATTTTTATTATTTTTATTTTATTTATTTATTTATTTTGGTTTTTGAGACAGGGTTTCTCTGTGGTTTTGGAGCCCGTCCTGGAACTAGCTCTTGTAGACCAGGCTGGTCCCGAACTCACAGAGATCCGCCTACCTCTGCCTCCCAAGTGCTGGGATTAAAGGCGTGCGCCACCACCGCCTGGCATAAATCAGAATTTTTCATATTATTCCATGGCTGTTGTAATTTTCTCTGTGGCAGACAGAGGCAGGCAGATCTCTGTGAGTTTGAGGCCTGCCTGGTCGTCTACAGTTCCAGGACAGGTGCCAAAGCTACAGAGAATCCTTGCCTCAGAAAAAAAAATTTTTTTTTTCTCTGTGTCTCAGGTGTCCTGTGTCTTTCTCTAAGCAGACCCAGGAATCCTAAGCTCCTGTAGGTGATCTAGGAAATCTCCTGTAGCAAGGGCCCTGGCCTCCACTCCTGTCCCCTGAGGGCACCTGGTAAAAGTGAGAACTCAGAGAGACTAGTAAAGTTCAAGGTCACCAGCCCTTCCCAACAGCTAGAACTCCTTGCTAAACCTTTAAAGGGTGAGGCTACAACTTAATTGGTCTGCTTAGATATGGATATTTTTGTTGTGGTTCTTGTTTTACAGGGCAGGAACAGATATCCAATTGGGAATTTTTCCATGGCTGTTTTAATTTTCTCAGACTCGGTATTTAGTATGAGAAGTGGGGTGTGGGGTTGTACAAACACAACTACCAAAAAAGAACCCCAAGAAAGCAGGCCTCCCTCCCTCTCTCAGTTCCTCCCTCTCACCAAGCCATAATTGTGGCAGCCCCTTGGCCCACATAGTCCTTTCACTGATCAGTCAGACACACTCTTTTTTTTTTTATTTTTGAATTGTGGGTGAAGTCAATTAATTGAGCTCTTAGATTATTATTATTATTATTAGTTTATTTGTGGTTTTTCTACATAGAGGTTCCCTGTGTTTGCCCTGGAACTCACTTTGTAGACAAGGCTGGCCTCAGACTCACAGAGATCTAGCTGCCCCTGCCTCTACCTCTGCTTCCTAGTGCCGGAATTAAAGGCCTGTACTAAACACACTTTTTTTCCCCAAGACAGGGTTCCTCTGTGTCTGTCCTTTTGCCTGTCCTGAAACTCACACTGCAGAACAAGGTGGCCTCAAACTCACAGCGATCTGCCTGCCTCTGCCTCTCCTGATCTCTGAGGGCTGAGAACTGAGAATAAAGAAATGTGCTGCCACCATTACCCAGCTAGGCAGCTGCCCAAAATATACTGCTGCTGCTGCAATTAAAAAAAAAATAAATTAAAATAAAATAACCTGAGATAAACAAAGAAAAAAAGGAAAACACCTGTTTTTCCTTCCTTCCTTCCTTCCTTCCTTTTTCCTTACTTGTTTTTTTTCTTTCTTCCTTCCTTGTTTTTTTTTCTGTTTTCTTCTTTTATTATTATCATTTTTTTTGGTGCAGGGTTTCTCTGTATAATACCTTTAACTCATTATATAAACCAGGCTGTCATCTTGGTAACATTATGGTTTTGTATTATGGTTTTGTTTTTTCTTATTTCTTGTCTGTAAATCGACAAATCAACATTTCTTCTCTCTCTCTCTCTCTCTCTCTCTCTCTCTCTCATTTAATTTATGTTTTTTTTTTTTTTTTTTTTTGGTTTGTGTTCTTGTTTTGATTTCCAAGGCAGAGTTTCTCTGTTGCTTTGGAGCCTGTCTTTGGAACTAGCTCTTGTCAACAAAGAGCTGGCCTCAAACTCCCAGAGATCCACCTGCCTCTCTGCCAGATATGGAACCAGTCATCTTGGTTAGTTCAAAAGCCACCCCATGGGCTGGAGAGATGGCTCAGAGGTTAAGAGCATTGCCTGCTCTTCCAGAGGTCCTGAGTTCAATTCCCAGCAACCACATGGTGGCTCACAACCATCTGTAATGAGGTCTGGTGCCCTCTTCATGTCCAGCAGGCATACAAATAGACAGAACACTGTATACATAATAAATAAATTAATTAAAAAAATAAAATCATAAGTAAAAATTTAAAAAAAGCCACCCCATAAACACACACACACACACACACACCCAGAGAAATATAATTTTTTTTCAAAAAAAATTAAAGGCCTGAAGAGATGGCTCAGTGGCTCTGAGGAAGAGGTTTCCATTCCCAGCACCCGTATGGCAGCTCATACGTGATTGTAAATCCAGTTCCTGGGTGATCTGACACCTTCACACCATTGCACATCTAAAGTTAAATAAATCATAAAAAATTCTTTAAGAAATTGAAATTAAACTAAGTCCTACACAACTGGAAACACTCTTAAATAAAAGCAAAATTAAATGTAAAAGTGCTAAAACAGTGCCAAGTGCAGTTATGAAAATGTTTGGAAATGTGATACCTTCCCTGTCTCCCACACATACAAAAGGCACACTGAGAGATTTAAATAAAACTTGAAAATGGGTGGGCAGTGGTGGCACATGCCTTTATTCCCAGCGCACAGGAGGCAGATGCAGGTGAATCTCTGGGAGTTCAAGGCCAGCCTGGTCTACAAGAGCTAGTTCCAGAAAAGCTAGGTAGGACTGATATGCAGGGAAACCCTGTCTCGAAAAACAAAACCAAACAAAACAAAACAATTAAAATTGAACTAAAGAAAGACAGATAGAAAGAATGAAAATGAAGAAACAAAAAAACAAAGGAAGGCAGTCCTGGGGGCTTGTCTAAAAAGGGCCTTAGCTACAATGTTTTGAATTGTGATCCCCCCCACACACACGTACGTAAACACACACACACACACACACACACACACACACACACACATACACACACACGGACAGACATGAGCACACTGAGAAAAACAAATAAAATCTGAAGTTAAACTCAATGTACAAGAGAGTCAGAGAACACACGCACACACACACACACACACACACACACACACACACACACACACTGAAATAAAACCATGCTACAGCACAGTCTCATACAGGACTGTCATGCATTTGTTGAAGAAATCTACTTTGAAACATATTTCATGATAGTTTCCCTACTATAATAATTGGTTTCAGAAACCGGCCTTTTGCCACTGTGTCAGAAGCCCAAACTCTGCCTGTGGTCTCAGCTAGCTGATAAGCTTCTGTGACTCGTGGTGTGTTTTTATTTTTAAGTTTGTTTTTGGTTTATTATACTTGGTGGTGTTCTCATCTTTGCATGACACCCCCCCCCCCCCCCGACCTAACATTTAAGTGTCTTTCAACCATTTTAGATCCCTCTGTTGAGAGTTTTCTGTTTAGGTCTGTACTCCATTTTTTTTTAATTGGATTATTTGTTCTTTTGATGACCAATTTCTCGAGTTCTTTGTGTATTTTGGAGATCAGACCTCTGTCTGATGTGGGGTTAGTGAAGATTTTTTCCCATTCTGTAAGGCCGTCATTTTGTCTTGTTGGCCATGTTCTTTGCTTTACAGAAGCTTTTCAGTTTCAGGAGGTCTCACTTATTAATTGTTTCTCTCAGTGTCTGTGCTACTGGGGTTCTATTTAGGAAGCGGTCTCCTGTGCCAATGTGTTCAAGTGCATTTGATATTTTTAATTTTATATTCTTTTATTGTGGATGAAGTCAATTATTTGAACTCTCAAATATTTTTTTAAATATTTATTTATTTATTTATTATGTATACAATATTCTGTCTGTGTGTATGCCCACAGGCCAGAGAGGGCACCAGACCCCATTATAGATGGTTGTGAGCCACCATGTGGTTGCTGGGAATTGAACTCAGGACCTTTGGAAGAGCAGGCAATGCTCTTAACCTCTGAGCCATCTCTCCAGCCCTTGAACTCTCAAATATTTTATTGTTATTATCTCTTTATTTGTTTGTTTATTTGTGGTTGTTCAACATAAGGTTTCGTTGTGTACCCTTGTATGCCCTGGGACTCACTTTGTAGACAAGACTGGCCTCAGACTCACCGAGAGTCATCTGCCTCTTCCTCCTAGTGCTGAGATTAAAGGCATGCACTAAACACCTTTTTTATATATTTATTTTCCTAATAATTTATTTTATCGGCATTGGTGTTTTGCCTGCATGTATGTCTATCTGAGGGTGTCAGATCTTGGAGTTATCGACAGCTGTTGACTGCCATGTGGGTGGTAGGAATTGAACCTGGGTCCTCTGGAAGAGCAGTCAGCACTCTTAACCACAGAGTCATCTCTCTCCAGCCCCCACTTTTTTTTTTTTTGAAAACAGGGTTTCTCTGTGTCACTTTGCCTGTCCTGAATCTCAATCTTCAGAACAAGGGAGCCTTAAACTCACAGTGATCTGCCTGCCTTGGTCTCCCTGATCTTGGAGGTGTTTTTATCATCTCTCTGTCTGGCTATGTAGCTATCTATCTATTCACTTATTTTTTTGTTTTCTGAGACAGGATTTCTCTCTAGCTTTGGAGTCTATCCTGGATTCAGACCTGGTCACAGTTGTACCTGGAAACAAAACAAAACAAAAACAAAACAAAGCAAAGCAAAAGCCAGGCAGGACTGTAATGGTTGACCTTCCCTTTCCCCCTCCCCGATGGGCTCCTCAGAGGGGGTGAAGCCTCCTGCAGGGAATCCACAGAGCCTCTGCCCAAGGCTCTCCAGGGGACCCACTCTCTCCCTTTGCCCCAGCCCCAGGGCTGCCGGCCACATCTATCTCAGGCAGAGGTGGCGGGTACTCTGGCTATCCAGGCTGTGACAGACACAGATACACACAAGCAGGGAGGAACGGTGCCCACTCTTTCACTAGATGCAGGCATGCAGGAGGAACAATGAAAGAATGAGAACTGGAGAGATGGAATTTCTGGAATGTCCAGAAACCACATGGTGGGGATCTAGTGCCCTCTTCTGGTGACAGGGAGCACAGCACAGATTTGGGTTCTTGTGCTCCTGAGACCTACCCCAATTTAATACTGACATTATCCTATCATACCCTATATATCACATATAGGCTTGCTTGATATCACACACATACACTGCCTGCGTTTCTGCCTGACCCCTGTGAGAGCACCTGGTACCTTCAGAAGACAGAAGATGGGGTGTGGGTCTGTCTGTCCATCTATTCTTCCATAAAGTATTTATGTACTACTTTATTCCTTTGTTTGTTTTGTGACAGGGTTTCTCTCTAGTTCTCTCTAATTGAGTCAGTCCTGGAACTAGCTCTTGGAGACCAGACCGAGTGCTGGAATTAAAGGCGTGTACCACCATTACCCGGTTAGAAGTCTTTTTAAAAAGTAGGCACTTAGAGCTACAGATTTCCTCATAGGACTGATTTTACTGTGTGCCAGGGTTTGTGTAGGGTTTTGCTTTCATTTTCTTGAGTGAATCCCCCCCCCCCCCCCCCGTCTCTCTTATTCTAGAGCTCTGTTTTGTCTTCCATGAGCTCTGAGGGGCACTTGGTTGAGTGTGATATACACACACAGACTCACTATTAAGGAAAGATCAAGATCCTTTCCTAACTCTGTGACCTTGCAACAGAGAAGAGTCAAGGGGTGTGAAGGGTGTGCCTACTGACACTGACATTCATTTTATCTGCTAGGCAGCAAATGCTATGGATTGTGTGTGTGTGTGTCTCTGTTAGTTTAGGTGTCTTTCCAGTCCACGTTGGTGTAATTACCGTGCGTGTGTATATTCAGTGCTCTGATCCTTTCAAATGGTTGTGAAGGGAGGCCTAGCCTAGGAATGACTTCAGTGACGTGTTATTTTCCTTTCCTAACTCTGTGAGTTTGGGACAGAGAAGTTTCAAAGGGTGTGAAGGGTGTGCTTACAGCTCCACTGGCCTTCCTTGATGTGTACATCTGTTGCCTTTCCTGTAGTAAACATTCTTGTTGGAGTTGGGAAATTGCTGATTTGAACTCAGCCAATTTCATGGAATAGCCCTGGCTGTCCTGGAACTCATTTTTATAGACCAGGCTGTCCTTTTGGTGACGTTCTATTTTTTTTTCCTTCCTCTTATTTTTCTATCTGCAGTCAACATTGGTGTAAGGACTGTGTACCTGTATATTCACTGCTCTGATCCTTCTTCCTTCCTTCCTTTCTTCCTTTCTTTCAAATGTCTGCCCTCTCCTGAAAACCCAAAAATTTCTAGCCTCCCAACTCAATTAAAAATAACTAAAATTTTAGTAAACTGGCATTTAAAAAAGGCAGGCAGGCAGGCAGGCGAACCGAGCGAGCGAGCGAGCGATCTATGGCGGTCGGTTGTCGGGCGCCCCCTAGCGGTGGCCTTTTTCTGCAACGCTCCTGGTCCTCGGTCGTTGACGAGGACGGGGCGAAATGGCTTTTGTGAGGCGGAAAGAGTGACGAGAGTCCCGGCCCGGCAGGCAAGTGTGTCCCGGAGTCGGTGTCGTGCTTGGGAACGGTCTCTGTGTAGGAGGTTGTGCCGGAAGAGTCAGCCATGGGAACCGAGTGACGGGACCAGCTGGAGAGGGTGCTGGGAGACAAGCGGGTCGACCAGAAGGCTTCAGTCGTTCGCGTACCCCCGCTAGGTGTCGGGTCCACCTGGGCCCAGGATCGGTGAAATACCCCGGCTTTAAAAGTTGCTTTTCCCTTGCCTTTTCTCTCTTCTAAGAGCCCTGGGACCCGGCGACCCGAGGCCGAGAGGAGGCGATGGTTGATCCCGGCTTCCCCGCTGGGGTCTCGGACCTTTTTTTTTTTTTCCCTCTTGCCAGAACCATCGGTCCTCAGTGCCGGACTTCGTCTTGAGGCCGAGAGGAGGCGGTGGTCCCCTTTTTCTCGCCTCCCTGGTCCGGACTCGTTGGGGTCTCGGAGCTCTACCCCGCCCCTTTCTCCTGCCCTCGGTCTTGCGAGAGCCCAGTGGAGGCCCTTGAGGCCGAGAGGAGGGTGGTGGTCCTGGCTCCCCTGTTCACTGGTCCCCGGTTTCTTTGATTTTTAAGTGTGTCGTGGCTACCATTATACAGAGAACCAGAGAAATATATATGTTTAGGCAGTGAAATTTTACCCTGTTGGGGATAATAGTATTATAAGTCAAATTTTGCTTTACTTGGTGTTTCTTTCTAGATAGCTATCTTTTCTTCTTTGGGCATGTAAATGTCCAAGGGCTCTTGACTTTTGCCTCAAAGACCAGAACAAAACCTTGGCACAACCCTTATGATGTTTCCACCTATTTGGATGAGTTAGCATTTCACTTTGTGAAGAAGTTTTTTCTTTTCAAACCAAATCTTAATTTTGTGTCAGGAGCCATTTTCCTCCTAAAATCATTACAGGAACCATCACCCTGGGGAGTCTGCAGAGAACCCCACACCCTTAATTGTGTTAGGAATCGTTCTATTGAGAGAGCTTACCCCACACCCAAATTGGCTGTTGTTGGAGAGCTATCTGTTAGCGGAACCCACCACACATTCCAAACTATCTAAAGATCTAGGTGTGTCAACTCGTGACTTCTTGGCCTACAGTGACCTGACCGAAGACAACCTCCTGCCTAAGTGAACCACGCAGCAAGAGCCCAGGCCCCTGTGCCCATCCCCCAACTCTTTACCCTATAAAAGTTGTACCCCGTCTCTAATAAAGGGAGGCTTTGACAAACCTAGCATGGCCTCCTTCCTCTCTCTCAGCTCATTTCTTACAGATAGGACCCTGGAATAACTGACTAGATTGAGTAGCCCACCCAAAGGCAATCAACAATTTTGATGATATTTATAGCTTTTCTTCTCCTAAGGAAATCAGAACAAAACCTCTTTCCCATTGTCCCACATCTCTTAGCTTCCATTCTGAGGTAAGCACATCCTTGAAGTACACTGGCTGGTTTAATTCAGAATTTTTTTTCTATTATACAATGTCTCTGTGAAGCCATTGTTCATTTCTCATTAGAATTAAAAAAATTTAAGTTTAATTAAGCATTTCAACAATCTATTTCTGGGAGTCTTTATCATTCCTTTCTGTTTCATATAGACTTGATGATTCAACTTTATCTATCTATAACTGCCTGACCTGTAGGGTTGTTTGGTATAATGTAATATGTTTTATATTATACTAACCAAAAAACTGATTCATTTACTCAGTAACATATACTACAGAATTGCCTATCTTCATTTGCCAAGTGTACTTATGATGGCCATAACTTCTAGCAAATGTGTGATTAACGAATGGACTTTTCTAATCTCAAAGCAGTTGCCCATTGAAAAACTGAATAGGTATCAATGGTGTGCTATACATATTTTAATTTTCCAAATGCTACAAAATAGAACAAACCCATTGGCATTAGTTTATTCCCTTAAGTGCCGTTGGTTACTTCTTGCAGGTAATGGTGTTTGGCTATATAAAAAACCAGTAGGATATCAACTTATAATTGGCTTATTATCATGAAATGAAAAAGTCCTTTATAAAACTTTTATTATTGACATGATGATTTTTGTAAAATTCTTCAAATGTTTCCAAAAAATAATTGATCAATAACTGAAATACACTGTGATAGAGGACCTGGAAGTCCTGTAAGGGATTATATGAATGTTATGTATATGGAGCAAAGTTTATTTCTGATTATATCTTACACCTGAATAAATATGAAGTCAATTCCGTATTATCTGATACAAATTCAGCAGTTTAAATATGCAAAACAAGCTTCTACATGTTACAAATTGGTAACTATGTTGAGAGGTTCTTTAAAATATCTTAGTACTATGAGAGTAGAATATAATTCTGACTTTTGACAGAACAATAAGGGATTTGGACAATTTGACATAAACCATCTGATTAAGCATGTACTTTCTGATTTATTTGCATTAGCACATAATATAAGGTATTAGTGTATCTCATAAGATGTGAGGAAGAATACAATTAGCTCTATTTATAAGTTTAATTTTCTTTCATTTGGGATGGTTGCTATTACACTATCACAAATGAATTAGAATTATTTCTTAAAGGTGGAGTTGAATATCTATATTCATCCTAACTGCTTCACTGACATGAGAGGTATATTATTTCACATTGAGTCCTGGCCAAACTGGAACCAGGGAGAAATCAATGAACTGTACAAGATAGGTGATTTGGAAGATCTATGATGTCTATGGGAGATAGGTGCAGTCATGGTTGGATAGAGAGAGGCCCAAGCATGAGGTCCTCTACATAACTGTAAATGAAACTTAGGGCTTGGATCTTAAGGATGAGTAATTGAAGTTCATCTCTGCGTTCATCCTAAACATCACTAGGTGGAGTGACCCCTATGTTCTCATGGCAATCCTGCTGTATTTGGCAGCTCGGATATATTGATGTTGTCAGGGGGCCTTGAGGTGTAATGATCTGCAGTGTCTATTGGAAAAGGAAGCAGGGTGAGTGCTATAGGCTTTCTTGCCAGCGGATAGTCTAAGGTGGATCCAAATGAAATGGGATCAGATCTTGAAGATCAGACATAGAGTTAAGGAGCTCTATGACGTCGATCTGCATTGAGGGCAGGACTACCTCTCTGTTTCTAGGGAAGTCCTGGTAGATTTTGGTCAGTGTCTAATCAATGAGTTGGAGATTAATGTTTTGGAATGAAGGTCTATGTGATCTGCTGGAGGTATGAAACAAGTTTGAGTACAGAGGGAGTCTTCAGCATACTTTCTACTATATATCTCTAGATGGTACTTTGTGATTGGATGGTGAGGACCAGAGGAAGAATGCAAGATCAGTTTTTATATTATCTGATTCACTGGTATGAATAGCTATGGGTGTTATTAGTAGATTTGATGGCTGGGACCAATCAATTGCTGAGAGGATGGAATTAAGAGACTCAAAGATCTGTGACATCTTTTGGAGATGGGACCAGGATAAAGGGGTAGAGGGACCCAGCAGCTGACATTCTACTGTAGATTCATGAGTGAAAGTGAGAGACAGGTTCTCAAGGATGGGGGAGAGCAGAAGATAAGTACAAATCCTACCTGCTTCATAGGCATGAGTAACCAGTGGGTTCTACTGGTGGAGTTGAGGACTGGGACAATCACTGAGTTGGAAGAGGTAGGTGAAGAATGAAATTCTGCTGGATCTACTGAGATGAAATAAGGGTGAGGGTGTTCTACTGCAGATGTGTGAATAAAATTGGGAGATTGAACTTGGAGAAACTTAGAGAGAGGTGAAATACTGTAGTTATCTTACCTCCTTCCCTGGCTGGATACCTGGTGAGCTTTTATGGTGCAGCTTCATAGTAACTGTTTAGTAGCCACTCAAAATCAGTAAGTTGTAAATCAAAACAAACAAACAAACAAAAAATCCAAACAACAAACAAAGCAACAAACCTTCCAGTTTTTTGATCTTTTCTCCAGGAATAATCATCATAACCCATTACTAAACCAAAGGAATATTTAGAGTTTACCTATTTTTAAACCAACTAAAAGTAGGATGCTGCCTAAAAGAGTTTGTCTAAGCTCTGATGAGCAATGAACACATATGAGATAGTTTCTCTGAAGTAGAAAGTAGAATCCATTGGTTATACTCCTGAGAGTGATATTCTTGGATCTTTTAGTAGTTCAACTTTCAGCTTTTTAGAGAACATCCACAGTGATTTCCATAATGGTTGTATGAACCCTAAAGGCCTTTTTAAAAGCCATGGAAAACTACCCCATGTGAGCACATCTGAAATGTATGTACATTTGAAATGAATTTAAATGGAGTCACCATATAATGGGAGAAGGAATGTCCCAACTTATGCCAACAAGCATAATTTCCACTGCGTGGACTGGGTTACACCTTATTGAGTCATGGGCCAAAGGAATCTCAAAAATAACTCAAACTACAGAAATTAGTCAAGGCTATCAGCTACCCACCACAACCTGACTGTAAGGTTCTGTTGCTAAAGAAATGGCTGTCACATACCATCAAACACAGGAGGAAAAGAAAATCAAACTAGTACTCAGTTCTGAGCTTCAGTTCTACCCACAAGAATTCATGGTGCTAAAAGTTACTTTGCTCATTAACAGGGGAGAAAGCTAATCATCAATATCACATAGCTACAACCTCTTAGATCTACAAAAGCTGGTGGAAGGCTGTTCATTTGTTTCTGGCCTCGAGAAACAATTTCAGAGAAACTTTATTAATTAAACCATTGCTTGGCCAATAGTTTAGGCATATTTCTAGCTAACTCTTACATCCTAAACTAACCCATTGACATTAATCTGTGTATCACCATGAGGTCGTGGCTTACCAGCAAAGTTTTAGTGGGCTCCAGGAAAGGCATCTGTCCCGGGTAATGGCTACAAGGCTTCTCATTGGTGGCTCCACAGCTTATCTCTGACTCTGCCTACTCCCTCTATAAATATATCTCTTCCAGCCTGGCTATATTCTGTTGGCTGAAAGCAGCTTCTTTGTTAACCAATGGCAATAACGCTTGTTCACAGCATAGATCATCACCTCCTACATCAAACTTGTCTGCAAGATATACTAACGCAGTAATGGCACAAATGTTATAGAAATAAACCCATAATTTTATACTAGGGTTTAAAGCACAATGTATGAGATGGAACCCATATTTGACCTAGCTAAATTGACTGCAAACATGACCACATATGTCAGGAGCAGTGGGGGAAATCCTACTCCTACTATTTTACTAAAGGGAGATAACAGTAAATAACTCAAATGACTTACTACAATTCCCATAGATGAATGCCTCACTCATTCCTCATAAAAGAGGACATTTTTTGCAGTAGATTATAACAAACACAGAGAACTAAAACTGGAAAATGTGCTGTATGAGACTTTGGAGCACTCATCTCTAACTGTGATGTATTTATGAAATCCCTCCTCCCAAAGCTCAGGGATCTGAGAGGAAAAATGAGGCGGAAAGATTGCAGACTCAGAATGTTTGGTGATGCTAAGACAATAGTGTCATCCAGATACAACAGGAAGCATGCACATATGAACTCACAGAAGTGAGGACAGCGTGCACATGACGTGCACAAGTTCAACAAGGAAAAATGCCATAAAAAAGAAGGAATGTGAACACAAAGTCCCACACATGATGAAGAAACTATGTATGGGTATAGCTGCTACAAGAAGGTAAATGGAACTTTTCCAATCCAGTGATACTTAGTATACCAACTCTACTCCAAGGTAGGCCCCATGCTTGAGAAAAATCTATCATATCTCTCTCTCTCTCTCTCTCTCTCTCTCTCTCTCTCTCTCTCTCTATCTATCTATCTAGTGCACTTTTGTGGGTTTTTTTATTATGATGTCTTGGCATCTGAGGTGAAAAATTATAATCTTAGGTTCTGTTATCTTATCTTTGCAGGGTAAGTGTTCCTTGCTTTCTGTGTTTTCTGATGTTCTTAGTAGAGTAATGTGACTCACTCTGTGCTGCCTGGTAGGAAATTCTGGGGTCCTGATGGCTGTGTCCAAGAAGGTTCCAGAAAAAATGTATTTCTGTATATTGAGAGCTGACTTTTAGAAATGAAGATAGGCTGAATGGGTCTGCTAGGATCCAGAGGAGGGAGAAATTCAGGGTGTTCCACCAGGATCTGTTTAGTCGCCTAGGAATGGGGGCATGTTGTGAGGAGAGCCTGCAGCACAAAGTCTGCTACAGAGCTGGGGAGGAGACTCAGGGATTGGTCTTTAAGGAATGGAGGATCTGCATCTTGGAAATATGAAGATCTTCAGTTTGCATACATGAAAACTGGTCGGAGTGGCCTGTGGGATCCCAGCAAGCATTTGGTGGAGGAATTACAGACTGGGTCAAGGCAATGGGTGGGGGAAGGAAGATTGAAAGGGAAGATATCTGTGACCCACTAGAAATGGAGACAGGCATGGGGAAAAGGGAGGCTGCCACAGGTGTTTTACTGAAGAGCTTGAATTGACACTGGGGGACTGGATCTCAAGGATCAGAGGTAGAGGAGATCTGTATCCACCCTCCTGCTTCACTGACTGGAGTGGCCGATGTGTTCTCAGGGTGTTTCTGGTGGAGTTGTGGGCTGGGGTACATCAATGCGTCAGAGGAGGTAGGGGATGGGGAAAGATCTCTGGGATCTACTGGAGATGGGTCAGGGTAGGAGGGTTGAGGGAGGCTGCAGCAAGGGTCCTACTATAGGTCTGGGGGTGAAATTGGGGTGTTGGATTTTCAGAAACTGTGGGAGAGGTGAAATTCTACAACTAGCCTACCTGCTTCCCTGGGAATAGTGTGAAACCTTTATTCCTGAACTGACACATTAGTTAATTATGGGGTTATTAATTTATAAGTTTAATGCTTTTCTGTCTGAAAATATTTAAGATTGTTAACATATTGAAGGAGTGTTGCTATGCAAGTGGCAATAATATGTAACTAACTCACAAAATACAAAGGGATGCTTCTAAAACTTACTGCTTTATATTGTCGTTTCCACTCTTTAGTGGGGAAAAGTGCTAAGCAGCTTCCTCATTCATTGCAAAGAGGGTCTGGCAGCAAAGCCAGAGTTTAGGCTAAAAGGCAGGGGTGGGGATGAGAGCTAAGAACAAATGATGAACCTCTGCATACACCTCTAAGTTCTTCCATACAAGAGGAACTCACTGTTTCCTTAAGATTGGAAGTAGGAGTTGATGAAGGGTGTGTGTGTGTATGTGTGTGTGTGTGTGTGTGTATGTGTGTGTGTGTATGTTACCTGATGGTTTCTCTCTTAGCCCCAGCCTCACAAAGCATGATCTCCTCGCACACTGTCTAGCAGCCACACTGGATGAACATAAGTTCCCAACTCAACGTTCTTTCCCTTCCTAGCTAAGTGACTAATAATTTTGAGACCTTGTCCTGTGTACTAATGGAGGGATGAACTGATCTAATAGATCTGGCATAGGCAAAGGCTGCCCCATTCCTCTTGGTTCATCTCTAATTTGCTCCTCTTTCCCATCAATGTTATCCCAAATGGGCTGTCCCTGTCTCTGCCCTTGTATGGGGACTGTAGTAGACCAGGGCATTTCAAAGCCTTTATCTGAGGCCTTCTGAGTCAAGCTGAATAGCTCCCAGCTGAAATTGCCAATGTATAAAAGCTCTCTTTAGAAATGGCTCTCTGATGAAAAGTTTTGGAATTCTTAAGATTATAGCCCTTCAGCTCTATCCCATTATGCTCTCGCTCTGCCTTTGAACTATAGGGAAGGATGGAGACATAGCCATCCTGAAAGGATGGAAGAGACTGAGGATTTTCACTGCAGTGGGAGGGGGTGACTTAACATATTACCTTTGCAAAGGACTCCTTTTTGTTTCATTTTATTTTTACTAATCTCGATTAAAAGAAGGCATCTTCACGCAAGTTGGAAAAGACACAAATGTTAATAATACCTTCCTAAAATGGAAGGTTCAAACTGCTGTAGAAGTCTCGGGTGTCACACACCATGAACACTCATACCAAACTCCCAGTTAGAAGATCAGCATCATCAATTACATAATGCTACCCCTCCTCACTGAGCAACCTTTGACATTTTTGTCTAGTGGTGGCTGGAAGCTCTTTCCACTCTATTTTCTTTGCATTCACCGTTTTAGTAAGCATTTCCTTCCATTAAATCTGTAGAGATTTTCATAGTCATTAATCTGGCAATTGTCTCATTACTGCAAGAAAACTTACTACCAGTGTGAAGGCGTAAGTCACAAACAATGCCACACCAGTTTGGAATTATGATTAATAGGGTGGTATTTATTTAAAGGGGAAAAAACTTACAGATCACTGTCCCAGGCAACAGCCCTCTATGCAACCAGGAAGGGAGTCTAGTAGCCGGTGGAGCAAGAAGTGAAAAGAGAGAGGAGAGGGAAGTGGCCGCTTTTTTAAAGGGAGAGAGACCACGCCCCAATGGGCTGGTATCTCAGCAGCTATAGGCTGGAGGAGTGGGAGGACCTCCCGCAACACCTCCCCCTTTTGTTTAAATAAGAGAGTTCTAAACCTACTATGAAATTATATACAATAAGTACAAATATCCTATTCTAACTAGCTTGGTCTTGTATAATAAATAACTTGGCCAAGTCATGAGAGAAAGTAACTACATTTATATAGTCTTCAACCCCATCAAAGATCTGAGAAGGGAAATAATGTTACCTGGGTAATTAGAAAGTTCAGTAAAACAACTTCCAAAACATGCAACAAATCACAGAGACAACTAGTTACCTGGGCAATCACCCAAAGTCACATTAGCAGTGTTGAAGCAACCAACTTTGGCTAAGGCCTAACATAACTGACATACCATTTTCTAAGGCAAGCAACTTTTCAAAACTATCTTACACTGTCTTGGCAGGATATGACAGTCCTGTTTTATCTATTGATGCACGCTCTGTATCTTTGTCAGTGGTTGAGGTATGGGCATTTCTTTGCCCAAAGGCCAGTTCTGCCAAAAAGAAAGGCTCCAGGTGGAGTGTCTTTGGTGCTCAACATTCTCTCGGGAATAGAGCGGTGTTGCCAGGAGCAATTGTGTCTCACTACCACAAAACTCTGAGTTAGATTAAAGGCCATTTTCTACAGCTCTTTGAAGAAGTTGAAGATTATCTATCTATACTGAGCATAATCTCTATATATCTAAAGAACCTGATTAGTCTAATTATAAATGACAAACTTAGATGACTATTTATATATATAATTCCCAATATCTATCTAACTTAAAGACTAAGACAATAAATGACTGTGAAACAAATGAGGACAATGACCTCCAAATATAAACAATGTACAAATATACATTGCAGTAGGTAAATATATATCAATACACAAATATTATATAAGTATCTTAATCAGAGGTAGAAATGTACACTGCAATATGGTAAATATATACAATATATATATCAATACAATATATGTCAATACATTAAAAAATGTTTTAAACAGAGGTAGAAACATGCATGCATACAATAGTCAATATAATTTAACTTTGTATCAATATACAAGAATCGATACCAATATATTTGTCTAAAAACAGTAACTCACAATTACAAATATATTATCCCATCATCCCTCTCTTTTTTTTTTTCAAAATGATCCCTGAGCTTATAACATTCTTCCCCCAACCCTCAATCATATACTAATTATAATCAACCCCTAAATGATGTCCCTAAACCGAAGGGAAAACTTTACTGAGAGAGGGGACGTCGTCCTCTTGAATTACTTCCAGCTGTCATGGGGGCGACGTTCTTTCTGGGGGATCCTGTGAAAGTAAAATGATGGTTAAATTTCAAGATCAATGTCTTTTAAAATTGCAAATAGTCTCTGAGTATTTTGTGCAGGTCTGGCCAAAATGTTGTATAATATGTGCACCATTTCATCTAACCAAGTTGGAACTGGCTTGTGCAGCTGGTACCCAGAGCAGGTCTTGTAGTAGCGCTATCAGTATCATGAAGTCATATCAACCAGGTGGAGTTGTTGTTATGGGGCCCCATCTTCTTCCTGGAAGCTTCAAATGTCACTTCAGGAAAAACTCATTGTTCATTGTGAAAAACTTAAACATTAATCATATAGACATATATGTAAATATTCACTGAAAGGCATGATAGATATATTCAATGAAAAGTATGATAGATATGAAGAAAAGAAAAGATGTTTTCTAAACTCATATTTCTTTCTGTCCCATATCATGGCTCTTGACTTGAGACAGAAACTCCAGAAACTCTGGGTTTTTCTCTTACTAACAGGCTTGGAATTGGAGAGGGACTGAGCCAGAGTCCAACTTCAAAACCTGCTTTATAAATTTAGAAATATGGTTTAATATTACTTACACAACCCATTCAGTTTTCTTGATATTTCCTATTGGGCAGGTATTTTTCCATATGTCAGTATCCAAACATCCAGGGCCCCTTGAATTTTTCAAAGATGAGTGTTTTCCTGTGGAGATAGGAACAGAACCCTGCCCCCATTCTATATGTTTTTCTTACCACCTGTATGAATATCATCATTGTGGATGAGTTGTCATTTCTCCTTTCCAAGAGGTTTCTCCTCTTCAAATCGAAACTTTATTAATTTTGATGGTATCCACAATTTTTCTTCTCCTGTGGAAACAAGAGCAAAACCGCTTCCTCAACGTAGCACATCTCCTGGCTTCCATTGAGAGGTCAGCACATCTTTGAAATAAATCGGTTGATTTAGTTCAGCAGACCATTCCATTATCCAATGTCTTTCTGCTGCTGTCGTTCCTTTCTCATTAGCGTTAAGAAAATTCAAGGTGGCCGGGCGGCGGTGGCGCATGCCTTTAATCCCAGCACTCGGGAGGCAGAGGCGGGTGGATCTCTGTGAGTTCGAGACCAGCCTGGTCTACAAGAGCTAGTTCCAGGACAGGCTCCAAAACCACAGAGAAACCCTGTCTCAAAAACAACAACAACAACAACAACAAAAAAACAAAAACAACAACAACAACAACAAAAAAAGAAAATTCAAGATTAATAAAGCATTATGTAATCTATTTCTGGGGGTATTTTCGGTCCCTTTCTGTTTGTTCAGCATATCCATTATAGTACGATTTGATCTTTCTATAACTGCCTGACCTGTAGGATTATTTGGTATACCTGTAATGTGTTTTATATTATAATAATCAAAAAAGCATTTCATTTTCTTAGATACATATGCTGGACCATTATCTGTCTTTATTTCTGCAGGTATACCCATGATGGCCATAACGTCCAATAAATGTGTGATTACTGAATCAGCCTTTTCTGAGCTCAGGGCAGTAGTCCATTGAAAACCTGAATACGTGTCTAGGGTATGGTGTACACATTTTAATTTACCAAATTCCATAAAGTGGAACACATCCATCTGCCATATTTCATTTCTTTTAGTACCCTTTGGGTTACTCCCTGCAGGCAACAGTGTTTGATTATAGAAAGAACAAGTAGGACATCTCTTTATAATGTCCTTAGCTTGTTGCCAAGTAATGGAAAATTCTTTCTTTAGGCCTTTACTATTGACATGATGCTTCTTATGAAATTCTGAGGCCTGCAACACACTTCCAATCAATAATTGATCAATCTCAGCATTGCCTTGGGCTAGAGGACCAGGCAGACCTGTATGGGACCGGATGTGTGTTATGTACATCGGACAAAGCCTGTTCCTGATTATGTCTTGTACCTGGATAAACAATGAAGCCAACTCTGTGTCATCTGGTATAAATTCAGCGGTTTCAATATGCAAGATAACTCTTTCTGCGTATTGTGAATCTGTAACTATATTAAGAGGTTCTTTAAAATCCCTTAGCACTATAAGAATGGCATATAATTCTGCCTTCTGGACAGAATTATAAGGGCTTTGTTACACCTTACTCAATTCATCTGACTTGTAACCTGCTTTCCCTGATTTATTTGCATCAGTATAGAACATATGGGCTGCAGTTATTGGAGCATCACGTACAATTCTAGGAAGAATCCAAGAAGTTCTTTTTATGAGGTTAAGTCTACCACTTTTGGGATAGTTGCTATTAATTTCTCCCAAAAAATTAACACAAGCTCTTTGCCACAGTTCATTGTCTTCCCATCACTTTTTTATTTCTTCAGTAGTAAAAGGCACTATAATTTCTGCTGGGTCTATACCTGCTAGTTGATGAAGTCTCAGCTTACCTTTTATAATTAATTCAGAGACTTTTTCCACATAAGTTTTTAATTTTTACTTGGTTTATTAGGTATAAATATCCACTCTAAGATAATATCTTCCCTCTGCATTAGAATCCCTGTAGGAGAAATTCTGGAAGGCAATATGACTAGGATGCAGCTAAGATTTGGGTTCACCCTATCCACATGTGCCTCCTGTAATTTTTCCTCAATCATTGTCAGTTCCTTTTCTGCTTCAGCTGTCAGTTTTCTTGGACTATTCAAATCTTTATCACCATCTAAGGTTTTGTTTAAATGAACTGTTAGATCAGGTGTTATCCCAACAGCTGGTCATAGACTGGAAATGTCTCCTAACAATCTTTGGAAGTCATTAAGAGTCTTTAACTGGTCTCTCCTAATTTGTGCCTTTTGCATTTTAATTTTCTCTAACCCTATTCTGTAACCTAGGTAATTAATAGAATTTCCTCTTTGAATCTTTTCAGGGGCAATTTGTAATCCCCACTTAGGCAAGACTTTCTTTACTTCTTCAAACATCCTTTCTAAAGTATTTTTATTTGAATCAGATAACAAGATGTCATCCATGTAATGATAAATTATGGACTTGGGGAATTGTTTACGAATTATTTCCAATGGCTTACTTACAAAATATTGGCACAATGTAGGACTATTGAGCATACCCTGTGGGAGGACAGTCTATTGATATCTCCTATTAGGCTGAGAATTATTATAAGTAGGCACTGTGAAGGCAAATTTTTCTCTATTCTTTTCTTGTAACGGTAGAGTGAAAAAACAATCTTTCAAATCAATAACTATAAAAGGCCATCCTTTTGGTAACAGAGAAGGCAAAGGAATTCCAGATTGTAGTGGACCCATAGGTTAAATTACTTTGTAGACAGCTCTTAGACCTGTCACCATTCTCCATTTACCAAATTTCTTTTTTACAACAAACACAGGAGAATTCCAAGGGCTGGTTGATTCTTCAATATGGTGAGCATCTGGTTGCTCTTGCACCAGCTGTTCCAATGCCTGTAGTTTATCTTCAGCTAGAGGTCACTGTTTGATCCATATTGGCTTCTCAATTAGCCATTTTAAAGGTAGGGCTGTTGGTACCTCTAAAGGTTTGGTATTTGCTGTATGTTCTTGTACAGCCTGAATGGCTGGTGACCTTTTTCCATAATACCTCATCATATCCTTCCCAGAATTATGATTGCCTGGAACTACAGGAATGTTAATCTGGGTATTCCATTGCTGTAGCAGGTCACGGCCCCATTAATTTAATGCAATATTGGCTATATATGGCCTTAGTCTTCCTATTTGTCCTTCGGGCCCTATGCATTCAACCCATTTTGTGCTTTGTTTTACACGAGATAGGGTTCCAATTCCCAGGAACTGAACACCTACCTCATGAAAAGGCCAATTTGGATGCCAAGATTCTGGGGTAATGATACTTACATCCGCACCTATGTCTAATAAGCCTTCAATAAAAGTGCCATTTATACAGACTCTTAGCTTTGGTCTTTGATCATTAATAGAAGTCTGCCAAAATATACGTTTACTCTGTCCTACTGGGCTTTTTGAGTCATCCTCCACATGTAATTCATCATTTAGACCTGTATTACTTTTTACAGCAGAAATTGGAGCTTTTAATTTTCTTGGTGAGGCACGTTCTCCACTGTGACTGGGAATGACTGGGCCACTGTTGGCTTGGGGGCCTGCGAGAGGCCCCCCAAGGAGTTTCCCGATGATATCGGATTGCCCCGTCTGTCTGTTATTGACCTACATTCATTGGACCAATGCCGGCCTTTACCGCATCTCCTACATATACCTGAAGGCCGAAGTCTCCTATTTTCGTCATTCCCAGAAGAGATATTATTCCAAGAAATTCTTTGCCTGCAATCCCTTTGCAAATGTCCTAATTTACCACAATTAAAACACCTGGCAGTTTGATGTCTCCTCATTGCTTTGGAAATTGCTTCTCCTACCCAAGATTAATCATTATAGCTAAACATCTCAACATTCATCGTATGCTGAATCCATTCATCTATAGGTGCTGATCTAGACTTTAAAGGCCCAATTATCTTTTTGTATTCTATGTTTGCATTCTCAAAAGCTAGAGATTCAAGAAGTATTCGGCTAGTTTCTGGGTCTGTTACCCCTATGTCCAGAGCCTTACTTAATGTTTGCAAAAAGTCAATAAAGTGTTCTCTCTGTCCCTGCCTAATTCTGGTATATGATTCAACCCTTTTTTGCTGGATCTTGTATCCTATTCCAAGCATTTAAAGCTGCTTGGTGACATAGACACAGTACTTCATCGTCATAAAGATCTTGGACCTGTGGATCAGCATATTCTCCTGCACCAAGAATTTGATCTTGGGAAACCTCAACACCTTTTGCTCTTCCTTGCTGTTCCATATGTTTGGATTCTTCTCTGAAACAAATTCCAAACATCAAGGAAGGTCCATTATCTAAAACTGCAGACACTAAACGATGGAAATCATGGGGGGTAGCTCTAGCATTAGAAGCCCAAGTCCTTATCATTTCCTTTACATATGCATTGTGCAAGCCAAAATTAACAGCTTGCTTAATTTCTTTCAGATCATTCATTGCTATTGGCGTCCATCTAGCTTCTCTGACTCCCTTTGAGCCTTTAGAAGTTGACACTTTGTCAGAATTAAGTATAGGGTATGTTGCTAGAACCCTGGGTAAGCCAGTTCTAATAGCTGGTGGAGGTATTGTATCCTGTCCTTGTGCCTCCTTACTCTGTTCACCAGCTGCAATAATTTCTCCAATCTTTTCAAATCTTTTTATCATTGTCTCTCTTAAATCCTGAATCTCCTGACCTGTATATATTTCCAGTGATTTCACTGAGGCATCAATTTTTTGTCCCCATTCTGCACCTGTGATTCCAAAGCTTTAATTTTTTTCCTTCAAAGATAACTTTTCTTGTATTCCCATCTTGGAGGTACATTCTGTCTGTTACCTTATCAAAACTTTGTGATAAAGTCTGAACGTCAAATTCAACAGCCTGAACCCTTTCAGGTAACTTTCTAATACCCTTGGATATGGAGTCAATTTTGTCTGTCATAGTATCCACTTGTTCAGATAACCTCTGATTTTCAATAGTTTTAATCCTGTCAATTAGGAGTTCTTAGGAGTACCATATTCTTCCTTAATGATAGAATATGGAAAAGAAAACTGAAACCTAGTAACAAGCAAATCAAGGTATCCCCATAATCATATAAACCTTGTATGATGTAATCCATTGTATTAGTAAATATAAATTTACTAATCCATTGTATTAGTGAAAACAAAGCAGTAAAATTTGCGTTAGAAACGAAAACTGCCATATTACCTATTATCCAGCAGGTGGCGCTGTTGATGAATCACGATGAAAACGGGGTCCTGTTTCAGTGCCTTAGTAGATGTTAAAAACTGGAAAATGCAAGTTTTTCAACAAAGTAAATGTAATTAAATCAATTCCAGAGATGGAACCAGAAACCCAGAATCCAGGGGTAGAGAAGAGCAACCTGGAAGCCGCTTATGTCTCCTTGTGACAGAGTCACCCTGAGGGGTTGCAGCTTTCAGCAACCGTGTGCTCTGGTTCACGCCACTTAAGAGCTGTGCTTGCAAGGGAGATTAAAAACGACTCAGAAAAGAGCAAACCACGCGGGCAGAGACTACACAGGCCTGTGGAGTTTAAATCCATGTGGGGAGGCCAAGGCCGCCGCTGGAAGGCACAGGCGGCGGCTGAGGAAGGGAGGGCTCCCGCCAAGCCGAACTCGCAGCCGGCAGCAGAGCGGGGAAAGGAGAGGTTCTAAAACCAAACGTTGGGCGCCAAATGAAGGCGTAAGTCACAAACAATGCCACACCAGTTTGGAATTATGATTAATAGGGTGGTATTTATTTAAAGGGAAAAAAACTTACAGATCACTGTCCCAGGCAACAGCCCTCTACGCAACCAGGAAGGGAATCTAGTCGCCGGTGGAGCAGGAAGTGAAGAGAGAGAGGAGAGGGAAGTGGCGGCTTTTTTAAAGGGAGAGAGACCACGCTCCAATGGGCTGGTATCTCAGCAGCTATAGGCTGAAGGAGTGGGAGGACCTCCCGCAACACCAGTGTCATTGGGGGGAACACAGAGGATTGGGAAAGGTTAAGTGGTTTGTCCTGATTCACTGAAGCCAGTAACAAAGGCCAGAGGGGAACATCTCCACTACCTCATTCCCTGTGATGAACCCAAGGACTGGACAGCTACCTCAGCTTCACATTTTCCATTGGAGCGGTTAGACTGCTCTCATCCATCCTCTAGTTTTCTTTATATTGTAGCCATGAAAGGCTCTATTGGCTAGGAGAATGATCTCCCGGACTTCGATTATCAGTCAATATATTCAGGGCAACTCACATCCTAGAAATTAGAGATTAAGGAGCAAACATAGAAAAAAAAGCATCTTTAACAAATGGTGCTGGCATAACTGGATATAAACAAGTAGAAGAATAAAAATAGATCCATACCTATTACCGTGCACAAAACTCAAGTCCAAATAAATTAAAGACCTCAATATCAATCTGACCACACTGAACCTGATAGAAGAGAAAGTGTGAAGTAGTCTGCAACACATGGACACAGGAGGCCACTTCCTAAGTGTAACCCCAGTACCACAGACAATAAGAGCAACAATGAATAAATAGGACCTCCTGAAACTGAGAAGCTTCTGTAATGCAAAGGACACTGTCAATCAGACAAAATGGCAACCTGGCAACCTACTGAATGGGAGAAGATCTTCACCAACCCTGCATCAGACAAAGGTATGATCTCCAAAATATATAAAGAACTCAAAAACTAGACATTAAAACTCTAATTAACCCAATTAAAAAATGGGGTACTGAACTGAACAGACAATTCTCAACAGAAGACATTCAAATGGCCAAAAGACAGTTAATGTCATGCTCAACCTCCTTAGTGATCAGGGAAATGCAAATCAAAACAACTTTGAGATACCATCTTACACATATCAGAATGGTTAAAATAAAAAAAGACCCTATACTGGAGAGGTTGTGGAGTAAGGGGAACACTCATCCATTGTTGGTGGAAATGCAAATTGTGCAACCACTTTGGAAATGAGTGTGGCGGTTTCTCAGGAAACTGGGAGTCAACCTACCTCAGGATCCAGCAATTCCACTCTTGGGAATATACCCAAAAGATGCCCAATCATACTACAAAAGCATTTGCTCAACTATGTTCATAGCAGCATTATTTGTAATAGCCAGAACCTGGAAACAACCTAGGTGCTCCTCAATAGAAGAATGGATGGAGGAAGGGTGGATATGGGAGCAGGGAAGAAGATATCTTAACTAAGGGAGCCATTTTAGGGCTGACTAGAGTCTTGGCTCTAGAGGGGTTCCCAGGTGTCCAAGGGGATTTCCCAAACTAGGTCCATGAGCAGCAGAAGAGAGGGTGCCTGAACTGGCCTTCTCCCATAGACACACTGATGAATATCTTGCATATCACCATAGAACCTTATCTGGCGATGGATGGAGATAGAGACCCACATTGGAGCACTGGACTAGCTCCCAAAGCCCAGATGAATAGCAGAAGGAGGGAGAACATGAACAAGGAAGTCAGAACCGAGAGGGGTGTATCCACCCACAGAGATGGTGGGACTGATCTAATAGGAGCTCACCAAGGCCAGCTGGACTGGGTCTGAATGAGCATGTGATCAAACCTGACTCTCTGAATGTGGCTGACAATGAGGGCGGACTGAGAAGCCAATAATAATGACACTGGATTTTGATTCTACTGCATTTACTGGCTTTGGGGGAGCCTAGTCTGTTTGGATGCACATCTTCCTAGGATGGAGGGGGGCCTTGGACTTCCCACAAAGCAGGGCACCCTGACTGCTTTTAGGACTGGAGAGCGAGGGGCGGGGGAGTTGGGGGAGTGGGAGGTCAATGGGAGGATGGGAGGACATGGAAATTTTAAATAAAGAAAGAAAGAAAAAAGAAATAGCTCAGAGACGTAGGATAGAACCAAACATGATAGGCAAAAAGAGAGGGAAAAAGTCAATGAGGGGCTGGAGAGATGGCTCAGTGGTTAAGAGCATTGCCTGCTCTTCCAAAGGTCCTGAGTTCAATTCCCGGCAACCACATGGTGGCTCACAACCATCTGGAATGAGGTCTAGTGCCCTCTTCTGGCCTGCAGACATACACACAGACAGAATATTGTATACATAATAAATAAATAAATATTTTCAAAAAAAAAGTCAATGAAATGATTCCTAGTGATACTTTGCTGTATTCATAGATTAATGCTGAGCCCAGTTGTCATCAGAGATGCTTCACCCAGCAACTGATGCAGGGAACCACAGCAAAACATTAGGTGTACCTCAGGAAATCCTACAGAATATGGGGAGGAATGATTATGAGAGCCAGAGAGACCAACATTTCCATTCAAAAACATAAAGGGTACAAATGACCTGGGCTCATGGGAGCACATGAAGACTGAACCGCCAACCAGAGATCCTTTGTGGGACTGGTCTGGGCCCTCTGAGCAGGTGTTATAGTTGTGTGGCTTTGTCTTCTTATGGGACTCCTGGCAAAGGCATTGGGGTCTGCCTCTAACTCTCTTACCTGGTTCTCGCATCCTTTTCCTCCTTACCTCATTTAGCCTTAACAAGAGAGGAAGTATGTAGGCTGACCACAACTTGATTTCCCAAGGCTGGCTGATATACACAGAAGAACTCCACTTTTCTAATGGGAAACGACAGGGAAAGAAAGGGAAGAAAGGAAACTATGATCAAGTTGGGAAAAAAATAATGAATTAAAATAACAAAAAGCAATAGTAGTTAAGCTTTCCCAGGATGTATTTCTTTTTCTGTACTGAAGCCCTATATTCAATTCAAACTGATGAAATAGGCAAGAGATATCCTTGGTTTATAAAAAGGAAAAAAATCTTTGATCTACTTAGGATCGTAGTGAGTTATTGGACACATGTAAGATATTGTTAACTTCCCTGCCTTATTAGTTCTCAAAATAACCACTGTAGAGGGTTAAATAAGCCAGTTTTAAAATAAAAGTTGGAATTCAGTGTAGTCAAGAACAATATAAAATTGTTTGGATAAAAAGTAAATAAATTTATCTTTCATTCAAAGGTGAAATATGAGCAAATCTCTTGAGCCTGTGATAGAAGAATGGGTAAAACTAATCTACTTTCATTTCCACTGTGCATATGGGTTTTATGTCTAAATAACAGCGTGCATTATGAAGGAAGAGGGTGATGGGGAATGTTTGTGATGGAAGATAGAGTGGATATTTCCTGCTTCTTATGTGAAAAGAGCATACATTGAGATGATCCAGGGAGCATAACTAGACAACGAGTTCTTCGATCTGATACACTAAATCCATGTAAAGCTTTTGTAGGGAAATGAGTGATATCCTGAGTGAAAATGTATTGTTGTTTCCAATGGGCATAGGCATGACCATTGTCAAGAACCCCAATGCCTTAGGCACATGGGAAATGAAAAGACAGGTAAACGGCAAAGCCCTTTACTGGTCCATATGTGGGGATGTTGAGAGCATGTGAAGAAAATGTCCAATATAGCTTTCTACTCCATGGATAGATACAGCCTGAAGACTCTCATCTACAGAGAATTCAACTGAGATTAGCTAACTTGCCTCCTTGTTCAACCATGTGCAATAACCCTCTCTTCAATCATATGTATTAAGAAATGGAACTTCTAGAGTGTTGCAGCTTCTCCAGAGACCTCAGACCACTCAATCCCAACTTGTCTGTGTTCATGCTGGTCTCAGTTACATTTTTACTGCCACAAATATATACTATGACCAAGGTAACTTAGAGAAAAAAAATGCATTTCATTTGGGGACTCACAGTTGCAGAGGGTAAAAGTCCATAACTGTTATGATAGAGCAGCACAGCAGCAGGCAGGCAGGCAGGCACGGTGCTGCAACGGAAGTCAAGAGCTCACATTAGATCAACAAGCACAGGCAGAGAAAGAACTAACTAGGAATGGGGAGGGCTTTTGAAACCTCAAAGCCCACACCTTATGACATGCCTCTGTCATAGAATATTATTTTAACTAGGTAAAGATGTTTTCCATTTGTTTATGCTATGGGATATCACTGGAAGTGTAAAGGTGTGTTACATGTGTTATGCTTCATTTATTTAATGAAGTAAGGACATGTTACACTTGTTCGTGCTGCATTTGTTTAATGATGAAAAGATTGTGTTGCATTTGCTTCACCTGCTTAAGGCACCTGACTGGTCTAACAAAGAGATGAACAGTCAATAATTTGGCAAGAGAAAGGATTGATGGGGCTACCAGGCAGAGAGAATACGTGGGGGAAATGTAGGCACATGAGAAAGAGAAAAAGGAGGAGAGAAGAGGACAAGGGAGACGCCTGGAGCCTGAAGTCAGGCAGTCACCAACCAGACATAGAGACAACAAGAAAGTAAGAGAAGATTAAAAGAAAAATAAATAAACATCGAGGCAAAGGGTAGACAAAGAGAAGCCAACTAAAGTATAAAAACTAACCAGAAAAGACCTAAGCTAAGACCGAGCATCCAAAACTCATAAGTCTCTGTGTCATTATTTGGGAGCTGGTTGGTGGCTCAAAAGCAAAAGCCCTATATGCACCTCTTCTAAAAAGTCCACAATTTATAACCCTCCCCCAAAAGGGTCTACCAACTTGGGACCAAGTATTCAAATGCATGAACCAATGCAGGCCATTCTCATTGTCACCACCCCAACATGTCTGTCTCTTTTTCTTTACCTCAAGGCCCCTAGTCAGGCTGCTAGCACTCAAGCCACACAATGATGCAGCAGTTCTCTCAGAACCTTTTAACATTCTTTCCATGACACTTTGCCAAAACATCCCAGGCATATCCACCTTTTACTGTAAGCCATCATTTTTATCCAAACTTCAAGCAACTATCCAAGCAGTACATTAGAACTGGCTCCAGTGGTCCTTGCCAGGACATTAAATTCAGAGTAACAGAAACTTGCCTCCATATCAATATATCTCTCTTGTCCAGCTTTACAATCCACCCATTAGCCCAGAACCCCGAATATCATTGTTACACACACTATCCCAGTACCATTGAGCTTATTCGCCCTTCTAATGCAAAAGTTCTGTTTCTATAGCATGGGTTACTCTCTTCCAGTGGGGAAAAGCTAGTCTTTGTCTTTGCCAATTGAACTAAAGGTCAGGCATGTGGTGGATCTGGAGTGAACCTGAGCATCTTCTTGCAAAGCAATCATGTCAAGAGCAGCTGAATAATGGCCGCTAAGAGAGAGGAACATGTTACCCTACTTTTGATAGGATGTGCATGCCAATACACACTTATAAGGCTTCAAGATTTCCAATTGGACTGAATCAAATATCTCAGGAACTTTAGGAGGATTGTGATGTCAAATTTAATCTACCTAGTATTTGTGTTCTATTTTTGAAATCAGATCCGGGCTGTATCATTCAGAAAACTACTAACTCCAGAGAACCAATTCTACTTTTTCTGCTTCCAATGACTTGCTTAGGCTAATACCTCATTAATGAGAGTTTGTCACTGTCTTTCTTCAAAGCCTTGATGGTTATTACAGAAATCTGATTTCTCTATAACTTTGATAAGATCTTTTTCACTATAGCTCCAAAACACATTTTAGCTCAAGTCAAAGTCTTGTTAATTCTGGACAATTACAAGTCTGATAGTCTCACTAGTCCATTAATCAGTGGCAATCAGACTTTTTTCCATATGGCAAGAAAAACAATCCAATATTTGAATCACATTTTAAGAATCTTCTTTCCTGAATGACTGTCAGCATTTCTAGTTTTCTTTGTGTCCTTTGAAAGCAGGTACAAATGCAAGTAGCTTATTTGGCATAGTGAAGTCAGAAAGCACAGTGGTGGATAGGTGGAGAAGATAGGTGGAGAAGGCAGAGGGCTCAGTTAAAAATGGAATATTAAGGGTTCCAAGCTCCCTCTCACTGAGCAACACTGAGACTCTGTGGTATGTGGAACTGAATTTTCTCACTTCAAGCTTGAGCAAGCAGGGAATTTCAGTCATGTCCTCAGTACCCCCCAGGCAAGGGTCTTGAATGGCAGTCCTGGAGTGGTGCACGAGTTCTCCAGCACCTCTGTCTCATGGCTGCATTACTCTTTATATGCACAGACACAAAGAAGGAAATATGGTCTAGGAAAGCCCTAAAGCAAAGAGTGTGAGTTTTCCACAACTGCAAGTGGCACCCGATCAACAGAAGCATAATTTCAAGGACCATATGGTAGGAAACTAAGATTCTCTGCCTGTGGTATCTTTTTAGTATAACATCTCAAGACTTCATCCAAATCTGCCACCACCACTGTCTTTAGTTGCTCATCAAGCATTCTGCCCTTGGTCCTGCTTCTAATCAGGTGTCCTTCTATTGCTTGTCATTTACCTTCTTGGCTCCTATGTCTATAGTCAAAATTCACTGCCTCTTCTTGGCACATAGCTAAGTGCTCTCTATTAGTCAGCTGCACACCATATCCCTAAAGCTTCCTTCTCTAAGTTTAGGGTTCAGTTCAGGCAGCGGTAGGCAACCTCTGGTGTGACCAATGTCTTGCCATGTGCAAAAGAGCGGGGTATTCTGGGGGGAAAACAGTTAAAGGAGTCACATTTGTGATGAATCTTAATGATAGTAGTTTAAGGTAGAAAAAGTGGGGAAATACTTTAGTGAGATAAATGATACTAAGTTAACAGTCTTCTAGATAAGGCTAAACACAGTTTGTTTCTATATTCCTAGATTTTAGAATGACAGAAATTTTGGATAGATGGGTTGGGGGGAACTAGGTTTTACAGGACCTTGAAGCTTGTAAAATGGAATCTTGCCTGTGTAATATGTAAATAAATTTTTCATTAGATTAGGACTTACCCACATCAATATTTTAGAAATGCCTAATAATGATTTGGATGAGTTGAATATGTATATTGATATACTATTGTTATGATTATTGGAAGTAAAATGTTTTCACTATATTTAAAATTTATGATGTTAATGTATGCTTGTTTCTCCATTCCCACGAGGTAGGAAACACTGTCTTACTGAAAATAAATGTAGGAATAGGTCATATTTGGTGATCCCCATAGTTCTTCCTACAAGCAATGATTTATACTGGGGGAGGGATTAGAACTTGACTATTCACTTATAATCATTATTTCCTACTAATTATTCCATTTTAGTTTAATGACTTAATGTTTTCTTTTCTTTTTTCTTTTTCTTTTCTTTCTTTTTTTTTTTTTTTTTTTGGTTTTTCGAGACAGGGTTTCTCTGTGGTTTTGGAGCCTATCCTGGAACTAGCTCTTGTATACCAGGCTGGTCTCGAACTCACAGAGATCCACCTGCCTCTGCCTCCCAAGTGCTGGTATTAAAGGCGTGCGCCACCACCGCCGCGGCCGACTTAATGTTTTCTTAACCTAGGATTTCTCCCTTGAAAATATGAATATAGTCATGCTATATAATGAGTTTTAGAAACACAAATGCATGAATTCTTAGTGCACTGTAAAATTTTATATGGCGAGACTCAACCTGTAAGTGTGAAGAGAATGTATGTAAGGTACCATCTTTACACGGTGAATTTAGAAAGTGAGTGGACCCACAGGACACATAAGTTAGTCACTTTAGGGGAGCATTTATTAGGATCCTTTGCCTGCCTTGTTGTAATGCCTCTTATCAATTGCTAACATTTAGTTTGTGATATGTAAAATTTTCATGCAGTTCACTGCATATATAGAAGTTCATAGGAATTGATAGGTGCCATGTTATGAAACTGACAAGCACAGAAAGTTCTTTTCTACTACAAGAGAAGAAATTGGGACAAGCATAGAGTGTAATCTATAGCTGTAGACAATGTTAATCCTGGAAGTGCTTCAAAATAATTTATTTTTCATAACTCAATGTGGGTGATCAAACCTTACTATCCTATTAGTGTCCAAACATCCCACCATGCAGACTTCAAGATAAGCAAAAATGGCTCAAGGTTTAAGAACGGTCTCCAGCCCTTAGATCAAATACTCCATGAGACCTTTAATGTCATTACAAAGTAAAGGCGTCTAAGTTTATAAGTTCCCATCTGAAACACCCCAATACAGTGAAGTACATGCCAGCTGATTTATCCCTTCTGGAAGAATGAAAGCTTGTGTTGGACCTGGTGAGATTTTAACCTGTCATCCTTGAGAATCTTCCAGAGCTTCAAACCCGAAGCTTGATGTGTAACCTCCTGGTTGAAAGGAACCTACATATTAGCACTAGAGAGTCTGACATGGTGGGTGGCTGGGTGGGTGGGTACATCAGACATCAGAGAAGGCAATTTAGTCAGCAAGACACTGCACCCTATGCTCTAATCATAAAAAGATGGTCTTTCCAAGAGGTATCACAAGGACTCTCATAGGCATGGAGTAAAAGGATGTCACACGGCTGGAATTTTATCCTGTGCACCTTGGCATTATTTGCTAACTTCCTTTCTTTGCTAAGAAGATATCACATTAGGGAAGTAAATATTTAAAGTATACACTGTGTTGTAATTAAATTAGTGTGATACTGTCACATACAGGACTGAGTTCAGTATGGTGATCTCTGTTTTGATTTCGTTAATACTCCCCAGAATCTAAGTCCATAGAGGCAAGGATGTAGGTGGATGCTTTATATCTCCAGAAACGGTGTATCCTACTAGAGATTTGCTACATAGAGCATGTTGCTCCTGTGAAGTAGACTTTCACAAATGACATCCCCACCTTCTCTATGTGCTATCTGCCCCACCAAGAGACCTAGTTCCAGCCATTGGAAAAGACTGACTGCTCTTGCTGGTTGCTCTTTCTACAGGAAGCCTTATTTAGACCACATCCTTACTCTCTAGGCTTTATATTACTTGTTTTTGAGGAAAGAAACAAAAAGGGAAAGATAGGCAAGTTGAATATGTAATTGAGAGAATCTGGTGTGAATTGTTGTTTTGATCTGTAAGAAAAAAAATCTCAATATAATTAATTTTTCATAAGAAGTTGCATCATTTTTATGTGATTAATATATATACACTTCTAACTTCTATTACCAATTTCTGACCAAATGGTTCTATTTGTTTTAGAATTAGTACAATTTGGATTTTAAAAAATAGTCAAAGTAAGCATACAATTTTAAAAACATATTTTCCTCAAAATTCACTTGCTTTTTATTTTTCTCCCTTCTTAATCTGTCATTAGCATCAGACTGTATTTTCAAAAAGTCCACTTCTTTCTCATTATTATTTTTTTTAATTTATTTATTTATTAAAGATTTCTGCCTCCTCCCCGCCACCTCCTCCCATTTCCCTCCCCCTCCCCCATCAAGTCTCCCTCCCTCATCAGCTCGAAGAGGAATCAGGGTTCCCTGACATGTGGGAAGTCTAAGGATCACCCACCTCTATCCAGGTCTAGTAAGGCGAGCATCAAAACTGCCTAGGCTCCCCCAAAGCCAGTACGTGCAGTAGGATCAAAAACCCATTGCCATTGTTCTTGAGTTCTCAGCAGTCCTCATTGTCCGCTATGTTCAGCAAGTCCGGTTTTATCCCATGCTTTTTCAGACCCAGGCCAACAAACTCATGGAAACTGAACAGTCAAATACTGAACCACACCTGGGTCAAGGAAGAAATTAAGAAAGAAATTACAGTCTTCCTTGAATTTAATGGAAATAAAGAGACAACATACTCAAACCTATGGGACACTATGAAAGCAGTGCTAAGAGGAAAGTTCATAGCACTAAGTGCCCACTTACAGAAAACAGAGAAAGCATACATTGGGGACTTAACAACACACCTGAAAGCGCTAGAAAAAAAAGAAGCAGATGCGCCCAGGAGAAGTAGAAGACTGGAAATAATCAAACTGAGGGCAGAAATCAACAAAATAGAAACACAGAAAACAGTCTAAAGAATCAATGAAACAAAAAGTTGGTTCTTGGAGAAAATCAACAAGATCGACAAACCCCTATCCAAACTAATTAAATGACAGAGAGAGAACAGGCAAATAAATAAGATCAGAAATGAAAAGGGGGACATAACCACAGACACAGAGGAAATTCAGAGAATCATTAGATCTTACTACAAAAGCCTGTATGCCACAAAACTAGAAAATGCAAAAGAAATGGACATTTTTTAAGATAAGTACCATAGACCAAAGCTAAACCAAGACCAGGTGAACGATCTAAATAGACCTGTTAGTCGCGAAGAACTAGAAACTGTTATCAAAAATCTCCCTTCCAAAAAAAGCCCAGGGCCAGATGGTTTCAATGCAGAATTCTACCAGAACTTCCAAGAAGAGCTAATACCTGTACTCCTTAATGTATTTCACAATATAGAAACAGAAGAGTCATTGCCAAATTCCTTTTATGAAGCTACAGTTACTCTGATACCAAAACCACACAAAGACCCAACCAAGAAAGAGAATTAAAGGCCTATCTCACTCATGAATATCGACGCAAAAATTCTCAATAAAATACTGGCGAACCAAATCCAAGAACACATTAGAAAAATTATCCATTGGGCAGGCAAATCTCCGCGTGCGGAGGGTACCGAGGCAGGGGCTGTCGGGCCAAGTGCGTGGGCTGTCGTCCACGCCATCCCCTCCCCTCCAAAGCCATGGCTTCCAAACTCCTGCTCGCGGTTATCCTCGGGCCGCCAGGCTCGGGTAAGGGCACCGTGTGCCAGAGGATCGCCCAGAACTTTGGCCTCCAGCATCTCTCCAGCGGCCACTTCTTGCGGGAGAACCTCAAGGCCAGCATGGAAGTTGGCGACACGGCAAAGCAGTACCTAGAAAAAGGTCTTTTGGTTCCAGATCATGTGATCACACGCCTCATGGTGTCAGAACTGGAGACCCGGAGCACCGAACACTGGCTCTTAAATGGGTTCCCGAGGACGTTAGTACAGGCAGAAGCCTTGGACAGAATCTGTGATGCGGACCTAGTGATTAGTCTGAATATCCCTTTTGAGACACTTAAAGATCGTCTGAGCCGAAGATGGATTCACCCTTCTAGCGGGAGAGTCTATAACTTGGACTTCAACCCTCCTCAAGTGCTGGGGGTTGCTGACATCACTGGTGAGCCACTTGTCCAACAAGAAGATGATAAACCCGAAGCAGTTGCTGCCAAACTACGACGGTACAAAGATGCGGCAAACCCGTCATCGAACTGTACAAGAGCCGCGGAGTGCTCCACCAGTTCTCCGGGACGGAGGCGAACAAAATATGGCCCTACGTTTACACACTTTTCTCAAACAAGATCGCACCTATTCAGTCCAAAGAAGCAAACTGAGCTTGCCCTTGGAAGAGCCAAGAAGACTTGGTCGTTCACTCAATCACGCGTGTAGTCCTGGTGCCCTGGCCAAATTAGGAGCTAGCTGAGATAGCTTGCGGCATCTTCTCTAGTTTAAGTGAATGAAGTAATGAGGAAAACTAGTGGGTAGAAAGCATCCATGAAGAAACCCCCCTCCTGCCTTTGAAAAGAACACAGAGCTCTGCAGGGGCTTGTAGGGATAAGTCCCGCCCCTTAGGGGGTGTGTTCGCCTCGGGCTAATGTCTGCCTATAAATTTGGCGAGCATGCTCCGAGCTCCCTCTGCTTCTGCTTTCCTGGTCTCCTTGGGAACGGTGGTTCTGTAAGTCTATTTCTACATTAAAACTATATATATATTTTTACAGTCTGTCTGCATTCGTTTACGCCGCTACATTTTGGCGTCCAACGTCGGGCTATTTTGCCCCCGACTCAAGCAGGTGCCCGCTAGCTAACACAGCACCCTCCCGGGTGCTGTTTTTCAGTTCCTGACTCTGGCCCCAGTGCCGAGTCCGAGACACACTCGGCGACACAGGCCCATTCTGCCTGCCTTGGCTAAGTTTTGCAGCGGAACCCCACTGCCTGAATTAGCAGAAGCTCAAGTACTTGCGGTTTTGCAACAAAAGCTGCCACAGCATCAGATTTGGTCTGTTACAAAGTGACTTGGCCGGTTGTGGTGGCCCACGCCGGTAGGATTTGCTGAAGGAAGCAGAGGCAGGAGGATCACAAGTTTGAGGCCGGCCAGGCAGTGGTAGAGCACGCCTCTAATCCCAGCACTTGGGAAGCAGAGGCAGGTGGATCTCTGTGAGTTTGAGGCCTGCCAGGCCGTGGTAGTGCACGCCTTTAATCCCAGCACTTGGGAGGCAGAGACAGGCGGATCTCTGTGAGTTCGAGGCCAGCCTGGTCTACAAGAGCTAGTTCTAGGACAGGCTCCAAAAACACAGAGACCACCACTGGCAGGAACCGATCATTGCAGGTAAAAAAAAATTTCTTTTATAAATAAAATGTCTGAACACATTACTGTTCAAGAATTTAACAATTTTTTTAATTGTACCATGTGGGAGATTTTACAAGAGGTGTCTATCACCCCACATCTATGGATCCTTCTGAGATTCGTAGTTTTCATTGGCACCAAATGGTTTGATAATAGAAATATGATAAAGTCTTTACGAGACGAATCCAGGATTCTTAAGGTAGAGATTGAATGCTTAAAAACAATTGAGAATGACAACAATCTTCTCAAGAATCAGGTTGAAGTTCTCCAGGCTGATAACAATCTTCTCAAAAATCAGTTTGAAGTTCTCCAGGCTGATAACAATCTTCTCAAGAATCAGTTTGAAGTTCTCCAGGCTGATGTTAAGGAGAAATTCATTACTATGGAAGAGGGAACAGCTGATTTGGACAATAAGATTCAGTCCCTTTCTGTAGGAAATGAAACATTAACTGAGAGAATCAAAACTGCTGAATGTGACAATCGGATTTTGTCTAAAGCTTATGACAGATTGACGGAAAGATTGTCAATACAAGAAGGCACGGTTTATGCCATAAAAATTATGTCCAAAGATGAGATGTTATCTCTAACAGACAAACTTCATACTTTAGAATCCTCAATGAAGGCTTTGGAACATAATTCTGGACAGGAGATTCAGACATTGCAGAAGGCAATGGTGAATAGAATTGAAAAGATTGAGGAATTTCTAAATTCTGATGAAGAAGAGCAAAGGGTAGAAAGGCAAATTTTAACTACATCTGTGGGTAAGTCTCTCCGGGACAATTTCCACAAAGCTCTACCTACAGCTCTACCTGCCTTTCCAGTAATAACAACAGAGAAGGTGATTGGATCCAAAAACCCTAGGGTCATCAAGGAGGATACATGGGAGCCTGTCCGTATGAATGACCTCAAGGAAATTAAACAGGCTGTCATGACTTTTGGGATGCAAGCCTCTTTTGTTAAAGAGATGCTAAGATCTTGGGCCACGACAAGCAGAGCAACCCCCTCGGACTGGCTCCAGCTGAGCTCTGCGGTACTCGAGAGTGGACCGCAATTAAAATGGAAATGCTTATTCAGGCAAGAGGCTAGACTCTTAGAACAGCACGAAAAAGCAAAGGGAATTGACATTTCCCTAGATCAAATTCTAGGTGAAGGGCCCTTTTCTGATCCTCAGGAACAAGCTAATTTGGATGAAAACACACTCTCCATGTGTACTACAGCAGCCTTAAGGGCTTGGGACAGGGTACAAGACCCAGGACAGAGAATGGAATCATTTGTCACAGTTAAACAGGGTCAGAGAGAACCCTTTAGTGACTTTTTACAAAGATTAACTAAGGCTGTACAAATAGGGATATCTGACCCAGAAGCAAGATGTATAATGATTGAGTCTTTGGCTTACGAAAATGCAAATGTGGAATGCAAAAGGATTTTGGGGCCTTTAAAGCTCAGATCAGCGCCTTTGGAAGAATGGGTCTTGCATACAATGTTGATACATTTGATTATGGCACTGAATCATGGGTAGAAGAAGCAATTTCCAATGGTAAAAGGAGACACCAGAATACCAAATGTTTTAATTGTGGCAAAATGGGTCATATGAAAAGGAATTGTAGACAACGGATTTTCAGAAATAATAATAATAATAATGCATCTTTCAGAAATAATAATAATAATGCATCTTCTAGAAATAACAGAAATAGGAGGACTCAGCCTTCAGGTTTATGTAGAAGATGTGGAAAGGGCAGACATTGGATGAATGAATGCAGGTCTACAAGAGATAGACAAGGCAACCTGATACAGCCGGGAAACGTGAGAGGAAGGGCCTCACAGGCCCCCATGGCAAACATGGTTCAGTCATATCCAGTTTCTGCAGAGAACGTGCCTCATCAGGACAATTAGGAAGCCCCATGCCTACTGTTACAAGCAATAATGATCAGAAAGATAAGTTACGTGTGTTTTGGCAAACTTCTATAAATGATCAAAGACCTAAACTGAGAGTGTGTGTAAATGGCATTTTTATTACTGGCCTGCTGGACACAGGTGCTGATGTAAGTATCATTACCCCAGAATCTTGGCATCCGTATTGGCCTCTTCAGAATGTAAATGTTCAGCTCCTGGGAATTGGAACCCTATCTCGAGTAAGGCAGAGCACGAGATGGGTTGAATGTATAGGGCCAGAGGGACAAATAGGAAAATTAAAGCCATATGTAGCCAATATTGCAATGAATTTATGGGGTCGTGACCTATTACAACAATGGAATACCGAAATTAATTTTCCTGCTAAATCTAGAGCCTATATTTCTGAGAATAATATTAAAAGATATTACAAACGGAGAAAACCGGCCATTCGGGCTGTACAAGAACAAGCAATTGATGTCCCTTCAGAGATACCAACAGCCTTGCCTCTAAAATGGTTGACTGAGAAACCAATATGGACAAAGCAATGGCCTTTAGTTGAGGAAAGGTTAAAGGCTTTAGAACAGCTGGTACAAGAACAATTAGATGCTGGACATATAGAAGAATCTACCAACCCTTGGAATTCTCCTGTATTTGTGGTTAAGAAAAAATCAGGTAAATGGAGAATGGTGACAGATCTCAGGGCCATCAACAAGGTTATTCAACCTATGGGCCCTCTGCAATCTGGAATTCCTTTGCCCTCTTTATTACCAAAAGGATGGCCTCTCATAGTTATTGATTTAAAGGATTGTTTTTTCACTATACCTTTGCAAAAAGAAGATAGAGAAAAATTTGCCTTCACAGTGCCTACTTATAACAATTCTCAACCTTCGAGGAGGTACCACTGGACCGTCCTCCCCCAGGGTATGTTAAATAGCCCCTCCCTATGCCAATATTTTGTGAACCAACCATTGCAAATAATACACAAGAAATTTCCCAAATCTATAGTATACCATTACATGGACGACATCTTGTTATCCGATTCAAACATGGATACCTTGAACAGACTGTTTGAAGAAATAAAGATACTTTTACCTAAATGGGGATTGCAAATAGCTCCTGAAAAGATTCAGAAGGGAGATTCTGTTAATTATTTAGGTTATAAAATAGGTTTGCAAAAAATTAAGACACAAAAAGCACAAATCAGGAGAGATCGCCTACGGACTCTTAATGACTTTCAAAGACTGTTAGGAGACATTCCCAGTCTACGACCAGCTATTGGAATAACACCTGATCTAATAATTCATTTGAACAAAACCTTGGGTGGTGATAAAGATTTAAACAGTCCCAGAGAATTAACAGCTTAAGCAGAAAAGGAACTGACAATGATTGAGGAAAAATTACAACAGGCACATGTGGACAGGGTGAATTCAGAGCTCGATTGTATTCTCATCATACTACCATCAAAAATTTCTCCTACAGGAATTTTAATGCAGAGAGATGATATTATTTAGGAATGGATCTTTTTACCATATAAACCAAGTAAGAAACTGAAAACTTATGTGGAAAAAGTCTCTGAGTTAATTATAAAAGGCAAGCTGAGACTTCGTCAACTAGCAGGCATAGACCCAGCAGAAATTATAGTGCCTTTCACTGCTGATGAACTAAAGAAATTATGGGAAGATAATGAACCATGGCAAAGAGCTTGTGCTAATTTTTTGGGAGACATTAATAACAACTATCCAAAAAGCAAGAGGCTTAACTTCATAAAGAGAACTTCTTGGATTCTTCCTTGAATCATCCGTGATGCTCCAATAACTGGAGCCCGTACATTCTATACTGATGCCAATAAATCAGGGAAGGCAGGTTACAAATCAGAAGACTTGGATAAGGTGGAACAAAGTCCGTATAATTCTGTCCAGAAGGCGGAATTATATGCCATTCTTATGGTGCTAAGGGATTTTAAAGAACCTATTAATATACTTACAGATTCACAATACGCAGAAAGAGTTATTTTACATATTGAAACTGGTGAATTTATACCTGATGATACTGAACTAACCTCATTGTTCCTCCAGGTTCAAGATTTGATCAGAAACAGGCTTTGCCCTATGTACATAACACACATCCGATCCCATACGGGTCTGCCAGGTCCTCTAGCACAAGGTAATGCAGAAATTGATCAATTATTGATTGGTAGTGTGTTACAAGCCTCTGAATTTCATAAAAAACATCATGTTAATACCAAAGGTTTGAAGAAAGAGTTTTCAATTACATGGCAACAAGCTAAGGAGATTGTAAAGAAATGCCCTACTTGCTCTTTCTATAACCAAATGCCACTGCCTGCAGGGGCTAATCCAAAGGGCACCCAAAGGAATGAAATCTGGCAGATGGATGTATTCCACTTTGCAGAATTTGGCAAATTAAAATATGTTCATCACACCATTGACACTTATTCAGGCTTTCAGTGGGCAACTGCTTTAAGTTCAGAAAAAGCTGATTCAGTAATCACTCATTTATTAGAAGTCATGGCTATCATGGGTATACCTACACAAATAAAGACGGATAATGGTCCTGCTTATGTCTCTAGGAAAATGAAATGGTTCTTTGATTATTACAATATCAAGCATGTTACAGGTATACCATAAAACCCTACAGGTCAAGCAGTCATAGAAAGATCAAATCGAACTATAAAGGATATGTTGAACAAACAGAAAGGGGTGGAAAACACCCCCAGAAATAGGTTACATAATGCTTTGTTAACCTTGAATTTTCTCAACGCTAATGAGAAGGGAACAACGGCTGCAGAAAGACATTGGATAATGGAAAAGTCTACTGAACTAAATCAACCAGTTTATTTCAAGGATGTACTGACCTCACAATGGAAGCCAGGAGATGTGCTATGTTGGGGAAGGGGTTTTGCTCTTATCTCCACAGGTGAAAAAAAAATGGGGATACCATCAAAATTAATAAAGGTTCGGTTTGAAGAAGAGAAGCCACTTGGAAAAGATAAATAACAATTCTTTCATAAGGATAGCGAACATACTGATGGTAAGAAATACAGATAGGTTGGAGGCAGGGTTCTTTTCTTATCTCCACAGGAAAATACTCATCTTCAAAGAAATTGAGGGACCCAGAATATTTAATTACTGATGGATGGACACATTTTGTAAGTATTAATTTTTATTTATCTGTCTTATTAAACATTTCTTTATAAATATGTAGAGCTGGTTTTGAAGTTGGACTCTGGCTCAGTCCCTCTCCAATTCCAAGCCTGTTGGTAAGAGAAAAACCCAGAGTTTCTGCAGTTTCTGTCTCATGTCAAGAGCCATGATATGGGACAGAAAGAAATATGAGTTTAGAAAACATCTTTGCTTTTCTTCATATCTATCATACTTTTCATTGAATATATCTATCATGCCTTTCATTGAATATATATGTATGTCTATATATGTCTATATGATTAATGTTTAAGTTTTTCACAATGAACAATGAGTTTTTCCTGAAGTGACATTTGAAGTTTCCAGGAAGAAGATGGGGCCCCACAACAACAACTCTACTTGGTTGATATGACGTCATGATACTGATAGCGCTACCACAAGACCTGTTTTGGATACCAGCTGCACAAGATGATCCCAACTTGGTTAGCTGAAATGGTGCACATCTTGTACAACATTCTGGACAGACCTCCACAAAATACTCAGAGACTATTTGCAATTTTAAAAGACATTGATCTTGAAATTTAACCATCATTTTACTTTCACAGGATCCCCCAGAAAGAACGTCGCCCCCATGACAGCTGGAAGTAATTCTAGAGGACGACGTCCCCTCTCCCAGTAAAGTTTACCCCTGGGTTTAGGGACATCATTTAGGGGTTGGGAGGTTGGGGGAGGAATTTTATAAGCTCAGGGATCATTTTGAAAAAAAAAAGAGGAAATTATGGGATAATAGATTTATAATTGTGAGTTACTGCTTTTAGACAAATATATTGGTATCAATTCTTGTATATTGAAACAAAGTTAAATTATATTGACTATTGTATGCATGCATGTTTCTATGTCTGTTTAAAACATTTTTTAATGTATTGACATATATTATATTGATATATATATTGTATATATTTACCATATTGCAGTGTACATTTCTACCTCTGATTAAGATACTTATATAATGTTTGTGTATTGATATATATTTGCCATATTGCAATGTATATTTGTACAGTGTTTATATTTGGAGGTCATTATCCTCATTTGTTACACAGTTGTTTATTGTCTTAGTCTTTAAGTTAGATAGATATTGAGAATTATATAGATAAATAGTCATCTAAGTTTGTTATTTATAATTAGACTAATCAGGTTCTCTAGATAGATAATCTTCGACCTCTTCAAAGAGCTGTAGAAAATGGCCTTTAATCTAACTCAGAGTTTTGTGATAGTGAGACACAATTGCTCCTGGCAACACCGCTCTATTCCCGAGAGAATGTTGAGCACTAAAGACACTCCACCTGGAGCCTTTCTATTTGGCAGAACTGGCCTTTGGGCAAAGAAATGCCCATACCGCAACCACTGACACAGATACATAGCATGCATCAATGGATAAAACAGGACTGTCATATCCTGCCAAGACAGGGTAAGATAGTTTTGAAAAGTTCCTTGCCTTTTATAATGGTATGTCAGTTATGTTAGGCCTTAGCCAAAATTGGTTGACTCAATATTGCAAACGAGACTTTGGGTGATTGCCCAGGTAGTCAGTTGTCTCTGTCAATTGTTGCACATTTTGGATATATCTCGTTTGTTGAGTAGTGTTTATTCCCTTCTCAGATCTTTGACTGAGTTGAAGATTATATAATTGTAGTTACTCTTTGCATTATTTGGACCTCTTGAGATAGAATGTTTAGCAAAGCTTTTGTTCTCAATATTGTTTGTTATATTTATTATTTGTTGTTTTTTTTTTTTATATTTATTTATTTATTATGTATACAATATTCTGTTTGCGTGTATGTGTCCAGGCCAGAAGAGGGCACCAGACCTCATTACAGATGGTTGTGAGCCACCATGTGGTTGCTGGGAATTGAACTCAGGACCTTTGGAAGAGCAGGCGATGCTCTTAACCACTGAGCCATCTCTCCAGCCCCTTATTATTTGTTGTTATTGTATGTAGTTGTATTCGGTTTAGTTCTCTCTTATTTAGACAAAAAGGGGAGATGTAGGGATAAGTCCCGCCCCTTAGGTGGTGTGTTCGCCTTGGGCTAATGTCTGCCTATAAATTTGGCGAGCATGCTCCGAGCTCCCTCTGCTTCTGCTTTCCTGGTCTCCGCTGGAACGGTGGTTTTGTAAGTCTATTTCTACATTAAAACTATATATATATATATATTTACAATCTGTCTGCATTCGTTTACGCCGCTACAGGGGCGAAAGCCCAGACTGAATTTCCACCAGTGTTGAGCCCATACTCTAGATGGATTGCAGCCATGCCCTGCTATCGGAATCTTTTTGCAAATGATGGTGGTGGAATCTCTGGTCTGTGCCTCCTTCCACAGGCTGTTGAACCACAGCACTGTCAGCCTGAGAACTTGGAGAGCTGTGGTCCTGGCTTGTCCTCTGCCATACCCTTGATAATTGAAATGATGCTAATTGTGCTCAGCCACTGCTTCTCCATGGCGACTGTTCCACCTTCTGTTCTCAGACATCCTAGTTTCTGCTGACCTTGTCCTATCTCATCTGCTCGCTCTCCTCATAAGCTGTTCAGTAACATGATGGTCTCTGCCTTTATCTCTCTAACCTCCTCTCTCTACAGACTGAGAACCAGGGGAACTGAGCCAGGCAGAGTGCTCACCTTGTGAAACAGCTGCTCTGACTGTCTTGAACTCACTCTGTACCTTCTGTTGTTTAAAAACGATTCCCTAAAGTTTTTGGGAATTCTCAAGGAAAAAAAAAAACAAGGGAAATGTTCACTTAAGGAATTGTGGGATGATCGTCTCTTCTGCATAGAAGTGTAGTGATCGTGTGGAAATCACTGGACTAATGAGATGGTTTTGGCTTCTTTATTTGAGGCAAGGTGAATATTGAACATGCTGCTAAATATTAATGCTGACAATGTTTTTTTGCGAGTGATCCAAGCAGATGGCAAGAAGTCAGTAAAGGGAGCAAGCCTGTGGGCTTGGTGCGTCTTGCACTAGCTGTACATTGCACCTGCACTGAGTAAGACAGCTTTACTGCTGTGGGAACGCAGAATCTTTGTTTTCTTCCCATTCCAAAGATGCAGTCTATAGGTGGCCACAAAGTCCAGAAATGAAGATGCTAATATTTTGTCAATCATCACATCAATAAAACATTTGTTAAAAGACAAAAAAAAAGAAAAATTATCCATTATGATCAAATAGGCTTCATCCCAGAGATGCAGGGCTGGTTCAACATACGAAAATCTAACAATGTAATCCGCCATATAAATAAACTGAAAGAAAAAATCCATATAATCATTTTATTAGATGCTGAAAAAACATTCGACAAAATTCAACACCCCTTTATGATAAAGGTCTTGGAGAGATTAGGGATACAAGGGTCATACCTAAATATAATAAAAGCTATTTACAGCAAGCCGAGAGCTAACATTAAATTAAACGGAGAAAAACTCAAAGCCATCCCACTAAAATCAGGAACACGACAAGGATGTCCACTCTCTCCATACCTCTTCAGTTTAGTGCTTGAAGTTCTAGCAATAGCAGTAAGACAACATAAGGGGATCAGGGGATTCGTATTGGAAAGGAAGAAGTTAAGCTTTCGTTATTTGCAGATGATATGATAGTATACATAAGCGATCCCAAAAACTCTACCAAAGAACTCGTACAGCTGATAAACACCTTTAGTAATGTGGCAGGATACAAGATCAACTCCAAAAAATCAGTGGCCTTCCTATACACTAAGGATAAGGAAGCAGAGAGGGAAATCAGAGAAGCATCACCTTTCACGATAGCCACAAATAGCATAAAATATCTTGGGGTAACTCTGACCAAGGAAGTGAAAGATCTATTTGACAAGAACTTTAAGTCTTTGAAGAAAGAAATTGAAGAGGACACCAGAAAATGGAAGGACCTCCCTTGCTCTTGCATTGGGAGCATCAACATAGTAAAAATGGCAATTCTACCAAAAGCAATGTATAGATTCAATGCAATCGCTATCAAAATCCCATCAAAATTCTTCACAGATCTGGAGAAGACAATAATCAACTTTATATGGAAAAACAAAAAACCCAGGATAGCCAAAACAATCTTATAAAATAAAGGATTGTCTGGAGGCATTACCATACCTGGCTTCAAACTCTATTACAGAGCTACAGTATTGAAAACAGCTTGGTATTGGCGTAAAAACAGAGAAGTCGACCAATGGAATCGAATAGACGACCCTGACTTTAACCCACAAACATATGAACACCTGATTTTCGATAAAGGAGCTAAAAGTATACAATGGAGAAAAGAGAGCATCTTCAACAAATTGTGTTGGCAAAACTGGATGTCAACCTGTAGAAGAATGAAAATAGATCCATATCTATCACCATGCACAAAACTCAAGTCCAAATGGATTAAAGACCTCAATATCAGTCCGAACACACTGAACCTGATAGAAGAGAAAGTGGGAAGTACTCTACAACACATGGGCACAGGAGACCACTTCTTACGTACAACCCCAGCAGCACAGACATTAAGGACCTCATTGAATAAATGGGACCTCCTGAGACTGAGAAGCTTCTCTAAAGCAAAGGACACTGTCACTAAGACACAAAGGCAACCCACTTACTGGGAGAAGATCTTCACCAACCCCGCAACTGACAAATGCCTGATCTCCAAAATATATAAAGAACTCAAGAAACTAGACAGTAAAAATCTAATCAACCCAATTATAAAATGGGGCATTGAGCTGAACAGAGAATTCTCAACAGAAGAAGTTCAAATGGCCAAAAGACACTTAAGGTCATGCTCAACTTCCTTAGCGATCAGGGAAATGCAAATCAAGACAACTTTAAGATACCATCTTACACCTGTCAGAATGGCTAAAATAAAAAACACCAATGATAACCTTTGTTGGAGAGGTTGTGGAGAAAAGGGTACACTCATCCATTGCTGGTGGGAATGCAAACTTGTGCAACCACTTTGGAAAGCAGTATGGCGGTTTCTCAGGAAATTCGGGATCAACTTACCCCTGGACCCAGCAATACCACTCTTGGGAATATACCCAAGAGAGGTCTTATCATACAACAAAAGTATATGCTCTACGATGTTCATAGCAGCATTGTTTGTGATAGCCAGAACCTGGAAACAACCTAGATGCCCTTCAATGGAAGAATGGATGAAGAAAGTATGGAATATATACATATTAGAGTACCACTCAGCAGTAAAAAACAAGGACTTCTTGAATTTTGCATACAAATGGATGGAAACAAAAAGTCCACTTTTAAAATAATGTTCTTACACTCAACCGCAGAACCACTATAACCAAGAGTTTACCCACTTGATCCATATCCCGAATACTCTATCTGCTTTTTCACAGTTCTGGCTTTGACTTACTTCTCTCTGCAGAGAGGGACTAGTGTCAGCCTGGAAGTTCTGACTGTAGTTCAGCCAGAGCCACAGTTTTCCTCCGGATTCCTCTGGAGCCTTGGGTGAAGAGGGAGAAGGGCGCCCCCGTCTGGGTTGGGAAGAATCTGCTCAGTGGAAGCCTGAAGAGAACTCTGTAACAAGAGATGATGAGAGGTGATCTCCAGAGTCTAGAATATCATGGGATGATTTCTCAGGTTTCCAGAACGGGAATGTAGACTGATAAAGCCAAACACCACATATTCCCAATAGTACTCACTACGTATATGGACTAGAGAAAAGGTGTAGCATCTAAACTGAAAGATTCTTTAAAACATGCAGATGGTTGGCTGGGAAGGGGGAAGGAGTGTTAACTCAAAGATCATAGATGATAGAGCCCTAAGCAAGGCTCAATACTGCTTTACCATTCTCATTTGAGATATCTATGTAAAAGGAATATTGTCTCCAGGGAGGTAATGTTCCCAGAAAATTTTGTGGATTTTGCTAGCATTCTCTTCTCTGACCTGGTAAGAGATTTTAACCAGACTCTGGAGTTAGCGGTCCTCTCCCCACTCATGTCCCTTTAGTTTTCTTGTGCCTTTCGGCCCTGCCTCATCATCAGGCTTTGGTAGGTTGATGGAGTACACCGCATGATACTTGGGCATGAAGGCACCGGAAAGTATGGGTAAAGACAAAAACAAAGAGAACCCGGCTCTGCACCCAGGAATCTTGCACTGAATACTTCAAGGGCCCCATTGCTGTGGCATTTTTAGCAGCCCCTACCATGTTTCCTTTTAATGACAAACTGAAGTCTCAAGTAAATGAATCATTTTACAATTTTTAGAATAAAAATATTGTTCAAACATATAGTGTGCAAATAATAAGAAAAAGACACTGTGTCCTGAAGCATATTTGCCTAAATATGAGTAGGGTTCAAAGGGCACTATGTGAATAGCATTTTTTCCCCAGTTCAGGTATTTGTCACAAATGCATTAGTAGGAAAAATTATGTTTGTGAGAGCCATCACTGGCCCCTTGATGGTTTTATTCAATAATATTTTAGAAAAAAAGGTTAGCCATGGACTTGTAAATTGGTTGGAAAGTTAAATGCGGTCCTCTTGTGTCAACGTTGCTGGAGATGTGGGGACTTTGGAATCAAGCATCCCGCATCCCCTGACTCCCAGTTTAAAGCCTTCCACAACCGACTGTCTCCAGCACACTGACCCACTCTTACTTGTTCACCTGGAAGTATTTGGTGACCACAGACTAAGGCAACCACAGCAGGTAAAAGACAGATATGGAACCACAATGTCTAGAGTGAAATGAGACAATCTGAAATGAATTTTACATCTGTGGCAACAAAGCCAGTCTGTTTAATGGGAACTACATGTGGGGCATTATTTGAGGCACTTCCTGAATTTCAGATTGTTTAGTCTCTAAAGTTTTCAAGTAGTTAGTGATAGTCTAACTTTATGTTTGTGAGGAGATTGTGGCACTGCGGTTTGAGGCTTTTCCAAGGTCACACAAGCCATAACGGGTAGACTGGGCTTATCTAGCATTGTCTTTGTCTCTTTCTACTCCTGCACTCCATTTTTTAAAATTGCATGCATGCAAACATTCATGCAAATGCATGAACAAAGGCCAAAGGAGGCCAGAAGAGGGCATCAGCTTCTCTGGACTAGAGTTCAAAGCCTAAAGTTGCCCAACATGGGTACTGGGAACGCAGTGTGAATCTTCAGCAAGGAAAATCAGCACTTTTAGCCACTGAGCCATTTCTCCAGCCCCTGTATGCCGTTTCTGAGATATCAGGGGTTGGACTAATCTCTGGGCACATCATTCTAAACATACACTAAATATACACATTTATCAGACCTTCAAACTAAGCAGTGGGCTTCTACCTAATGCATCCTTGTTTGCTTGGTTTGAAATAGGGTGTCATTACGGAGTTTTAGCTGACTTGGAACCAGCTATGTGATCAGGCTAGTCTCAGACTTGAGATCCACCTGCCTCTGCCTACCAAGTGCTGGCATTAAAGGTGTGTGGAACCAAGCCCAGCTTTGGAGTCCTGCTTATGATACTCCTCCACTTTAATCATCTTTTATCTTTAGAAATGTATTATGTTAAGACAAATATTAATACCAAAGTAGTTCTATAAACTCAGAATCATTTGGACCAAAGATATACAAAATTAAGTGTTAAAAAATTCCAAGAAAAGCAGTCTATAATTTTCAAAGTTTGCACAATCATCTACTCAGAATAAAAGTCAGAAGTACTTTATGATAGCAGGCTACTAGCATCGCATTTTGAAGCCCCTTTAACACTTAGTGGTATTTATCCTGACAAAAGTACTTGGTATATATGACCAGGAGGTTCTTCTGTCATAAAACACTATACCAACTAAAACTGTTCCAAAAAATGATCACTTCAATAATGACAGAAAAATATGATTATTGAAAATACCATAAAATTGTTCTTTATTTTGGCAAGAGTTTCAAACTCATCAATTATGTTTCAAATTTGCTCTAAATTGTAAAACTCTCTTGAACAAGGTTTATCGGTACTATTATGTAATTTCTGCAATGGAAAGTTACCTTTCCCCATCCACTAAGCTTTAATAAAACAGGCAAATATATATCTCAATTGCAGATTAAGACTTTTTTGTAGCTAAGCCTAATTAAAATGGCAACAATCCAATGGTTTCTTTATCAGAAAACAAGGATATCTGTAAGGGATAAAAAGATACCAGCATTTTGATGTGTTTGCTTCCAGTGTTTAAATGTGGCAACAGAAAACAGGATAGCTACTGGCTAAGCCACAGCAACATTTGAACTAGCTGCTTAGAAAGAGTACAGGAAAGCAAGACGGTTAAATGCAGTTTGACCTCAGGTTGTTGGTTATGCTCTTTGGGCATTTTTCTATAACACAGACATTTTGTAAATTGGAGCCTAGCATTTTATCATCCCTTCTTGAAACCATTTTGCATAGAAGTTGTACAGGCAAGAAGCTGGTTCAACTTTAATAAAATTTGCATCTGGTCGAAACCGTGGAATACTTGTTTTTCTTTTTTGTGACACATGAATTCACCTATAAGCCCCATTGGGCCATGTTTTTGGAGAATGGTATCCCTTGTCATGGTACTTTTGTTTTCTCCATCTGGGCAAGTAGAGCAAAGACTGCTGACTACATGACAAATTAATAAAATGGTCTGGAGCTGGGCACTCTCTTACCAATATACGAAACAGCTGGTGCCTGGTGAAGGCCAGTCCCTGACTTAGGGGATGGCATCTTATTAATGCATCCTCCAGAGTATCCCAGTAATATTTGTTGTCTTGAGTGTCAAAGGAAGCTAAAAGCCAGCAAGGCATTCACTGAGGCCATTGATTCATTGGTTTACTAACTTGGGCAGAGCTTTGCCTCAACTCAGATATAGCACAGTTCAGTTCCAACCTAGTAAATTTGGAGACCACTTAGACCATGGTGATTATCACTAAGTCAAAAATATTTCAAGGCTCACTATTAACACCAAAATAGTGACACACAGTGACATTCATGCTCTGTACATTGTTGGCAGTCCATATTTCAAGAAGGGGCTCCAGCAAGGAAACCAACCTTGCTGGCCACTGAGAGAAAGCACACTTGGCTTGGTTATGCTGATTTGTGTGAATTCATGGATCCTACTTCTCCAACAATTGCTGAAAACATTTTCTGACTCCAAAACATGCTACCTTACAGTTCATTTTATAACTGCCTTAACACGTAGAATAGAGGAACCAATCAAGGAAGGCTTAATGTGCCAAATTAAAGCACTGAAGTTACCTTAGCCCTGCTTTCGCCCTGAAGCAATCTTCCAGAATTACAGCAGTTGAAATTTTAAATTTGACCTTGATTTTCTCTTTCTATTTTGCTTTGTGTCCTCATGGGATTCATCAGCAGGAAAACCAACAATGAGTTCCAAGTATACAAACAAGTAGCAGGCATAAAGCAGGTGTTTTAATATTGTCGACTTGGTCTGTGCACATACTATGATTGGGAACTGATTTTCATGACTCTTTATTTTTATAGTTTACTTTGTAAAGAATGAGGGCTTGGGGAGTCAGATGACTCGGTCAACTTGGTGCATAGATTTTCTTTCAGTTTAACAGTTTTAAAGTGCTACAGGTTTTATAACCTCAAAGAAATCCATTGGCACTACAGGGGCAAGTGGCTTGCTCCTTGGGAATAAACATTTTGGATGAACACTGTACTTAGCAAAAATATTTAAAGCAACAGTTTTTGTTTTCTTTCTCAAGTTACAGTTTTCTCCTGTCCTTTGTCACACAGTGAACAGAAGTCACATAAGTGCAATTGTGAAAAGGACTTTCCCACAAACTTTGTGGCTTGTGTCCTAAGCAAGGAAAATTTGGCTTTTGTGTGTAGATAATAAACATGTTCTCAGCATAGACACCTCTCTGTTCTTACAGAAACCTCTATTCTGGCTACCTATCTTTTAAATACATATATTTGATGTGGGAGTCCCCTCTGTGTGCTGTGATTACCATTAATGAATAAAGAAAATGCCTTGGCCTGTTGATAGGGCAGAACTTAGGTAGGTAGGGAAGACAGAACTGAATGCTGGGAGAAAGAAGGGTAGAGTCAGAGGGACATCATGGACCCACTCAGGCAGAGATAGATTTGCTGACACTTTGCTGGTAGGCCACGACCTCATGGTGATAAACAGATTATTAGAAATGGGTTCAATTATGATGTAGGAGTTAGCCAATGAGAAGTTAGAGCTAATGGACCAAGCATTAATACAGGTTATGTGTGTTTATTTCAGGTGTAAGCTAGCTGGGCAGCCAGGAAGAACAAGCAGCCCCCTCCCTTCAACATATATTGCATATTAACATATTTTGAAAAAGTTGATTAAAATAGCTAAATATTTGCTGTTTGATATTTAGAAATACATGAAATTTTGATGTATATTTAATGGTTAAAATAGTCTGAATTGTGTTTAGATACAGTAATAATTTTGAATTCATTTGTTTAAAAACCTCTGCAAAGGAAACATGTATTGATTAACAAGATTACAAAAAGTAAGAAGGATAGCATTACTCTTTTTAAGGTGCCACAATGGGAAGAAACGGACTCTCTAAAAGGAATTTGGACCTACTAGCTAAAGGAGGTATTAGAAGGGTAATTTGGCATTATTATAATAAACACTGGAGTGCACTTGTGGACTTGTTTGATAGCATGGGAATAGATAGAGGGACAGATAGAGATAGATGTCATTTTTGTAAGAATAAATATAATATGATGCTTTTGGGAACTATGAGTAATAAACAAGATTTGATGGCATGCTTACTTAATCATATAGTTTGGCACATGAAACATGGAGTAAAAGAAAGAGGGCATAAACACCCATTTGATCATATGCTTCATATCTTAGCTAGTTTAGTCAGTTGCTTTCTTAGTAAAGGAAGTTATACACATTATGAATTAATCAGAAGTCTGATAAGACATGATAGATGGGGAACATTTACATTACTAGAAGGAGACTGGTATAGCCAAATGAGTAAATTGGATAGAATTCATACACCCAAGTGCTTAGAAAGTTATTGCATCAGTGCAATATCAAAAATATTTTTAGAAGATATGCTTTTTGAATATTGTGCTTATTTGTACTGGTATGATAGATATAAAACATGGAAGAGTAGGAATTGCAGGGTTATTACCTTCATGCCCATAAAATGCACACAAGACTGCCATAAAGGATGCACCCTACAGAGTATACCAGCATGCACACCTGGAGATTGGAATTTAAGATCAGTAAATGACCACATGGCCTACATAGCATATAGAAGACGACTGATAGCCTATGTAAATCCTCAGGCCTGTGAGCCTCATAGTGATTCCTTTAATGTTGACAACATGTCAGGTGTCAGGGGATGGAATGTAATGAGCATGGAAGCAGATTCCTCTGAATGAATAAAAAAGGGGAATCTGTAGTGTAGATACAGCAGGAAATTTATAGAATAAGAATGAATGCAACTTGGTGTAATGTAAAAGCATTTCTTCTTGTGTGTGGTGTGGAAAATTACTAAGGTCAAATATTAAGAGAACGTTTGCCTGCTTTAAGGCTGCCACACCGATCTGGTCCTGCCAGATGTGGGGGCTGCACCCAGCAACCATGGTAATGAAATAATCTTGCCACATAAGAGGGACCCCCACCCTTCTGTGGCCAGTTAATACTGATAACCTAGGACACCCGGTTATTAGAAGGATCAAACGAGGGGCAGTTTCGAACTGACTTAAAAGAGGTGGCTGAAGCAGGACAGTTTTCTCACTTCTCACAATGACTCTGGCACCAGGCCTCCGTGAAAAGAGAGATCCTCCTAGCCTCCCTCCTGAAAAGCAGTCATATTAAACGCCTTGCCCAAACATTTAATGCTCTGTTTCCCGAGTACAGAGCTTCATCTCCGGAAAACAGACATTTAACGTCTTGCATCCCGAATGCAAATCCTCATTCCTTGGGAGTGGACATTGAAGGTCTGTCTCCCAAGAACAGACAAGATACTCTGCCTTTCAGAACGCTTTGCCATCCCGAGAGCAAAGCTTCATCTTCGAGAGTAGAGAACTAAAACCTTGTCTCTGGAGGAGACTAGGTCACCCAAAATCTGAGTCCAAGGCCCTACCCAATACCAGCCTGGAATGGGACATAGGAACCTTATCTCTGGAGCGAGGCTATGGGGTCAAGAGTCAATCTATGCTACCCAGCCCCCAGTGCGTCTTTCTTTCTGAAATTGTTGAGGTTTCCACATTTGTAGTGTTCTAAAATTTCATAATGATATATAAAATATTTATTTTGTACTTACCAATGGTGGTAGCAGGTCATGAGGCAGCCAGTCCCAGCCAGAGGCGCTGCTGGTCCCCTGAGGGGTGGCTGGTTCCAGGCAAGGAGACAAGTCACGGGCATGCTGGTCCCAGCTAGATGGTGGTATGAGGTGGATGTCACACTGTCAGAATTGGATGTCAACTTAGAGGAGAGAGAGAGAGAGAGAGAGAGAGAGAGAGAGAGAGAGAAGAAGAAGAAGAAGAAGAAGAAGAAGAAGAAGAAGAAGAAGAAGAAGAAGAAGAAGAGAAAAAGGAAGCGGAGAAATGAGGAGAGAGGCAGAGTGAAGCTGCCTCTTCAGGAGGCAACAGAAAAGACCGGGAACTGGAAAAAGGGCAGGAACTTGGAAAAGAGCGCGAAGTCAGGCAGGAAGCTGAAGATCAGCCTGCCTCAGCGCATGGGGGAGGGAGTGGGTGTGACCAGCTCTGTCTGGAGGTCCAGGGCACAGAAGGCTGTCAGCCCAGGCGGCAGGGGAAGATGATTGTTGGGGTGAGGGGGTGAATTTGCTGCTCTTTCTATTTGCCTAATAAAAAGCCTTGTGCTTAGCATCTCCTAAAGCAAAAGAAGAGAGACGAAATCTTTGGGCACCTCACTGCTGCTGCCTCTCAAAGATTTCCTGTCAAAATGAGCCTATAAGGGGAGAAAGGTTTTCAATAACAGTTTTTAAAAACTAGCAGGATTTCCAAGCCTGGCAATGAAGAGTTTGAAGGCTCTGTCTTTGTTAAAGTTGGGGGTTGAAGGAGAAGAAAAAGAAGGGGAAGCCCGGCAATGGTGGCTCATGTCTTTAATCTCAGCACTCGGGAGGCAGAGGCAGGTGGATCTCTGTGAGTTCGAGACCAGCCTGGTCTACAGAGCTAGTTCCAGGACAAGCTCCAAAGCCACAGAGAAACCCTGCCTCGAAAAACCAAAAAAAAAAAAAAAAAAAAAAAAAAAAAGAAGAAGGGGAGAAGAGCTGCCAATGTACTAGTTCTAGTTGTGTTTAAAGATAAAAGGCAACTGAGCCATATAGCTGGTATTACCATAGCACACAGGGGAAAAAAAAAGCAGCTTTGATTGACGCTTTATCCATATTTTATAGAGGTACTTATTTTTTTTCATCTGTTCAAATGCAGAAAATGACCTTGATGTTCCTCCCCGTTAACTGAAATGCAGGAAGTACGTCTGTTGTAACTGTTTCCAGGACACTTGGTGGCTTGTATAGGCAGTGACAGCACAGGCTCCCTCTCACCTGAGGAAACGTTATCAGTCTGCCCTTTACCACCTTCTCTTATTTTTTTCCTGCCCTTTACCTTCTAACTGCTGCCCAGTCAGACCCAAATACCCAGTACCAGGAAAAGTTACAGAGCTTTGGCCCCTGGGACTACATTCCATCAGGGCTGACCTCGGTAATGGGAGGCATCCCCCAGAGCTTCCAAGGCATTGATCCCTTTTCCACGACTGCCAAACAAGCTTGCAGATCCATGCCACAGAGGCCACTTTTGTCCCATCCCTGAAAGCCTTTTTTAGCCCATTCTTGAGGACAGTACACAAACACTGCTCCCCGTCCCCACGCTATGCCCTTGAATAGTACAAAAGCAGAGAACTCTGACGAAAATGATTCAAAAGCTGATGATGAAGCAGTAACTCAAAGATGTCTGGGAATGGGACTCCCAGGGTGATCTGACTTTAACTCATTCACAACGTCTCTAGTCTTCTTAAAACTGTGACATTAGCCAAGTGAGAAATGTATGCTGACAAAGAAAAACAACAATACTAATATGAAAATCATAGTGCAACGTCACCTCTCTGTGGTATTTTCTAAAAGAGCACAGAGGTCAGAAGTCCTAAGGGTAACAGAGAACAGAACAACTGATTTTTATGATAAAGACCCTAAAGTCATTAAGAAAATGTTAACTCCTGTTGGCCATATTTTGCTATGGTATGAAAACGTTCCATACATTTAAGAGCCATTTTTAATGAAAATGTAGCTATCAAAAATGAGACCATAAATATGCCTTTATAATCTGGAAATATTCCATATGGAATGCACTTAATCACACAAAATAGGGCAAGTGAAGCTCTTGGAATAAACCATAGCCATTTTGGTAGATTTATTTCATATTACGATGTATTTCTTTTCCCACAGTTAAATTTTGAAATGTAAGCACGAACTCCCTGTAACATGAACATACATGTTAATACACTAGATAACACCCCAACCCCAAAAATGTTTCTTTTCCAAAGCAGACACAGCTATGTAGAAAACTGACAAGCTGTGGACATTGTAGGGCTTCATAATGGAGGAAGAGGGTGCTAACTTACCAAATCACGGACAGGAGCTTGTGAGGAAAAGGATGACAGATTGTCATGGAATCTTTTAGGTAGTAAGTACAAGGACATGAGTGAAAACCAGAGATGACTCAGCTACATATAGCTGTACGTTTGACTCTATTCCTTAGAAGAGACTTGGGCCCTTGTGAAATAATTTCAGACTCTCAAAACCAACTTCATTTATGAGAAAACACTATCTACTGTAACATCTAGGAATAGCAATAATTTGCTAAGCACCCACATTGAAATACCTGTCATGACATCTATGAAAATCTAACGGCATTCAAAACAAAACAGTATAAAATATTGTGGGGTACAATTGCTGGGTGTCTAAATTGGAGCTGAGATGTCAGCAAGGACAACTGTGAAAGAGGAAACATCCTGTAAGATTCAGTCAGCTAAGGCTTGAGAGCATGCTCAAGCCAGAAGAGCACTTGCTGCTCTTGCAGGGGACACACATTCAGTCCCCAGTACACATGTGTGCATTAAAATCTGCTGTAACTCCAGTTCCAGGAGACCCAATGCCTTTTCTGGTCTCTGTGGGCATGGTACACAAATACACACTCAGATACACATGCATACACATAAAATTAATATTTAGTCAACTCATTTTCTAGGTAATAGCAGCCTCATACACTAACATATGTGAAATACTACCCTAGTACTATTACATAGTACTCCATCTACATCACCATCTATAAAGAGGATGGGTGTGAAAATGAAAAGCAAGTTTAGTTCATTGAGGGCTAAGATCTGAGAGTGGTAAATGCATTAATGGTATCCCAGGAGATAGCTTTAAGGAATCGGAATCATGATAAACATGCCTTTGACTGTTTCTCTTTTTATGGCAAAGGTGGTATGTTAGACACATGTTTTCTTTAATTCTGATTACTACTAGGGCTGCATTTAACACACTTCATACAGCACTGTCAAAGACTAAGGAGGCTAATGTGCGTACCTGGACAGTGTGTATACTGGATCTGCCAAGTCAAACCAGGAGGGAGGTAGAACATCCTCCTGGTGTCCATTTGGAATCCTCAATTCTTTCTCTTAAAGATTTCCTTGCTTATTTATTTTTAAATATGCATATGGAGAGCAGAGACTTTACTGTGAGTGGAGGTGTCCCTGGAGGCCAGAGGCACCAAGTCTCTGGAGCTAAAGTTGTAAGTTGCCCATCCCAGGTGCTAGGAATAGAACTTCAGCCTTGCAAGAGCAGTAGAGCTCTCAACCCCTGAGCCTTCTCTTCAATTTCTAGATCCTTAATTCTAAATACTAAGGCAACTGTTGGAAATTGTGTGAAATATAGAGGTGTATGCTTTTCCCATTTGTCTCCTAAAATTCTAAGTTTAGGAACAAAAGCTGACAGTAAACCAATACAGATTTTATAGATAGCACAGGCTTAATAAACAGCTAAACATCTTCAGCTTCCATCAGCGGAGATTCTCAGCCCCTCTACATATAATGCTGAAAGAAGAAAGAGAAATCAAGAGATGTGACAAACCGCATTAAGGATGGGAAACAGGCTAATTTAATCAAACTCTTGTAAAAGGATCGGTGTGGACTTTTCCCTCCACTGACTTAATATCAACTTTTAGAATTAATTGGGCTTCGTCAGGGGATGTGTGCCCACATCACAATAGCTTTTTGCTTTTCCAGGCACTTCATTTGGGATCAAGCACATACCAGGGAGATTCCACGTTCACCTGACATCAATTTCCCTTCTCCTGCTGATATCCATTTCATGTCACAATAATTAACTTGCAGCTATTACAACCAAGTTTTATAATTAACATTTTATTTGTCAAATATTTTACATGCATATGTTTACTATAAAAATCTTACGACCGATCAAAAAATCCTTTCACTTTATACTCTATAATCTTGTATAAGAATTAATTACTATGGAAAATTTAACTACCTACAGATTTCAATTTTGTACATATTATTTACTGTTTTTGATGAATCAAGTAATAATAGGAACTACATTCCTTAAATTTAAAAATTTCAATATACTTTCAATTCAACTACTATGTCATCTGTTTAGTGGAAAATTGTAAGTCTCATACTATAATCTCTTATCACTTTTGATTTTGAAGAATCCCATGCATATACATTGGGTAAATGTGCAACCCTTAACAAAGCAAACATACAATTATTTAACATTCTCAAAATTTGGAAGAAATGTTTGGTTACAAATTCAGAGCAGTTTGGAACCTGACACACATGTGCACATGTTGAGACTAATCTCCCTCACACCATTCACCTATTTCATCAATGAACAATAACATAATAAAGTCTTAAGAAAGATATTGAAAAGGATAAGCTCCCTGCTCCTCTGAGCTGGATGCGTAACTGACAGTCAATTTGAAAATAACCTATAAACTGACAACATGAAAGAGTTTTATATTACAGATGATAACTTTACTTGTTCAAATGATAACCTAAAAATACAATTTTACTTTTTTTAAAAGCACAGTTGTCAGTTGAAGAATGAACAACCTCTGGGCCCTAGCTTTATTTTTGTTTAATGTTTATTTGGGTCCTAGATCTTTCTTTTAAAATGACTGTTATCTGGGAAATACTAAGGATGATCCCTTCTCTTTCCTGACTTAGTTTAATATGCAGTCCCTAGATAACAAATGTAATAAACATTCCAAAGTGTAGCTGAGTCAAAGGTTATCCTACACTTGAACAGTCAGTACTCACTGTCAAAAGGACATACAATGACATACAAAATTAGGTAGCAGAGTACCCGATTTGTAGCTACATAGGAAGATGAAGCAGAAAGATTTATAGTTGGATGCTAATCTCGGACACCCAGTGAGACTGTTTCACAAAAAAATATTTGCCTATATAGATAGATAGATAGATAGATATAAAGATATAGATATAGATATAGATATATTTACTTATATAATAAATGGACCCTTTAATGATTAGTAGCAAAATATACACCTAATAAACCATGGACCCTTTAATGATTAGTGGCAAAATATAAACCTAGACAACTGGCATCATTCATAGATTAAGGATGAAAAAAAATGATTTCTATTCCAAATTTTTAAAAAGTATCTATTGGGAGCTCACCAAGGCCAGCTGGACTGGGACTGAAAAAGCATGGGATAAAACCGGACTCTCTGAATATTGTGGACAATGAGGGCTGCTGAGAAGCCAAGGACAATGGCACTGGGTTTTGATCCTACTGCATGTACTGGCTTTGTGGGAGCCTAGCCTGTTTGGATGCTCACCTTCCTAGACCAGGATGGAGGGGGGAGGATCTTGGACTGCCCACAGGGCAGGGAACCCTGATTGCTCTTTGGACTGGTGAGGGGGGGAGGGGATTTGAGGGTGGGGGTGGGGGAGGGGGAGGGAATAGAGAAGCGAGGAGGAGGCAGAAATTTTTAATAAAAAAATAATAATAATAAAAAGTATCTGCATCATTTTTCCCTACTGTCTTAATATCAACTTTTGGGAATAACTAGGCTCTGCATGGGATAAGCAGGCATATCAATATACATGTATTAAAGCAATGACTAGGTTGGAAGGAGAGCCTCTGATGAGGCTTCTCAAGGAATATGGGGTTATTTGCTAATTAATTCTGTTCATTTCTATGTATACACCACTTTGCCTGCAAGCATAATCAGAAATAAGGAAAATGAGACTTAATAGAAACCATCTGCAGCAGGGCGGTGGTAATGCAACCTTTTAATCCCAGCACTCAGGAGGCTAGGAAGGCAGATCTCTGTGAGTTCAAGGCCAGCCTAGTCTACAAGAGCTAGTTCAAAGACAGCTAGAGCTGTTACACAGAGAAATCCTGCCTCAAAAATCCAAAAGAAAGAAAAGAAAAAAAAAAAGAAATGATCTGTGTAAGCATTCCTGCCTACAAAACTCAAGACTGATATTCAAAATGTGACTCTAAACCTAGGTTATCATGCTGCTTTTCTCAAGGTGTAGACAGTTCGCTGCAGGAGGTTTGGAGCTAGAAACCAACTCTCAGTTCTCAGCTACTGGGAGAAACTCCCTGGATTCTTATTACCGAGGCAGCACTTATTCTGTTTGTTCTCCCTTCAACAGCCTGCTTTCTGTTTCTCCAACCCTTCATTTATGTGTTTCTACAAGGGCTTCTCAAGAGTTCCAGTGCCGAGGAGAGAGCATACCAAACGTTTAGCAGGGTTCTCTAAGCATGTATTAGGCATGCCCCCAGAAAAGAGTCTCTCCCCAACACAAACAGACTCAGAAGCTCACAGTAAAGACCTAACTCAAGTAATTGCAAACCTGCTCTGATGGAGGAAGGTCATTGGTTAAATAAAAAGAAACTGCTTGGCCCTCATTGGTTAGAAGATAGGTGGGAGGAGTAAACAGAACAGAACGCTGGGAGGAAGGGGAAGTGAGCTCAGACTCCACAGCTCTCCTCTCTGGAGCAGACGCCTCAGAGAGAAAGATGCCATGCTCCGCTCTCCCGAGCAGACGCACGCAATGAAGCTCCAACCCAGGATGGACGTGGGCTAGAATCTTCCCGGTAAGACCGGTGCTCACAGATTATTAGAGATGGGTTGATTGGGATATCAGAATTAGCCAGTAAGGGCTAGAGCTAAAGGGCCAAGCAGTGATTAAATGAATACAGTCTGTGTGTTGTTATTTCGGGCATAAGCTAGCTGAGCAGGTGGCTGGGGTGCTGGGAACGCAGCCCTGCTGCCCCTTATTACTACACTGCTCCACCTGAAATTCAGGCCTGGCAAATACAGCTTGAGGCTCCCAGAGCCTATTGACAGCACTTGGGATGCTCACAAGCTCACTGCAGACTTTGCCTCAGGGAAAAGTGGAGGACCATAAAAGGGACTCTTTCTGTGCACAGTACGGTCAGCACTCAGAATGGAACACTGAAAATTTCTTAAAATAAAACTCTCTGGGAAGCTCACTTGAGTGGGAGGATATGAACGTCTAACATCAATAAATATCTGTTTCTTCATACCTGGCAAATAAGGCCTGGTTGATTTGGTACCCAGCTTGCCAAAGTAACCCCACCCAATATGTTATTTTAGAGTGCTATGTATGTAAAATAATTTTTTTCTTAATAAACAAAAGGTTTCCTTTGGGGGGATATACTAAAGTCATCATACATGAATCTGAGGGCTGTTCTTATATGGGATCTGGGTTCGGTTCCTGGCACTCGCATGATGTCGCAGAACCATCTACAGATCCAAAGGATCTGACTTCACCTGAGTACCATGTGCACCCAGCGTTCATGCGCTGCTCATACATTCATCCAAGCATAATATTCAGACACACAGAATAAAAATAAATAAATCTTTGACTCTATCTCTGAGGGGTTCCATGGTTGAAGTGTTGTAGGAAAGCAAGAGGCCGAAGTTTGTGTCAACAGCAGCAGCGTCAATGCCAATGCCAATGCCCAATTACAAGTGCCAGCCTTCCTATAATTCCTGATTCAGACGGAGGAGGCCAAGGGAGGGACCAGAAGCAAGCTGCTTATGGGGACAAACTGCATCAATTAACTCTGGGTTTGTTTGGAAGACTCTGTCTCAAGGAAATAAGGTGGAAGAATATAAGACAATTTCAAATGAGACCTGTGTTCTACAAGTACATATGTGTGCATGTGCATACACACACACACACACGCACACACACACACACACACACACACACAAAGAAAACCATACTGAAATTGGCATGCTTACATTTATAGGGGTCAGAGACTCATCAGAAAAATATATTTGCTATTAAGCCTGATGACCTAAATTCTTTCCCTGAGACTTCTAAGGAGAAAACAGACTTCAAGTTTAACTCTGACCCACAAGGATTATGAGCCTTGGCAAACAAACACATCACACATGATAAATAAAAGCTACTACATGTAGCTAAATACTTGCCAGATTCCTGATTGTGTAATGTGGGATGGCTATGCCCCCTGTGGTAATTGTACAGAATGGTGAACTGCAGAGCCACAGCTAAGTGAAAACTCCCACCACTGTGAGCAGCCCCCATATCCAACCATGAACTGGCATAAGAAATATAAGGCTAAGCTGGGCGGTGGTGGCTCACACCTTTAATCCCAGCACTTGGGAGGCAGAGGCAGGCAAATCTCTGTGAGTTCGAGACCAGCCTGGTCTACAAGAGCTAGTTCCAGGGCAGGCTCCAAAACCACAGAGAAACCCTGTCTCGAAAAACCACAAAAAAAAAAAAAAAAGAAAGAAAGAAAAGAAATATAAGGCTAACAGTGCTCATGAGAACTGTGAAGCAAAACAAAGCAAATGAATAACAAGAAATGAAATTTAATTCCCACCTTTGTGGGCATATTTAGTTTTTTTTTGTTTATTTCTGTATTTGTTTTTATTGCTCCAAGACAGGATATCTCTGTGTAGCCCTAGCTGTTCTATGTTCTGCTCTGTAAACGAGGCTGGCCTCGAACTCCCAGAGATCCGCCTGCCTCGGCCTTGCTAGTGCTGAGATTAAAGGCGTGCGCCACCACCTCCTGGCTCACGTATTTGTCAAACCCGTTTTCAAAGTATTTTTACTTTTTTTTTTTTTTTTTTTTTTTTTGGTTTTTTCGAGACAGGTTTCTCTGTGGTTTTGGAGCCTGTCCTGGAACTAGCTCTGTAGACCAGGCTGGTCTCGAACTCACAGAGATCCGCCTGCCTCTGCCTCCCGAGTGCTGGGATTACAGGCGTGCGCCACCACCGCCCGGCCTGTATTTTTATTTTTCAAAGGAAAAAAAATCAACATTGTAAGTTTAGCGAGGTTTTTTTTTTCTTCTCTCTGTCTTGTTCATAAGTGAAGGGGGGTGAGAAATGCATCTGCCAGGTGGGCTTTTTCCAACTCTTTATTATTAAACAGTAATTTTCACCAGATTTCAAATGTCCCTATCAATAGCGAGGCTGTGGGAAGATGATACAGCTAATACACTGCTGGTAGACAATTAATGGAGTCTGCCGTCTCAAGCTAAGATTAGCCAGCTCCACAGCTCTGCTAACCAAATTCCTCAGCCTTCAATGCAGCGGGACTGAGTTTCTGCATTAATGCTGTAAGGCAGCAACGAACAAATACAAATGGCTTAATCTTCTTTAGCAGTCACAGCCTCCCACACAAGTCTATGTAATTAGGAAAATACTAAATCTCATGTCCTGAATTGTGACTATAGCAGATTGTTAATCAATATATTCACATGGCTTATATGAAAGTATTTAAATTTGCGAGCACTCTAAGATTTCCTTCAAAGAATATCAACACAAGAACAATACCTGGATGTGTGACAAGGTCTGTGTCTTGTTGGAGTGTTTACAGTAGTTGCTTGGAGAATTGTTCTATGACAAACCCTGCTATAGCAAAAGCCAAAGACACACACACACACATTGTTATCCATATCTGCTCTGTCCATCCATATATAAAAAATAAGCGTGGAGTCCACAAAATCTTAAGGAAAGGGCCTATTCACTTGCACACTAAAATGCAACCCCAAATTCAAATAAAAGTGTGATCTAAAACATAACAGAAAGCTCGTCACATGACGCAAGTTTATAAGAACTCATTGCTTGCTGCACCTTATGCTTTGCACCAACACAATAGTGACTTTTGACAAAACACACTGAATAAAAGATTGATAAGAAGTGTAACAGATCTCAATTGACCAACAAACCACAACTCTTCTTTGTCTGCCTTATGCACAGAAGCAAAACAATGGTAATGCTGCAGCATTTTAGTGTTTTAGTGACTCGCTATACTTACTTTTTAAAAATTATTAAGAGAATAAGAATAGCAATTGACTAACAGTGTGATTTGTCTTACTCCTTGTCACTCATGCAAGCAACAAAATTACGCATATATTTATAATATCTCTGTACATACGCGAAGGCATGTATGCCTGTACTTTCAAGGATACGTTTGCACATGATATAGAAGAAAATTATCAAGATGACTTTTTAAGTAAAGTAGGTTTTATTTCATAATTAAAGGCATATCAAGGAATGGCAATGGCCTAAAGATTACAAAGCAGAGAAGTCTGACCCTGCAGGAAGAGCTTGTAGGTCTTGAGAGTAAAAAAGATGCAAATTTTTAAGAAATCCTGGCAGAGGGCTGGAAGAGCTGGGTTAGAAAGCAGGAATGTGATCCTTTTATCTCTATAATCTGCACCCTCTCTTTTACCTTCCAAAGTTGTCACCATGGACTTGGGACAACAACCTGGAGACTCCTGAGGCTGTCCTTTCTCCTAATCTATCTTTCACATAATTAACTGCCTGACTCATTTGTTCTCTGATTTTATCTGAGAAACTGGCAAGTTTTGCTAATTTCTACAATTACCACATATCAGTGTTAAGGAAATATTTCATTTCCCAAATGAAAAGCAAACACTCAGAGCACAATAAGAAAGGCTGAGACACTGGGAACTTAATGAGCTTTGCCACTCTGAGTCAATGATTTCAAAGCCCTTCAAAAGCAAAGGCTTTGGCTCTCATTGTGCTGAAACTGAACTGAAGAAATGTTAAGTGTTTTGCTTATTTATTTATGTGTGATGTATTCATCCTTCCCTAGCAAGTCAGTAATGAGACTGGGAATAGAAGACAAACTATTCTGATTCCTTATTCTCCTCCCAACCACTCACCTTGCTTAAATGCCCATGGTAGAAGTTAATGACATTTACTGTTCTAAACCAGGCATCATTGTGATTTCCCTAACAGATCCACAGAAACTTAGCAGCAAAAAGAAGTAAGAAAGAGAAGGGCATTAATCTTCTCAGTTTCCGTCGGGGTGGACTTCTTCAGAATATTTTTTTGACATAACCTCAGGGCTATGAAAGTCTAACCTCTTCAGGGGCTGGTAAATGCGGAGCTGGGACACACTGCCACATTGGAAGCAGCAGCCAAGTCAAGCTTGTAGACTCAGGAACGAGGTGCACCAGGGGCATCCACCAGAGTCTGAGTTACACATTCTTTAATACTATACATAGAGTCAGAAATTAAGTAAGCTGCATTGTGAGAATGACTTCCAGCTAACAGTGGGCTGGATTTTCTCTGGAAAGAATGTATTTGAGTAATAAATCATAAAAAATATGTCTCCCACTCTCACTGTTAAAATGCAAACACAGGATCTGCATCCTCTGATTGCCTAAGCTCACAGAGGCCTCTGTTGAAGACGGTCTCTGATCTATTCTGGATAGTTATAAACATGTTTTCCCACATACGTGAACACAAATAAACTGGGGAAAGAGCAGAGCTTGCTGTTTATATAACTTTGCAAGGTGAGGACCTTCACATTTGGCTTAACTCATCTGATTATAATAAAGTATTTGTTTCATAAATGAAGTAAAACAGGGAAGATAGAGTCTGGGATTGTGGGTAATACAAAACACGTGTTCCTTTCGAACACTCTGCAATGAATCTTCCAGTTTTAAAGGATTGTTTTATCGAGAACAAGAGCGTTTTATTCTCTGATTTGTTTCTATTCATTTTTTGATGTTAGAGGAACTATGGATAAATAAAAACTAAAATGCTAAGTACATAGCTAAGTAATTAGTATATTTTAAAACAGAAAACAAAAGGCCGTATTTGCAGAATGTAAGGGCATCTGATGGGATTTATTTTCAGTTGTAGTTAAAATACACAACTTTAACGCCAGAAAAGTAACTTTGTTAATGGTTTAGCATTTTGTGAAACAGATACCATATCATAAAACCAAATTAATGGGATTTACTAAAGCCACAAACAGATTTCTTTGTTCCTGACATGGAATTTAATCAGTAGGAAGCTTTTGAATTTGGACCAATCTGAAATTATCTGGTAACAAAATAAGTGGGATTTTTTTTTATTATTGCTTGTGTAAGTAAGAAGCTACCTATGTTTTTAAAATATGGGGGAATCCTCAGGCTAGGAATAAAATTGACAAGATTCCAAAATCCTGCTCGAGGCTGTGAAAGAAAATTAAAAAAAAAAATGAAGTGAAAGAATGTGGGAAAGAACATGAGAACTAGAAAAGCATCTAGAAGCTGCAGGTTGATCTTTCAGTGCAGAAGAGGGGAACACTTAGAAGTGATTTCCTCCAGTTCCTTAAATCTTGTGTCCTCCCTAATGTAATTCACCTTCCCAGGCTCACATAATCAGTTTCCCAAAAGGAAAAGAATGACTTTAACTGTGAGACTCTGTTGCTGAGAATCACTGGAGTAAGAATACATATGTATTTTGCTTATTTTTGGTGTCACAGGCAGGCTGGCTATTTGTACTATTATTAGAAAAGAGACAGTTTGAATGTACGTAAACTCATGCCTTTCAATTTCGAGGTTTACTTAAACATAGCTATACTCTGTTTTCATTTACATTTCTATTTTAAAAAGTTCCAGATTTTACAGGAGAATTAGTTTGTACAAATTAGCCTATTTAACACATAAAAGCCACCCGCTTTGTTCACAGAGGATCTCTCTTTCCTGTCACATACTAAAACAAAGAAAGCATGCCATCCACAGTACTTAAAAACATTGATACACTTAATTGTTAAAATTCTGGAACCACAATAAATAGCATTCAAATTATATTAAAGAAGAAAGGAAAAATCATTCAACCACACATCTCTCCAATGTATCTGAAAGGCAGAGTACATTACTAACGAGTTCCTCTTTCTAAAACCCTCTATGCCAAGCTGACACTAGCACAAAGGGATTCTCTCTCAATTCTGACTACTTTCAACAATTGGTGGGTTTCCGGGGACGGGGAGGTATGGTTGTTCATGTTTAACAGACTTCATTTCATGTAAATCTCAAAATTATTAAACCCAAAGACTGAACACAGCAAAGTCTGATTTGAATGAAATCAGAATATTATCTGTGTCACAGAAAAACAAAACATCTTATCAGAGTATCAGATATTAGCCACCTGCCTTGTTTGCGGAGGACCCGAAGACGCTGAACTGTTTCCAGCTTATGGAACAGGCGCACAAATCATAGAAGCAACAGCTTTAAAAATGTTCCCTTGAGCTCTTAGCCCTGTTTCCTATACACCAGCATCTCTCTTTCCTATCACAACAAATTGAAACAGGTAAACGGATCCCATCCACCTTAAAGACCAGTGCACTCTAGTATTGTTTGTCGCCGACACCTGGTTTTACCATGTATCCCTTCACTCTGCGGACACTAGAAGCAGGTTCGCTCCAGCGTGCAAAGGAGCCAGGGCATACCTTCCTTCCTATGTATGAACATTTGACCCAAAGTAAGAAGCAACACCGTGGCACCTTGTCATTTCAGTTCTTCACACTTTGGTCTGTATGTGTTTTATATCGCAACAAAGACTTATCTCCCCAACCCTGCCACAGCATAATTCTCTGTGACAAAGCTCAGTCTAAGACTTTAACCAAATGAAAAAAGGCCAAATTCCCAAAGAGAAAAGTCACTGTCACAGCCATTAATACGGGTCCCAATCACAGGGAACCGATCAGAATTCAGGACGACCAGAACTGGGCAGGGGAGGCCCCAGAGGCTTTGGCAGCTCTGTAAGGGGATTTGGTGTGAAGAATACGTTTCTGAACCCTCCAACAGAGACCGCTATGACATGTTCATACTGCCAATATTATGAGCAGCCTGATCCCCCCATCCCTCTTTGGGGACACCTATCCACACCTCTCATCCATTTATTCATTTATTTCCAGATAATTCTTAGGAGTAGCCCTTTATAATGTACAAGTTTCCCATTGCTGTTTTTTTACGCCATTTACTTTATTCATACCTTTGGCCCATATAATTCTACCCACTCAAAGGTTTTCTCCTTCCTGACTTTGCATGAACAGCCTAACTAGTCAGTTCCGAAGCTGGGAGAGACTGAAGTGTGTATCCTTAAAAACATATTGAAAGACTGAATGGTACTAAGGTGTTGTGGTCATGTGGCAGACTCAAGTGCAAAACAACAAACTCCGGCTTGAAAGGAAGACCACCTCACTGTGAGGAAAATAATCAGAGAGCTGAAACTCCCGGGAAAAGACGTTCCTTACTAATACCGTTGTGTATGCATGAATGATTATCAACTCCAGATGCAATATGTTCATGTTAATAAAAGGGAAAACTTTAAACATCTCAAGTATGGGAATAATGAAATCTAACAGTCCTCATCTCCAACATTATAATCAAAAGAGTCTGCGAATACTTTCCAGTGTTATTTCTACAAAATCATGTTTCAAAATCTCAACGTTTCCATGGCAGTAATTAAAGGTATAACTTTTGCATTTATTTTGCAATTTCTGTCTCTGGTGGCTAATTTAGAATACTTCTCCACAACAATATAAATTTCTTTGTGCCCCTTCTTACGTGATTTAAAGCTAACATCTAGGATGCCCTTGCTTTCAAATGTAGATTTTTGCCTTTCTAAATCTTGCTTGCCAGTAGGGCTGTGTAGTGAGCGCATTTACAACCTCATACACACTATTTCCAGCCACCTCCCATTTGTACCCACACTACACAAAGTGCACAGAACATCGGCAACTGTGCTTCAGTGTGACTAATAACATGTCTATGTTTCAAAGTTACCAAAAGAATAAAAGTAAACACTCCACTGAAAAATTACCTTGAGACCAAAATACTCAATGTGGTCTGACTGCTTGAATCAGTAAAAAGGGATTGTTTGAATATATGGACTTTATGAACAGTAATTAAATCAATTCCTATCTATGGTGGTTGTATACAAACATAACACCATGAGATTAGGAAAGGAAAGGGTGGCTAGACATTAACCCCACGTGCTCCTATGTGGAGAACTCATTTCAACATCTGTCTTACCTTGGGAGCAGGACAGTAGACCTGGGATCTGCCAGGACTTCTGAGACTGACAGCCTTTCTCTTGGACCCTGGATGAAAAGTAGCCTACTTAGCATATCCTTTTGCATGTAAAGAGATACAAACTGTAATGGGAGGCAAGGCCCATCTTAATTAACATTTCAAATCAAGGACTCTGAGCAGCTATTTTAAGGACTTGGGGGGTAAAACACACACACACACACACACACACACACACACACTCAACACACACAAACCCAGTAAAACAACAACAACAACAAAGGAAGGAAACTGGGTAGATGGGGTAGAGCCAAGCCTATGGAAGCCTAATTTACTGAGCATTATTAGACAAAGATTTTTGAAAAGGATAGCAAAGAGAGAAATGGATTTCTATACAGGGTGATAAGAATTAAGAACCTAAGCTCATGTCTTTTAAAATGGGAGCAGCTGTGTTTCATTTTATTTACCTAAGTAAGTTATTCTACAGTGAGAAATCAGACAACAGCTCTAATAGCAGCTACTTCTGATATCTTGCAGAAATACTCGTACCATTCTTACACATACCTACCTCGTCCAGAAAAAGAAAAGAAACATCTTCCCTTAACCCTTTGTATTGCTAATGTGCTTATCTATAAAAGGTTTGAAATAGGAAGGCACTGAATACTTGGAATCATTACGTGTATCTATACAGAAATCGAACTGGATTCATCAGATCCTGAAAGGCTTTGTTGGTGTTTTTTATCTCTAAGTGTTTTTGTTCTACCTTTGCTGTGCCTGGAGGAGCCTCAGAAGGAAGAACCTGGAATGGTCTTTGAGTCATCAGTCAACTTGAAGGGAAAGGAAATACTATACACCAGTCATTAACATAGCGTATTACCGTGCATGTTAACATAGTGTATTCCTGTGCCCTCAGTACCAATCAAGTATAGATTATTGTAACTTTTTCTTTGTTGTAACACATGTTTTGAGCCAGGTGGGATATGAATTATACATAAAAAGTAAACAAAATGTTTGTCTCTGAAGAATTGGAACTTCTAAATGTTTTACTCCAGGTCTGATGAGCCCACAGTCATAAACACAGTCACTACCCAAGGGAATAGTCCTAGAGAGAGGTTTCAATTATTCAGTTCCCATAAAAAAATTAGCTGCTCGGGAGTTTCTCCCACCCCATCTTATGGTGATCATAATTCAGACAATTTATAGATCATGTTCTATAGTCAAAATTATAAGAACACAATGCCTTTAGTTGTCTTTAGTATGAATGATGGTCACAATCCCTGCTCACACACTGACAATACTGACACCAAATGATCTTGCATATTTTGCTATGATCACGTTATTGAAGAGGGTGCTTATGCTGGAGGGGCTATTGAATGTGCTCCAGCTCACCCTCTGGAAGGATAGAAGCTGACAGACTCTGAAAACACAGAAGGTATCTACTCCCATCGCCGTGCCTCTCATCATCTCCAGTTCCGGCAGAACAGCTGAATGAGGATCTTAGATGCAGGCATTTCTTTGAATTACCAAGGTGTAAAGAACAAGAATCTAGATGTGACTCACACCTGCCAACGTGCTTTTTGGTCTGTATTGTACTGTGACAGGCATTCATCCCAATGTAGAGGGTACAGTCTCAAAATCTAGTCCATCACTGAACCATTATGCAAATTTTCATGCTATTGGTAGTATTTGTCCAGTGTTGTTGACTGTCTCTTTTAGTTATGTTCCTTGAGAAAAATGTATATGAAAGCTTAATATCCAGGAAATCGTGGTTTAAACATGTTAGACATGGGCTGGGAAGATAGGTCAGAGAGGTTGTTCCTCAGAACACACATAGAAAGACACATATGGAGCGATGCAATCCCAGTGCCCCTAGTGAGGGAAAGCAGGTAGAGACAGAAAGACCCAGAAGCTCCAAAATGTGTTAACCTGGTGTATACAGAGCATCAGCCAGAAAGCACAAGAGACACCCTGCCTCCGAACAAGGTGGAAGGAAAGAACAGACTCCTGAGAAGTCTCTCTCTCCCTCTCTCTCTTTCTCTCTCTATGTCTCTCTCTCTCTCTCTCTCTTTCTCTTTCATCCTGCTCTCTCTGCCCAAACCCCACTATCTCAGAGAAAGAGACCTTCTTCAAAGGAAGATGTCAAAAGCTCAGTTCCACATTCTTGATGTTTTTGGTCCTCCCCTGAAGTTTGAAGTTGCCAACATACCAAGACCCTGAGTAACGAGTACCACAATTGGACACAACCTTTGGGGGCTGAAGAAATCACCAGGGAGTTGCTTTGCTCAGCAAAAATCTGGTATTTTACTTTTTAATTTGGCTTGATCTGTCTTAATGCTTTGGCAAAGAAATCTATTATTGGGTAGAGAAAACCTATTAACTTGGTGTGGTCATATGCAAACCATAGCAAACCTGTACCTACACACAAAAACATACACTCTTGCATATATATATATATGCATATATATATTATACATTAAAATAGACAACTATTAAAACATTATGGTATTGTGCATATCCTCTAAGTACCACATGGCATCTCACTATATTTGAATTTCTGCAAAAATATACCATCAGGGGGGATGCAGAGATGGCTCAGAGGTAAAGAGCACTGGCTGCTCTTCCAGAGGTCCTGAGTTCAATTCCCAGCAACCACATTGTGGCTCACAACCAATTGTAATAAAATCTGGTGTCCTCTTCTGTACTGTAGGATACATGCAGGAAGAACCCTGTATACATAATAAATAAAAATTTTTTAAAAAATTATGCTATCAGTTTTTTTGGTTGGAAAGAACTGAAATTCACCGATCAGTTATGGAGGTGGAGAAGCCCTTAATCAATTAGCGATATCATCTGTCTCTGGTGAGGGTTCCCTATTTCTAGGTTGCACACAGCCAGCTTTTTGCCATGTTCTTGGGTAACTTAAGTAGTTAAAGGCCTCTTTTCTAAATGTACAAATAATATTTATTTAGACTTTTCCCCAAAAACCTGGTCACCCACAAAAGACCCTACCTCCCTTAGGTCATCCAGGTTGGGATAACCTTCAATAGTGCTTGAGGTCTCAGTCACCCTGACAAGGAAGGAAATGCCATGGGTCATTCATTAGCATACTTTATTACTATGCCATCAACGACAATCAGGTCTATACTACTGTGAGGTTTTCTTTGTTGGATTACTCATGTTTGAGGCAATTGGGGTATGAATTATATGTGAATAAATAATAAAATATACACAATCACACACATTTTCAAGTAGACAACAAGTATTCAGACCATAATACTTTTGGCCCAAGTGTCTCAAATTTATGTCACTCTCATTTTGTAAAATAGATTCATTCCAATAAAAAACAGTCCCCAAATCTTTATATGTTTCAACATCAACCTAACTTAAAAGTTAAAGTTCAATCTGAAAACCATCTAAATGAGCCCCCATCTGTTCTTGGATAAATTGGGATTACACCAACTGGGAACTGGTGTAATCAAACCAAGATGGACACAACCCGACATCCCAGCACAGGAGCAGTACAAATGAATGAAGCAGTAATGGACTCTGAGCAAGTCCAAGTATAGACTCACCTTTATTGACTCAATTCTCTGCCATGTGAATTCAATAGAGCAGAGGCCTTGCCTTTGAAGCTAGGTGGAATGCTGCCTTGGTGTCACTGGGCAGCCCTGTCTCCCAAGGTGGTTTCAGGTCTTAGTCCCACCTCAGAAGAAACTTTATTCCTTGGTCATGTACATCTTGAAGTAGAAGTTCATTTTTGTTTGTTCATCTATTAATCTGAAAGCTAAGTAAATCCCAAGGTGGCCTCCTGGGTGGGTTCTGTGGCTCACCAGGGGATCTGCTGAAAGCTTCTAGCAGGAGGCATCTGCATTGACCCCCAGGAGCTAGAAAAAGCTTCCACCCCCCTATACCTCTTCGGAGCTATGCCTGAAGCAATGCAGAAACTCTATAACAGTACAGTGAGCTGAGCAAAGATGAGATTGAGCAGGGCTGGGCAGAAAGGTTCAGGCCCCTTCCTTTGAAACAATTGTCATGCCCTGGCTGCTTGAGGTATGATGTGTGTGGCAATGGTGAGCATCCCTGAGAAGTGTGTAAGGTCATTTCTGAAAAGCCACTAGCCCACACTTACTAATAATCTCAGCATTGAACAGCTGACTGACAACACTTTTCTCATTTTTTGTACTATTAAGCTAAGAACCCATGTCATATTCTAAATAAGAACTTTGTCTTTGAGTGTTTCTGTATCCTTCTGCATTTTACTATAGATGTTCAGGATAAACCTGAACCGTTTTAAAAACATCTTCATGCAAATATCCAACCCTTTATAACTCTGAAGGCTAATACTCAGAAAACATTGGAACACAGGAACAATGCAGTCAAGGTCATTGACTCTGTGTGACAGATCCTTTCCAGTTCCCAATAATGTGCTCCTCTCCTGCACAGCTTCTACCGTGCATGTTTCTGCCCAGTCTTATCATCAGCATTTGGACAGTCTCTAATATGATTGATTCTTTGCACCTTTCTCTGTCCTATGTGAGTCTGGGCCTATGTTAGAGCTTCCCTCATTGGTCTATACATGGAGAGGTATGCTGTTCACAATAGCATAAAACCTTGTCCTACGTCTACATATTAACCCAGTCTCAAAACTGCTCTTAGGCTTTGGGGTTCTGGCTAAAGCAACATTCTCACTCCATGGTGCAGGTTTCTCTTTCTCTCAGACCATTAGGAATGCTTTAATAAAATATCATAACTGGGTGGTGTGTGTGTGTGTGTGTGTGTGTGTGTGTGTGTGTGTGTGCCTACATGCATTTCTCAAAGCTCTGAAGGCTGGGTCATTCAAATGTAAATACCTGCATATTTGCTGTGTCCTGAGGACCTCAGTACTGGTTCATAAATGGTCCTCTCATGTGATTATTTTATGAGGCCCCTAACAGCATTTACAAGGTCTCCACCCCAGGACCTAAACTCTTCTCCAAAGGCTCCAACTGTCACCCTCATTGCCCCAGAATTGAGATTCCAGCAGGTGACTGTGGAGAACTGGGAGAACTAGAGTGACTCCTCACCCCTGTCAGCCTCACACTCACCGAATCCACGCAGTTCACACACCTAGAGACAGATGGAAACCATTCCTTTGAAAAGTTAATTGCATGCCATTTCAATTGAAAGACTCTACAGACCCCCTCCTCAAAACCCGCAGCTAGCATGCTCCTGGGGGAACGTCCTGTTTGCTTTAAGAAATTCTCCGGATCAGCAGCCAGCCTGCTCCCGTAAGAACATCCCATGTGCCTGAGAGAGCAGGAGATAGAGATAGGAAGACTGCAAGGCAAGATGTCAATAAGATAGGATGCCAACAAAGCAGGTTAGCTATAAGATAGGAACAGGATGATTTTTGCCAGGCATCCATGCTGAGAGAGGAAACCATTCATGCCCCCGCCGCATTCCGATAACCACGCTTTTGCTTCTGTAAACTTGCTTCTTGTTGACACCCATGCTGAGAGAGGAAACCATTCATGTCCCCGCCTCATTCCGGTCAACCGATAACCACGCTTTTGCTTCTGTAAACTTGCTTTTTGCTCTTCCCTATAAAAAGCCCGCCCTCCAGTTGGCAGGTGCACAAATCTTCCGAGAGATCTTACTGCCCACAGGTACCTGTGTCTACTCAATAAACCTCTTGCGATTTGCATCCGTGCGGTCTTGGCCTGTTCCTTGGCGTTGGGGAGGTCTCCTCCCGAAAAAAGGTCCTCTCCGAGGGTCTTTCACAATAGTGAGACTTCTTTTTTCAATTTACCTTTAAGGAAGAGGGATAGGAAGCAGGGGGTATAGTCATTGAAAATATAATAAAAGGATGGTTGTGAAATTTTTTATGGAAATATTTCATATCATGTAAATAGAGGAAAGGACCGTGTGAAAAAATGTTAAAATATTCTTTACTTAATAGTTGTTCATATCAGTCTTCTGAGTTATACCACAGAGTGAGTATTTTCTTATAGATCTAATACATCAATTTCTGATGACACATTCTTAGGATGCAACTAAATATAGAACAATCTAAGTTCACAATAAGGTCACTTTTCATAAATCCATAAAAACAAAGCAAACCTGAGGATCATTTACATATGCGACAGTAAACTCTACCAGAGGCAAACCTTAGTTACACCATTGCCAGTCCTCTTAGAGTGTTCTCCGCAGCTGTACCAGGAAACTACAGATTGGGTAAGTTATCAAGAGCGGATATCCATTCAGTTCATACTTTTGCACACTATGTCAAAAGCATGGTGCTGGCATCTCAGGAGAGTCTTCATATTGTATCACCTCCCTCCAGGGCAAAAGGTCAGGAGAGGTCAAAGATGAGGCAGACAGTGAGGGCGCTCCTTTGTTTTTTTGTAAATCCACCCCCTGTAAGAGTATTCTTGAGGGCAGAGCTCTCTCTTTTTTATTTTTTTTAACACTCTAAAAATACCATTTTATTTACCACATAGAACAGATGAGTTCTGGGTCAAAGAGAAAATGCAATTCATTCTCTACAATGATATTGAACTGTATAACAGAGTCTATGGCCAGCAAGTTTACAGAAGGCATCTTGATTAGATATAAATTTGAATTTTAAGTATTTTATGTTGAAGTTCTTTTAAACAAATGAGTCCGGGATCTCCAGTTCTGGAGAGCTCTCTTGATCAAATCAGCCTTCTCTGCCTCTGTCCAGGTCTCAGCACAGCTGTGCTGGGGATGAAGTTTCCAACACAGGAATGCATGGAACACTCAAACCCTAGAAAACTCCTTTTCCTTCAAGCTGAGAAGAAAGACTCCTTAAGCATATGATTTTACCACTGCCAGGAAGTTGTTACCATTTTGAAGTAAAGTCACTCTGTAAATGTGCATACAACTCATAGCAAATGCACGGGATCTGATTTAAAAAGGTATCAGCAAGTAATGAATTAACGGTCAGCCACAATAGTGCTGTTTGTTAGTATAACCTACTGGGGCAAATGTTATTTTCATTTTACAAATGACGATGCTGAGACCATTAGCAATTAAACAACTTGCTCAAGACAGCATCAAATGGGCCAAACTCAAACTCAAATGCAGGAAATGTACATATCTGAAGGGCTCGCTGACTAGCAGTGCCTTGCCTTTGCAAGCAAGGGTGGCTGCAAATGATCTTATGAGATTTGTCCACTAATGCATGGCTTACTCTCTAGTAGATACTGTCTAAAAACTTGGAGCATACATTTTAATTCTTCTTTAGAACTTCTAAACCTGCAGGTTGTAGCATCCATAAAGGCTCAAAACAACGTGAACGTAGTCTGTCATGAAACTGCTAACCTACAAAAAAGTTCATGATTGTTTAAGTAATTGGGAGAGGGGTGTGAGAGTCAATTGTGTGCTTCTTGAACATTAATCTGTAGAGGATAGATAGCACTGTGCAATTTCAAAAGGTTGGACACATCTGAATATTATTTCTTTTAGCAAGCTAAGGATCTGGCATATAGAATGATTCCAAGTGGCAATTAGAGCCCCAAATTTCATACACTAAAACATGAAACAGACACCAGATGTGACTGCAGCAAGTGACTTAGGTATGAAAACCTTTCATTTCCTTTGTATTTTAGTCAAATTTGAGAAGGGTACTTAAAATTGTCTATGTTTCCTATGGGTTCAACTGAAGAATCCAGGAATTCCGGCTTCTTTTCTTAAGTCAGATCCTAGTTTAGCCAACTATTCACCTGCTGCCCGATACTTGGGTATTCCCTAGATAAATTACAACAGTGTTGTCGTGTGCTGGTTTTTTGTTTGTTTGTTTTTTTAGTTTTTTGAGGCAGGGTTTCTCTGTAACGTTGTTCCTGTCCTGGAACTAGCTCCTGTAGACCAGGCTGGCCTTGAACTCACAGAGATCTGCCTGCCTCTGCCTCGGGAGTGCTGGGATTAAAGGCGTGTGCCACCACTGCCCGGCTCTGTTTTTGTTGTTAAACGCAGACTTTGGGAGTAAGGAAAGATTCCTTTCCCCCTCTTCCTGCATGTTCATTTCAAATGTCCTCCCTTAGACTGTAAACTGTTAATGAAACAGGGCACTGTTATTCATCCTCACAGTATCAAAGGGTCTGCTGTGGGAACAAGAAGCCCGTCCATGAAGGGACCAATGTGCTCTGCCCATCCCTCAGTCCGGAACCCCAGCCTGATTGTATAGGTGGAATTACCTCACTGGTTTCTGTTGGATGTGGCAAATGTCTATCTCGATGGCATCACTACTGTTTGCTCTCTCAGTCAGCTTACTACATCTTATCTGATAGATGTTGGATGTGACTCATTTGGTGATTTTCTGCTCTCTTTCTGCTATTAGCTGTTTGTTCTAACATTTTTACTTGGTACACACTTAAAAAAAAAAACTTTGAGACTGAAAATATACTACTCATAGGTCCCTGCCAGACAGGACAACACTTCTTATTATCTGTAAATGGGCTTCTCTTCAGAGTGATTATAACAGTCCAATTAAATACAGTTTGACATGTTCAGAATAATTCCTGGAGAATGGCTTTCCTGACCAATACTGGCTCTCTTTAGTAATTCAAACTGTAGTTAAGATCTTTCTCTGAGAGTTATTAGTGTCAGTTAGTACAATCTAACCTGAATGAGAAGATTATCTTCAGGTACCATTAAATGTTATAAAATCTACATATCTCAAATCGGACAAGGAATTGATAATGGACATTTGTGAATTTCATCATTTTTTTTCTGAGTATGAAGTAGTAAAATCTATTTCATTCCCATTATAGTATGTGAAGGGTACCCACAATGAGCAAACAAGGGAACACTCTGTGATGATAAGGAAACTTGCTTCCCACAGACTCTTCTTGATCCAAAATTAAGTGCTGTGAATAGAATTTCATAAAATTTTACAAGAATAACTTAAAAGTAAAAAAATTAGAAATAAAGGGGATAAATGTATAAAAGTAAGATTTTCAAAGTTCCAATTATGAACAGTAAACACTTAAGTAGAAGTAGCAGGAGAGATAAAAAAGAAACATGATTCTCAAACTATAAAAGTTTCCTTATAATCAGAGTATTTATCATGCTTCAGTTGAACAAAAAACTGAAACCATATTCAGAAATTTCAGTTGGGTTGAATCTGAATGGCCTAATTTTTTGTTCTAAGGTGCTTAAGAACTCAATAAAACCTCCAGTAACTAGAAAAGACACACACACACATACATACACACTTGTACACAAGGCCTAGAGAAAGTATAAACTCCAAGTAGAATTATATAAACTTCTAGGAATCAAACCAACAACATCTGTTTAAAAAAATCAAGCCATGATTTTATATTGGTGGAACTCGAAAGCATAAAATAAAATGGAGAGAATACTGCAGCATCCTAAAGAAAAGCATTTCAGCCTTTCTCTTTCTTTCTATTTGTTTTACATTTATTTATGTATGTTCACTCCCTTGCTGGAGCACCCATCAAACTGGACAGGCAGTAAGTAACCTTTCCCACCGAATTATCTCATGAGGCCCCTAAATATTATGTTTCTAACTTGACTTTAAAATGCTAATTAACCCAATTAAAAAATGGGGCACTGAACTGAACAGAGAATTCTCAACAGAAGAAGTTCAAATGGCCAAAAGACACTTAAGGTCGTGCTCAAATTCCTTAGCAATCAGGGAAATGCAAATCAAAACAACTTTGAGATATCATTTTACACCTGTCAGAATGGCTAAAGTCAAAAACACCAAGGATAGCCTTTGCTGGAGAGGCTATGGAGGAACGGGTACCCTCATCCATTGCTGGTGGGAATGCAATCTTGTGCAACCACTGTGGAAGTCAGTGTTTCGGTTTCTCAGGAAATTCGGGATCAACCTACCCCTGGACCCAGCAATACCACTCCTGGGAATATACCCAAGAGATGCTTTATCATATGACAAAAGCATTTGTTCAACTATGTTCATAGCAGTATTATTTATAATAGCCAGAACCTGGAAACAACCTAGATGCCCTTCAATGGAAGAATGGATGAAGAAAGTATGGAATATATACACACTAGAGTACTACGCTGCAGTAAAAAACAATGACTTCTCGAATTTTGCATGCAAATGGATGGAAATAGAAAACACTATCCTGAGTGAGGTGTCCCAGACCCAAAAAGATGAACATGGGATGTACTTGCTCATAATTGGTTTCTAGCCATAAATAAGGGTCACGGAGTCTACAATAGGTGAACCTAAAGAAGCTAAGTAAGAAGGTGAACCCAAGGAAAAACATATTGTTATCCTCTTGGCTAAGGGAAGTAGACAAAATTGCCGGGGAGAAAATTGGGATCTTGGGGGTGGGGTGGGATGGGGGTAAGGGGAGATGGGGAGAGAAAAGGTAGAAGGGAAGGAGGGGGGGGACTTGGGGAAACAGGAGGATTGGGATAAAGGAAGGGTGGATAGGGGAGCACGGAACCACAATTCTTAGTTAAGGGAGCCACTTTAGGGTGGGCAAGAGACTTGACCCTAGAGGGGCTCCCAGGTGCCCAAGATGAGGTTCCCAGTTAGTTCCTTGGGCAGCTGAGGATAGGGAACCTGAAATGACCCTATCCTAGAGCAATAATGACGAATATCTTGCATATCATCATAGAACCTTCATCTGGTGATGGATGGAGATAGAGACAGAGACCCACACTGGAGCACTGAACTGAGCTCCCAAGGTCCCAATGAGGAGCAGAAGGAGGGAGAACATGAGCAAAGAAGTCGGGACCATGAGGGGTGCACCCACCCACTGAGACAGTGGAGCTGATCTACTGGGAGCTCACCAAGGCCAGCAGGACTGTGACCGAAAAAGCATGGGATAAAACCGAACTCTCTGAACATGGCGAACAATGAGGGCTGATGAGATGCCAAGGACAATGGCACGGGGTTTTGATCCTACTTAATGTGTTGGCTTTGTGGGAGCCTAGCCAGTTTGGATGTTCACCTTCCTAGATATGGACGGAGGGGGAGGACCTAGGACTTACCACAGGGCAGGGAACCCGGACTGCTCTGTGGATTGGAGAGGGAGGGGGAGACGAGTGGGGGGAGGGGGAGAAGGGTGGGAGGAGGGGGAGAAGGATGAGAGTAGGGGGAGGGAAATGGGAGGCTGGGAGGAGGTGGAAACTTGTTTTTTGTTTATGTTTTTTTTCTCCTTTTCTCAATAAAAAAAAATTAAAAAAAATTATGTTTCTAAGAAATTCCCATCCTTTTGTAAGTGTGTGAAATAAAACCTTTCCTAGGGAGATACAACATGCATGTCTACTCACCCCACATCAGAACCCACAACAGACCAAAGTACAGATAACATCAAAAACCAACTTGGTGAACCCATTAATTTTACTGGGGTTACTTACAGGAGTATGGGTGAGGGGTTACCCACACAAGTGTGGGTGACAGCTCGTGAAGCTGGGGACCTGGAGCACACTGCATAGCCTGCAGGCAGCTCAACAGGTTGCAAAGCACCCTTTCCAGGTGCCTCAGTTTGTCTAAATCTTTTCCGGGCTGTTCTGATGATATTATTCTGCTTCTTCTTGACAGCTTATTTGGTTCGAGAGTCTTCCTTACAGCTCAGATCTGTTCAGTTTGAGAAAAACTACCACATTTTATTGCTTTCTCTGGCATGGAGGGACTCAGAGAATCTGGGTGGTTTCATGGACTTCCTGAAGCTATTTTGAGTTGTTTATCTACCTGATTAAGGAGCTTCCCTGTTATCTGTCTATTAAAACTCAAAAAAAAAAAAATAACTGCATAGTAAATACTGACAATTGAGGGAACTAGATGCAGAAAGTCTACTTTAAATGTATTGAATTTGTGTGTTTATGTATCTCTACCCAGGTATTTCCCAGTGCTCATTTTTGATGATACAGCATGAATCATGGGATTAAGTAACATAGCTTGAGAGGTTTGAGAAGGGTTTATTATGTAACTCTTTAATTTAAGCTCTAAAATGCTAAAGAAATTATGGCAGCTAGTTAATATTCTCAGACTGTGCTAACTGATGCATAGAAGTATATTTAGGAGTGAGAGTCTCTGAAAGACAGAAAGACAGTGCCACTGAATTCAGGACAGGTGATAAGACAGCATCCTGGAAAAGCAGATTCTTCCCAGTACAGTCTCTTCAAAGCAGTGTAGATCCATGGAAGGAGCCAACAGACACTAATTTCCACCCTTCTGTATTTGCTGCCTTTTCTGGTTTGCTGTTATTTCAGATCTTATCCATCACATCTAATACCTACATACTCTGGGTTTACTATATTTTAACCAGGGTAGCCAGTTTAAAGTTATTTGATCTTATTTGAAAAGTTTAGCTTAAGTACAGTTGTTTATAAAAATTATGCTGTATTCTCCTGCTGTTTGTCTTGAGGACATTGAGGTACATTTTAATGACTAATAACCTGAAAAATTGAATTTTTTGTTACTTTTGGGGAGAAATGGAGACAGATATTATTTATAGGCATAAAACCCAAAATATAAATAAAAATAATAATAATAAATAAAACTCCAAACTAAAACAAAATACCCACAAACCCAAAGATTAAACAAATAAATAAGTATACAAACAATAAACTCATAGTGCAGTCAAAGGAGAATATTGTTTTTAACATTATCCTTGCATGCTTCAAAGGTCAAGTACTGATGTCTCAGTTTGTTATGTTAAAACAGTCATTCTTCTGGAAGATAGCATCTCATACTATGCTAAGATGTACAGCACATGGGCCCTTGCATTCCAAGTCATTTAGAAAACTCATTGAGATATTTTTATAAATCTCAGTTTTGTTGGTTCTGTTTGGGCTTTTGTCTTGGCTTCATAAATTTTGAATGAATTTGTTATCTTCTGTACATGATTGATAAAATCATCAATACATTAGCAATGTGAATGTCTTCATAATGTGAATGACATTAACAATATTAGATAATTATCACTGCATTCAAATTTTAATAGAGACTATTTCACTTGAAACACCAAGAACCTTCTACATTGCAAAAGACACTGAATTTATCTCTGAGAGTATTGCTGAAGATGTGTAGATTTCAACAAAAGAAGCTATGTGAAAGGTATGCATAATTATATTTTTCCAATAATGCATAATTTTATAAAAAAGTAAAAAATAAATTCTAAAGAAGTAACTTTAAAAACAAACTACCAGTAGAATGTGGATATGAGAAATATATTTTTTCTTAAAATACTTCCTCATACCACATAGAAAATTAATTTCTTTATTGACTAGAAATGAATCATATTACATTTACTTTCTTATTCAAAAAATCTTGGAGTTCTTCTGTTTAGAGAGATGCAAAACAATTTTTATCCATCAAATGTAATCATACTTGTCTTTATACATGTTTCTTGTTTGAAGCTTTAAATCTATCACAGATGGAAAAATGATTAAGCAAGATTGAACATTGTGTAAATTAGTCATTAAATGCTTGATGAAGACTCACAATTATATTTATGTTATTTAAATATGAATCTATAATTTTAGTTTATTTTTTAAATATTTGCCTGAATGCATAAAGAAAATAACTTCATTGTAGAAACTGACAATATATAGATTGGTGATAAACAAACCAAAAGCTATATAGTCAATGAAACTGTAAATCATTAGTATTTATTGGAGTGAGTTTTTCTTCATAATTTGGTCTTGAAAGACCACCTCATGTCTTCATGTTCATTTTTCATTTTATATAAAAATTTTAAGCAGGAAGACTTTAGTCACAATTTTGAAATTCAGATATCAACATTTGCTTCCCTGTGGTTTGAATTCTTGCTGGAGATCAACCATAAATTTTGTTATGCTTTTATCATTAATACCCAATAGTGAGTAGCTTGATTAGACATTTATATATTTTTTAAAAAATATTGGACTAGAACTCTATTCAAAATAAGAAAAATAGATTATAAAAATCATACCCCATCAAAAGTTTTGCCCATGAACAATTAATTAAATAAAAAAGGAAAGTATATATTACTTCATTTTATATTAATTGAAGTGCAAATTTAATCAGAACCATGCTAAAGTCAGTGAGTTTATATATAGATAGTACTGTAGAAAAAGTGTTTATTTCATGAGCTTCTGTGACACTAATAAAGATCTTGAAACTGAAGACAGAGATTGGGAATAGCAATTTAATAATCAAGAAGTAGAATATATAATTATAGGAAAGAAATAAGTTTATTTTTTTAAATATTTATTTATTATGTATACAGTATTTTGTCTGTTTGTATGCCTGCTGACCAGACCTCATTACAGATGGTTGTGAGCCACCATGTGGGTGCTGGGAATTGAACTCAGGACCTTTAGAAGAACAGGCAGTGATCTTAACCGCTGAGCCATCTCTCCTGTCAGAAATAAGTTTATTTTAACTATGTCATACTACTTGTTAAAATTAGTTTATCTTTTGCAGATGACACATTTTAAACACTTTCGTTCTCATTCATGAGCCATACAGCTGAGTATCAATGTGACCAATTTTCTTTTCCTTGGCTTAACACAGGACCCCAGATGGAAGAACATAGTGCTTGCCATTTTCCTGTTCTTTTATATGGGGACATTAGTGGGTAACTTGCTGATCATTGCTACCATCAAGACAAGTCAGGCACTTGGGAGTCCCACGTACTACTTCCCGTTCTACTTATCCTTGTCTGACACCTGCTTCTCTACAACTGTTGCACCTAGAACCATTGTGGATTCACTTACGAAGGAGGCCACTATCTCTTTTAGTGAGTGCTTAATACAAGTGTTTACTTTCCATTTATTTGGCTCCCTAGAGGTCTTCATTCTCATCCTCATGGCTGTTGACCACTATGTCGCCCTCTGTAAGCCTCTTCACTACGCGACCATCATGAGCCGCCAGGTCTGTGGGACGCTGGTGTCCATAGTCTGTGTGGTATCATGTGTGCATTCTTTAGCTCAGATATTTCAGGCATTGAGTTTACCCTTCTGTGGTCCCAATGAGATTGATCACTATTTCTGTGACTTGAAGCCACTGTTGAAACTTGCAATAATAAGACAAACCTATCTATTTTATGAAATATTTTGCCTTTTGAAATTTCTATTATAATCAAAATAAATCATGATGATAAAAATGATTAGTTGAGCCTCTCACTCATTAGTTCAAAAGATTAGTATTAATTGCATTATTATTAAGTTCTTGATTTTAATACAAACACAGACAACTCACTGTGAGATCCAGCTCTGTGACTTCTTAGAAATTACGGTTAGGGATGACTCTTCTTCAGTTCATGACAGGGTCAAATGTTTCTTCATGTTTTTGCCCACCACTTAAGCTTATCTGTTATGTATACACAACTTTAAAAAATAACTTGAAGCCTTATGCTTGTCACCATTATGCGACAATGGTGGTTTCTCTATTTTAACCAATTCTCACAGGAAATTATAAGGCAGGTTTCACTTTATATACAGATGATGAAGCAGCTTCATGAGGTACGAGGAAATGAATATAAAATGAGAGGAGAGACAGGAGAGAGAGCTGGCTTCTTACTTGTTCCTTTCAATTCTTGAATGGATATTTTACCCCCTGCTGCAATAGTTCTTAATAATACCAAATAATTCTGGGATCCCATTTTATAATGATGTTAGGTAAAAGTGAGCTTAAATTAGACCAAGATAAAGGAACAATTTCAAGAGTCCAGTAGCATGCATTTCTTTGTACTTGGAATGTAAGTATGTCATGTATTATCTACATGTTCAATGACAAAATTGGTTATATAAAGTTGTCACCAAAATCATGTGAAATGCAATGAAGTGTTATAAGCATATTCAGAACAAATTATAGACTAATATTTGTATAAAATGACAATTAGTGAGCTTGGTGATAACAATTTTAGTAACAATATTTGTTAAAAAATTGAGAGATGAAATTAAGTAAGAATAATAGTCAAGGTCATCTTTTTCCTGATTTCTAGCATAGAAACATTAACTTCTCTAGTGTTATATTATATAATTATTAAATTGTTATATAATTAGAATCATACAATATATAATTACATCTAAATATATAAAATTGTAAAAATAACTATAAAAATTGTAGAAAATATTGTGATTTACCAGAAAATTTATTTAAATGGGATTAAATAAACAAATACCTATAAGAAACTACTACTAGGAGACAGTAGACTTTGTGAATTTATTTGATATTGACATTGAACTTATACATGGTTTTATCCATCATTCCTTTACTTCTAAAATAGATAAATAGCAGCAGCTACATAGAATGTGTATTTAAAAATGAGGAACAATGTACAATACATAGAAGAAATACTTTATTATAGCTATTACAATTCTTTCATATATACTGTGACTTACTATGCATTATTTTATAGCAATCATTTATTTCTTTATCAAATAGCTTTGACTATTACCCTGACCTTCTTTATATTCATCAATGAGTCACTTTAATTGTTTATTTGTAGTTATTTTAGAAAAGTAAATAAAGCAATTTTTTTAGATCCTGGTAATTTGTATGAAAAATATTGAATCATAACTTATTTGTATTTGTTTTTTTTTGCAAAGTAAAATATCTTTATCAAGCAATGTAAAGAAAACTTGACAAATAGTCTAATACCTAAGCTTCTTTACCTGGATTTGATGGAGAAGTGAACTCAATTCTGTTTCTTTCAAGGCACCGACAGTCAGTTTACTATATTGGTATCCCGAGTTTCCTCTTAGACTAATGACTTGTTAGTTTGCAAGTTATATTTTCAATTACCTTTTATGGTTTCTTATTTCATAAGTAAGAACAGAAATATTTAGCTTCACATCGGTGGCCATTATTTGATCCTCCAACTACTTGAATCTCTTCACCTCCAGCTTCATTTACAGAAGTTCTTTATGTTTATACTCTGTGCAGTCATCTTCATCTAGTCATCCAGGAGTCAGTTTGAATAAGACAAAGCATAAAAAAATATTTTTTGTATGTGAAAAACAACATGAACAATATTCAAAAAATTTTACAATTGAGCAGCATTTAAATGTTAATTATGAAAATGCCAAAATTAAATGAAGTTGAGGATACATTATTTTTTTCTGGAAATATGATTAACTATCCAAAGAAGTCAATGGAAAAGAGGAATGTAACTGAGTTTGTTCTTCTGGGGCTCTCACAGAACCAAAACATGCAGAAAATTGTATTTGCTGTGTTTTTGGTCATCTACATTGTCTCTGTGATTGGAAATTTGCTAATTCTTGTCACCATTACACACAGTCAATTGGTAAGGTCCCCTATGTACTTATTCCTTGCCTATCTCTCCTTTATTGATGCCTGCTATTCTTCTGTCAATAACCCTAAACTGATTTTTGATTCGCCTCATGAAAAAAAGATTATTCAATTCAATGGATGAATGACCCAAGTCTTTGGAGAGCATTTCTTTGCAGCTGCTGAAGTCATCCTGCTTACTGCAATAGCTTATGATCGCTATGTGGCCATCTGCAAGCCCCTGCACTATACAACCATCATGAACAGAGTAGTTTGTAACCTGCTAGTGGGGTTTTCATGGATGGGAGGGTTTCTTCATGGAATCATACAAATCCTCTTCATTATTGATTTACCTTTCTGTGGCCCTAATGTCATAGAACACTTTATGTGTGATCTTAACCCTCTGCTTGAACTGGTCTGCACTGATACCCATATTCTGGGGCTCTTTGTTGCTGCCAACAGTGGGTTTATCTGTCTATTAACATTTCTACTTCTTCTGGGCTCCTACACAGTTATCCTGTACTCATTAAGAAACCACAGTGCAGATGGGAGACTCAAAGTCTTCTCCACTTGTATTTCCCACATCATAGTGGTTGTATTATTCTTCTTGCCCTCCATATTTGTATACATGAGACCTGCAACTACTTTACCTATTGATAAGTCAGTTGCTGTGTTCTACAGAAAGATAACTCCCATGTTAAACCCTTTAATCTATACCTTGAGAAATGCTCAAATGAAAGATGATATTAGGGAATTGTTAAATAGAAAAATTCATTCAGAAGACAAATATATTTCTTTTTAAATCTGAAAAGAATTAAATGTACATTTTAGATGACTTCATTTAGAACATTTATACCATGAAGAATAAAACAGCTGTCATTTATGAGGTGGCCTTGAAGGAAGTAGAAATAAGAACCATAGAATGGAGAAACCTAACACAATCTAGGTTAGGATTGTACTACTGTTATAGCTCTTATTTTTTTTATCTCTAATACCTATTCAGCACTAATTTATTACTCTGTCTCAGCTTAGAAATAAAGGTGACCCACATGGTTATTCAGGTCAGAATATTCTGATTTCTGTTTCAACTATCATATTCATTATCTAATCATACAAAATAAACTTTTGGAAGTTGAGTATTTGCTACTGGTAGCCTCAGACATGTGGTGATACACATATTAATAGAAATGGGTTAAATTTATATGTAAGAGTTAGCCAATTAAAAGCTAGAGCTAAGAGGCCATGCAGTGATCTAAATAATACAGTTTCTATGTGATTATTTTGGGGCTAAGTGGCTGGGAACTAACTAGTGGCCTCCTCACTGCAAGGAATCTTCTGTTTTTCTTCAAGCTCTGTGTTGGATGTCAAATATTGAAGATTGGGTATGGGTTCATGGAAAGAAGAAGCAGAGGCACCTTAAGAATGATTTTAACCTTTTCAACTGTAAGGGGAATCAGGCACAGACTGAGACCTTTCCCATAGACAAGGGCATTTTTATTGTTATCCAATTTACACCTTTAAAAAGTTGATTTCCATATCCCAAAACATCTTATCTAAGCTTCTCAAAGGGACAATGACAAATGCAAATGTTCCATCAAGGAATGTCATGGTTTGCTAGATTTTTTCCCAATCCAAATTTTGCATAGATTTTGCACCCCTAGGAAACTTTCAGATAAGACTTCAGAAGGTACTAGAGACAAGGCAGATCAAAACTAGCTGTTAACACTCCTGAGTCAAACCACCTACATAAATCTGCAGAAACACCCAACAACAATGCATTACTATGGACATAATGTTCAGTTCTGACACTGATGGACAGGTGAAGTCCCATCATCCCTCAGCCCCTCATGGCATCATGTGAACACCACTCCTAGCAGTCATAACCTCAACCTCGCCCCTATGTCTCCAGTGGGTGTCACATGGGTGTCATTCTTCATGGTCACACCTACACAAGTGGATAACCCTACACCAGTACCCACAAAGCATGTGATGGCCTTAATATCCAATCCTAAAGGTGATGGACATGTGAGCCCTACCCCAGACTCACAAGGATGTCTTGTATGGAGTGTCAATCCTCGAGGTCATATCCACACTAGTGGAACACCCTATACTAGCACCCACATTGCACCTCACCCAAAGAACTCCTTGCACCCACACCTATAATGCATTAGGATAAACATAACTTCTGGTTCTGGAGATGATAGACATGTGGGGCCCTGCCTCTCAGTCCCATGCCAGGGTAATGTGGGTGTCACTCCTCGAGGTCACACCCATAGTTTGGGAACTCCCCGCAGAATGGCTGCAGCCATGGACGCCAGATGTTGTAGATGGAGCCCAGCTGCTGGTGGATCTGGCTTAGTGAATGCCACTGCTGAGCTGCCTCCTGCTTCAGTTTCCCCACGACAGTGTGGAACTCGGGTTCTGAGTCAGGCTTCAGTGGGCGGGTCTCACCCGGGTCCGTGGAGAGGTCAAAGAGCAGAGGCGGGTCATGCTCTGTCACATCCCCGATGCATGGGCACACTGCGCTGCCATAGCAGGCGCCGGCCCCTTCTGGGTGGAAGTTCGGGGTCATGAAGTGAACCTTCCAGACTCTTCCTCCTGCCAGTCAAATGGATGATTGACAGCTGCCAATACCAGTGATGAAGAGACACAAGTCTACTTGGGGGAGGGGAATAGTATACATCTCTAAGAGAGATTTTATTGACCCACGGATGCCAAAAGGAAAGCCTAACCCATGGTCACTCTGATCTGAAAGTACTCCCCAGAGGGAGGGGTTATTTGTGAACTTACGGTCGCGCTGCACCCAGCGCGCAGCATGCAGGAACACTTCACAGTAGTGCAGCAGGAACTCATGGTCAGAGTGTGGGGTCTCCCCACGCAGAAGGGGCAGCAGGTTCCGCCCATCAATCACCCTGGGGGGTCGGTGACACATTGGCTGTCAATCAAACAGGTGTTCCACAATGCCAATATGGTGGCCCTACGGCCTCTCTGCTATTCCACCCATGTATTGTACCTTAAGCTCTCTGCTATCCCACCCCTGTATTGTATCACATGACACTGCACCTGTCACTCAAGTCCTCTGCAGCCTTGCCCCCCACCATACCATGTAACAGCCCCACCTGAAACTCCAGTATATTTCTGGAGTGACATCATTGCTCATGCACCCTTCTGCCCCACACCCGCCCTGCACCATCACAACAGCTGTTACTGACTTCCGTTGTGATATCATTGCTCACTGGTTTCATGGCTTCCTTCTCCCACTGCCCATGTAATAGCCACTGTCACTCAGAATCACTTCCTGTGTGATGTCTGTGCTAATCTGTCTCTCAATCCTCCTCCTCTCTACCCTATCTGCTCATATATAACAGCAGCTGTTACCCAGGCCCACTTCTGGTGTGAAATCATTGCTCACCAGTCCTTGTGCTTGGCCTGCTAAACACCTCCCAAACCCTGAATTCATGTGACAGCAGCTGTCACTCAGCCACCTGTCACCCAAGCTCACTTCCGATATGATGTTAATGCTAACCCTGCTCAGCCCAGCCCCTGCCCCACACACTTGTGACAGCAGCTGTCACTCAGGCTCATTTCTGGTGTGATGTCATTGCTCACCTGTCCCTTGGCTCAGTCCCGCCCCCCAGGAGGACCACGGTGGGGAACACATCCATCATGCTCGTGGGCTCATCCACAACCCGCCCTGCGGGCAGCACCCCAGGCCAGCGGAAGATACCAGGAACGCGGATGCCACCCTCCCAGCCGCCCATGCCTTTGCCACCTGTGAGGGAAGGACTGGAGTAAGGCTAGGAACCAGAAGTCAGGTTAGAGACTGAAGTTGGTGGGAATAGGAAGTGGCAAAAAATGGAAGGGGAGAGAATGAGGGTGGTTGAGACAAGTACACAACTCCAGGACACCCAGGAACAGGAAGTGGAGGAAGAGAGTGAAGGCCCCTGGGAGGGAGGGACCAGGCCAGCAGCAAAGGACACCTGTCACCCCAGGGAACCAGAAGTGGGGAGAAGAGTGAAGGAGGTAGTGAGGAAAGGAGGGGATACCATACAAGGATATATTTCACCTGAGTAACCAGAAGCTTGCGGTGGGGGGGGGGGTGAAGGATCATGGGAGAGAGAGACAGGACCACCAACCAAGGGATGTATGGGAACACAGCTCAAGGCTGGGGAGAGTACCGAGCTCACCTCTGTATACCCCGTTCCAGCCACCAAGCTGCATGTGACCCACACGAGACTCCAGGGAGCCACCGTGGTCAGATGCAAAGTATACGAGCGTATTGTCTGTCAGCCTTTCCCGGTCCAAGGCGTCCAGGATCCGTCCTGCGACGATGAACATGTGTGACTGGGGACATGTGGGACCATGGGAGAGGGGGCATGTCGACCCAGGGAAAATGGTGATGCACAGCATTCCTATCAGGCCCTGGGATCCACACATGGGGTGGGGGCAGGAGGAATCAGGGAAATATGTAAAACAGGACATTCCCATCAGACCCAGCAACCATGCTATGCCCGATACTCACCTACCATCCAGTCCATCTCCTCCACATTGTCCCCATACAGCCCATGCTTACTCCGCCCCCGGAAGCCTGCAGTGGTCACAAGGGGGACGTGCACATGCAGGAAGGATACAAACAGCAAGAAGGGGTGGTGCTTGTTCCTGGGAGGGGGGGGCGGTGACATCATGGGGGGAGTGAGGTGCTGATGTCACCGCCCATGGGAAAATGATAACTATGACAGTCCCTCCTCTTTTCAATGACATCACACATCACTGCCTCTGACCAACTTCCCTGCCGATTTCCTGAAGTCCTACCTCTAGGTCTCAGTCATTTCCGCCTGTTGCCTGCTGACATCAGCAGTGGTTTTTCTGTCCCATCTTTCTGTCTGCCCATCAACCATCTGTCATCTACTAGTCATCTGTCAATCACGTTTCTTTCAATCTTTACCCATTATCTATCAATCAATCATTTACCTGTCAATCAATCTTTACCTATCATGTGTCACTCAATCATGTGTCTGTCAGTCTGTATCTATTGTCTGTCAATCATATATCTCTCAATCAATCTATATTTATATCCATTTGTCAATCATATACCTATAAATCAATCCTGTATCTGTCAGTCAATCTGTATCTATCATCTATCAATCATCCTTTACAGACCTGTCAATCACATATCTGTCTTGTGTGTGTATTGATCTATCATCTATCTATTAGTAACTGCATTTCTGTATTAGCTGTCAGCTAGTCCCTCAATATTCGTCATTGGTTACCCATCCATGACTCTCCCATCAGTCACCCACTTGCTTATCTCTGCTTTCTCTAGTCTCCACCAATCAATAAACCAAGAAACCAATACCAATCACCCACTTCTTTATCTACAAATCACGTGTCCCCAGCTCTACATCAAAGCTGTTGTCACACCCACCATCCCCTACCTCTGCTTATGTTTCAGCAGCCAATGGTTGGAGACACCCCACCAAGCAGGTTATCAATTTTTTTCCTCACCCAGTTCCTGTAAGTCTACTTCAAACTTGAGTGTACAGCTAGCCAATTCCATGTGAATAATGTCACCTTTGGGCACCCACTCTCCTGCCACATGACGTCAACAGCTCACAGAGCACCACAGGAGAGAGAGGGAGGAGGGAGGAAGGAAGGGGTTGGGGGAAAAGGTGGAGGGAGGGGTCAGGGATTTCCCACCATGCACTGCCTTTTGATAGATACCTTTTGATGGCTCTCATGGGAGGGCAGGGGTAGGAGCACCATACCCTGGGCCACTCACCTCTGCAGGAAGGTCTCTGCCTCCCGGAGCATGAGGCCAGTGACCCGCTCCAGGTGCAGGGGCTGCTGGGTCACAGTGTGGTTCCTCATGAGGAAACAATCAGCATATATGATGAGGTCACCAACATGACGTGAAGCAGCAAACATGGTGGCTGCAGCAGCCAGGATGAGGACTAGCAGCCACCGTGGTGCACGGAGGAGCCCCGTGAGCCTCCCTGAAACCAGGGTGAGTGCTGCTAATGCAGATGCCTGGCTGCACAGGTACAGGCGGCGTTGTAGCGTCACACGCTTTTCTGAAGGCTCTGTCCCGGAGCAGTCCCCCATCATGCCCAGTGGCATCCCCAGGAAGTACTGAAATCCATGACTCAGAGGGTGGTGGCAGTGGTCAGAGGAAGAGTGACAGTTCAGACCCAGGTGCCATTTCCCTGGTGGTGGGGTGGAGGAGAGGAAACCACAAAGCATGATAAATGGGACAGGTGCTGTTGGTCCAGTGCCATCACCACTCACTTCACATCACATGACGTTGCCACTCAGTCTACGCCAGATGACCTCACCCCCACTCAGAGTCAGGTAGCATCATCACTCACTCATGTCAGATGATGTCACCATCATCAGCTCCAGGTATGATGACATCACCACCTGCCCAGGACAGATGTCACCAACACCTACACCCCAATCCAGGCCACATCAAATTACATCACTATCCTATAATGTAGGAGAACACACCAATGAGGCCTGTGACATAGCCTTGCTCCTTCAGGATTTTCGCGAATGTGATCTCCTCAGCAGGAAGGCCGCCAGCACCCGCTGCCCACTGGAGGACACGGTGGCCATTACCAGAAGTCATGCCTGCACCAGAAGGAAGATGAGTTAAAAGGACGTGCACACAGTAGGACTTGGGCACACAGTAGGATTTGGCCCTGCTCCCACAGCTCCCAGCAAGCCCCTGGCCCTGCCTGCTATAGCTCCCAGGATGCCCCTGGCTATGCTTCTCATAGAGAAACTTAAGAGTCCTATCTAGGAGGAAGCGATGTCATCAGTGGGGCATAGTGAGAGAAAGTGAAATCAGCAGTGGGTTCATACATAGACGGACACAGAGGTCAGTGGGAGGAACTCAGGAATGGGGCCTAATGAGAAGTGATATCATTGGACATTGGACAAAGACATCATCAGTGGGGCATGACAGAGGAAGTGATGTCAACAATGGGATCATCCATGGAAGAAGTCAGAGGTCAATAGGAGGATTTAGGATTCAGGCCTAGGGGAGTCACCAGTGGGGGCAGAACAAGGGAAGTGACATCAATAGCCTAATGGGAACAGCGGGACCAGGTGGGGGAAGTGATGTCAGCAGTGGGGTCTAGTGGAAGGAAGTGGTATCATCCCATGTGCCTAGTTGGAGGAAGTTACATCATCAGTGAGGTCTGGTATGAGGACGTGATATCAGTGGGAAGGTGCATGGAATCATTGCTCAATGGACTATTGAGGGTACTTAGGGATGTGGACTAGTGGAGGAAGTGACATCACCAGTGAATCCCTAGGGGACAGTGACTTCAGGGGTCAGGCATTCAGGCTTGCCCACCTGTGCGGATGGGGTATCTTCCAGTGAGGAAGGCGGCCCTGCTTGGCGTGCATACGGCCTCGGCTGCCAGGTGCTGTGTGAGCCTCACGCCACCTTCTGCAAGTCGGTCAATGTTCGGGGTCCTGTGGGGGAGGGGTGTGTGTCATGGCATGAGGGTGGGCCACACACACCCATGTGATCCTGATGTCAGTCTTGCTGGGCATAGTCAGCCTGCTGTTGCTGTCACTACCTGGTGCTAGGCATCATAGGAAATTCAGAGCTGACCCCCCCCCCCTCCCCGCCAAAGTGAATCAGTGCCTAGAGCTAGGTATCATGGGAAGGGCATATATCCTGATGTATTATAAAGGTTAGGATTATTATGGGTAACATGCTGTGAGTATTATAGGTACCATGCTGTGAGAAGTATTATGGGTACCAAAATAAAGAGCATTATAAGTATCCTGGTGAGGAATATTATGGATACCATGGTAAGGAGTATTATGGGTATCCTGGTGTGGAGGTAGCACAGCCCTTCCCTCTCCTTACCTGATGGTGCTGTTGCCATAGCAGCCGAGGTCCCCGATGCCCAGGTCGTCTGCCAGGAGCAGGAGGAAGTTGGGTCGAGACTGTGACACGTCCAGGCCTCTGACCAGCTTCAGGCCCAAGAATACACCCAGTAGAGTGGCAAGGTAATTCCTGAAACACAAGTGTCACATCACCGAGGCAGGGAGCACTGACGCCATCACATACTGAGGAGCTACATGGCCACGATGGATGTATACAGGATTAATTTACAAATAATTATAAGTTGTCAATCAATTACGTTTTCACAACAAGGACTGCTGGGAGATTCTCTTACCAGGTACACAGGTAATGTGGCATGACACTTTCAGCCTAAGGGTTCCTGTGAGAAGTAAACACATGACAAGTGAGCATGTGACAGGAAGGACACCTGCACAGTCCCTGCCCCTCTACCTGCCTGAGTAATGGTACTGCCCACAGCCTTCCTGTCAATCATCCCTCAGGACATGCCCATAGACCTACCAAGTCACTCATCCTTCAGGACAGGGCCACAGCGTTCCTGTCAATCATCCCTCAGGACATGCCCACAGTCGTCCTGTGCCAATCATACTTCAGGACAGGCCCACAGGCCCCTGTGAGGTGGCAAGTCCCTCACTGAGACACTTTCCAGGGAATAATGGGTAGTGAAAAGTGACAGAACTGTCAATCACCCCATGTGCTGCTCACTTGCCCATGCCCCTAAGGAAGCACCTGTGACATCATTACTGTGACCCTTTCTAGAGTAGGTATTTCAGCCATGCTGGTCAGGAAACTGTTGGGGGAGAGTACACTGTTGGAGACCTGATAGCAGGAAACTGGAAATAGGGGAAGGGCCTGGAGCATGCTGGGAAGGGCCCTGGTTCCTGCTGGGGGAGACCTGTGTATTATGGGTGAGACCTGCTTCATGCTGGGAAGGGCCCGTGTATTTTACAAGGGACCTGATGCATGCTGGGAGGGGCCTGTGTATTATAGGAGGGGCATGGCACATGCTGGGAGGGGCCTGTTATTATGGAATAGGACTGTTGCAAGCTGGGTGTAGTGTGTGGTCCCAGGGGCCTGGTGAATTCTGGCAGGGGCCTGGTGCATGCTGGGAGGAGACTTTCTTATTGGAGAGGTCTGGTGAATGCAGGAAGGGGTCTGTATATTATTGGAGGGGCATGATATATGCTGGGAAAGGGCCTGGTGCATTCTAGGAGAAGCCTGTGCATTATGAAAATGGGCTATGCATTGTGGGAGAGGCCTGTGCATTATGGGAATGGCCTGTGTGTTATGGGAGGGACCTGTGCATTATGGGAGGGACCTGCACATTATAGAAATGACCTGTGTATTATGGGAATGGCCTGTGTGTTAGGGGAGGGACCTGTTTGTTGTGGGAGGAGCCTGTGTATTATGAGAGAGACCCACCATTCATCCATTTTTAGCTTCGGTTGAAACTGAATTTAAAGATAAATTTCATCACTCAGTTGAATCATCATCAGTGCCCTCTAAACCGCCGTGTGCAAATATTTCGATTCCTGAGGATTTTCCTGTCCTGCTGCAAGGTTGGGATTGTGCCAGGGCCCGCAGGTTTGGACGATAGTTTGATGGAGTCATGAAAAATATTCACTTTTAAAAACCATTTTTTAAATATTTAACATTCTAAAAGTGTTGAGTATCTTGTGTTTGGTTGAAAGCATCACCTCACATCTTGCTCTGTCAAAAATTCATAGAAATCATGTTCTGACGCATGTTCCCTCCTCTTCTGTTTATTTACCTATTTTTTCCATACATGCCATGCTGGGATGGGTGCCACACACCGGCCCAACAAGCAGTGTTCTGTTTTTTTTTTTTTAACTTTGCATTTAATTTTGTTTCTAATTTAATTTCGCTTCAGTGTGCTTTCAAATTTTACTTCTGTCTGTATTTCTTCTTTAACTTAATTCTTAATTTAAAAAATTTCCATTTTTCATTCTTAATGAGCTTCATTTCCTAATTCAGTTTTTTATTCTCATCCGTCTTAATTCAGCTTATTTTCCCAACTCGTCATCTCTCCGGTCTCCCTCCAAACTTTTTCTGCAAAACTAACTCTTTTTTTTGTTTTGTTTTGTTTTGTCAACCAACATTTTCACCCGAAGGTTTCCACACAGACCTGCGGAACTGGCTGTGCTGGCCCTCCCATATGACCAAAAAGGACCCTTTGATTTTTTTTGTTTTTTCTCCAGAGGGTGGGGGAGGGACGAACTTTCTCCTCTGTCCTCCCTCTCCCCACTCTGCTTTTTGCGCCGACGGCCGTGGATATCCCTCCCCACCCCACGACGAGGCCGTCTGTCCGCGCGGGTAAAGTCCCCTCCTCCTGCCCCTCCGCCTCCCACCCAGACTCACCGTAAGTGCGGAGCATCAGGAGCCAGCCGGTTTCAGCCGGTTCTAACCTCTCCTCGGTGTCCGTCCGTTTCCCACCCCCCCCCCCCACCCAACACCCACCCACCCGGGAGGAACCCGTCTGTCTGGTTGGGCAGGGTCGAACGAATCCGGCTGGAACCGGTCTTCCTCCCAGACAGGCCTGAGCAGTAGAGATTCTTGCGTAATTTAACTTTATTTTGGGAAATTCCCGCCCCTCTCAGCCGCTCCAACCTTGGATGCTACAAGTTTCTGTAGAAATTGCTACCTGGGAGGAGGTTAGACCAGCAGGAGCTGCAGGGCCACCTGAGTTCCTTAAGGTGATCTGTACAAGTTAGCTTGGTGGTGAAGGAGCAGAACAAACTGCTTTTGACAAAGAACTCTATTTTAGACCAGAACTAACTAGGCGGCTGGGGAGGGTGAATGCAGCCCAGCAAAGTCATAAACATTCCCAAGAAACTGCCAGCCCTGGTCAAAGTGACCTCACCAGGGTGTACAAACAACATTGGTTTATGTCTGCTTGCTTCAAACGTCCTTGTCGGTACTCTATTAATTGCTATTTTGTCTGTTTTTTTTTTTAATTTTTTTTTTATTGAGAAAAGGAAAAAAAAAAGAAAAAAAGTTTCCGCCTCCCCTCAGCCTCCCATTTCCCTCGCCCTCCTCCCACCCTTCTCCCCCTCCCCCCACTCCTCTCCCCCTCCCTCTCCAGTCCAAAGAGCATTCCCCTATACCCGAAACAACTAATTCAAAAGTTGTATACTTTTACCCAATCCCCAAACGCTAAGACTTGTGTCCCCCTGCCTTGTGGCTTTTCCCTTTAAAATCCCGTTACCCTGAAGCCTCTGGGGAGTGTCGGCTTTAGCTAACTTGTAATCAGTAAACCCCAGTGTGTTTGCATCGGATACCGACTCTGTGGTGGTCTGTTTGGGGGTGCCATGACACAGGCATAACAGTGATACTGGGACAGTAGCTGAACATGTAGGAACCCAACTGTGCACAGCAACTGCGGGAATAGCCCAGCATGCCCCAGGTCCCTCCCATAATACACAGGCGCTTAGCCATTTTGCCAGGTGCTCTTCAAACTCAGATTTGCCCCGAGAGAAGAAGGCAATAGGGTATTTAGGAATATCAGACTTTTTGGTTGATAGATGTTTACAAATGCAACTAAATATGAAAGAAACATGAAATCAGCAGTTTGGGTGTGATTTACAACTGCATTTGAACAGTAAAGGCATCTATATTTTGAAATAATAGTGATGCACAGATGCTGGTGATGCTGAAATGGGAACTAATTGTGGGAGGAAGATGTTCTGTTCACTGCCAAAGATGTAAATTCGCCTATGCTTTTACATTGAAAAATTCAATGTTAAAACTTGTAAGCTTGGAAAAATGTCACCAGGCTGACTTTCTCAGCAAAACCTACTTAAAGGTGAATTCCTTTTACATAAACTTTCAATAAAATGTGTAAAGGGACAGGTCAGACTCTAACTGGCACCTTAATGTTCTTTACAGAAAGTTCTCCTGGACCTAGGACTCTCTCTACTCCCCCCCCCCCCCCCACGTCTTCTTTCCTTGTTGTCTTTCAAGTCTCCCAGACATTGTTACTCTATTCCTTATTTCCTACTGCTTTTTGTATTTGTGTCAGTTCTAATAAATCTCTTCATGTTCAAGTTAGAAAGTACCAAAAAGATAACTATAATACACAGACTTAATGTGTATTAGACACTGAAGCATAAAAATAACCCTGAAAGTAGCAGTGGTTTCTCATGTTTCAGTCGGCGACAGCCAGTAGGTTAGCCTTGTGCACACCCACCATTTCCTACAAGTGTGCCCCACCTCTTACAAGTTGATTATGTGAGAAAAGGAAAGTCTTTTAGGAATTGTAAATATGACATTTTAATCCATCACACTCTCTTGATCTCAAGAAAAATCATACGCAGGCCCATTCCATCATGCATAAACTACTAGCATGCACCAGGCCTCTTCCATAATACACAGGGCCCTTCCAGTAATGCACCAGGCCCTGCCCAAAAAACATAGACCTTCCCATAATGTACAGGCCTCACCCATAATACCCAGGCCCATCCCATCTTGCACCAGGCCCCTCCTAGCATGCACCAGGCCCCTCCTGTAAAGCAAGGCCCCTCTCATAATACACAGGCACATCCCATAATACCTAAGTCCCTTCCATCATGCATCAGGCTCCTCCCAACCTGTACCAGGCCCCTCCTATAAGACACAAATTACTCCCATCATGCATCAGGCCCCTCGCAACCTGTACCAGGCCCCTCCTATAATACACAAAGCACTCCCAGCATGCATCAGGCACCTCCTATCATACTCAGGTCCATCTCATCATGTTCCAGGCCCCTTCTAGCATGCATCAGGCCCCTCGCCATTTATTCTTCATTAATTCTGGCTGAAAGTCCTCCATGATGCTGACTGACATGTGGGTAGCTGAGTTCCTGTGAGGCCAGTGGTTTGACCTCTGTGTATCCCCAGCTTCATTCTTCCCAAGTTATCATTAAAACTCTCTTTTAAAGAATCTGGAAGGGGAGGTTGCTGAGGCCAGACACCCTAATTAGTATGTAATTATGGTAATGAGATCAGAGATACTTAATTATGCTAATGTGACAGTAGGATATTTAATTATGCTAATGAGGGCAGACATAACCAGATATGCTAATGAGGCTCAGCCAGTGTCCCTGTCTGATGGGAAAGGACTGTGTCCCCACATAGGAGCCGCAGCAGGAGCTCAGGGTGAGTGCTGTCTGTTGGTTATTCAGTTTATTATCACACTGCTGGGGTGGGGGAAGAGGGTCAATGGTTCTCTGTGGCTCTTGAGCAGGGGGGACCCCAGGATTGGGGGGAGAATGTGATAGCTGTTGAGGGTGTTTCAGGAGTGTTGTCTGCTCAGGAGCAGGAGCTATCTGTCCCCCCCATCTGTCTGTCATGATAAGAAATGGTGTGTTTGATTGACAAGTGTGACTGGGTTCAGTCATGATAGCAAATGAGGTACATTTGATTAACAGCTGTAACTGGAGTCCAGGTCATGGTGGAAAACGATGTGTGTTTGTTTCACAGCTGTGGCTGGGTTCAGGTCATGATTGGAAATGTTGTTCGATTGACAGGAGTGACTTGAGTCTGGGTCATGATGGAAGTGAGTGTTTGATTTAAAGGGGTGAATGTGGTCTGGGTCATGTTGGGAAATCACCTGTGTTGATTGACAGGGATGACTGGGGTCTGGGTCATGATGGGAGTTTGATTGACAGGAGTGACTGGTGTCCAGGTTATGATGAAAATGTCATATATTTTATTGACAGGAGTATGTAAATTTCTGTTTCTCTGTCTGAACATTCTCCTACGATAATGTGAGGGAATCACAGAAAGTCAAGTAGTTTTCATGTGACATCAGGCAGGCCCAACAAACCCCATGTTTTCTTATTGACCCTGCCCAACCCTGCCTGGTTGGCTATGTAATTGAGGCCACAGGGAGTGATGAAAAATTTAACAACTGCCCAAGTTCCCTTTGAACTTCATCCTTGATCACTAGCAACTCAGACTCCCGACACATCACACAATTACTATAAAACAGCCATGTCTAAGTAATTGGGGTGACTGAGGTAACACTGTGATATCAAAGACCCTGGAAGTATAAATACTGCTCACAATTCTGCCCCTACCAACCCTGGAATTGTTTTTAATGAAGCCATGGGCCTATTTATCAAATTTCAGGAACTGATAAGAGAGTCTATGCATTCACCTGGGCCTCTGGGCCCCTGGTATTCTGGAAAATAATAAAGAATCAGCAGTTATAATGGTTTTAGCCCAAGATATCCCACATCCTTTGCTGTGTGTGCACAGGGTCTTCTTCCTTTGTCTCTATGGGCTCATGCTTAAGTGAGGGTCTGTGACCTGGGGTGGGGTAAGGGATATTGGACCCTAGAGTCCAATCACCGAGGAAGAGTCATCCCCCAGAGACTATCTCTCACACCACAGCTGACATAATAGCATGAGCATTTTATTAATTCTGTCATGACAGGGTCTTTCAGCATTCGGGAGGCTAGAAAGACCCAACATGGCTGGTACAGGCTATTTTTAAAGGGAAAAACCACAGAAGCAAGAGGTGTCTAGAGGTTGTTCTTTAACTATTATGATTGGCTTATTTAAAAGGGTTATTACCAATAATTGACTGGAGAGTGATTGTCAGATCACATGAAGTAAGGGGAAACATCTGAGGGTCACTTTGCCCCTTTCCCAGGGACTGAGTCAAAACATCAAGTAGTATGTGCATGTGTAGTTGTTAACTGAGTCAACACCTAAGGGTTATCTTGCCCCTATTCAATAACTGAGCTCTATTTGGAGAACATTCACAAGTACTCAGGGAGCTGATGGAAAGTTCCCCACATTTCAGTACGTGCGTGGGCAATTGTTAGGTCCTTGGTTCCCAGGGGAGGGGGGAGCATTACTGCTGAGACAGGGTTGTCAGAAATGGCTTCAGAGTTCCATAGGGATACTGCATAGGAGTCTGTGGAAGCGTCAGAGTGGGTGACATTAGGGACGTGTTCTCCTTTTTCTCCACTGTGTAATTCCCTGCTATGCCAGCATGCCTTGCAATGGGTTGGGCAGTGACACTCACTTCCCTTCTGTTTGAATTTTTGTTATAAATGTGAACCATTTCTTTCTAAATGACAGGAGGGAGGTATATGTTGAGATTGCCCTCCAGAGCACTGTGGGAGACTGTGGGACAGCAGGGCATCATTGGAGCACAGGATGGAGACGAGCAACATGGGAAGATGGAGAGGAGCAGGGTTTCATGGGAGCAGGGGGTGGATGGAGTGGGGCATTATGGGAGCACATGCTGACACCCAGCTGCTGACATCACAGTGCACAGGAAGTAAAGAGACCACTTCCCGTGTCCCTTTGAAGGAAATGCACATAATTACTGTTAGGAATTTTTCCTAATGTGAGCTCTCTGCTAATGCAGAAATCCCAATCAAGTTAAATCACAATAAGCCAAATTAGAAATATCCAGGTTTAATGGGATTCCTGCTCTCTCAGGTGGACCCAAGGGGGAACTGGGAAGCCGCAAATGCGACCCCCGCAGGGGGGACATGAGGAAAGAGACCACCAGGAAACTTTCCAGGGAAGCAGTTTAAATAGACTGAGGGCGTGGTCAAGATTTTTGCGTCTTGACCATCCTCTGGGTGGGCACAGCGACAGGGCCTCCAAAGATGGAGGCCAGAGACTGGGGCTTACAATTACCATCTAGGCTCTACCTTTTCTAAGTGGCCCTGTCTCCAACTACTGCCACTTGCTGGGAAACAGGTCACATAATGAGCTGCAATTAAAAGTCATGTCTTTTCCTGTAAACCTGAGAAATATCTCCCACTTGGCATGAAATAAGCCCCACCCTGGCGGTCCTGTTGACCTTAAAGTCTATCAGAATGTTGTCAGCATGATGACACAGCCAGGTCACATGCAGGTGACAAGTGATCGCACTTATATTTTTAAATTTATTTTTGTGCTTTTCTTTCTAGTACAGAAGAAGATGCAACCGCAAAGCACACGGTGAGAGGACACACAATTTCCTGTGTGTGGGCATGTATGAGGGATGATTGAATGGGTGAGCTTGGGCGTCACTGAAACTTGGAGGATATGGAATAATAAGAATGTTCCATGGAGTGATTGACACTGAAGCTGCTCCCACCTTTCTCCAGGACCCTCTGCCTGTGGCTGTTCCTCTGCTTTGCTTTTGCAGACACACGTGGTGAGTTTGTGACTCGGAACTCCCGCCCCAACATTGTGCTGCTCATGGCCGATGACCTTGGCGTGGGGGACCTAGGCTGCTACGGGAACACCTCTATCAGGTAAACTGAGTCACATCTCAGCCCCCACCTTTTTCCAGTGATATCTCCCCCACAGTGGCGGCAGCCATCTTGCAGAAGCCCAAGTTTGCCCACAGAAGAGTATGGTCACAGAAGTCACGTGCAGCCCATGTGACTCTGATGTGGGCAGTGATACAGGAACACCACCACTCTCCCTAGCTGTCAGTCTTGATTCATAGCTTGGGGAGTAACACGTTGATACCATGACCTCTCCTAACCCCACCCCCAGCGTATGACCTCCCTCTGAACCCCCCTCAGTACTCCAAACATTGACCGTCTGGCGAGCGAGGGCGTGATGCTCACACAGCACCTGGCAGCTGCATCTGTTTGTTCACCAAGCCGTGCAGCTTTCCTCACAGGGCGATACCCTGTGCGCTCAGGTGAGTGTCACGTGACCCGACGTCACCAAGGACAATCCCCTAACCAGCATGCACTGCTATGTGCACTCAGGTGGACAGGACACTACCCAGTATGCACTGCCACATGTGCCTGAAGTCATTGCAGGCAGCCCCATACCCAACACGCATCACCTCGTGCATACTGTTCGGTGTGCATGACATCCCGGCAGTCAGCCTGCTACCCATCATGTACCACCCCATGGGCTCAGGTGGATGCCACGTATGCCTGACGTCATCACGGCTGCCAGCTACCCAGCATGCACCACCCTGAGTGCTCAGATGTTATTACTGGCTCCTTACCCAACATGCACTGCGTCTACAAAGACAGTGTTCCTTGGCTGATTTCTCAATAATATATGCTAATTGGCACTTAAATAAATTTACATATGAGTAAATATACTTCCATATCATCATGGTGACCCCTCTGTTTCCTGTAGTGGGAAATCAAAGGGGTGCCGACGTCATGATGTTGCTCATTGTCTTTGGGGTGCTGACATCATGACAGCATAAGAGTACTGACATCAAGATACTGAACTTTCTGCCGAAGCAAAAATCCCAATTAAGCCAAATCACAACAAGCTGAAGTAAAGGATATCCAGGTTTTAATGAGATTCGGGGTGGGGGTGATGGGGCACGACAGCACAACGGGACTTTCCAGGGAGCAGTTTAAATAGACTGGGGGAGGGGTCAAGGTTTGGCGGGCACAGGGATGGAGGCCAGAGACCGGGACTTACAGTCATGATGGGATGTGGGTGTGCTGATGTCATGATATCCTCCTGAGAGTGCTGATATCATTGTCCTGTGGTGCTGATGTCATGATAGTGTCCTGAGGGTACAGTTTCAGATGGCAGTGCCGTGACCCCCTGACCTCTGCTCCCCCAGGCATGGCGTCACCCAACAACGTGTACCGTGATGTCATGTGGCTGGGCGGGTCGGGCGGACTCCCAAGCAATGAAACGACTTTCGCCAAGATGCTGCAACACAGGGGATACCGCACAGGACTCATAGGTCAGGGCTCAGAGAGGAGAGGGGAGGGTTCTAAAGGGAAGGGGTCATGGGTGAGAGGTAAGGGGTCAGTGGTGGGAGGGGAAGGGGTCACTGGTCAGAGGAGGAAAGGAGGAGTCAAGAGTCACATGTCACAGATGGAAGAGATGAGGTGGGGAGGGGGGTCATAGGTCACAGGTCAGAGAGGAGGGTGAGGAAAGGGAGGGTCATAGGTGAGGGGTCACACGTCCTGGGGAAGGAGTCATAGGTCAGAACAGAGAGAGGTGAAGGAGGTGAGTGGTTCATAATTGAGGGGCAAAGGGTCACAGGTCAGAGAAGGAAGGAGTGAGGAAGAAGGGGAAGAGATCAGAGGTGAGGAGAGGTCATAGTGAGAAGGGGTGAGGGGTCATAGGTGAAGGGGGATCAGGGGTGTCGTAGTTTGTGTGGCCAGGTGGAACTTAGGGAGTGGGACTTCCTGACAAAAATGACACCAGGGTGCCCGATAATTGACACCTGTCAGTCATCAACACCCACACCTCCTGACAGCCCTGCACCAAGGGGAAGTCAGCTGGTCACCTGATATGTGCAGTCTACTGCAGAGTGATGGATTCATGCTGGAGTCCTGGCATGGAGGGAGGTGCCGCCCAGAGTAGAGGGGGCTTCCAGTGTTCCTCAGGCTGTATTTTCCACTGAAAATGGTTCAGGCCTAGAATATGTGAAAAGCGGACAGACACAAGGGTGTGATGTCAACATAATGACATGCCAATGTCGTCACCCTGCCACCCGTCCCGCCCACGCAGGTAAGTGGCACCTGGGTATGAGCTGTGCATCTCGTGGCGACCACTGTGCACACCCGCTCAACCACGGCTTTGACTTCTTCTACGGGATGCCACTGGGACTGCTGGGAGACTGCAGTGCTGGTGCCTGGCCGGAAGTGCATCGCAGGCTGCGTATCCAGTTGTGGGTGACATCAGCAGTGCTGGCCACCCTCCCCTTCCTGCTGTTGGTGCCCCGCCTGGCAGGCTGGTTTCCTGTCCCTTGGATGCTCATGGCCACTTCTGGATTCCTGGCTGCACTCTTCTTCCTGTCCTGGTTTAGCAGCTATGGCTTCGTGCGCAGGTGGAACTGCATAATCATGCGTGACCATGATGTCATCCAGCAGCCAGCTGATGAGGCACGGGCGGCAGGGTTGATGCTGAGCGAGGCGCTTGCCTTCATCGACAGGTGACTTTATGTCTGACAGAAGGGCTGGGGGCAGGTCTTGAGGGGTGATTGACATGGGAACTCTGTGGAAGTATTCTGAGGGATGATTGACGTGGGCTAGTTGAGGGCTTATCCTCGGAAATGACTGGCAGAAGGGCTGTGGGGTGTCTGGAGTGGACATGTGACCCCCCTGAATTCCTGTCACAGGCACAAGCGCAGCCCATTCCTGCTGTTCCTGTCCTTCCTACATGTGCACACGCCGCTGCCTACACGTGGAAATTTCGTGGGTCGCAGCAAGTTTGGGGCATACGGGGACAATGTGGAGGAGCTAGACTGGATGGTGGGTGAGTGTCACATGACTGAGTGCAGAAATCGCATATGTAAAGAGTTCGTGAAGTAAATATGATTGCCCAGATGTCTGCAACGTCAGCTGGTGATGTCATGACATGATTTAATGATGAAGCATCCTGTTATCTGAGTGATAGCACCATATTGTCATTTGACATCATTGGAAGTAACTTGTTCAATAATCAGATATGATATTATCCCATGTGATCCAAGGACCCGCAGTGCCCACATCCTGGCTGACACTGAGGGTGCTCACTGCAGGCCCCACTCCTGCCCCATGTGCTCATTGTAGGGCCCCACTGCTGCCTACCTCATTGTAGGGAGGCCCCTTACCTACATGCACAAGCTAGGCCACGCCCCCACCTCATATGACCACCGATGCCCCACTCCACCACATGTGCTCACCTGAAGCCCTGCCCGTGCCCTCATGCTCTCCCTTGGTCCTGCCCCCACCCTTGGCTCTACCCCATGCACTCACATTAGGCTCACACACTGTCCACATACCCCTGTCCCCCATCTCCTCCCCCCAGGGAAAGTCCTTGCTGCCCTGGACCGCGAGCGCCTGACCAATCAGACCCTGGTTTACTTCACATCAGACAATGGTGGCCGCCTGGAGGCCGAGGAGGGCGGGGTCCGAGCTGGTGGCTGGAATGGGGTCTACAGGGGTGAGTGAGAGCTCCCAAAATGCACTACTGTCCCACCAGGCTCTGTGTGGAGGTCAAAGGCCACCTGTGCTACTGTGCTCCCCTCCTCCGTACCTCCCCAAGGTGGGGTAGGATGCAGGATTTGAACCCGGGACCCAGGAATGGGCAGTAGTAACCTCGCTCTCACTCAGCCCTCTCACCTACCCATTTTCACGCTGGTCATATGACAGGAGGCAGTGGCATGGGTGGCTGGGAGGGCGGAGTGCGTGTGCCTGGCATCTTCAGGTGGCCTACAGTGCTGGAGGCAGGACGAGTCATCGAGGAGCCCACGAGCCTCATGGACCTGCTCCCCACACTAAGTCACGTGGGTGGCGGGATCCTCCCTCAGGACAGGTGATGAGGGACTGGGCTGTGTGTGGGCAGGGCCTGAGGGATGATTGGCAGGGGAGAATTTGCACTGAAATTCCGCCCCTTTCCCTCCCACTGACTTCCTCTTTTTCCTGCACAAAGAGTGATTGATGGCCAGAACCTGATGCCATTGCTGGAGGGCCATGTGCAGCACTCGGACCATGAGTTCCTGTTCCACTATTGTGGCATTTTCCTGCACAGCGTACGGTGGCACCAGAGGGACTGTAAGTGGAGACAGAAAAGTTAGAAGAGGAAGTGGGGGGCAAAGGTGATGAGGAGGAAACAAGAGGAAGTAGGAAGAGGAAGAGAAATGGAAAAGGGACAGGAAGAGGAAAAAGTAGGAGGGAAATGGGAAGAGGAGTAGAAAGTGGAACTAGAAGAGGAAGCAGGTGTGGAAGAGGAAGAGGGGGATACCAGAAGTGATGAGAAGGGGAAAAGGAAGTTGGGAGGAAGTGAAGGGTAAATGGAAGAGGAAGGGGTAAGGAAGTTCAGTTGTGGAGAAGGGAGGGGAAATGCAGAGGATGAGGAAGTGAGAGAGAGTAAGTGGATCAGGAAGAAGCCTCTGAAAGTATCTTCAGATGACTGTCCCATGACCTTAGCACAATCTGTTCTGGTCAAAGGTCTCCTCACAATGATGTTACCTAGTCTTGCCTTTCCCCACTGTGGAGCATGTTCCCTGGGGTCCTCCTCCATGACAGTCACAGAGTCACATGAAAGGAAATCCACGGAGTTGCTTTGTCATGTGGTTCTTCCCCTGTGCAGGCAACACTGTGTGGAAGGCCCATTATGTCACTCCCAATGTCTCCCCGGAGGGCTCGGACAGCTGCCACGGCGGTAGTGTGTGCACATGCTCTGGTGATGTCACCCACCACGACCCACCCCTGCTCTTTGACATCTCTCGAGACCCTGCAGAGTCACGGCCGCTGAACCCCGACAACGAAGCGCTGTTCGAGACAGTGCTCGGCAAGATGTCAGTGGCTATGAGGAAGCATCGAGCCACCATTACTCCCGCGCCCCGCCAGCTCTCTGTCTTCAACGCCCTCTGGAAGCCCTGGCTGCAGCCTTGCTGCGGTGCCGCTTTCCCCCTCTGCGGCTGCACGGGGGAGGATGCATGAGCACGATTCTCACCAAGGGCCAGGTGCTTCCCATGAAGTGCTTCGTGATGGCAATGTGCTTGCCACACAGAGCTCACTGAGGGTGGTGTACGTCCCACGTGGTGCTCCCTGATGGAGGAGTGCTTCCCCATGCAGTGCTCCATGATGGCAGGATGATCCCCATGAGGTACTCACTGATGGCAGGGTGCTCCCAGCATGGTGCTCTACCATTACTGATGCTTCTCACACTGCTCACTGACCTTGAGGTACCCCTTACGTGTGCTTATGATGGCGGCCTGCTCACCACATGGTGCTCCCTGAGAATCTGTGCTCCCCAACAATGTTCACTGACAACTGGATGCTCCCCACAGCGCTTGCCAAGAGGGATTGTCCTCACACCGTGCTCATGGAGAACACCATGCTCCCCACGCGGTGCTCACTGATGCAGGGGTGTTCCTTACACAGTTCTCCCTGATAGCGGTCGTGCTCCTTACAGAGTGATCACTGACTCTTGGCGCTTACCACATGGGTGCTTCTCCCATTGTGCTCAATGACAGCAGGTTGTTCTTCACACAATCCTTCCTGAAAGTGGGATGCTCTTCACATAGTACTTCTTGACTGCTGGGGAGCTCCTTACCTGATGCACCATGAGAGCAGGGTGCTCCTCAGTTGGTACTCCCTGAGCAAGGTGTTTCTCACTTGGTATTCCCTGAAAGCAGAGTGATCTTCATGCAATGCTCTCTGATAGTGGGTGCTCACATGGTACTTCTTGTCCATCATTTATCCCTCAAAATATTTGAGGTACCACCCTGTGCATGATGACACAGGAGGTCCATGCTTCAGTTTCCTCAGCAGGTCTTCCCTGTTTTCCTGAAAACAGAGAAGATTCTACAGATTGAGAGATCTGTGTGTCATTGTAATAAATTAGCATAAAGTATCACATAGTAAATTAACATACAATTGTCATAATTAGAATAAATGGTCATATGTTATAAATGCCACCTGTGCTTTTTTTCTGACCCATGCAGGGGGACTTATGGGTAGAGATGCAGATGATGATGGTGGACACTCCCACAAACACATTGTGATACCATCAAGTCTCTAATACTAAGCCAAAGAACGGCGTTATAAAGTCATCTGCCCTCAGAGACTAACCAAATACTGTTGTGATGTCATCATGTCTCTGTCAGGAAGGCAACAAAAATGTCATGACATCAAATGGTAGATAATAACCAAGCAGCATCATGATGTTATCATATCTGAAATGCTACAAACAAACAGTCAAGTGACCCTAAAAAAGCAACCTGGAAGTGAAAAGAGTGACCCAGGGTCCTGCAGCAAATCATGATGGGAGGTGCCTGAGTGCCCTCCAAGGAGACTCTAGACCAGTTTGCTGTCAGATCCTACTGGACTCTAGAGATCGGTTTCGTCATAGATGACATCACATCCAACTTCCCAAGCCCCACTGTGGCCCTAGGGATTTTGGGAGCAGCCTGAGGAAATTTCCCAATGATTTAGGATTTCTTTTTAGGGTGGGAAGGAGCATGGATGGTCCAAATGCTTAAACCATCCCCATGCAGTGAAAACCCCATGTAGGGAGCCATTGTCACGCTTACTGTCCTCCCCGTCAGAAAGCTCTGAGCAGAGTGTGCATGCTTATGTGCGTGGGGACATCTAGCGTGTGAAGACCAGCATGTTGCTTGCCATGTAGGGGTAGAACCTGGAGTTGGGGGGTGTGCCACACGGGAGGGTAGGCAACCCATGCAGGTCCACATATGACATCCTGGTCATGATGGGTGTGTCCCCATGGTCATCATCCAGTCTGATCTGGCAGTTCCCACATGATATCTGCTCTGGGGATTCCCACGGCACTGCAGGGGATGTGCTCAGTGAAGAACCAAAGTTCCCCCATTTTGTCCTCTGCCTTCATCTTGTGTATTGTGTAAGCTATTTTCTGAAAGAAAAAAAAAATCCGGTCCTCAGAAATGGCTAGGGGCAAAAGTAACAGGGTAGCCATCTGGAAAGTACAGATAACCACAGAATGTCTCCACCCGAAGGTCAGCCAATAAGAAAACTTGACAAGCAACAGGTGAGATTCAAAAGCAAAATTTCTGAAAAGTCCCTACATATAAGCCAATCAGGATTGAGCCGGTCGCCCCACACCCTGCTAATGTAACTTTTCGGGTTTTGCCTTTAAATAATGCCCTCTAGAAGGGCAGAGTTCCTCCTCTTGCCTCTGCTGCACCAGCTGCTTTGACGAGGTCCTTGAAGGCTTGTATTGTGCACACAATTAACCTTGCTTTTGCATTTTGGTGAGTCGGTCTCACTGGTGGTCTATTGGGGTCCCCACGGACTGTACATAAAACTTGCTACTCCTGGGCTGAGTTTAGATGACTGGTGATGTGTGGAGGGTAAGGGATCACACTTGGGGTCCCAGCATCTTCCTCAGGAATGGGTGGTTCCTGTTCCACACTCAACACAGTGAGCCCATCCTTGTGTGGGGCACCCGTGTCCATGCACCAGTAGGGATAGCTCCACGATATGCAGCGTTTTGTTTGCCCTGTTGAAGAAAAGCATTTGGCTTTGCCTGCCAGTAGCTGTAGCTCCGTCCTATTTGGCAAAACCCACAACAGCAGGAGCATGGGTCGGGGGCGACCCCACCTGACCCCCAGGCACTGCAGACTAACGTCATGTCCAGCCATAGCCATGATAGCTTCCAGTAATTATGTGCATTTCCTTCAAAGGGACACAGGAAGTGGTCTCTTTACTTCCTGTGCACTGTGATGTCAGCAGCTGGGTGTCAGCATGTGCTCCCATAATGCCCCACTCCATCCACCCCCTGCTCCCATGAAACCCTGCTCCTCTCCATCTTCCCATGTTGCTCTTCTCCATCCTGTGCTCCAATGATGCCCTGCTGTCCCACAGTCTCCCACAGTGCTCTGGAGGGCAATCTCAACGTATACCTCCCTCCTGTCATTTAGAAAGAAATGGTTCACATTTATAACAAAAATTCAAACAGAAGGGAAGTGAGTGTCACTGCCCAACCCATTGCAAGGCATGCTGGCACAGCAGGGAATTACACAGTGGAGAAAAAGGAGAACACGTCCCTAATGTCACCCACTCTGACGCTTCCATAGATTTCTATGCAGTATCCCTATGGAACTCTGAAGCCATTTCTGACAACCCTGTCTCAGCAGTAACACTTCCCCCTCCCCTGGGAACCAAGGACCTAACAATTGCCCATGCACGTACTGAAATGTGGGGAACTTTCCATCAGCTCCCTGAGTACTTGTGAATGTTCTCCAAATAGAGCTCAGTTATTGAATAGGGGCAAGATAACCCTTAGGTGTTGACTCAGTTAACAACTACACATGCACATACTACTTGATGTTTTGACTCAGTCCCTGGGGAAGGGGCAAAGTGACCCTCAGATGTTTCATGGGAAATCGTGCTCCAGGTCAGTGATCTTTTTTTTTTTTTTTTTTTTTTTTTTTTTTTTGGTTTTTCGAGACAGAGTTTCTCTGTGGCTTTGGAGCCTGTCCTGGAACTAGCTCTGTAGACCAGACCAGGCTGGCCTCGAACTCAGAGATTCGCCTGCCTTTGCCTCCCGAGTGCTGGGATTAAAGGTGTGTGCCACCACCGCCCGGCTTCAGGTCAGTGATATTAAGAGCATTGGGAGGTAGAGGTGGGAGATCAGAGGCTCATGGACATTAATGACCACAGTTTTAAACCAGCAGAGGTATAAAAGATACTGACTTAAATAGAAAAGGGGAGGGGGCAGAAAGCATCAAGAGGGGTAATAGATTAATATACTGTAGTAAAAATATGCTTTCTTATTAATCATTTATATTCAATATTGATTCTGAAGACATTTGTTTCATATCCATAACCTGTTATTTACTTGTTTTGATGACAATACACTTCAATATAAAAATGTATTCCATCCAAGCTAGGTATGATGGCATGTGTTTTTAATCCCAGCACTCAGGAAGCACAAGCAGGCAGGTCAATAAGTTCGAGGCTAGTATGGTCTATACACTAAGTTTCTGGATTGCAATGGCTATCTATGTAGGGGCCCTATCTCAAACAAAAGAACACTGCAAACATGACATCTACTGCATGCTTGTTCTTATATCTTGCATCTCTTTCTTCTCCACTTTCAATGCTGAAGTGACTTTACAAGAAAAAAAAGTACCACTAGGCTTAATATAAGAGAACTGTGTATTTAAGAAAGCACACTTTTCTAGATAAGAAATCTACAGTTTCCTTTTGTGAGGGAGGTGAAGAGAAATGCTGGGTATTGAACATAGGCATGGGCATTGGGCATGTTAGACACATGTTCTACTACTGAGCTACACCTACAGCCATATTTTATGTTTTTTTTTTTTTGGCTTTCTTAAAAAGAAATGCTTTGTATCTAATACATGTAGATAGAGATACATATTTTACACAAGCCCAATGAAGCAATATAATGTACAGCCATGAAGAAAACATGCAGATAGAATACATATTTTACACAAGCTCAAACAAGTGTACATTACACAATATACAGCCATGAAGAAAACACGTAGATAGAAGTAAATACACATTTTACACAAGCTCAAACAAGTACATATTATATAATATACAGCCATGAAGCAAATGAAGTAAAGTGCATAAGCAACATGATTCTCAAGATATGTTCAAGATACACTATTTGTTAGCTATTGATATTAGTAAAGAAATGTGCCAAAACTCCCTTTGCCATTCCACTTAAACTGGTTTCCCATAATTTCAATAAACATCTCCTGGGACATTATGTTGTCATCAGCTTGTACAATTCCAAGTTCGCTCAATCGTTTCTTCATCCGGCCTTTTTGCATGGAAGTAGCAAGTAGTTCATTTATAATTTCACAGTTTCCCTTAGCTTGTTCAGAAAAGTTAGCTGTGGCAGAAAGCTCCATTTTGCTAGTCACACACTGAAGCATTTCTTCCAGATCTAATCCTTCAGTGGCACCCACCTCTCTATTTCTCTCTGTTGTATTGTCTGAGGAAACAAATTATAAAGTTGTTAAATATATAGTCTAAAGCAACAAGGGGATATTTCTAACACAAGCTGTTAGACTCAAGTATTTTCTGCCAAGAGTTTATAACAGGATTTTACTAATTCTTTACTATAAGAATCTCAATGAATTTTCTTGCAAAGGTTCATGACACTAATAGGGTCACCAATTTTAAACTTCATTTATCTTCTTCATCCTAGAATTTTAGTCACTGGACAGACATTTTCCTGGACATTTATTATCAGCTAAGCTCTGCACTGGGAGCTATGATGCAAAGAATACTATAATAGTGCTGCTTTTCTTAAATGAACTCTCAATCCACCATCTAATTAACTGACTTCATGATTCCCATCCTCAAGAGGGTACTCTTATGATTATTAAATGAGAAAAAGATTTTGTATTATCACCAAGCAATACAATTAAGGCTTTTAAAGTTTTTTTTGTTTTTGCTTTTTCTTATTTGCTTGTGTGTGTGTTTTCCCCCTTGCTAGTTGCTGAAGAGAAACTCAGAAATAGGATTTTTCCACCAGAGCTTTCAACGTGCTATTCAACATACATCTCAATTTTACCCTGAGTGGGAAGGATCCTGAACATTGACAAGGCCTATTCTTTAAACTGTCTCAAAATTTCTATTGCCAGCCGGGCGGTGGTGGTGCACACCTTTAATCCCAGCACTCGGGAGGCAGAGGCATGTGGATCTCTGTGAGTTCGAGGCCAGCCTGGTCTACAGAGCTAGTTCCAGGACAGGAACCAAAAAGCTATGGAGAAACCCTGTCTCGAAAAATCAAAAAAAAAAAAAAAATTCCATTGCCACACCAATACTTTATATTTCTTTATGGCTGATATTTAAAAGTGATTTATATCAGCCGGGCTGTGGTGGCGCACGCCTTTAATCCCAGCACTCGGGAGGCAGAAGACAGGCGGATCTCTGTGAGTTCGAGACCAGCCTGGTCTACAAAGGGAGTTCCAGAACAGGCTCCAAAACTACAGAGAAACCCTGTCTCGAAAAACAAAAAAAAAAACAAAAAACAAAACAAAAAAAAAAAAAGTGATTTATATCAATGGCTTGAAATTCACAGATTTCCACTGCATTCACCATTACTGCCAGGAACAATGGTGACCGGGAGTTACTTTTATCCATGAAAAGTAAATATAAACTCCAATACACTCCAGGCAAAAGCAACCTTCAACCTGGAAAATTCTCTTCCAGCTTTTATCCTTCACAAATACCTACAGAAGCCACCTTGTTTTACACGCTTACAAGAAGACAAAGATAAGGGACATCCACTGAACCACACCAAAGTTCTGAATAAACAGATCAACAAGTCAAATTTGAAAGTTTCTTTCATGCTTAGTTTCTATAATGGCTTCACCAAGCTCTTACATCTCTATGAACAAGCATAGTCAATGGTTTTTTTGTTTGCTTGTTTTCAAAAGTGATCTTTGACTCTCCATAGCTAAGTATGACTTTGGGCTTCGATCTTCTCTCCCAAGTGTTGGGACCGAACCTACAATAAGTACATTTACATATTTTAATCAAATTACTAAACATAGCATACCATCAGTTTCATCGTGGGCATTTTCCTGTAGATCACAGAAAATCGTAGGCTTCACCAAAACAACACCATAGCCTTCATTGTTGTGTATAATGTTATTTATCATTGAAATTTTGGGAATATCATAATGCTCATCAAGGAAGTCCTGTGACATTGAAAACAAATAGGTTAAGGAACTGGCATATTAAACACGTTTCATAAATTCTCTACCTTTCCCCCACACTATTTCTAAAAATGAAAGTACAAAAGCTATGCTTATTAGTAAGTTGTAGCAGTTAGTTCAAAGTAATTGCTGCTGTCATTTCTGCAGATCTAAAGATAACATAAGATTATTGGAAAACCCTTTTCTTTTTTCCCAGTTTTTCAAAATAGAGTTTCTCTATGTAGTCTTGGCTATATTGGAACTCACTCTGTAGAACTGGCTGGCCGCAAACTTAAGAGATTTGTCTGCCTCTGCCTCCCGGGTGCTAGGATTAAGGTATGCACCACCACCACCCCAGGTATCAGAAGACTTTTAATTACTATTAGTTTTCTTAAAATTTATGTACTGTTTATACTTTACAAGACAAAATAACATAACACAACATGAGAAGTAAATACACATAACATTTTAGGTAAAATCATTCTCACTTAGAAAAAATGCTTCAGTCAATACCCACCTTAATGAGGATCCCTTCCTTGCAATGATGGATTCCATTGTCAGTCAGGGTACACTTACTCCCAGGATATATTTCTATAGCAGCACCCTATAAAATATGAGGCACCCACTTTAAAAAGTCAAGAGTAGGGGCTGGAGAGATGGCTCAACAGTTAGGAGCACTTCTGCTCATCCAAAGGACCCAGAGTTTAATTCCTAGCACCCATATGGTGGCTCACAACCATATTTAAGAACAGTCACATACATACAAATAAATATTTAAAAAGACACAACCATAAAGGTTTATTACTATCACTTCTCTTAGCCTTTCAAATGTCATAAATGCAAAATAAAAAAGCTTTAAAGATAACTTTTATTAGGTCTTTTACATTTATTTATTTTGTGGATGTATATAAGTTTACACACACGTGTGTGTACACATGCTATGGTGTACCTGTGGAAATCAGAAGATAATTTATAGGAGTTGGTTCTCCCTTCTTCCATTTTGGTTCTTAGGGACCAAATTCAGTTTTTCAAGTTTTTTGCTGGTCTTTATTAGGCAGTTCTATTCCATATCGCTATCAAGCAATATTGGGGCACCAAGCAATACTCCAACGATAAGCAATTATTGATAACTAATCACTTTCAAAAGTTACATTTATGGAACTGAAAAAAATGGTTTGTTTACTAAAGTGCCTGAAACACAAGCATGAAATGTTTGGATCCCAAACAGACACATAAAAAACCAGGCACAACAGTGTGAACCTGCAATTCCAGTGCTAGGAGGACAGACAGGAGAATCACTGGATTTCACTGTCATTCAGACTGAGCTCCAGATTCAGTGAGAGACTCTACCTCAAAAATTAAAGTGATAGAGGAAGACTAGCAATATGAACTTGTCATATATATGAAGGCCTATGCACATGTGAGTACAGATGCCCAGAGTCCACAAAAAGGGTGTCAGATCCTCTGGAGTAGTAGTTACAAATGGGAGTTAGTCTGCTGACATGGGTGTTGGAAACTGAACCTGGGACCTCTTAGTCACCAAGCCACCTCTCTAGTCCCACGAGGATATAATCTTAAGGGTCTATCCTTCTTAAGGTTATCATAGGGACAGGTAGATAATCATTTTCCCTCCCAGTGCCTTGTTTATAAAATGCTATAGAGGCCTTATGTTTAATAACCACCCAAATTTTAGATGACTAGATTATTAATGTCTGAATTTCCTTGAAGAAATAGATTTACAACTTAGTATCTTATTTGTTTGATTTATTTTGAACTTAAACACCATAACTACTTCTTCCTAAAGACAAAGCAATACCTTGGCACCATATACATCTGAGTTCTTCATGAAAAGTTCTGCTGATGTGCGTACTGTGACTCCTGTAGTTTCACATTGCAGTACGCAGTTTTCCAGTGTGGTCTTGCCATGATGAATGACTGTAACAAAAATATAAATTCAACTACTTTAAGTGATATACCAATATCACAAACAGTTTACAGTTAACATTAGATGTTGTGATTTATAAAGATATCTCTTGACTTCCCAAACACTTTTGATGCACTTTGCAGTCAAGTTAATAATATGTGCTAATATCATTTAAGTCTATGTACTTAACCTATCCTGTTGTGTAGTCAGCCTATTTACAATTAATCTGCTGTCTTGGTCACTGTTCCAGTGCTCTATCATGAGCAAGGTAACTCTTTTAAGAGAAATAAGAGAAAGCATTTAATCAGGGGTTTGCTTAGCAGTTTTGGAGGGTTAGTATATTATTACAATGAGAAGCATGGTGGCAGAGAGGGAGGCACGGTGCTAGAGAAGTAGATGTGATTTTTACATCCTGATCAGGCAGAAAGCAGGCCTGACGTGGGCTTTTGAAACTTTAGGGCCCACTACCAATAACATACCTTCAAGACCATACCTTCTAGCCCTTCCCAACAGACCACCAACTGGGAAGCATGGTTCAAATAGCCAATGGGGGCCATTCTCATTCAAACTATCATACTGACCTTTAAGAGAACAGTGTAACCAACTTTACTTGCCCTGAACTTCCCAAGCAATCAGCTTTTACAATTTAAGCTACTGCATTAATGCATAGCTTTAAGTTACGTATTATTTCAGGTCTCTGATCGTATAATGTATGTGTTTATGTATATGTCATGGCAATACTGGCTGAAAGCAGCCAACAGGTTGACATCAACCTTAAAGCAAAATCCACCATAATTTTTCAAGCAAGATGTGGATAAAAACAGGTTTAAACTATAGGCAGTTATAAAAAATAAAGTTTAAATTCTAAGAGCATTATGGTCTCTTAGGAGTTCTAAATGTAAACAATTAGTCCACACCCTTTCCTGAAGCTGACAGGCTTCCTGCTGAGAATAAACTCAAAATCACCATGTTACTGCTACTGATTTAGATTACTTTTTCTTTTTTTTAGTTTTGCTTTTCAGTGCCTACTCTCAATAATCAAGCACATGTGCCATGATATTAAGAAAAAAAACAGTAAGTAAAAGAGGTAAACAGCTATAAAGATGGAATAATTTTTATTCAATAAGGATTCTATTTAAAAGATAAACAACTGGATGCTCCCAGAAGGGAAAACCAGAAAGTTTATCAGGGTTATGATGAAGGTTAAGATGGCTGATGTTTCCAAAATGGAATGCAAAAGCAGGAAGATTGTACAATCTGTGAGGGTTTAGACCATAATCATACAATAAGATATTTTTCAAAGTAACATTTAAATTTTGTTACACATGTTACAAACTCATAAAATATGGAGCAGTACCTGTTTTGAGTTATTTTCTAAAAACTAAAGGCAATATTTTTAATAATAAATGACTGGCTCAGTGGTTAAAGAACTTGCTAAGTATGAGGACCTAAGTTTATATGCCCAGAACCAGGTAAAGCCAGGCACAGTAATGCACACAGGTAATCTCAGCGATCCTATAGTAAGATGAGAAGTAGACACAAGAGAATCCCCAAAAGATCCCAGGCCAGCTACCCTGGTATAAACATCAGTTAACAATAAAGAGATCCTGCCTCTGATAAGGTGGAAGATGATGACTTGGTGTGGGAAGTCCTGCATGTGTCGCTCTTACTGGTTAATGAACAAAGCTGTCTCGGCCAGTGGATTATTAAAATAGAGAAGGATGAAAATTCCAAGCAGAGAGAGGGGAAAAGAAGGCGAAGTTAGTGAGAAGCCATGTAGCTGTCAAAGGAGACAGACATCCAGGTAAATAATGAGCCTTGTGGTAAAATAAAAAATAGAAATGGGTTAATTTAAGATATAAGAACTAGCTAGAAATATGCACAAGCTAATGGGCCAAGCAGTGTTTTAATTCATACAGTTTATGTGTGGTTATGTGTCTGGCTGGCTGGAAAACGAATGAGCAGCCTCCGTCTAAAATGACTGACACATAAGGTTGGTTTCTGACTGCCCTGCCCCAGTCACAGAATGGTAGGTACCCACATTCTCCCTCTCTCTCTCTCTCTCTCTCTCTCTCTCTCTCTCTCTCTCTCACACACACACACACACACACACACGAACAACTTGATCTAAGAAATGCAAAAGCGCATATTCATTATAAAAATGTATATAATATTCTTTTATTATTACTAATACATATATATTAATGAACAGCTTTGTTGGGTACCTTCGAAAAAGAAAAGGACCGTGAAAACAGGTGAATGCATACCCCATAAAACAAATACTAGAGCAATGTCTTGGTCTTTTTGGTGTGTCTATAACAAAATTCCTCACACACGTCTAGTATCTGTAAACTCAGAACACAATGGTATCTGATAAGAGCTCCCCAGATATGTTACAACGTAGAGAGGCACAAAAGAAAAGGAACTGCATGTAGAAGGGGCACATGTACCAGCAACAAAGAGTACAGAGGTAGCATGTTCATTCTTATAAGAACATACTCCAGGGAAACTAATCTGATCCTATAAGGATAGAATCTAAAAATCTAATTATCTACTACTACGAAACATGTAAAGGGTTCTATCACTTTAACACTGTTATCCTAGTATTAGATGTAGTAAGGCATGTTTATAAACTCAGGGTTCAGGAGGCTGAGGCAGGATTGCCATTTGCCATGATGGCTAGGTTCAGAGTGATAGCCTGTCTCAAAAACCAAACCAAATCACCACAACAAAACACTAATAGAAAAGAAATAAATAAGTTTTCAAGAATAAACTGAGTTATTTCTCACTATGAGGATCCCTAAATCATCATGACTATGAACATGAAGTATTAACCAGCCAATATGTAAGTGGTATTAAATTTTATCTTCCATGAAAACTTTTCTCTCAAAGCTCAAAACAAATAATACACCAAATATCCAGATACTTACTTAAGATTCCTTCTACAGAATCATGCTGAATAAATTTTATGCTTGAAATTTTAACATTCATACCCATGCAATCCACGAAAGTATCTCCTTTGCCCCTCTTTTCTATGACAATGTCATCTGGTAGACCATATCCTAAGGAAGAGAGTAAAACACTTAAGAAAAGTTAAGAGAACTGTCTACATACAAAAAAATTAAGATGATCTAAATGTCTAACAGCCAAATGGACAATGAAAATAAAGTACATATGCATAATGGAATTCCATATGGCCAAAAACAATATGAAATTTGCAGGAAAATGAGTGGAACTGGAAAGTATTACACTGAGTAACCTAGGCCCAGAAATGGAAACTCTTATTTTCTTTCTTGTATATAGTTTCTAAATTTAGATTTTTTAAAAATATTTATTTATTTATTATGTATACAATATTCTGTCTGTGTGTATGACTGCAGGCCAGAAGAGGGCACCAGACCTCATACAGATGGTTGTGAGCCACCATGTGGTTGCTGGGAATTGAACTCAGGACCTTTGGAAGAGCAGGCAATGCTCTTAACCTCTGAGCCATCTCTCCAGCCCCTAGATTTTATTTTTAAAAAGTAAAACTCCCTATAGACACTAGCAAGATGCCATGGACAGAGGAAGCACCAAGGGAGGAGGTACTAAAAGCAGTGACATGAAAGTGGGGGGTAGGTTCGGGTAGGGATATGGGGATACTGGGAAGACAGGAAAAATGGAAACAAAACTAAGGAAGTAATAAAAGCTATATAGAAATAGTACTTTATAAAGTAAAAAAAAATACTTTAAAGAATTTAAATTAAAAGCAAGTTTGAAAAAGAATTTAAATTAAAAGCAAGTTTGAAAGGGAAGTACCCTCGTGTATGTATAATGCTCACAGAAGTTATAAGCTTTTAAACAAGAGCCTAGTACCAGAAGTGGTGAACTGCCCTATGACCTGTTGACCAGAAATGTCTCAGAAGTCCCATTGTCACTCCTCATAGTCACTCACCAGAACTTGAGTGTAACACCCTTTTGTTAAAGGACACAGAAAATGATATGGACTGTGCAGAGGTGGCTAGGGTTCACAGTATCAGGGGGCGCTATCCAGACTGTTAAGGGGAAAATCTTATCAACAGTCTCCCCCATTTGTAGAATATGCATGCAATAACACACACTGGCCAGACAGAATATGCTCACTAATACAATGGCAGAATGACTATCTTGGCAATAGCTAACTGCTTTGTGAATGGATGCAGGGTTTGCTTCTCCTGATAGATTACATAGCTGGTTCTATAAACCTAGCCAAATTCCTATGGCTGAGAAGCTCATGGGCCCAAAGGAAGAGCATGCTACCCCTGTCTCCATATATGAACATGCTGTCAAACTGCTTTCTAAATGTGATGTTATCCTTTGCAAAGAGGAAGACACATATCTGGTCACACTGTTAAGAATACACGACAGCTAAGTGACATTTATATCAACCTCTGCTGCAACAACTGTCATCCAAGGATTAGGGAACAGGGCACTAAATAATTTAAGAATCAGAAGATTGGAAAGAGTATCATGAACTGCTGCCATTCACATAAGGCATGGCCACTGTAACCATGAACAAACAGCATTTTTGTATATTTATACAAGACTGAACTGTTCAGTTTTTTTTTTTTTTTTTTTTTTTTAGGGATTCTCAATATCATGTGTTCTTTTATTCCTCTGAAGCTGACTGTCATATGCCAAGGCTTTAACACATTGAGGAGTCACTGAAAGTTTCTTTCCAGAATTATTTCTTTCAATCATTTCATGTCTTCTAGAATGTTGACAATGTTCTTTACTATTATGTTCTTCCCAAATGTATCCTATAGTAGTGAGGTTCTTGTAGGTCTCCAGCATCACATCTTTGTAGAGATTCTTCTGGGAAGGATCCAGCAAATTCCACTCTTCCTCAGTGAAGTTGATATGCACATCATCATAAGTCACTGCCTTCATGTTGTGGTTCCCCAGATCGCCAAATCTCTCAGTTCATCATCTCCCTGGAGTAGCAACTTCACCACAGCACAGGACACAACTGGTCTGAACTGTTCAGGTTTCTATATTGGATAGACGAAACTTCATTCCTTCCTGAGGAGCTAATGACTGGCAATGATTGCTGAAGAGGAAGGGCTTATCATTTTCTGTAATGTTGTAGCCATTAGGGTACTACGTAGGAAGCAGAAATAGCTCAGATGGAAAAGAAGAGATGATAAGAGGCAAGAGAGGATGAATAAAGTCATATCAGAACATATATATATGAATCTGTCAAACAAGGAAAATAAATAAGTAATATGTGTGTGTGTGTGTGTGTGTGTGTGTGTGTGTGTTTGTGTGTGTATGTTTTAAAAGAGTCCTAGTAAAGCCAAGGGACTAATGAGTTTTTTTTTTTTTTTTTTAAATCACCATTTACAGAAAACAACATGGTACTGGTGAGTAAGATCCAGATACAAACTCATGGAGCAACGGTCACTTGATTTTTGGCAAAGGTGCCCAAACTATTCATTGTAAAAAAAACAGTTTCTTTAACAAGTGTGCCTGGAAAAAGTACACACATATAGAGGAATGGAAGTAGATGTTTATTGCTCACCCTGGACAGAAAAAAAATTATAAATGGATTAAAGGTCTAAACATAACACCTAAGACTCTGAAAGTGTTAGAGGAATAAATACGGGAAACTCCAAGAACTATGCATAGGTAAGGATTCCATGTATTCAAGGAAATAAGATTAACAAACAATAACTTTGCCCTCATGAAATTAAAAAGCTTCCATACAGCAAAGGGTCCCGTTAATTAAAGGAAAATGTACCCTTCAAAATGGGAGAAAATATTTTTCAGCTATACATTAAAAAGATAATATATATCTACTCAAAAGATATTTTATATATATACACATATATATACATACACTCAAAATACTAAAACAAAACAAGCAACTCAATGAAAAAGCAGACCATGAAACTAAAAAGAGAATGTTCAAAGAAGAGTTTCAAATGTCCAGTAAATATCTTTAAAAGTATTTAATATTCTTAGCCATTAGGGAAATGTAAATTAAAAACAACCCTGAGATTTTATCTCACCATAGTTAGAAAGACCATTATTAAGAAAACGAATGACAACAAATGCGGGTGAAGATGTGGAAAGAGAAATTCTTATTCACTATTAGTGGGAATGTAATATGCACTATGGAAATCAGTATGAGAGTTTCTCAAGATGCTAAAAACACCTAACATATGATCCTGCTATATCCACCCCCAGACATACACTTAAAGAACTTTTCAAACCTTCTAGAGATACTTGTTCATCCATATTTATTGCTGTTCCATTTATAATGGAAAAAAATAGACTAGATATCTATCTACTGATAATGGATAATGAAATTGTGATACATATATACAATACACATACTGTGGCACATATATAAAAAGACATGAAATTATAAAGTTCACAGGTAAATGGAAGCAGAAAATATTAAGTGAGATAATCCAGACTCCAGAAAGACAAACACCTCATTTTCTCTCTTATATGTGTATCTTAGCTTTTAATTTTTCTATATTTGTATTTAGATGGAAGGGATGTATGTATATGTCACAAAAGGATGGGTGTGAGAAGTAACAGAACACATGTGATATTAAAGTAGAAGGGGAGTACTAGGGATCCAAGGGTTAAAACACGAACAGGGAAGCAGGAGATAGTGACAGGCAGAGATTGTGGCAAGAGTAAGTGAAAACCAAACATGTATGAACGTCATAAGGAAACCCACTACTTTGTAAGATATTTAATAAGTTTACACACATACACACACACTCTTTTGTTCTAGAAATATATTTCCATTCTATAAACTATCAATCTTCTGGAACCTAGACTTTATGAACACCCATGATTGAAACTGTTTAAACATTGGGTTAATTTCTTACATGATTTAAATATCCTTAATGTGTCAAAGCACCTCACTTGAAATCAGATGGGTTGAATTATGGATTTAATCAAGATCACCAATTTACAGTTACTTACTATGAGTGAAAGTTTGGTTATGATCTTCCATACTCACCTTCCAACTCAATGGAGTCAGCTATGGAGCAAGCGCCATGAACCACATAATGACCGGGACAAATAATGACGGTGTCACCCTCGTGGCAGGCATTTATAGCAGATAAAAGATCACTATGAAACTAGAAAACAACACATTATAAATATACATTTCCCAAAATCACTTGGGTTACTTCAAGCACCTTCATGTCTCATTTTCAAATGAATCCGAACTTTGTTTTTATTTATCTTTTCAATAGTGCATTTAGCTCAGTGTGCACCTCTGCATTGCCATCACTGAAAAAGAACAGTGCTTTACTATTTGGATCTCACAGAAAACCAACTCCAGAAACTTCGTGAAAACACTTTGTAGAATTGATGAACACTTGGAATTAATCAAAAGCAGTTACTTAGAGCAATCATTTTTTTTTTTTTTTTTTTTACCTGAATTTCTGTTTCTTCTCTGCAAGACTCCTCACAAAACCTGTCCCTGAATAGAGACCGCAGCAGACCTGTCTTCATGGTGGAGGAAACCACATGGGTGACCTTCTGGCCGTCTTGACGAGCACCCTTGGCTTGGATATTAGAATTCTTCTGATAACCAAAAACATATCTTAAAAAACAAACAAACAAAAACAAAACAAAAAAACAAGAGCCATCAGTTCTCACTCAGATAGCTAGTAAGATGATATGCTAAATAATTAAAAACAATAAGACACATACCTCAACAAAGGATTCTCAATGAGTTTTAGCTTCTGTTTCAACTGTTCAATCTCTGAATACAAATTTAACCCTTCCACCATGGAGATATTTTCTTGCTCAGAATCAGAACTGCAATTTGACAAACTGCTTCTCAGATTTAAAAATTTCCTATAACTCTCTTCACATTGAGACAACAGATTATGGTAGTCAACAATCAGTCCTGAAGGAACTCGATCTTCAAGTATATCATAATACCTGAAAGATTAAAAGCAAATTGAAATCCATTCCCTTTTCTAATACATTTTCCTATCATTAGGATTTGATTTACTCCTCCAAAACTCAGCTTATTTACCATTATTTTTAGCACTCTCTTTGTCTGCAAGTCACCATTCTTAGGTCACTTCTTACTTTTTTATTCTTCCTCTTTAGTTAACCTATATCTAAAGATAATCTGCAAATCCACTTTCCAAACAACAAACCAGGGACCATCACTGATTGATGTGTCAGATCGAACTGTGAAAACCAAGTTCAAGTTTTAAAGAAAGTCTCTTAGCATTTCTGCAACCATGTTAATTAGCACATTTCTTATTATATGGATACTTTGAAGTCTGGAAATAATACACCAACAGTTGTATATCAGCTCCCTATGTTTTTGCATAGCATATTTTGAATTAGAAAGGCAAAACACACATAATATAAAATCAAAACAATATGGTTTGATTACTTTTAAATGTTGCCTATTGGACAGCTCTTCTATAAGCACAGGAAACTTTTCCCATGCACTGCCAACATTTCTATCATACCATTTTCTCCATCAAGTGTCATAGTTTCTCCTCCATAACAACAACAACAAATTAACTCTTGGGTTCTCAATACCATAATAAATAATCATTGTTAGTACATGCAAGAGTGTCAAATCAGAACATTTTTTTTCTTCAGGTAAAGATCAAATATGCCAGATACATATGATATTTATCTATAACTAATTTCTCATCTATTAAAATTAACCATTGCTGCTTAAGAACAACCAGAACAAACTTAGAAAATATTCAGTCTCTTAACAATATCTAGGATTCATAATTCTAGCTCAGTTCAATCTTATTCAGTGAACTGAATACACAGTATTAAGGGTCCCAAACGGCTAGGTGTCGAGATGCAGGGGGAGAAATGAGAAATACAGGAGACAGATTGTTGGAACCAGGAGGTCTTTCATAAGCTGATAACTTATTTCAAAAAAGTTTATTAAAAAGTAGAGCATCTTATACACTGTTTGCAAGGGGCCAAATGGCCAAGGACAGCAGAGAACTAAATTAGATAATGTTGACAAAGAAAACAGAGACTTCCTCTACAACCTTTACAGATACCGATAACCAAAGCCCTTCAGAGGGGAAAGCCAGGTTTCCAGGAGCCAAAATCGTAACTCCTTCAAGGCCCTGGCATCAGTCCTATATTGGAATCTTGCCAAGTTTACCCCTAGGTAAGGACACAGAACTAGAGTTCCCTGTTCCCTTTTTCTTTTCATTGCGGCCTCTGAGGAAGTCTTGGAGCAGCCTACATCCCAACAATTCAGATTTACAAGCTTTTAATATGGAATTCTTAAAACTCTATTTTTAAGTTAAATTTAGTTCAAAAACAGCCAGGCATGGTGGCATAGGCTATTATCACAATACTAGTGGGACTGAGGTAGGACAAGCACAAGTTCAAAGCCAAATTGGGTCATATCTATCTCAAAACGAACGAACAAACAAAATCAAAAAAAGTCAAACTACAAGTGTACACGCCCTTAATCCCAGCACTCAGGAGGCAGAGGCAGGCAGATCTCTGTGAGTTCGGGGCCAGCCTGGTCTACAAGAGCTAGCTCCAGGACAGGCTCCAAAGCTACATACGGAGAAACCCTGTCTCGAAAAACCAAAACCCCGAAACCAAAACAAACAAAAAAGTGTACATGTATACACACACAATGCAGGTGTCTGTTTTCCCACAATGCTTTTTTAATAACTTGGCATGATTACATTATTGGTGCAACAGAAGCTCCTGTGTGTGTGTGTGTATGTGTCTATCACATCAGTAATAAATACTTACAATCTCAATCGAGGTTCAACACATCTGACAAAATAATCATACTCATCCTCCTCTTCTTCATCCCAACTCCTCCAAATGTTTTTGTAGAAAAACCTGAAAAGAAGCTTAATATTAATCAAATTCAACTGCTGGTTCAAAAGGGAGGTGCTGTGGTTTGAATATGAGATGTCTCCCATAGGCTCAAGTGGGTTAACACTTGGTTCTTAGCAGGTGGCAATGTTTGGGAAGGTTTGGACATGTTTAGATCGAGTCTTGTTGAAAGAAAGATGGGGCACAAGGCTTTAAGGTTTTAGCATGGCTATACTTTCAGTTATTTCTCTGCTTCCATCATGCCTATACAAGGTTTGGGGATGGCATCATACTGCTGCTACCTTCCTTACTATGATGGGCTATGCCTATGAACAGCAAGCTAAAAGAAACCCTTTTCCAACTAAGTTGCTTTTGTTGGGGTACTGTGTCTTAACCAAAAGGTATAAAATCTTAGTTTTATATGTCTTAAAGATTTTTATGTCTTAACAGCTGGAATCATGAAAAGGTGAGAGATAAACAGGAAATCAAAGCAATCCTACCTGCCAACAAATCAAGTAAACATTATTTTCTAAGATATGTCAATTTTGGATATTTGCTACAGTTGACATTCATGAGTCACATAAAATAAAGACCCTCAAATAAGTTTCTCTACAATATTGTAATATTGCTGTTAGGGTGATTTGTTTCTGTGTCTGTTTTTTTTTTTTTTAAAGTGGGGCTAGGTTTTGTCTGTTTAGCTTTTTGAGACACAATTGTGTACTATAGTCCAAGCTGGCTTTGAACCCTTAATCCCCCGTCTCATGAGTGCTGATAGTATAGGTGTGTGTCAACATTACATTGCAACACAACTATCTGCTGACCATCAGTAACTTGATAGATGGCAGTGTCATTTGTTTAGGTAGTAAAGAAAGAAATTGGGGTTTAAATAAAAGTTGTTTTAAATGTATTTCAGGTGAAATGCTGATTTGGCCTCTAAATGAGTAATGTCCCGTGGGTACATCAATGTAATATTTCCTTCTTTCAGAGACAAGGGATAAGATATAACAACAGATATAAATCTAGTACTTACTGGTAAGATCTATTGCTTTTATTAAAGCAGTGAATGTGATGATATAGAGATATAAAATAAAGCATTAAATCCCAACCACGACTACACATTAGAGTCCCCGGTATACTTTCAAGACTTATATTTCCTAGTTGGGTGGTGGTGTATGTCTTTAGTCCTAGTACTTGGGAGGCAGAAGCAAGTAGATCTCTGTGAATTTGAGGCCAACCTGGTCTACATACTAAGTTCCAAGTTAGCAAGGTTTACATAGTGAGTCTATCTCAAAAACAAAACAACAAAAACTTAATCTAAATCAATAAATCAGAATCTCAGAAGGGAAAGAAAGATCTATATTTTCTTTAAAACTCCCCAGATGTGTTAACATATTATAGAAAAATTTCAAACATATATGATAAAAGAAAACACAGACAATATGAACAGCAAGTTCAAAAATGATCAATTCAGGTAATCCCCCCCGCTTCTACCCAAGTCACTTACTTATCCATCTTCTCTCCTAAATCATGTTCACACTGGATTTCTAAATCTCAGACATACTATTAGTTCATTTTGAGCATGTATCTTTAAAGCACTTCTGCTTTTAAAGCATGTAAGCTTTAAATCCCTTACATGCAAACTCCCAATTTCACATATTCTTTCATATTCCCTTGTAATATGTTGGTCAAATGCCTCCTACTTTCTCTACTTGGTAAATATATTTAAATTTTTTATCTAGCTCAAATATTACCCATACTAACACAGTACTAGATACATATGCATCAGTCACTGTGCATCTCTTCTAGTGTTTACTCTTTCAAAGCAGAAAACTAGAATAGGCCTCACACAGGACTCACACATCAGCCTCCTTAGATGCTCAAGTCCTAGATGCTCTTTCTCAGTTTCTGTCCTGTCCTATGAATGCCCCGCTCTAGTGCAAGCACATATGTTTGCTTCTCCTGACCATGCTTCTTAACTGACCTCCCTATTCCATCTCCCTGCTTTTGTTTTACAGAAACAATGAATACTTTTCAGTGTTCTCCCACTGGTCTCTTATAGAAATAACTGACTGACAAACTTGTACCTTCTGATCTACAAAAATATCCACTCTGGTTTCTCCTAGCACTGTGTTCTGAACATCTTAATCTCACTGACATCCTGTACCTGTCCTGCTTCCCTAGCTAACGTTTCAGATTCAAGTTCATAGGTCTTTCTCTAAGAAACAACCATGGACAGTCATCTCAACACAGTAATTCTTTTAGTACTCACTGTCATTTCCAGTCATGTATATAAAAGTCTAGGTGCTAATCACTTTTTGGGGGTCTTGCTTTGTTTGATAAGGTCAATCTCAGCATAGTAAGTCTGGGTGTTAGGGAGGACTCAGTAAAATCAGTTTAAACCACTAAAGGAATCAAAAGTACAAAGTACCTTTTTAAACTATGAAACACAAAACAATATGACTGATATCACATTACCTAATCTTCCAGTTCCTAGCTAATTTTATCATTCTTAATATCTTTTCAAATGTATATTTCTTTGGAATTTTATTTGTCAAAGATAATTTGTTTAGACAACTAAGACTTACTACCATACCAAAATATACCATACCTATTTTCTCACCTTTCATTTTTTTTTCTGTCCTATTACATTCAAAATTTACCAACCACAAGCCTTAGCATTCATGACTTAAAAGCCAGTTGTGGAATATTCCTTTACACTGTGCAAAAATATGTTACTGTGATTGGTTTACTGAAAAGTTAAAGGGCCAACAGCTACACAGGATTTTCGGGGCAGAGAGAAGACTGGAAATAAAAAAAAAGGGGGGGGGGACGCCAGCCAGACTCAGAAAAAGCAGGACACGTGGGGTGTAAAGTAACAAGCCATGAGCCATGTGGTAGCACATAACTGAATAGGAATGAGTATTTAAGTTATAAGAGCAGGTTACAAACAAGCTCGAGCTATTAGCTGAGCTTTCATAATTAATTGTGTATTTAGGAGCTGGCTGGCAGGACAGAGAAATATTCCCTACAGAAGGGAGTTTCTAAATTCATAAAATTAAGAATCCTTTATATTTTGTCAACACTTGAAGAATCTGAATGATAACCAAGAATTCCATGCACATTTTTCAACTTTTCAATGAGTTAGAAGTGATAAGGTATATTAAAATTTCTGTTTAATTTTTAAAAGACTTTCCCAGGGCGTGGATGTGTGGCTCAGGGGTGAAAACATTTCCTAGGAGTCATAAGGACTCAGGTTTAAGTATTATGACAGAAAAGGGCCAGAATTATTTCACTTAAGTTATAGTTCTGACCACAGGGTCACTTCAACATTCCTTTCTACCTGACATGCTCAATCGCAAGTGCCATCTGGTGACATTCACGTGAGTCATCAGACACCACCCACAACTCCTGCAGAGGCAGCTGAAACTCCTTCAGGTCCAGAAGCTCCTTCACATTCGCCAAGGTAAAAGTGCTCAATTTGGATTCATAGACGCATGGCTCTGCGAGTCTCACTACTGCCTTCAAAGCTGAAAAGTCCACATTTGTAACCTGAAATTCAAAGTAATGTTATTCATTTTAATACCCAGAAATCAAAATTGAAACACACGTATAAAATACTCTTTATAACCTAGTTTTTTTGTTTTTTGAGACAAGTTTTTCTCTGTAGCTTTGGAGCCTGTCTTGGAACTAACTCTTGTAGACCAGGCTGGTCTTGAACTCACAGAGATCCGCTTGCTTCTGCCTCCTGAGTGCTGGGATTAAAGACGCGCACCACCACCGCCAGGCTTCATCTACTTTTTATTGTATGAAATGGGCTAAAATGCCTTTTAAGAATAAAGAAAACAGAACTGGTTCTTAGCCTCAGCCTAAAATCAAGGTGAAAAATAAACAAGAAGATTTCTGGGTAAGATGGCAGAAAAGAAACTGCTTCTCTGAGACACAGTGAAAAAAAGTCTCAGAATGTTAAAAAACAGAATATCTCAAAGAGAAAGACGAACAGCACTATAGACTAAAACAGCAGTGATAGGAAAGCAGAAAAGTACTGAGAAAAAGGTGAATCGAGTTCTTTAGCAAGCTGGAGGGGAAACAGAAGCCTCCTCCTCCAAAAGGTAAGTAAGGTGGGTACCAGTAGAAGAGAATGAAGAATTCTACCTCAGAACAAGCCAACAGTTTTCACAAGCCTTAAAGCCAGCTGTGAGTTTTGGTGAAGCAGTGATTCCTCTGGAATTCTACTCTATTACTCTGTATGACTTGGAGACCAGAGGCCAGGCACCATGTTACTTATCTGAAACTGAGCTAAAAATCAGGGACCTCAGTATGAAGAACAATAATGGAAGCTTGAATTTAACATATGCCACAAGCCCAGATGGTAGACAATTCTGGGTGCTAGCTGCAGAGAGATGGGTCAGATGCTGAAAAGTAGAAAAATGCTGGAGTAAAGTGCAGAGAAAAGTAGCCCTAGTCTCAGCTGTCAAAAGTAGAAGTTATCAACTGAGAATAACTCACTACCCTAAGTCTGAATTCAACAGGGCAATCAACCTCCAGAATCACACATCTGTCATTCGCTGCTATAAACTACAGCTCCATCCCTTCACCAGTGTGATTCACAGTATCTGTATCTATCTATCTATCTATCTATCTATCTATCTATCTATCTATCATCTACCTATCATCTATCTATCTATCTATCTATCTATCTATCTATCTATCTATCTAATCTATCTATCTATGGTTTTTAAGACAGGGTTTCTCTGTGCAACTGCCTGGCTGTCCTGGAATTCTCTCTATAGACCAGGCTGGTGTTGATCTCAGAGATCCACCTACCTTTGCCTCCCGAGGGATTAAAGTGTGTACCACTGCGGCCTGGCTGTGATTAATATTTAAAACTTTTAATGTACAGACAGGCTGAACCTATTCAACAGTTCAGTGCAGCAGCTGTTTCTTACACTCCTAATGCATTGGAGAGATAACTACCAAGTATCCACCTCATGGGTATAAACTGGGAAACACCAGGAGGCTGACAGAATCTGCACAGCCCACTGGTGACAAAAGGCAAACTTCTAAATTAAAAACCGCTGTGGTGAACATCAGAACCCTGTCAAATACAGGCCCAACACCAGCATAAGCCACAGGAGATAAAAGTACACAAGACCAGTGACTTTCTACCTCTCCCACCCTGTGCATATTAGTTTCCAGTTTTACTATTATTATTTATCCCTTATATTTTACTGTGCCTCAGCCTTTTGTCTTTAGTATAGTATCAGCTGTATTTTTATTTCACTATATTTTTAAAAATGGTTTTATTACTCCCCTTCGGACATTCAGGTGTTTGTGAACCTTTTTCATTAAAGGGTAATCTATTTCCCTCTTTTTGGGGTCTTATACCCCCTTCCCTCCCTTTTCTTTGGCAATACAGTTTTAGTAGTATTTACTGGTTTTGCTTTAAAAATAAATTTTAATTTTTATTCCTCTTCATGTATTTAGATAATTTTGAACATTCTTATCCCTGGAAGTAAAAACAAACAAACCTTCTTTTTTCCTCGTTTTCATGTTTTCTAATTTCTTGCTCTTTCTTCTCCTCTCTTAACACTTTTCACCTCCCTTCTTCTTTTCATTTACTTAACCATGCTTCTTTTCTATTTTTTCCTTTTCCCAGTCTCTTTCTTTTACCTCATTAACTTACTATATACACATTTATCCTAAATAATTTTTAACTTCAAAGCACATTCTACATAAGTTTTCCCAGTTTCTCCTTATGGTCAGCAGTGATGTATTAGTGGGCTTTAATCAATTTTAAATGTATTTCTATATCTTCTACAGTTCAGTGTTGAGACATCATAATTGTGTTCTCCTGACTGAGTGGCATTGGAAACTAAAACTTCAAGAGGAAGCTGTCCATGTAATATCTCCAAATAAAATAAAGATACTTACTAAACCAACAGATGTGAAAGTTCATCACAAAATGCACAAATAATTGGAAAAGAGTAACAAGATACTTCCAATAACACAACTTTTCAACTGCTAAGTTCAGACACTGAAATATTTAAAATGTCAGATGAAGATGTCAAAAGTTCACTGGTATAAGTATATATTTTATACAACTGTGGTCAAGAATCTAGAGAGATTGGCAAGGCTCAGCAGATAAAGGTGCTTGCTGCCAAGCCTGACTACCTGATTTTGATGCCCTGAATCTACAAGGTGTAAGGAGAGAAGTGATTTTCACAAGCTATGCTCCAACTTCCAGATGCACCACACAATGAATGAATTTAAAAATATATGAGTAAGGAAAGAGATCATGAAAAGATCTGAATGGTATAAAACAAAGAGGTTAAAGGAATACATGTGATAAGAAAGGAGAAGCTGGAACGAAGGGGGAAGGAGGGAACCATGTGGAAGGGGTGGGTGGGGAGGACAACAGATGAGAACAAAGTAAGCCACACATGTATGAGGATGCCATTATTATGAAAACTATCACATATAACCTTAAAATGATCAATGATTCCAAAGAAGATTAAAAACAAACAGATTAATTCAACTCAGGACCTGGAGAACAAAAGCAGAAAACACAGAGGAAAGCGTAGCAAAATGTCTTCATAAGAGAATTCACCTTACCTCAACAAGCACCTCAAACACATTAGTGTGCCAGACGGCCCACCATCCAGATGGTTCAAGGACCTTTTCCAAGAAGTTCACTGTGAATTCCTTTACCTCAGACGCCTTACAGTCAGCTACAAATTCAGAATTAGAAGAACGAGAAGTAAATAAATTGACTTGAATCCATTTTCTCAGAACAACTGACAATCTGAGGACAATCTACTTATAAAATAAAGCTATATAAAGACAAATACTCACCTAAAATGTAATCTTGATAGGCTCTGAATCTCTCATAAAACAAAAGTTCATTTGTTGGGATAATCTGTGGAAAAATAATTTTTCCTTCTGGCATCAGAGTTTTTACAGCAGCACCTGGCTTAACATGACAGCTCTGATCACTGCATGGATCTGCATCCTGGAGTAAACCTAAAACAACATAACAAACAAACTCAACTATTTAGTTATTAGATAGTGTTCCTAATTGCAAGTCTATTTAGATAATCCAAAGAAAATAAAAATAAGGATTTTTGAGGATGAATACTCTACAAAACCTTTCATGATCAGTAATATCACTAGTTATTGAAGCTTAAACATCTTGAAATGTAAATTATACTTCAAACAACCAGTTAGAAAATTTCAGATATTTTTGTGACTATCTGTGATGATTTTGGAAGCCATACAAGTTCTTTTTCAAAGGTAATGTTTTGATTTTCAAAGATATATTTTTTTCCTTGTATGTGTGTAAGCCTGTCTGTGGGGGTGAATGTATAAGGCCAGAGGTATTAGAACGCCCTGTACCTGGAGTTACAAGCAATTGTAAGTCACTCAGTGTGGGTGCTGGGAATCAAACTTATGTTACCCACTGCAAAAACAGTACACTAAGCTCAGCAGTTAAAAACACGTACTCTTACAGAGGCCCAGAGTTCTATTCCCAGCACCCATGTGGCAGCTCATAGGAAACCCAATGCCCTCTTCTGGCCTATGCAAGCTGTTGTATGTGTGTGGTACAGATGAACCCGCACAAGCACACATACATTCACAAGAAAATCTTATATTAATTTCTAAAAAAAAAAAAACAGTAATAAAAAAGGAACTACATTCCTATACTCCTTCTCAAAAGATATGTTGAGACCTCTATTTTCTATGAGTCTGTCAGTGGCCCCTCAAAAAAACAGAATGAGATTCTTAAGATTGCATAAGATTTACTTGATTTACAACTAGATAGATTTCTAATTTCAGTGACTCTGTGTATGGCAAGAAGCAGAAAATGCAAACTACCTTAGACATGAGCTGGTGTAATTGAATTTCATAAGCTATGATTGGATACTAGCATATCTACTTCTATGTAATAAAGATTTTTTTGTAAGCAAAGTGATTACTAAATAAATAATGCCAATGGTAGCTCTTAAGGCTGGCAGAGTGCTTTCCTGAGGTCTCAGTGAAGGTATGTGAAACTTTTACTAGACTTTCTTTCCTTGCTTTCCTTTATTTCCTACATCTGTTTTCTCCTTTTCATTTCCTTGTCTGTGAGGCCATCAGAATTATTGATTAAAGTATACCCAAAGATCATTTCTTACTGTGATTGTTATAATGAGAAAGGTCCCCATAGACTCATATCTGAATGCTTGGTTCATAGTCGGAGGTCCATTTAGGAAGGATTAGGAGGTGTGGCACTGTTGGATGAGGTGTGTCATTGGGGGCAGGTTTTGAGGTCTGGTCTCATTCTCTCTCTCACTCTCGCTCTATATTTAATAAATGTGGAGAGAGAGTAGGCAGCCATGTCTTGTTCCTGATTTTCCACTTTAGATGGTTCTCCATTCACAGCTTTTAAGTTCTATAAAGAACATTATTCCATAGCTGAACAAGATAAATTTCTAAAGCACATGATTATTGAGCTGAAGACTGTAAAGTCAACGTTGTTGGTTGCAGATTTCCAAAGGAATATTTTATACTGAATAAAAGAAAACCCTACTCATTACAAATTTTTGTAATCTGTTAAGAATCAATGCCACAGCTCCATCTGATGAACAAGATAACTGTTTTGTGTTATGTGATGTTTTCACATATGAACTGTTAGAGAAGAGCTTTAGAAACAGATACTGAAAATATCTGCATATTTTAAGCAGTGAAGAACTGTCCAGAAACATTTTTATCTTTCGAAACAGGGCCAAGCTTTTAACATTTGATTTCCAGAAACTGTAAACAACAGTGAATTACTACATATATTACATTAAAAAAATCTTGCTAATTTATAGTGCTGTGCTGTCAGAAGACAAAAAACACACTTAAAAACCACCCGAGATAAAAACACAGCACCACTAAATCAACCCAAATACAGAGAATGTGACTAATTCTGTATGATTAACTATTTGGAATTTGGAAAGTCATGGGAATAAGTTAAAGTTCAAAGACTATCAAGGCCTGCTAGACCATGACAGATCTTAATAGGAAGAACATCTTATGATATGCATTTTATGAAAACCAAATGGAATACATGAATTACTGGGAAAGTTTATGTGCACATGATGTATGTACACACATGATCTAGTGCTCCTCAAAGTAAAGCCAGAACTTTAGATTTCTATTATTGGTCAATTTCATTCAAAGACATTCCAATGAAGATATTATGGCTGCCATGTTGAGTTCAACTACAAAAGCAAATTTAAAAGCTCACATAGAAGAAGCTAAACACTGTTTCCTAAAAGAAAGACAAGAAATCAAACAGAGTATTATTTTCCTACCTATGAAAATGACAATCCTGTGTACACTATCCAACAGTTAGGGTGACCTGACAGCCGAAGGGGGAAAAAAAAATGAAAACCATCCTATCAACACAGAAACACAATTACCACTTGGGAAGGGAAAAGAGAGTTTATTCTGGAGCAAAATATAAGTACTGTCTTAGTTAAGGTTATTATTGTTGTCATGAAATAGCATGACCAAAAGCAACTTGGAGAAGAAAGAGTTTATTTCACTCATAGTTCCTTATAATAACCCATCATCAAATGCAGTGAGGGTAGGACCTCAAGCAAGGTAGAAACTTGGAGGCAGGAGTTGATGCAGAGACCATGGAGGGGTACTGCTTACTGGCTTGATCAGCATGGCTTGCTCAGTCTGCTTAGAAATCCAGGACCACCAGCCCAGGGATGGCACCATCCATAAATGACTGACTCTCCCTGTCAATCACTAACTAAGAAAATGCCCTGCAGATGGATCTTATGGAGGCATTTTCTCAATTGAGGTTCAGTCCTTTCGGATAACTCTAGCTTGAATAAAGTTAACATAAAATTAGCCAGCATACCCAGAAACACAGTTTTAGGTTAAGCCAAATTCTACCTTCTGTGTGGAAGCAGTTTTGTTAAGCTTTTTTTTTATAGTAACAGAACAAACAACAACAAAAAGTCATAAATCAAGACATTTTCAAATACTTTGGTGGAAACAAGAGTCAAGTTATTGGTAGGCATAGAACTCTCAAGTGTAAATGACAAATTCTGATAGCATTCTTAGCCCTTTGGTAGAAACTAGTCAATGCATTCAAAATGCTGTAAAGCTGCACCTGCTAGTCATAGGATGTTAGGTCTGACTTATCTGTTAATGATGGATATTAGATCTGACATAGAGGTGGGCAAGGAGTGACTATTTGAAGTAGCCCAAGATAAACTACAATTAGGGGACACAACTTCTCTACATCACTAAGATCAATCAGCCTTTGCACACATAGCTTCTTTCCAGGAGTTCTCATTTATATCACTGTACGCATATCTAAATTGCACACTTGAAGAGCAAAGCAGTGATATGAACTGATACAATTGCTACTACAGGAGTGCCTGAGTAACTACTAAAGAAACTGTTACAGAAACTATTTCTTATGTTTTTCTCATATGTGATAGATACAAAAGATCAGCTTAAATGTAAATAACAGCCAAGTACTGGTCCTTGATGCAGTCATTTCAAATATTTTCAACAAATATAATAAAGTCGCCGGTTGAAGGCATTTGTTTTTATATTTAAATTAAAAAAATGATTAAAACCAGAAGGACTGTTTTTTACCACCTCACACAGCTTCATTACATGGTGAGAATACTATGATCTACTCTAGTCTTGCTGTCCTTTAAGTAGCTTTTGGCAGACATCTCTCAATGATGATCTTTTCCTGTCTCTCCTGCTCCTACCACCAATGTGGTGGAATCACAGGTACCCATCATCACCCCTGGCTTGTAGGTTCAACTTTCTTATATTCCATATACAACGTAAAAATTTAGTTCCTTACAGTGCTTTAAAGCTGACTCTTCATATTATTGCATTTTCACATCAGAACTACTGGGGGCAAACTGTACGTAAACAACTTTAGCTGGTCATAAAGCAGGTTAGTAGCAGAATTAAATCACACCTCTTTCTCCCTTTAACAGAAATGATTCTAGTACACATATAACTGAACATGTTAATATAAATAAGCTTTAAGAAATTAAAGGGGGGAGGTGAAAAAAAGAAATTAAAAGGGCCAGGTATAGTATTGTAGGCCTTTAACCCCACCCAGTACTTGGGAAGCAGAGGCTGGTGGAACTCTGAGTTCGAGGCTGACCTGTATTGTAGGTCACCCAGGGCTACGTAGAGACCCTGCCTCGAAACAAAACAAAACAAAAACAAACAAACAAACAAAACAAAACAAAAACAGGAATTGTGGATGTAGCTCAGTGGTAGAGTGCTTTTCTAGCATATGCAAGGACTTAAATTGGCAAATAAAAATCAAGTTGGAAATAGGATCTCCAAGGTCAGGAACAAAGAAGTTAAGGGTGAGAAAAACTGGGTTATTTCTATTACTGGACTCGACTCCAGTTCAGCTCTGCAGACTGCAGGCGAGCCATCTGTCTTCAGTATTAAGGATAGATACTTCCGTCAGAGTTCAAGCTTGTTTTTCAAAAAGGAGAATGTATAAGATAGACCTTGGCTCAACAAATAAAGTGAGCACAAAGTTTCATGTGTCCTTTCCACTTGTGGATTCCAATTCCCTCTACTCTCCGGACTGAGTCAAGAGGTCGCGAGTGGGCGCGGGCTGGCACAGCTCCCCACGCGGACGGCCGGCCGCCCGCAGCCGTGGAGGCAGTCCTCCGACGCGGGCTGAAGTGCTCACCTTCCTGCCGGGACGCCGGATCCTCCTCGGCCGCCAAGTCGGGGCTCGCGGGAACCATGGCTTCAGGATCCAGTAGCGCACCACTCTTCCGCAGTTCTCCAGCCATTTCAAATGTACGCGGGCGGCGGCCGCGAACCCGAACGCGATGACGCAATCGCCAACGCTGGTTCGTTCGACAGAGGAGCCTCTCGGCTTCCAGCAACGCCCCTGAGAGTGCTTCAGCGCCACCTCGGGGATTGGCGGACTGTTCTGGGTCAAGTTCTTAGGTATCTGGTTTATCCAAACCAAAAAATAAAAAGAAGTTGAATGTTGAGATAAAATAATGATTTCTCAAAAACAAACAAACAACAGCAACAAAAACAACAAGCCGAGCTTGGATGTTGAGCATAGTAGAAGAGGATAATGAAAACGAAATGATTAAGATAATGATTAAGCTCTCTTGTTTTGGCTACTTTTATGTTTGCTTAGAGAGCTCTCAACTCTGTCAGCCTAGGAAATACACTTAAGATTTCCATGGCCTTGACCATTGTCCAGATGCATTAATCGAAATAACTGGCAAGCTAGGTCTAAAATAACTATTATTCACTGTCAAGAATGAATGTTCCAAGGTTACTCTAACCCTTACGTAACTTTGGTGCATCTTAGTGGGTTTTTGTCTTTAAAATCTATGTACCCCTGACTTGGGCACCAAGGAACTTTTCAGAGGTTTCAGTCTGCAGTTGATCAGGCCTTCAATAAAAAGGACTTAAAAGTTTTAACGGACTTGGTAAGTGTGGTTGTTAATTACTATCTTCTGTGGATCATTACAAAATTTAAAAACAATAAAAAATAGCATATACACATGCTTCAGCTATTAGTGTTATTACCATGGGAGAATCCCTTCAGGACTCAGAAGCTGGCTACAGGATGAAACTGTATTAGGATGTTGGCCTAAATTGTTCTGTCACCAGCAAGAACTACCAGACACTGGGAAGTTTCAAGCAATATGTTAAATTATATTTAGATGGGCTGTGGTAACACATGACTTTAATACCTGCACTCTAGAGGCAGAGACATGAGGCAGGTCTCTGGCAGTTCCAAGCCAGAGTGGTTTAACAAAGGCCAGTCAGGACAACATAGTGAAATCTTGTCTCAAAAGTTATATTTAGTATGCAAATTTATTAGTGTTTAATAATTTAAACTGTAACCAACAATAATAACAGATATTTTCTATACAAAATACTGTGAGCAAGTTTTATCTGCAATATCTTATTTAAACTTCAAAAAGTATTCTATGGAGTAGGAAAGATGATTCAACTGATGAGATACTTTCTAGGCAAGCATGAGGGCCTATGTTTGGTTCCCATGACCACAAAAAATACTAGAGATTGTTTCAGTCTTCAAGTCTTGAACTGTTTGCTTCACCTGTTTTATTATTATTTTTTCTTGTTTTTTTTTTTTTTTTACTTTCTTTGGGGGATTTGTTAATTTCTTCCAACTTTTTGTCATTTCCTCCATTTCTTTAAGGAAGTTTTTCATTTCCTCTTTAAAGGCCTCCATAATTTTCTTAAGGTTACGTTCAAAATAGTTTTCTTCTGCTTTTTCTGCGTTAGGATGATCATGTCTTCCTGTTGTGTGACCACTGGGTTCTGGTCTTAACATGTTGCTTTTTAGGTTGTTGGATGAATTCTTGCATGGGTGCCTACCCATCTCTTCCTTCAATGGATCCAGGCAGTATGCTTGTGTCATGGTCCTGTCTTTGCAGTGGCTGTCTGAGTGTTTGGGAATTGTTCTTGGCCTGCTGTGTACTGTCAATGTCTGTGTCTTAGGAGGCCACTGAGGTCTGTCCTAGCCTGCTCTCTTGGTCTTCTCTCCTGGTTTGCTCTCTTGGTCCATTCTGTGAAGTCACAGCTTATGCTTTAGAGTTCCTCCCTTAGTCCTCTCTCTTGGTCCTCTTAGCAGGAACCTTTCCTGTTGGCTGGCTAGATACACTGAGGCAGTTAGGGGAGTGGCCCAGGGTTTTGCCCCACTTTGGAGGTCCTAGAGAGTGGGATGTCTTGCCATGTGGCTACTCACTCACCTCTTGGTCCTCTCAGTATTGTAGCAAGCTATGTTTCAGAGTTCCGCTGAGGTTGCAGGAAGAATGGATAGTTTCTATAGTGCTTTTTTATTTTTGTTTTTTTTTTTAGAATATTTCTGTTGCATCAATAGACATATTTTCTACCAGTTTCCTGTTGGGGCTTATTGCAGCTCTCTGAAACTGTAACATGCTTTACCACCAGCTCCTGACTCTGAAGTTGGCTCAGTTTTTGGAGTCTTTTGTGTCTATTCCCTATCTTGGAATGGCTCAAGTCTCAGGGACTTGCTGAACATCTCACATACAAGGCAGAAGGCAATGTCAGTTGGAGACAGAATAATTGCAGGATGGGCCTTGTGTCCCTTCCATCTAGACCTTTGCATGAGTGCAGGCTCCTCAAGGCACAGTGGCTGCTTCCAATGGCAGCTGGTTTCAGAGACAGGAAATGTGAAGGTTTGTCTCTTAGGCTCTACAACTATCATTTCCTGATCATTATTCAAAGTTATAGAGACCAATCTTAATTCTTGATAGGAGAGTTAAAAGAAAAAAAAGCATAGCGTTCTTTAATTTGCTTTAATAAGTTATTATAACAAAGCTTGGAGAAGTTGTGGCTTTGCCCTACTGTTGTTTGAATAGGAGCTTTGGAGGTTTGTCATCTGACAGTCCAGTTCCACTTGTGAAATCTTGATCAAGGTACTTCTGTGAGAGTTTATTTCCTATTCTAAGAGGTGATGACATGAGTGAGAGTTAATGTTTCCTCTAGCTTTGGCAAAATGTCTGAAGGAAGCAAGTAAAGAGGGACTATTATTATTATTATTATTTTAATTTCTTATATTTTACATACCAATCACAGTTTCCCCTCTCCTCCCATTCCCTCCCCTACCTCCCTTCTACCCCTTATCCACTAGGAACTATTCTTTTTAATTTAAAAATATTTGTTTATTTAATTTTTGTATGTGTGTTTGACTGTGAGTTGAGGTGCACAATGTGAATACAGGATCCTGACGAGGCCATAGAGGGCATTAGAACTCATGGAACTGGAGTTACGGTTGGCTATGAGCTACCATGTCAGTATTGGGAACTAAAACCTGGTCGTTTCAAAAACAGGTAAGAGCTCTTAATCACTGATCCATCTCTAAACTCCAGAAAGGATTGTTTTAATTCAGAGTTTGAGAGGTATCATGGTAGGGTAGGCATGGTTGCAGGAGTTTCTCACATCTGGGCTAGAGAGAAATTCAGACTGGACTGTTCAAGACCTACCTGTCAGCAACCTACTTCCTCCAAAGGGGACCCACTTCTTAATAGATCCTCAGCTTCCACAAGGAATACTACTGGCTGGGGTTCAAGTATTCAAATACAAGTCTGTGAGAGAACAACCCATTTCCAAACACCAGCAATCAATAGTCATCAGTTTGTATAATTCTTGGCTGCACTGATTGCTCTGTGAGATCATGAAGCGGACGTATGTGCATGTGTGCATGTATGTGTGCACCCATGTGTTTAACATTTGTTTTTCTAATAGAGACAGAAGCCAGCAGTAAGCCAGAGACCGAAGTCTTGATGTATTCTATGGTACACTTTGGGCACACTTTGTTGTAATAAATGATTATTGTGATGTTGTTTAACATAATTGATTTTAGGTTTCTGTATCTTGTAAATACAGTACTTGGGATTACATGATCTTTCAAATAACTTCATGAGAAAGGTAGATAACTTTTGCTTACCATTGTTTATTATTTTTTCAAACAGTCAAAAAGGTAGTGTGTTCTCTGCTCAAAATTAACTTCCTATGCATAGTAGTGTGCATTCTTAAGGATATTGGAATTCCAAGTATGTTTTACATACAATATTTATTCACCACATACATACCATGTGCTTTTTATACTACTGTTTTATAAACGAGGGAAGCTAAGAAATAGAATAAGTAGATGTCTTCAAGTCAGAGGCAGTTATCAACATGAATAATGAAAACTTGTGCTTTGTGACTCCTAGGCCTGTCTAGCTTATGAAGTGACCTAGTTCAGCTCAGTATATGATGCTGTAAAAGTATTTCTTAGAAGTTGTACTCACATTCATGACTGTGCAGTCTTGTCTGACTTTGATTCCTCCTGAAACTTTAAGGCTGGTATTATCAGTTAAGGGGAGTTGATGTGTGGTCCGAGATATATACATATTTGACTATGCATCGATGCTTGTAAAATCTTATCCCACTTTGCTTGTTCAGCCCCAGTGATAAGAAGACATGGTCATTCAATTCTTGGGTACAAAGTGATGCTATACACATGCTGGTGTAGTTGTTGGATTATAAGAACAGTGCTTACATCCAGGTAGGTAACATAAAAGCTACATGGTCTCTATCTCATATGATATCACAGCAATAGAGTCTTGGAATAACATTTGCATCAAAATTAAATGCTTAGTTTGCTTTCTCCATGTAACCTGTATTCTTACTGCAGAAGTAGTGTATATCTAGGAGCTCTAGCTGTGTTCCCAGGCAGTCATGGAACAGTCCTACTGTTCGTCAGCCTTTGCTTTCTGGACTTTGCAATATTGCTGCAGTACAATCAGAGGAATAGAAGCTGCAGCTGTTGGACCCTAATCCATTCTGCTTGGACTTGTTGCCAGGATGTACAGTAGTGAACTATGTGCTCTGAAGACAGCCTTGTAGGCACTATAAGAGGTTTACCTTAACACTGACTAAATAAATAGTAACCTTCAGCAGACAGGCATAATAAAAACTGTTTCCTTTAAAGGGGAAAATGGAAAACTCAGAGGAAGATGTCTTGCTATTCTTTTGACTGTGTGATCTTGATGATTTTATTTAACTTTGTTTTCTACTGTGTATAAACCATACGGAAATAATTTACCTTTAATTAATAGAGACAAGCTGCAAAGAAAAATATGATAGCTGGGAAAAAGTGTGTGGGCTCATTATAAGAAAGGAGTATTATTTCAGCTTATGCGAATACTGGGGTTACTTACCTTATGAAGTCAAATTTAGAAGTAGAAATATCTAATTGCTGTTTTCAGAGACTAACAGCTCATTTAAACTGATCCAATTACCTGCCCTAAGTAAGTGGCATACAACACTTGATCTTGTTTTAAACCTTTGCAAGGGTGATGTGGACTCATAAGGCAGAGGCTACCCGAAGCACCATCTGGTGGTTAAGTTAGTTGACACTCTGATTTGCTACTGACACATTGGTGAATAAGTGAACTATGTATCTGCCTCAGATATCTCCAAAACTCAGGTTTGGAGCTGATGCTGTGCCAATTACTGTCTCCAAGGAGATGTACAGCGCTGCTTCAGAAGCACTTGCTTCACGGTTGACTTCATGGCTATGGCTGCTGGCTTTGTGCAGACAGTTGTCACCTTCTGTGTCAATCATTCCAAAAATCTACTAATTAGCTTCTGGACTTGCCCTTCATCTATTGCTGCCAGAACCAGTTATTAATATTACACCTGTTAGTGCCAACTTCAATAATCTCTACCAGCTCTTCTTCACTTACATATAAAGTCAGTACTACACGGAGGTCTCATCCCAATGTTCATACTCAGGTCAATCTTCTGCAATAATTTCCTGAGTGCAAATGTCCTTTATTATGCTTCTGTTGACTAAACCAACCCACCAAGGTGCTACTATAACACTTCAGAGACACCTCTTTTATAATAATTAGCAAGCTTCTTTTTGTGTTTATTTAGTATCTTTCCCTTTTTGATGCAAGTATCAATTTTTCAGTGCAACCATTTCCATTCATTTTATTTTTCATTTGCATCTTGAACAATCTCAATAAGAAAGAATTTTATCTCTTCTATAATGATGCAAAATATAGTATTGTTTTGTAGTAATAAGAGTGGCGGGGCTGCGTTCCCAGCACCCCGGCCGCCTGCCCGGCTAGCTTATGCCCAAAATAACAACACACAAACTGTATTCATTTAAACACTGCTTGGCCCTTTAGCCCTTACAGGCTAATTCTCACATCCCGATCAACCCATCTCTAATAATCTGTGAGCACCGGTCTTACCAGGAAAGATTCAGCATGTCTAACCTGGCGGCTTGCTTCATCGCGTGCGTCTGCCCGGGAGAGCAGGAGCATGGCGTCTCTCTGAGGCGTCTGCTCCCGAGAGGAGAGCTGTCGAGTCTGAGCTCACTTCCTCTTCCTCCCAGCGTTCTGTTTACTCCTCCCACCTATCTTCTAACCAATGAGGGCCAAGCAGTTTCTTTTTATTTAACCAATGACCTTCCTCCATCATTTCCCTTTTTTCGGTTTAAACAAACAAACAAAAAAGGCTTTAACTTTAACATAGCAAAATTACATATAACGAAACAGTTATCAGGTAAAAGTTACAATAATCTTTATCATAACTAAGGAAAACTATAACTATAACTAACTATTCTTAACTCCATCAAAGACTCCAGAAAGATACAATACTACCTAAGCAAACAAGAAAAAAGGCAACTTTTAAAACTCTAGAAATGACAGAGACATCTCGCTGCCTGGACAGTCACCCAAAGTTCCTCTGTACCGTTGGGGCATCCATCTTCAGCCTTCAGGCCCATGGTATCCAGCAGACATTTCCATAAAGCAGGAAAATTCAAAGTCAGTTCAGTCACAATCTGTTGTGTCCTGCAGAATGTCTCGCAGACTCTTTCATGAATCAGGAACCCTGAAAGATCATCTCACCTTAGGCAAGTTCAGTAGTCCTCTCTCTGTGGGTTCTCTGTGTCCAGTTTATGCAGTAGTCCAGGCAAGAGCAGTTTCTTGCCCAAATGGCTATCAAACTCCATAAGGATCCTCTTCGATGCCCATCTTCCTCTTGAAGTAGATTGGTGCTGCCAGGAGCAGAGTGTCTCATTGTCATGAAAAGTCCTAAAGTATTAAAACATTTAAAATGCCATATTCTATAATCTTTGAAAGATATGAAGAATGACTATCTAAGATATATCTATGCACATCTAGAAAATCTTAACTAACATGACTACAAACTTGACTATTATTTATGATTATCCATCAACAACCTATATTTCCTAATTATACATTACATTTTAATAATGAACTACACAATCACAATACCTTAATCAATATCAGAAATACATATACATATAACAAAATTGACCTTAAATCTCTATCAATAAAGCAAAATCTATACTAATGTAAATTATTCATACCTATATCATATCCCACTTTAAATGTAAAAGAACGTTTATAAACCATATTTGGGAACATGGGCGCAGTTTTTTCTCTCCAAACTGCTTCCTGCTGAATGGGGGCATCTTTAATTAGGTCTTTCACGTTATAACCTGTGTGCTAGCTTCATCTCAGTTGGCAGTTGAGCGAAGCAATTTTCTGAAGATATTCACAACAACCCTTCAGGAGGGCGTGGCCCATCATACCAAATCAGAATAGAAGAAATGAACAGCGTCTCATCCTCTGTGAAAACAAAATAAGAAACTCCTTTCCAAAGCATCATGTCCTTAGATCCAAATTTCAAAGTCAAGGCATCAAAATATCTATGCTGGATTAGTTCAGCAGCATTTATAAATAAATATCTTTTAGCATCTGTTGCTCCTTCCTCAGCATTTAAATAATTTAAAGAGAGCATAATAGCATACAGTATCAATATTCTCTGTGTATTTTCCATCTTTGTGCAGCTTTGTTTTAACCTCTATTTTGTTTATTTTTACTTTTAACTCTTTGCTTTTTGAGACAGGTTCTCTGTATCTTTGACCTGAAGTAACTCTGTAGACCAGGCTGTCTTTGAACTCTCAGAGATCCGCCTGTCTCTGCCTCCCAGGCATTCGGGATTAAAGGTGTACACTACTACCCCTTGAACTCACAGAGATCTGTTTGTCTCTGCCTTCTAGGCACTGGGATTAAAGGCGTGTGCTACCACACCTTGAAGTCACAGAGGTCTGTAGGGATAAATCCCGCCCCTTAGGGGGCGTGTTCGCCTTGGGCTAATGTTGGCCTATAAATTTGGCAAGTGTGCTCCCAGCCGTCTCTGCCTTCCTGGTCTCCGCAGGAATGGTGGTTCTGTAAGTCTATTTCGCCATTAAAGCTGTATATATTTTTACAATCTGTCTGCATTCATTTATGCCGTTACATTTTGGCGTACAACGTGGGCTATTTTGCCCCAGACTCAAGCGGGTAGCCCGCTAGCTAACACAGCACCCCCCCGGGTGCTGTTTTTTAGTTCCTGACTCCGGCCCCAGTGCCGAGTCCGAGACATACTCAGCCACACAGGCCCATTCTGCCTGCCCTGCCTCAGTTTGCAGCAGAACCCCACTGCCTGAATTAGCAGAAGCTCAAGTACCTGCGGTTTTGCAACAAAAGCTGCCACAGCGGCAGATTTGGTCTGATACAAAGTGACTTGGCCAGTTGTGGTGGCGCACGCGGTAGGATTTGCTGAAAGAGGCAAAGGCAGGCAGATCTCAGTGAGTTCGAGGCCGGCCAGGCAGTGGTAGCGCACGCCTTTAATCCCAGCACTTGGGAAGCAGAGGCAGGCAGATCTCTGTGAGTTTGAGGCCAGCCAGGCAGTGGCAGCGCACGCCTTTAATCCCAGCACTTCGGAAGCAGAGGCAGGTGGATCTCTGTGAGTTTGAGGCCGGCCAGGCAGTGGTAGCACATGCCTTTAATCGCAGCACTTGGGAAGCAGAGGCAGGCAGATCTCTGTGAGTTTGAGGCGAGCCAGGCGGTGGTAGCGCAAGCCTTTAATCTCAGCACTTGGGAGGCAGAGACAGGCAGATCTCTGTGAGTTCGAGGCCAGACTGGTCTACAAGAGCTAGTTCTAGGACAGGCTCCAAAAACAGAGACCATCACTGACAGGAACCGATCATTGCAAAAATAACAGAAATAGGAGGACTCAGCCTTCAGGTTTATGTAGAAGATGTGGAAAAGGCAGACATTGGGCCAATGATTGCAGGCCTACAAGAGATAAACAAGGCAACCTGATACAGTCGGGAAACGTGAGAGGGGGGGCCTCACAGGCCCCCATGGCAAACATGGTTCAGTCATTTCCAGTTTCTGCAGAGAACGTGCCTCATCAGGACAATTAGGAAGCCCCATGCCTACTGTTACAAGCAATAATGATCAAAAAGATAAGTTACGTGTGTTTTGGCAAACTTCTATAAATGATCAAAGACCTAAACTGAGAGTGTGTGTAAATGGCATTTTTATTACTGGCCTGCTGGACACAGGTGCTGATGTAAGTATCATTACCCCAGAATCTTGGCATCCGTATTGGCCTCTTCAGAATATAAATGTTCAGCTCCTGGGAATTGGAACCCTATCTCGAGTAAGGCAGAGCACGAGATGGGTTGAATGTATAGGGCCAGAGGGACAAATAGGAAAATTAAAGCCATATGTAGCCAATATCGCAATGAATTTATGGGGTCGTGACCTATTACAACAATGAATACCGAAATTAACATTCCTGCTACTTCTAGAGCCTATATTTCTGAGAATAATATTAAAAGATATTACAAACGGAGAAAACCGGCCATTCGGGCTGTATAAGAACAAGCAATTGATGTCCCTTCAGAGATACCAACAGCCTTGCCTCTAAAATGGTTGACTGAGAAACCAATATGGACAAAACAATGGCCTTTAGCTGAGGAAAAGTTACAGGCTTTAGAACAGCTGGTACAAGAACAATTAGATGCTGGACATATAGAAGAATCTACCAGCCCTTGGAATTCTCCTGTATTTGTGGTTAAGAAAAAATCAGGTAAATGGAGAATGGTGACAGATCTCACGGCCATCAACAAGGTTATTCAACCTATGGGCCCTCTGCAATCTGGAATTCCTTTGCCCTCTTTATTACCAAAAGGATGGCCTCTCATAGTTATTGATTTAAAGGACTGTTTTTTCACTATACCTTTGCAAAAAGAAGATAGAGAAAAATTTGCCTTCACAGTGCCTACTTATAACAATTCTCAACCTTCGAGGAGGTACCACTGGACCGTCCTCCCCCAGGGTATGTTAAATAGCCCCTCCCTGTGCCAATATTTTGTGAACCAACCATTGCAAATAATGCGCAAGAAATTTCCCAAATCTATAGTATACCATTACATGGACGACATTTTGTTATCCAATTCAAACATGGATACCTTGAACAGACTGTTTGAAGAAATAAAGATACTTTTACCTAAATGGGGATTGCAAATTGCTCCTGAAAAGATTCAGAAGGGAGATTCTGTTAATTATTTAGGTTATAGAATAGGTTTGCAAAAAATTAAGACACAAAAAGCACAAATTAGGAGAGATCGCCTACGGACTCTTAATGACTTTCAAAGACTGTTAGGAGACATTTCCAGTCTACGACCAGCTATTGGAATAACACCTGATCTAATAATTCATTTGAACAAAACCTTGGATGGTGATAAAGGTTTAAACCGTCCCAGAGAATTAACAGCTGAAGCAGAAAAGGAACTGACAATGATTGAGGAAAAATTACAACAGGCACATGTGGACAGGGTGAATCCAGAGCTCGATTGTATTCTCGTCATACTACCATCAAAAATTTCTCCTACATGAATTTTAATGCAGAGAGATGATATTATTTTGGAATGGATCTTTTTACCACACAAATAAGTAAGAAACTGAAAACTTATGTGGAGAAAGTCTCTGAGTTAATTATAAAAGGCAAGCTGTGACTTCGTCAACTAGCAGGCATAGACCCAGCAGAAATTATAGTGCCTTTCACTGCTGATGAACTAAAGAAATTATGGGAAGATAATGAACCATGGCAAAGAGCTTGTGCTAATATTTTGGGAGACATTAATAACAACTATCCAAAAAGCAAGAGGCTTAACTTCATAAAAAGAACTTCTTGGATTCTTCCTTGAATTGTCCGTGATGCTCCAATAACTGGAGCCCGTACATTGTATACTGATGCCAATAAATCAGGGAAGGCAGGTTACAAATCAGAAGACTTGGGTAAGGTGGAACAAAGTCCGTATAATTCTGTCCAGAAGGCGGAATTGTATGCCATTCTTATGGTGCTAAGGGATTTTAAAGAACGTATTAATATAGTCACTGATTCACAATATGCAGAAAGAGTTATTTTACATATTGAAACTGCTGAATTTATACCTGATGATACAGAACCAACCTCATTGTTTCTCCAGGTTCAAGATTTGATCAGGAACAGGCTTTGCCCTACGTACATAACACACATCCGACCCCATACGGGTCTACCAGGTCCTCTAGCACAAGGTAATGCAGAAATTGATCAATTATTGATTGGCAGTGTGCTACAAGCCTCTGAATTTCATAAAAAACATCATGTTAATAGCAAAGGTTTGAAGAAAGAATTTTCAATTACATGGCAACAAGCCAAGGAGATTGTAAAGAAATGCCCTACTTGCTCTTTCTATAACCAAACGCCACTGCCTGCAGGGGCTAATCCAAAGGGCACCCAAAGGAATGAAATCTGGCAGATGGATGTGTTCCACTTTGCAGAATTTGGCAAATTAAAATATGTTCATCACACCATTGACACTTATTCAGGCTTTCAGTGGGCAACTGCTTTAAGTTAGAAAAAGCTGTCTCAGTAATCACTCATTTATTAAAAGTCATGGCTATCATGGGTATACTTACACAAATAAAGACGGATAACGGTCCTGCTTATGTCTCTAAGAAAATGAAACTGTTTTTTGATTATTACAATATCAAGCATGTTACAGGTATACCATATAATCCTACAGGTCAAGCAGTCATTGAAAGATCAAATCGAACTATAGAGGATATGTTGAACAAACAGAAAAAGGTGGAAAACACCCCCAGAAATAGGTTACATAATGCTTTGTTAACCTTGAATTTTCTCAACGCTAATGAGAAGGGAACAACGGCTGTAGAAAGACATTGGATAATGGAAAAGTCTACTGAACTAAATCAACCAGTTTATTTCAAGGATGTGCTGACCTCACAATGGAAGCCAGGAGATGTGCTACATTGGGGAAGGGGTTTTGCTCTTATCTCCACAGGTGAAGAAAAATTGTGGATACCATCAAAATTAATAAAGGTTCGGTTTGAAGTAGAGAAGCCACTTGTAAAAGATAAATAACAATTCTTTCATAAGGATGGCGAACATACTGATGGTAAGAAATACAGATAGGTTGGAGGCAGGGTTCTTTTCTTATCTCCACAGGAAAATACTCATCTTCAAAAAATTGAGGGACCCTGAATATTTAATAACTGATGGATGGACACATTTTGTAAGTATTAATTTATATATATATATTTATATGTATATATATGTCTTATTAAACATTTCTTTATAAATATGTAGAGCTGGTTTTGAAGTTGGACTCTGGCTCAGTCCCTCTCCAATTCCAAGCCTGTTATTAAGAGAAAAACCCAGAGTTTCTGGAGTTTCTGTCTCATGTCAAGAGCCATGATATGGGACAGAAAGAAATGTGAGTTTAGAAAACATCTTTGCTTTTCTTCATATCTATCATACTTTTCATTGAATATATCTATCATGCCTTTCATTGAATATAGATATATATATGTCTATATATGTCTATATGATTAATGTCTAAGTTTTTTACAATGAACAATGAGTTTTTCCTGAAGTGACATTTGAAGTTTCTAGGAAGAAGATGGGGCCCCACAACAACAACTCTACCTGGTTGATATGACGTCATGATACTGATAGCTCTACTACAAGACCTATTTTGGATACCAGCTACACAAGACGATCCCAACTTGGTTAGCTGAAATGGTGCACATCTTGTACAACATTCTGGCCAGACCTCCACAAAATACTCAGAGACTATTTGCAATTTTAAAAGACATTGATCTTGAAATTTAACCATCATTTTACTTTCACAGGATCCCCCAGAAAGAACGTCGCCCCCATGACAGCTGGAAGTAATTCTAGAGGACGACGTCCCTTCTCCCAGTAAAGTTTACCCCTGGGTTTAGGGACATCATTTAGGGGTTGGGAGGTTGGGGGAGGAATTTTATAAGCTCAGGGATCATTTTGAAAAAAAAAAAGAGGGAATGATGGGATAATAGATTTATAATTGTGAGTTACTGCTTTTAGACAAATATATTGGTATCGATTCTTGTATATTGATACAATGTTAAATTATATTGACTATTGTATGCATGTATGTTTCTATGTCTGTTTAAAACATTTTTATGTATTGACATATATTGTATTGATATATATATAGTATATATTTACCATATTGCAGTGTACATTTCTACCTCTGATTAAGATACTTATATAATGTTTGTGTATTGATATATATATTTGCCATATTGCAATGTATATTTGTACAGTGTTTATATTTGGAGGTCATTATCCTCATTTGTTACACAGTTGTTTATTGTCTTAGTCTTTAAGTTAGATAGATATTGAGAATTATATAGATAAATAGTCATCTAAGTTTGTTATTTATAATTAGACTAATCAGGTTCTCTAGATAGATAATCTTCGACCTCTTCAAAGAGCTGTAGAAAATGGCCTTTAATCTAACTTAGAGTTTCGTGATAGTGAGACACAATTGCTCCTGGCAACACCGCTCTATTCCCAAGAGAATGTTGAGCATCAAAGACACTCCACCTGGAGCCTTTCTATTTGGCAGAACTGGCCTTTGGGCAAAGAAATGCCCATACCTCAACCACTGACAGAGATTCAGAGCGTGCATCAATGGATAAAACAGGACTGTCATATCCTGCCAAGACAGGGTAAGATAGTTTTGAAAAGTTCCTTGCCTTTAATAATGGTATGTCAGTTATGTTAGGCCTTAGCCAAAATTGGTTGACTCAACGTTGCAAACGAGACTTTGGGTGATTGCCCAGGTAGTCAGTTGTCTCTGTCGATTGTTGCACATTTTGGATATATCTCGTTTGTTGAGTAGTGTTTATTTCCTTCTCAGATCTTTGACAGAGTTGAAGATATTATCATTGTAGTTACTCTCTACATTATTTGGACTCCTTGAGATAGAATGTTTAGCAAAGCTTTTGTTCTCAATATTGTTTGTTATATTGATTATTTGTTGTTATTGTATATAGTTGTATTTGATTTAGTTCTGTCTTATTTAGACAAAAAGGGGATATGTAGGGATAAGTCCCGCCACTTTGGGGGCGTGTTCGCCTCGGGCTAATGTTGGCCTAAAAATTTGGCAAGCGTGCTCCCAGCTGTCCCTTCTTCTGCTTTTCCTGGTCTCCGCGGGAACTGTGGTTCTGTAAGTCTATTTCGCCATTAAAGCTGTCTATATAGTTTTACAATCTGTCTGCATTCGTTTACGCCGTTACACTGTCAGACATTCTTCAGGATACAGAAGAAAGTGACTGACAAACTGCCAATAAAGGAGGAACTGTCTTTAAAATTTCCTGCTTCATGGAAAAGTCTACCAGATACTATGGGCCTGTGAGATGGATGCCCCAATGGTACAGAAGAACTTTGGGTGAATGTTCTGGAGTGAGATGTCTTTATTAATTCTAGAGTTTTGGAAGTTACTTACAATGCACTTCCTGTTAACTTAGGTAATATTATATCCTTATGGAGTCTTTGATGGAGTTGAAGAATAGGTAGTTATAGTTTAACTTAGTTATGATAAAAGATAAATTAGATATAAAACTTTACACTCAGGAAGATAGGATAGATGATAGAGTATTTTCCTTAATTTGTCAAATGTAAATGGATTAAATATTGTAACTATAATTCTTGCTTGATAACTGTTTTGTATATGTAATTTTACTTTGTTGAAGTTAAAACCTTCCTTTTTATTAGGACAGAAAAGGGAAAATGGTCCTTCTGTTTATGTGTTGCTTTTATTGGTTAATGAATAAAGAAGCTGCTTGGGCCGAAGACAGGGCAGAATAGAGCAAGGCAGGAATTCCAAGCAGAGATAGAGGTTTAAGAAGGCAGAGTCAGGGAGATGTCATGTAGCTGTTGAAGGAAAAGGACATGCTGGAATTTTACTTGGTAGGCCACAGCCTTGTGGCGATACAGAATAATAGAAATGTATTAATTTAAGACATAAGAGTTACCCAGAAATATGCCTAATATATTGACCGAGAAGTGTTGTAATTAATATAGTTTCTGTGTGATTATTTGGGTCTGAGCAGTCTGGAAACAAAAGAGCAGTATCTGCCTACAGCAGTTCATCACTTTGTCTCTCATATTTCAGGCTCCTGAAAGAACTCTGGCTCTTTCCTTTGCTGAAATGGAGAATCACTAGATAATTCTAAGGAGAGCAGTGGAATAAGGTAAGGACTGCTTGGCCTGGTGTTCTGAGAATGGGATGTCAAAGTCATGCAAGCAGAGCAAGTCAGAAATCTACATGAGGAAGGTGAGATTGGACAGCTTCCTTGTCTCTGAAACCAGAGGCATTAGAGTACCCTACCAGGTAGCAAGTGTAATATGAGCAAGAAATTGGAAATGACTCTGAAATGTTCCTGTGAGCTGTAGAGACATGAACTTAGCCATCTGTTCCAAGATGGCTTGTGAAGTACACTCGCAGAGCAAAGGAAAGTAAAAGCACCCAAGTTCTGAGAGCTTCATTGACATGAGGGATCAAACATAGACACATTTTCAGAATTTTTCTTTTTGGAGTTGTCCTTCCTTCCTCAGTTGTAGTAAGATATGTGGATTCTGAAAAAAGTGAGTTTAATGCCACAGGCTTCTAGGAATCTGTCTCTAGAGTTGCAAATTCCTGAAAGTTATCTCAGAAGAATCTAGAGGTCTGAATATCACAGGCCAGCAACAACGTTTTTGGTGTAATAAGTGGAAGAAAAAAAAAACCCAACAAAAATTCTTCAAAAAGTGTTTGAATATCATTGTGAAGTTATTTTTAAGTAGAGCAGATAAAGTGTACTTTCAAAGATTTTGTTGGGATCAAAACCACCATATGGTTTTTTAAAGTTCTTCGTTCTCCTGTTTCACCCTGTCAAACGCAACTGTTCCATATCCATTGTCTTATTCTGTTTATAGCTTTCACTTGAGAATTCTAACACCACCCCCACACATGATGTTTCTCTCCTCCACTTGACTCTCTGCATCTTGTCTGTTCTTTTATTTCCATTTTACTTTCATATTTCTTTGCTTCAGCTCCTCCATGCTTTTCTATGTTTAATTTTAAAGCAATTCAGTTTCAAAACATGCAATTTGAGAAGGCCCTTTTCTATCACACAATTACCCCTTTAAAAATGGGTACAAATCAATTTGTTGGCTTCTAAATGACTCACATTGTGAAGTTTTTCCCCTTTGCATTTGGCTTTTGGACAAGTGAGACAATGTTTTAAAAAACCTTGATCCAATTTTTGTAGTACCTTTGTATTTCCAATTGGATGGAGTAATGGCTGTCAAGGTTTTCATGCACGGATTTCAGAATAATTATTGCCTCAGAGATGACAAATCAACCTGTAAGTAATGTTCTTTCACAGTTTAAAATTACACACCAAATAATCATGAAAGTGGCTTCTCAGACACTACCCATCAGCAACTTTAAATACTACATGAAAATCTGGTCTTAGAATTTAATGACACATGTTCTTTTAATGTCCCTTTTTTTACTAGAATATTAGAAAGGTTTTTATTTAATATTCATGTTACACTTTCTCTCTCTCTTTTTTTTTGAGGATTGCAAATGGGTGGCATTAAGTAACTTCCTAACATTTTGAGCAAATAGGATAAATTTATTATTTTGGAAGAAAAATCAAACAGTGGAAAGCTCTAATTTTTTTTCCTTTAAAGGGTCAAATCACAGGAAGATGTTATTCTATGAGAATTCCCTGGTTTCAGAGACCATGTCTAAATGACTTTAAGCAATGACATTTACATATAAACAGATCATTTCCAAATATTTTTTAGATGTGAAATATACCCACAGAGTGGGGTTTTGGTACAAGAAGAGACCTGCATGTATTAGTTTCGAAAATAACCAGGAGCTCTGGGTTCTAAGTACAAAAGAATGAAAGACCGGCTACTTTAAGCAAATTAGACAAGTAAGCATATTGGTAAGACTAAGAAAGTTCATATAACAACAGATGAGCATTGTCCAGTAAGTATGTTTTTAGCTAAATTATATTGTGGGATATATATACACTGTGTGAAGATATATTGCTATGATTGGTGCAATAAAAAGTTGAATGGCCAATAAACTAGACAGGAGGTATAGGTGGTATTTCTGTGGTGAGAGAGGAAGAGGAGGAGGAATCCAGGCATGTGAGAGATGCCATTGAGAGACAGAGGGAGTTGGACATACATAATGAAAAACAGGTAAAAAGTCATATGATAAAGCGTAGATTAATAGAAGCAGGTTTGTTTATGTTATAAGAGCTAGTGGGACCAGCCTAAGCTAAGTCTGAACTTTCATAATTAATAATAAGTCTCTATGTCATTATTTGCAGACTGGTGGTCCAAAGATAGTCTGACAAGAAAGCTTGCTACAAAATTATAAGGAATCATAGGGAATAAAGTCACAATCAGAGCAGATAAACATATCTGTGCAAGGGATGCAGGCATCAGAAATTTAAAAACCACAGGCATTTATGTGTGTGTGTGTGTGTCCTCAGTTCTTTCCATTTTCTTTTCAAATCTTGAAAGTGGTTTACAAATGAGCTCCACACCCAGGTTTAGCATCTGAGTTTGTATTGCAAAACAAAGTCAATAACTTAAACAAAGTTTCCCCTCCCCTTCCATTGTGGTTTTTCTTCCTCAGGGGTCTTCAATCACCAAACAAGTGAGCAGGGTCAGATGGTTTGTGGATTGACGGAGATAGCTCACCAGGAGACAGCGTCAGTGAGTCAACTCTGCTTTATTCCGGAGTATAGGGAATATATAGGATTGGGGATGGTAGTTGAGGAATCATCTCATTTACATTAAACACCATGCTTCTATCATAAAGCTCCTAGAACAAGTCTTAGTAATCATATGTGGAAGCATAGTCCTATTGTAAATCTCCTAACACAGTGTCTAATTACCATATGGGCATTGGGAGGAGCTCTCTAGCAGAGAACTATGCCAAGGGTCACACTGGAGATAAATCAAGCGTCTGGGCTTACAGTTTTGAGATAAGCCCACCCTCTGGGCATAGAGACCTCCACTATGGGCACTGAGAGCAGGAAGTCTCAGTGGAGAGGGAATTCTCCATATTGCTGAGTTTGGAGAGAGTTGCTAGGCTGTATTAGACTGTAACTTCTGACTAGCAGGGCCTCCAAACAGTTTTCTCAGTTTCTTTGTTTCTAAAGTAATTATCTTTCTATCAGATCAAATCAAGCTTTGGAATTGGCACTGATTGTCAAACAATTTTAAGAGTTCATTAAAAATGAAAACATAATCAATAGCATCCAGGTATATGTCTCCACTAGAGTTGAGCAACCCCACTGCAGCAAACATGTAACATAACTTAAGCACAAGAAAAAGACCTTAAAATAGCCTAAATGAATATGACAGAGCTCCTTAGAGGGGAAATGAACAAATGTTTAGTTTTTGTTCTATATTATTATTATGTTATATTTTATTATTATCCCTTAGAAGCCTGTTTGTTTTCTAATGAGAGACAGAAATGGGGCGGAACTGGATAGGGGAGAAATGAGGAGGAACTAGGGGTAATACAGATATATTATGTAAAAAAGAATTCATTTTCAAAAAAGGGGTGAAGAAACAAAGCAAAACAAAACAAAACAAAACGAAAGACATGAGTAATGTTTCTACTCACTGCTGTGCAGGATATAAGTACAGTTTTCTATTAGCAAATTATTAACATGTTTTTCAACCAAAGATTCTCTTAGTATCTCTGTGACTAACAAGTAGTTTAAGAATTAGAAGGCTGTCAAACAGGAATCTATAGTTGTACACTGGAGAGAGGAGTTGAGGAAAAATTTCATCAGGCAACTCTGGGGTGAGGGAGCAAACACAAAGAGCTTCTGAAAACAGGCTTCATTCCATTTCTTAAAATGTTCAAGGAGACTTAAGGTGATTATAATGCCAAGTAATAAATGTAATTATCTCTCACTGTTTTTGGAGTTTGGCTTTTATTCTTTAGAAAGTTGTCTCATGGTTGTCATTCACTGATTCACTCATCCATTTGCTACTAATCCACTCATTTATTATGTGTTAGAAACTCACAGTATGCCATCCCAAAGCTGCAGACAAAGCAGCGGACAAAGGAGACAGGGTAGTTTCTCTCAGAAAGTTTTGGATTATTTCAAATGGGTTGAAGCAGAGATGCCAGTGGCAGGGGCAAGAAGTGCAAGCAAGAAGGCAGGCAGTGCCATGTTGATAGCAAAATGGGATGAAATTCACAGACAGGGAAGAGTGAAGGTGACCTGCAGCTGGAGGACAGAGCAAAAGGAAAAGGACAGAGTCCAGCACAGGAGCAGTTTGTGCTGTGTTGTAGAAGCAGAGGAGAGTGACATGCTTGAATGAGAAAATTGTCCCTTCTGCTAACTCATGCTGAATACCTGTCATCATTGGAATACTCACTGTTTTAGGGTCTGGGTCAGAGATTATCCACATACTATCTTACAACTTCTTCCCAGGACCCCTAAGGGCATTGGTCCAGTTTATATGCAAAGGCAATGAGATCCTGTGGGTGTGAGCATCGTCCCCAAGGTTACATAGATGTGATGGTTGGGATGGAAACTGCTTTGACTGCTGTGATCCTGGAGCCTATGGTTTTTTCAGGATATTGCCTTTGAGCTCTCAAGAAAATCAAGAATTTGAATTGTATTCCTGTTTGTGGGTTGATAGTTTAGTGGGTATTGTGTTTGCATTCTGAGCATAAATTGGTTTAAATTAGGTACTCCTGAGACATATCTGGAGCCGTCATTAGCCCTTATTCATAAAAGAATCAATAAAACATAGTTGTATAGACCCACCAAAGGGTCTAAGTAAAAAATATACTCTTTTTAAGGAATGTTGGGCACATATTGGAATAATAAATTTTAAGACAGATGGTGATCTTAATGCAGGCATTGAAAGATATGAAAGAGTCCATTTGTGTAAAGACGCTCTGGGAATGAGCTAAAGTGAAAGATGTCTGGGGAAGAGTGATACGAATACAGTGTACAGTGACCTCAGATGGGATTTCGTCAGAGAAGTCCAGTGAGGTGGGGCTGAACTTTAAAACATCACCTGATATGTTAGTGACAAGGCTCAGTAAGTGATGATGGTGCTTGTGGCCTGGTTACTAAGTAAGGACAGAGCTACGGGGTGAGGTAAGGACAGCAGTTCTTGGAAACCACCTCTAGTCAAGGACAAACATAGAGGTGCCTGAGGAGAGACAGAAATCTACTGCAGCGAGATGGTTCATGTGGAAACGGCCCTCAGTGTCTGCTAGACCGAGATCCATCTGATATCAGGCACCTTGATTCTGGAAAGTGAATATCACCGTCGGTCTTGCTGCCTGCAACTCTCTGGCAGGTGACAGCCACTAACTGATGCAGCAGAGAGCAGTTCTCTGTGCGTCCATGATGTCAGGGAAGCTATCCTGGAAGAGGCAGATCTAGGGAATGGTACTAATGTCTGTGCAGAGCAGCAGCCAGGTCAAATAGCTATAGAATCGAGAGGAGAGACGATGATTTGCGAAAGTGCTGATGGGAAATGGTTGCCTTGAGTAGTCACCACTTCCAAGATGTGGTGGGAAGAATGTGAGATTTTTGACAATACTCTTATTGTGCATAGTTCCAGTCAGCTTTTGAGTTGAGCAGCAGAACTTGAAGGCCATGGACTCCCGCTCTACCAAGCAAGAACACCATATGGTACAGCATGATATTGGAGTTCAACCTGAAGACCAGAGAAGCAAAGCAGCCAGTCACTGGCTCTTACCTTGACCTCAGTCCAAAATGGTGACCCTGTCTCCAGGAATCCTCAGAATGAGACTGAGAGACAGGGTTGACATTTTTGGACCGAGGTCGAGGTAAGAGCCAGCGGCCGGCTGATTCGCTTTTCTGGTCTTCAGGCTGAATTCCAATATCTGATTCTTGGTTTTTATTAATCGTGTTACAATAAGGAGTTTGATAAACGTAAGAGATTGAAGTCAATAGAGGTTTCAGCTTGGATGTGAATATTGCATATCTCTATAATATTCCTGTTTTGATTAACTTTTCCTTTTCCTTCTTTTCTTCTTTCCTTCCTTCCTTTCTTCATTTCTACCTTCCTTCTTTTTTTTTCTTTTCTTTCTGCTTCTACTGACTGTTAGAAAACTAAGACTTTGGATACCATTTCCCACAAGACAGCTCTAAAGATAAACTGAGTTGAAATTACATATGGTGGCCACTAGGTGGCTCTAGTAGCCCGCAGAATGAACTTTTCCAAGTAAAACAATGAAAATAAATAGAAGTATTACTTAAATAAGTAAATTGAATTATGAAAGACTTTATGCAAATGCTTCCCAGTATGGAGTAAATATCTAACAATATAATTTGATAAACATTCAGTGCCATCTTTAATCAGAGATTGTTTAAATTCTACCCTTGTTCTCAGTCCAAACACACATTATGAAATAAATGCTTCAAGAAAAGAGAAATTGAAGACTGGTTTCCAGTTTATTGAACACAACCAAGTATTTGGCTTCATGTGAGCATCTCTCTCTCTCTCTCTCTCTCTCTCTCTCTCTCTCTCTGTGTGTGTGTGTGTGTGTGTGTGTGTGTGTGTGTACATTGGTGAAGGCTGGAAGTTGACTTTAGCTAATTCTTTCTATTGTCTTTTACCTTATATATTTGAAAGAGGGTCTGTCACTGATCCTGGAGCTAGACTTACTGAATAGGAAGGTTCAGGATCTTCCTGTATTTTCCCTTCGGCACATAGCCTCCCTCACTGGACTCATAGGCTCACACTGCAGTGCTCAGCTTTGATGTGAATACTAGGGATTCCAACTCATACTTTCACAATGAGTACTCTACCCATGGATTCATCTCCCCAGACCCGACTTCACTTTACTATTATCTATCTATCTATCTATCTATCTATCTATCATCTATCTATCTATCTATCCATCCATCTCTATCATCTAGTGATTTTCAAGCTGAAGCAGGTATCTATCTATTTATATATAATCTAGTGGTTTTCAACCTGAAGCACCTGGAGATTTTGTTAAAACCCAACTTGCTGAGCCTCAGCCTAAGTCTGCTTCCTCATTGTGTCTGGAACAAAATTTTACCTGCACTCACTTTACACACAAGGCTGATCCTGCCAGACCCAGAGTTCACTCTGAGATACCTGGTCTCATGTATTTCACATCAGCTCCAAACAGGAATCATTAGAAACTGGGAAATTTTTGATACAGAGGTAGATGGGGATGTACCTCCAAGTTTCCTCTCTCTTCGTTCCTCTATTCAGTGTGTTTGCTTCATCTGAAACTCAACCTCTAACTGTGCATCCATTTCCCTATAATGAATACTCATCAAAAGGCCTTCCTGAACCCCTGAGTAATTGATGCTTCAAGACTCCACTTTTCCCAAGTTTCCCAAGGCAGATCACTTTAGTCTACATTTTATAACATGGGCAAACCTTTAGTGCTTGTACTTAATAGTTTCTTGTGTTTTGTGCTATTTATGTTCATTTGAGTCTCACTTTTAGCAAGATTGAAAGCAACCTATGAAGAAGTAGTAACAAAAATATTGGAGAGATGCCTTTATAGACAAATGCTAAGAGTTATGTTTCTTACAAAACTCAAGCCCAAATGGATCAAAGGCCTCAATATAAAGCCAACAGCACTGAACCTTATAGAAGAGAAAGTGGAAAGTATACTTGAACAAATTGACACAGGAGACCACTTCCTACACAGCCAATAAGACAAAATGGCAGCCTAAAAATGGAAAAAGAGCTTCACAAATCCCACATCAGACAGAGGGCTGATCTCCAAAATATACAAAGAACTCAAGAAATTGGTCATCAAAGAACAAATAATGCAATAAAAAATGGAGTACAGACCTAAACAGAGAACTCTCAACAGAGGAATATAAAATGGCTGAGAGAAACTTAAGCAAATGCTCAACATACTTAGCCATCAGAGAAATGCAATTTAAAACAACTCTGAGACTCCATCTTACACTTGTAAGAATGGCCAAGATCAAAAACACTGATGACAACTTATGCTGGAGAGGTTGCGGGGAAAATAGAACACTCCAGCATTGCTGGTAGGAATGTAAGCTGGTACAGGCCTTTTGGATGCCAGTATGGTGATTTCTCAGAAAATTAGGAAACAACCTTCCTCAAGACCCAGCAACACCACTTTTGGGTATATACCCAAAGGAGGCTCAACCATGCTAAAAGGGCATGTGCTCAACTATGTTCATAGCAGCTTTGTTTGTCATAGCCAGAACCTGGAAAGAGCCTATATGCCCCTCGACCGAAGAATGGATAAGGAAAATGTGGTAGATTTACACAATGGAGTACTACACAGCAGAAAAAAAATGACATCTTGAAATTTGCATGCAAATGGATGGAGCTAGAAAACATCATTTTGAATGAGGCAACCCAGACCCAGAAGGATAATTACCATTTGTACTAACTCATAAGTGGTTTTATACCTAAAGCAAAGAAAACCAGCCTACAAATCACAATCTCAGAGAACCTAGACAACAATGAGGACTCAAAGTGAGACATACAAGGATCTAATCCACATGGGAAGTAGAAAAAGATAAGATCTCCTGAGTAAATTGGGAGCATGGGGACCTTGGAAGAGGGTTGAAGGGGAGGGGAGGGGCAGGGAGAGGAGCAGAGAAAAATGTAAAGCTCAATAATAATCAATAAAAATATTCCAAAGCTAAAGCTTGAAAAAAAACACCCTACTTTTTACTTTGGAGATTAAATAGAATTCTTGCATAGTATAGTATTTGCTAACTTCAGTGCAAATTGGGAAACAAGAAACTTTAAAACTAAAACTAAGAGAAAACAACAAAAAAAAAAAAACCCAAAACAAATAAAAAAAACTCTACTTGGTTTTAAGTGTTTAAACTGCCCAAGGGTAGACCTGGGAAAATGTGATTTTTTCAGGTACATTTTGTTACAGGAAAGTGACTACTAACATAGTTATGTCCATCCGTCTGTCCATATGCTTAAACCCGTGGGTTCTGGATGCCAAAGGCAAAATAAATAATGCACAAATATGGATCACGAAGCCTAAGGCACTGAAGTTGAAAGCTGCAGAACTAAGACTGAGGCAGGAAGCAGGTGCCCCCTCACAGTCATGGAAAGTGGGGTTCACTTTATTGTTGCTGCTGTACAGTTGGATTCCTGTGCAATTGCGTATGGTTTTGAGCTCAAGCTTTCTAAGAGAACTGCAAGCTTACTCTGCTTAGGTGAGATAAAACTGACTGCACTTAAAATCAGAACATTAAGAGTGGATGAAGCAATGCTTTATTGAAATGCATTTTCAACCATAATGCTATTGTTGCCTTTGCTTTCTTACACAGATACAGAAAATGAACAAAGAACACAAGCAGCTCCTTTGCAAAATTAGAATATTGTACGCTAATACTTTCCCTGAGCTCACAGGGCCTCCTCTAGATTATGGTATTTCTTGTTATATTCTGACACAGAAAATGCGCCTCTTGCACAAATCTTTAGGTATGAATTCTACCAGTGTTGTAGTGAGAAACTTGAGGCCGTCTTAAGTGTCAAGTGCAAAATCAGAGAGTATAGATTATAGCCTCTGAATATAATATTTTTTGTTTGGGGGAGGACAGACTTTAATGTAGCCTAGCTTGCCTTGAACTTTTTGTGTATTCAAGCGACCTGAATGTGTCATTCTCTGTCTTCCCCTCCTGAGGGCTGGAAGTACATGCATGCACCACCATGCCTAAATTTATGTGGTGTTGTTGACCCAGGACCAACTGAGTCACACCCCAGCCCCAACAATGAACCCTGAGAATTTGTCCCTCTTATCTAACCAAAGTTTTGTTTTCCATTGTTTGCATTTTTTCAAACCATCTCTCTGTAGCCATGCATTTGAAGCTTATAGAAGGGCCTCTGAGGAAGGAGTAGGGAACAAGAAGTGTGTTTTAACACCAGAATGGGTAAATAGTTTTTCCCATCTGACCAAGTGACCCTCCTATCTAATTCTCTTCTGTGGCAGGTACGTGCTGGTTTGGGTCTAACCTGGTGTTCTAGGTGGGATAGGGGTCATGGTATAACCACCTTATTCAGGTTTTCTCAGCCTCCATTACTTTTCTCTTCCTGCCCTTCTACCTTTCCTTCCTTCTTTCTTTTCTACTGAACATTGCCTTTCCATTATGCACCCACCGCCACTCATCTTCTCCCTCTTACTCAATCCTCCTGGCTCCTCCACTCAGCCCACTTTCCATCTTCTGCACATTCTCTGAACCGAGGGCACCCTTCTCCTTGCCACTAGGTTTCCCCAATCATGCTACAAAGACTGAACTTAGATGCAGCAACCCCACACATCCCGTACTCCTATGATACAGCAAGAACAGCAGTTTCACATAGCTTGCTGCTTTTATTTGCTCTGGTCTCTGCCATTTCAGCTTTTCTTAGTTCTTACTGAGGCAGCTAATTGTTGGGAGCAGTGAGACCCCAGATCCTGAATTTCTTGTAATCCCCTCATCTAAGTGCCTACAGCTGCTCTGAGCACAAGCCTTCAGGAGTTCCTGATGGCAGGAGAGTGGTTTCTGGTGGGTTTGGCTGGGGCGTGGCTATCTCTATATAATCTGCCCCTGAACACAATAAAGGGGGCATTCTTGGGGAATTCAAGGATGACCCGTGTTGCTGTCGCTATGTCCGTGTGTGTCTGTGTATTTTAACCTCCAGCCCCCTTGCCCGAAGCTCGGTAACTGGGTAATAGCGCACTGAACGCAGACACGGTGCGCGGTGTGCGGCAGCTAACGTCTTTTATCCTTGTCCCAGGACAGGGCCTGGGGTACAACTAGAGTCAATGAATGTCAGCAGAGTAAATGAAAGTGTGTTGTTTCTCCAGCTAATAGTATACATTTTCTATTTCACCTCAGGTATTTTGTTTTTGGACTTCAGTGAAGAGCATTCATTCCTTTGGCTGAATGGAGTATATGCAATTCTATAAAGCTGCATTTTAATTGATCTTTAAGGGACCGTTCATTCATCTGCCCTTTCCCTTCCACGTGTGCTCATGTGTGCAAGTCTAGCCTTGTTTTTGAGACAAGGTCTCTTACAGGCCTGGACATTACTAGTTAGGTTAGGTTAGCTTGATGGACAGTCCCAAAGAGTCACCTTTTCTAGCCTTCCCTGCACTGGGATTACAAGTGAAGCATGGCCATGCCCAGTGTTTTATAGGGTTATTGAACAGAGATTCCAGTTTTTTTTGCTTGTGAGGCAATCCCTAACTGGCTCAACTATCTCCTTAGTTAAGTATTTCCTACTGTTATGTGTTGTACTAGTCAATGAGAATACAAAAGATGCACCATGACAGCTCATCAACTTGCCATGGACTCTCCTGGGATGTCAAGGGGAAATTAAAGAAAACAGATTCCTTCCTTAGACTGCCAACTGCAGCATTTCTTCTTTTGGAAGTTTTCTTTCTGAGTAAACATTCCCATTTCAACAAAAACTTGAGTGAGGTGAGGGCAGGACCAGGTGACATATTGATCTAGTTATAAATGGTCCTAAAAGGCCTCTCTTGGTTTTGGCTAAGATCTGAGCTCAGTCAGCTCACAAGGCTAAATTATTTCTAGGTCAACCATTTCTAGCTTCTCTTCTCCCAAAGGAAGGCTTAAAGCCTCAGATAAAAGATATTTTCTAAGTTATGTAAGCCAGAACATAGATGGCTTTTGTTTAGTTTCAAGTTTACTTCCCTTCCCAGGCACATAGAAGGCACTGGCTGACGTTGTGAAGCCATCACTTATTCTTTGCTTCTCAGCCTCCAGAAAAGTTTTGGCATCTGACTTGAGTGAAAGGGAAAAGTTTTATAAGAATGCAGAATGTCAGCATTTTGCTTTCTGCTGTTTCTTAAGTGATGCCAAGTTATCTGCTGGCTACTTGTAGCAGAGAAAAGTACTATTAACTATTCTCTGACAATTTCTGCGAGTTTTTTTCCCCCAACATCAACTTAAAGTAGACACGACAAAGATATTAGAATTACAAACACAGGTACATAGCAGCATTAATATTCTGCAAAGATAATAGCTCACACCAGCCTTTTAAAAACATATTTTCATGATACTCTCTCATCTCTTGTAAAGTAGGTAGGATGGATTTTTACAGAGATAGCAAAGACAAATAGCATCCCTTTGTAGCTGCTGGGTGACCGGGTTGCAAATCATTTGAGTATAAACAGTGTGTACTCTGAGACAAAGGAGAAAAAAATGCTGACAGGACATTTGATTTGATTGAATTTATGATATTGTAAGGGATAGCCAAACGTGGGAAAGGGAGATAGGAGGGAGTGAGCTGATGTAGGGGTTGAAGAAGAGAGGCCTGCAGTAGCTGTCGCTTCCATAATCACTCTGCTTTGCCCATGTGACTAACTGACCTTCCTCAGTGGTCATGTTTGACAGCCTCACAGAATAATTTCACCTTAATCTATCTCCCTTGTCCAGTCCAAGTAGCAGGAATATAGCAGCTCTACACAGAACCAATAAGTTCGTTTCCAGAGACAAATGGGTAATTCATTTTCCCTGTTCCCTCCATCACTGATCTTGTGGTTCAACAGGTACCCAGGTTGTCAATTAGGTCTAATTGCTGCTGCTGGTGGTGAAAGATTCTGAGACAACTCTCAACAAAGAAGAGGGTTGTGAGCCCTCACTCACCTCATGTAGAGTAGGCCCATGAGACTGGACACTTTACGCTAGTACAACACATGGCAGAACTAGTGAGATAAGGTCCTTATGAGGCGCAGGGACCTGTCTCATTAGGACCTACTACAATACTGAAAACCACCTTGCAATTCATTTTCCCAGAAAGAGGAATTTCACCTTTGCATCTGTAGATCTTAGCTTGCTAGGGGAGGATAAAAAGTATTCCCAAAGTTAGGGTCACCTTAATTACATCGGGGAGAAAAATTCCATGCTTATGCCCTGCCTAACAGAAACAGTGGGAGAGAGTTATGCCCAGTGAAATAAGATTTTTATCACACTTCTCTAACGTGTCAAAGTTTCCTGAATAAAGTTGGGTGAGCAAGAATTTCCTTTAAGGTCTTTTGATCTGATGGACAAGAAGCAATGGATGAAGAGTAGCTCCTTTATAACTTTGCAATTAGCTACTGTACTGCAATTGGAAAACTTCAGAAGGATTGGTGCCCTTGGCATCACATATTCAAATAAAAAAGAGCTGCTTTGCAGTAGTCATTATATTCAACCAGAATCTTGAAACAGGCGTTTCATGACAGGTAGCCAAAGCAAGCTTCAATAATTGCCAACTGAAGTTATAAATAGTGTTCCTTTGAAGCAAAGTCCCTTCCTTCATATTACTAAAAAAAAGTCTCCCCCAAAGCAGAATTCTTTCAGCCTTTACCAGCTGTTCCAGATGTTATGATTTCACATGGCAACCAGATTCTGAGCTAAAACTATAATAAACAGAAGCATGGCTTCCAACCTATTCAGGGAAGTGCATCATAAATGATCTTGTTCACCCATCGTTTACATCCTAAAAGAGTCTGTAAGTGGTTTTAAAGGACTTGCTGCTTATTTTCCCATAATCTATTAGCACTGAGAAAGAATTTCAACCTAGTCCACCCAGCCTGCTCCAGACTTTAAATTTTAAGAAGGAACAATCTTATTGTTTTATCATTTATAAAACAAATGACTAAATATAGTTTTAAAAACTGGGTTTGAAATCATTTGTTTAGGACTGAGATTGTGGGTCGAGTGGGGGCACAATTATTTGCAGAGTTCTCATTATGGCCGCCAGATGGCACCACGAGACCAGGCCTTCAAGTGTTCAAGTGAGGCAGACGCACTGTTGTCAGTGGTAGCGGGGATGGGAGAAGGGCAACAGCAGTAGTTTATAGGCCCGCTCAGCTTTCATTTTCTTTTTGCTGTGTTTCTCAAATATTTGCTAGCTAGTTAGCGCGATATTCCCCTCCCCTTATGTCGTGTGTGTGTGTGTGTGTGTGTGTGTGTGTGTGTGTTTAGTGAGCTTGCTTGTGCATATATGTGTGGAGGCCAGAGATTGACTCTGGGAGTTTTCTGGAATGCCTTCCAGCTTATATTTTGGAAATGTTTCTCATTAAACCTAGAAGGACGCATTGTTCTCCTTTCCCGCCACTGGTATTCCAGGCATGTATCACCATTCCTGGATTTTCTTGGGTGCTGGAAATCCAAACTCAGGTCCTCATGTTTTTCCATCAGGAACTTTATACAATGAGCCATTACCCTGACCCCATGATGAATTTTAAAATTTAAATTAATATCTTAAACTGGTACATCAAATTACAAACATTATACACCATGCTAGATTTGATATGTGTGTACCATGCTCAAAACAGGCTAGACATATTTATACCTTCAAACATCTTTGACTGTTCTGTGGTGAACATATTCCAAACCCTTTACTCAATGTCTTTCTGAAATGTTCAGTGCATCCATTACTGCCATTTATAGTCATTACTGTGGCAGAGTACTGTTACTTCTTACCTTTATCTAACTTAATAGTACCTGTTTATCAACCATCTGTCCTTTCTACCTCCTTGCTACTCTCCCCAGCCTGTGGCAATCTCCATCCTACTTCATTGAAGTGACAGGGTTCAACCTGTGAGTAAGATCATGGAACATATGTATTTCTGGATTTAGTTTATTCCTCTTAACATATTGGTCTTTATTTTCATTCGTGTTGTTGTAAACAATCCTGTTCATTGTAATAGCTAAATAGTATTCCACATCTTTATAGAGACACACTATAATGTCGTTGATGGCTACTCCAGTCATTTTCATCTCTGTAATATTATGATTTGTTTTTCAGTTAGCATAGGAATGTAGATTGTAGCTCTGACAGGTTGATCTCATTCTTGGTGGATGTATACTGAACAGTGGCAGATCATATTGTAGCTACCTTAATTTTTTTTAGGAGCCTCAAGACTTTTTCATTTAGATATACTGAATCATATTCCTTCTGCTGGTATATAAGAGGTTTTTATTCAGTGTGATATTAAAATTACCTGCATCTCCCCCCCCCCCTCTCTCTCTCTCTCTCTGTGTGTGTATGTGTGTGTCTGTGTGTGTGTGTATGTATTGAACCCAGAGCCTCATGCATGCTAGACCACTGTTATATCACTGAGCTATAACCCCAGTCAAAGTGTGGTATTTTAAAAATAGAACTTACATAATGGACTTATTTATTTTTTTACATTAGTTTTAAATTGATTGGCCTAGTAACTCAGACTTCTTATTAACTCTAATAACTTATATTAGCCCATTATTCTTGTCCATGTTAGCCATGTGGCTCGGTACCTTATTTGGTGAGGTAGTCACATCTTGCTTCTTCTGTGGCTGGGTCACAACTGCAGACTGCTCTTCCCTTAGTTCAGCAGTTTCTATTTCCTGCCAGGTTGCCCTGCCTAAACTTCCTGCCTGGCTACTGTCCAATCTGCATTTTATTAAAAATAATACAAATGACAGGACAAAAGACCATTGTTCTACCCTCCCGCCTTTTCAAAACAGGAACTCTGAATCGAATCTCCCGTGTTTAGCTTTTCTACTGATCATTATCCATAACAACTTGTAACCAACATTCTAAACAAAGGCAATCATCCATAACCCATATTTTTGGGAATGTGGGCATAGATGGACTTATTTTTAAACTAAAAACTCTGAAGACACATAGAATGAACTTCAGACACCTTACTCTAATGTGTGAAGCCTTACAAGGTCTGGTATAATCCACTTTTCTTTCTTTTATTGGTATGTGAGTGTGTGTGTGTTTGTGTGCGCAGGTGTGCATGTATATGTGTGTATGCATGTAGAGGCCAGAAGACAACCTTCAGTGTCATTCCTCAGGTGCCACCCTTACTTTTAAAAAAAGATGGTGTCTATCTTTTTTCCCCCTTCAGATAGTCTCTCACTGGATTGAAACTTGCTGATTAAGGTAGGCTAGATGTCCAGCAAGTTCCAGAGATCTAGATGTTCCAGCCTTACCAACACTAGGATAACAAGTGTGTACCACCATGCCTGGTTTTAAAATTGTAGGACTTAGCCAGCCATGATAAGTTTAATAGAAAAAGACCACCCAAAGGAAGTGCTTAACTTCCAACCATTATCACCTGCCAGTGTAGGACTCAGCCACGGTAAGTTTACCCTGAAAGAATACCTGGTTGCAGGAAGGACCACAAACTGAGATTACCGAAGCCAGGAACAGACCATCCAAAGGAAATCCCTAACATTCCAACCACCGTAGATTCATCCTTTCCAGCACACACTCACCAGGACACCCCTAGACAAATGTCAACCTATCAGAGGTCCCGAACCTTACAAATCCCTCATCCCCCACCTTTACTACTATAAAAATCCAATTCTAACTGAGCTTGGGGGTTCTCCGATTATTCCAATACGTTGGACAGATGGAGAGACCAAGTTTGCCAACTTGTATAAAATAAAGGTTCTTTGCTTTTACATATCGGACTCCGTCTCCTTGTTGCTTTTAGGGGGGACTTCGTGGATCTGGGACTAACAGAAATCTGTTTTTTCCCCCCTAATCTCATTCTACACTCTTCCCAGCTGAAGAGCTCTAATCAATAGTAAGTAGAAAACAGTAAAAGTAACTGCTTTGACATTCACCCCTCAGAATTTCCAGACTGACCAAATAGCATTTCCAGTAATAGCTATCTATTAATCATGATTCACCAGCAAGATCACTGTTTAAGGGGTGTATGTGAAAGATCAGATGTACAACAAATTTACTATTTCTGTTACAGTGGCTCCTAGAAGTAACTACCTATTGCTTAAAGGTGATTTCTATGCTGAATTAGGGAGTAATAATAGCCACCATTTGTGAGGACTTAGAAGCTTACTCTTGTGACTTTCACAGGAATTCCAGGAGGAAGACATGGTCAGATTTATATTACACCCATTTTTCAGAGAATGAGAATGAGCCTGTGAGCTGGAGAAGAAATGCAACCCTTGAGATGTAGCTGTGTAGAAACTGAGTGGGGCATCCCAGAATGAGCTTTCAGTGAGCATCTTGAGAAACAGCTCCCACTAGGTATCTTGAGGTTCCTCCTCTGGCTTTAATTTTTTTTCTCTCTGGATACAACTGAATACAGGAAACTCTTTTTTATTATAAAAAAATCTGCTTACTATGCAATTACAGTCATTCAACAAACATTTATTGAAAGCCTATTCAGTACCAGGCATGTGAACCAAAAACCAAAACAGAGCAGAATCATAGCTCTCCTCACTGAGCTTATGTTTTCAGGGCATAATTAGTAGGTAGTCAGCAGCTTTTGGAGGCTCTGGGCAAGAGTGTTGTGTTTCAATTTTAAATAGAGTGAACAGATGATGTACTGCTAAGAAAGTGTTGGTGGAGGGAGAATATAGCATGAGTCAGTGCTAAAGACCCTTGGTGAAGGACATCTCAGCAGATACGACAGTCATGACCGAATCACTCATGGCAGCCAGTGACACTGTGGCCCAATGAGGGCAGTGACAGAGGAAGGAGAGAGGATTAGGATATGGCTGTGTCTAGGGGAGGAAATAGGTTTATTGCACTCACAGGTTCATGTAACAGTTCAACATCAAAAACAGTGAGGGGAAGAACTCAGGGCAGGAACCTGGAGGCAGGAATTACTGCAGAGGCCATGGAGGAGAGTTTACCACCCATGGCTAGTTCAGCCTCCTTTTTTTTTTTTTTTTTAATAGAACCAAGGACAACCAGCCCCCAAATGGGCTTGGCCCTCTCCCATAAATTACTAAGAAAATTTTCTATGGGTTTACCTAGAGTCCATTATGGAGGTATTTTCTCTGTTGGTGTTAACCTCCTTACAGATGACTCTAGGCTGTGTCAAGTTGACATAAAATCAGCCAAAGCAGGGTCTTTCTTGGGATGTCTTGAAAGCCATTTTGCAGACATTGGCTTGATTTCTAAATGGGAGAGAAAGCCATTGGAGAATACCCAGGAAAGGAAGGAAATAAATTGGTATGGTGATATCACAGGATTCCCTGTTGTGGGATATTCGATCACACTGTGAACTGCAAAGTTGCGTTTTCATTAATTAAACCTTGAGGCAGAGTGCTGTGGGAAATGGTCTTTCATATTGCCACTGTATTATTTTTAATAAAATGCTGATTGGACGGTAGCCAGGCAGGAAGTATAGGCAGGATAATGAGAACAGGAGAATTCTGGGAAGAGGACGCAGTCCACAGTCGTGACCTATCCACAGAAGAAGCAAGATGTGACTGTCTTGCCGAATAAGGTACCAAGCCATGTGGCTAACATGGACAAGAATAATGGGCTAATCTAACTTATAAGAGTTGATAAGAAGTCTGAGCTACTAGGCCAATCAGTTTATAACTAATGTAGACCTCTGTGTGATTTCTTTGGGACTTAACAACTGCAGAAACTGGGTAGGACAAAAACCACAGACAACAGCAGAGCCAGCAACCAGCTAACATAAAGTAATCAAAGAGTGCGAGGGAGTCTGGAAGATGGATGGAGAGACACAGAGATGCATAGGAAACAGTAGGGAGAGTCTGAGTTGTGGAGGTCTTTTTGGTTTGGTGGAGCAGAAGAACACTCTCTTTTTGAGACACTGGGGAAGAAGGAAGGTCAGTTAACTGCTTCTCAACCTCTCTGAAATAGCAGGTTTTTATCCAGTCTCTGACTTCTGAATCTTATTGATAAATAGAATGACAGAGATTTAGTTAAAAACTACATTTGGTGGCAGTGGCAGGAGGCAGATCTGGCAGGACATAAAAGTCCCACCAAGCCACTGCCTGAGAAGTGGGCCAGTATCTGTGGAGCCTGCAATTACTGGCTGTAAAAGTAGATTCAGGTGTAGCCACTGTACTGATGGAAAAACAATTTCTCTAGCTCCCATTCAGATGAAGGGGGCACAATGGTGGAAAGAACATGGTAGATACTTTTTTTTCATGGCTGTGACCAAATACCTAGAGAAACAAACTAAGTTTTGCTCAATTTCAGAGGTTCAGTCTATCATGGCTGGGTGGTTGCTGGAGCAGGTAGGTGAGCAGAGTAGGGAACTTGGCTGTAGGCACAAACCAGGATGTGGAGAGTTTTGGGTGGAACTAGAAGGAAATATTAAACTTAGGGTCTGCCAGAGCAAACTTCGCCAGCCATATTTTCTACAGAAGGCTCTACAACCTTCCCCAAATAGCATCACAAGTTCAAACACATGTGGTAGTGGGGAACATTTCACATGCCAACCATAACAGCGGGAAAAAATCACAGCAAACCAGTAAACTGTGAAGGGATTTTGCTGGCAGATTTTGTGTCAACGACACCAGCTAGAGTCATCAGAGAGGAAGAACCTTCAGTTGAGGAAAAGCCTCTATGAGATCTAGCTGGAAGGCATTTTCTCAATTTGTGATCAATGGGGGAGGACCCAGCCTATGGTGGGTGGTGCCATCTCTGAGATGGTGGTTTTGGGTTCTATAAGAAAGTCTGCTGAGCGAGTCAGGAGAAGCAAGCCAGTAAGCAGCTCCCCTCCATGGCCTCTGCATCAGCTCCTACCTTCAGGATCCTGCTGTTTTGAGTTCCTGACTTCCTTCATGGAAGTATAAGACAAATAAGCACTATCCTCCCCAATGTGCTTCTTGGTCATGGAATTCCAGAACAGCAATTAAAACCATAACTAAGACAGGGACAGTAGCAGAGACCAGGAGACTTTACATAGACATAATCCTAGGCTTTCTGATTAGAGATGGCTCGGAAAAGTGGCGTTTGGCTCATTCTGGTTTAATGTGATCTTACATTTTAAACATGGAGATATTTTTAAAATATTAGGGATACAACAATCTGTAAGGTTTTTACATTAGTATGTATGCTACACTGATATTGTAGCTTTTTTCTTGTTAAAGTTTGGTTATTTTCCCTTTGAGAGAATTGCTAGAACTTCACCAACTACTTTATTAGATTAAAATTATCTTGATTATTTTGCAAGATCCTTGAAAGAATGTTTCCTGGGTCTGTTTGGGAACCATAATATCTGAGGATTTAAAAAATTTTGAAGAAAAATAAGAGTTGAGGGATGATATTAATGCTTTGTGTTATAAACTAGTAAATGAAAAAAACTATTTTTTTAAAATTTATTCTTTGAGTCTTTCACACCATGCATCTGATCCCCTTTATTTCCCCATCCTTTCGTATTCACCCTCTGCCTTTGCAACCCCCTTCCCACCAAAATGAAATTTAAGAGAAAAAAAGAAACAAAGGAAAATGTTTTGAACAAGAAATTTAAAAACAGTAGCATCATGAAAAAAATTTAATTAAGTAATCACAGGCACTCAGATTTTCAATAAATTCCAGAGGTATACATCAAGGTAAGATTTTCTGAATAAAAAGCATGAAGTACTTACCTGTGAGCCATATGATTACAGAACACATTAATCCAAAAGTTAGTATCTGTGGGAAATATTATCAGAGGCTAGGGTAAAACTCAGACAGGAAATTCCTTCTTCTGTAAGGACAAGGATTTTAATTCAATCCCCAAGAACCTATATCAAAAAACACTAGGTGTACTGGTGTATACTTGTTGTCACAGTGTTAGGAGGGCAGGTCAGGAGTATGTCAGGGGCTTTCTGGACAGTCATTAGTCTACTCTATAGGCTCTAGGTTCAGTGAGATCTGGTCTCTAAAAATAACATGGATGGCAACTGAGGAACTACAGCTGAGGTTGCCTGCTGGTCTCTGCACATATACAAATGTACTAGCAGACATAGGAGCTAACATGAGGTCACATGTTCTCTCTCTTACACACACACACACACACACACACACAAAGATAGATGATAGATAAACAGTCAGACAGACAGAGATCTTTAAGTCTGAGACGGATCATTTTTGTGAATGAGAACTTCATAGTTTGACATAGTGTAAGTCTTTGATGTGAAGACTAAAGAAATTTCTACTTGGGGGAGTTATACTGCAACTTTCAAATATATGTTCACATATTTCTGCCTACACATCATTTGTCTCAGAGAATTATCACCATCCACCCATTCTACAATCAATAGTTTTAGAAGTCTGGTTTTACTCTCACCTGACAGTGTCCATCTCTATGAAGTTGACCCATTTCCTATCTTCTTTCTTTACATTGCATTTTAACTCTCTCTTTTTAGAAAATTCCCCAGCCTCTCACCTAGTTTGTTGCCTCCATACCTGCTCCAGCTCAGGCTGTTCTTAGCTTTGATACCAAAGTGAAGATTACTACTTCAGACCTGACTCTATACGTTATGTCTTTAACTTCTTCTTTTTTTTAATTCAAGGATTTATTTTATTTGTTTAAAGTTTTAGTTCCATCTTAACTCTTTTTTAAATTTTTTTGTTGAAAAGATTTCCACCTCCTCCCTGCCTCCCATTTCCCTCCCCCTCTCCCCATTCCTCTCTCCCTTCCCCCACTCCTCTCTCCCTCTCCTCTCTCCCCATTCCTCTCCCCTCCCCCCACTCCATTCCCCCTCCCTCTTGAGTCTGAAGAGCAGTCCAGATTCCCTGCCCTGTGGGAAGTCCAAGGTCCTCCCCCCTCCATCCAGGTCCAGGAAGGTGAGCATCCAAACAGGCTAGGCTCCCACAAAGCCAGTTCATGCAGTAGGATCGGAACCTATTGCCATTGTCCTTGACTTCTCATCAGCCCTCATTGTCTGCCATGTTCAGAGAGTCCAGTTTTATCCCATGCTTATTCACTCCCAACTTCTATTCCTTTCCCAAAGCTAAAACTTCACCACAGTGCACAGTGCTTTGTGTTCTATTACCACCCTGTTCTGCCTTCCTCTTACTGCCATCCTTGCACTTCAGTCCCACCTCAGCGGAATGATTAGTAGTCTCTTGTGTGACCCATGAGCTGTTATGTCAGTGTGCTTTTGTGCTCATGGTAGCTGTCTCCATGGTTCACATTTCAATGCCTGGGTTTTTTCCTACCCTTGTCAGCACCAAATTCCAAAACCATTTCCTCTAGGAAGTCTTTCTTTCAAAACTCCATTTTCTGAGTCAAGTACCATTCCCATGTAATTCCCTAATGTTTTTATCATCTAGTTATAAGTTTAAATGGAATTGTTGGAGTAAATAAAGCTCTCAATTGGTCAAACTCTAGTCAGTCTCTAATATAAAAAACAAGCTTAATAAATGTGAAGTAACAGAGCCATAGCAAACTCATTTTTCTATGATTCCCTAGTGGATTATGGCCACACACATCAGTAATTTTAGAACTTTGGGTTGGATCTTCATTTTTGTTTCATTTCATTGTTGAAACTTCATTTTTATGTGACAGGGTTTTATATAGGTTGTTATTGAATTAAACAATGTCTTTCAAATCCATGTTATCCTCTATTGATACCTATTAGCATTTCCATTTTTTATGGTCATTGCCTTCTCTCATCTTCATTTAAAATGCAAATATTTTATAAAATAGATTATGATACACAAATTCCTCATTGTTATATAGTGACCCAGATTTGATCATGAAGAATCCTCGAGGATCAGCAATCTGTTTCTCCAGCAACCCAATCTGAATCAGTTTAGAAGAACAGGGTGATGGAGAAGCCTTGTTTTCTTTCTATGGTTTCTTTGTCTGTATAAATAGCATGAATTTCAGTCTTAGGACCCAGCAATTTGATAAAGGCATTTAAGGATATAACTCTGTGAGCAAAGTTTTATCTATTACCTGATCCTGTGGACATGCTCTGTAAGTTGTCTTGTCTTCTGGAGGGACATAACCATATGCCCTTCCTATGATATGTCAGCCAAAAATGACTCTCTGCTTTTATTTGATACCTGCATCTTTATCATATTGCTCACAGTGACTTTTTAATTCTGCATAACTTTACATCCTCCCCAACTTCCTTGGTTGACAACAATTCTATCAAGAAAGTGCCTCAGAGCCTCTGTGACCATTGGAAACCAGCTAGAGACAAGCTGAAATTGATTGAGAGGGCTAGTGTGGTTCTCATCCTGTGGCTTATGACTCCTCTGGGGGTCAAATATCCTGCCATTCATATATTTACATTTTGATTACTAGCAGTAGTAAAAAATACAGTTATGAAGTAACAACAAAAATAACTTTATAGTTGGATATCTAGAACATGAAAACTATATTAAAGGGTCGCAGCATTAGGAAGGTTAAGAAACCTAGTTGGTAGAGCGAAGAAGGTGTCTGTGAGCTGCTCTTGCAATGAAGCTGGAAAGTCTGATGTGGCTTTAGGCAGAGTTTGGAATATAAACCTTGAAAGGCACGTGGGAGGGACTTCAGTGGGGCTGGGTGTGGCATAAAGAAGATTGCATTTGGACAGATTAGTAACTTTGATAAGAAGCTTCTATGAGATATGTTATCCAGGGCAATTTAGATATTGCTTAACTGACTACATTCCAAATAAAAGCTTACTGATTTTAAAGGGTTCTTACTAGCTGAGGGAATCCAGTTCTCTTAAAGGGACAAGCTTCTTACCAAGTTATTCTTCAGTTAGTGAACAGGAGAAAGGATCATACAGCTTTTTTTCCTCTCTTCCACCTTTCTGTTTTATTTGGGGTTTTGATATTGTGGTGAGGTTGACTTTTAGTTCTGGGACCAGGAAAGAGGGTGGACTTAGTTGAGAACAACTTCATATTATTTTTTCTCTCTGAGAACAAATATCAAAAGAGAGGTTCAGACAGGGCATTTGCATCATTATCACTTTTTAGCTTTCCACATTTTGTCTCACTCATTTGTATTGTATTTTCAGATAACTGATCGTGGTTTTGTGATATGGGATTCCCCTCTGTATGCTGTGATTACCATTACTGAATAAAGAAAGCTGGCTTGAGCCTATAACAGGGCAGAACAGAGGTAGATGGGGAAAACTAAACTGAATTCTGGGAGAAAGAAAACAGAGGCAAGAGAAACCATTTAGTCTCTCTGGAGACAGACGCTGGAACTTTACCTGGAAAGCCACAACCTCATGGCAATACACAGATTAATAGAAATGGGTTAAGTTACGGTGTAAGAATTAGTCATTAAGAAGCTAAACCTAATGGGCCAAGCAGTGATTTAATTAATACAGTTTCTGTGTGGTTATTTTGGGGCTGAGCAGCCGGGAACAAACAAGTGACCCCCTCCAACAGTTTTCATTATCCAAGAGCATCTGATGGCTTTCTATTGTCTGTATGCTACATTCCAAATTTCCCAGGTTCATGAACCCTTATTGAGCCTACCCAAGATGTAGCTTCCACCAAGGGAAGCTGAATGTGCTGCAGCAATTCCAGTCCTGGTGATTTTGTCCATTGTACTATTTCCTACTTAGAATGTGCCTTCACTCCTTCCCACTTATACAGAAAGTGCAAACATACTCAAATCCTTGCTGTCCTATGCCTGACCTTGCTGAAACTACTTGGGCTCTTGCTGTTTTTTCATCATATCAAAGTCTGGTGATTTCTTCAGAGAGTGACTGAGTGGAAAGAAAGCAAAACATAAAAGGATTGATGTGTATGAACGTCAGTTTCCAGAAGCAATTTGTCTAAACTTCTTCCAAGAAATAAATGCCTTCAGGATATGCATCTTTTAGTTTGTCCTCCATAATATCACATGTCTCTCTCTCTCTCATCATGGCGCTCATTCAAGATCCACAGGATATTGTTGCACCATTAACTCTATATAGCCTTTGGGGCTCATGTGATGTCGTGAATCCAGAACACTCTCAGTGACACATAGTCATCATTTTTTTTTTTTTGCAAAAATTCAGACAGGATTTATATAAGTCTAGTATGAGGGGTGTTTCTGGGACACTTGTTTGTAATGAAAAGTGTGATAATTAACACTCTCCTGCACAGCAGAGTTAAAATAAAAATGTGTGCATATCCCTGAAGTGTTCTCTTGGGAAAGACCTAAAACAAATTGCTGGAGGTACGGGCCAAGAAAGATGGCTTGGCATGATGGTACCAAGTCTTCCTGAAAGTACAAAAACATACCTTAGATCTCTAGTTGTTGATGCAAAAAACTTTACTCTCAAATCCCGTATGTGAGTGGTAGTAACTGACTAGTTTTCGACAAAGTTAGTGCAGATGGACTTTAGTCCCAGGGGATCAGGACATCCACACGCCCTGTCAAGTTCTGTGGTATCATATCCATGTGTGCTCTAATGCAGCAAATGTTCTGTGGATAATATCTGCTCTCAGAGCTCTATCAGATGGAAAGTGAGCTTCGTATTTGCTCAGCGTCTTAGGCTACAGGTTCCTGTATGTTTAACCCAGAGTTCTTCCAGCTGCAATGGAATACCCTTAATGGATCATTTGGCATATGTGGAAATGCTTACATGAAAGAAGCTTCTGAAAAATTTAAACTAAACCTTTTAGAACTTCCCAGGAGGAAGCAGGGTTGTGTTGAAAGACGATATAACTCATGACACCAAAAGTCTTTCGTTAGTCTGTGTGAAAAGCACATTACCTTTTTTCATTTTCTTGACTTCATTTTTTTAAAAAAGATATTGCTTCATTAAATGAAACATTTTAGAAGGTGTTTATTTTTTTCAGAAATTGCATATGAAGGTAATAGACACAGATTGCTATCCAGAAAGAGCTATATTTTATATGGGCTTCCTCATTCATTGTTTTTATAGGTAAATTTGCAAGGATGTAGGGGTGATGGTTTCATGTGTGAAGCAAATACTCAGACATTAAAGTTAATTTCTGTTCAAAAGAAATGTATGGTGTCTAAATTACAAATATTTAAAAGAGGTTTTAAAATAGTGGGCTGTAGTAATTATTCTTTAATAAAGTGGAATCCACACTTTGGTTGAGATGACTGAATTTAACAGTCAGCATTTTTTATTGCACACACATTCCATATGTTTATTTAGTTGATGGAATTGATAGTTTTCTTTTTGTCATTTTTGGTCAGGGAAGTCAGTAGATCACAGTATAAAACCTAAAAAATTTATCCAGTCAATTGTCCAGCATGAATTTTTCTTGTTAGTCATACAAATAATGTTGGATGATCCTTGGTCCACATAGATTTAAGTTGGAGACACAGTATAATTCAATGTAGTCCTGTAAAATTTTTAACAATCTATTTAGGTGATTGTAGCAGCAATTATAAGGAATATTGTAGTTCAGTTTTCATCTCTTCAAATACACACAGCAATTTATTTTATATACAGTTTGAATGCATAACAGTAATTATGACATAGTTACCCAAAGATATCTGAGCTATGTGAATTAAAAATGGTCTTCATGACCTTGTATTTCTTTCTGAAGCACCTATAAAAAGGAAAGATTGCTTTTTAGAGAGGCGAAGGATAATCAGAGAGCCCTGGGGGGAGAAATCTCTTCTCTTGACTATGCCCTGTACATCTGCTGCTTTTTGCTATGAAATGTTTACTAAAGCAAACAAACAGCCGCCCACATGATTTCTTCAGGGGAGTACAGGGCCTATATGATGAACTACATGCCTTCTTACACAAGGTTCAGTTCGGTAGTTAGTACCGGAGCCAAGACTAGAGTGTCATTAGGTATTCTTCAAATCACTTTTCAAGATGCCACTTTTCTGTCCGTTGTCTCCTGGTGGATTCATGTACAGGGATTCCAAGGTACACACTTAAATAGTTCCCATTTGACCCTGGCCCTCTTGTGTCAGCTTTTGATTTGATTCGGTTTCTCTTGGCCTGAGTCTAAGGTTTGGAGTGTAGTTCAGGAAGGTTTCTGAGCTTGATGATTCCTGACATAAAGGGGTGGGAGGTGCAGGTCCTACCTGCTCCCCCAATGAGATCTTATCAAATTTTTCAAAAGGTGGATTTTGAAAATAACTTGCTGCTGTTACATTTGAGAATTAGTAGCTGATCTGTTGAAGTAGTTATCATAGCTATGGTAAGTTATCCTGGAACACAACCTTCGAAATACAGATTTATCAACAGGAAGGCTTAACAGTGCTTAATTTTGAAAGCCATTCAAATTATGGGACTCTGGCACATATGCTAAAAAACAAAAGTACAAACAAAATCTCAGGAGAGAACATTGAGAGAATGTTAATTTCGTGCTAAATATATGTATTATAGACACTAGTATTTCCATATAGTCTTAAAAATACTTAAGTTCATACTTTCCTTAGCATTTTTTATTATGACTTCTATAGTAATCTGCAGTAGTTTTGTCAAAGTGAAATAACCATGCATTCTTATAATCATAAAAGTCTACAGTAGTATTTATTCGGCATAGTTTTGATACTAGAAAAAATAGATGTATTGATTTCACATGTAAACTGAGGATAAGAAAATGGCAAAGCAGAAATTTATAAGTCAAATGGGTGTTATAAGACAGTTTGTAATGTTGAAAAAAGGTTGTAGCCAGTAAGTTTAAGTACATCTGGTCTCTAATTACTGTATCTTTAATACACTGGGAAGTCTATTTTGGGTTAGGTAAGTTCCCAGCATAGAAACTCTTGCTGTAAATGGAGCCAGCTCTCTGAATTCTTCATCTCTACCAAAGACACTTTAGGTCAAGCAGGCACAAATGGTGCTCAGAGCTAGGAAGGAACTTATATGTCAATGGAAAAGTGTCTCTCAGGTGGTTTCCTGTAGGGATGTGAGGATTTTTCGTGTGTGTCTTTTTTTGGGGGGGAGGGGGGGTTCCAGACAGGGTTTCTCTGTGGTTTTGGAGCCTGTACTGGAACTAGCTCTTGTAGACCAGGCTGGTCTCGAACTCACAGAGATTCACCTGCCTCTGCCTCCCGAGTGCTGGGATTAAAGGCGTGTGCCACCACCGCCCAGCTTGTGTGTGTCTTTCCAGAAGCACTAGAAATAATACAAAATTTCTTTTTTTCCCTTCAAGCAGAGTGGGGTATATAGCATAAGTAAATAAGTATATAGCATAGTCAATTGCAAAAGCTTTAAGGACTGTTCGGGTACTGTGTGTCATAAATAGTCTCCGTGGATGGGAAAGACTGGCGAGAGCTTGGGGGAGTGGGGGGGTGGAGATGGAGGAAGGGCAGATATAGGAGCAGGGAAGAAGATATCTACATTATGGGAGCCATTTTAGGGTTGGTAAGAGACTTGGCTCTACGAAGGAGAGAGAGCACGAGCAAGGAATTCAGGACCGTGAGGGGTGCACCCACACACTTAGACAATGGGGATGTTCTACTGGGAACTCACCAAGACCAGCAGGCCTGGATCTGGAAAAGCCTGGGATAAAACCGGACTCTCTGAACATAGCGAACAATGAGGACTACTGAGAACTCAAGAACAAAGGCAATGGGTTTCTGATCCTACTGCACGTACTGGCTTTGTGGGAGCCTAGGCAGTTTGGATGCTCACCTTACTAGACCTGGATGGAGGTGGGGGTTCCTTGGACTTCCCACAGGACAGGGATCCCTGATTGCTTTTCGGGCTGAGAGGGGGCGACTTGATTGGGGGAGGGGGAGGGAAATGGGAGGCGGTGGCAGGGAAGAGACAGAAATCTTTAATAAATAAATAAATTAAAATAAAAAAAAAGAGAGACTTGGCTCTAGAGGGGATCCCTGGTGTCCACGGGAATGTCCCCAGCTAGGTCCTTGGGCAGCAGAGCAGAGGGTGCCTGAACTGTCCTTGCCCCACTATCACACTGATGATTATCTCGAATATCACCATAGACTCTTCGTCTGGCAACTGATGGAGATAGAGATAGAGACCCTCATTAGAGCAACGGACTGAGCTCCCAAGGTCCAGTTGAATGGCAGAAGGAGGGAGAAGATGAGCAAGGAAGTCAGGACCGCGAGGGGTTGGTCCACCCACTGAGACAGTGTGCCTGATCTTATGGGAGGTCACCAAATCCAGCTGGACCAGGTCTGAATGAGCATGTGATCAAACCGGACTCTCTGATTGTGGCTGGCAATGGGGGCTGACTGAGAAGCCATTGATAAATGCACTGGGACTTATTTTTACGGCATGTTCTGGCTTTTTGGTACCCTAGTCGATATGGATGCACAGCTTTGTAGGCCTGGATGTAGGGGAGAGGGCCTTGGACTTCCCACAGGGCAGGGTTCCCTGCCCTCTCTCAAGCAGGGAGGGGGAGGGAGAACAGTGAGTGGGGGAGCAGGAGGGGATTGGGAGGAGGGAAGGAAGTGTAAATATTTGAACATTTAAAAAAAGAAGAAATAGTCTCCGTGGCCAGTTTAAGGAGAATTAGGTTTTACTTGTCACTATGTGCTGTTCATCGAAGTTACTCTCTATGTTTGTTTAAGTACTTACTTAAGGATTCTGTTGGTTTTTGATGGGCTACATTTTTACAGTAATTTGAAAGTGGAAAAAACATTCTTGTAAGATGAAGTGGCCAAAAATGGTTGTTTTAACTCTCTCTTTATCTCTGTTGCCACCCATTTAGCCCAAGGCTGTGTGCCTGTTAGACAAACACTACCATTGAGCTAGCAACCCCAAGGTTGCAGACCAGCTTTTAACTTTTCTTTGATTTTTTAAAATTTATTTATTTATTAAAGATTTCTGTCTCTTCCCCGCCACCGCCTCCCATTTCCTTCCCCCTCCCCCAATTAAGTCCCCCTCCCTCCTCAGCCCAAAGAGCTATCAGGGTTCCCTGCCCTGTGGGAAGTCTAAGGACCACCCACCTCCATCCAGGTCTAGTAAGGTGAGCATCCAAACTGCCTAGGCTCCCACAAAGCCAGTACGTGCAGTAGGATCAGAAACCCATTGCCATTGTTCTTGAGTTCTCAGTAGTCCTCATCGTTCGCTATGTTCAGAGAGTCCGGTTTTATCCCAGGCTTTTTCAGACCCAGGCCAGCTGGCCTTGGTGAGTTCCCGATGAAACATCCCCATTGTCTCAGTGTGTGGGTGCACCCCTCGCGGTCCTTAGTTCCTTGCTTGTGCTCTCTCCAGCATGAACTTATGTCACCAGACAAAATGAAACAGAGGCACCTACGTTGCGGGCTGCAGACCCCTGGCCCCTTGACTTTCTTTGCCGGCCTCAGACCCTTTGCCTGCTGAAATGAACTGAGCAAAACAACTTATTTACCTGTGCCTGCAGTTGCTCTGAGCATGAGACCTTGATGGCAGGGAAGTGAATTCTGGTGGGTATTACAGCTGAAAATCCCAAGAGCTGGGGCATGGCTAACAGTTAAAGATCCCTATATAAGCTTCCCTGGAGCACAGTAAAGTTGGCATTCTTGTATTAAGGATGAGCTGTGTCCCCGTGTCTGTCTGTGTGCTTGCGTTTTTAAGTCTCCAGCTTAGTTTCTGGCTTGTGGACTGTCCCGTAGTGCAGGTACTGTAGTACATACATACACCTACATACCCCATGCTTCCTCCCAGGGAGAAGCCTTTCACCGACAAGTAGAATAGTCACAAAGAGATACTTGCCTTATATTTCATTTACTAAAGTTCTTGAAAATGACATTTGCTTAAACATCTTTGTAAATATTCTTCTTTTCCACAATAAAGGTTTCCGTAAAGATCCAGAAATTGCTGTAGAAGGGAGGTTTAGATCTATTTACTGGTGCTTATAAATTAGAAATTTTGTACATTTTATAAGTGCAGCAGTACACAAAACCATCCATCTCAACCTGAATTTATTCTGTCCATTTATGAGCTGGAAGATTTTTACCCTCAATACAATTAATTAACGAAACAGGACCTGTGTTGGTACTTTTGACAGATTGCAAAAACAAAGGCCCTTGCACATGGGCGTTATCGTGGGTCTTGTAAGCAGATAGGCCTCATATGTCCTATATGGCAGGTCCTTTGATTCTCCCCTAAAAACTTCATCATATTCCAATTGGTACTCAGCACTGCATGGGGCTTTCTACTTGTGGTTTTCTCTATTGCTGTTTTCGTTTCATTTTCAGAGTCAGCTAATCAGTTTCTTCATATCCAGATGATTTGTCCTTGGGATTTTAATTTTAGCTAGAATTTTTATAATTTCTGTTATCAGCTGCTAACTCTGCTGCAAATATCAGTTTGGAGAACAACAGAAAACACATGAAAAAAGACTTCATCTGGGCATGGAGATAACAAGCTTGTAATCTCAGCCTTCAGGAGGCTGAAGCAGGAGAATTGCTGTAAGATCAAGGACAGTTTGTGGTACAGTATGAGTCTAGGGCAGTCAGAGTTACCACTGTCTCCAAAAAAGCAGGGTGGGGAGATGAGGGGACCTTTTGTATAGTCTAAGTGAATCTGTTCAAATATATAAGTGGTCTTTAAAATGTTGATTTCTATTAATTTTTAGCAACTTTTTACATTGACATACCTATTTATAACACAATGAGATTTCATGAAAAGTATCTTGGTAACAGAGCAAGAGCACAGAAATATGGGAAGTCCACATCATCATGCGTGTGCCAGCAAGTCGTCTGTGGGTACTCTGAGGTTAGGTCATCAGATGTCCTGATGTGTCATTTTCTGCCTTATTTCTTTGAGACAGGCTCTCTCATAGAACCTGGAGGCAGCCTATAAGAGTCAGCAATCCTCCTATCTCCAGCCTCTACCCCTAATTCTGAGGTGATAGGTTTATGAGGTGACACCCAACTTTTTACATATGTGCTGGGATCTGAACAGAGGCACTCAAAATTTGCATAGCTGTAATTCTTAGCTATTGAGCCATCTCTCTACTCCTTAAAACTTTTGAAGACTAATTTCTGACAAATTTTAAATTAGTGAGTGATTTATTACAAGAGATTTGTTTGATGATTTTATTTTACTAACTTGGTTTTTTAACTGGTGTGTGTGTGTGTGTGTGTGTGTGTGTGTGTGTGTGTGTGTGTATTTGGAAGGTTCTGATGGAGTATCTCCATATTTTAGCAAAATCAGTCACGAGGCTCCAAGGGCTACGAAGGGACTGATACAAGCTGGCATGTGAGGACTAAACAGAGAACTCTTTGTCATCTCTGGCACCTGTAAGGTGGATTAGTTTGCAAAGAAGCAATGGGTCACTATGGTTACTAGAAAATGTAAACTCTTGGCCTTTGCCTCTTGATGATCAAAGCTATTTGATCCTTGAGTCAGAGAAATATACTAGCAATACAAGGAAATTTATTTTACACAAACAACCCCTAGTTAAGTAACCTTCTGTCCTGCCTATGGTTACAGCACAAAGTTCCAAGTGTGTTCTAATTCTGCTGTCTATTGTTCTAGCCTATTCTGGTTGATCCTCATTTGAGCCACCAGGGACTTAGTCATTTGGGAAAGAATGCTCTGATGTATTCAGAGGAAGAGGTCAGTGCAAGCAGTCCTCAGGATTTTTATTCAGGTCATGTGAGTTACAGAATGAACACCAATAGGCATTGCATAGAGGATCGAATAGATGGTTCATAGTCTTCATACTAGAGACTCTTCTCAGGGAAATCAGAGCCAGGTTTCAATCTGACCATTTTGACTCAAAGTAGTCAGAGAAGGCTTTTTTCCCTTTATTGAAATAGATATTGTTTTCATAAAATATATTCTGCCTAGTTTTCCCTCCCCCTACTCCCTCCTAGTTCCTTTTCCCCTCCCGTACAGATCCATACCCTTCCTGTTTCTCATTAGAAAACAAATAGGCATCTAAGGAAAAATGATAAAATAAAAAGATGAATGAAAAGCAAATTGGAATATGACAAAAAGGAGTCAAAGAAAAAGCACAAATATAAACAATGCACATAAACACAGAGTTACACATGTTGACACACAGGATCCCATAAAAAACTAAAACCAAAAGCCATAATATATATGCAGAGAATTTGTAAGGTTAAAAAAAAAAACTGACTTAACATTATAAGACAAAAAACCTCCAAAGATGCCATTGAGTTCATCGTTCTTGTTTTGTGCTAGCCAGTTATTGCTGGGCATTGGACCTACATTTAAGAGTGGTTTGTTTTGCAAGGGAAACTCCTTCGGAGAAAATGAAATTTTCATTTTCAAGTGCTATCAATTGGCTATAACTTCTGGGTTAGTATGGGGGCCCGTGTCTACTTTTCCTGTTAGCTCTAGGACTCCATCTGATCAATGGAGGCCCTGTGAATATTCCCATAGTCACTGAGTACATATGTGTGTCAGTCCTGTTGTGCCTAGAAGGTCTTGATTCCTTGATGTCCTCCATCCCCTCCCACTCTTTATGCTTCCTTTTCTGCAGAGTTTTCTGAGACATAATGTGAGGGACTGGATGGAGAGATCCCATTTAAGACTGAGTGTTCCAAGGTCTATCACTCGCTGCATATTATATAGTTGTGGGTCTCTGTATTTGTCCCCATATGCAGCAGGAAGAAGCTCAGAGGCTTTTTTAATACAAAACTTCTGAGGCGAGGGTGCAAAGAAAGGGGCTCCCCATCTGAGAGGAAGAGAGGACCTACCTAAACTCTCCTGTCATGCAAAAAGAGTCATGAGTACCGATCATGTATGATTTGTCTGTGTACGTGCTCAGGTGAACTTGTATGACTGGCTACAGCAAAAGTGATTCATGGATAGGGGAAAGAGAGTTGAAGTTTGGTTTGGGGTCAGAGTGGATTCTCCTAGTTCAAGTAGATGTACATTCCCTCTAGGAGGAGTAAGGAGGTTTTAAGCATGATCAGAACATGTGTGGTTAAGGAGACTCTTGTGAACCAGAATAAGGGCTAAGGCTGAAGAGGGTTCGTCAGTGGGGACATTATAAAGGCATGTAGACGAGGATGTCAAGGACCTGAACAAAGACAGCAGTACTGAGGTTGGATAAAGGATTTGAAGCAAAATTCTGAATTACAAGCAACTGGGTTTAGAAAATGGAGCCAAAAGGAGCTGATTTGAGACCCTGAACTTAAGAATTTGAGAGAAAACTTTGTCATGAACAAAAAGGTGTAGGTGAAGGGCAGACTGGGTTACTGGAGAGACATAGTTTCAAGTTGTGAAGCCCATACTCCATCTCCATTCATGTAGAAAAAAATACTTCTGTCTCCAAGACCAATCCTGCTATACCTGGCTACTGTAATGAACAGCTACAGAAAACTGAAATACAGGAAGGGGTGTGGTTAGCATGACATGATATTTTATACCAATAGGACACATATTTTAGGTTTCAGAAAACTGCAAATTTATACAGACTTGTCACAAAAATTGACTATATTTTGTGCACCAGCATGCACATCTGGAGGAGATGCCCTTTGGATTCTTTGGGCACCTGTACACATGTACAATGTCCACGAATAGGCATACATACTCACATTATTTTGAAAAGCCTATTTATTTTAGCTTAAATTTTTATCACTGTAATATTTTATGTCAGAACATTAGTTTGTCAAAACCTAGAGGATTACATAAAATATACAGTGCTTCTTATAAAAAGCTAAATTTGGAAGGAAATAAATAATATAAAACTCTAACTATGACTTTAATAAAGAAAAACTATCATGACAAACTTAATTCAAATGCAAAGATCTGTGTCAACATTTTCTGTGGTTGCTTTGCTATCTTTTCCTAGTCTTATCTAAATAACCCTTAGGGTTTTATTAATTCAGTACTTGCTTCCAATAAACCATTTAAACTTTTTTCTTTTACTCTTTATGTATTTAGGATGACCTTAAAAAATCAACCTGAATTAACAAGACTGCTGGTATAAAATTTCATAGAAATCTGAAAATATAGCTAAAATTATTTTGTTTAATTAATAAATATTATTTTCTGTTATATATGAGCAATTAAATGTTGAATTTTGTCTAGTGATGGATTATAACCCCTTTCTCTCAAACCAACTGGTAGATATTATAGTATCTCTGCCATTCAATGGGTGGCTGCAGATAAAGATAGAAACTTATGGAAAGATATATGGAAAATACCAGCTCTTCCTTTAACTTTAAGAAAGGATATTTATATTTTTCAAGCTTTTAAAATCAATTTACTTATTTTTCTCTTAAATTTAGTTTTAACTGCCTGTAAGTCATGAAACCAGTACATATTATGAAGTCCCTAGTCATGCTTATATATGTGTGCACCTTGTATAACATTTAAATTAGTTTAAAAATATCTATCTTCTCAAATGCTTATCATTCTAACCACTAGATATATAGAGCATACTGCTATTATTTATAAAAAAAACTCTAGGGAACAACAAGCAATCAGAACATTTTATTTTTATTTTATTTTTGAAGTGCTCATTGCTCCAATCTCCTGTAACCACCATTCACCTCTCATTTTCTATAAACTTAAATGTCTGAAATTCCACATATCACTGAGATTATATCATATTCATCTTCCTGTATCTGGATCATTTCACTTAACATGATGATATAATGCATCTGTGTTGCTGCAAATGATAACTTCAATTTTATGGCCAAATAGTATTTCATTGTATAGATCTCCTACATTTACCCATTAATCAGTGAACGGATACAGGTTGCTTTCAAGGCTTAAACATTGAATATTGCTGACTTATTTGGTTCGCGTATCCCCTTAACACACTGATTCCAATTTCTTTAGATATTTATCTAGTGGGTAGGACTTCTGGAATGAGAGTGTGTGCATAGATTTTTGAGGAACCTTCATATTGTTTTACAATAATGATGGTAGTAATTAACATTCCTACCAACAGTGTTTGGGGCTCCTTTATCTCAGTCTCCTCACTTGCAATGCTTTATCTCCTTATAATAGTTATTCTCACCCAGATGAGAGGTTTTTTTTAAAATTTGCATTGTGATGGCTAAAGCTATGGATATTTTAAAGTATACATCTATTTACCATTTCTGTTTCCTTTAAAGAAATGTCTATTCAGATCTCTTTCTTATTTTGTTTATGAACCCTCACTTTTAATGACTGAGCCATCTCTTATTGCTCATTTTAAAATTAGGTACTTGTTGCCTTGTTATTGCATTATGTAGGTTGTTTATGCATGTTGATTAATAGCACTTTATCAGCTGTTTACTTTGCAAAGGATTTTTCTCAATGTGCATATTGTCTCTTGCCTTTGTCTTACCCACTCACTTTTGCATAGCTGTTTCCTTTGCCTTTCAGATACTTTTTAGTGTGTTATGTCTTTATTCCTTAGAATTCCATTCGAGAAATCCTTGAATTCTTAATACTTTTATTACTATGTATGTGATTATGACAGTGATGGACACTTGTTTTATCTACAAAATTGCCAAAAGCCAAAGGACTATAGAGTCTATCTTACTTGGCTTCTTAGTTCTTTTTATTTGAGAGTTAAAATAATTTGTATGAATGTTTTAAAAAGTATATACATGATATACATGAATGTAACATTTATGTAACATTATGTTTTATATGTATCCATATATATGCCCTGAAACAATGTGTATGCTGTGCTCTACTTTCACTGACCTAGAGTAGGAAAAACTCCAAGTTCACTCTTTGACAGAGTAAGTATATATGAAAAGTATACGCAAATTTCAAAATTCAAATTGATGAAATGATATATTATCTTGTAGGTCAATGGGACAGAGAACAGATGCATAAAAACATCCATTCTATTTTCATTTCTCCTGGCTTGAAGGTCTAGGACCAAAGAATCTAACCCCATAGACATATTACTAAGCAAAGTCAGCTAAAGATTAATTGATTCAATTATATCATTTGTTTGCTTATAACGCTGTAGTGATTTTTAAATGGATTAGACAAACATTACTCATATCAGGAGGAGCAGAACAATCATGCTGGGAAATGCTAATCAGGGTTTCCAAACAGAGAGTATCTGATCAGATTAACTCGGCTAGGCTGGATGCTCAGTTTCCCAATTAGGTGATTCAAAATATTTATTGAAATATTAAAGTATCCATAAGGACTTTGGTAAAAAGAAAAAATAGTATTGAGCCTTTCTTGCAGTCAACAAACTACCTTAATTATGCAAGGCAAGTCTAATGCTCTGAGGAAACTTATTAGCAGTAGTCCACAAAGAAAACCTCATAGTTTTTCTGAGACATCCCTTAGGGAAGTACTGAATTGACTAATTCAGGATGATGATGACTACTCTCAGTTTTTTTTTCTCACAATGCTCCTTCAGATCAACTTGCACACACTGAATTAGCCCAGGACAGCAATAAAACAAAGTAAAAAAAAAAAAAACCTAAAACAAACACAAATGATGACTGACTTTATTGGAGTTATGTGTTGGTGCTTTCTTCCCCTTCTATGTGTTCTCTGCTGTGTGTGTGTGTGTGTGTGTGTGTGTGTGTGTGTGTGTGTGTATGGTTCTGTGTGTGTCTCTCTCTGTGTGTATGGGTACACACAGGTACATTATGTGCATTTTTGTGTGTGGTTATTTGTGCGCACGTGAAGGCTACAGGACAAGTTTAAGTGTTGTCTTCCTCAGAAACTGTCCTCAGGGTCTCTCATTGGCCTCATGGGGTAGGCCTGTACAGCTGGACAATGAGCCTCAAGGATCTGCCTGTCTCTGCCTCCCCAGAACTAGGATGGATTGCAAGTAGGTATGGCTGTGCCAGCATTTTTATGTTGGTTCTGAGACTGAACTCAAGTTTTTGTGCTTGCACAACACTTTACTAATGTAGTCATCTCAATTGCTCTTACTTGTTTTCTTGAAAGTGTTTATCTCTGACCTACATAAAATCTGTGTGTCCTAGCTCAAGTGTGTGAGAAATTTCTGGTCTCAGAGAAATTTCTACGATTGTTAATATTCTAAGACCTCCCCTTGCATTCAAGCTAACACAGTGACCTGTCAGATTCAGGGATTCTGGAAAAAGATATATTCCTGTGTAAGAGTCAAAGAATTTTATTACCTTCTACATAGCAAGTAACTTTTTGGTTCTTTTGTCACTTAGATCCCTTGGGTGCAATATGGAGTCTTCAATACTGTATATGAAGGTAAGAGACTCTGTTTTTAGAAATCTCCAGTCTTTTATGGTGAATATGCTATTAGCAAACCTCCCTATCTTTGGCCTAACAGGGAGACCATATATTCAGGATAACGGATAGTAGATTTTTGCCTTCTGTTTCAAAAGTCATCACTGGTAACATCCAACTGTTTAAACATTGTAAAAAGAGAAGAATGGTTGTCCTTGCCTCTACTCAGAAAAAAAGACAAAAGAAAACACAAGCAAAACACCAAAACCAAAACCAAAACAAAACAAAACAAAAACTGAGAAAGAATCATGGAAAGCTATCTCCCAAGACAAAATGTTGGCCTCTGACTAGGATGTTGATCACACTTGTGATGATTTTTTATGAAAAACCCTGGGATCTGCATCTCTGGAGAGCATGCGCCTTTGTCTTCTTCATTACAACTGATGAGTACCAGATAGAGTAAGTGTTTGCCAATTCCTTTGACATACATGATAGTAGTGTCCTTTCATATTTCATATTTCTCATATTTCTTCACTTTATTGCATGGGGAAGGGCTAAGTGGATGGAGCAAACAGATTCCACTGAAGATCATGTAAGCCTTCTGCTGCTCAGAGGGGTATTTCCCTGTCATCGATGAACAATAGTGGCTACAGAAGCACAGAAAGGGATTAGACACAGGAAAAACAAGTTGCCTAGAAAAAAAAGGAGTGCAACAGCTAGCCATATGACAAATAGCACACAAGAGGTGGCCATGCTCACCTAGATAGCTTTTCAAAGATTCTTGGGGGTTTTCTGGTTACAAAAATATGAAGAGAGAAAGGAAGAGATAGAAATCACATTAGTGTATGTCATAGGGGAACTTTGTTAATAAACTCTGTGTATGCAATGAAGGGGGAGACTAGAGAATCAGGGTGGACCTGAAGCCAGGCAGAGTACAGGATGCAGAGGACTACTCACACTGCTTCTCAAGGGCTGACTACTGACTGAACAATTTTGATCCAGGAAGATATAAGCACAGATTTATAGAACCTTTTGCAGGAACTCGAAGAACTTCCCTTTGATGTCAGTTGAAAAGTTGGGTTTTGCATACTCCATGTTTTTGTTTTATTTTTCTGAAAATTATATTTTAAAACCGTTTCACAAATATATATTGTTATATGATTAGTAAGTGAACTTGGTACCAGTTTGGACAGAATAATAGAATAACAGAGGAAAGGGGATTTAGAAGGAATGTGATGCCAGCAATTCCATTCACATGTGTTCTGGCACCCAAAGGAGAATAGATTACAGGTGCTAACACTAGATGATACAGCTAAATTTAAGTGTGAGCATGAGGGCTTGATTCAAGGTAGCAGCAAGTAGATATAGGAAGAAAAGGAAGAGTGTAAGGGGCAATAGTGACACTAATACCATGAAGCACTTGCTGGGTGGCAGTTATGATCCTCTAACACTCCATGAGTTAGCAATTGTTTCTGTTATGCCATTTTTACCTGATGGGGAAACTGAGGCAGAGATGAAGTAAGTGTCTATAATCATCTAGGTAGTAAATTCCAGAGATGAAGTTTGAATTCAGGAAGATTAGCTTTAAGCACAATATTATTCTACAAGACAGAAGTGATTAAGACTTTGTGAAGAGTGGATGATGACAGCGTGTCAGTTCACAGGTGCAAGACATTGGTATTGACTCAGGACTCCCAAAACCAACTTCTCAGCACAAAGGAGATTTATTCTCCCCAGAGTGACAAAAGACAGGGAATAAGAGTCAAAGACAGGAGATAGAGGATGGAGGAAAAGGGGAAGGAACCAAGGGAAGGAAGCCAGGTATACTTTTCCTGGGGGACAAAGGACTGCCTTTGGATAGAAAGAAGACAGATGAAGTACATAGAAAAATGGTGATTTATGGTAAAAGGGGAAACTTGGGGCTGGGATGAGGTGTTGAATTTTAATTGGGCATGTTAATGGGGTGAATCAAAAAGGGATGTCGATTGCTGGACCTTGGTAGTCATGCTCAGGAGAAGGAAGTGACCAAATATGGGAACAGATCTTAGTCTTAGAAATGTAATCTAATGGTTTTTTTTACCAAGGCAGAGGGAAAGGGAAATAGGACAAGACCTACCAGAGCCAGGTTCACCATGCTCACCATGCTAGAGCTGTCCAGAGTCCCTTCAACAAGTTATCCTCCCACTCCTCTAGCTGGTACAGTTGATGGTTCTAACGCAGTGCAGAGGAGGAAGCACAATGTTGGTAAGAGGATAAAGTGGAGAGTTCATACCTGGATATGAATGTTTGATCTATAAAGTTGAAGGACATGTTGAATCAAATTTTATTATTTAAAAAACCTCTTAACAATATAAAACACATAGGGGTATCTCACGAAAGGCCCTTAGCCAAGTGCAGTTGTTCACCAGGGCACATATTCACCAGGGCAGGCGGAATATGAGTGTCTAAAGCAGAAGGAAAATTTGGAAATGACAAGATTTCCCACAAGTCTGGATGACTGGGCTCATGTGAAAAGATATATTTTAGATGGGAAAGATGTTCCAGGGAAACAGTAAGGGCAAGGTGAACATACTGAGTGCCTACTATCACAGCTGACAGTTCATTGAATTTTCTAAATTTTAAAGCATTACTTATTTTTAATATAGTATTTATTAATTATTTGACAATTCCATACAATATTTTTTATTATAATCACCTAGTATCTTCTTCCTAAATTCCCTTAACAGAAATTGGGGTTCAACCTGAAGATCTGAAAAGCAAAACAGCCTGCCACTGGCTCTTACCTTGACCTAAGTCTGAAATGACAATCTTGCCTCCTAGAATCTCAAAATGAGGCTGTCCCTGAGAGCTGTATAACCCCATTTTATATTCCTCTTAATCTCTGGGATTAAAGGCATATACCACTGGGATTAAAAGCATGCACCACCCAATTTCTAGTGTGGCTCCTGGGATTAAAGGTGCATGCCATTGTGGTTACTGGGATTTAAAGTGTGTGTTACCATAACCTGGTCTGTAAGGCTGACCAGTAGGACTGCTTTACTCTCGGATCTTCAGGCAGTCTTTATTTATTAAAATACATTTGAAATGCTAATACATTTCCCCTTTTTGTCTATAATAAAAAGGCTATAATTAATATAAGCAAACTACATACAATAAGTACAATGACTATTTATAATATATACAGGCAATAAATACATCAACAATGTCTAGTTAATTTACATTTGATAAATTCCGAGAATATATTTCATATTTATCCTATCTTGGTGATCCCAAAGTCTTTTACCTAATTTACTTTCTATCATAACTTACTTTCTATGTCTGGTAAACTATAACTATAGCTATCTGATCTTCAACTCCCTCAGAGACCCAAGAAGGAAGTAATATTAATTGAATAAGCAGGAAGTGCAAGCATGCAATGTCCAAAAAATGTGAGTAATGACAGAAACAGTGGCTGCCTGGACAGTTACCCAAAGTTCTTCTGCAATGATGGGGTATCCATCTTCAGCCTACAGGCCTAGCATATGCGACAGACTTTTCTGTGAAGCAGGATATTTTATGTCCTGCTTGTCTAATTGGGACAACTTACTATCAGCAGTCAAGGCAGGAGCATTTTCTTGCCTAGTGGCTTACTTTTGCCATAAATAAAGTAAACTTCATGTGAAGTTTCTTCAACATCCATTATTTTCTCTGAAGTAGATCGATGCTGCCAGGAGTAGAAATGTATCATTGTCATGCAAAAGAATAACCTAGGTTACTAAAGCATCTTAAATGCTATATTATGTCTCTGAAGTGTTTGAAGATGATCTATCTATCTAAATTATATCTTTGTTTGACCTTGAAAACATATCTGATGTGACTACAAGTTTGATTATACTAAGTGAATAACTACTAACCTATATTTGTTTATTATCCTAAACAATTGATAATAGTAATTTTCAAGGACTAGAAATTTGCATTACATTGTTAAATGAGCTGTATGGGTACAATACCTTGAACAAAATTAGGAATGCATGTAGAGTATGTTTTAACAAACTTAATCTCAAATTTGTATCAATATACAAAATTTGTATACAATATAAAAATAAAACCAATCTAAAGCATTTAAAACTAGTAGTTGCTTTTAAAAAGTAGATTCAATAATCTACCTTTTAATCTTATCATATATATGTCCTCCCTTTTTCTTTTCAGAGTAGATTCAATAAAGTACCATTCTATTTTATCATATTTATATCCCCCTTTTCCCTTTCCTTTCTTTTTCTCCTTTTCTTCCTCATTCTCCTTCTTTCTTTCTTCTTCTTTTTTTTTTTTTTTTTTTTTTTGCTTTTTCAGGACAGGGTTTCTCAGTAGCTATGAAGCCCATCCTAGAACTTGCTCTGTAGACTGGGCTGACCTCTAACTCACAGAGATATGCTGACTTCTACCTTCCAAGTGCTGAAATTAAAGGTATGTGCCACCACTGCCTGGCATTTTTCTTTTTTTTTTCAACCAAGAACCTTAAATCTAATTTACTTTCTTTATCTTTTTTCCTGACCGTTATCTGTAACATCTTGTAACCAACACATTAAACAAAAACAAACATCCATCATCCATTTTTTGGGAATGTGCGCATAACTTTCTAAGCTACTTCCTACTGATTGGGGACACTGATAATCTTATAGGGACCCAAAGAAAATTTAGGATTATGGTCAAATCCTTACTGGAGTATTCTGTGAGACTGGATCATTTTAGTAAGCAGTCTTGAAGCTGTACTGGATATAGAACTCAGAGGAAACTGCAACAAATGTCTGAAACTTTGGATCATGTGGATCATTCATTCCCATTCCCATTTGAGATCTTTCAGGGGTCTTCCTTAATCAAACCTTATTTTTCTTAACCCAGAATGAATCTGTAGCCTTTCACTTCCTGTGAAAAGAAAAGCAAAACCTTTACTCCAAAGTAACATATCTTTTGACTTAAATTTTGAAGTCAAAACATTTGATCAAATATTATTCTTCTTAATCCAGAATAAATCCACAACCTCTCACTTCCTGTGGAAACAAAAGCAAAATCTCTTCTTTAAAGCAACATATCTTTTTACTTAAATTTTGCAGTCAAGGCAGTCAAGGTATTGATCTAGCAGTACTTATAATCAAATGTCTTTTAGCAGCTGTTGCTCCTTCCTCATCAGTCAAACAATTGAAAGACTGGTGTGGGAAGTCCGTATGTACGACTAGAAAGCCTCAGGCAATTTTTTTTTTTGTAAATTTGTGCCACAAAAAGTTGGGTGCCAAATGAAGGACAATTAATAGAAACTCAGGGTCAGAAATTGGGGTTCAACCTAAAGATCCAAAAAGCAAAACAGCCAGCCACTGGCTCTTATCTTGACCTCAGGCTGAAATGACGATTCTGCCTCCTGGAATCTCAGAATGAGACTGTTCCTGAGAGCTGTCTTTCCCCATTTTTATAATTGGGATTAAAGGTATATGTCATTATGACCACTGGTTATGGTGTGTGTTGCCATAATCTGATCTGTAAGACTGACCAGTGTGTTGCGGGAGCTCCTTCAGCCAATAGCTGCTAAGATACCAGCCCACTGGGGAGTGGTCTCTCTCCCTTTAAAAAAGCGGCCACTTCCCTCTGCTCAAGCCCTGGCTTCCAGCTCCTCTTCTGGCAACTAGGCTCCCTTCCTGATAGAGCAGAGGGCTGTTGTCTGGGAGGGTGATCTGTAAGTTTTTCCCCTTTAAATAAATACCTCTCTATTGGTCATAATTCCAAACTGGTGTGGGATTGTGATTTACGCCTTCACCAATGGGACTGTTGTGCTCTCAGATCTTCAGGCAGTTTTTATTTATTAAAGTACAATTAAAATACCACCACAATTTATTTGTGTGTGTGTGTGTGTGTGTGTGTGTGTATGTGTGCGTGCGTGTGTACTTGAGTGCACACATGCCAGAGTAGGAAGGTGGAGGTCAGAGGATGCCTTACAAGAGTCTCTTCTTTCCTTTCCTCATGTGTGTTCTGAGGACTAAATCAGGTTGTCAGATCTGGCACCAAGTGACCCTATTTACTGAGACATGTAGATAGCCCTGTACTATGTTTCAAGCCCTACAATAATTCTATCATATATTTATTACCTTATTGTAAAAAGAAGGAACTAGCTCACAGAGGTGTTAAGTGACTTGGCTAAAAGCTTACAGTAAGTAGAATTCAGATTCCAAGGTGAGTGTAAAACCTAGTTTTACTCATTTTGCCATGTTGCCTATCACAGCAGCTTCATCCAGGTAAAACTGGAAATCCACCAGGATGAGAAGTTAATTGGCAATAGTGATCTAGGAATGAGGTGGGCTGATGGCTGCAATGACCTAAGCCAGTGTGAAGATTCAAAACCCAAGCACTGAGTTTGCCATCCTTCTGTTCTTGTACCTTTGAACAACTATGTAGACAAGTCAAGTCCAAGGCTATGTGATTTCCATGACTACAGGCTCAAGGCATGTTGCCTTTGCAGTACTCTGATAGGTAGCTAACCTCAGTGAGGTTGATGATTTACTACAAACCCCTGAGCAATTCCTGCCCCGGCCTATCAGAAGAATCACCCAGATGACTCTATCAAAAAATTATGGACCCATAATATTCTGAACCAAATAGATGACTCTTGTTTGAAGTCATTAATTTTAAGAGCATTGCTTGTGTTTTGCATTGCTTTGTCATACAGCAACAAATCACAGATGTGTAAAATCATTGCATGGATGGGAGATTACAGATTTTCTGACTAAGAATTAAGGTAATCACTTAAGGAGAAAAGTAGGGAGATGTGAGTGACTGATTTTTACGTCATTCTCCTAATTTTATTTATTTATCAAGACCCCAAGCTGACAGAAAAATTGTAAAGTTAGTGCAAAGAACACCTCCTCCACAGTTTATTCATACTTTCCTAAATTACTTGATGCCCATAATTTCCCAATATAACTACCAACCAGGGAACCACCAAGGAAATATTACAGCTATTCATGTTTTAGACTTTTCTTTGAATTTTATAATCTTTATTCTTTGGATGATTATTGGTCAGTTTCATTGCATCTAAGCAGGTAGTAAGTGATGAGTGTATCCTCCATTACTGGTAATATGCACATTAGTCTGTTCATTAATGTTACCCACTGTCTCCATGGCAATTATTTTGTATTCTGTTTATTTTGAGTGGAATTTTTGAAACATTATTTATTTATTTATTTATTAAAGATTTCTGTCTCTTCCCCGCCACCGCCTCCCAATTCCCTCCCCTTCCCCCAATCAAGTCCCCCTCCCTCGTCAGCACAAAGAACAATCAGGGTTCCCTGCCCTGTGGGAAGTCCAAGGAACCCCCACCTCCATCCAGGTCTAGTAAGTTGAGCATCCAAACTGCCTAGGTTCCTACAAAGCCAGTACGTGCAGTAGGATCAGAAACCCATTGCCATTTTTCTTGAGTTCTCAGTAGTCCTCATTGTCCGCTATGTTCAGAGAGTCCGGTTTTATCCCAGGCTTTTTCAGACCCAGGCCAGCTGGCCTTGGTGAGTTCCTGATAGAACATCCCCATTGTCTCAGTGTGTGGGTGCACCCCTTGCGGTCCTGCGTTCTTTGCTCGTGCTCTCTCTCCTTCTGCTCCTGATTTGGACCTTGAGATTTCTGTCCGGTGCTCCAATGTGGGTCTCTGTCTCTGTCTCCTTTCATCGCCTGATGAAGGTTAATATTCAGGAGGATGCCTATATGTTTTTCTTTGGTTTCTTCTTATTTAGCTTCTCTAGGATCACTAATTATAGGCTCAATGTCCTTTGTTTATGGCTAGAAACCAAATATGAGTGAGTACATCCCATGCTCCTCTTTTTGGGTCTGGCTGACCTCACTCAGGATAGTGTTTTCTATTTCCATCCATTTTCACGCAAAATTCAAGAAGCCCTTGTTTTTTACTGCTGATTAGTACTCTAATATGTATATATTCCATACTTTCTTCATCCATTCTTCTATTGAAGGGCATCTAGGTTGTTTCCAGGTTCTGGCTATTACAAACAATGCTGCTATGAACATAGTAGAGCATATACTTTTGTTGTATGATAAGGCCTCTCTTGGGTATATTCCCAAGAGTGGTATTGCTGGGTCCAGGGGTAAGTTGATCCCGAATTTCCTGAGAAACCGCCACACTGCTTTCCAAAGTGGTTGCACAAGTTTGCATTCCCACCAGCAATGGATGAGTGTACCCCTTTCTCCACAACCTCTCCAGAAAAGGCTCTCAATGGTGTTTTTTATTTTAGCCATTCTGACAGGTGTAAGATGGTATCTTAAAGTTGTCTTGATTTGCATTTCCCTGATCGCTAAGGAAGTTGAGCATGACCTTAAGTGTCTTTTGGCCATTTGAACTTCTTCTGTTGAGAATTCTCTGTTCAGCTCAGTGCCCCATTTTATAATTGGGTTGATTAGCCTTTTACGGTCTAGTTTCTTGAAATCTTTATATATTTTGGAGATCAGACCTTTGTCAGTTGTGGGGTTGGTGAAGATCTTCTCCCAGTCAGTAGGTTGCCTTTGTGTCTTAGCGACAGTGTCCTTTGCTTTACATAAGCTTCTCAGTCTCAGGAGGTCCCATTTATTCAGTGAGGTCCTTAATGTCTGTGCTGCTGGGGTTATACATAAGAAGTGGTCTCCTGTGCCCATGTGTTGTAGAGTACTTCCCACTTTCTCTTCTATCAGGTTCAGTGTGTTCGGACTGATATTGAGGTCTTTAATCCATTTGGACTTGAGTTTTGTGCATGGTAATAGATATGGATCTATTTTCATTCTTCTACAGGTTGACATCCAGTTTTGCCAGCACAATTTGTTGAAGATGCTCTCTTTTTTTATTGTATACTTTTAGGTCCTTTATCGAAAATCAGGTGTTCATAGGTTTGTGGGTTAATGTCAGGGTCTTCTATTCGATTCCATTGGTCGACTTCTCTGATTTTATGCCAATACGAAGCTGTTTTCAATACTGTAGCTCTGTAATAGAGTTTGAAGTCAGGGATGGTAATGCCTCCAGATGATCCTTTGTTGTATAAGATTGTTTTGGCTATCCTGGGTTTTTTTTATTTTTCCATATAAAGTTGATTATTGTCTTCTCCAGATCTGTGAAGAATTTTGATGGGGATTGCATTGAATCTATAGAATGCTTTTGGAAAATTTGCCATTTTTACTATGTTGATCCTCCCAATTCAAGAGCAAGGGAGGTCCTTCTATTTTCTGGTGTCCTCTTCAATTTCTTTCTTCAAAGACTTAAAGGTCTTGTCAAATAGATCTTTCACGTCCTTGGTTAGAGTTACCCCAAGATATTTTATGCTATTTGTGGCTATTGTGAAAGGTGATGCTTCTCTAATTTCCCTCTCTGTTTCCTTATCCTTAGTGTATAGGAAGGCCACTGATTTTTTGGAGTTGATCCTGTATCCTGCCACATTACTAAAGGTGTTTATCAGCTTTAGGAGTTCTTTGGTAGAGTTTTTGGAATCGCTTATGTATACTATCATATCATCTGCAAATAACGAGAGTTTAACTTCTTTTCTGAAACGAATCCCCTTGATCCCCTTATGTTGTCTTACTGCTATTGCTAGAACTTCAAGCACTATATTGAAGAGGTATGGAGAGAGTGGACATCCTTGTCGTGTTCCTGATTTTAGTGGGATGACTTTGAGTTTTTCTCTGTTTAATTTAATATTAACTGTCGGCTTGCTGTAAATAGCTTTTTTTATATGTAGGTATGACCTTTGTATACCTAATTTCTCCAAGACTTTTATCATAAAGGGGTGTTGAATTTTGTCAAATGCTTTTTCAGCATCTAATGAAATGATCATATGGTTTTTTTTCTCTCAGTTTATTTATATGCTAGATTACATTGATAGATTTTCGTATGTTGAACCAGCCCTGCATCTCTGGGATGAAGCCTACTTGATCATGATGGATAATTTTTCTAATGTGTTCTTGGATTCGGTTTGCCAGTATTTTATTGAGAATTTTTGTGTCAATATTCATGAGTGAGATAGGCCTGTAATTCGCTTTCTTGGTTGGGTCTTTGTGTGGTTTTGGTATCAGGGTAACTGTAGCTTCATAAAAGGAATTTGGCAATGACTCTTCTGTTTCTATATTGTGAAATACATTAAGGAGTATAGGTATTAGCTCTTCTTGGAAGTTCTGGTAGAATTCTGCATTGAAAGCATCTGGTCCTGGGCTTTTTTTCGAAGGGAGATTTTTGATAACAGTTTCTAGTTCTTCACGACTAACAGGTCTATTTAGATCTTTCACCTGGTCTTGATTTAGCTTTGGTATATGGAACTTATCTAAAAAAAATGTCCATTTCTTTTGCATTTTCTAGTTTTGTGGCATACAGGCTTTTGTAGTAAGATCTAATGATTCTCTGAATTTCCTCTGTGTCTGTGGTTATGTCCCCCTTTTCATTTCTGATCTTATTAATTTGCAAATTCTCTCTCTGCCGTTTGATTAGTATGGATAGGGATTTGTCGATCTTTTTGATTTTTTCCAAGAACCAACTTTTTGTTTCATTGATTCTTTGGACTGTTTTCTGTGTTTCTATTTTGTTGATTTCCGCCCTCAGTTTGATTATTTCTAGTCTTCTGCTCCTCCTGGGTGCGTCTGCTTCTTTTTTTTCTAAAGCTTTCAGGTGTGCTGTTAAGTCTCCGATGTATGCTTTCTCTGTTTTCTTTAAGTGGGCACTTAGTACTATGAACTTTCCTCTTAGCACTGCTTTCATAGTGTCCCATAGGTTTGAGTATGTTGTCCCTTTATTTTCATTAAATTCAAGGAAGACTTTAATTTCTTTCTTGATTTCTTCCTTGACCCAGGTGTGGTTCAGTAGTTGACTTCAGTTTCCATGAGTTTGTCGGCTTTCTGGAGGTAGGATTGTTGTTGAATTCTAACTTTAATCCGTGGTGGTCTGATAAGACACAGGTGGACACTGATATTTTTTTATATCTGTAGAGGTTTCCTTTGTTTCCGAGTATGTGGTCAATTTTCGAGAAGGTTCCATGAGCTGCAGAGAAGAAGGTATATTCTTTCCTATTTGCGTGGAATGTTCTATAGATGTCTGTTAAGTCCATTTGCTTCATTACCTCCAGTAGTTCTCTTACTTCTCTATTAGGTTTCTGTCTGATTGACCTGTCCATTGCTGAGAGAGGTGTATTGAAGTCTCCTACTACTAGTGTGTGTGGCTTGATGTCTGCCTTGAGTTTTAGTAATATTTCTTTTACATAAGTGGGAGCTTTTATATTAGGGGCGTAGATATTCAGGATTGAGACGTCATCCTGACAAATTGGTCCTGTTATGAGTATAAAGTGTCCATCTCAATCTCTTATGATTGATTTTAGTTTGAAGTCAGTTTTGTTAGAAATTAATATGGCCACACCTGCTTTTTTCTTAGGACCATTTGCTTGAAAGACCTTTTCCCAACCCTTTACTCTGAGTAGATGCCTGTCTTTGTGGTTGAGATGTGTTTTTTGCAAACAGCAGAATGTTGGATCCTGTTTTCGTATCCAATCTCTTAGCCTGTGCCTTTTTATAGGTGTATTGAGACCATTAATATTAAGTGATATTAATGACCAATGGTTGTTTACTCCGGATATTCTTATTGTTTTTGGAAGTAGAATTTGTGTGTCTCCCTTCTTTGAGTTGTGCTAGTGAAGGGTCGCTAGATGCCTCAGATATTGTAGGCAGTGTTGGCAATGTTGGATTCCTTGGGTTGCGATTTTCCTTCTATTACTTTCTGTAGGGCTGGATTCATGGCTACGTATTGTTTAAATTTGTTCTTATCCTAGAATGTCTTGTTTTCTCCATTTCTAGTGAACAAAAGCTTGGCTGGGTATAGTAGTCTGGGCTTGCATCCATGGTCTCTTAGCTTCTGTAGTACTTCTATCCAGGACCTTCTGGCTTTCATTGTTTCCATAGAGAAGTCAGGTGTAAGTCTGATTGGTTTACCTTTATAAGTTACTTGGCCTTTTTCCTTTGCAGCTCTTAATATTCTTTCTTTAACCTGTATATTTTGTGTTTTGATTATTATATGGCGAGGGGATGTTTTTCTTTGATCCAGTCTGTTTGGTGTTCTGTATGCTTCTTGAATATTCAAAGGAATATCTTTCTTTAAGTTGGGAAAGTTTTCTTCCATAATTTTGTTAAAAATATTTTCTGGGCCTTTGAGCTGTGACTCTTCTTCTTCTATTCCTATTATTCTTAGGTTTGGTCTTTTTATTGTGTCCCATAATTCCTGAATGTTTTGTGATGAGAATTTGTTGGCTTTGCAGTTTTCTTTGATCAGTGCGTTTATTTTCTCTATGGTGTCCTCAGAATCTGAGATTCTTTCTTCTATTTCTTGTAATCTATTGATTATGCTTGTTTCTGTAGGCTCTGCTCATTGACCTAGATTTTCCATATCCAGCTGGTCCTCATTTTGTGTTTTCTTCCTTGCTTCCATTTCAGTTTTCAATTCTTGAACTGTTTCCATTACCTGTTTGATCATTCTTTCTTGGTTTCCCAGGGTATTATGTACGTATTTACTCATTTCTTCAAATTTTTGGTTATACTTCTCATCCATTTCCATAAGGGCATTTTTCACATGTTGTTTAAGGGACTCTATTGCTTTCATAAAGTCAATTTTTTCCACTTCTTCTGTGTTAGGGTGTTGAAGCCCTTCTGTTGTAAGATCATTGGGTTCTGGTGTTTTCATGCTGTTTTTCGGATTATTGGGTGAATTCTTGCCTTGGCGCCTGCCCATCTCTTCCTATAGATGCTATCTAAGGGGTCTTTTAAAACTGGTTCAGGTTTCCCTGCTGGCCAGGGGCTCCTCTTACAAAATGCCCTTGCTCTGTTTCCTGGTTCCTGCCAGGGGCCAAGATCCGTCTCACCCCTCAGAAGGGTCTTCAGGAATAGGACCTGGCTCCTCCTTTGCCAGGGACCTCGCTACCCAAAGGCCTACCTCTTTGCTTTAATTGTAGTTTGGCAATCTGCTCTCGGTGTTGCGCTTGGTCCCTGCAGCCTGCGTCTGCTGCCATGATGGTTCCCGCTGCCTGTGGCCAGTGTCCTCTGCTGCTGCTCAGGTCCCAGCCAGTCCCTGCTGGTCCCCGCTGGCCGCGGAGTGCGTCCTCCTGCTTCCGGCCGCCTCCTCCGTCCAGATTCTGGCTGCCTCCACTGTCCGGGTTCTGGCCGCCTCCGCCCTTTTGAAACATTTTTAAACAATATCAACTCATTGGTTTTTTTTTTGGTTTGATGAATAATGGCAATTATTTCCATTTTTTTTTTAATTCTCAATTTATCCCTGACGTAGATGCAGGAATTCATTTAGCTTGTGTTCTTTTGATAGAACCCTATCATTCTTTGATTTTTTGGTCTGGAAAGTTTCTGTCTTGTGTTCTAGCATCATCCATTTATTTAGGAAGCCCTGGATCATTTTAGTGGAAAGTGGTATTTAGAGGCTGGATCTGAGTGATGAGTGTGCTTATAGTTGCAGGGATGTTACTCCCTATAGGCCCTCTGGATGTAAATAACCAGAGAATGTGTATGTATACACATGTAAATATGAAAACACATAGAGAAAAGGCTCTCTCTCTCACACACATACGTATGTATCTACATGGCCAATAAAGCAGTATCAATACTTCTAATTCTAGTCTAATATTTTTGGGTTCATTTTAGTTTTCCCCTTTTGTGTAATGGCCATCTGCTATTACCTCCTCATATCTTATCACATATTTGCACTGGCTCATTCTTCCATGTGATCATCCTGATTTTCTTTAGACTATTGTCACTACCAAAGGCACTGTGCTGGTCAGTTTTTGCCACCTTGATAAATACTAGATTGACCTGGGAAGATGGAATCTCAGTTAAAGAAGGGTTGCCTTCTGATTACTCTCTAGGCAAGTCTTTGAGGGCAGTTTCTTTATTTTTTTCTTTTATGATTTTATTTCTTATTGCTTTGTGTTAGGAATATTTTCTAACATGAGCTCTCTGCCAATGCAAAATCCCAATAAAATCAAATCAGACCAAATTAAAAGATATGCAGGTTTAATTGGACTCCTGAACTCTCGGTGGCCCTGAGGGGAACTGGAAAGCCACCAAAGTGACCACTAGGGGAAGGAGGGAAAACCATGTGTTTATTTTTTGGGAGCAGTTTAAATAGGCTGGGGGAATGGTCTTGACCTTTTCTGAGGAGGGTCCAAGGTTTGGTGGCTACCATGATCCTCCTTGGGAAGGGTTTAAGGCCAATGTTGGTGAGGCTGGACTCCTGTGGCATGGCATAGAGGACAATCCTGCACAGGGGCATTGTGTTTTCCAGTGTCCAGGTTGCTAGCAGATAGGGCATGGCCTCGTAGGAGGTTCAGTGAGGTATTGTACCATATGGCCATTTAGACCACTCTTTAAGCAGCCTGCCAGTGAGATTGACTTAGGCTGGGCTCTGCCAGGGTAGAGCCTTGTGGTTGACTTCCCTTGTCCCCCTGCCCATGGTCTTAGGGCAGCTGATAAGGCCTTAGCCTGCAGAGCAGCTGTTTGTTGTAGCCTTGTCTGTCAGGAAGACTCAGCTGATTCTTCTTGGGCATTAAAAACTTTAAAGGCCATTTTCACCAATTCCTGTATAGGGGTTTGGGGACCTTCCTTGGCATTTCTTAATTTTTTTCTAGTATCTGGTGCTGATTGAGAAATAAGATGGGTAGCCAGGACCATGGCTTCTGCTGGGGAGGCTAGATCCAGCCTGGTATATTGGAACCTGGTCTCATGTAACTGAATTTAAAAAATGGGTGGATTTTCATTTGCTAGCTGTGTAATCTCTTGAAGTTTGTTAAAATTAACTACTTTTTCTGAGATCATTTCCATACTCTGAAGGAGGCAATGAACCATGATGTGGCCTCTGTCAGCTGCATTGGCCAGGTTGGTAGTCCCAATGTGTTTCTGTGGTTGGCACAGCCACTTCCCCCACAGACACCATACTCTCTACCAAATGAGTCTGGTCTGCATATTGCCTAGCTGCTGCCTGAATTCTAATTTGCGTCACAGGAGTGAGAGCAGAAGCTCCTCAGTAGAAGAGAGTAGAAGTAGTCATTCCAGGTTTGATCCTAGGCCTGGGACAAACAATGAAACTCTTTAATATAAGCAGAAGGATTAGTAGAAAAGGAACCCAGCGCTTTTCTATCTGAGAGAGATCTGGAAGAGAAAAGGGAACATGGGCTTTAATAATCCCATTGGCTCCTGCCACTTCCTGGAGAGGGCAACGAAGGGCAGAGTTATGATAGGATCTGGTATGGGAGGAGATGGAGGAGGATTGGGAGGGGCTAGCCCAGTGGGCACAGGCAGTCCAAGGGTAGGAAGATGTGGTAAGAGGGAAAGGGAGGGCAGAAGGTGGGTAAGGGGAGAGTTGACCTTGAACTTCTGGTTTGGCTAGGGAGGGGTAGGTGAGGTTGGGGAAGAGAGGAATGTGGAGAGTGTTGCTCCATTGGAGGGGTGGGTAGTGAGGGTTTGAGGGAGTTGGGAAGGGGCCAGTACTTCTGGCTGCATGATCCAGCTGGAATTATCAGGTTCCAATTCCCATATAACTGAGAATTTGGAGGCATAGTGACCCTAGAGACGAAGACTAGTGCTGTGAGATACTGGCTACTGAGGGAAGGGCGAGAGAACCATGGACATATGAAATCTCTGTCCACTTATCCTCATGGTGACAAAAATTTTCTAGGTCTCGGAGGATGGTACACTTAAGGTTTCACTCTGATGGCCAACATGTCCCGAGATCATATTGAGGCCAAAACTTGGTGCACAGGGATATTAGCCATTTGGGACAGATTGTATCGTACAGTCCTAATTTGTAAAGATTTTGTAAGAGGTATCCCAGGGGCAACAGCGGATCTGCCGCTTATGGGTGAGTTCTCATAAGATCAGGCATACTGTCTCAGTGGGTGGACCAACCCCTCACTGTCCTGACTTCCTTGCTCACCTTCTCCCTCCTTCAGATCTTCAACTGGACCTTGGGAGCTCAGTCCAGTGCTCCAATGTGGGTCTCTGTCTCTATCTCCATCTGTTGCCGGATGAAGGAGGGATGTCTTATCCAAGGCAGTCCAATGACTAATTAATTTTCACCCTGTCTTTATAAAGTGTCCAGCACTCCCATGGATCAGTTCATAGATATACTTAACCCATTTTGTGTTATAATGAGGAATGAAGGTGGCTGAATTGAAACCACTTAGAGGAGAGGGCAGAATGTCTTTACAGATAAGCACAGCTTTGTAGATTTCTCTCTACTTTTTGCCAAGAAAAATAAAAGACCTCTATCTAGACAATTATTTTTCTGATAGTTTTGAGTATAAACAAAGAAAACACTTAATGTCTTCTATATGTTTAAATTACTGTAGAGATGTTTCTCAAATATGAACATACAAACAAATTGCCTAGAGAGTTTGCTGAGCTGAATCATTTCTCCTTAGCACTGTGTTGCAGCAAGTATCTTCATTTTAGTCTAAGAAGCTTCTGGGTGAAGCTAATACCCTGCCACATACTTGAAGTTAGAGCATGTAGTCTCAAATTGTGGTCTTCAAACTATCCACATCAAAGTCACCCATGAAGCTCAAGCCCTAGTGCTGTCTCAGATCAGTCTGGCTATAGCAGGAAGCATGGTCCTTCAAAGATGTGCAAGCTCTAATTCACAGATCCTGTGAATATATATGCCAAACAACTAGGCAGATAATTAATGTTTATGAACTATTAAGATAGTAAAATCATTCCCGATTTTCTGGCAGGTCCAATCTAGCCACAAGAAATCCTGAAAGGTTTAAACATTACCCATATGGGTTCTGAAAGATGCAGCAGAAGGAAAAGTAGGAGGTTTTATAAATGTGAGAGCTACCCATCTTTCCTTGGGGGTCACATGGGACATAAGAGAAAGAATGTGGTCACCCTCTAGAAGTCTTGTCTAATCATAAAGTCTAGTCAGCTAGCAAGTAGGCACCCCAGTGTTGCAACCACAGGGAACTGAATTTGAGCAACAACCTATCTGAGCTCATTTATTTCCAGATCCTTTATAATGAACACAACCCTACCATGTCTCAGTTTCAAATATATGAGACTCTAAAGTGGGATTTCAGTTGGGCTGAGGATTTCTGGCCAGCAGACCATTCAGATCACAAATTTGCATCAGTTCAAGCTACTAAATCTGTGGTAATTACTCTTAGCATCAGTTAGAAGTAAATGTGATGGCTGAATTAGAGACACCTTGTGTAGGATGAAATGACCAGTTTGGATGAGTTCTTTAGGTCATCCTATGTAGGCAACAGGAAAATCATATTTGTTCTTCATTTTTGTGGAGCTCTGACATTTTGAAGCTATTGTGGCATTGGTTAATCTTCTTATCATCCTCAATCTCAGTGAATAAATTGGGTTAATAAAAGGTAGAGAAGGGTGTTGGAAAGTAGCTCAGGTGATTAAAGTGCTAGTCTTCCAAGCATGAGGACCCCAGTTTAGTCCCTTGACTTTGTGTCAAAAAAGATGGAAGCATGCATTTGTGGCTCCTGGGGTGGGAGATGGAGCCAGGTAGATACATGCCTGGAGTTAAAGTTAAGATGGATGGAACCAGAGAATGACACCTGAAATTGACTCCTGTTTTCCACATGCACACTGTAGGGGTTTAAATAAGAATGTCCCCCATAGGCATTTGAATGTTTGGCCTCGGGGAGGTAGCATTACTTGAGACAGATTAGAAGGTATGGCCTTGTTGGAGTAGGTGTGACTTTGTTGGAGGAAGTGTGTCATTGGGGGTGAGCTTTGTGGTTTCAAAAGCCCAAGGTAATGCCAGTATCTTTCTTTTCCTGCTACCTGAAGATTCAGATATAGAATATTCAGTTACTTCTCCAGCACCATGTCTGCCTGCATCCTGTTATGCTCCACACATGATAAAAATGGACCAAACCTCTGGAACAATAAGTATGCCACAGTTTGATTCTTTATTTTATGAGTTGTTGAGGTAATGGTGTCTCTTCACAGCAACAGAACACTAAGATACACATGCGTACATTTGTATCCTGAAATGTGTGTACTCCAGACAAATACACACATACACACACACAAAAAAAAAATTAGTGGACTAGCACTCATAATGCAGGTCCACAAATGGTGCCACACTTCCCTTACATAGACACAGCACATGCAAAATTGACTTCTGTCTTAGGGTTATTACTATTGCTGTGACAAAATACGACAATGAAAAGCAAGTTGGAGAGGAAAGTTATCTTTGGCTTCACTTCCACATCTATAGTCCATAGTGAAGAAAGTTAGGACAGGATGTCAAACAGGGCAGGTACCTGGATGCAGGGGATAATGCAGAAGCCATGGGGGAGTAGTTCTTTTGGGGCCATTATTCATGGGTTTCCCAGCCTGCTTTCTTCTAGAATACAAGAACACCACTTCAAGGAAAACACTATCCACAATGGGCTGGGTTCTCTCACATCCATCACTAAGAAAACATCCTAAGTCTTGCCCAGTTATGGAGGCATTTTCTCAATTGGAGTTCTCTTCTCTCAGATGACGAGCCTGGCTCAAGTTAACATAGAATTAGTATAATTCCCATGCAAGCTTTCCGAAGCTGACAGCATGGAACTTGACCTCTATTGTCCTAGTGTATCTATGAGCTGGAAAAGAGAAGCATACTAATGGGAAGAAGATGTGGATCTAATTCAACCAAAATTGCCTCACTCAGTTTGTTACTCTTCAAAAAGATAATAGCAAGTATGCATGTACCTTGTTTTTACACACATACACAAATGCGCAAGACAAAAACAAAAACAAAAACAAATGAACTACCATCCAAGTCTGGATATAGAATATTAGAACATTTGGCTGTAAAAGTGACCTATTAATCATATCAGGAGTTTCAGCTGGTTTTTATTTTTTCCAGCTTACTGTGTGTGGGTAGCCCCACAACAGCTAAGTCACACAGTCTCACATTCTTAATAATGCAATGCACTAATTCTAATTTACTAGTCTGCTGAAGTGCTGTAATGTCATTAATTTCTAAGATTTCAATTTTATTTTCTTTCATTTGTGTCCACCTCTAAGCTGAAAATATTTACCAATTCTTTTTGTTCTATTCATCCTGCATGGTAAGTGGCTTCCTCTGATGATTATATATTCTTATCCTTCATGATTCCTGCAGCTCTTTGTTTTTGATCATCAATCATTCTCTGATGAAATTTCTTGATCAGGTTTATTTTGCAACTGATGCAGTTTTCAAAGTCCCAGGATCATGGTCATTTTCCATGCTATCTAGACATGACTAAAACCCTCAATCAATCAACACTTCTAGATTAATTTTTTTCTGTGAAATGAAAAAAGCAAATTAAGGGCTAAATAATGCTTCCTGGCTTATGCATTTAATAATCAATCAACCTTTCACAAAATACTACATTAATGTTTGTGGTATAATATCTGCATACCAATGTCAGTGTCTCCCAGTTTGTAAACAAAACAATGCTAAAGTAAGATTCTATCTGCCATGAACATTTTTATACTGAGCAGCTGCCTTAGAAACACAGAAATCCATTTCAGTGGGTATGCCCATCATGGTTTTGATCTCTCTTCTCGTATTCTTACTCCTCCCATTCTTTGACTGGACTTTGGGAGCTCAGCCCAGTTCTCTGCTGTGGCTCTCTGCCTTTGCTTCCATCATTTGCTGGATGAAGGTTCGATGGTAATATTTAAGATAGTCATTAATCTGACTACAGGGCAAGGCCAGTTCACACACCCTCTCCACTATTGCTTAGGGTGTTAGCTGAGTCAACCTTGTGGATTCCTGGGAATTTCCCTAGTGCCAGGTTTCTTGCTAGTCCCATAATGGCTCCCTCAATCAAAATATCTCTTTCCTTGTTCTCTGTCTCTATCCTTCCCTCATCTCAACTATTCTGTTCCCTCAAGTTTTCCTCTCTCCTCCCCTTCTCTCCTCCTCCTCCTCTACCACCTTTCCTTCTCCTCCCACCCCCATCCTCCCAATTTTCTCAGGAGATCTTGTCTATTTTTCCGTCCCAGGGGGATCTATAATCTATATACATTTCTCTTAGGATTCTCCTTGTTACTTAGCTTCTCTGGGGTTGTGGACTATAGGCTCATTATCCTTTGGTTTACAGCTAGTATCCACTTATGAGTGAATACATATCATTATGCTCATCTTTCTGGGTCTGGGTTACCTCACTCATGATGTTTTTTTCTATTTCTATTTGCATGCAAATTTCAAGATGTCATTGTTTTTTTTTTCTGCTGAGTTTTGTGTTAATGTACCACATTTTCTTCATTCATTCTTTAGTTGATGGGCATCCAAAGGTCCTGAGTTCAATTCCCAGCAGCCACATGGTGGCTCACAACCATCTGTAGTGAGATCTGGTGCCCACTTCTGACCTGTAGGCATACATACATACATGCATACAGGCAGAGCATTATTATGTATAATATATAAATAAATCTTTAAAATAGAAAAGAAACATTAAAAACTGTTCTTAATGTCCAGAAAACAGTTCTAAATGTCCTCTTAGGTCTAATAGAGTTAATGTGTTCTAAAAGTGGAGAAAATTACAGAGTTTTTTGATAGCTAAGTGTGGTCTTCAGGAAGTATCAACAGCATTCAAGATATTGAACCACTGAATTTAAGGTTCTGAACATCTCAACCAGAGTCTTCAGTTTTGACTTAGCATAGACAATTTCTGTGTAATTGATATGAAGCAAAATTTCAAAAAGATGGAGGATGGGAAATACGGAGAATTGGAACAGTTGAGATAGGAGGAAACACTGCACTTAAGTGTGCCTCTCTTGTTGGTAGAGAAGGGTTTGGGGGACAATTGCTTCTTTTTTTCTTGACTATTTTCCCTTTGAATACTTTTAAATTAAATTTTTCATGTAATATATTTCAAACATGTTTTTCCCTGCACTACAACACCTCCCAGAGATTCTCACCACTTCAGTACCTACTCAATTTCATGTTTCCCCCTACTATCTACCTCTCTGTATCTATCTATTTGTCTATCTAGGTATTATCTATTATATCTCATCTCTCTATTTACTTATCTATCTCTATCTTATCTATCTTATCATCTTATCTACTTATCATCTCTCTGTCTGTCTGTCTTCCTATTATCTATCTTCCTATATATCATCTATCTTCGTCATCACTGTCATGTATTATCTATCTTCATCACTATTCATGTATATTTCCATCATATACCTATCACTTATCATCTGTCATATGTTTGTTATCTATCTATCTATCTATCTATCTATCTATCTATCTATCATCTTTCTCTATCATTTATCATCTATCTATCATCCATCTATATTTATCTATCATCTGTATCTATTTATCTCTCTATTATCTATCTATCTATCTATCTATCTATCTATCTATCTATCTATCTATCATTATCATCATCATCTCTCCATATCATCTAATCACTTATTCATTATCTTTCTTTAGTATATCTTATCATTTTCTTTATGTCTATTTTTTTCTTTGTGCTTTTATCACCAATAATCATTTTTTTTTTGCTTTTCCATTAGGCATGTCACTACTACAGTCTCCACTGCCTTTTCTACCCAGTGAAGTGTAAGCACTCAAGTCAAGGATCTTGGGAAAAGGCACTCCAAATAGCTGAACCTATGGGTGTTGAGTGGAATTTACATTCTAGAGCTCAAATTATTCTTTCCACTGCTTCTATCTGGTATAGTAATATGGGTGTTATTCAAGATTAGTTTCAACTATGCATATTCTTCTCTATCTCTCTCCCTGATCCCATGTCCTCTATTAGCTTTAAATACAGGCAAAGAGGGTAACAGTGAGCTTAGGTTTTGATAAAATGTAGGTTCTAAATATGACCCTGATGAAACTGGATGCTCAGTCTCCCATTTCTACAGACAAAAGAGAAGAACACATACTTATTCCTGTGCATTTACAAGGTGGTTCTTGAGCTCAGTTGTCTTCAGCCAATTGGTATTAAGGATCTTGACATTGAAATAATGAGGTTTTTATACTGAAACTGATCCTTCAATATGAACCAGAATTATTACCCCCTGAGCAAAGCTGCTCATTTATCTTGTATGTGACAAAAAAATCTGATCCAGCATATGATTTCACCTTTCATAGAAAAAAATGTCATTTTAATTGCTAGTTAAGACTACTGGGTTACTTTAATTTGCAAGCTTTTTATTAACTGTGATCTATTTCATTTAAAGCTGCAATAAATGGGTTTTGGTGTTAGCCTCCCAGTTATTAACTTTCAAAGGCATGGTGAGAAGACTTGAGGTCACTTTTTAAAGACTGAGTTGTGTACATTACAGATTTAGCTTATCTGAACACAAGAGGACTTCTCACACATAGTAGGACTTTAATAAATGTTTTAAAGGATGAAAGATGAATGTGCGTTAGCTTGTCTTCTATTCCTTTTGATACTCAGTAAGGTATAATTTTCCTTCATTAAAAACTCAGACTGAGCCGGGCGATGGTGGCGCACGCCTTTAATCCCAGCACTCGGGAGGCAGAGGTAGGTGGATCTCTGTGAGTTCGAGACCAGCCTGGTCTACAGAGCTAGTTCCAGGACAGGCTCCAAAGCCACAGAGAAACCCTGTCTCGAAAAACCAAAAAAAAAAAAAAAAAAAAAAAAAAAAAAAAAAAAAAAAACTCAGACTGACGCATGTGGAGGCAGTTGCTTAAAATACCCACTTCCAGATTGAAAGAGTGTGGCCAATTTCCTTATTTTCCTTTTCTTTAGACATAGGCACCCTGGACCTTACACAGCATGACCGCTATGTAATATAAAGTGAATGACAATTCATAGCATGAAGTGTGTAAATCCTATTCAACTATCTTAGAAAAGACACCATATTATTGATAGTCAGAATATAATACTGGAACTGAGAACTACATTCTTATTCTGATCCTACCCATCCCTGAGTTGAGATCTTCAACAAGCCAACTGACTTCAGTGATTTTATCTGCAAAGTATGAGGACACTGAGGTTCTTTCAAGTTCTTAAACTCTCCTTATATATCACACAAGATGTATTAGAAACTGGGGCACAAGTCCATTTTAATCTCTAATCTGTTGTTTAATCCTGGCCAAGTGCCTAGGTATGCAAATGATAGTTTGTGATGAATCTTCTATGACTTTGTAGGATGAAATCCTCTGAGCAAAGCATTCATGGTCCTCATTAAGTCAGTTATGCCTGTTTGCAAGCCTCAATTGCAATTTTCCTGGCCTGTGAACTGTTGATATTCCCTTATAGAAGGAAAGAATGGCAGGATAACTGGACCCTCACCTGAGTATCCAGCCAATTCCATTATTCCAGTCATTTGTAATCAATTGTGCTTTAATTAAACATGGCTTTCTGGCAGGGTCTTTGGGAGGGGCTAGAGCATATATGATGGTCAAAGTTAGTGAGGAGGTCTCCATCCATGGTGTGGGAGGTCCTTTTGTCTATGTATTGCTTTTATTGGTTAATGAATAAAGAAACTGCCTTAGTCTGTTGATAGGGAAGAACTTAGGCAGGGAAAACAGGACTGAATGCCGGGAGAAGAAAGGCTGAGTCAGGGAGAAGCCATGGATCCACCTTCTACAGAGATAGGCATGCTGAAACTTTGCTGGTAAGCCACTGCCATGTGGCAATACACAGATTAATGGAGATGGGTTAAATTAAGATGTGTGAGTTAGCCAATAAGAAGCTAGAGCTAATGGTCCAAGCAATGATTTAATTAATACAGTTCCTGTGTGATTATTCTAGGTCTAAGCTAGCTGGGCAGCCAGAAACCAACAAGCAACTCCTCCTCCTACATGTCGATGCAGCTAAATGGAATCCATCATACATGTTGGGTGAATACATTCTACTTCAGCCTAGTACACTCTTAAATTCTCCAGAGTGAATTTTGGTTTGTGATTAGGACCTAATGAGGAAGGAGTAAATGTTGTTTTCATCTTCCCAGGAGAGGGATTTTTTTCTACAACAGGAAAAAACATTAACTAAAGATGGGACCATGAGTGTAGTGGCATGTTAGGCTTGCCTCCTTCTGATGATTCAGAGAGTTTGCTTAAGGATTAGATACTGAACTGACATGTTTTGATGTATCTGTGCCCTTGAGGCTGTGGAGGTTCCTCAGTCCATTCACTCCAATCAAGGACGTAAAATTGTTATAGTGTTCTGTTTCTTTGGTCTTGCTCTTGGATGTCAAATGCCATTTCTTATATTGTAGGTTACTAGGGGAATGTAGGTAGTTAAACTTAAAATCAATAACTTGAAATTTATACATCACACTAAGCTGGTAGCCTCTGACTCAAAGGTGATTCCATTTCTTTTGCTTCACAGTGAAGTGCATAAATACCTGACAACAGTTTTCTATGCAACTTGCAGGCCTTAAAAGTGACTGATTTAGGTGACGGCAATTATTTGAGTACCTAGACTTGCCAGAAATGTAATTTGTCTAATCTGAGAAGAGGGGGGTATTCTGACATATGAATGCAAGTAAATGTATATTAAGAAATATATCATGTTCAACATATAGAAAAACAATGTCTGAAACTGTTTAGTTATCAAGGACTAGGTATAATTTTATGTATGTAGTTTTCAGGCAATAAATTTTGTTAAAATGCAAGCTGAACTCAATCATGTGGGTTGTAGTTCCCAATGTGGGATGTATTTGATGGTCGTTTTTATTTTTATGTATTATAAAGGATATGTATTACATAGTGACTCACTCTCTAGATTATGAATTTACAAAGGCCTCCCTGAGTTATAGGTAAACATTGGGCATTTTAATAATATTTCAAATTTTCACTTGTCCCAAGAAGGCAAAATAGGACTTCAAGTACTTTAGATATTTTCTCCAAGTGTGATTATAAGCATACCATTACTGCCAGATGTTAGCATGACCCTTGATGTGAGAGCGGCTGGCTGTGTTCTTTGTAGACCTTCACAGGAAGCCCTGAAGCCCTGGAAATGACTGGAGTTGTATTACTGTGAAGTAGATTGACTACTGCCCTTGTTGTCCTTCTTACTCTTTAATCTGTGTTTTAAGTATTCATTATTTTGCTGTGTGGAGGAGTGCTTTGCTAGGCTGCCTTTTAACATAGCTCTAGTTATGTGTTTACTATGCTAAATTTTGATTAAAAACTTAATAAGAGGATCTGCTGGAGTTTGGATCTAAAGTGTCATTGAAAGGTCCATGTGCTGATGGTTCACTCCCTGTTTAGGATTAAGGGAAAGCAGTGGAAACTTTAAGAGGTGAGCCTCGATGACTGGTCTTCATGTCTTTGGGGACACGAACTTGAAGGGGAGACAGTGTTCTGCTAGATGTCAGTTAATTTCATGTTACTGTGACCAAATACCTGACAAATAGCAACTGAAGTGATGAGAGGCTTATTTTGGCTCATGATGTGAGGATGTATATTGAAAAGAAAGCATCAGGAAATATATGGCACCAGGTGCTTTTGCAGCTGCAGAAGCACAGGGTCAAATGCTGCCACACCTCTCAACAGGCTAGAAAGAAGAGAAGGGACAGGAAGCAGGTTGGGATCTAAAATCTCAATGTCACCCCACCTCCGACCAGCAACCCACTTCCTTCAGTTAGTCTTTACCTCCCAAAGGTTCCCAAAGTTGCAATAGCATCGCCACCCAGGAAAAATGGCATTCAAATATTTGAGTTTGTGGGAGAACTATACTGGTGTGTTTTAACTGTGTCCTTTGTTTACAGGTTTTCAGCTGAGCATTTGCACATTTATGCCTGTTTTTTTCCACCTGAAGTGTGATTGCAGGTCAGAGACTCGCTGCACTAGTCCTCTCATTTTCAACAGCTGTTGAGAAAGTGTCTCTGTTATGCTACCACTTTATAAAATAAGAATTATAGAATTTCAAAAGTGAAACCAAATGGAAAAGAGGTGTGTGTACGTGTGTGTGTGTTTCTGTTTTCCAAAGTTGTCACCTGTTCTGCAAAAAAGTTCTTATAAAGTGCAGAGAAGTTGAAAGCATTGCTTATGGTACATGTAGGCACTTAGCCTTGAGTGGGCCTCAGAATGCCCTTCTCAAATCTAATAAACGGTAGCTCTGCAACTTTTATTACATGCTGTGATACTTACAGTCATAAGTGGTTGCCTGGCCTTTTGGCCATCTTTTAGTTTTTGAAGTTAGGAGTCAGTGAATTTGACATGATGTGCAGAGAAAGGTTGCTCTCATGTGCCTGACTTCTCTTTGCACTGTGTCCTCAATAAAAAGTGTTGTTCATAAAGCATATACTTTTATGATTTAATTAGCAGAGAAATAACAAGATTAACAGAATAAAATTAAGAATGATATGTTTTGTATATTTAGGAAAACATTAGGTATTTTAAAAATGTTAACTGTCATTTTTTGTTGTTTTGACTCCATTCTTTACAATGGCTACATTCAGCAGTATCCCAAGGAGATAATGAGCCTATGTTCAAAGAAAAAAAAATTAATGAGGCTTACAGTATCATGAGTAACATCCATCTTAACTATGTAATAGGAGGATCTAAAAGTGCTAGGTTTTATGATGGTTCATGGCTTCCTATAATTATTCCTTAGAAATTATTAGTTTTAATGGAGTTTTAGCAATTAATCCATTAGCCAATTAATTGGATAAGTCATAATATGTCATTTGACAGTATATGACACGTATTTCTGTATAAAATATATTATAAACTTAATTATATATAATATACATGGTACACTCACATAAAATGTATATGTATATGCATGTATGCATGTGTGTGTGTGTGTGTGTGTGTGTGCATATGTTTGTGTCTGTAATATGTTTTGTGGTGCTGGAAATTAAAGTCGGCATTTTGTGCATGATAGGCAAAGGCTTTATTGCTTAACTATATATTAACTATAACCCAGTCTGATTAGGTTTAGTTAATGCACATATAAATTATTTTTTGCCTGACCAAAATTAACTGTTCTCTTTGTATTAAGAAGGCATAAGCTAAGTATTGTCAACACTCCAAGACACAGACATTGCTACTGTGGAATCTCCTAAGTTTTAAAGAAAGATAAAATTGTGATTAAAAGGTGTGATATAACATTTTAGTTTATTATGAGAAACATTACCAGGGTAAGGAGATTTACTAGTCATTCATTCACTCATTATTTCATTTGGCTTTGGTGTATGCCATCTATGTTATCTTAGAGTCAAGAAATAATAGTGTTAAGTAAGATATAACTCATCATAGCTCTCATGAAAACTTGTATTTTCATGGAGAACAAAGGCACAAAACAAATGAATAAAAAAATTAAATAGCAGAAGTACCTTAAAGGAAAACAGGAAACTGATAGTAATATAATGCAAAGGGTTAGGCTCCTACTGCTATTTCAAATATTTAGATCATAAAGCCAGGAAATTTGCTTTGAGTTGCTGAGTGTCTTGTACAATATATGTGCTAAGTACAGCTGTTACTGGGCCCAAGTAGTCTGATATAATGTTAGAAATCCTGTAATTTGACAAACCATACTGAAACATCTACTGTGTCAGAAGCTATGCAGAAACCAATGGATCTAGTTTTCAGGGCTGACTGAAATACTGATAGCCTAATGATTTCATGAAACATTTCTAGATCCCATTTTCCTCACTTGAATATGGGAAGAATTGAACTTGGTGGTCTGCAAAGTTGTAACAAATTAAAATCCCATGCTCTCAGCAGGATAAAAAATCTCCCCCACCCTTGCCTCTTACAATCTTTCTTCTCACTCTTTCATGTAGATACCCAAGTGTTAAGGGGAGAAGTATGATAAAGAAATCGCACTGAAGGCTAAGCAATGGACCAACAATATAAATCTTTGAGTTCTAGTCCAGGTTTGTTACTTTCCAGCCTTAACTCACTAGTCAAAGTATTCCATCTTTACCATCCTCAAGTAAGTAAAACAGGACATGACCCCGGTTTATCAGTGTTTTAACTGTATGAATAGTAGCACTGGAGACTCTTCTCAATTAAATCACATAAAGGAATCCTAGCATGTACGACAGATGGGGATGAAATCTCTAGGTTTTGAAGAACAACTTGGGAGAGCTGCAGCTACACGGACTAAATATTCCTTCTCATTCCTAAGGAAGTTGTGGAATACAAACAGGAGAGAGAGAGAGAGAGAGAGAGAGAGAGAGAGAGAGAGAGAGAGGGAGAGGGAGAGGGAGAGGAGGGAGAGGAGGGAGAGGAGGGAGAGGAGGGAGAGGAGGGAGAGGAGGGAGAGGAGGGAGAGGAGGGAGAGGAGGGAGAGGAAGGAGAGGGACAGAGAGAATGCTGGTGATATTGTCATGCATGATCCTCTGAAGGCCCCTCATGTCACCAGCACACAGTTTCCCTCCTGTTTATTCTAAGCTTCTAAACAGAAGTATGCTGGTAAGTCCTCTCTTGAATGGTTTCTGAGCTCTGGAGATTTACATGGTGGTTCTGATGCTACCTGTGGTTCCCCGCTTACATTTTCCAGCCATTCCTCTTTAAATGAGTCCTGGCTGGCATTTAGGGCCATCAGGAGAGTTAATCGCAGACCACAATAGCGATTTAATCCTACATTAGGTAAAGACGCTCTACAGGCTGTGGAACATTTGACTTATGCAAATATGACCTTAGACAGATTGTTCTATGAAGCCCATAATAATGTTTAAGAGATGGAAATTTTATTTGGGCAGAAACACATAGTTCCGTGGTGTGGGGATGATTGTTGCTAAGCCAGGGTCTGGGCAAGCACTTGCCACCACAGGGGAGGGCTTTAGTCTTTGCTTTCATGTTGTTCTGCATTTCTACAGGTTTTATTTGTGTTGTTACCCCTTTCATAGTATTCTAACTGTGCCTAAATGAAAACCAGGCAATAGCAAGGAGTTGCATTAGATGAGAAAAAAAGAAAAAAGAAAGTTTAAATGGGCTTAGAAGTGCCAAGGCCTTTATCCCGTTATGTGCGGATTTTATTTGACAACCTCAGTGTTAAGACACATGAGAGAGCACATGAAGTTTCTTCACATGGCAAATATTTTAGAGTCTAGGTTCTGAGACAAGCAGGTGGGATTACAAATTTTGTCTCTTTTTAACTATGTGAACTTTGACAAAATGTTTGATGTTTTTCAGACTCAGTTACTTACCTGTAAAATAGGCATAAAGCCTGTCCTGAAGATTACATGAAAAAATGCACTGGAAGTGCTTCCTGCTGCTTCCAAATTCTGTCATTCACAATTTAGTTTCATCCTTCATATAGCTGATGGTACTGTTTTCTTTTCATAAATACTGTATTTCATAAATATTTAATGTTTTCTGCTTCAGACTTCTCTGGGTCTTTCTGAAGAACTTACAAAAATAGGACCCACATGGACACTAACAATAATGAGGCTGATGAATGAAATGACAAGCATAATACACACTTGTCTCATCCTCTGTGATGATTAAACCTTGTACAATGTTTCAAGTTGGAAAGTTTCTCACATTGTTTTACCTATTAAAAAGTAATTCATTTATAAGTATTATCTTAGACTGATGGTTCTCAATGGGAGAGGATTTAATTACTCAAGGGGCATTTAACAGCATGTGTATATTCAAGTGATATTTTAAGCACATGAGATACAAAGAGGACATACAACATTTCTAATGAGGCATCATGAATAGTTATCACGGCTCAATATGTTTAGAATGTGTGCCAATGTTTAAAAGTGTAGAGGTGAGGGAGAGAAGATAAGTACAGTTATAAATGCATCAAAAGTTATCTCAAAATGTAAGCAGTAAGTTTAAGGAAAACAGGGCATTGAACAAAGAACTTTTTATTGTGAATCAAACTGGATTGCTTAAGAGGATAGTATTAAAGAGAAGATTAAAGGCATAAACCATCGCCAGCACTAATGACTGAAGTTGGTCTTGCATCTTCTTAAACCTGATAGCTGAAACCATTGCTGTCAGTGCTTTACCATTAGAATACCCACATGTGCCCGAAGGCCTTAGCAAGGCTGTCTGCGTGATATGTATTTGAACCAATCCTACACTGCAGGAAGCAGGCAGGTGTGGAAAGAAATTCTGAGTATGGGTCACTGATGAAACCCAGGGCAAAGCTGGAGGACTCAGCTTTCATCTTCTGAGAACACTGGCAATGAAAAAGCCAGGAGGCCTAATGGCTCAGTGTAGCCTGAGGAGCTTTTCTATTATGAGTTTATATTTTATTCTCCTGACTTTTAGATGCTTATGGGTCCTCCCAGATCTACTGCTTTCCATTCCTGTCTGGTTCAAATTTACTTGAAGTGCACCTGGATCCTTTACAGAGAGGCTTAAACCCACTAAACTGGAAGCTTTATTTATTTTCCAAAAAAATATCCATTTTTGTTTAGAAGTTATGCCAGTAAAATCTCTGAAGTTCTGATGAGATATTGACTAGGCTCTTCTCCAGGCTTTGAATTCTGTCAGCTACAGGTTGCTTTATCAATTGTCACTGCTTTCCATTGTTGTAAACACTGTAAGATATATTCTCTAAACTAAGTTGTATGCAGAAAATCTAAAGTTTTTATACTACCCTGATGTTGAACAACAATCTGTTTCCTAAGTTGGATTTAAAGCTTCACGCAGGTGCAATCCTGTGGCATTTGTTCCTTAGCAACACTCAGCCTTGTGCCTCTGACACTGATTCAGATCACTTGGGATTTCAATGTCTCAACACAGCACAATGCCTGGAACACAGGAGTTCAATCACACTGTTGTTGCAGGGACTACCACTATTATCAGTTTTGGGTTAAATACTCAAGAGTAAATGTACAACATTAAAAGTTAGCAGTGAAAGTGGTAAGAAGAAGGGTCTTTTTTTTTTTGGTGCATATCAGGTACCTTCATTGGTTCCTCAGTACTGTAGATATCATAGGCTTATTTTATAGATTGCAAATTGTTTTGAAGCCCAGGCAGCAGACAGAATATAGTAACATATTTACATCTGAGACAGAGAATGGAGATTGCAGTGTCATTTGGTGATCATCAACCCCTTTGCTTTCCTCACTGGCTCCTCTATAATTGGGTGTTGGACAACCCACAGAATCAAGTCTGGATCAGCTTTTTTCTCTGAATGGAAAAGTTTGGTTTTGTGGTCTTGTACATTCTGGGGAATATAGATAATTTAGTTGCTCCTGTATGTTAAAGGTAAGATGGGTGTATCTTGAAAAAAAAACTTAATTTACCTAGACACATTCTTGAATTTTAAGAGGTTTCCTTATTCAAGTTCAACTGTCCCATCTGACTAACTGCTGAACTTGGATCACTCAAATCAACTCTTTTTTTTCTTTTTTTTAATTTAAATTTATTTATTTATTAAGGATTTCTGCCTCGTCCCCGCAACCGCTTCCCATTTCCATCCCCCTCCCCCGATCAAGTCCCCCTCCCTCATCTGCTCGAAGAGCAATCAGGGTTCCCTGACCTGTGGGAAGCCCAAGGACTGCCCACCTCTATCCAGGTCTCGTAAGGTGAGCATCCAAACTGCCTAGGCTCCCACAAGGCCAGTACGTGCAGTAGGATCAAAAACCCACTGCAATTGTTCTTGAATTCTCAGTATTCCTCATTGTCCGCTATGTTCAACTCTTGAGTGAGAAGTTTTGCTTGTTGTTACTTAAGAAATTTGGCTCTTTGTTCCTTGAGCAAAGCCCTTGACTTCTCCTAGATATAAATCTCCAAAATGCACCCTGGAGTTCAGGACTGCTGTTTAGGGGAAGGTGATCAGACTATCGTAGAACTGCTTCAGCATGAATCAGTCTCCGCTTTTCCTTATTCTTTCTCTTTCTCTCTCCCTCCCTACACTTTTCTTTCTCGATATTTTTCCCTCTCTCCTTATGTTATATCTTGGAGATTACCAATAACACTATTAAGAATAGTTATTTCTTCTGAAAATGCTCATGGTCAGAATGCCTCTTAGGAACTGTCTTTTAAGAAACACCACTACGAGTCATAATGAGGTAGTAGTGAACTCCTAATTTGTCCAAATTTATATTATATCATTTATCAGCACATAAATTTAAATAATTTTGTTCATAAATTGTTTTCCATTTTCTTTTTAATACATCTTCTTATTTAATTGGAAATAGATTCTTCTCTCATATAATACATCCCAATAGCAGGAGTTCATTCAAAACTTCAGTTGTATCCAGCCTAATTGCTGTCATTAATTTAATGCAGTTTTTTTAGTATTCTATAAAAATTGCCTTTAACTCTGGAGAGTTAAAGTGGAGAAAATGCTGCAGACAGCTGTTCTGGGTTAGCTCAGAAATATTTAGGTTAGGACACTTGGCTCTAGCATAGGCACACCTTTTAATTACATGAAACTTAAGAAGGACCTGCATCCTGAAGTTTATTTCAGTAGTGTGTCACCTCGAGCACTGTCATTGTTTAATGTTTGTTTCTGACCTTGAAGGAACAGAGTTAATCCAGAATTGTAATTCAGCAATTGGCCTTGTCAAAAATTAACCAAAGTGGGAGAAAGAGAGGGAGAGAGAGAGAGAGAGAGAGAGAGAGAGAGAGAGGGAGAGAGAAAGAGAGAGAGAGATTATAGCCTTGTAATGCAGCTCAGTCCCAAAACAGTAGGCCCTGAGACCTTAGCAAAACTGACTCCATAATGGGAGTATCATTTAGAGCACAAAACCCAGCATGTAGACAGCACCACCTGCTAAATTGAAAACAAAGACCTAATCTATTAAAGTCCATAGTTCTGGAAAAGTCTCTAACGTACTAACTTTGCTTTGTAGCTTTTGTAGTTTTGCTTCTGGCTAATGGCTTTTGTTAACTGAAGTATGCCAACCCAGAAAATGAATTTTATGCTTAAAAGCTCACCTTGAGAAAGGCTTAGTGCTATTCTGGCATCCAGAACACCCAATGTAGCTACTGGCTGGCTAATTAAGACTTTCTACTGGTTAAACCCATGTCTGAGCATTCTTCTCTGGTGAATATTGAGAAGTCTAAGAATATAAAGCTAGAATTTTTCCTTAGTAAGGCTTGGGCTTTGTGCTTCTTTTCCTTTCCAAGTTAGGGTGAATGTGCACTCAGCCATGTACATTTTTTGTTTCAGGTCCTTTGAATTATATTTAGCCACTTGTTCTCTTCCCATGTCTTTGACTATGCGAACTGAACTGGCTTATATAGTTACAAAGTCTGCTGTTCTTGACAGACCACATAGGAGTGCTGGTGGAATGGACTTGGGATCGGGCTCTTAGAAGCATGTGCTACATATTGCAGGGAAGAAACTCAATTAGACATTAAAACATTAATTTTTATTTTTAGTCTTAAATTTTTTTAAAATAAAAAATCATGCTTTCTCTGGAATAAGAAAATTATTCTTCAATGTAGAGAATTGCTTTATATTACTTGGTGAAAACACAAAATGATTTGATTTCAGCTTCATGAAAATATAATGCAAGCTACCTTGTTGTTGAAATTTTGAATTACAGAGTGAGTCTCTGGAACATGTATCTCCTATCAGGTACTGAAATGGGTGGACAGGGCAAATGTGGGCTCACAGACCACCTGTACACTACAGATGTAGTCTCACCTGGCAACCTTGACAGACTCTTTCATCTCATCCTCTGTTGTCTAAAATGTGTCTATGAGAACACAGCTCCTTTCCCCCTTATCTCTGACAGGGTATCTGTGAAGAGTGACTCCTAAGCATTCCTGCCATCTCAGTGACAGAATGTAAAGTGGTGTATGAATATGTAATAGCAGCCATTATCAGCTGATCCCTAAGTCTTTGGAAAGAATCACTTGCTGTGAGGAGAATGAGAGACAATTTAAAATGGCTTGAGGTAAGTAGCATTTCATATATTGCCAATCAAATTAACCTTGAACCTTTCTCTGCTACTTAGAATTCTTGTTTTCTCTTTCTTCATCATTGAAAATTAAGATGATGCAGATGAAACCATTTTCTATTTGCAAGATTGCACTTCAGAGTCCTTTCCTTCCTCAAGGAGAGGAGAGGAGCATTTCTGTGCATCAATCAAACTGATTGAGACTAGGGAAACGGAAACTATCATCAAATCCAGAAGACACTGGCATGTCTGGCATGTCAGTTTTAACACAGAGATCACTTCTCTTTATCTCTTTTCTCCAACACTTAATTCTCAGACCAGCTTTGCTAGGCATGAACTTGGGGAATTTTATGACTATAGTTCCATGGACATTCGATCACCTCCTTATTCTCACTTAGGCAATTGGATCCTTGATAAAGATTAGGTCTCCTTAGATCCTAGTATTTCTCTGTACCTGAACTGAAAGCAGTTGCTATGGAGATGTGCATGGCAAGCTTCTGGATTTATTCACTTTGTAAATATGATTCATATTTTCAGTGAATGTAGTAATAAGGGCGGCGGGGCTGCATCCCCAGCACCCCAGCCGCCCGCACGGCTAGCTTTACCCGAAATAACAACACACAAACTGTATTCATTTAAACACTGCTTGGCCCTTTAGCTCTAGCCCTTACTGGCTAATTCTGATATCCCGATCAACCCATTTCTAATAATCTGTGAGAACCGGTCTTACCGGGAAGATTCTAGCCTAGTCCATCCTGGGTCGGAGCTTCATGGCATGTGTCTGCCCGGGAGCGGGGCATGGTGTCTCTCTCAGGCGTCTGCTCCTGAGAGGAGAGCTGTGGAGTCTGAGCTCACTTCCTCTTCCTCCCAGCGTTCTGTTCTGTTTACTCCTCCCACCTATCTTCTAACCAATAAAATGGGCCAAGGCAGTTCCTTTATTAGCCAATGACCTTCCTCCATCAAGTGAAGATGAAGGTGCACCTACATACATAAGTGTATCATGGACATTTTATACTGAATTCCATCTAACACATAACTCTGTGCTGTTTCCATCTGGTTTGCCTGTGCCCCTTCTCAACATCTCTGTGTTAGGAAACTCTGGGACATAGTTCATTGCCAGTCACTACCAGTACTTATGCCATTCCAACATGGAAGAGAGATTTCCATTCTTTCAACCTTGTTAATGTACCACTTTGTAGTTATTTTGTGATACCCCATTTTGTACTATATACATATGTTTCTTATTATCTATATTGGTCCAAAATCTAAGATTTGTGCCTAATTTCTCTTGTATTTCCTGGATAACAGCAGAAAGTTTTAAGAAAGATTACAAATATTTACAAAAAATTACAAGACATTAAGTAGACAGGTAAAACAAAGACTAGAAATTTTATTTGTTTCTGGACAGTTTCTAGAATAATGTCCTGAAGCAGAAGGGTGAAATTTTCTGAAGATGGCCTCCAAACTTCTGAGTGAGAGCACTGGAGTCACTGGCTAGCAGCCAGAATCATGACAAGCACATCAGGTGTTAGGTGATGCAGATTGTCCCTACTTATATACATTGACTTTAACTTAGAGATTCATTTAAGTAAATTAATTGAGTGAACAATGAACAGTAGTGTCTACCAAGTTGAGGTTGAATTAAATGGAATTTGGATGAGAGGGTGAGCAAGGAAGTCTTGGTCTTGGTTCTGAAAGGAGCCAATGTAAATGGGGGCCAATTCTTATTTGAAAGGGAGTTTGGACAAATATTTAGATAGTTGTATAGATAGACAGATTGATAGAGGAGAGAGAGAGAGAGAGAGAGAGAGAGAGAGAGAGAGAGAGAGGAATTGTGGCTATATTGGAAGGGTCAAATTGAACACTGCTAACTGAGGACTATCATAATTGTAGGAATTCAATGAGATGAACAGAGATTCACTGTTATTTTTGTTCCTTAGCAAAGGGGAACTCAGTGACTTGTCTTACATATCAAGAAAACACAACAGTCCACACATTAAAAAATGCTTTAGAGTACAATAATCTGTAACTGAATATTTATTCATAATGGCAATTATCCTGTATGAAATGCCTCCTGGATTTATTATGGTTGTTTTAGAACAATCTCAAATGTGTTTTCATATGCTACAATAGGTATGGTTTGTCCACTTGACCTCATACTGCCCAAATATGCTCTTCACTGAATACTGAGCACTGGCTGAAAACAGACATCATTTAGAAGAAACAGGGAAGCAGGGAGAGTGGCTTTGACAGCATTCCTTCTTACTAGTGGCAAAGACAAGGGTTGGCAGAAAGAATCTGTCTCTCTGTGTAATTATGTCTAGGGAGCTCCAACAAGGCATAATGACTCTCTTCTTTTATTTTTAATAGTCAAATCCTCTGAACATTGCATGCTCAATTTATAATCAGTTTTTATATTTTCCATTACTCAGAGGAAATGGAAAGCCTGCAGTTTAAATACAAATTAGCAAGAATAATTATTCACTTTTCTTTGTTGTTTTGGATGGCCTGGTTTATATTATACAAATTGAGGGACACCACAGTAAGAGAAGGATGATGTCATCTTACCAACAGTTTGACAGAGAAAAGTTTCTGCTTCAACCAAATACAAATCTGCAAGGACTTTGCTACTTCATTAAAAACATCAATTTCTTGATTTGAGTTCTCCATATTTTAATTCTGTATTACTTTTAGACAAGAATCAACATCAAAATGTTGATATTTCTTTTTTATCTAATATGGCACTTTTGGATATTACCCCTCCCCACTCATGTAATGGTTTTCCTTCTGTAAAGGATAGGAAGACATTAAGTATTGTCATCTTCTTGCTTTATTTTTGGGTTCTGAGAATTCCTTAGTACTAAAATAATAAAACAATCAAAGAAAAAAATTGAGAATCTGGTCACTCATTATCAATGACATTTCAATGCTTATATACTTAGTAGATCCTCTTCCCTATTTTCAGTGCTGTGGACCAAACCTTGGACCTCGTACATGCTGGGTTAGTGCTCTAGTATTGTGCTATCTCTCCTGCCCTTAGCCTCCTTCCGTGCACCCAAGTCCTGCAATTAAATAATAACAATAAACATTGAGAACAGAATCATCATAGAGCTTATCCTTTAATTGGGGAGAAAATGATACAAGCTATATAAATCAATGACATGGAGATATAGAATCCTAAAAGAAAGAGACCATATCTTTTATCAATAGACATATGATTTCTACACAAGTAAGACATGAGGGTATTGTGGAAGAGGCATTTAGCTTGAGTCTTTTGTTGTTAGTAGTAAAGATATGTGCACATACTTGTGGAGGCCAGAGGTACATGTAAACAACTTTTTCTTGATTGTGCTCTACCTTTATTCATTGAGAGGGGATCATCCACCCAATGAACCTGATGTGCATGGACATTTGCCTAGACTGGTCCACCAAAGAGCTTCTATGATCTGCCTGTCTCTCTTCACCTTCCTTCCTGCTCTGGGATTGCACACACATGACATGCTCAGTTTTTTACATGGGTTTGGAGTATATTCAAACTCACTTCCTCATATTTGTACAGTAGGAACTTTGCCCACTGAACTGTCTCCTCTACCTATAACTTGGATTTTGAATTCAGAGTATAGATATTTGGAAATGGGACACTATTTAATAATGACCAACAGTTATCATTATTAGTGTTATTTTTAAAATTTGCTATTGCATGCCATACACTTCCAGTATATGATATCACAAAGTAACAAGGAAATATTTTGTAGTTTCTGTAGCTCAGGCATCTGAGAGTGGATCAGGCTGGGTTCTGCTCATGGTCACTCAGGAGGGTTTAGTCAGATCATTGTCATTGACTGTAGATTTCTGAAGGCCTTTAAGGGTCTGTTGGAATTACTTCCAAGTGTCACTCTGATGGTTTTTGGCAAGACGCTTTTTTGTTTTTCTGGTTGTTGGCAGGAGATCTCTGTTGCTTGCTACATGGACCCATCTACTAGTTTGTCCCGGTGTCCTCATGTTGTGGAATATGACTTCTCTCAGAGTCAACCATGAGATGGGCTGGAGAGGGAAAGAGATATTAAATTCAGATAAAGCAGGACCATTTTTTTTGTCCTAGTTTTAAGGGTGTTTTCAATTTTGCCTTATTTAATGTTAGAATTGAACCAACAAGTCCATTCCATTTTCACAAGGGATTAGATTCTAATCTCTCAAAGAGAAGGCTATTAAAAATTTATGGATGCATTTTCAAATCCTAACTGTGGGATTGGGGAAGATGTAAGAAAAATGCTTAATCAGGTAATCGGGTAGGAGGGACCAGGTGATCCACCCTGTTCTCTGTGTAATCCAGTTCAGAGAGATTCTAACTAAGAATAGGAAGCAATTAAGGACACAGAGCAAAGACACAACTCGAAAGGGTGAGAATAATACAGAGCTTTTGAACAGGGTAGACATATAATCACAGCAATGAGGATCTGGGTTTAGGGAGGATATATGAGGGTAGAAAGAGGAGACCCATTGTACCCACAAGAGAAATGGACCTGGGAAGGGTGATGGAGGGCAGTTCTAATGCTGATGCTACTTTGCATGGTATTATTAGCTATAGACATGAGTGCATCATCACATGTCTAACCCAACTGCTAATGGGATATGCCTGTGATTTAGAATGATGCTTACCAAGCTTTTGCAGGCTTGGGAAATTGCACTATATAAACTTGATGTACAACAGCAACTTTTGATGTTTTTCTGCACTAACTGAGAGGGTAGTTGATGTCTGGAATGGAAAATGCACTTACAACTGACAAGACACCTTCTTCTTCTTCTTCTTTTACTTTTTTGGTGGGTTTCACATCATACATCCCAATCCTGTTCATCTCCCTGTCCCCTTGCTTCTGCCTTTGAAACGTCCCTTCAAAAACAAAATTTGAAAGTAAAACCAAGAAAAAGAAAAAAAACCCAAAACACTCCACTCCAAACCAAACCAACTAAATAAACAAACAAAGAACAAACTTCAGAGTACAGGATTGTCTTCATTTCTCCTTTTGGGTTTGTGTGCTTCATGGTCTGTAAAAGTTTGACTTTAGGTCATTTTTCTAGTCTAGATTGTGCATTGACTCGTCATCCCATCCACTTTATTGCAAACTAACATCATACTTCTACTGAGTCCACACATTCTTTAAATTGGAAATAAGAGATGTGTCTAAGACATTGTTATCATTTACTAAATTCCCAATGTAAGAACACCATTTGGATAAGACTAATCTTTATTTTATCATCTCAGCACATTCACACGTTCCCCACAAGCATTTTATTTTTTTCTTTGGACATCCGAGTTTCAACTGCAGTTTACAGTCAGGGTTGTAGCTACAGCACTTGTTCTGTGCTCATATCTTGATTGTCTATGACTACATAATATATAGTTTAGAAGTTTTAAGTGAACCTTAACTTTCCAGAGTCCTTGTGTATGTAACTAAAATGGTACTAATGAAATATTTTTCAAATATCGGAATACATTTGCTGCTTCTCTGTATTGCTGATGTATCTCAGGATAAAATGTAAATTAATTAATCAACTATTCAATAATCTTTCCCATACTATCTCAGATCATTCTTGGGGTGTGCTTCAAGACTCAGTCAAACAATTTCTCTACCCCATTTCTAAGTTAACACCATTAGAGAAGTATTATTAAGTCTTTAGAATATATTCCAGCTTCCAGCTCCTGGAATAGAAGCCAATATAAACTGGTTAGGTGATTATAAACCTTGGCACATTTCCCTGTGTCACTTTATGGTGATATTGTAGAATTGTTCCTGAAGAACTGTGGCATTTTTTTCTTTTTGAGAACAAGTCTTACTACATAGCCCTGGCTGTCCTAAATCTTTCTATGTAGACTAGGATGGTCTTGAATTCACAGAGATCCATCTGCATGTGCCTTCTGAGTTCTAAAAGGTTTACACCAGCATGCCTGTCTAAACAGTTTTATTACACTTTAAAATTTATTTTATGTATGATTGTGGGTGCACCTGTACCGTAGTTTGCACTTGGAAGTCAGAGGACGATTTGCTGGAGTCAGTTTTCTCCTTCTACCACAGTATTCCTTGAGATTGTACCCGGACTCACTGACCAATCTCTCTGGTCCCAAAACAGTAACAACCTGAGGTAATCAGATAATCTTCAAGATCATCCCCCCCCTTTTTTTTCAAATGAGAGGAGCTGTATTTCAGGAATTCAGAGTGGCTTCTCAAGACCTTGAGATCAAGCTCTGTTAGAACTGTGCCTTAAACTCAGTGCTCTAGTCAATAAAAGCACACAAAGTACCCTCAATCTCTTAAAATACTCACTTTAAGGCTCCTAATTATCTAACTCCAGCAATGCTATGCTAAGTGAAACAAGTTGAGCGCTATGTAATTGGTAGTTCTTTCTTTTTTGCTTCCCTTCATAATCAATATTTTCAAGGGGCAGAATGGCAGAAGGGTGCCTATACTTCATGTCACATTTCTCACTGTTCATACTTCAAGTAGCAAATGTCAGTGACTATTTACTAATTAATATTATCCACAGCCAATCATCTATGTAACAATATAATGAGATAACAAGTACCTCACATGTGTAAACACATAGATTATACTTTAAAAGATAAAAGCATTTTAAATAACGTTACCAAAATGATTCTGGAATTTGAAAATGTTAGTTCTTGAAGAACCTGACATCTTTTTAGAGAATTTGAACTTTCAGGAGATTGTTCAGGAAGAAGTATTTGAATGAGGCAAAGATGACGTACAAGTAATTCTCCATGGAATGGACCAAAGAGAACAGTCACCTCATACTTTTAGGATCATTTATAAGTAACACGATAATATATTCTTTCAAGGATTATATGAAGATCATATACTGGGAAGGCAGCAAGCAGGACATACATAGAGGACTGGAGATGACTGATGATTGAGGATGGGAATTCTTGAAAAGTAAATTAGTAAGTTTGAGTGTTATTGTTTGAGAGGGTACAATCTGATGATGTAGGCAATAAAATTCTTGCAGGCTGGAGAGATAAAATCTTATGTCATCCATGGTAGGCACAGATTGATCCAGGACTATGGACTAGTCTTGGCACAGATTCAGAAGTTGGAAAAATAGCATCTACTATAGTCATGGTTCTAGTGTTTTAACACAAGATGCAAGTCCTTACTAGTCATGAATTCACCTCTCAAAAATATCTAAAAAACTATAAAACTTTATAGGAAAAACAGATGGACTAAGATTTTGTGATAGAATCAGGGAAAGGTAGAAAAATTTGATCAGCTTACAGAAGAATGAGACTTCCACCAAGAACAAATCCTTAGGCAAAGAAAGTCCTCATTGGAAAGTTTCCAGCATAATGGTCTAGTCACATTTCTCTAGAGTGCATGGTGCAGGAGGTTGTGGCTGTGGAGTCCAGACAGAAAGTCCTGGTGTATGAGAACACCAATAGCCATTCTTCATGCTATGTCTTTCTAGAGACCTCTGACAAATGTAGACAGTTTAGTTCTTTGGCATAACACTGGAGCCAAAGACCTTGAGCTTCTTGGAGGATTCATTTCTTATGATGGATAACCTCTAGTACAGTGTTCACATTCCAATAAATGCTTAATATTTAACAAGCTGCTTATTTTGTTAGTCACTTTTCATATCAGATCCCTTGGCTTTATCAGATAAGCCTTTTAAGTACATGAAAGGTGATCCTTCCTAGACCAATCAAAAGGTATCTGCCATGTATGACACTCTCTTTTGTGCTGACTTAATATATTTTACAAAATTCAAATGTTCCTCTCATTTTGTCCACCCTTTCTCTTTAGTTCCCTCCAGCTTTTTCTTTCTTTCTCTCTTTTCCTCTCCCCCTTTATTTTCTCTTCCTATTATTTCCTTCCTATATTTTGACTGTGTCTTACTATGTTGCCTAAACTGACCAGGAACTCATTTACTTCTTTTTAAATTTATTCTTCTCTCATATATTACATCTTGACTGCAATTACCCCTCTCTCCTCTCCTCCCCTCCACACTCTCCCAGATCCCCTTAAACTATAAATACTTTTAAAGTTTTGAAGTCCACTTCAGTATTTGATAGAAATGAAGAATTCTTTACTTAACACTCTGAAGATTTTCCTCCTAAACATTTGAGAATTTATCTGTTTGTATGTAGGTCTATGATTCATTTTTTTTTGCCAGTTTCTCAATGATAGGATTCTTTCCTCAAATTATTTACGCTGGATATGTTTCAAGTGTAGTCTGTACCATTTTATAAGTTAGTATACTTTTTAACCTATCAAATGACTAGCACATTGTTTATTGACTCATATAAACATTTCCTTAGGTTTTGAATTTTTAAGTCTTGGTTTGGAACTAAATTATATGAATTATACCAATGTATAAACTCTCTGTTGGTTCAAAGATGTAAAGAAACCCTGCCTAACAGAAATGCAAAACTACTCCATGAGGTTAAAATGAATGATTTCTGGTGTTTTTATAAATTTCTTAAGGAAATTTCTTTAAGAATATGTAGCACTTTTGAGTGAGTTGGGAACTTTCCTTCTTTTCCTGGAACGGAGCATTTATTAACTGCAACTGATAATGCACAAAGATAATAACCTTAATTATTCCTAGAAGGACCAGGGATTAGTATTCAAAAGCTGATGATATTCTTTTGAGCTCACATTCTGCAGTATTTAATTACCCACTGGAAGTAATCTAACAAGCCTTTCAAGCTGGTCTTTATGCTATTACCTTAAATGTGGAGGTTGCTTTGTGTTGCTTCTAAAAAATGTGTGCATTTTGACATTTTTCCTTTGAGGAAATTCAGTTTTATTTACAACTCATATTCACTTCCAAAGTCCAGTGGGCTGAAATGCTATGAGCTTATGTGAAGAACAGTACTCTTGACTCTAGGAAACTCATCTGCTTAAAACTTTCAACTATCCTTCAGGAGGATCATTGGTCTTGCTTGCAGCTCAACCTGGGCTCATGTCTTGAAGGAGCAAAAGTTTGTTTGTTTGGTGTGTGTACTCATTATGTGCCACTGTTTAAAGAAGAACACAGACTTTACCCTCTACCTTACTGTCAGGATGCTGATCTTTAGACCTGATGACTGAAGACACCTATCTGGACAGAGTTGTCATGCTGATGATATTCTCAAATAAAAAAAAATAAAGTAATTTATGTCTTGTCTGCTTTGTATGATGGTTCTGCAAATTGCTTTACTAGAGGGTTGGCAGGATGACTTTGTCAGAAAGAAAAAGAGCCACTAAGAACTTACAGCTATGCAGGCTGTAAGGATGGACTTAATGTCTTGTTTAATTTAAGAACCTGCTCTGTCCTTTGCATTTTTTTCTAACTTTCCACATTAGAAAATTGTCTCTTGATTTCTTTGGAGACAAAACATTCCTCAGACTATAACCCATCCTTATCCACATCCACAATTACCCAATTCCAATAATTAAAAAATACTTTCCTCAGAGAATCTCAATTCTGCTATTTTTGTAAATGAATTTCTCTTTTTGTTTTGTAGGGTTGAAGAGTTTTCATTCAGTCTTACTTTTAAGATTCAGTAGTTGAGGAGGTATCTCAGTTTTGTGAAGTGCAAAACTCAAATAAAACAAAAACAGAAACAAATAAAATAACTAAGTAACTCTACTAAAAACCAGACTAAGCCCACTAACATAAAGGTTATATAAGAATAGTCCTTTGGTTACCATTTCACATATATTGGTCAAATTATAAGTTAAATTGTCTTTAAATATTGTATTGTTAATGTGTTGTTATGAAAGAGGGAGGGTACCTGCCATGGTGTGTGTGTCTGTATGTGCATAGATATGTGTGTGTGTGTGTGTGTATGTGTGTGTATGTGATGTAGATTAGAGGCCAATTTTTGAAATTGTTTTTCTCTTTTTATCATATCATCCAGAAATGGAACACAGGTCATCAGATTTTTGTGTCTAGTATTTTATTCATTGAGTCCTTTCACAAGCTCTAAATTATTTTTTAATGATGTTTTAATTTTCAGTTCTTTAAAAATTGATCTTATTTTTCAAATATTAGAAGTATTTATGACTCTTCAAATACAAAATAAGCCATTGTATGTCTTTATTTTGACTGTCATATCTACAGATCATATATAATTTGAATCTTAATGTCATATCATATTATACAACCTTATAATAAACCAGTCATTGTCCCTAGTACAGATATATCACATATAGATGCATGTGCATGAATCTCATGTGATCAGATTATATTTTGAGATGTTGAGGATTTACATTTTGATGAATACAAGTTTGCATATTTCTTCCTTTCTACTCTTTCCCATTGCTTTCCCATGAGTTATCTTTCAATGCACTTGAAAATATTACTCTCTGTGGGTTTGAATATGAAGATATAAATTATGTCATGGCATATTCCATAAAACCTGGCATAAGTACAGTGATGAGATTATAAATACATATAATGAATGCTTGTTGATGATTATACTTGATTTATCTCCGAGTTTATGTTTCCCCCAATATCATGCTGCAGATTTTTCACATAAACAGTTTATTGTGTCAACATTTTATTTGAACGTATAGGTAATTTTTTTCAAATACATGTTTTTGGATATTAATATTCTTGGTTGAACAAGGGAGAAAAAGTCTTTGTCTTAACGAAAATCACATCTCACGGTGTCACTTACTTGCATGCAAGTTCAGCACATGAAGCATCTGGAAGCGAAATAGGAAGTGGCTGAATTGCAGTATGATTTCACATCTAGTGACTACTTTTTAAATTGCTGTGTGTGACTGTGAAATTGTTGATCCAGTTAGTGCTGCATGTGGGGGTCCCAAAGGATGAGCTCTTAGAGAGAAGTCCCAGTTAGAAGGAAGATTCACTCCTAAGCAGAATTAGGATTCACTGAGGGAGTTTGGGTGGGAGGGAACAGTGGAGAAAAGAGTGAGATTTGTAATGGAAAACAATCACATCATTGTTCTTTTTCTTCATCTCTGTAGCCTGGTTAAAGGCAAAGGAATGGCAGCTATACAGAAATTAGGCTCACAGCTTCTTGTCATGCCTTAATAAAGCATGAGGCCAGGCTAAGCTGACATATGTAAAAGGAAATATATAGCAAAATCAATATGCTATTTCCTTATTGCTGATCACAATAATGTTTATGTTCGAGATTGACTCAATTAACAAACTTAGAGCCATTCTCGCTCTTGACTTCACCCTAGATGTGTGATTCTATGGCTCTGACCAGATCTTTCCACTTATTCAGACTATTGCTGCCCCATGAACCAATGCCCCGGTTTAGCCTTTTGACCCCATCATGCTAAATCACTCCTTGGCCTGTGTTCAGAGACAGTTCTCATTTTTGTCAGGTTTGGAAGGACTCCTTGATTTCAGATGCCCTCCAGAATGGAGTATGCCTTGGACTATATTCTGTGGTCTCTGAGACTCTCTGCAGACATCTGGTTCATATCTTCCTTCTTCCTAGAGTCTCAACTTTGAATGTAAGCAAGTAGAATCCCAGGATTTTCTAGTGTCTACCCTTGAAGTATTCAGTGGCTCTGAATATCGCCTGCATTGAGGGTTAGTGACACTGTTTAAGAGAAAAGGTAATCTGGGAGTCACCTCTGTATGCTGTGAATATCATTGGATAATAAAGGAACTTCTTTGGGCCTAAGCAGCTTCCTCAAAAAAAAAAAAAAAAAGGAAGACAATGGATTCCAGGGGTTGGTTGCCTCTATACCTTATTCACATGAGAGTCTTGAGGTTTATAAATGAAAGACCCAGATACAAATTAAGCCAGGGCGTCAGGTTATGTTTAGTTCTGGCCTGCATCAGCCCCACCTGCTTTGATATAACTTTTAGAATGTAATCTTATTACCGTCAAAGTGTGGGGGAAATTATTCCTGAGAATTTAGTCCCTAATTGCCCATCTTGTGGTTGACTTTTTCTTGCCTTGTTAGATGCACAGACTTTGCAATGTAGACACTGATGATTGGCTAGATGAGGAAGAGAACAAATCAGTGGTTCAGCACATTCTGGAATTGCAGAAATGTGGCCAATTAGAATGCTTCTTCAGGGAGTACCAATCCTGAGAGCTTCACAGGTGCTATACGGAAATCTGGGCTGTATCTTCTCTGCAGTTGTGGTATCAAAGTGAGGAAGCAGTGCTTCTATATAACCCTGCTGTATGCCCTCTAAGAGCACCTTTTCGTTCTACAGAGGTGATTAAGACAATCGTAGATTTTTTCTTTTGTTCTTGTTTTTGAGACAGGGACTTGTATAACCAAAGCTAGTCTCCATATTCCAATCCTCTTAGCCCCAAACATTGGTGTTTTGAATTTGTACAATTGCAGGTATTTTTTCAGATCACTACATTTTAGATACAACTAACTAAATGTTTCCTGGTACACTAGAAGCGTTCTTTTTTGTGTGATTTTGCATATTAGTATGAATATGTTTGAGTGTGACATGTTTGTTTGCATGGTGTCTCAGGATCAAGTCCGGAAGCACAAACATGGAATTCGCAGCAGGTGTCAGCTGTGTTCTATCACTTATTTTCTTGAGACAGGATCTCTTGTTGAACCTGGAGCTAGGTTGCTGGCAAGTAAGCCCTACTGGTTCTCCTGCCTCTATTTGCTAACAATGCTGAAATTATTGATTCAGTAGACCACAAGGGCTTTTTATGTGGTTGCTGTGAGTTTAAACTCGGGTCCTTATGCTTGTTAAACGAATGTTCCTACATAATAAGTTATATCCCCAGACCCCTATACCAGGAACTTTTCTATGCTCTGAGGCTACATTAGTAACTGATGTAAGCATTGCTTTAATCTGTTTCTTAGGTGACTGATTTGGATGATTTTCTGATTTCCATCTCCTATCAACGTTTGCTCTTTCTGCTCTCTCATGTGAAGTCAGGGCCATTTCTCAAGACCACGCCCTGGTTAGAATTCTAGGTCTTCCCAAGCCTCCAGAGAAAACACTTAGGAATATCACAGAGAAGACTTAAATCAATAGTCTTGATGGAATTTAGGAGGTAGGATGCTTGCTTTGCTTGAAGAAGTCTAAGTTTGAACTTTTGCACATTTAACTCTGTTTTTGTAGAAGAATCTGTAATTGAGGACAATGATTTCTAGAAGATCTTTGGCTGAAAACTTAACAAAGACTCCTTTTTTTTGTTGAATCTTAAATCCAAAAACATTAATTCTGCGCTCAGTGAATCTGCCACCTTAGCATGGAGATGATTTATGTAAAATAACTGTTGTTTTTCATAACATTATAGAACTTTAAACCCAAAAGAAAAAAAAGAACAACACAGAGACTCCTTAATGAGAAGGCAGGAACACCTTTTGACTTCTGTAGCAATCACCTAAGTGAGATTTTTATGTTGTCAATGAAGGGCATGCACTTTCCAAGTCTATCAATAGAAAAATATATATGTATAGGTATTGCCTAGTGCACACTTTCTTTCAGGAAAGCAAATAAGTGAAGGAGGCCTCTGATCTATGAATGAACTCTTCCCTAAATGAGCAACATGAAGAAGAATGTTAAGTGTGGAGGTGAAGACAAGCCTTGCATTCCCGCAGAACCTGTGTTTGGCAGTTCTTATCTGCTGTGCACATTTCAGGTTCTTAAAGTACCATGTGGGGTACATTTGTGAACATCTATATGCCTCTTTTCCATCACTCAGAGAACTTAAATTCTTGCCTGATAAGTTCAATGTACTTTAACTCAACAGTTATTTATTGAGCCACTACTGCATTCTGCCTTAGTGCATTCGCAAAGTTTTGAGGCAAGGCTTTCTTCTCATTAGAGTTTATGGGTAGATATAAATTGAACATTGAAAGTGCAGATGTTTAAAGCTGAATTACTGAATCTGAGATAAGAGAGTTTTAGTTATCCAGTGGGTACTGCTCAGCAGTTTGCCACTGTCCTTGGATAAAGCATAGAAAGAGATATAAGCTTTGATATATGTTGAAGAAATAACATTTTCTTATATAGACAGAAAGCTATTGCATCTGCAATAGACTCAGCCTTTTCTAAAGGAGCCAGTTACCAATGAACAGTGGTAAGCACTGGGTCCTAGGTTTGACATATTCTAAGACATCTGTTTGAAGAGCATGAAACTCTTTTCTTTGCAAAAACAAACCCCACATAATTGCACAGAGTTTGTAGGTGACTACCTGGGGACAGTGTAAGTCAGGTGTCAGGTCAAGATTATGTACTGTTGAAGGAAGCACCTGCTATTTGTTCCTATCAATTTGTAGTGGTTTGAATAAGAATGACTACTATAGACTCATATATTTAAATACCTACTTACCATGGAATAATCCTATTTGAAAGGATTGGAAATATTAGAAGCTGTGGAGAAAGTGTGTTCATTGGGGGGTGGGCTTTGAGGTTTTAAAAGTTAATAAAACACCCAGTCTATCTCTCTCTTTCTCTCTCTCTATTCTGATAAATGAGGATGCAGCTCTGAGCTACTTTTCAAGCACTTGCTTGCTTGCTGCCATGCTTTCTGCCATGGGTGATAATGGACTAAACTTCCAAAACTCTAAGAAAGTCCCTGATTAAATACTTTCTTTCATAAGAGTTGCCTTGGTCATAGTGTCTTTTCCAAGTAATTGAACAGAGACTGAGATACTATTCTCTGTCAATTTGTATTTATCCTTATGAGGAGCAAAGTTACAGGTTCTGGAGAGTCAGAGGACAGTGTCACCGGCAGAGTTTGTGGTCTTCTCAGAAACCTTGGTTTCTAAGAGAGTAACTGATTTAGCATTTTCTCTTCATCATGTCTCTGTCTTGGCATAGGCTTATTTCAGATCCCCCAGCTGGTTCATTGTTTCCTATTGATGCCAAGTGAGGAACACACAGAAGTCACTGTCCTTAAGTAGGGCTGCAATGGGCAGAACTAGATGATGAATTTGAGTATACCTTTTCACTCTTCTTCCCCAGCCTTGCTTATCTCTGATTTGAGTGATAAACCTGCTGAATGACAGGAAGTGCCTTGCTGCTTTGGCTTTCCTTGAGCAATGGCAGGACCAAGGGATTCTTTCGAATGAGTCATAATGACCAATGATCTTTAGTCTATAAGGTGATTGCTTGATAAGCAAGTAACTTATCATCAATTTGAACTTCCTGTTTCATATTTATTATCCAGTTTTTTTCCTAAGAAGGGATATATGGTATGGAGTGCCTGTGAGTAGTCTGTGGATCCAAAGCCACTCCAGTCCAACTCCTCGCATGGCAGCCCTCTTGCCCAAGGCCTCCAGACAGTAACACAAAAAACGGCCTGTTTTTTTCTGGGGTTGAGGGGGCAGATAGCCAAATTATAAAGCCACTGATGGGATGTGAAAGGCTAGGGAAGCCACTGATTTATAACAAAACAAGACTCATATATTTAAAAACCTTCATGGCATTCCAGAGTTTTAGAGTATAGTCCTATGTTTTACTATTTATGTAACCTAAAGGAAGATGGCACCTGATTATAGTATGGCCAAAAAAAAAAAAACTTTAGAAAGAAAAATGTTTTAAAGTTGTATTTCCATTTTTGTTCCTTACTGCGTGTATAGTTGGACAAGTCACAAAACCTTTACGGGAGTTGGTTTTCTCTCTCTGATGTTGAGCTAAAAATAGTGATATTTATTCCCAGGGAATTTTGAAAATATTAAATAGATGTACAATGTTTCATAGGATATAATTTCCTCTAAAGGTATCCTATTCTCCTAAAATACCCAGTTTCCTTTTCTTACTCTCAACAACTGATAAAGACAAAACTCTATCAAGAACGCTTTACAAGTGTCAGAAAGGTCCATGAGGTTGCAGTTCCATTACAACAAACGAGAGCACTAGCAGTCACTTCTGAGATCTTTGCTCTTCGCATCTCAGGTTATTGCTGATATCACACTTGCTATTAGCAGTGAGTCTAAGAGCTGGTTTTGGAGTGCACCACATGATATTCACAAACCTTATCAGGACCTAGGGAAAGTATGCACATCAAAAATAGTGCAACCATGATACATAGTTACTGATACAATAGTCCTGATTTAAGAGCTACTACATCTAGAACACTGCTAAGAAACCACCTAGTGGAACCCAGACCATAGCCAGTCTCACAAATATGTAATTTCATACCCAGAGATTCATTTTCTGACTTGAGACATCCTTGAGATATTTGGTATTAGTCTTAAGCTTAGACAATTCAAAGAAATGTCATTTCCGTAAATTGGATCTCATAACTTGAGTCTTTACAAAGTTTTGCCATATGAAGTATAAGAAACATTTTAATGTCACTAGATGCCCCACAACTTTTTATGTTCTTATGACAAAGAAGCTACTTGCTAACATCTTTCTTTTACTGGAAATTATATTTGCATTAATTAATAAGGAAAATCTCATTTTTCATGTTTAAAAGGTCTTGCCTTGTGTACTACAGTGATCAAATAGCTTTTAGGTCAGTATAACTGACTTCATTCTACATTTTTGGATTCTTGGGTAATTATGGTAGAAAATACTGGATACTTAGGAACAAAATAAATACTGTAAAGTGCCCCTGGACTCCCCATCTTGTGCTGTTTGTCTTTCCTACACTCACACAACAAACTATTGAGAAGACCATAGCATGGTCTTGGAAGGGGATTAAGTAAGATGGTTTGTTTTTATCACCAATGCCTGTGTAAATAATTTAATAACTGTCTTCTTTTTGCAGATGGAACTAGTTTTGTATCTCCATGGAAAAAAAGAGTATGTGTTTGTTTTATTTTAGCCAGACTTCTGTGTTTACCCCTAGAATTTAGCTCCACTACCTCAATTAAATAGGAACCCCAGCTGCCATGAGGTTCAACAAAGAAGTGGAATTCCTCCAAGAAATGTATTTCCCACAAATTCACAGCTGTGGGCATTAAAAAATATGTAAGTCTGGTTTATGTTTGGATCACTCCTGAAGGTCTTGGACTTCTCAGCTTAATGGATGAGTGACTCATCATCAAAGTCACTTGTGAGCTCAGGAAATAAGGTCTACTACGGATGTCTTTGTCTGAGGCAGCAGTTTAGGGTCTGCTAACATAGGACATCGAACCACAAGGCCCAGGTGGAGGATAGGATGAGCTGTCTGTCATCATTTGGTACAAGTTTGGCAGGATTTGCTCATATTCAGCTAAGTAAAATCCCCTACATCAACACCTCATTTGGGCAATATGAGAACCAGATGGCCTTGCAACCGCCACTTTACTGCTACTGTTTGATGCAGAACATTGGAATTTTGTACATCTGTGTCATACCATCAAATGTCCCCACAGTCCTGAATTTGCTCAATAGACCACACTAGAGCACTCTCCCCTTGATTTTGTGTAAGAGAGAAGCCCCTTGTTCACAAGGCACCTTGTCCTAGCTATTTGTAAATTAATTTGTTAATGAAACATTACATCAGAGTAGCACATTGCAGTTTACAAAGTGCTTTCATTTCCTTGTTTAATCCTTAAAATAACCTTGTGAAATAGGCAGAGCTGTTGAAAGAACCTAAGCAGTGGGAGAGAAAATCCAGTGTGCCATTAATTTCTGTCTTTAAATGTTTGGTGTTAATGCATATGGACTGACATGAAATGAAAACAAAGTATAAAGTGTGTATTCACCCCAAGAATATGTTTTTTCCTTGGGGGAGTATCCATCAAACATAATTGATGGGTTCTGGATTATCAGGCATTTCCATTGTGTATCCGTGCCTTATAGAAGAATGTCTTCGGCCTGTGGGAGTGAGAGTCAGGGATAAGTATTTGGGAAAAGAGTTTGATTTGCAGGTTAGAATACAATACTTAGAAGTCACTCTTTTTTTTTTGTTTTCTTTTCTAGATAGGGTTTCTCTGTAGCTTTGGAGCCTGTCCTGGAACTAGCTCTAGAAATCACACATATATAACAAAAAATGTGTAATATCTTTTCAAGACTAATGTTATATCTTAATATGTAGAAGCCACATTTTTTAAATCTTAAAATGTAACATTAGTCTTGAAAAGATACTACACTTTTTGTTATATATGTTTGCATAAAATTGACATGGCTTATTTATGTGTAACTGTATTTTCTAGTTTAAATCATAACATTTCATAACTTCCATAACTAGAATAATTTCCTCATTTTTACAAATGTCCAGTGATATTATAATTAGAGTACATTAGGGTAAAATTTCTTGAGTCGTTTGAATGTTCACTGGAATTTCTAGGAAAGATCATCATGTAGACAGTATGGTGAATGAAGTAAGAGCTAGCTGGAATCTCTGTGGCGAAATGTAATGAGTCTGGTAGCTCTTGTGAGCAAATAGAGAAGGAATAATTGTCTGGTGACAACTCAACAGCCAGCAAAATCAAGTCTACACTTCTTTGGAAAGTAAATAAGGCCCTTCCTTGCCTGCCCCAGCCCAAGTGTCTTTATTCATTTTTGTATTTTGCTTAACTTCCTTCCTATGGTCTCCTAGTACAAGCACAATCCTTACAGCTCTAAACTTTTGGTTGAACCTTATATATCTATTGCTTATCTCTCTAGTGGATCATAAAACATTTAAAAACAGGGGTCTTGATGCCTGACACACAGGAATTTCTCCAGTAGTTGTGGATGGTATGACTCCTTTAGACTTCACCTAAAAGTGAAATAAAGGAAGAATGTATCATTTCTATTCTAAAGTCACAAAAATATTACTTGAAAATTATAATCTTGAACATAACATTTTTGATACTGGGGATTTATCCCATTGCACTGTAGGCAAGTGCATACACCATTGAACTACATTCCCAGATTCTGCATAGTGCATGCTTAAGTGATTTTTGCTGCATTTTGGGTTCTTAGGAGTAATGTTTTAAAGAATGGTAATTGGGGATGTCAAAAGATAGGGGATGGTAAATGTCCCCATAAAACTGCTACAATAGTATGACAGACTTTCCAAGTTTTCTTTTTTTTTTCATTTTTTTTATTGAGAAAAGGAGAAAAAAAAACAAGTTTCCACCTCCTCCCAGCCTCCCATTTCCCTCCCCCTCCTCCCACCCTTATCCCCCTCCTCCCACCCTTCTCCCCCTCCCCCCCACTCCTCTCCCCATCCCTCTCCAGTCCAAAGAGCAGTCAGGGTTCCCTGCCCTGTGGTAAGTCCTAGGTCCTCCCCTCTCCATCCATTTCTAGGAAGGTGAACATCCAAACTGGCTAGGCTCCCACCAAGCCAGCACATTATGTAGGTTCAAAACCCCGTGCCATTGTCCTTGGCTTCTCATAAGCCCTCATTGTTCGCCATGCTCAGAGAGTCCAGTTTTATCCCATGCTTTTTCAGTCACAGTCCAGCTGGCCTTGGTGAGCTCCCAATAGATCAGCTCCACAGTCTCAGTGGGTGGGTGCACCCCTCGTGGTCCCGACTTCTTTGCTCATGTTCTCCCTCCTTCTGCTCCTCATTGGGACCTTGGGAGCTCAGTCCAGTGCTCCTGTGTGGGTCTCTGTCTCTATCTCCATCCATCACCAGATGAAGGTTCTATGATGATATGCAAGATATTCGTCAGTATTGCTATAGGATAGGGTCATTTCAGGTTCCCTATCCTCAGCTGCCCAAGGAACTGACTGGGGACCTTGGCTTGGGCATCTGGGAGCCACTCTAGGTTCAAGTCTCTTGCCAACTCTAAGGTGGCTCCCTTAACTAAGAATTGTGCTTCCATGCTCCCCTATCCAACCTTCCTTTATCCCAATCCTCCTTTTTCCCCAAGTTCCCCCCATTCTCCCCTTCTCCCTTTACTCTCCCCATCTCCCCTTACCACCATCCCACCCCACCCCCAAGACCTCAATTTTCTCCCCGGCCATTTTGTCTACTTCCCATAGCCAAGAACAACTATATGTTTTTCCTTTGGTTCACCTTCTTACTTAGCTTCTTTGGGACGACCAATTGTAGACTCCGTGACCCTTGTTTATGGCTAGAAACCAATTATGAGTGAGTACATCCCATATTCATCTTTTTGGGTCTGGGTTACCTCACTCAGGATAGTGTTTTCTATTTCCATCCATTTGCATGCAAAATTTGAGAAGTCATTGTTTTTTACCGCAGCGTAGTACTCTAGTGTGTATATATTCCATACTTTCTTCATCCATTCTTCCTTTGAAGGGCATCTAGGTTGTTTCCAGGTTCTGGCTATTACAAATAATACTGCTATGAACATAGTTGAACAGATGCTCTTGTCATATGATCGGGCATCTCTTGGGTATATTCCCAGGAGTGGTATTGCTGGGTCCAGGTGTAGGTTGATCCCAAATTTCCTGAGAAACCGAAAAACCGATTTCCAAAGTGGTTGCACAAGATTGCATTCCCACCAGCAATGGATGAGGGTACCCCTTCCTCCACAGCCTCTCCAGCAAAGGCTATCATTGGAGTTTTTTATTTTAGCCATTCTGACAGGTGTAAGATGATATCTCAAAGTTGTTTTGATTTGCATTTCCCTGATCGCTAAGGAGGTTGAGCATGACCTTAAGTGTCTTTTGGCCATTTGAACTTCCTCTGCTGAGAATTCTCTGTTCAGTTTAGTGCCCCATTTTTTAATTGGGTTAATTAGCATTTTAAAGTCTAGTTTCCTGAGTTCTCTATATATTTTGGAGATCAGACCTTTGTCTGTTGAGGGGTTGGTGAAGATCTTCTCCCAGTCAGTAGGTTGCCTTTTTGTCTTGGTGACAGTGTCCTTTTCTTTACAGAAGCTTCTCAGTTTTAGTAGGTCCCATTTATTCAATGTTGCCCTTAAAGTCTGTGCTGTTGGGGTTACACATAGGAAGCGATCTCCTGTGCCCATCTGTTGTAGGGTACTTCCCACTTTCTCTTCTATCAGGTTCAATGTGTTCTGACTGATAGTGAGGTCTTTAATCCATTTGGACTTGAGTTTTGTGCATGGTGATAGATATGGATCTATTTTCATTCTTCTACAGGTTGACATCCAGTTATGCCAGCACCATTTGTTAAAGATGCTTTCTTTCTTCCATTGTATACTTTTAGCTCCTTTATCGAAAATGAGGTGTTCATAGGTTTGTGGGTTAAAATTCGGATCTTCTATACGATTCCATTGGTCGACTTCTCTGTTTTTATGCCAGTACCACACTGTTTTCATCACTGTAGCTCTGTAATAGAGTTTGAAGTCAGGGATGGTAATGCCTCCAGACAATCCTTTAAACTTTCGTTATTTGCAGATGATATGATAGTGTACATAAGCGACCCCCAAAACTCCACCAAAGAACTTTTACAGCTGATAAACAGCTTTACTAATGTGGCAGGATACAAGATCAACTCCAAAAAATCAGTTGCCCTCTTATACACAAAGGATATGGAAGCAGAGAGGGAAATCAGAGAAGCTTCACCTTTCACGATCGCCACAAACAGCATAAAATATCTTGGGGTAACTCTAACCAAGGAAGTGAAAGATCTATTTGACAAGAACTTTAAGACATTGAAGAAAGAAACTGAGGAGTATACCAGAAAATGGAAGGACCTCCCTTGCTCTTGGATTGGGAGGATCAACATAGTAAAAATGGCAATTCTACCAAAGGCAATTTATAGATTCAATGCAATCCCCATCAGGGTCCCATCAAAATTCTTCACAGATCTTGAGAGGACAATAATCAACTTTATATGGAAAAACAAAAAACCCAGGATAGCCAAAACAATCCTATACAATAAAGGATTGTCTGGAGGCATTTCCAAGTTTTCTATTTTCATTGTTCAAAATAGGATCTATAATTGAGGCTGGTTAAAACTGATGGTTATGCCTGCTTTGCTCACCCTTGTTGTTAAGAGTGGGGTCCATTTCCCTGAGACTTGCTATAGGATGTGTGAGTGTAGTATCAATTGCAACCACAAAAGTGGAATAATTAAAAGTTCAGAGAAGAGGATGGAGGGTGAGAGTTACAGGTTTTAGCACTGGACAATGCTCCCTTTGTTCTCATGTGGAACTCTAGGTGATGGTTAACACCTGCAGTGTTTATCAATGTTTCCTCCTTCCTTTTTTAAAAGTTTTATTTAAAAACCATTTGTTTTCATTTTACATACCAATCCCAGTTCCCACTCCTTCCCCTGCTTCTGTTTCCTCCACCTCCCCTCCATCCACTCCTCAGAGAGGATAAGGCACATTGTTTTGAGGAAGGACCAAAACCCTCCCTATTATATCTGTGTTGAGTAAGGTATCCCTCCAAAGAGAATGGGTTCCAAAAAAGCCAGTACAAACAGTGGGGATAAATCCTAGTCCCACTGCCCATGGCCCCACAGTCTGCCCCAGCCATACAACTGTCACCCACATTCAGAGGGTCTAGTTTGTTCCTATGTTTGTTCCTTCTCTATCTGGCTAGAGTTGGTGATCTCCCTTTAGTTCAGTTAAACTGTTTAAGTGGGTATCTTCACCACGATCTTGACCCCTTTGCTCATATTCTTATTTCTCCCACTCTTTGACTTGGACTTTGTGTGTTGAAGGGAGGCCCCTAGTTAGTTCCTGGCCACTTAGCCCCGAAATAATCACACAGAAACCACATTAATTACATCACTGCTTGTCCCATTGGCTCTAACTTCTTATTGCCTAACTCTTACATATTAATTTAACCCTTCTCCATTAATCTGTGTATCGTCATGTGACAATGGCTTACCAGCAAAGTTTTGGCCCGTCTGACTCTGGCGGTGACTCATGGCATCTCTGTAACTCCACCTTTCTTTCTCCCAGCATACAGCCTAGCTTTCCCCACCTAGTTCTGTTTTTCCTTGCCATAGACCCAAAGAAGTCCTTTATTCATTAACCAATAAAAACAACACACAGAAAAAAGGACCTCACACACCATTTCCCACTTGTTGGTTCCCAGTCACCTGACTAGCTTAGATCTGAAATAATTACACAGAAACTGCTTGGCCCATTAGCTCTAGCTTCTTATTGGCTAATTCTTACATATTAATTTAACCCATTTTTATGAATCTGTGTATCGCCATGTGATAGTGGCTTACTGGCAAAATTTTGCCATGTCTGACTCTGGAGGTGGCTCCATGGCTTCTCTCTCTCAATCTTCCTTCTACCAGAATTCAGTCCAGTTTTCCCCACCTATCTAAATTCCCGTATCAACAGGCCAAGGCAGTTTCTTTATTCATTTACCAATAAAAGCAACACATAGAGAGAAGGACCTCCCACACCATTTGAGAGCTCAGCCCAGTTCTCTGCTGTGGCTCTCTGCCTTTGCTTCCATAAGTTGCTGGATGAAGATTCTATGTTGACATTTAAAATAGTGATCAATCTGACTACAGTTCAGGCACCCTCTCCACTATTGCTTAGAGTCTTAGCTGGGTTCATTCTTGTGGATTCCTGGGAGTTTCTCTAGTGCCAGGTTTCTTGCTAGCTCCATAATGACTCCCTCAATCAAGATATCTTACATAACTCAAGAAAATAGACATCAAAATACCAAGTAATCCAATTAAAAACAGGGTAAAGATCTAAACAGTGAATTCTCAACAGAAGAATCTCAAATGACCAAAAGACACTTAGGAAAATATTCAACATTCTTAATCATTAGGGAAATGCAAATAAAAATTATTCTTAGACATCATCAACTGATATCTTACACCTGTCAGAATAGCTAAGATCAAAAATACCAATGGTAGCTTATGCTGGAGAGGATGTGGAATAAGGGGAACACTCCTCCATTGATGGTGGGAGTGCAAACTTGGACAACCACTCTAGATATCAGTATGGCAGTTTCTTAGAAAATAAGTGGTTTTAAACATAGAGCAAAGAAAACCAGCCCACAAATCACAATCCCAGAAAATCTACACAACAATGAAGACCCTAAGAGAGACATACATAGATCTAATCTACATGGGTGGTAGAAAAGGACAAGATCTCCTGAGAAAATTGGGAGCTTGAGGACCTTGGGAGCAGGTTGAAGGAGAGGGGAGATGCATTGAGGGGAACAGAGAAAAATGTAGAGCTCAACAAAAATCAATTAAAAAAAGAAAATTGAGTGAAAATCAACCTACCTCAGTATCCAGCTATACCACTGTTTGGCATATACCCACATGATGCTCAATCATACTACAGGGACATTTGTTCAACTATGTTCATAGCAGAATTATTTGCAATAGCCAGAACCTGGAAACAACCTAGATGCCCCTCAACTGAAGAATGGGTAATGAAAATATGGTATATTAACAAAATGGAGTGCTAAAAATTATGTCTTAAAGTTTGTATGCAAATGGATGGAACTAGCAAAAACCATCCTGAGTGAGCTAACCCAGACCCAGAAAGATGAGCATGGTATGTTCTCACTCATAAGTGTATAATAGCTGTAGGATTATGAGCCTCTAGTCCATGACCTCAGAGAAGCTAAATACAAGGAGAAACCTGGGAAGGGGAAATAGACAAGATCTCCTGACAAAACTGAGAGTATAGGGGTGGAGGGAGAAGGGAAGGCAGAAGGGGAAGAGGATGAGAGAAGGGGAGGAGAGGTTGTTTCTTCCTTCTTACTGGGGCTGTCTCCTCTCTCTCTTCTCCTTTTTAGATTAAGGATGAAATATCAGTTATATCATTTTTTAGCCTGTGTTAATTTTGGATCAAATAAAATCATCAGGATATGGCTATGTGATTATTCAGAGCATAAGTTCATTTCAGATGTGGAAGGAGGGTCTCTAAATAAACCAAAAGATCTAAGATCAGTAACATACCTGGAGTTAGATCAATTAAGGACTCTCTGTATTCAGTAATACCACTGAATTACACATATGTGTTTACATGTTTAAATTTTTTATTTTCTAGGCAAGAAATACAATTATAAATTGGGAATGTAATTTGAGATTATAGAGAGTATATTCTTTTTTTAAATTTTTTTTATTGAGAAAAGAAGAAAAAAAAACATAAACAAAAAACAAGTTTCCACCTCCTCCCAGCCTCCCATTTCCCTCCCCCTCCTCCCACCCTTCTCCCTCTCCTCCCACCCTTCTCCCCCTCCCCCCACTCCTCTCCCCCTCCCTCTCCAGTCCACAGAGCAGTCCGGGTTCCCTGCCCTGTGGTAAGTCCTAGGTCCTCCCACCTCCATCCATTTCTAGGAAGGTGAACATCCAAACTGGCTAGGCTCCCACAAAGCCAGCACATTAAGTAGGATCAAAACCCCGTGCCATTGTCCTTGGCGTCTCATCAGCCCTCATTGTTCGCCATGTTCAGGGAGTCCGGTTTTATCCCATGCTTTTTCGGTCACAGTCCAGCTGGCCTTGGGAGCTCCCAGTAGATCAGCTCCACTGTCTCAGTGGGTGGGTGCACGCCTCGTGGTCCCGACTTCTTTGCTCATGTTCTCCCTCCTTCTGATCTTGGGGGTGGGGTGGGATGGGGGTAAGGGGATATGGGGAGAGAAAAGGTAGAAGGGAAGGAGGGGGGACTTGGGGAAACAGGAGAATTGGGATAAAGGAAAGGTGGATAGGGGAGCACGGAACCACAATTCTTAGTTAAGGGAGCCACTTTAGGGTGAGCAAGAGACTTGACCCTAGAGGGGCTCCCAAGTGCCCAAGATGAGGTTCCCAGTTAGTTCCTTGGGCAGCTGAGGATTGGGAACCTGAAATGACCCTATCCTAGAGCAATACTAATGAATATCTTGCATATCATCATAGAACCTTCATCTGGTGATGGATAGAGATAGAGACAGAGACCCACACAGGAGCACTGGACTGAACTCCCAAGGTCCCAATGAGGAGTAGAGAGTATATTCTTATCTTACGTTATAGGCAGATATTTGCCATTCAGCTAACCCCAGATCACTATAATCACTGAGATATGGCACTCAACTTGGGTATGTCAGTTGATTTTCATCCTCTAAGCAGGTCATTTAGATTTTTCTTGTTAGGATGACAATAATGTATGGATTTTAGAAGTTGCCTATTCACGTTTATTTTTTTATTAACCAGTGGGATTACTTTTCATAGGCATGTCACATGGCATTCCAAAGGTGGCTGCAGAGACATCTGCCTTAGGCTATTCAAATCCATGTGCAGTTTCCTTCATATTGTTTTTGAACTGCTCTGTGGTTCATATATACTCTGTGGTGACTACATGAATGCAACATGAATACAATAGGATTACAACAGGAATACGACTGTCACCCACATTCAGAGGGCCTAGTTTGTTCCTATTCTGGTTCCTTCCCTGTCTGGCTGGAGTTGGTGAGCTCCCATTAGCTTAGGTAAGCTGTTTCAGTGGGTGTCCCCATCTTGGTCTTGACTTCTTTGCTCATATTCTCATTCTTCCCTCTCTTCAACCGGACTTTGGGAGCTCAGCCCAGTGTTTCATTGCATTCATCTACCAATCTGTCCACCAACCCATTTCTTTTTATTCCTTCACCTTTTTCTGAAGTAAAAGAGAGGGGAGCATAAGATGATATGTTTATATCCTTGTATGCAACTATCTCTCCATTCACTCAGGAAAGCAAAGTAAAGAGAGGGAAGCATGAGATATGTTTATATCCTTGTATGCAACTATCTCTCCAAGATTCACTCAATAAAGAGAGGGAACCATGAGATATGTTTATATCCTTGTATGCAACTACCTATCCATTCACTCAGTAACCAACACAGCATATATGCCTTAATAAAATTTAACTATATCAGGAATAAACTGTAGCTCTCACTAGATTATGAAGCAGGAAGGCTTCACATTTTCTTAGGAAGAATTATGCAATGAATGAAATATTTTCATGTTTTAAAGTGTAGATTAACATAGAACTCTTTTTTTTACCTTTTCTCTGAGGGTATAAGAGATAAAAGCCTAAAAAGTAGTGCCTTGATTTAGAAGAAAGACATCACTGCAGCAAAGAATGCCACAATTTATGTCCTTGGTAACTTACTCTGATAATCTTGAAGCAAAAATGAAAGCTGATAATTCAAGTCCACAGTTGAATTCCATAACAATTCTCCAGAGGGGGAAGAAATGGGGGCAGGATTATACCCCAAATGATTTATTCTGGTTAAAAAATTATACTTGGCTATGGTAATTTTGTTTTGTCTGTCTGTCTCTAAGAATGCCCATTACTGGTTGACAAGAAGAAGGTGAAGCAAGCTGCTGAATTTACAAGTTGCTTTTTAAAATAAGTTTTATTGCATGGGTATTAAGTACTTTGTCTATGACTCATGGCTGCTGTTGAAACTTGGATACTTACAACTGGTGGGAAGAGGTGAGGAAATGAAGTAGTTTCTTAGGCTATGATTCAGAAAAGGAACTTACCCAGACTCTGGATGTAATGTCTGATAGGAAACTACATATTCCCTGGCTACTTGTGGAACTGCCACTTGATAATGAGTTTTGAGTCATACTCTTTTCTCAGAGTGGACTAATAATTTCAGTCACCAGGGACAGATTATGAAGCTTTTCTTTTGCCTATCAGGTTTTAAATTTTATTAACTTTTTAGTTACCATACAAAATAAAGGATTATATTGTGACATTTATATTCATGCATCACAAACTGTGTTCTTATACTAACAGCATTATATCCCACTTCTTTCTGGTCTCCTTCCTACCCTCAAATATTTTTCCTCTTTTTATGTCAGATATATTCCATTTCTTTTTTTTTTACTTCATTTTTAGTTAGGTGGTAGTGCCCTTAATCTCATCACTTAGGAGGTAGAGACAAATGGATCTCTGTGAGTTTGAGGCCAGCCTGGTCTACAGAGTGAGCTCAAGGACAAGTTCGAAAGCTACAGGGAAGTCCTGTTTTGAAAAAAATGAATGAATGAATGAATTAATTAAAATGAAATTATGTTTTGGGCTGGAGAGATGGCTCAGTGGTTAAGAGCATTGCCTGCTCTTCCAAAGGTCCTGAGTTCAATTCCCGGCAACCACATGGTGGCTCACAACCATCTGGAATGAGGTCTGGTGCCCTCTTCTGGACTGCAGACATACACACAGACAGAATATTGTATACATAATAAATAAATAAAAAAAAAAGAAATTATGTTTTTAATTTTAAGTCTTTGTGTTTGGGTGTTTTGCTTGCTTGTGTGCATATCAAATGCATGCTTGGAACCCAGAAAATGATGTAGCAGCCTCCAAACCTGATAATGGGAATATAAATCAGGCCCTCTGCAAGAGTATCCAGTGCTTTTAACGTCTGACAGTTTTTATAAAGCTATTCTCTGAAACAGAATAGCTTCTTTAATCTGAAATGAGCTGTAAAACATCCTAATTTCATATATATTTTACTAAGAAATACATGGTGGCTTGACTCAAAAAGCATAATAGCAGATTTTAGATTAATATCTTTTAGGATGTTCCTAGGCTACTCCTGAACATATGAATAGTTATAAAATTGTATCTGATACAAAAAATTGGAATAACTTCATGTATCTTATTGGATCACCATGGTTTAAAATTAGAATTCAACAGCAACACTAATTCCAGAACGCACATAAACACATGAAAATTAAACAATGCTTGAAGGGTCAATGGGTCAAAGAAGAAATAAAGGAAGAAATTAAAACCTTCCTAAAATTCAATGAAAATTACCACACAACATAAACAAATTTATGGGACACGATGAAAGCAGTTCTAAGAGGAAAGTTAATAACACTAAATGCCTACATAAAAAACCTAGAAAAATACCACACTGGTGAATAAAAAGAACATTTGAAAACTCTAGAACAAAAAGAAGCAAACTCACCCCTGAGAAATAAATGGTAGGAAATAATCAAATTGAGAGCTGAAATCAGCAAAATAGAAACAAAGAAATCAATATAAAGAATCAAGGAGACAAAGAGTTAGTTCTTTGAGAAAATCAACAAAATAGACAAACCTTTATCCAAACTAACCAAAAATCAGATAGAGAATATCCAAATTAACAAAATCAGAAATGAAATGGGGGACCTAACAACAGATGCGGAGGAAATCCAGAGAATCATTAGGTCATATTTCGAAAACCTGTACTCCACAAATTGGAAAACTTAAAGGAAATGGATAACTTCGTGGATAAATATCACTTACCAAAATTAAATCAAGGGCAGATAAGCACATTTAATAGACTTATACCTACCAAAGAAATAGAAAGAGTCACCAAAAGTCTCCCAACCAAAAAAAGGCCAGGACCAGATGGTTTCAGCTCAGAGTTCTACAAGACTTTCAAAGAAGAACTAATATCAATACTCCTTAAATTTTTCCACACAATAGAAACAGAAGAAACATTTCCAAACTCTTTTTGTGAGGCTATAACTACCCTGATACCCAAACCATGTAAAGATATTACTAAGAAAGAGAATTACAGGCCAATTTCACTCATGAACATTGATACAAAAATATTTAATAAAATACTGGAAAATTGCATCCAAGAGCACATAAAAAATCATCCACCATAATCCAGTCAGCTTCATCCCAGAGATGCAGGGATGGTTCAACATATGAAAATCTGTCAATATAATCAATCATATAACAAACTGAAAAATAAAAACCACATGATCACCTCATTAGTTACTGAAAAACACCTTTGACAAAATACAACATCCCTTCATGATAAAGATCTTGCCGAAAGCAAGGATACAAGAAACATACCTAAACTTTTTTTTAACATACCTAAACTTAATAAAGGCAATATACAGTAAGTCAAAGTCAACATAAAACTAAATGGAGAGAAACTCCCAGTGATGCCACTGAAATCAGGAACAAGACAAAGGTGTCCACTCTCTTCTTATCTATTCAATATAGTTCTTGAGATCTTGATATAACAATAAGACAATGAAAGGAGATCAAAGAGATTCAAATCAGAATAGAAGTTAAACCATCAATATTTGCTGATGATATAATAGTTTACATAAGTGATCCCAAAAATTCTACCAAAGAACTTCTACAACTAATAAACACATTCAGTAATATAGCAGGATATAAGATTAACTAAAAATAAACCAGTAGCCCTCCTTTACACAAATGATAAACAGGTTGAGAAAGAAATAAGAGATGCATCACCCTTCACAATAGCATAAAATATCTTGGAGTAACTCTAATCAAAAAGTAGAAGACCTGTTTGAGAAGAACTTTAAATCTTTGAAGAAAGAAATTGAAGAAGACATAAGAAAATGGAAAGATCGCCCATGCTCTTGGGTAGGTAGAATTAATATAGTTGTAGTAATGGGGCGGCGGCGGGGCTGCGTCCCCAACACCCCAGCCGCCTGCCCGGCTAGCTTATGCCCCGAAATAATTACACGGACACTGTATTATTTTAAACACCGCTTGGCCCATTTCGACCTAACCTCTTCTAGGCTAATTCTCACATATTAATTTAGCCCATTTCTAATCATCTGTGTTGCGCCCCTACGTGCGCTTACCGGGAAGATTCTAACCTATGTCCATCCTGGGTCGGAGCTTCTTAGCGTGCGTCTGCCCAGGAGCCAGGAGCATGGCGTCTCTCTCAGGCGTCTGCTCCCGAGAGGAAAGCGGTCGAGTCTCTGAGCTCACTTCCTCTTCCTCCCAGCATTTTGTTCTGTTTACTCCTCCCACCTATCCTCTAACCAATAAAATGGGCCAGGGCAGTTCCTTTATTAGCCAATGACCTTCCTCCATCATATAGTAAAAATGGCAATCTTACCAAAAACAATCTACAGATTCAATGCAATGCCCATCAAAATACCAGCAAAATTCTTCACAGACCTCAAAAGAACAGTATGCAACTTCATATGGCCAAACAATCCTATACAATAAAAGTACTTCTGGAGGTAGTCAATATCTGACTTCAAACTCTACTATAGAGTTATAGTACTGAAAATAGCCTGGTATTGTTATAAAAACAGACAGGAGGACCAATGGAACCAAATTGAAGACCCAGATAATAATCACCACCTACAAACACCTGATTTTTGACAAAAAAATGTAATTGGTCATCAAAAAAACAAATAATCATATAAAAAATGGAGTACAAACCTAAACAGAAAACTCTCAACAGAGGAATATAAAATGGCTGAAAGACACTTAAGGAAATGCTCAACATCCTTAGCCATCATAAGAATGCAAATCAAAACAATTCTGAGATTCCATTTTATACCTGTAAGAATGGCCAAGATAAAAACACTGATGACAATTTATGCTGGAGAGATTGTGGGGGAAAGCTGGTGGGAGTTTAATGTAGCCACATTCTTACCACCCGCATGAGCAGTCAAGGTCTAAACTGCTTTTCCTGGCCTTTTCCTCCTAGTCTGTAAAGTGAAAGTGATAATTTCATGCATTAGAAAGACCACAGTCACTACCCCCAGTTTGAAGACAGATAAAAATGATAAACCAAATTGTTTATATTTTGAATTAATAACATACCATTTTTCCCTTTACACTTCCACCCACAAATTTTATAAAGGCTTAGATTTGACTTGAAGAAAGCCTGACTAAGGAAATGGGTCACTGATGTCTTTCCATCTTCTCTGAGGTTCGTGGCCAAAGAACTCTGCTTTACCTACCCTGAGGAACACCAGCTTCAATACAGGGAGCAGAATGGGCCTCTGTTGCACCATTTTCAACTAAATCTTCTGAAGACAATTTTTCAACTGCTTTTTTATTTCTTTGTCTACCTGCCTATGGATTTTTTTTTAAATTTCCTTTTTTTATATTTATTTATTATGTATACAATATTCTGTCTGTATGCCTGAAGGCCAGAAGAGGGCGCCAGACCTCTTTACAGATGGTTGTAAGCCACCATGTGGTGGCTGGGAATTGAACTCAGGACCTTTGGAAGAGCAGGCAATGCTCTTAACCACTGAGCCATCTCTCCAGCCCCTGCCTATGGATTTTGATGTTGTCTGAGAGCTGACTTTTTCTAGGCCTCTTTTCACTGTTGATCGCCTTTGAATAATCTCATACCATCTATGTTTATCAGTGTTCTATGATTTCCACTGCCATCTCTGAACAGAAAGCACATACATTTACCTCACCTCGGTGTATAGTCTTGATGCCCGAATGGGCTCCTCAACTTGAGTGTTACAAAGTGTGAAAGGATTCACTTGATAATCAACCTCTTACTTCCTCAGTCCCAATGTTTTGGGGATTGGAGCCCCCATCTTTCATCCTCTGAAATCAGAAGTTTGATTTCTCCCCGTGAATCTTCTCTTGTTTCTTACTGTGAGTCATGACTTAGTTCTGTTTGCCATTTAGCTCTATTCAGTGTCTTTACCCTAAATGCTTCCATGGTTATCTACTAGCTACAGCTGAAGTTCATATTTCTTTTCAGGACACATTGGATCCTCTGTGGTTGTCTGCTCTTTCCACTCTTTCATTGTTCCCTGATTTCTCTAATTTAACAACTATTTCATCCATGGCAAATAGTTCAGGTTCTCTCTTTTTTTTCTTATTTAAATTTTATTTTTTCTTTATTTTACATTCCAACCCCAGTTCTTCCTCTCACTCCTCCTACTACCTTCCTTCCCTTCCCCTCCCCTCCCCTTCCCTCAGTCCATTTCCCATCCACTCCTCTCAATGAGTAAGGGCTCCCATGGGAGTCCACAAAGTCTGGCACATTGAGTTGGGACAGGATCAAACCCCTCCCTACTGCATTAAGGCTGAAAATGGCATCCACCATAGGGAATGTGCTCCAACAAGGTAGTTTATGCACCAGGAATACATCCTGGACCTACTGCCAGGGGCCTCGCGATGTTCAGGTTCTCTTAACTTGCCATTTTATTTTTCACTTCTCACCTTTTAAAAATAATGGTTGTCTTTTCTGACTTAAATGATCTTGTCCTCCTTTAAACTCCAATTGATTTCACATCTTGTTTTCCTACCCTTGAAATATTTCTTTCAAACTATTTGTCCTACTACCCTGGGTTTTCTTGTTCATTATCCCTTTCCCTGGAGGTCCTTCTTCATTATTTTATCTCCCTCATTAAGACTGTAAGTGAGCTGCCTAAGAGGGAGGTGAACACAATTTGGGTAACCAGTGCTGGGTCATGACTTCTTGGAGTCTGACCCAGACCATTTTATGTTAGCCATATTTAAGAATAATTTGAAAAGATATTTTTTATGATAACAATTAACTAAATCCCAATTGCACAAAAATTTTAAGACATGTTTACAATGAGATTCTTTACAAGGACATCTGGCTTCTTTGACAAGAATAGATACTGTTGAATCAGAGATGATGCTTAAGATTTGGCTTTAAGGGAGATTCACTGAAGTAAGCATAATTCCTGAGGGTGCGAGAATTGCAGAGAAAAATTTATAGCTCAATAAAATAAATAACATTTTTAAAAAGACATGTGCACATTAGAAAGACAATGAAGGTGTCAGGTTCCATAGAACTGGAGTTACAGGAGTTTGGAAACTGCTCCTTGAGCATGCCAGGAACTGAACTTGAGTTATCTGCAAGAGCAGCAAGCACTCTTTACTGATGAGCTATCTGTATTAGCTACTTACCTGGTTGCAGCAACATAAGGTCTGACAAAATTAAACAAACAAACAAAAACCAGCAAGCACCAAGATGACCAAACGAGAGAGACAGACCAACCTTTCTTACCTCCTGACCACCTGGAAATCAAGCCCAGACATTGCTCATTCAAGGCATTGGTATACCGACTATACTGCAACTCAGGAAAAACTCACTCCAGGAAAGACATACATTTATATATAAATTATATCTAAAATTTTACCTGCATAAATTATACACATACATAAAATATATTTCCTGTGAGAACTGCCTCTTATGACTATGGAATTTGAGAAGTGCTTTTTCCATATTTCAAATGGAAGACCAGAAAACCTGGTGTGATGATCCATTCTCGGTGAGAACTGGGGGTTAATGGTATTGCCCCAATTCAAGTTCAATGCCTGAGACCTATAACATTTACGAATAAATTTTTCTTCTCACCTCTCACCCTCTATTTTTTGTCTTATTATGAGTGTATGAGAAAGATCATGAAAAAATCATGAAGTGGATGATACCACAATCTACCTTAGTTTTTGCCTACTGCTATTAAAGATGAGGCTTTATTCGAGGCAACTTTGCCTCTATATTTTAGCTGATATTGATGCTAGGGAATAAGAAGCAGAGTCTGAGATACCAGAAAGGTCCATGAGGTCTGGAGAGATGATTCAGTAGTGAAAATAGTTGTTACAAGCATGTAGAACGAACTGTGGATTTCAGTATTCATGTGACAAGCTGGGTGTTCTGGGCACATCTGTAGCCCCAGCACCAAATGGTTGGGGAGAAAAGAGAAAATGACTGAATGTATATATATATATATATATATATATATATATATATATATATATATATATGGTGTCTCCTCTTTTTTGTACCCACAATACCCACAATTAAGTGTAGTTCTCACCTCCCATCAAAGAAGCTTCCCCCAGCAGCTGGAGGCTATTATAATGATCCACAACTGGTCAAAATTCAATGAATAAGTACTTGTGGGTGCCCAGGCCTATTTGGGACATTTGCAACACAACAACTCCTACACCTAAGGCTCAGGGAACACTACAGAAATACAGACAGAACGATTGTAAGAGCCAGAGGATCTGAGCACCTGTTGTGAGATAATGTCTTGTAGATACAACACGGAAGCTGTACCAATAAGCCATAGCCATAACAATACAGCTGCCTAAACAATACCCAAGTATTGACAGCATCAATTGACATGCCAACCTAGATGGGGGATATTTTACAAGGCCCTACCCATAAGTGAAGGACTAAAGGCAAGCAAGGGCTGCTGAGAGAGGGAGAATCAATCCACTCGTGACAAACCCCCAGTAGAGATCAGTCCTAAGCACATGTATATTTGAGCAATACTAAATGGACTAGATAGGTTGTATATATGTATATGCTTTTATATGTATATAATAATAACTTTAAAAGAGGAGGTAATGAATTTGGGAGTGAGTCAGGTGACACTGTGGGAGTCTAAGAGGGGAATGAAGTGTGGGGATGATGTAAATATGGTATTCATGTGTGAAATTTAAAAAACAACCAAATAATTAAATACAAAATTCAACCAAACAGTACTAAACTAGGGGGAAAAATTGAGGGGAAAACACTCCTAAATTAAGGGAAAGAAAAGATAGTTAAAGAACGTTGGCAAAAGAAAAGAAAACACAGGTTGTTAGAAACTTTGGACTGCCCAACATCTGATAAACACATATTTCTAAAAATTAAAAACACTTTAAGTAACAGTGGTCTTACAGGGGACCTGGAACACTGGTGAACAATATAGTCTTTGCAAAAACATGCCAACCAGCTTAAAGACAATCCAGTATAGCAGTTACTGAGGGACTGTGATGTTGAGAGCACAGGCTGCCTGCTGGTCTCTTGCAGAAGGCTGTTGGACCCATTACCCAACACACGGACAACACAGGTAAGACAAGAAGAAGGAAATATTATCATAGAACTTTTCAAACACACTTAGGATGATATGAAATAGAATTATTTTTAACTCTCACAACACCTTGAGATCAGAAATCATGAATAAATAAAATTATGAAGTAAAAATGTAATTAAAAATGATCCCATGTTATATTGACGCTTTCAAAAATGCTGCAGAGAGAAAAACCGTGTGATAAGCTATATCATTTCAATTTTCTCCTCAGGGATTTTATAGTCATATGCTTTTATATAGAAAAATGCGATTAATAAATAGTTCTGCCCCCAAATTCCTGTTTCCAGTGTGAACAAGCACAGACACACTATAGGGTTTCCAACACAGCTTGCTGTGTTTCCAGATGACATTTTACGGGGCAGGAAAAGCCTTGCCTATGTACTTCTGAAAGGACCTCTATTGTGTAAGACTTTCTCCAGAAATTGCTCCTTTGGGCTAAAGTATTTTTCTGGAAAGTTCAAGTTAAAATTGCAAATACATCAGCAGGGACAAGCAACATGTTATTTCAATTATAAGCATAAACAGCTCAATGAAAATTTTCTTAAAATGTCTTGTACAGATTGTTATTCCTAAGAAGTATTATGTTAACAAAGGGATGGATGGCCAGATAAGATTGGCAAGCTCTGAGTTAAATAAACTACTTACATTGCTTCCCCCTCCCTTTTATTCTTCCTCCTTCATTTCTTTATTTCTTCCCCCTTTTATTCTCTGCCTCTTTAGTGTGTTCTGCCTTATTTTTGAAGCTATGATTTTTGTCTTGAATCTCTGATGTGTTTGAATAAATTTCCCGGAAGGGAGCATAGTGAAAATATTTCCAAAACTTACCTGAACATGAAGAGGCCTTTGATTTCAGAGACACAATCTTTGGCTTATCATTGTAACTATCACATGTAGAACATAAGTTCTGTAACTGTGTGAATGAAACAGAGCTTAACCCCTGCTAAATGGTACTGGTCACTTATGAGAACCCAGAGGACCAAATTCAAAAACAATCCTGCTCTGATGAATATAATATTTTCTAGTTTACATCTGGCATTCTTTTATCGATGTTTTGAGACTGTCTCATGTAGCCCAGACCGGCTGGATTCTTAATTGATCTGCTTCTGCCTCCTGAGTTCTGGGATTCTAGACATGTGTAAGTCAGCTTGATACATCTCTGGTTTATTTATATATCTGTGTAAAATAGAGTCTCAAAGGGTGAGAGATATATGCATATATTGGGGTAGCATTTTAAGTGGAATTTGACAAGGGAGAATTGTGGTATTTACATGTCTCAGTGTTAAGTCTGTTTAGATAAGCATTGCATTGTTTGATAATTAAACTCTGAGTCAGGATTCTTGATGTTTCTGATCAAAATCTGTTAACTATTAAAAGTAACTGAGTACAGCTATGTGTCTGGGCATAGTACTTTGTGCTTATCTGAAAATATTTCTACAGATTCCAATTATTGATAAATGCTTTATATAACTAATTCACAAAAATTTAAGAGTGTCATATCACTTATTTGCTTTTTTGATGGAAGTGAAAGAAGGAATATGATCGAGTCTAAGAAAATTTGAAGAGAGGAATACAACTTGGAATTAAGTCAAAACCAAACAATTCTCATGGCACATTGTGTTCAGCCTATAATGATGAAAACGATTCTTATGATTGTCAGGTTATTGTTTATACAAATTATAGGTCCTCATGCTAAACCTCTTATCTGTTTTGCAAAATAGAGCAAAGATGAGGTTGAAGTAACTGTTCTTTCTTTTCTCTCATTCCCAAACACTGAACTGAGAGGTATCCATCAGATCTCCCTCTCTTCTTGTGCTCTCTCCTAATCACACTATCTATTGAGCACAGTTTCCTTGCTTGCACTTCTGTGATCAGGGCCATGCCTTTTCATTTAACCTGAAGATCCTTGTTTTATTTGTGTCTGTCTCATAGATCCTGTACTTAATTCAATAGTTCGGTCTATATGTGGAAACTTTCCATATTATGAACTTATCTTAGTCACGTCTGGTAGCCTAAAAAGCACATTTTTGCTCTTTATAGCTCTGGGACTAGAAGTCCAAGACCAAGGTGCTCGCAGGACTTGTTTCACTCTAGAATCTTGTCTCTTGGCTTATAGGTGGCCATTATCTATGCTATGTGTTCATATGACCCATATTGTCTCTTACACAAGGGTATTAATCCTATCAGACAGAGCACATCCTCAGCCTCATATTATCATAATCCAACTCTAATAACCTCCAAATGACTTCATCTCTAAATAGCATCATTTGAGTGTTAGGGCTTCAACCCATGAGTTTGGGTGTTGTATGTGTGCCATCTAAATTTCATATATAAGATGGATCACTCCTTCCACCAACCTGTGTCATTTCTAGTCCTCCTTGGTGTGTACCATGATGGACACTTGATTCTCACCATCAGTGATTCTTTTAGTATAGAGTGACTGTTACCTGTATGTTTCTGTATCTGTTGCCTTCTTCATCTTCCAAGAACTTTCCCTAACTTCTTACACAGAAGACACTTCTCAAATTGATCAGGTTATTTAAAGTCCACCTCAAGTTGCAGATTTCATGGTGAATTTTGAGAATTTTTTTTAGTTTGTATAGATACTCTCTGTTTCTGAACTCTAAATAGCTGTGGTCATACTCTAAAGAACATTTAATTATTCTCTAATACTTTATACTCCTATTAGTGACATATTCTATTGGTGTTTTTACTCTGCAGGATATTTTTGTAGCTACACCCTTCTGTGATCCCCTCAAAAGCATCGGGAGGAAGAAATTATTGTAAACTGCATCCTTAGTGATGCTATTGTACTTATCATGTTTTTTTTAATGTAAAATTATATTTTTTTATGTAAAAGTATAAAATTGCTCTACCATGGAGCTACATATCCAGCCCTCTTTTCCAAGATACATATATATATATTTCCACATATATTTCTTTTTTTCTTTTTTTATTGAGAAAAAAAACCAAGTTTCCACCTCCTCCCAGCCTCCCATTTCCCTCCCCCTCCTCCCACCCTTCTCCCCCTCCCCCCACTTCTTTCCCCCTCCCTCTCCAGTCCAAAGAGCAGTCAGGGTTTTCTGCCCTGTGGTAAGACCTAGGACCTCCCACCTCCGTCCATATCTAGGAAGGTGAACATCCTAACTGGCTAGGCTCCCACAAAGCCATCACATAACGTAGGATCAAACCCCCGTGCCATTGTCCTTTGCGTCTCATCAGCCCTCATTGTTCGCCATGTTCAGAGAGTCCAGTTTTATCCCATGCTTTTTCAGTCACAGTCCAGCTGGTCTTGGTGAGCTCTCAATAGATCAGCTCCACTGTCTCAGTGGGTGGGTGCATCCGTCGTGGTCCCGACTTCTTTGCTGATGTTCTCCCTCCTTCTGCTCCTCATTGGGACCTTGGGAGCTCAATCCAGTGCTCCAGTGTGGGTCTCTGTCTCTATCTCCATCCATCACCAGATGAAGGTTCTATGATGATATGCAAGGTATTCGTCAGTATTGCTCTAGGATAGGGTCATTTCAGGTTCCCTATCCTCAACTGCCCAAGGAACTAACTGGGGACCTCATCTTGGGCACCTGGGAGCCCCTCTAGGGTCAGGTCTCTTGCCAACCCTAAAGTGGCTCCCTTAACTAAGAATTGTGGTTCCATGCTCCCCTGTCCAACCTTCCTTTATCCCAATCCTCCTGTTTTCCCAAGGCCCGACCTCCTTCCCTTCTAACATTTCTCTCCCCATCTCCCCTTACCCCCATCCCACCCCACCCCCAAGATCCCAATTTTCTCCCTGGCAATTTTGTCTACTTCCCTTAGCCAAGAGGATAACTATATGTTTTTCCTTGGGTTCCCCTTCTTACTTAGCTTCTTTAGATTCACCTATTGTAGACTCCGTGACCCTTATTTATGGCTAGAAACCAATTATGAGTGAGTACATCCCATATTCATCTTTTTGGGTCTGGGATACCTCACTCAGGATAGTGTTTTCTATTTCCATCCATTTGCATGCAAAATTCGAGAAGTCATTGTTTTTTACCGCAGCGTAGTACTCTAATGTGTAGATATTCCATACTTTCTTCATCCATTCTTCCATTGAAGGGCATCTAGGTTGTTTCCAGGTTCTGGCTATTACAAATAATACTGCTATGAACATAGTTGAACAAATGCTTTTGTCATATGATAGGGCATCTCTTGGGTATATTCCCAAGAGTGGTATTGCTGGTTCCAGGGGTAGGTTGATCCCGAATTTCCTGAGAAACCGAAACACTGACTTCCATAGTGGTTGCACAAGATTGCATTCCCACCAGCAATGGATGAGGGTACCCCTTCCTCCACAGCCTCTCCAGCAAAGGTTATCGTTGGTGTTTTTGACTTTAGCCATTCTGACAGGTGTAAGATGATATCTCAAAGTTGTTTTGATTTGCATTTCCCTGATTGCTAAGGAAGTTGAGCATGACCTTAAGTGTCTTTTGGCCATTTGAACTTCTGTTGAGAATTCTCTGTTCAGATCAGTGCCCCATTTTTTAATTGGGTTAATTAGCATTTTAAAGTCTAGTTTCTTGAGTTCTCTATATATTTTGGAGATCAGACCGTTGTCTGTTGCGGGGTTGGTGAAGATCTTCTCCCAGTCAGTAGGTTGCCTTTGTGTCTTATTGACAGTGTCCTTTGCTTTGCAGAAGCTTCTCAGTTTTAGTAGGTCCCATTTATTCAATGTTGCCCTTAATGTCTGTGCTTCTGGGGTTATACATAGGAAGCGATCTCCTGTGCCCATCTGTTGTAGGGTATTTCCCACTTTCTCTTCTATCAGGTTCAGTGTGTTCGGGCTGATATTGAGGTCTTTAATCCATTTGGACTTGAGTTTTGTGCACGGTGAAAGATGTGGGTCTATTTTCATTCTTCTACAGGTTGACATCCAGTTGTGCCAGCACCATTTGTTGAAGATGCTTTCTTTCTTCTATTGTATACTTTTAGCTCCTTTATCAAAAATGAGGTGTTCATAGGTTTGTGGGTTAAAATCCGGGTCTTCTATACGATTCCATTGGTCGACTTCTCTGTTTTTATGCCAGTACCACACTGTTTTCATCACTGTAGCTCTGTAATAGAGTTTGAAGTCAGGGATGGTAATGCCTCCAGAAGATCCTTTATTGTATAGGATTGTTTTGGCTATCCTGGGTTTTTGTTTTTCCATATAAAGTTGATTATTGTCCTCTCCAGATCTGTGAAGAATTTTGATGGGATCTTGATGGGGATTGCATTCAATCTATAAATTGCCTTTGGTAGAATTGCCATTTTTACTATGTTGATCCTCCCAATCCAAGAGCAAGGTAGATCCATCCATTTTTTGGTATCCTCTTCAATTTCTTTCTTCAATGCCTTAAAGTTCTTGTCAAATAGATCTTTCACTTCCTTGGTTAGATTTACCCCAAGATATTTTATGCTGTTTGTGGCTATCGTGAATGGTGAAGCTTCTCTGATTTCCCTCTCTGCTTCCATATCCTTTGTGTATAAGAGGGCGACTGATTTTTTGGAGTTGATCTTGTATCCTGCCACATTACTAAAGCTGTTTATCAGCTGTAAAAGTTCTTTGGTGGAGTTTTGGGGGTCGTTTAAGTACACTATCATATCATCTGCGAATAACGAAAGTTTAACTTCTTCCTTTCCAATTCGAATTCCCTTGATCCCATTATGTTGTCTTATTGCTATTGCTAGAACTTCAAGTACTATATTGAAGAGGTATGGCTAGAGTGGACATCCTTGTCGTGTTCCTGAGTTAAGCGGGATAGCTTTGAGTTTCTCTCCGTTTAATTTGATGTTAGCTGTCGGTTTGCTGTATATAGCTTTTATTATATTTAGGTATGACACTTGTATCCCTAATCTATCCAAGACTTTTAACATAAATGGATGTTGAATTTTGTCGAATGCTTTTTCGGCATCTAATGAGATGATCATATGGTTATTTTCTTTCAGTTTATTTATATGCTGGATTACATTGATAGATTTTCGTATGTTGAACCAGCCCTGCATCTGAGGAATGAAGCCTACTTGATCATAATGGATAATTTTTCTTATGTGTTCTTGGATTCGGTTTGCCAGTATTTTATTGAGAATTTTTGCGTCGATGTTCATGAGTGAGATTGGCCTGTAATTCTCTTTCCTGTTTGAGTCTTTGTGTGGTTTTGGTATCAGAGTAACTGTAGCTTCATAAAAGGAATTAGGTAATGACCCTTCTGTTTCTATATTGTGGAATACATTAAGGAGTATGGGTATTAGCTCTTCTTGGAAGTTCTGGTAGAATTCCGCATTGAAACCATCTGGTCCTGGGCTTTTTTTGGTAGGGAGGTTTTTGATAACAGCTTCTAATTCTTCGCGACCAACAGGTCTGTTTAGATTGTTTACCTGGTCCTGGTGTAACTTTGCAATATGGTATTTATCTAAAAACTTGTCCATTTCTTTTACATTTTCCAGTTTCGTGTTATACAGGCTTTTGTAATAAGATCTGATGATTCTCTGAATTCCCTCTGTGTCTGTGGTTATGTCCCCCTTTTCATTTCTGATCTTATTAATTTGCGTATTCTCTCTCTGCCGTTTGATTAGTTTGGATAGGGGTTTATCAATCTTGTTGATTTTCTCCAGGAACCAGCTTTTTGTTTCATTGATTCTTTGGATTGTTTTCTGTGTTTCTATTTTGTTGCTTTCAGCCCTCAGTTTGATTATTTCCAATCTTCTACTCCTCCTAGGTGAGTCTGCTTCTTTTTTTTCTAGAGCTTTCAGGTTGGGCTGTTAAGTCTTCAATATGAGCTTTCTCTGTTTTCTTTAAGTGGGCACTTAGTGCTATGAACTTTCCTCTTAGGACTGCTTTCATAGTGTCCCATAAGTTCGAGTATGTTGTCTCCTTATTTTCATTGAATTCAAGGAAGAATTTAATTTCTTTCTTTATTTCTTCCTTAATCCAGGTATGGTTCAGTAGTTGACTGTTCAGTTTCCATGAGTTTGTAGGCTTTCTGGGGGTAGCCTTGTTGTTGAATTCTAACTTTAATCCATGGTGATCTGATAAGACGCAGGTGGTTACTAATATTTTTTTGTAACTGTGTAAGTTAGCTTTGCTACTGAGTATGTGGTCAATTTTCGAGAAGGTTCCATGAGCTGCAGAGAAGAAGGTATATCCTTTCCTCTTCGGGTGGAATAATCTATAGATGTCTGTTAAGTCCATTTGCTTCATTACCTCCATTAATTCTCTAATTTCTCTGTTAGGTTTCTGTTTGATTGACCTGTCCATTGGTGAGAGAGGAGTGTTGAAGTCTCCTACTATTAGTGTGTGTGGTTTGATGGCTGCTTTGAGTTTTAGTAATGTTTCTTTTACATATGTGGGCGCGTTTATATTAGGGGCGTAGATATTCAGGATTGAGACTTCATCCTGATGAATTGTTCCTGTTATGAGTATAAAATGTCCCTCTCCATATCTTCTGATTGATTTAAGTTTGAAGTCAACTTTGTTAGAAATTAGTATGGCCACACCTGCTTGTTTCTTAGGTCCATTTGCTTGATAAGCCTTTTCCCAGCCCTTTACTCTGAGTAGGTGCCTGTCTTTCTGGTTGAGGTGTGTTTCTTGTAGACAGCAGAATGTTGGATCCTGTTTTCGTATCCAATCCCTTAGCCTGTGCCTTTTTATAGGTGAGTTGAGCCCATTGACATTAAGTGATATTAATGACCAGTGGTTGTTATCTCTGGTCACCTTTTTAGTAGTAGGGTTTGTGTGTTTCCCTTCTTTGAGTTGCGCTGGTGAAAGGTCTCTAGATGACTGAGTTATTGTGGGCATTGTTGGACTCCTTGGTTAGTGATTTTCCTTCTATAATTTTCTGTAAGGCTGGATTTGTGGCTATGTATTGTTTAAATTTGTTTTTATCCTGGAAAATTTTGTTTTCTCCATTTATAGTGAACGAAAGCTTGGCTGGATATAGTAGTCTAGGCTTGCATCCATGATCTCTTAGTTTTTGCAGTACATCTATCCAGGACCTTCTGGCTTTCATGGTTTCCATAGAGAAGTCAGGTGTAAGTCTGATAGGTTTACCTTTATAAGTAACTTGGCCTTTTTCCTTTGCGGCTCTTAATATTCTTTCTTTATTGTGTATATTTTGTGCTTTGATTATTATATGGTGAGGGGATGTTTTTTTTTGATCCAGCCTATTTGGTGTTCTGTATGCTTCTTGAACCTTCATAGGTACCTCTTTCTTCAGGTTGGGAAAGTTTTTTTTTTTTTTAAATTTATTTATTTATTAAGGATTTCTGCCTCGTCCCCACAACCGCTTCCCATTTCCCTCCCCCTCCCCCCGATCAAGTCCCCCTCCCTCATCTGCTCGAAGAGCAATCAGGGTTCCCTGACCTGTGGGAAGCCCAAGGACTGCCCACCTCTATCCAGGTCTCGTACGGTGAGCATTCAAACTGCCTACGCTCCCACAAAGCCAGTACGTGCAGTAGGATCAAAAACCCACTGCAATTGTTCTTGAATTCTCAGTATTCCTCATTGTCCGCTATGTTCAGCTAGTCCGGATTTATCCCATGCTTTTTCAGACCTAGGCCAGCTGGCCTTGGTGAGATCCCAATAGAACATCCCCATTGTCTTAGTGTGTGGGTGCACCCCTTGTGGTCCTGAGTTCCTTGCTCGTGCTCCGTCTCCTTCTGCTCCTGATTTGGACCTTGAGATTTCTGTCCGGTGCTCCCGTGTGGGTCTCTGTCTCTGTCTCCTTTCATCGCCTGATGAAGGTTAATATTCCTGAGGATGCCTATGTGTTTGTCTTTGGATTCGCCTTATTTAGCTTCTCTAGGAACATGAATTATAAGCTCAATGTCCTTTATTTATGGCTAGAAACCAAATATGAGTGAGTACATCCCATGTTCCTCTTTTTGGGTCTGGCTGACCTCACTCAGGATAGTGTTTTCTATTTCCATCCATTTGTATGCAAAATTCAAGAAGTCCTTGTTTTTTACTGCTGAGTAATACTCTAATATGTATATATTCCATACTTTCTTCATCCATTCTTCCGTTGAAGGGCATCTAGGTTGTTTCCAGGTTCTGGCTATTACAAACAATGCTGCCATGAACATAGTTGAGCATATACTTTTGTTGTATGATAGGGCCTCTCTTGGGTATATTCCCAAGAGTGGTATTGCTGGATCCAGGGGTAGGTTGATCCCGAATTTCCTGAGAAACCGAAACACTGCTTTCCAGAGTGGTTGCACAAGTTTGCATTCCCACCAGCAATGGGTGATTGTACCCCTTTCTCCACAACCTCTCCAGCAAAGGCTATCATTGGTGTTTTTTATTTTAGCCATTCTGACAGGTGTAAGGTGGTATCTTAAAGTTGTCTTGATTTGCATTTCCCTGATCGCTAAGGAAGTTGAGCATGACCTTAAGTATCTTTTGGCCATTTGAACTTCTTCTGTTGAGAATTCTCTGTTCAGCTCAGTGCCCCATTTTATAATTGGGTTGATTAGCCTTTTACGGTCTAGTTTCTTGAGTTCTTTATATATTTTGGAGATCAAACCTTTGTCAGTTGCAGGGTTGGTAAAGATCTTCTCCCAGTCAGTGGGTTGTCTTTTTGTCTTAGTGACAGTGTCCTTTGCTTTACAGAAGCTTCTCAGCCTCAGGAAGTCCCATTTATTCAATGATGCCCTTAGTGTCTGTGCTGCTGGGGTTATACATAGGAAGTGGTCTCCTGTGCCCATTTGCTGTAGAGTACTTCCCACTTTCTCTTCTATCAGGTTCAGTGTGTTCGGACTGATATTGAGGTCTTTAATCCATTTGGATTTGAGTTTTGTGCATGGTGATAGATATGGATCTATTTTCATTCTTCTACAGATTGACATCCAGTTTTGCCAGCACCATTTGTTGAAGATGCTCTCTTTTTTCCATTGTATACTTTTAGCTCCTTTATCGAAGATCAGGTGTTCATAGGTTTGTGGGTTAATGTCAGGGTCTTCTATTCGATTCCATTGGTCGACTTCTCTGTTTTTATGCCAATACCAAGCTGTTTTCAATACTGTAGCTCTGTAATAGAGTTTGAAGTCAGGGATGGTAATGCCTCCAGACAATCCTTTATTGTATAAGATTGTTTTGGCTATCCTGGGTTTTTTGTTTTTCCATATAAAGTTAATTATTGTCTTCTCCAGATCTGTGAAGAATTTTGATGGGATTTTGATAGGGATTGCATTGAATCTATAGATTGCTTTTGGTAGAATTGCCATTTTTACTATGTTGATCCTCCCAATCCAAGAGCAAGGGAGGTCTTTCCATTTTCTGGTGTCTTCTTCAATTTCTTTCTTCAAAGACTTATAGTTCTTGTCAAGTAGATCTTTCACTTCCTTGGTCAGGGTTACCCCAAGGTATTTTATGCTATTTGTGGCTATCGTGAAAGGTGATGCTTCTCTGATTTCCCTCTCTGCTTCCTTATCCTTAGTGTATAGGAACGCAACTGATTTTTTGGAGTTGATCTTGTATCCTGCCACATTACTAAAGCTGTTTATCAGCTGTAGGAGTTCTTTGGTAGAATTTTTGGGGTCGCTTATGTACACTATCATATCATCTGCAAATAATGAAAGCTTAACTTCTTCCTTTCCAATACGAATCCCCTTGATCTCCTTATGTTGTCTTATTGCTATTGCTAGAATTTCAAGCACTATATTGAAGAGGTATGGAGAGAGTGGACATCCTTGTCGTGTTCCTGATTTTAGTGGGATGGCTTTGAGTTTTTCTCCGTTTAATTTAATGTTAGCTGTTGGCTTGCTGTAAATAGCTTTTATTATATTTAGGTAGGACCCTTGTATCCCTATTCTCTCCAAGACCTTTATCATAAAGGGGTGTTGAATTTTGTCGAATGCTTTTTCAGCATCTAGTGATATGATCATATGGTTTTTTTCTTTCAGTTTATTTATATGGTGGATTACATTGATAGATTTGCGTATGTTGAACCAGCCCTGCATCTCTGGGATGAAGCCTACTTGATCATAATGGATAATTTTTCTTATGTGTTCTTGGATTCGATTTGCCATTATTTTATTGAAAATTTTTGCGTCGATGTTCATGAGTGAGATCGGTCTGTAATTCTCTTTCTTGGTTGGGTCTTTTTGTGGTTTTGGTATCAGGGTAACTGTAGCTTCATAAAAGGAATTTGGCAATGACTCTTCTGATTCTATATTGTGAAATACCTTAAGGAGTATAGGTATTAATTCTTCTTGGAAGTTCTGGTAGAATTCTGCATTGAAACCATCTGGTCCTGGGCTTTTTTTCGAAGGGAGATTTTTGATAACCATTTCTAATTCTTCGCGAGAAACCGGTCTATTTAGATCATTCACCTGGTCTTGGTTTAGCTTTGGTATATGATACTTATTTAAAAAAATGTCCATTTCTTTTGTATTTTCCAGTTTTGTGGCATACAGGCTTTTGTAGTAAGATCTAATGATTCTCTGAATTTCCTCTGTGTCTGTGGTTATGTCCCCCTTTTCATTTCTGATCTTATTTATTTGCGTGTTCTCTCTCTGTCGTTGAATTAGTTTGGATAGGGGTTTGTCCATCTTGTTGATTTTCTCCAAGAACCAGCTTTTTGTTTCATTGATTCTTTGGACTGTTTTCTGTGTTTCTATTTTGTTGATTTCAGCCCTCAGTTTTATTATTTCCAGTCTTCTACTTCTCCAGGGCGCGTCTGCTTCTTTTTTTTCTAGAGCTTTCAGGTGTGTTTTTAAGTCCCCAATGTATGCATTCTCCGTTTTCTTTAAGTGGGCACTTAGTGCTATGAACTTTCCTCTTAGCACTGCTTTCATTGTGTCCCATAGGTTTGAGTATGTTGTCCCTTTATTTTCATTAAATTCAAGGAAGACTTTAATTTCTTTCTTGATTTCTTCCTTGACCCAGGTGTGGTTCAGTAGTTGACTGTTCAGTTTCCATGAGTTTGTCGGTTTTTTGGGGGCAGCGTGGTTGTTGCCTTCTAACTTTAATCCGTGATGATCTGATAAGACACAGGTGGACACTGATATTTTTTTGTATCTGTGGAGGTTTCCTTTGTTACCAGGTATGTGGTCAATTTTTGAGAAGGTTCCATGAGCTGCAGAGAAGAAGGTATATTCTTTCCTATTTGGGTGGAATGTTCTATAGATGTCTGTTAAGTCCATTTGCTTCATTACCTCCAATAATTCTCTTAATTCTCTATTAGGTTTCTGTCTGATTGACCTGTCCCTTGGAGAGAGAGGTGTGTTGAAGTCTCCTACTACTAGTGTGTGTGGTTTGATGTCTGCCTTGAGTTCTAGTAATATTTCTTTTACATAAGTAGGTGCTTTTATATTGGGGGCGTATATATTCAGGATTGAGACGTCCTCCTGATGAATTGTTCCTGTTATGAGTATAAAGTGACCGTCTCGGTCTCTTCTGATTGATTTTAGTTTGAAGTCAGTTTTGTTAGAGATTAGTATGGCCACACCTGCTTTTTTCTTAGGACCATTTGCTTGAAAGACCTTTTCCCAACCCTTTACTCTGAGTAGGTGCCTGTCTTTGTGGTTGAGATGTGTTTCTTGCAAACAGCAGAATGTTGGATCCTGTTTTCGTATCCAATCTTTTAGCCTGTGCCTTTTTATAGGTGAATTGAGCCCATTAATATTAAGTGATATTAATGACCAGTGGTTGTTTACTCCGGTTATTCTTATTGCTTTTGGTAGTAGAGATTGTTTGTCACCCTTCTTTGAGATGTGCTCGTGAAGGGTCATTAGATGCCTGGGTTATTATAGGCAGTGTTGGCAGTGTTGGATTCCCTGGGTTGCGATTTTCCTTCTATTACTTTCTGTAGGGCTGGATTTGTGGCTACGTATTGTTTAAATTTGTTCTTATCCTGGAATGTCTTGTTTTCTCCATTGATAATGAACGATAGCTTGGCTGGGTATAGTAGTTTGGGTTTGCATCCATGGTCTCTTAACTTCTGCAGAACCTCTATCCAGGACCTTCTGGCTTTCATAGTTTCCATCGAGAAGTCAGGTGTAAGTCTGATCGGTTTACCTTTATAAGTTACTTGCCCCTTTTCTTTTGCAGCTCTTAATATTCTTTCTTTAACCTGTATATTTTGTGTTTTGATTATTATATGGCGAGGAGATGTTTTTCTTTGATCCAGTCTGTTTGGTGTTCTGTATGCTTCTTGAATATTTAAATGAATATCTTTCTTTAAGTTGGGAAAGTTTTCTTCCATAATTTTGTTGAAAATATTTTCTGGGCCTTTGAGCTGTGACTCTTCTCCTTCTTCTATTCCTATTATTCTTAGGTTTGGTTTTTTTATTGTGTCCCATAGTTCCTGAATGTTTTGTGTTGAGAATTTGTTGGCTTTGCTGTTTTCTTTGATCTGTTCGTTTATTTTCTCTATGGTGTCCTCAGCATCTGAGAGTCTTTCTTCTAGCTCTTGTATTCTATTGATTATGCTTGTTTCTGTAGACTCTGCTCGTTGGCCTAGATTTTCCATATCCAGCTGGTCCTCAGTTTGTATTTTCTTCTTTGCCTTCATTTCAGTTTTCAATTCTTGAACTGTTTCCATTACCTGCTTGATGGTTTTTTCTTGGTTTCCCAGGGTATCATGTACATATTTACTCATTTCTTCAAACTTTTTGTTATACTTCTCATCCATTTCTATAAGGGCATTTTTTACATGTTGTTTAAGGGACTCTATTATCTTCATAAAGTCGATTTTTTCCACTTCTTCTGTGTTAGGTTGTTCAAATACTTCTGTTGTAAGATCATTGGGTTCTGATGTTTTCATGTTGTTTTTCGGATTATTGGGTGAATTCTTGCCTTGGCGCCTTCCCATTTCCTCCTATTGATCCTATCCAATGGGTCCTTTAAAAACCGGATCAGGTTTCCCTGCTGGTCAAGGGCTCCGCTTACAAAATGCCCTCACTCTCTTTCGTGGTTCCTGCTGCAGGCCAAGAACCCTCTCACCCCTCCGAAGGATCTTCAGGACAGGACCAGGCTCCCCTTGTGCCAGTGACCTGGCCAACCAAAAGCCTACCTCTTTGATTCAATTGTGGTAGGGCGAACTGCTCTCCTTATTGCACGCCTGTCCCCGCCGCTTGGGTCTGCCACTGCGCTGGTCCCCGAAAGCCTCTTCCTGTATGTGGTGTTGCTCCGCCGCGTCTGGCCGCCGCGCCGCTCCGCCGCGTCTGGCCGCCGCGCCGCTCCGCCGCGTCTGGCCGCCGCGCCGCTCCGCCGCGTCTGGCCGCCGCGCCGCTCCGCCGCGTCTGGCCGCCGCGCCGCTCCGCCGCGTCTGGCCGCCGCGCCGCTCCGCCGCGTCTGGCCGCCGCGCCGCTCCGCCGCGTCTGGCCGCCGCGCCGCTCCGCCTCTGCGCGTCTGGCCGCCGCGCCGCTCCGCCTCTGCGCGTCTGGCCGCCGCGCCGCTCCGCCTCTGCGCGTCTGGCCGCCGCGCCGCTCCGCCTCTGCGCGTCTGGCCGCCGCGCCGCTCCGCCTCTGCGCGTCTGGCCGCCGCGCCGCTCCGCCTCTGCGCGTCTGGCCGCCGCGCCGCTCCGCCTCTGCGCGTCTGGCCGCCGCGCCGCTCCGCCTCTGCGCGTCTGGCCGCCGCGCCGCTCCGCCTCTGCGCGTCTGGCCGCCGCGCCGCTCCGCCTCTGCGCGTCTGGCCGCCGCGCCGCTCCGCCTCTGCGCGTCTGGCCGCCGCGCCGCTCCGCCTCTGCGCGTCTGGCCGCCGCGCCGCTCCGCCTCTGCGCGTCTGGCCGCCGCGCCGCTCCGCCTCTGCGCGTCTGGCCGCCGCGCCGCTCCGCCTCTGCGCGTCTGGCCGCCGCGCCGCTCCGCCTCTGCGCGTCTCAAGTTTTCTTCTATAATTTTATTAAGTATATTTTCTGTACCGTTGAGCTGCACTTCTTCTCCTTCTTCTACTCCAATTATTCTTAGGTTTGGTCTTTTTATTGTGTCCCAAATTTCCTGAATGTTTTGTGATGAGAATTTGTTGGTTTTGCTGTTTTCTTTGATCAGTGTGTTTATTTTCTCTATGGTATCTTCAGTGTCTGATATTCTCTCTTCTATCTCTTGTAATCTGTTGTTAGTACTTGTCTCTGTCGTTCCTGTTCGTTTACCCAGATTTGCCATCTCCATTCTTCCCTCGGTTTGTGCTTTCTTCATTGCTTCCATTTCATTCTTCATGTCTTGAACCGCTTCCCTAACCTGTTTGATTGCTTTTTCTTGTTTCTCTTGGTTTTCTTGCGTGTCTTTGAGCGATTTATTCATTTCCTCTACCTTTTTGTTTGTAATCTCTAATTGTTTATGGCAGTTTTTCACCTCCTGTTTAAGGTCCTCTATTATTTTCATATAGTTCACTTTGAGTCGATTTCTTCTATTTCTTCAGGAGTAGGGTGTACAATTCTTCTTATTTCGGGATCCCTGGTTTCTGGTGGTGTCATGTTGCCTTTCAGGTTGTTGGAGGAATTCTTGTATTGGCGCCTTCCCATCTCTTCCTTCAAGTGGAGCCAGGAGATTCCTGGTCTCTTGGTCCAGTCTTTGCTGTGATTGACTCTCTGGGTATATCTCTTCAGTGTAGAAGCAGGAACCGTTCCCGTCCCGATGGGATTCCTCAGCAACTAAACAGGGCCTCCGGTAGCCCAATGATCCAGGGCCAACAGGATGAATGGAGCAAGGGGGGGGGGTGGTGGTATCCAGAAGCGCGCAGAAAGCCTGGCACTGGAGCTGAAGGTGCCCGGCTCCTTTACAGGGGACCCTGAGGCCTGCCCGGTAGGCAGGCACTCACCGCTCTGGGTGGGTCGCCTTAGTTTAGGAGCTTGAAACTGTACTTGAGCACTGGTCCTAGCATACAGCAGGGCAGGGTTGGGGAGGGGTGCTGGGGGGGCTGGGTCGTGCGAACCAAAGAAAGACAGCCCTGCAGAAGGAGCTGGGGGAGGGGGTTTGTGCTCTCTTCCGGGACAGTCCGCCCCTGGGTAGCACACACTCACCCGTCCTGATGGGATTCCTCAGCAACTAAACAGGGCCTCTGGTAGCCCAATGATCCAGGGCCAACAGGATGAATGGAGCAAGGGGGGGGTGGTATCCAGGAGCGCGCAGGAAGCCTGGCGCCTGAGCTGAAGGTGCCAGGCTCCCTTACAGGGGATCCTGAGGCCTGCCAGGTAGGCAGGCACTCACCGCTCTGGGTGGGTCATGGTTTTGAATGTAGTAATTGAAGGCGCTTGTGCGAATTTCTGACTTGAAGATTCATAGTTCATGTCCTCATTTCTCACTTCACTTATGATTCTTTATTTGTGTTTTCTTTCTCACCCCTTCTAATTTATGTGATATTATTCTTTATGTGTCTCTGCAGGCTGTATTTAATTCTGTCTGGCATAGATGAACAGCAATTCCAGTGAATTTCCATGAAAATATTTAGAGTTTAACTCAGTTTTATTTCTTGATACTAAATCATAAACTAAGTAATTTTATGATAGTGGCCAGTCCATTTAATAAATTAAAAAAACTCACAGTAATAATGATTTCTGCATTCTAATAGGTTAGGTAATTATTGTTTCTCAAGTAAAAATGTTAATCCTAAATTCTTGATTAAGGTAACACACTTATTCAATAAAGAAAAATATATTTTCTAGGCTCTTTTGTAAATGCTTTTGTATTTATTGTCTCTTCTCAAAGCATGTTACAGAATATATTAACCTCCCACATTGAAGATGAACTCTGGGATTGTGGCCATTATATATGGTGAAAGGGTGTGAAATAATTTAACAGTGGAAACCCACTAACACATCTGACCCTAGTCCATCCAGACATTAGTGCAAAGAAACTACTTACAAATTCTTATAGCATGATACCAAATCAGAAACATTTACTGTGTACTGAAAAATCCAATTGAAAAATCAAATCCAGACATGGAGAGGCGTGACATCTACAGTCAGAGCCAAGTCAGAAAAGAGTTAGCTCTCTAAATGGCCAACTTCAACAAGACACAACTAAGGTTAACTCATCCCTCTAGGCACTTATAAAGCTGCTTGTGGGAACTTTAGAAAATGAAGTTTGCACCAATTTTGTCTTATTTTTCTTGGCCACTTAAAGGGCTAACCTTTTAGGAATTTGGCTCAGACTGGAGATATTACACTTTCAAGTGTTTGCCCTTCTCCTTTGACTTTTAATTTTTTGCATATACATACAAATTAAAAAAAGTTAAATGTGGTGTTAGGTTATTAAGCTTAATAAGAGTGAAAGACAAAAGCAAAATACTAAAATGTGTAGAGTATGCTGACCTAACAATGTAATTAGACTACCAGGGACACAGAACTTTTTTCTGATCTAGGGTTTGAGCTGGATAATAATGTCTCAGATCAACATTGAGAGTATTTGGAAAAATCCCCAAGCCTAGTCTCCACTCTCTACAGATGCATGAGTAGACAAATATTCTTTTTTTTATTAGATTTTTTTAAAAAGTACCAATTCAAATTCCTACTTCCTCTCCTCCTCCCATTCCCTCCACATACCCTCCTACCCCAGCCCCTCCAATCTTAAAAGAGGGCAAGGGACCCTGCCCTGTGAAAGGTCCAAGGCCCTCCCCAGTCTGAGCAAGGTATACATCCAAAGAGAATAGGATCCCAAAACGCCAGTACATGCAGCAAAGACAAATCCCAGTGCCACTGTCAGTCTGCCCCAGCCATACAACTGTCAACTACATTCAGAGGGACTAGCTTGCTCCTATGCTTGTTCCTTCCCAGTCCCGCTGGAGTTGGTGAGCTCCCATTAGCTCAGGCAAACTGCTTCAGTGGATGAACCCCATATGGTCTTGACCTCTTTGCTCATATTGTCACTCCTTCCATTCTTCAACTGGACCTTGGGAGCTCAGTCCAGTGCTCCAGTGTAGGACTCAGCCTCTGTTTGCATCTGTTGCTGGACAAAGATTCTATGGTGATGTTTAAGATAATCATCAATATGAATAGAGGGCAATGCCATTTTGGGCACCCTCTCCACTATTGCCTCGGGTCTTAGCTGGGGCCATCCCTGTGGACTCCTGGGAACCTCTCCAGGGCCAGGCTTCTCGCCAACCCCAAAATGGTGCCCCCAGTCAAGATATCTCTCTCCCAGCTCTCATATCTGTCCCCCCTCCATCTCGACTGTTCCATTCCCTCAAGTTCTCCTCAACCCTTCCCTTCTTCCCTCCTCCTCCCCTCCCCCTTTCTCTAACCCCGCTCCCCTGCTCCCATGTTCTCAATCTTATCAGGCGACTCTGTCTGCCTCCACCCCCCAGGTGAGTCCATATATGTTTTTCTTTACGTTCACCTTATTACTTAGCTTTAAATATTCTTAAAAGGGTACAACAGAGCAAGTGGGTACAACTGGAATTAATTGAGAGGTGCGTTGTAGGTAGTTACTTTAGCCAAGTCCAGGGATAACTTCCCTTCATCTTCCTTGGGATGAAGCTAGCATGTTGCATGTCATTTCAGAGGAATTGGCCATTCTTAGTGTTGCTCATCCCGTTGGGAGACAGACTGTCAAGACCAGGACAGGAATGGCTTCTAAGACTGTTTTCTTGGTAAGATGTTTACTGTCATAACTGTCAGCAAGATTCCCTTGCTGTGAAGTTGTAGATTGAAACCCCTGACCACCAAAGCAGTTTTGACCCTGTAGTCTGAAGAAAAATTTTATGACATTTGATTAACTTTTAATACTCTATTGCATTGTAGAAATGAAGGCTTCCCTATTGGAATTCCTTACGTACCCAACCCCAGGTCACTGTCCCAAATGACCTTTTACAGCCATTCCCTTAAATAGAAAAATGATATTGAATTTTGGGGCCAATAACTAATTAATTATGTTTTTACCCTCTCTTTGACAAGGTATGTAGTTGAGAGAATGTAAAGTTAAATAAATTAAGATACTATGTCATAGTTTCAGGACCTAGGTTATAGATGATCTTTCCTTTTGATGTTTAGTATTTCTTTTTTCACCTTGCTGTTTCTAGGTGGGAAGTGGCATCGGAGGCATATTGTGATCTTATTGGTGGTTTAACCCTGGGGTTGATAATATTGAAAGCCAAGGAGAGGTCGTTTCCTACTGGGAGACACTGGTCATGATTCAGCCCTTAGAGCTTAGGAAAGGGCTGTCTGGATGTATTAATTTTCATTATTATTCAGACCATTTCTTATCACCCTACAGCTAAAAGTTATTCTCTTAAAAATTTGTTGGCAAGTTTATTTGGCAGGTTCACACTGAGGTAAAAGTTGGCAGGTGAACAGTCAGCTTCTGTTCCTAATTCTCTCTGGTTCTGTTCCAGCTCAGTCCAGAATTCTGGCACAATCTGAGGAGTGTCTGCTGGCTTCCTCAAGTATGACCAAGAAGGCCTCCTGGGGGTGTGGTGGGGAGGCAGCTCCTGGCTGTCATTGCCCTGAGTCTCCATATCCTTACATCCCCTAGCCCAAAAATGTCCTTTCCTCTGTGTCATTTCTTGAACCTGTCAAATGTGACTGAAATTCTAAGACTCAAGGTCGGGATCTGTGTTCTGATTAGTTATTGATTTTTGTTTAGAGGTGCCTTTTTTTGGTAGAAAACTAGGGAATCCTTTGCCAAGTGCCTGTGTTTCTAGTATATAACCTCAGAACTCACCTATAAAAATAAAAGGGTCCTTTGAAGTGGCTCATGCTATTATATTAATAGTTTTTTACTTTTCTTTGCCCCAAACAATATACAACTAAAAAACTGAATTGACAATTAATTGTATATAATTATCACGTACAATATGATGTTTTGATTTATACATACATTCTGGAATGGCATAATTGAGCTAATTAGCATATTTATTATTTTAAATAACTGCATTTTTTTGTGGGTAAGTCCTGTAAAATCCATCCTTATGGAGCACATTCCCCTTAATTCTGGCCACGATAGCACACTGCGGACCTTTATCTCATTCCTTCTATCTGGTTGAAATTTCCTGTCATTTGACCAGAATCTTCCCAAACACCCATCCATGGCACTCACCACTTGACTCTCATAGACTCTCTTGGCTCTTTTAGATATCACATGGGACATTTTATAGTTTATAGATGAGTGAGTTAAAGCACTGTATCTGTTTCCATGCCTACTTATTTCTTTTGTATGGGGTCCTCCAGGTTCACCATCCTTCTCACAAATGTTGGGATTTCCATGATGGTCCATGGTTCATAGATGCCACATTTCCCCTTTCCATTGCCCCATTGATTGACACTTCGATGTATTTCATATCTTAGCTGTTCTAAATAGTGCTGCAGTGAATGCAATAGTTTGACTCTCTGACACACACACACAGTTCATTTTGTTTAAATATATATACTGTACAGGATTGCTGGATCACATAGTAGTTCTATGCCACATTTCCCCTTTCTGTTGCCCTGTTGACTGATACTTGGATGTATTTCATATTTTAGCTGTTCTAAATAGTGCTGCAGTGAATGCAATAGCTTGACTCTCTGACACACACAGTTCATTTTCCTTAAATATATATCCTGTATAGGATTGCTGGATCACATGGTAGTTCTGTTTATTTTTGCATGTGTGTGTGTGTGGACTATGTACATGTGTGTATGTAAGCTTATTCACATGTGTGCAATTGCATGTGTTTGTGTGTGTGTGTGTGTGTGTGTTCATGCTGAAGCCCAATGTTGACACTGGATGTCTTATTTGATTGCTCTCCATTCATTGAGGAAAGGTCTTTTGTTGAACCTGAGACTCACCAATTACACCTAGTTTTACTAGTCTGCTTTCTCAGAAGATCCCCTGTCTTGGTCTCTCCAGTAATGGGATTACAGGCAGCCTCCATGCCTGTCTGACACTGAGAATTCAAACCTGAGAGCCCTCAATCTGTTTTACAGGATGCATACATTATTTCATAGTCCCACCAATAATGTACAGGGTCCTCCCCCCCAACAGGGAATTATTATTTTTCGGTTTATTTGATGATAACCACTCTAACTGGTATGCGATGATATTTCATATACATTTAGTTTGCATGATTAATAATGTTGGATATTTTTCTTCATTATTTTTTTTCATATTCTGTCTTTATTTGATTGAATGATTTTTTATTTTGATATTCCATGGGTCGCTATTTTTTTTAAATACTTTTGTGAGTCTACTATAAATTTTCACTGCCTTTATATGAGGCTTCTATAAGATACATTATAGTTAGAATAGGCTATTTTTATCTGACTTAAACTTAATTTTTATTTAAATAAAACTGTTTTTTGTACTTTATCTCCACACTTGCATCTTATTAAATTATTGTGGTAATTATTATATTTAGCAATTTTATCTTTCAATATGTAAGTAATTTATACATTAATACCTCAGCATCAAGTTATTCTATATTTGACCGTGTACCTACTTAAAAATTTGAAAGTATAGTGAGTGTGTGTACAGGTGTGCATGCCACAATACAAGTGTGGAGATTAAAAGACAACTCTGCTGAGTCAGTTCTCTCCTTCTACCACATAGAATCTGGAAATTGGACTCAGGTCACCAGGTGTGGTTGCATGCACTTACACCCTCTAAGCTGACTCCCTGGCCACATGTACTCACTGGTAGGGTGGGACCTTGTACTTCCATTCATTTTGTGTCAGCAGCGGGGGTTGTCTTCAACCTGAATCCTCCTCCTCCTCCTCCTCCTCCTCCTCCTCCTCCTCCTCCTCCTCCTCCTTTTTCTAGACCGGACTTCTCTATAGCTTCGGAACCTGCCCTGGAACTCACTCTATAGACCAGGCTGGCCTCAAACTCACTGACATAGGCCTGCCTCTGCCTCCCAAGTGTTGGGATTAAAGACATACACCACCACTGCCTGGCCTGAATACTTCTTTTAAGCAAGCTTTGGTGTTGATGAAATCTCTCAGCTTTGGTTTGGGAAAAATGTTTGTTACTCAGTCAGTTCCCTAGGATAATTTTGGTAGGTACGATATTCTTGATAGCTTTTTTCCCTTCTATACTTTGAACTAGTCACTCCATGCTGTCTTGGTCTACCAGTTTCTGCTGAGAAGTCTGCTGCTAACACTCCTGAAAGTTCCATGTATATGGCAGTTTGTTCTCTCATTTTACAGGTGTTACAGCTGCCCATGTAATCATGTGTCAAAAATATTGGGAAATGTTAGTTTATACTGAACATGTACAGACATTTTTTTTTAGCTCTTCCTCCTTAACAATGCAATGTAACAGTTATCAGCATGGTGTTTCCATTACATTAGGTATTGCAAGTAATCTAGGAAAGATCTGGCAGCTTTCTTGTCCCCAGGAAGCTTACTTGCAGGGGCTGAAATCTCCCATCTGATAAGTCCCAGAAAGTGTATCCCATGTGCTCAGTTTTATTAATGCTGTTAATAGCTTATAAGTTTTTCAATATTTTAATGCATCTCTTCATTACATTAAAATTTACACTAATACAGAATGAAAGACTCTCCATGTAGAGAGATCAGAAGGTAAAGAAATTTTATGTATTCATCAGTTATTAATTCTAAAGCTGCTATGTACAAAGTACATAATGAACACATATTTACAGTGGAGATTCATATTTTAGAATGATGTAGTTTCTGTTTGAGGTTGATTAGACTATCTGCTGCTTGAATGAGCATCATTATTGAAATTGACTGGAGAAAAGGTTTCCTGGGAGAGATGAATCTATTGGTTGAGTTAAAAAAATAGATTTGCTATATTAGAGACAGTATAAAGCACATTTTCTGAGGAGGAACATAGTGGCAAAAGTATCAAAAATAGTTTAAAAGGTTCAATTCAAGAATGAATTTATAAATTTATGACACAGAGGTTTTGAGTAGCTGGATTTACCCAAGGTATCGCTTGTGATGTTCTCAATCATTAGATTATGATGTTGCAGAGGGACTATTATGGGCCATAGGTAGAAAGTTATGGGATAACATTAAATAGATGATTAAGAGGTTGAATTGTCTATCATATTCAGGCCAGTTGTTCAGTTTTGTTGGGTTGATACTTACCACAGAAACACACCATGGGGTGTGCCTATGGAAGCATTTCAGAAAGGAGTAACAGAAGAAGGAACACACACCCTGAATGTGGGTAGTACCATGTGTCTGACTAATTTATACTCCTATATAAGACTTCACCACCACAATAGACTTATCCTCTAGCTTGGCTTAGAATAAATACTACTTAAGTTACTTTTGTTATGTATTTTCTTTCATTGAGAAAAAGTAACTAATAAATGGATCTTTTGGAGTGTCAATGATTCCCTCTTTAATTTTGTTAATTATCATGAACATGAACATAAACTATGCTTTAAAGTGTTTTAATGAAATCAGTTGTTCTCCTCTCCCTGCCTGGAGTCTCTTGTTTGCTAATAAGCAATTGATGCTCAGGTGGATGAGAAATCTAGATATGTTACCTTGTCACCTTCCTGGACACTTCCTGAACAGAGAAATTGTTGATCATCAATCTTTCATTAAATATTCATTTTATAGTATTAAATCTTATTTTCAATCAATTCATAGAAATCTAGAAGCTTTCCAATATAAAAGCTACCTGGACTGTGAACATAGTGTTAGAGACTATGTGGAATATTTTCACAAGGACTGTGTTCAGTTTCCTCAGAAGGAAGGAAAGGTTTGATGATTGACAAGACAGTGTTTTTGAGACTGTTTGTTGTGTATGTACACCTGTGAAAAGGCGTTAGAAGAGGGTTTTGGATGTGATATTCATCATTGTCCACTTTATTCTCTCAAACCATAATCTCTCTCCGAACCCCAGCCTTTTCTAACTCAGATGATTCCTATGTATGCATTGAAGAGGTGTTTATAAAGTTCTTATTTTCTTCTTACTACATGAATATGGCATAGTGCTGGTCACTCAGTTATAAAATAGAGAGTCCCCAGTACAAGAACTTATGCTTGTGTTCTCCTCAAAGTGATAGAGTATACTTAAGGAAAACCTCATCATGATAGAAGTTCCTGGGCCCTCCCACATCAGTCACCAACTAAGACAAGGCACCTCAATATTGACTGCAGGCCAATCTTGTTGGAGGAATTTTCTCAATAGAAGTCTTGCCAAATGTTTCTAGTTTGTGTCAAGTTAACATCAAACTAGTCTGCAAGACCAAAAACCAGTTGGGCAAACTCCAAACTCTGCATCTCCATGTCTGATGTCAAAACACTCTTCAAATTTCCTGTTTCCATTGGCTTGTTGACTGCAACACACTTCTTTCTCTCAGACTGACTCCACTCCCTGTTAGCAGCTCTCCGTGGTTATCCCGCGACTCTAGCATCTCTAACATCTTGGGTCCCAAAGCAATCCAGGCTTCCCCTTCACACACATGCCAGGCCTCAGTGGTTTTCCTTATTATCAGAGGGAGAGTCTATAACACCTTTCTTGTATCCTTGACGCAAAAGTAGGAACCACGTGACTAAAATTGCCATGTTCTCCTGCTTGCTAGAGCTGGAACATGGCCCCCTCATCAATGATTACCTTCAGTGCCTAACTTGGTTGTCCTGGAACTTGCTCTATAGACCAGGCTGGTTTGGCCATATCCTTATTTTTGAAATGTATCCAATAAGAGCATTTTTTACTTTAAAGCTGCAGGAAAAAGCATTTTTTTAAAAAGTTCTATGATTCATTCTTTAATACCTGGTATTATCTCTGACAACTGCCTTTCTTTTCACTCACCATTACTGGATGCTTTTAAGAAACAGGTAATGGAGACATTTTATTCTTAAGTATATAAAAATCTCCTAATAAAATAAATCCCTTCATACCTTTTTTAAAATACAGAAATGGGAGCAAAAGCTCCGACTGCAGCTGATTGTTAATACCTTGAAGTCAGTTTTGGGCATTTCTGCAAGAAAAAAGAATAAAAAGAGAAAAATATTCTATTTCATAGTCTGATGTTTGACTCCCCTATCACCAATCATATAGCTAGAAATGTAAGCATATAGGAATATCTGTTTCCTAAGGTCCCTGTGAGCCATGTGATCAGGTTAATTAATTGCCAGAGAATGTGTGGTTTTTCTTTTCTTTCAGTAGTCTGTTATGTATAGACTTTTTTTTCTGCTTCAAAGTTGGTTTTGTTTTTACTTTTTTAAAAAAGAAGTTACAAAAAGGTAAAATGAAGCAGGTAGACAGTTAAAGAAATACTAAATTATCTAAATCATCAATGTCAGCCAAGCAAAGACTCCAAGACACGGTTTCTGTCTGCCATGATTATGCAGATTTCAATGAGGCAAAAAAGATCTACGCATAAGAAACACAAAAGTGACATGCAGATTGGAATGTCAAAATGGATCACTATTATGTGCAAAATGTTGTAGTAATTCAGAGAGGATGGAAGCTAACGAGGAGCAGAAGTCATTGTAGACATCTACTAATGGAGACAATAGGGCACATTTCCAAGTGCAGAAAGAAGGGGCATGCTTTCTAGAGCTAGAAAACTGCCTTACTTAGGGGACACTCTTGGGACAGTATCTTAGTTTAGAAATACATGGCAGAAGCTAAACTCAGATTATAGATATATTTGAAGCCTAGGCTAAGACATACTGGGATCAGAGTGACTATGGAGAACTCCAGATCTAGGGTACATGGTATCATTGTTATTGCTCAGTTGTTATTTATTTCATGCATTGAACACATAGTATGTGACTACTAATATTTGATAGGCATGATAATAAGTGTTAGTATTCAGGATTTTGTAAGGGAGAGATAGGAATAAGGGGAATTAAGTGGCTGACATAATTTTTCAATATGAGAAAATGAGGGCTAATACTAGATTATAGAGATAAAGTACTTCAACAATGAATTACCCCAGACTTTAATTCAAATACTATTATTTTAATGCATCATACAGGTGAGGTATTATGTTAAGTGTTAAGATTATAGGAATGAACACAAATGTAGGGCAAATTCAAAAAAGGTATAATATTACTGTCTCATGTTAAATAATAGACATGTTTTAGTAAACAGACATCACACATTTTATATACATTTAAAATAAGGACACAATATAATATATTTTCAAATAATATAAAGAATATTTTAAATAGAACATTTTCCTCTGAAGTTTATGACTCAGTAACACCAATGACAAGAAACTAGTCATAAAACAAAGATACGAGGAAGTGAGGATTGCACAGAACTTTATATGTACAACTGATAGGTATCTCGATCATCATCAGATTAAATATTATTTCTTTACAGGACCATAAAATGCATGAGACCTTGAAAAAGGGTGGTTGTGGAAGGGGTGGGGCAGGGACAAAGCACTTAAGAATGCTACCTTGAGAATTGAATCTGTTGAGTAAGTTTTAACCACTAGATTTGACCTCTAGTGATGTGTCAGAAAAGTGGCAAACAAGGAATACAACACATAAGCAGCTGGATGACATATTAAAGTCATAATATGGAGTTCTCTCCTTTACATATATGGGTTTTGCCTCTGGGAGAACACTTGTCAGGATCCTGAATATACTAACAATATACATAAAGTTTGCACCTGCACACATACATAGGTATGCCTTCGTGTGCATATTCATGGTTCAATCATTGGTAAACAGCATCATCACTTCTTAGACTTCGCAAGAATTTTATTTATCTATATAAGGGTCTATTATGATTCCAAGTTATATGCTAATATAGCTAGAAAGACTTGGTTTAAACAGCATTGATAAACATAAATATGCTTTAGATTAATATGTACAAAGTCAATGTATATATTATGTTAGGTAATAATACACTGTAGGACTGATGATTATCTAAAAATACAAGAACATTTTGCTATGTGGCATCGAAAAGAAATAAAGACAATTTTGCCTTTTAAAATCTGTAATTCTTTAAATAACTATAGAAATGACCTAAGAATATAGCCCTTAAAAACCTACTATACCTTAAAGAAGTGGTTTTCACTTTGTGGTCATGACTCCTTTGAGGGTCAAATATCATTTATCCTGCATATCAGATAGTTACATTATGACTCATAACATTAGAAAAATTACAGTTATGAAGTAGCAACAAAATAATTTTATAGTTGAGGGTCACCAGAACATGAATAATCATTAAAATGTTGTAGACTAAGAACTACTGCTTAAAAGTGTCCATTATTCAGAGACTATTTGTCCAAATTTATTTGAAATTTTGAGACTATAAAACTTTGAAAATTGTCAAAATGATTGTACAGATAATGAAAGCTGTGAGGGATTTGGGTAGGTAGAAAATATAGGTGCTGCATTAGCTTTCTCTGGGGAGACACCAACAATAGATCAAAGTCATAACTTCACCCAATTCTAGCTTAGTGAACCACCGTGTTCATTATGGTAATTTACAGGATCATCAGTGAGGGTTTGCTTATAGGGAGTGGTGATCTCAAATACATGGATAACTGATAAGTCCTATCCCAGTATGGGTGATGACTGCCTTAAAGCTGAATAGATGGAGTCTCCCCATTCAGCTAAACTTCCATACCTGTAGTCTTCTTGAAATACTGGTACAGCTGCTAGGGAGGTGCAGAGGAAGGCAGTTGCTAGAATCTCAGTCAGAAAACTAATGACTCTCCTCATTCCTTGTCTTTATATGAAGGAATGCCAACAGGCCCTATTTTGTTACAGTGTCATGTAGATAACCAGAGTTACTGTGATTAAGAAGGTAGCATCCATGTTAAGAGGACGGTATGCCATAATGTGAAATAGTTCAATGTATGTCGCACTCTTGTCTAGGATTTGAGTTTGGCTCTCAGCACCCATGTAATGGCTCATAACCATCTGTAACTCCCAGTCCAGAGGATTTGACACTCTCATGGCTTCTGTGAGAACTGAACACATGTGCCTATATTCCTACCTCATAATTATAAATATAAAATAAGTATTAGAAAATATAATTGACCCCAGTGCTGTAAAGAATCTCCTACCATTTCAGCATTTTGAAGATCATCTGACACAACATTAAAATCCATGTTATAAAGAACATACTACTTTGGGGGTTTATAGAACCCTAATGAATAAATGTAACATGTGAGGCATTCCCAAGGACCTACTCTAGAGTGACTTGATAAATCAAATAAGCTTACTGTTAATGGCCTTGTTTTGGTTGACTGCGTTTATAGTGAACACTTGAAACCTATATCTAATGCAAATGTTTTAGAAAAGTTCAAAAAATAAACCTATGTATAGAAATCTAAGGTATTAAATGAGCACTTCAAGATTTGAAACAATAACTAAGCACTAGAAATTCATCATTTTATTTTATCTTTGTATTCTGTCCTGTCCCCATCAGGTTGCTATTTGGTAGGGACTTTATTTTCCCTATAGTAAATAAATTGTGTACTTACCCCTATAATAAATGTATATAGATTGGGAAGAGTTAATCATGATTATTGTGCTGTATAAATGTGAACTATTTCTACCATAGAACTTGACATTAACTGATCAGAAATACAAATTAATTCCTGTTCTCTATATATTAAACTTCTTTGTTAATTAACTTTAAATGTAAGTCAAAGAGGATGGCTTTGTCTTGAAAACAGGCAACATTTGATATTCTAATTCAGAGCCAATGTTCTCAAGTTCACAAGTACAATTAAACTCCTTTTGTGATAATGAGAGGTATGGTGATCAAATGTCAGTCACTGTCTTTATGGAATTTTGCGTCCTGTTCCCCAGACAAAATTCTGCATGGGAAAACTTTGTATTCACATTGCTCTCTACACTTTTTTTTTTTTTTTTTACTCTCGTTAGTTCTCTTTGATTCCTCAAGCATTTGTGAAGGTTTTTATACTTAAGACAACTCTGGTTATAAAGGATCAGAAGGTTTTAAGTTGAAAATACTTCTAATCTCAAGTGAAATTGACTATGGGTGCTACATCTTAAGTAAATAGATGTTTATTTTGCTTTTGGCTATGTTTATCTAGCAGCAGGTAACTACTGATTTTGTTTCTATGGTGGCTCACTTGGTAGGGATGGTGTTTCTGTCCTTCCATTCCTATTCATTTAGGCATCGACAGGCAACCTTTTCTCTTGAAGCGGAAGTAGAAGGGGATCAGTGCCAGCATATATTACCTTTTAGTGGCATCAGCACGAAGGTAGCTAAGGATGACCTTCAACTAGATCCTGCTGCTTCCTTTCCCTGAGTGCTAGCATTGCAAGGGTTTTCCACACAGCTGGTTTATGTGGTACTAAAAAATACTTTATGCCTGATAGATAAGCACTCTACTACCTGCCATCTCTATCCACTAATAATTTCATTTTAATGTAATGCATTCATGCAGACTTTGACATTCATTTGCCTGTTGATATGTTTTCTATAGTATATTACTCTGGTCAACCTATAGAATGCAGAGCCTGATTTATTTAGTTAAAGTTTTATCACTTTTCAGCTGAGTGATCTTAAAAATGTTGCCTAACATTCCTGTGCTTAAATCCCCTCAATGGTAAAAGGGAATAGTATGACACAGAGTTATTGTGGGCACTATTTGATTTGCTCTATGCAAAGAACCTGGATAAAAGTCAGGGACAGTGTTAAAATTATTTGAAAGCCTTCTGTTGCTATTAGATGAGAGAGTTTATATTTAATTGATGGTAAATTTTGTTTACATAAAGAATTAGGTTTGCTGGGGGATGTCTTGGGAATATGCATTATCCCTCATCCTCTAACCTTTCAAGTTAGATGAAGAAAAACCAATCTTGTAGTGATATATCATGAGAACAATTCATTGTTTATTTTTGCTTTTGAAACAGGTTCTACCATTTTCCCATGATGTTCTGGAATTCTCTGTTCTCCTGCCTCAACCTCTCAAATTCTGCGACTATATATATGTTCCACCACACCTGACTTTTCCAAACATTAAAAAAAATTATGAACAACTTTATGGTATTGTTTTACAGTTTTTCGGAAAACAGAATTGGAACTTTCAAACTATTTAACTAAGGTATTCATTGCTTCTGTTTATGGGAAGTTGGCTGTCAAACAGCTTTTAGTTCCTAATCCTTTTTACTTAGAGTCTCCAAATTAAGGTTAATGTTCTCTGAAAGTCTTGGAGAATAAAAAAAAAACATTGAATGAATTTTGCTGCTATATCTTGACCATTGAAGTTTTCAGCCTGTTGTACTATGGCAAAACCTATATAGAGCAAGATCCGCCAACTTTAAAAATATAATTGTTATAGATGGTAAGACCATATGACTAAAGATATTATATGCTTCACCATCAAATGACATAGAAAAATGTAGCTTGAACTGTTCTGGAAGCTTCCTTCCTGATGCTAGCTTTTATATTAACCAAAGGGTATATGCAGGCTGCTGGGAAGAATTGTCACCAACACTTTTTCTTAGTGTGTACCTTGTATGTAGCAATATTATTAGGTCAGGTAAGATGACCCCACTAGTGCAGTAGTGGCAAATGAGTTATTGAGATAATCCATTACATTCTGATTGGATTTGAGGCATGTTTCTTAGAAGGGAATCGTGTTTGATGTTTACTTGAAGTCTCAAGTTGGGAAGATCATAAGCAATTAATGGGAAAGCTACTGTTATTGTTATGCCAAATGGGCATAATGTGCCTATCAAATTGCCTTAAAAATAACCATGTGTGCCCATAGAATAGTGTTGCTGTCAGCTTTGAACAGGGAAGCTTCATTTTGCAGTGGTGGGTGGTGACTGCAGAGATTTGTAACTGATCAAAGTACAAATAATAAATGACTATTGAAGGCACAGCCATAAATGGGATATTCATACCACCAACTCTAAGGCCCAGAGAACATCATGGAATATGGTGCCAAAAGAATGTAAGAGGTGAAGGACAAGGGTGTGGTATAGAATGCTGACTTCTGGGCATGGCCTAGCTGTTGTACTCTTGAACTCACAGCGCTGTGATTACCTACCCAAGACCTTCACAATATTGGGCCTGCCAACACCCTTTTAGAGAAGGGGAGGGACAATTCGTAGGAATGTCCTCTCCCTGAAGATTCAAACATAATTAATATTTGATGAGGAAGGGAGAGACATTTTCTTTAGTGGTATTATATTAGTTACTGTTGGTTGTTGTGATAAAGTCAACTTATGAAATAATTGATTTGGACTTATGTTTGTATAGTATTATGTTTGCACATAATAGTTGGGGAGACATAGTATCAAGATGATGGAATAAGAAGCTGAGAGATCACATTTCCAACCACACAGAAGCAGAGAGAGTGAACTTGAAGACAAATGAAGGTATAAACCCTCAAAGCCCACACCAAGGGATGGATGTTCTCCCTCAAGTTCCCATATCCTATGTTACCTCTCCAAATAACACCATTGTCCTGGGACCAAATGTTTAAATACATGAGCCTTTGTGGTACAATTCTCAAACAACTAGCTGTAGACATTGGTAAGTTTCTCACACTCCCGTAAACAACTATAATAAAAATCACTGGGTTGTACACATAAAAAAATCAACCTGAATGTAGACACACTAGTTGTGAAGAGAAGGGAATCAATAGAATAAGAGAAGGAATCAAGAGAGAGTAAGGAATACATTATATGTATAAAAGTACCATAAGTATACCCACTATTTTGTATAATTAATCTTTTCTCCAAATAGTCCCCCTTCTGCTAGCATGACTTATTATTATTTTAAAATGTAACTTTTAATTGTGAGATAAGACATATAATATGTATCTTACTGAATCTGGCTTATATTCTGCAACACAGTGATCTTCAGTTTCATCCATTTTCCTATGGAACTATTTCCTGTATGGATACCACATAAATTCCAACAGTTGCAAAGCTACCTCAAAGGTCAAAATGACCTTAACTTGCTCCTTCGTGTTTCCTTACAGTCAGTTTCTTCTCTACATGCCTGGAAGACTGGCTTTTTGTGACATTGATTTTATTTCAGGTGATAGTGCTGGAGTACATAGTGATGGGATTACTGGCTGGTTTTGCCTTTTAAAGAAACTTCAAACTATTTTTTTAAAGCAGCAGCACCACCCAGAGTCTACTGGAGCTGCTGCCTGCCCTTTGTCACCACTAATGCCTTCTCATGCTAGCTATTTTCTTGGCCATGCTGTGGACTCACTGTGACTTTACTCTTTCTTACCTAACTGCGATAGTGAGTTTCATTTCATTGTTTGTCCTTTTCTTGTGCTCATTAGCTCCAGTTGCCAGTATTTGCTAAAATATTTATTAAAATGTTCTTTCTCATTTTAAAATTAAGTTGATTGGACTTTCGATTATTTATTGTGTGAATGTTTGGTTTGGAATATGCCCAAGTGTACACATGGACACATTCAAAAATCAGAGGAAGGTGTTGGTAACCTATTCTATGGTTTCCACAATATTCTTTTGAGACAGGGTTTCTCACTGCATGTGGAACTCACTGTATTATCTGGGTTGGCAGTTTAGTGGGCTCTCAAGATGTAACCAGTTTTGTTTCCCAACACTTGGCTACAGCTATTCATGGCCATGTTCAACTCTTATGTAATTGCTTGGGATTTAGATCCATATGCCCATAGTTGTACAGCAAGGTCTCTTGTAGTAATAGGGGTGGCGGGGCTGTGTTCCCAGCACCCCGGCCGCCTGCTCGGCTAGCTTATGCCCCGAAATAATTACACGGACACTGTATTCTTTTAAACACTGCTTGGCCCTTTAGCTCTAGCCCTTACTGGCTAATTCTGATATCCTGATCAACCCATCTCTAATAATCTGTGAGAACCGGTCTTACCGGGAAGATTCTAGCCTAGTCCATCCTGGGTCGGAGCCTCATGGCGTGTCTGCCCGGGAGCGGTGCATGGCATCTCTCTCAGGCGTCTGTTCCCGAGAGGAGAGCTGTGGAGTTTGAGCTCACTTCCCCTTCCTCCCAGCATTCTGTTCTGTTTACTCCACCCACCTATGTTCTAACCTATGAAATGGGCCAAGACAGTTTCTTTATTATAATTAACCCATGACCTTCCTCCATCATTTCCCCTTTTTTCTGTTTAAATAAAAAAAAGGAAGGCTTTAACTTAACATAGCAAAATTACATATAACAAAACAGTTATCAAGTAAAAGTTACAATAATCTTTATCATAACTAAGGAAAACTATAACTATAACTAACTATTCTTAACTCCATCAAAGACTCCAGAAAGATACAATACTACCTAAGCAAACAAGAAAAAAGCAACTTTTAAAACTCGAGAAATGACAGAGACATCTCGCTGCCTGGGCAGTCACCCAAAGTTCCTCTGTACCGTTGGGGCATCCATCTTCAGCCTTCAGGCCCATGGTATCTAGCAGACATTTCCATGAAGCAGGAAAATTCAAAGCCAGTTCAGTCACTATCTGTTGTGTCCTGTAGAATGTCTCACAGACTCTTTCACGAATCAGGAACCCCAAAAGATCATCTCACCTTAGGCAAGTTCAGTAGTCCTCTCTCTGCGGGTTCTCTGCGTCCAGTTTATGCAATAGTCCAGGCAAGAGCAGTTTCTTGGCCAAATGGCTATCAAACTCCATAACGAGCCTCTTCGATGCCCATCTTCCTCTTGAAGTAGATTGGTGCTGCCAGGAGCAGAGTGTCTCATTGTCATGAAAAGTTTTAAGTTATTAAAACATTTAAAATGCCATATTCTATAATCTTTGAAAGATATGAAGAATGCCTATCTAAGATATATCTATGCACATCTAGAAAATCTTAACTAACATGACTACAAACTTGACTATTATTTATGATTATCCATCAACAACCTATATTTCCTAATTATACATTACATATTTAAATGAACTACACAATCACAATACCTTAATCAAAATCAGAAACACTTATATATATATAACAAAATTGACCTTAAATCTCTATCAATAAAGCAAAATCTATACTAATGCAAATTATTCATATCTCTATCATATCCCCCTTTAAATGTAAAGAACGTTTATAAACCATATTTGGGAACATCGGCACAGTTTTTTCTCTCCAAACTGCTTCCTGCTGAATGGGGGCGTTGTTAATTAGGTCTTTCATGGTATAACCTGTGTGCTAGTTTCATCTCAGTTGGCAGTTGAGCGAAGCAATTTTTTGAAGGTGTTCACACCAACCCTTCAGGAGGGCGTGGTCCATCATACCATATTGGGATAAATGCAATCCACAAGGTCTGATCCTCTGTGAAAACAAAATAAGAAACTCCTTTCCAAAGCATCATGTCCTTAGATCCAAATTTCAAAGTCAAGGCATCAAAATATCTATGTTGGATTAGTTCAGCAGCATTTATAAATAAATATCTTTTAGCATCTGTTGCTCCTTCCTCAGCATTTAAATAGTTTAAAGAGAGCATAATAGCATACAGTATCAATATTCTCTGTGTATTTTCCATCTTTGTGCAGCTTTGTTTTAACCTCTATTTTGTTTATTTTTACTTTTAACTCTTTGCTTTTTGAGACAGGTTCTCTGTATCTTTGACCTGAAGTAACTCTGTAGACCAGGCTGTCTTTGAACTCTCAGAGATCTGCCTGTCTCTGCCTTCCAGGCATTCGGGATTAAAGGTGTACACTACTACACCTTGAACTCACAGAGATCTGTTTGTCTCTGCCTTCTAGGCACTGGGATTAAAGGTGTGTGCTACCACACACAACAACTCTCTTCCTTTTTTTTTGTTTGTTACTTTAAGAACTTCAACTTTTAGTCTGAATATATTTTTAACACACTTTAAACCATTCAGAAATTTTCTCTGTCTTTGAATCTCTCTTTACTGTATATCTGTCTTTTTCTGACCACATGAATCTTTAATTTACCAAGCAATCTCAGTAGGACTAAAGGCGTGGCTTTGCCAGCTAGATCCAGTCCATTCCTTAGCTTTCCAGCCTCATGGCGGATATACAGGCTGCAGCCATGTTTGTTGCCACAACTCTATGGCATTTCAAGGTCCCTGCCAGTAAGCGAGCTTCAGCAGCCTGTGCTTGCAAACTGCACGAACTGCCTGCATAAAAGAGTCAGAGTTTGTCCTGGCAGGACAGCCCAGAAAGCTGGCATTTTTAAACAGCACAGATTTTTTCCGGCTATGGCTGAAAACCGAAAAGCATGCATTCAGCTTTTCGTCAACACCATTTAAGTGTTTCGTGGCAGGACCTCTTAATGAGCTGCAGGGTTTTGCAGCTAAAGCTGAGTCAGGAAGCCTCTATTAAATTGCAGCTACCAAGAAAACATGCTCTTCTCTTTCCCAAGCTTTCTCAGGCTTTCAGTGGATTCAGTTGTCCACACGTCTGTGCGCCAATTGTAGTAATAGGGGCGGCGGGGCTGTGTTCCCAGCACCCCGGCCGCCTGCTCGGCTAGCTTATGCCCCAAAATAATTACACAGACACTGTATTCTTTTAAACACTGCTTGGCCCTTTAGCTCTAGCCCTTACTGGCTAATTCTGATATCCCGATCAACCCATCTCTAATAATCTGTGAGAACCGGTCTTACCGGGAAGATTCTAGCCTAGTCCATCCTGGGTCGGAGCCTCATGGCGTGTGTCTGCCTGGGAGCGGGGCATGGCGTCTCTCTCAGGTGTCTGATCCTGAGAGGAGAGCTGTGGAGTCTGAGCTCACTTCCCCTTCCTCCCAGCATTCTGTTCTGTTTACTCCACCCATCTATGTTCTAACCTATGAAATGGGCCAAGGCAGTTTCTTTATTATAATTAACCAATGACCTTCCTCCATCATTTCCCCTTTTTTCTGTTTAAATAAAAAAAAGGAAGGCTTTAACTTAACATAGCAAAATTACATATAACAAAACAGTTATCAAGTAAAAGTTACAATAATCTTTATCATAACTAAGGAAAACTATAACTATAACTAACTATTCTTAACTCCATCAAAGACTCCAGAAAGATACAATACTACCTAAGCAAACAAGAAAAAAGCAACTTTTAAAACTCGAGAAATGACAGAGACATCTCGCTGCCTGGGCAGTCACCCAAAGTTCCTCTGTACCGTTGGGGCATCCATCTTCAGCCTTCAGGCCCATGGTATCTAGCAGACATTTCCATGAAGCAGGAAAATTCAAAGCCAGTTCAGTCACTATCTGTTGTGTCCTGTAGAATGTCTCACAGACTCTTTCACGAATCAGGAACCCCAAAAGATCATCTCACCTTAGGCAAGTTCAGTAGTCCTCTCTCTGCGGGTTCTCTGCGTCCAGTTTATGCAATAGTCCAGGCAAGAGCAGTTTCTTGGCCAAATGGCTATCAAACTCCATAACGAGCCTCTTCGATGCCCATCTTCCTCTTGAAGTAGATTGGTGCTGCCAGGAGCAGAGTGTCTCATTGTCATGAAAAGTTTTAAGTTATTAAAACATTTAAAATGCCATATTCTATAATCTTTGAAAGATATGAAGAATGCCTATCTAAGATATATCTATGCACATCTAGAAAATCTTAACTAACATGACTACAAACTTGACTATTATTTATGATTATCCATCAACAACCTATATTTCCTAATTATACATTACATATTTAAATGAACTACACAATCACAATACCTTAATCAAAATCAGAAACACTTATATATATATAACAAAATTGACCTTAAATCTCTATCAATAAAGCAAAATCTATACTAATGCAAATTATTCATATCTCTATCATATCCCCCTTTAAATGTAAAGAACGTTTATAAACCATATTTGGGAACATCGGCACAGTTTTTTCTCTCCAAACTGCTTCCTGCTGAATGGGGGCGTTGTTAATTAGGTCTTTCATGGTATAACCTGTGTGCTAGTTTCATCTCAGTTGGCAGTTGAGCGAAGCAATTTTTTGAAGGTGTTCACACCAACCCTTCAGGAGGGCGTGGTCCATCATACCATATTGGGATAAATGCAATCCACAAGGTCTGATCCTCTGTGAAAACAAAATAAGAAACTCCTTTCCAAAGCATCATGTCCTTAGATCCAAATTTCAAAGTCAAGGCATCAAAATATCTATGTTGGATTAGTTCAGCAGCATTTATAAATAAATATCTTTTAGCATCTGTTGCTCCTTCCTCAGCATTTAAATAGTTTAAAGAGAGCATAATAGCATACAGTATCAATATTCTCTGTGTATTTTCCATCTTTGTGCAGCTTTGTTTTAACCTCTATTTTGTTTATTTTTACTTTTAACTCTTTGCTTTTTGAGACAGGTTCTCTGTATCTTTGACCTGAAGTAACTCTGTAGACCAGGCTGTCTTTGAACTCTCAGAGATCTGCCTGTCTCTGCCTTCCAGGCATTCGGGATTAAAGGTGTACACTACTACACCTTGAACTCACAGAGATCTGTTTGTCTCTGCCTTCTAGGCACTGGGATTAAAGGTGTGTGCTACCACACACAACAACTCTCTTCCTTTTTTTTTGTTTGTTACTTTAAGAACTTCAACTTTTAGTCTGAATATATTTTTAACACACTTTAAACCATTCAGAAATTTTCTCTGTCTTTGAATCTCTCTTTACTGTATATCTGTCTTTTTCTGACCACATGAATCTTTAATTTACCAAGCAATCTCAGTAGGACTAAAGGCGTGGCTTTGCCAGCTAGATCCAGTCCATTCCTTAGCTTTCCAGCCTCATGGCGGATATACAGGCTGCAGCCATGTTTGTTGCCACAACTCTATGGCATTTCAAGGTCCCTGCCAGTAAGCGAGCTTCAGCAGCCTGTGCTTGCAAACTGCACGAACTGCCTGCATAAAAGAGTCAGAGTTTGTCCTGGCAGGACAGCCCAGAAAGCTGGCATTTTTAAACAGCACAGATTTTTTCCGGCTATGGCTGAAAACCGAAAAGCATGCATTCAGCTTTTCGTCAACACCATTTAAGTGTTTCGTGGCAGGACCTCTTAATGAGCTGCAGGGTTTTGCAGCTAAAGCTGAGTCAGGAAGCCTCTATTAAATTGCAGCTACCAAGAAAACATGCTCTTCTCTTTCCCAAGCTTTCTCAGGCTTTCAGTGGATTCAGTTGTCCACACGTCTGTGCGCCAATTGTAGTAATAGGGGCGGCGGGGCTGTGTTCCCAGCACCCCGGCCGCCTGCTCGGCTAGCTTATGCCCCAAAATAATTACACAGACACTGTATTCTTTTAAACACTGCTTGGCCCTTTAGCTCTAGCCCTTACTGGCTAATTCTGATATCCCGATCAACCCATCTCTAATAATCTGTGAGAACCGGTCTTACCGGGAAGATTCTAGCCTAGTCCATCCTGGGTCGGAGCCTCATGGCGTGTGTCTGCCTGGGAGCGGGGCATGGCGTCTCTCTCAGGTGTCTGATCCTGAGAGGAGAGCTGTGGAGTCTGAGCTCACTTCCCCTTCCTCCCAGCATTCTGTTCTGTTTACTCCACCCATCTATGTTCTAACCTATGAAATGGGCCAAGGCAGTTTCTTTATTATAATTAACCAATGACCTTCCTCCATCAGTCTCTTACATAATAAACAACATCCCCAGCCCTCTTTATGTATTTTAGATTCATTACTCTATAATATGCCTTTTATATTACTGTTTCTTTTCTTTCCTGACAGTCTCATATCCAGCCCAGACTGACTTGAATTCACTCTGTAGCCCATGTTGACCTGGAATTTATGACAATCGTTCTGCCTTACCATTCAGTAATGGTATTATGCATACACCATCATAGCTGACTGTATATTATCTTGTTTTACATGTATTTTCTATCTTAGTGAAGCAGATTGATCTGATTTAATTTATGTTCTTTTCTGAAGGGAAACAGTGGAGCAAATAAATCTGAGAGAGAGAAGATGGAGTGTTGACTGAGATTTCTGTCCTCCCAGGTCCCACAGTTGTTCAGTCCCAAAGAAACACATAGAGGTCTACATTAATTACAAACTGGATGGCCTATTAGCTCAGGCTTCTTATTAACTAATTCTTACATCTTAAATTGGTCCATTATTCTTGTTTGTGTTAGCCATGTGACTTGGTACCTTTATCAGTGAGGAGTTCTCATCTTGCTCCTTCTGCATCTGGATGATGATTGCACACTGTGCCTTTCCTCTTGCCAGAATTCTCCTGTTCTCATTGCCCCACCTCTACTTCCTGCCTATTTGCCCCACATATACTTCCTGCCTGGCTACTGGCCAATCAGTATTTTATTAGATTAAATTATATTAAAACAATACAACTGAGAAATCTTTATAGGGTATAAGGCCATTGTCACACAGTAATGGAGGGTGCTTGGAGGAGGGAAAGTAGAGGAGGCTGCTGTAGAAATATGTGAGAGAATAAAGAAAATATTAAAAATATAAAAAGAATGTTTTGTATGGTTAGTAAAATCTGTATTGGTATATCTTTACCAATTTGGGGAAGTTTGCTTCTATGATCCTACTGAACGTCTGGTCTATACCATTGACTTGAGAGTTACCTTCTTCTATGCCTGTAGTTGATAGATTTTTTTTTTTTCATGGCATCTCACAGTTTCTTCTTTTTCCTTTATTATGTTTGAAAACAAATTTTATATTCTTTTATTGAATGGCTCAAATCCTCTACATTATCTCTAAATCCTGATAGTCTTTCTTGATCTACTCTAGTGGTAAGTCTTTCCCCTGAGTTTTCTAACTGGGTTATTGAGTTTTTACCCACTTTGCAAATCAAGGGATCTTGTCAAAACAATTAGTCAAAATAGACCTTTCTAACAGGGAGAAAAACTGAATTCAGTTTTTTTTTTTTTTTTTTAGTTTTTTTTTTCAAGACAGGGTTTCTCTGTAGCTTTGGAGCCTGTCCTGGCACTAGCTCTTGTTGTAGACCAGGCTGGTCTCGAACTCACAGAGATCCGCCTGCCTCTGCCTCCCGAGTGCTGGGATTAAAGGCGTGCGCCACCACCGCCCGGCCTGAATTCAGTTTTAAATTTAAAAAAAAAATCTGTCATTTAAGGCCACTATGGTAAATATCTCAAATTTAAATGCTGATTCTAAAAGAGATAAGGTTCAGTCATTTGTTTTTTGACTTTTAGAGATAAATGAATCCATGTCTTCTTTAACTCTCTCACTGATGTTTGGAGGATTATTGAAGCTATGCTCTCACTGACAGAAATATCTCCATTCCAACTCTGTAGTCTTTTTATATTAAAGATATTCCAACATAGGCACAAACCATCTCTTTCTAAACTCTTAAATATATGATTAACTGGGAAAATATATGACTACCTCAGATATCAATATTTTTAATGGATTGATTGATATTAAAGTATTTTTTCTATTCTGGGCCAATGCCTCATAGTAAGATTTAAGATGCTGAGAGCTGACTGTGGACAAGGAGTTGAGAAAGAATGGAGGCTAAGTCAAGCACCAAATGTGTCAGACAGGACAGATTTACAAAATAGAATATGGAAAATGTAGAAAGGGAACTGGATATTTATTTATGTGTGCATACTCTTAGATGATTCCATGAATTCCTGTGGGTACACATGACATAGTCTGAAGACTTGTCCTCTTAATGTAAGTCTTAATCAAAAGGTCTCAGTAATTCTATGGGTTCCTCAGTGGAATATCAATTCCAAGGAAGGTGAGTTGTTTTAGTTAGAAGAAAATGAGTATCTCCTACATATAAACCATTGAGATCCTGAAATTCTTCTCATTGGTTTTGATGAGAGGATTTTAATAAATGATGTCTCTCTCCCTCTCTCTCTCTCTTATCCCTTTCTCCCTCTTCTCTCTCTCTCTTTCTCTTTCTACACATACACACATACACATACACACATACAATACACACATATCTCTTATAGGGTGATGACTTTAATAATGAGTACATGATATACTTTTATTATTATTTTAAATTTGTAATCATTGTCACATAACTTTTTTAAATCGATTTTTATTGAGCTCTACATTTTTCTCTGCTTTCCTCCCTGCCTCTCCCCTTCTCCCTTCAACCCTCCCCCAGGATCCCATACTTCCAATTTACTCAGGACATCTTGTCTTTTTCCACTTCCCATGTATATTAGATTTATGTAACTCTCTCTTAGTGTCCTCATTGCTGTTTAAGTTCTCTGGGATTGTGGTTTGAAGAATGGTTCTCTTTGCTTTATGTTTAAAAACAACCTATGAGTGAGTACATGTGATAATTGTCTTTCTGTCTGGCTTACCTCACCCAAATAATGTGTACTAGCTTCATCTATTTTCCTGCAAAATTCAAGATGTCATTATTTTTTTCTGCTGTGTAGTACTCCATTGTGCAAATATACCACATTTTCTTTATCCATTCTTTGGTGGAGGGGCATTTAGGTTGTTTCCAGGTTCTGACTATGACAAACAAAGCTGCTATGAACAAATTTAAGCACAAGTCCTTGTGGCATGATTGAACATCCTTTGGATATATATCCAAAAGTGGTATGACCTGGTCTTTAGGAAGGTTGTTTCCTAATTTTCTGAGAAATCACCACACTAACATCCAAAGAGGTTGTACCAGTTGGCATTCCCACCAGTAATGCAGGAGTGTTCCCTTTACCTCAATCCTCTCCAGCATAAGTTGTCATCAGTGTTTTTGATCTTGGCCATTCTTACAGGTATAAGATGGAATCTCAGAGTTGTTTTCATTTGCATTTCTTGGATGACTAAGGATGTTGAGCATTTCCTTAAGTGTCTTTCAGCCATTTTAGATTCCTCTGTTGAGAGTTCTCTGTTTAGGTCTGTATTCCAGTTTTTATTGGATTATTTGTTCTTTTGATGACCAATTTCTTGAGTTCTTTGTTATTTTGGAGATCAGACCTCTGTCTGATGTGGAGTTGGTGAAGATCTTTCCCCATCCTGTAGGCTGTTTTTTCTGTCTTGTTTACCATGTTCTTTGCTTTACAGAAGCTTTTCAGTTTCAGGAGGTCCCATTTAGTAATTGTTTCTCTCAGTGTTTGTGTCACATAACTTTTAAGAATCTTTGATTAATGTTTCTCTAAATGATTTTCTTAGGGGAAAAAAGCCTCAATTATTGTCAGTGGGAGACCCAATTATTAGTGTATTTAATTAAGAGTTTCTCTCTCGACCCACACTGGAGCACTGGACTGAGCTCCCAAGGACTCAATGAGGAGTGGAAGGAGGGACAAGATGAGCAAGGAAGTCAGGACCACGAGGGGTGCACCCACCCACTGAGACAATGGGGCTGATCTATTGGGAGCTCACCAAGGCCAGCTGGACTGTGACTGAAAAAGCATGGGATAAAACCGGACTCTCTGAACATGGCGAACAATGAGGGCTGATGAAAAGCCAAGGACAATGGCACGGGGTTTTGACCCTACTTCATGTTCTGGCTTTGTGCGAGCCTAGCCAGTTTGGATGTTCACCTTCCTAGACATGGACGGAGGGGGGAGGACCTTGGACTTTCCACAGGGCAGGGAACCCTGACTGCTCTATGGACTGGAGAGGGAGGGGGAGAGGAGTTTGGGGGAGGGGAGAAGGGTGGGAGGAGGGGGAGGGAAATGGCAGGCTGGGAGGAGGCGGATACTTTTTTTTCCTTTTCTCAATAAAAAAAAAAAGAACCCAACGCATAAAACAAACAAAAAAAAAAGAGTTTCTCTCTCAGTCACTTTTCAAAGAATAATTTAAGTTCTCTTATTTATATCAATAGAATTGTGTGATGGGGACATATTGACAGTATTCGCAGAGACTCCACTAACTAGATATTACAAAAATCTTTCTCATTTATTCACACCTTTAAAATAAAATACCCATTTTATATGAAACAGAGGCACTATATATATATATATATATATATATATATATATATATGATTTAATCAATTTTTCACATTCATTTCAAAATAGAGACATTTTATTTTAGAAAACTTAGGTATTTTTCTTTATAAAATATTAGGAAAAAAATAAACTCACAGGTATCAAATCTTATAAGAAAGTAAGTATCTATGTCACTCACATTCCTTAATCAACGGGAAGGAAAAACCAGCTGTTGCAGCTGCTGATATTCAGGCCCTTGACTTTGGTTGTGTTGAAAACTTGACAGAAATTCACAGGGTGTCTTTAGTGCACCTGTCTCTTTTCTGCTTGATGAGGAGAGTGTAGAAAGTATTTAGCAGCTAGACTTCCATTCACATTCTTGAAGGTAATTTCTTGACATTCCCCAAAAGAAGATCCATTCTCCTCTCCTCTCCCATCAATGCCTTAGGAACGTTCTAGTCCAACATATTACATCTGTGTATCGATGTAAAAAATGATCTCCATATGCATGTGTAAGTGGGGTGGTCAATGGCAGGCTTCTTTAGTTTGGTTTCTGAGACATGGTTTGATTTGAATTGGCTTCATACCGGTAATCCTTTAACAAACCTCTTTAGAGTTTTAAAAACTAGTTGCCAAATACAAACTATTCCAAATGGCCTTTTTTCCTTGAAAGATAAAGTGGTCATCGGTAGGCCTTAGAAGTATATGAGCAGATGTAAAATATCCTTTATGTGTTAACCCAATTTTAATTTGTTATTTAATTCTTTGGTAACATTTTCTCTCACTTCTGCTTCTGGAATGCCATTGCAAGAAGGTACATTTTTAAAATACAAAGGTATTTTTCAGAGTAAACATCACAGACAAATAGGTTGCAAAATCTCAAATTGATGATTAAAATGTCAGAGGAATACACTCATTCACATAAATCATTTTACAATCATAAATATTGAAGAAAATAAACATTTTATAGCAATAATCTGTTATATTTTAACATATAAAAGAAGTGTTTGTCCCTGAATTCAGCTTACTATGCCAAGGTTTTAAGTCTGAAGTATATACAGTTAGGTCTATAGATGTTTTTGATAACATATTAATGATTATTGGTCATATACTTATCTATCCATCCATCTATATATTTATCATCTATCTATCTATCTATCTATCATCTATCTATCATCTATCTATCTATTATCTTCCTTCTAGTAAGCTAGCTAGCTGGTATCTATCTATACATTCTATGCAAATGCATTTACCCTCCTGAGGATAAATTTGACAACTATGTTTATAACTCACTTTTATCAAAAATATCAGGAAAAATGATGTCTGTATTGAATATAAAATTTACAGACTTTTTAAAAATCATCATTGCCTAAACAATACAGTAAAACATCTATTTACATGCATTTACATCTTGTTAAATAATTTAAGTAAGTTAGTATTGCTCTGAAGTATTTGAGAGATGAATACAAACATTTTGTCATTTTATGAAAGGAGCCTAAGCTTCTGTGAATTTAGTATCAAGGGATACATTGTGAACAGTCTTCTATGGATACTGAAAAATAATTCACACACACACACACACACACACACACACACACACACGTATGTATAGGGATGTTTGCCACATTAAAGAACGGATTGCTAGTCACTTTGTACCAAGAACAATAACAAATTTCAATTTCAATTTAACTTTCAGCATTTTTTTTTTTGCTGGTGATTCCACCAAAGGAAATAATTATAGCTGTAGTTCAAAGAACGTTGTTAGTAAGCTTTCCTTTTGTCCCCTTAGAGTTTACTTCTCATCTGGTTGAAATCCTTTGTTTGTCTCCTGAAATGATGCCTTGGGCTCCACTTCATTGTCTGTTTTCTCTTGTAACTCAGGATTATTTTTTCCACAACATTTCTTGTATGCGACATAAACTGCAAAAAACAATATATGAGAAGTCAAGTAAATTCCAGAATGACACCTTGAATAATTACTTTGGCTAGTGATTGACTAATGCAGCTCAGAAAGCCCTTTGCATTTTTTACAGGATGGAGGTGTTACAAGTATCATTATTTTAGTTTTAGGATCTCACATATGGTTGCAATGAATGCACTCAATAAGTCTGGGTGGAGAGCTTCAGAGGATGTTTGCTCAGCAAACGTGTATGCCCTTCTCATGGCTTCAAGCTGTATATGCTACTTAACAGCAAGCAAAAATCATTTACTTTGTGTTTACCCCACCCCAATTAATTTAATAGTCTTCAACTAAATATTCTCTATACCTGTGTGAGATGCCCAGGGCCTTGGTCTGGTCATCCCTTGTAAAAATTGTTGGGTCAGAACAACATGCTTAGTCTTTTGTTTTCACTATTTTTTGTTGTTGATGAGACTTCCTTTCTTCTGTGGTACAAGTATTTCTCAGCACTTTTTTCTTTCTTTCTTTGGGTGTGTTTATGAATGTGTGTGCACTTGTTTGTGTATATGTTGCTCATGTGCCTGCCATGTGTGTATTCAGATCCATGTCCACATATGTATAAGGGTTGGGTGCTGCTTCTCAGGTGCCACCTATCTTGCTTATTTAGACAGGGAATTTCCACTGGCCTGAAACTCACTTACTTGGCTAGGTTGGCTGGCCAGAAAGCTCATGCCATCTATTTATTTGTCTTGCCTCAGAATCAGACCCCTGCTGTGTCCATGTGATGTTTTCTGTGATATGAGACTCCTGTACTGGAAAGGAGCCTCTGTCTGAAAAATGGCACTGAGACATTTCTGTGATGGGCACCTGAAGGCACATGGACACATATTGATCCGGGAATAGAAATAATGTAAAGATAAGTGAAATTGTTTCTGGGCATTTCTAAGTTAATTTTCACAGCATCTTTTTCATGTACCTCCACTTTGCATTTTCTATTAAATGTCATGAAACTTTAAAAGTAAGTTTATTTATTTGTTTTAAATAGAACTTTAAAATTGTGGCTTACGCACCATCAGACTTTGTATAGTCAAATGTAGGGAAAAGTTCCGATGTGGTGGAGGAGAGTTAGTGCGGATCAAATGAGGGAGGATGAAATATGCTATGATAGAGTGAAGCTGGGTTAGCTATCTCTGCTACATCTTTGTTTACACTTCTTTAGTTATTTCAATATTTAAAATTTGCATGTACAAACTTGAACATTTGACTTTTGATTTTTTTGATGATAAATATGGTTTGTCATTTTCTTGGTTACCTATTTAAAAAAACGTATCAAGACAAGGATTTGGGGGGAAAATCATTAAAACCTGTGTTCCTTGGTAGCATTTAGAATGGTGCACAATAAATGTTCCTCAAAGGTTAATATGCGTCTCTCTGACTACTGAGGAAGAAAAAGTCAACAGACAGGGTCTCTCCTCTGCCTTTCTTTTAAAAAAGCCTCACTAAGACCTATAATAAAACTATAGTTTTTGCATCAGCACATATAAAGTCGTGATAACTGACTTCCGTGGATGCATTTTTTCAAATTTATTTGTACAATATACTGCCAGAAATAGAGAATCTTTAAAAAGTTTGTTTTAGCAATTCCAGGATTTATCCAAAAGGAACATCATAGCAGAATTTAATAGCATTATTGCTTACTTCCTAATAATATTGCAGCAAAGGCGATCTGGAAAACGCTATAGATGAGTGGGAAGGTGAACACAAGGTTGAGGTCCTCTTGGCTGAAGGAGAGCTGTACAATGGTGGAACACAGCTGAGTGTTTTGCATCCCAGTTTCCAAGGCAACTGTTCGGCACCTGAGAGTAAGAATAAAGATGTATGTGTTTTACCTGTTATTAGGCTTATTATGATCTAACAGAAATGGAAGGTATGATGAAAGCATGTACACAGACTGCAATTTTTTCTTCCCTCCCTCTCTTTCTTCATCCCTTCTTTTCTTTCCTTCATCTCTCTCTACCTTATTTACTTTTTCCCCTTACCCACTTCCTTCTCCTGCCTTCTTTCCCCCCTCTCTCTCTCTTTATCTCTTGGTTACTTTTTCCTTTCTCTTCCCTCCCTCTCTCCCTTCTTTCTTTCTTCCCTTTTTTCTTCCTTTTTTCTTCCTCTCTCTCTCTCTCTCTCTCTCTCTCTCTCTCTCTTTTCTTTCTTTCGAGATCAGTCTTTCTATGCTATCCAAGTTAGGTTGTCCTCTAACTTTTGGCAATCCTCTTGCTTCAGCTTTCCTATTGCTAGATTACAAACATATACCTAGATTTTATCTCTACTTTTAGCATCCATATTTGCTGTATATTTTAAATATAACTTTACATTGTATAAATATTTTAATATATAAAACAACTTATTATATAGTATTTATGGTTTTAAGCCTTATTTTATCTTTAATGCTTTGTATGCATGTAGGTATATGCATGTGAATGCAGGTGCACATAGTGACCAGAGGCACTGGGGTGCCCTTGAGGCTAGAGTTTCAGGTGGTTCTGAGCCTCCCAATATGGATGCTAGGATGCAAATTTAGGTCCTCTAGAAAAGCAGTACATGCTTTTAAACACTGAACCTTTTTTTCTAGTCCCAATATATTTATAAAGTGGGGGATGAGTTCATTTACTTTAACATTCTATAAACTGCAGAGAAGGTCCATTTTATCTATTCTCAAATTACATACTTAGTGAAAGCATACAGGAGAGATCAGGGATCAGAAAACATTAAAGCTATAGCATTTCTCATTAGGCATTTATTTTAAAATTAATTTTGTTCTGATTACATTTTGATTAAAAATCTGAAAGGTAAAAAAATTAATGTTTCTAATCTTCAATAAAGAAAACTAAAGTAAGCGTGGAGCCAAAAGTCTTCCAGTGAGAGAGTGGCAGGGGAAGAGTGAAGCCTGAGTCTGTTTGAGCAGGCTTAATGTGGCTCACACTATTCAGGCTTGCTCACTTCTTTTTCAGATGCACACTAATGCCTGTTTCTACACCCAATTTCCTGCCTGTCTGTTGACCTAGGTGGACCATTTGGAAAAAAATGTGTTTAGAAAAATGATAAGCAATCTTTAGTGTCTATCACCTTTGGGTGCTGAGTCCTTCTGATGCTGGTTAGAGGAATATATATATATATATATATATATATATATATATATCAACACGAAATTGATTATTTTCATGAAACTTTGCTTATTAAATCAGAGTACATCGCAAAGGGAAACTTTGACTTCACAGGTTGGGGACTAGTGGAGAAGAATGTCAGGGAGTTGAAAATGAAGGCAGCCAGTACGTTTTTGGAGATTTGTATAATTTATGAACAAATGATGCTATTTAAATATTGTAAACAGTGATTGAAAATGAAAGATTTTGAATTTGGCATCAGTATTTCCAGCTTCTATGTTTGCGTACATCCTTCACTCAAATTCAAATGTTGCCATCCTATATCTAACCCTTGATATCTAAGAATGTAATCTTATGTGAGAACAGGGTTATTGCAGATATAATTAATTAAGATGAAATCATTAGGGTGGCCAGTAATTTAATGTGACTTGTTGCATATTTATAAAAGGGATACTAATTTGAGCTCAGTATCATGCACAGAAGAAATAAAATGTGATGAGTACAAGAAAAGATAGACATTAAAAGTCAAAGTGAGAGCCTCCCAATAAATCTTTAACCACAGACTGCCAAAGAGGCCAGCTCTGAGCTGCCTTAAGTATGATTTCTGATCTGTGAAACTGTAAGAATGTGTCTTTTTTTTTTGCCAAAATGATCCACTTAGGGGTAGTTTTTCTTATTTTTATTTAAAAGTTATTTTATTTGAATGGATGTTTTGTCTGCATATATGTTTATGTACCACATGTGTGCCTGATGCTTGCAGAGGTCAGAAAATGGTATTGGATATCCTGGAACTGTAGTTACAGATGATTATGATGACTGTGAGCAGCCATGTAGGTACTGGAAAGCAAGCTTGGGTCTTCTGAAAAAACAGCCTGTGTTCTTAATTATTGAGTCATCTCTCTATACCATATGGTTATTTCCTATTGGCACCCTTGAAAACTAGTGCAGTAGCTGTGATAAGCAAAAATGCTCAGTCCCATTTACCTAAATCTCATACCTGTACCAGGGTTGACCAGCTATTCTAGCCAGTATAAACCCCAGGCTGTAGCCAGCTATAGGATATATTGTTCCTATAATCCATAGTTTGGGTTCAATGATCCAGGCACTTTGGTACAGTACTCCTCCAATCACAGCAATGAGAACAATGAGAATTGCACCTGCAATGGATCCAATCTGGAAGAAAAGATATATGTGAACATACTTGTGTCAAAGTGAGTCCAGAGATGTTTGTCAGGTGTCAGAGATAAGCAGACTGTTTCCTTAGGAAAATGAATATGAGTTTTCTATGTCCCTTTACTTTTGTGGAAAGAGAAGATCTTCTCCAGTATTCTAGAGACTAAGGGGACGCCAGGACAATATAATAATGCTTAATTGGCCCAAGGAAGATTTCTGAGCTTGCAAAATAAAAAATTTGCCCAAGTCACATTTTATGCTTGTTATAATAATCCTAAGTGTTTATAGAACTCAAATAAGGATAAACATAAGCCATGGTCATCATTTTTCCTTTTCAGAAACGTTCAATTTTACTACATGTATGTCCACTTGTACATATGTGCACATGAATTCTAGTGCCCACAGAGTCCAGAAGGCATCCTTGGATCCTTGGATCTGGAGTTATAGGTAGTTTTGGAGAGCTGTGAGCATTCTGCAAGAGCAGCACACATTCCTAATAGCTGAGCCATCGCTCCAGACCTATTTTCTTCTTTGATTAAACTTAAAAACATTTGAAGATGACAATTTTGTGGGTTTTTTTTTCTGTAAAACAAGAAATACCAACTACCTTATTCCCTTACATCCCACAGGCTAGTATCTACCAGTTCAGGGGTGCTGAGTTCTAGGTATGAGAAAGATATGTTCGGTATGAAAGATAAGTCCTAGGTATAAGAAAAATACGCTGTACCTTCTCAGAAAACTGCCTAGATATATTTTATAACATAAACTCAGCCTAAATAACAGCACAGTCATTGGAGAACACAGTAAAACCAATAGGTGACACTTGAATTGATGGCTTAAATACAGATGGAAGTTTGTTCCTCAGATAGGATAAAGAAGGACATTCTCTAAGGGATGATCTTAGGACTGTGGATGGCAAGTCTTCCCAATGGTATACATAATGAGAATAACAGTTTAAGAGTTGGAAATGTTGTAATAGGAGTGGCGGGGCTGCGTCCCCAGCACCCCAGCCGCCTGGCTAGCTTATGCCCCAAAATAACAACACACAAATTGTATTCTTTTAAACACTGCTTGGCCCATTTCTATCTAGCCTCTTCTAGGCTAATTCTGATATCCCAATCAACCCATCTCTAATAATCTGTGAGCACCCGTCTTACCGGGAAAGATTCAGCATGTCTAACCTGGCGGCTTGCTTCATCGTGTGCGTCTGCCCGGGAAAGTGGAGCATGTCGTCTCTCTCAGAGAGCAGAGCTGTCGAGTCTGAGCTCACTTCCTCTTCCTCCCAGCATTCTGTTCTGTTTACTCCTCCCACCTATGTTTTAACCTATGAGGCCCAAGCAGTTTCTTTATTACTTAACCAATGACCTTCCTCCATCATGGAAAGACCATCTCATCCCAGTTCTGACTGCAGGGCACAGAGGTGTGCAGCCTGTCCCACGCATGGGGTACTTACTTTAAGTATGATCTTTGCTTTTTGGGGCCATTTGTGATTCACAAACATTCCAATGGAAACAGGGATAACAAGAGCAACGAGAGAAGTGCCTAACAACAATGAAAACAGCATTAATAAGAGAAAAAGAAAATACAAGTAGCCTAGAAAAGGCTATTTGTCCTGTCCGTCTTCTTGAACACTGAAAACAGAATGTAGAATTATATCCACACAGATACTGCCCCCCCCACACAAATTCACACATCCACATATATATTTTTGTATTCCTGCTCTCTCTCTTTCCATTCCAGTTTATCACAGCAGAGAAATGATGATATAAGTAATTTATCTCAATCCAGAGATGACTATTTTAGAGTTCCTTATATTAACAACCTACTTTCATCCTATTTTCCAACATTTTTGCTTCCTTTATCTGTTAGATCTTTATATTTTCAGAAAAAACACCTCTCCACAGTTTGTGAGTGTGTGTGTGTGTGTGTGTATTTGTGTATGTCTGTGTCTGCATATCGTGTAGTGTAGGTAGATATATTCTACACTAGCTTGTTAATTCATTGTGGTAGAAATAAATACTTATAAATTTTAAAGTTGAAAAAATATTCGAAATTGCTTAATGTCCATTGGAATTTTGAAGGCTAACACACTTCACTTAAAATTCACTTCAGTTATTCAAATTTATGGCAGAGATGTGAGAGAATAAGATAAAAATCATGCCCTAAATTTCTGTGTGATAATATATATATATATATATATATATATATATATATATATATATATGGCAACCTCTGATGTAATTGTAATTCTTTATAGCACTGTGTTCACCCAACCAGATAAAAAAGTCATACTTCAATTTCACCATGGGAAATTTACTGCCATTCCTGTAATACACGATTTGTGCCTCTATATTATTTAACACTTGTTTGCCCAATAGTTCCTTTGTTTAACAGAGCACTGTGGACTTCCAACTTCTCATGGACTTGTTCTTTTCCAAAATACTGTTGAAGTAGTATGAGAAAGTAAAACCAAATGTTGAAAATTTGAGAGTAGACGTCTGTCTAGTGTTGGATAGATTGACTCAGGTCTGGTCAATAAACCACAGACTATGGATATGCATTTAAAACAAATCCAATAACAAATTATTCAATGTATCAAAATTATTATTGCTCCAAAATTACTCAGTAGAATTAAAATAATAACTAAGAGAGAGATAGGAGAAACGAAAGAAAAAAAGGAAAAGAAGGACAATAAAATAGGAACTATTCAAGCTCAGGAGAAAAGGGTAGAGGAAAAGCTGTGGGAATTATTGGTCATGTCTTCTAGAAAATCTAGGGAGTCTCTTTGGTTATTCCTACCATTTTAAAGAGATTTCCTTTCTTGGATCTCTAGGCCACACCATAAATTTTATTGTTTCCAGACTTTGAAATAAAATTATCCGGATACAACTGGTTGGCTCCTTTGGCCTGGAGTCTTCCTGTCTTGGGGGAGCCTAATGTGACAGGGCAACATGTCCACGGCTTAGGACCACCCATGACAGAAGCATTTAATCTCTGTGCCAGGTAAAGCCAGAGAAGGTTCTCAGCTACTCCAGGGACCATTCTGGTTCTTCTTCACACCTACCAGTGTGGTTGGTCCCTGCCCATGAAGGGAAGGGGCTTTATGCTTACTGTCCAGGGGCTGGGAAACTGGCTCTCTCCTCTCCAGGCTTCCCCATTACTGATTTATTGTCCATGCTATCTGTGTAAGATGCCTGTTTGTACAGACCCCAAAGGAGATGTTTACACATATCAAAACCATCACAGCTATTTATTTAAGGCTATGCAATGGGAATAGAAAAAAATGAAAATATGAAAAGGTGGACTGAAATTTGTAGTTTCCTTATGTTTTCCTACAAAACAACTGGGTGTAATGATGCCTACCTCGGTGCGCACAAGGATGTTGTCATCAGGTACTTATTTATGTTGCTATAGCTACCTGACATGGTTCAGCTCTACAGACTCAACTTTAGAGGGGCCTCTTTTCAACCACATGACAGCATCTTCAGGGCTCAGCAGCATTTTTAGAGTGGGAGAGGCACATTGAGCCATGAGGAAGATGTCACAAGCACAGTGCCTGCAGAGTAGGCTGGAGAGCCTGCCAGTAGCTATTCCCAGGTCTGCAGTAATCTCAGGCAAATTAAATAATTACTCCAAGCCTTAGCAACCTCATTTATAAGTGATGACAACATCTCATGAGGCTGTCAGCTCATGCTTTTTCACTCATTAAGACTAGAAAACAAATAGGAAAAAGGTCAGTTTGGAGAACGGCCAAGGCAGACATTTTGAGCAAATAATTTTTATGTTCAAACTTTTTTTTTTTTACTTTTTCTTTCTTTTTTTTTTTTGTAATCTTCTGGCCTTCTATATGTTCTTTCGTTTGACATATTATGAGAAAATTCTTCCATGGACATGCTAATCCATTTCTCATTTTCTCCTTTTTTCATAATTTATCTATCTTACTGGGTACCATGACAACTTCTTTAATCACAGAATTTGAGAGGAAGAGGCAAGAAGATCTCTATGAGTTTAAGGCCAACCTGGTCTATATATCAAGTTTTGGGACAGCAAGAACTACATTATGATACCTTGCTATAAAACAAAGCAAAACCCAACTCAAAATATATTTGACTTAAATTATATGGTATAAGTCATCCACTTAGTAGTTCAGATTTGTTAATACTCCCACGGGATGTTTTCCAGAAGGGACCGAATATCAAAAGATGATTATTTTAAGGCTTCAAGGCTTCAATGATTTGCTTTAGTACCAAATAATATCCAATCAAAATTGTTTAGTTAGCTAACACTACCACACTGTTCAGTGTTCAAACAGATGGCAATATTCAAATCTAGGGAAAGTTTCACTGAGGGGAGAGTTTGAGATGGAAGCAGGGGCATACATACTTGGATTCTTATGTCAGTCTAAACCCTGATGGAAGAATATTCTACTGATATTTTGGAGTTACTCAGAGGTAAATAGAGGTATCTTTTAGATTCAAAATTCCATGAGGCATGATTAATAAAAACTCACAGAGATAAACTGGGGTTCAACCTGAAGATCTTATAATCAAAGCATCCAGCCATTGGCTCTTACTTGATCACAGTACAAAATGCTGATCCTACCTCCAGAATGAGACAGAGACTGAAAACTATCTCCTCCCATCTGATAACCCTATCTAGTTCTGGAATTAAAGGCATCACCATTGGGATTAAAGGAATGTGCTGCTCGGCTTCTCTGGCAAACTAGTGTGGCTGCTGGGATTAAAGTTGTGTGTTACCACTTCCCGGTCAGTAAGGCTGACCAGTGAGGCTGTTTTACTCTCTGATCCTCAGGCATGTTTTATTTATTAAAACACAAATGAAATGCCACTCCAATTCCTCACTGAAATCATGAGTAACTCATCATTTAATGCGGGGGCGAGAAAAACTACAATACAGATTGTCTCACAGTCAGGGCTCACAATATTTGTTCTAACTCAGTTGTTTATAGGTTGAATCATGAAAATAATCTTTCCTTAAAGTGGAAGTGACTTTTAGTCTAGTTTCTCACCCCACAAGAATTCCATTTTAAAATATCATGGGGAGTTTCTGCTTGACCTTGAATGTGTATTTCTGTTAAGAGTAAACCCAAACCTTTCTGAGAGAGATTAGGAAAGAATTCTTTGCAAAGTTGGTTTAAGAAAATCACAATCCCAGAGAACCTAGACAACAATGAGGACCCTAAGAGAGATCTACGTAGATCTAATCTACATGGTTAGTAGAAAAAGACAAGATCTCCTGAGTAAATTGGGAGCATGGGGACCTTGGGAGTGTGTTGAAGGAGAGGGGAGAGGCAGGGAGGGGAACAGAGAAAAATGAATATCTCAAAAAATCAATAAAAAAGACATCAAAGGCAGCACAAGAATGTTGGGAGCAGTGAGACCCCAGATCCTGAATTTCTTGTAATCCCCTGATCTGAGTGCCTACAGCTGCTCTGAGCAGGAGACCTTCAGGAGTTCCTGATGGCAGGAGAGTGGTTTCTGGTAGGTTTGGCTGGGGTGTGGCTATCTCTATATAATCTGCCCCTGAACACAATAAAGGGGGCATTTTTGGGGAATTGAAGTATGACCCACGTGGCTGTCTCTCTGTCTGTGTATTTTAACCTCCAGCCCCCTTGTCCGAAGCTCGCGAACTGGGTGCCAGCACACCGAGCGCAGACATGGGGGCGGGGTGTGCGGCTCAAGAAAACTCACAGAAACAAACTAACCTGGCTTATAAGAACTCACAGAATCTGAACCAACAACCAGAGAGGCTGCATGGGACTCACTTAGTCTTTCAATATATATGTGACAGTCCTGTAGCTTGGTCTATTTGTGGGACTCCTAAAAATGGGAGCAGGGGCTGTGGCAGATGTTTAGGCTTGCTCTTGGGAACCTGTTCTTCATACTGGATTGCTTTGTCCAGTCTAAATACAAGGGGAGGTGCTTAGTCTTATGGCAACTTGATATGTCATGCTTATTTGATACCCATGGGCAGCCTGCCCCTTTCTGAACAGAAACAGAGGAGGAGTGGATTGCAGGGGAGCAGAGGGAGGTGGAGGAGAGAATGGGAGGTATGAGGGAGTCCTGTAGCTAGGATATAAAATTAATAAATAAATTAAAACACAGAGAGGGGCTGTCATGCAGTATACCTGCTGACCAGGGTTGTGCACTGTATTCTCCACAGCTCATTTTTTGTCAAAGCAGTTCTGAGAGACAGCCTGCTTCGCACATGCGGTAGTTCTCTCAGTCTGGACCTGATCCCACTTCATGCCATACCAGATGCTTTATTTTCTACCATTTCTTTTCTCCCCAAAACAGAAAAGTTTCTTCAAGATGGGAGACGTTTAGAAGTTGAAATGAAAAAGGACAGAATAGTGACTAGCTAATTTGACTTCTAGGACATGAAAATATGGAGCATACCATTAAATTGACATTTATATCAATTTTTTTATTTTTATCATTTATATCTTACAGTTGAGGATGGAGAATAATATATTTCACTCAGAAGTGCCCATCTGTAACCCATGACTACCAACTACCATGAAAACATGCTATTTGTTTTTTTTTTACTTATGTGTGTGTTTCTTCAATTTGAATATTTGGTGCAAACACCCATTACCATAAATCCATCACTGGAAAAATGGTGACTCCCTTTTGCCAGCAGCCTAATTATCCTCAGGGGGAGACTCTTTGGTTAAGACTGCATTCCTAAAACTCTTTCCCCCCCCCCATGTTATTATGAACTGAGGCAAATTTAGTTTCTCTTCTTGGTCATGTTTTGGAATTTGCATTCTTTTAATATTTCTGCAAACTCAGAGTGAATTCATAATGAAATTATACATGGGAAAAAAGATTTGCCCCTAGGTCAAAGGGAAATGATGTGTGTGAGCTTGGAACTTGGCCTGAGATCCTAATGGGGACTAAGCAGAGATCTTGAGGATAATATGAAACATACCACAGAGAAATTACTTACCGATGCTATCATAGGGAATCACAATTGTCCCCGAGTCGACCCATGTCTTGGTATAGAGGAAGAGGCAAAGGGGCATCATTCCAAGGGCCAGCAGTGTGGAGCAAGTGGTCATGCTAACACTGGAATGAAACAAACAGCTTGAGGTGACTACCTGTGTTTTCTACAGGAGGTGTGCTTTCATTTTCAATTTTGGTGAGACTCAACCAGTACATCATTCTGTATGGAGACAGAAATACATAGTGGTCATGTTTATAAAGTACTTGGCTTTGGTCAGCGTCACCTGTATTTGGTGCCTTCTCACTTAGTCTGCATTATCCTTCCCTCAGAATCTGTTTTCACAGATCATAGAGGGCAGTCAATGATACATAAAAATAATTTCTGAAGTTGGTACCAAGTGTCTGAGCTTGTAACCTGTTGTATATGATTTTTTTACATTAAGCACAGCCTACCAAACCAGACTCTCTGGGAATAGAAATTACCTTGATGTAGTAACCATGACAATGAAATAAGTCAAACAGTATGATGCTAAGTAGTATTGATAATGGTAATGGAAGTAGTGACATTTTCCTGTAGTAGGGGTGTTGGGAGGGTCACAGAACCCTACCCAGAATTACAGTCTGAAAACCATTCCCTTTTGCCCCACCCCATATCCTAGTAATATTGGGAGCTTCTACAGCATGCATGAAATAGAAGGGTGATGCAGGGGTAGATTCTGAGTATGATGGGCTGGACTTTGTGATAATGCATCTGTTTGGGGTGTTATTGACACTTCTAGGAGTAACCTCTTCTCTGTGCTTTCTAAGTAAGTTCGATAAACTCATTGGTTCAACAAGTGGGACTTGGGTGAAATCCTTACTTTGCTCTCTTATCAAGGCGAATAGATGTTTGCTCACAACTTCCCTAGGAAAGTTAATGTAACATCACTGTTTGATTTGACAATAAGAAATCAGCTAATACTTTGTTCATTATGGGTGCCTGACTGAGTAGGAAGATTTTGTTTTGTGATCTGGAGGAATTTATTAAATTAAATGATGCTCTTCTCAGTACTGTACCAGAGTATGGATGAGAGACTTTTGAGTAAGGGTCTTCTTGATCCTCCTCAAAATGTCCTGGACACAGGGTTACAGTCTCTGCTTGTAGAACAGAGGGACTTAATACTTGAGCTGCAAAGGTACATACTGAGTTGGAAGAATGTGATGTTGCTTACTGTGTGGATCTTGGTAATGCATTAATTGGGCTTCTCTTTGTCACTGTTACCTCAATATAAATAATTAACAGTCAGTGGAGTTTGGTTTCTAGAACAATACCAAAAGGAAAGCCAGTTGTACTTATAGTACATGCCCCCCTCCAAACAAGTTGTAAAGAAAGTAAGCATATGAAGAGAAATGATTTTCTTTCAAAGCTCTATAATAAGTTTGCATAATTTGGGCAAAATAATGGGTAGTAACAAAGCCATTTAGCAATTTTTTTAAAAAAGTGATTAAAATGTTTATGTCAATAGAGGCGTTCTAAAGGCAAGGAGAAATGATAGACCAGGTAGCATATGTTTTCACCCACATATAGAACCACCCTGTCCAACCACCCATCTGTCTGTATGTCTCAATGTCTCTGACTCTATCATCTATCTATCTATCTATCTATCTATCTATCTATCTATCTATCTATATCCATTTGTGGCCATTTCCTTTTTGTATGTCAGCATCTGTCATTACTAGAAAGAAACATTCACAAGATTGGACCTATTAACTTTCTATCGTGGCTGGGACATGTGTGCCCACAGAGCTGTGCACCTCCCCGAGGATGTACACAGTCAATGGTTGTTTGAGAATGAGAGATATTTTCTTTAGTAGGGTAGCTAACTATGAGTTGTGTATGTTCCTGTAAAAGCAACCCGAATTAAACTCATTGTTTCCTTAAACTAGATTTTCATGTAATAATCTCTTTGCTTCTATTGTTGGTGTTTTATCTATGATTAGTAGCTGTTTATTCACATCTCCTCAGAAAAATGCCACACAATGGTATATAATGTCCTGAAGGCAGAGGAGGACTAAGGCAAAAGTGTGGGGAGGGCATTGGGAACAGCCAATGTTAGTGAAGGACAATGGCAATGTATGAACTGAGACATCATAATGAAATATGTTGTTTACACACTAACTAAAATGAAATAAAGAATTTTTCATAAATTTAATTGTAGTCATAGAAAACTAAGGTAGTCAAAAAAACATCAACAATTGAAAAGCAACAAATATACAAAAACATTCATTTACTAGCAATGCTTTACCATTTTTGTAACTAAAACACTGGAATATTCAATTCTGTTCCTCCTTCCTTCTTTCACCATTCTGGCATTCTTTTTCTTAACTTGCTCCCCAATAAAAACCCTTTGTTACTGGCTGGCCATATAGTATATCCTCACAGTGGGAAAGGAATTCAGGGGAATAGGATTCTTATCAGCTCATGGTGAAGAGGAAGAGCCATTTGTTTTTAAACTTCATGGGAGAGAAAAAGAAGTTGGAAAATGAAGGGTTTAGGTGTAGTGGGAAACTTGACAGTAAGGTGTTGAGGAATCTTGATGGGTCTAGACTTTGATGTTATCTGAGCTAATAACAAGAACAAAAATACTGTTGAAATGGTTCACAATAAGGAGAATAATAACTTCACAAAACAAAAATGAATTTTATGGAAAAAATTTAATTTCTATAAAAGGCATACATGTTGATTTTTTTTTTTTTTTGGTTTTTCGAGACAGGGTTTCTCTGTGGTTTTGGAGCCTGTCCTGGAACTAGCTCTTGTAGACCAGGCTGGTCTCGAACTCACAGAGATCCGCCTGCCTCTGCCTCCCGAGTGCTGGGATTAAAGGCGTGCGCCCCCACCGCCCGGCTACATGTTGAAATATAAAAACTTATGAAAGAGCACATTGGAACTATAAAAACTCTAATGAATTAGAAAATTAAAGATACAATTTGGTTTTAATTCTTATGTCAGTCTCTTAATTGCTAGGGAAAACATTTACAAATATGGGAAAATAAAACTCATAACTAAAGAGTTGGTATGTGTTGAGGAATTGAGTGGAATCAAGGATAAATAAATACAAAAGACTACAATCACATCAAAAGTGAAACTCTACCTTTGAAATATCAACAAACATGTGTCTGATTCTGTAGACTGTGCAGGTGGTAGGTATGATGTAATCAAAAGTCAAGTGCTAAGAAGAGACCATCAGATATTTTCCATCTAAATCCCAAACCTGAGACTTATATTCACCAACTTGATGACCTTGGCAAAGATTATAAACCTTAATTTTTCTCATCTGTCAATGCAGAAGACCCTAGGATTGTTTGGAGAGTTAAAATACACCAATGTTCTTTCAGAATTTAGCTTTATATTTGGTGCCTCAAAGTGTCTGATAAACACCAGCATTTAATCAACACTAGCTAGTAAAATAAAATCAATATTTCATGGAAGCAACAGAGTTTGCTTAATGTGAGTAAAGATAAAAGAAAGAGTCCAGTGGGATTGGATTGGTTCTCCAACAAGAAAGAAGAGATGAGTGTATGTGCATTTGAAAGAGGAGGCATTGATCTGACAGGTCAGAGAGTTATGGGTCTTGAAAATATCGATGAACAGCTAAGTAGAATATGAAATAAGCAATGATTAGCCAAAGACAAAGGTCATGGTTGGAAAAAACACTAAACAAAAACCTAGAAAGTAATGAGTATATAAGACAATAAGAGTTGGGGAAACCGAGGAAAAGACGAATGAGAATAAGACAGATGAAAAAAAGAGAATGAAATAGAACTAAAGGAAAGCTTTTCCATGGTGTGGCTGAAGCTATCGCTAAGGAGATATCATATATCCACCTTTGTGTGGGGACAGACCAGAGAGACAAAGGAGAAAGCAAATCTCAGTGTTCCTGAGCCATAAACCTTTGCTGCCACCAGATTCACTTGTCTGCCTCTCTTAATTTTTCCCTGATATATTTTATGCACATTATGCCCATGACACAGCTTAACTGAGAATTTCTGTGTACTGATCAAATAACAATGTCCCAGGTTTCAGGTTATCAGAGAAATAGCTGAAATACTAATTGCTGCTAAAAAAGGACAACTGTTTCTATTTATTCACACATTTAAGTAATTAGAGATTGCTAAATTCTGAGAATAGATAATGGGGGACAGGTAAATAGTTTCTTCTTTCAGGGACCACATCCAAGAAAGGAAAAGCAAAATGACAATGTTTTTGGAGCTATTTTGCATGGTTAACTCTAGTAATAAAGGTAGCTGTTTTAAAATTATCATTTCTGACATTGCTAGAATTCAAGTGAAGATGAAGCATGCAATGCCCTAAGAATACAGACTTAGAAATCTAAGTGGAATATAAGGTTGCATCTATATAAGTCATTTTGAGACTTAGATTTCCAACACTCACTCCAGAAGAATTAAGTTCTAGAGGGCTATTACTTAATAGCTGAGACTTCTCTTTCTTTTTTAAAAAAATCTTTAAACATTGTTTCCCAAACATAAAATGTGTAATAAATGTCACCTTTTTTTAAAAGAAAGCTCTCTCTATTTATTTCTTTATTCATTCGTTCATTCACTTAATGTTTTGTTCATTTTTATTTATTTATGTGTTTGTGCCTGTACCATGTATGAGTTTGTATATAAGGGTACTCACAAAGGCCCAAAAAAGTAATACTCTCCCCTGGAGCTAGAGTTACAGTTTTAATCCACCTGATATGGGTTATGGCAATGAAACTTAGGTCATCTGCAAGAGGTGCAAGTACTCTTAGTCCCTCAGACATTTCTCCAATCCCTAATGTCATCTTGCATTGAGGCATGACCACTTCTTTATGACAGAGGTATAGCACATATTTTTCATTGTGTGGTAGAACATGGTAATGTCTTCTGTGCTATACTACTGAGTAATTTGTACTCAGCATAAGTGATGTAAGGGAATTGATATGGTACCATATATAACTGATCTTATGTTCAGCAGTAATGTGACATTATTATGTTCATGTACAGGTTGTAGTGGCTGTATTGTTTGAAACTTATAAATATCAAGAAGCCATTTGGTGTAGGTCAAATTCTCAGGGCCACTCCTCACAATCTGGTTATTATGAGTTCCTGGAATTTTCACTGTGTGTGTGTGTGTTTGTGTGTGTGTGTTTGTGTGTGTGTGTGCGCGCGCACAGTTCAATGGAGTGGAAACCTAAAAAGTCCTGATTACTATATTGTGGTTCACAGATTAACTATGTCAACAGAGTTTATGATTCTGTGTTATTCACAGGGCTTTTCTTCAAGAAAAGGAATATTTGTTGCTAGGCAGCAATTCCATATCCCTATGCAAAAGGAAAAATGTATATTCTTTGTTTTCTAAGGCAACAGAAACTAGCGCCAATTGGGAGTTGATGGCTCATTCCCTGATGCTCACCAGGCAGCCAGGAACTAACAGAGCTGATAGCGGGTTGTCCAATATTTAATAAGCACATGATTCTTGAACAGCTCAATGCTTCACTGAAATGCAAGTCTTCATCAGGAGATGAGGAAAGTGACACTTGGCTGTCTGATTTTCAGAATTAAAAACTCCTGCTTTAGTGCTATTGATGCTTCATCTTCCTCCCTCCTTCCCAGTGCTAGTTCAAACTGATACAGGTTGGACTGGACAAACAGTACAGTTAGATTTCTTTGTTGAAAAGCAGAGAAATTGTTTTTTCTTCATTTTATAGAGAAATAAGCATAATTAAGAATTACTGATGAAGAATTCTTTTCCTTTTAGTGCCCGTCGAGATAAAATACATTTATGTATTCTTCATTAGTAACCAAGGAGTATTTTGTTCAAAGAACAGACAGTTTGGTGGAGCTGATGTTGGTCAGAGAGTTTGAGCTTATATTTGCACTCAAATTTCCTTGTTATAAAAAAGAAAGTTACTCCTTATTCCATTACAACAAGACTTTCTCAGTTTTTTTTACAGTTTTAGATTGGAAAAGAATTATTTAATTAAACAAAACCAAACTTGGAGTCTATTCCCAGAGATAATAAAACTTATGATTAAGTGAGTTAGAATTCAACATGCAAGCATAGTAATCCAGACTAAGAAAGACAGATACCAAGGCTTTCCCTCAGATGCATATCTAGATTTAAATGTACATATTCACACATAGTCATATAGACATAGGACATGGTAGAGAGTGAACTATCAGGGTAGAGCCGGGAGTCGAAAGCAAGGAAAGAACAGAGAAGGCAATGGAAGGTCTGTGACAGGAAAGTAGGAAGTGGTCTAACAGGAGTGAGAGAGAGGAACTAGGATGGTAATGAGGGGTGGTTAAGAGCAAAGCACAATGATATATGTGTATACAAATGTCACACAGAAACCTATCTTTGTGTGCTAACTAAAACTATTAAGGCTACAAAATTAAAATCTAAATCACTGTTTTGTTTCGGGATGATAACTACAAAAATGCACAGGTACAAAAGGAAAGTTCCCAGTTCTAACAGCGAAGCAGCTATCCCAGAAGATGCACTTATTCTTCCCATTTAATTCCTTACTCAGACATCTAGTCAGTGCAGCGGATGAAACAGATATTGGAAATTATAAAGGTTTCCAAACGGAGTTGCAGATGCCTCTGTCTTACCTGAGGTCCATGTCACCATCTACCCAATAGGCCAAGATATTGGAGGCAGTCCCTCCAGGACAGCAACCCATGATTATTACCACCACAGCTTGTACCGGGAGGATGCCAAAGGCCACGGAGAGGATGAAGCCTGTGAGAGGCATGATTCCAAACTGACAGAGGAAGCCCACGAAGATGCCCCATGGCCGTCTTATATGTCCCAGGAACTTGTGGATTTCCACATTGCACCCCATGGAAAACATCACCAAGGCCAGGAGGATGGTGAGCACAGAGCTCATGGCCACACTGAGAATGGCATTGAAGTTGCTCTCCGGTGCTAAGCAGGAATCGCCTTCGCAGACAGTTGCATTGGGATGACAGACGGAGAAATTATCCATCTTTGACTGTGCTGTTCAAATGGCCAAGTCCACAGAAGCACCTGCTCCCTGGTTCTGTAACTACTGCCACCGCAGTAACCCTTATTTAACACGTCAAACTTTTAAACCCTTTCTAAACATGTGGTACTTAGCGTCTCTTTCTAAAGACACTTTAGAGAAGCAATAAAAAACAATAAATGCTAGTAAGCCAGTTTCGAGAGGCTGAATTCCAACATAACACAACTAATGAATCATAAAAGTCCAGAAAAACTACTGGCCAAGACAGAAAGTTATAATTAATCATTTATTGGCAGGATAATGAACTGGGACACATAAAATAGCCATGTTAATGTTTAATGCCAGGAAGGTTTGGTGAATAGTTAGTTAAAATTCAAGTAAACTCGGAATTGTCGAGCGTTCTAAGGGTTGAGGTATAGGAAAGCATGTTACTCCCTCCTCTCACTTTAAGTAGGGAGGATTGGGTCTTTGAAAATTACATTAAAACAAAAACCAATAACCCTGTGCCAAGCTACATTACAAACTGACAACAGACTGAAGGAGGTTTCCAGCTTTCTTACAATAGCTCTCATTCTTTCTTGTATGTATTACTACAGTGTCCATAAAACATATGTATGTTACAGAAACTTCAAAGGGTGGGAAGAAAACTTAGGGAGGGTGATGAACACTTGAAGGTACAGATGTTTTCTGCTGGAGAGTGTCATATGCAGCAGTCCTCAATTACTTACACACGCAACTATGCATACATTGCCATGGCAACAGAGTGCTTTATAGATAGAGACAATACAGTTATTTAGAAGGATGAACTCTGGATTAGGTCAAAGTGACAGTATCTTTATTTGTGCTTAGAGTCAGGAATTAGAATTGGTGTGTGTGTAAAAGAAAAGGGATTCTAGAAGGCTGTTGAAAATATTAAGTAGTTACCTTTGTGATAGATGAACAGAACACTGTAATTAGATATATTGGAAAGACACAGACATAAGCAGAGAAGAAACAACCCAATTCTCTGGTCTTTAAAACCCAACATTAGAATAGGATGGGTTATAGCACATATTTGTAGTCTCATTACTGTGCAGAAAAAAAGCATGAGGGCTATTTAGTTCAAGGCCACATGAACTGCAGAATGAGACTCCTTTTTCGTCTCTCCCCCAGGAAAAGAAACCCCCTAACAATAAATGAATAAAGAAAGAAACAAACAACAAGCAAAACAAACGTAAAATAGTGTCTTAGAATTCAGTGTGCCCAAGATCCTTGTGCGCAAAGCGTGTGGGTGGGGAGCGTTGTTAAAATGCAGGTTTTGAGTCTCCCAATCTGGGCTGGACTTTGTTTTCGATGAAGCTCAAGGCTGATGGTATCGATGTTGAGAATGGTCAGGGCTTTGATTGCGTCATCACTTGTACCCGATAGTGAAGTCTGACTACTCACACTCCGCCTGTGAGGAACAAAAAAATGGCCTTCTTATCACCATCACCAGACAGAAGAGAAAACAACCGCAGGTTCTAGCAGCTGGGGCCTGCAGACACCATCCCTTTAATCTACGTTTGAGTTGCTGACGTGATCAGAGCTATTTCCTTAAGTGGCCATTGATTCCTTCTCCTTGTTGATATAACTTCTGTCCCAGGAATGTTCTTTTCAACTGTTAGGTTGCTAAATGCTTTCTCTCGTGGGTGGGCTGCAATTGGCTCTGCCAAATCCAGCCCCTGATTGCCTAGACGAGATTCAGTTGTCTAGAAGTCAGCTTCTAGGAGATCCTTTCTTCTCTCCCACTACCTGCCTCACCTTGTGGCTAAATGATTAACTAGGTTTCCCAGGAAGGCCTCTCCTTCTGCTCCTGGTTGTACCTCACCAAGAATCTCCCAGGATTGATTGATTGACCTCTGCCCCACTTCCTCACTTGGTCCTGGCTAACCCCAAGGCATGCAGGTGGGGTGCGCCCCCTGCTGCTGCCTGGGTGTACTTACCAACACCATTTCCCCCTCCTCTCTGCCTTGCTTTACCTAATCCTTTAAGTAAAAGCAAAAAAGGTAGCCTAACACCTTAATCCATACAGCCTATTTATTTCATCAGATTTTTTTTGTTTGTCAAGCAAAATTTGAGACCTAGGTTAGAAGGATTTAGATTCGTAGATCTCTGCTAAGCAGAAAGGCTGTACTATGAGGTTAAAGCACCTAACATCAGACTCCCTCCTTTGGACGCCAGGGCTGACCAGGGCAACATGCTTCATTGATATGGCTGAGATTGTGGCTGGGCTGGTTATCTGACAAAAGATTTTCTTTCTCTGCATCTTTCTTCTTCCTTTTTTAAATAAATGTATTTATTTCACTTAATTATGTAAGAATGGTCATATTATTTCTAATAAAGAAATTGTGATTTTTGATGGCTGCAAATATGTCAATATTTTAATTGGTATATATTTCACAGTGACAGGTTTCATAAAGGCATTTTCTTTTAAGTAGATCAAGAACTTTGGCCCTAATTCCCCCTTCTCTCTCTCAGGTTCTCCTAATCCTGCTTCTGTTTTTCTGTCATATAAATAAGTGATTTTATGTATCTTTATAGACTCTAGGAGTTTCAATGAGAGAACATGAGATGTTTATCTTTCTGAATATGGATTGTTTTGCTTAATATGATAATCTCTACTTGTATCAATTTTCAGCAAAATATGTAATTTTATTCCATTTTTTCACGACTGAATAAAAGTCCAATGCATAACTATACCACCATTTTTTTTATCTATTTCTCTCTTGACAGACTGAGAATAAGATAGAGGCCAATCTCATAACCTGGGTCTTGTGTGTAGTGCTACAATATCCATGGATGTGACAGTGTCTCCGTGGTCCATTGACTTGGTGACCTCTGGATACCCACCCAGGAAAAATCAGCTAACACATAAGGACATTTTATTCCTAGCTTTGAGGAATCTCTACACTGATTTCCTTTGCCACAGTGCTGGAAAAAGATAAGACAAAGTGAAGAGTACAGAAAGCAGGTTCAGAACAAAGCTGTTACCCAACTTGAAATGACTCCGTAAGGAGCTCAACCTTCCATGCTTAGCATGTAGACAACTTGCAAATGAGCAGTCTGTTTGACTAGACACAGTGTTACAGATCTGACTTAAAAAAATGTGTCAATTGCATTTCTAATTTTCACATTGTTTTTACATAAATTTTCACATTAGGTTCAAGAGGCCCTATACTTAAGTTTTGGGATGATTTACAATTAATGAATATCCTTAGCTTTAGAGATAGTCAACTCCAAGGCGTTATAAATGTTTAACTACACAGAAATAGCTGCTTATATACAGAATTGACGGACAGATGCACATATGACAGTGGAAAGTTGGATATTGAAGATTGGTTTTCCATTGTCATGGTTCTAATTTCCTCATGGGAAGCTCAGTTCCCAGTGTTTCTAAAGAAAGAAGTACTTTACTGTTTTGGCATCCTGGGTGGGGGCATGGAGGTTGTGCCTTGTCTTGACACTTGAGGCTTCCCGTTGGCTCTTTTCCCATGTTGTATCAGTTGACAAGGGCTGGGCTTTAATAGCTTGCCAGCATGTCTGCCCTAAAGTCCCATAATAAAAGATAAGCTCTCTGTTTTCTGTTGTTCCACCAGGGATGTTTCTGTTCAGACTCGTGACCATTGGGGTTGTGAGCAAGTCTGCTGAACACCTTCCTGTCCCTGAAATGTCTCCTCCTAGCTTCTGGCCATTAACGCTCCACAGAGCATAAAGTTCCCTTACCTGCAGTTATTTGAAATGAGTTGTTGATGAAGATGAGGGATAAGGCAGCAGAGAATGGAGGAAGAAAGGAGGATTAAACAATCAGAACTTAGTAAAGGACAAAGTACCAGGCTTGGAAGCAGACCTTGTTCCTGGGCACTTCCCTTGGAAAGTGCTAGGCACATGTTCAGGTCTTAATAACTGTGAAGCCTTACCAAAAAGTTTCAGAAAATGTACACAGATCCCATAACCCAGTCTTCCTAAATAAAGGTATTGATGTGAAGAAATCTTTAAGTGATACTTTCTGAGGACATGAACTAAATCTCCTCTATAGTAGCCCCACTGAGAATATCTCCCATGCAGAATGACTTCTGTGCACACAATAGACTTCTTTACAATATTTGGAATGGATGACCTATAATCATATATCTACTGTTGAGTGAAAGAGGCCAAACAAAAAAAGAGTCCACAAAAATCAAGGCAACATACACTGTTAGAAATTACAAGAGACATTAACTAAAAAATGTGCACGAGGAACTTTCACCTTGTGAAAGATGTCACGAGAAGTCATAGTGCAGATTCCAGAAAATAAAATACTGCTCATAAGAACATAATGGAGTACAAAACTAAACATAGAACTCTCAACAGAAGAATCTAAAATGGCTGAAAGACACTTAAGGAAATGCTCAACATCCTTAGCCAAATCAAAACAACTCTGAGATTCTATCTTATACCTGTCAGAATGGTCAAGATCAAAAGCAGCTTATGCTGGAGAGGCTGTGGGGTAAAGAAAACACTCCTACATTGCTAGTGGGAGCGCAAATTGGTACAGCTGCTTTGGAAATCAGAATGGCAATTTCTCAGAAAGTTAGGAAACAACCTACCTCAAGACCCACCAATACCATGTTTGGGTGTATACCCAAAAAATTTTCTATCATACCAGAAGGACATGTGCTTAGCTGTGTTTTTAGTAGTATTATTTGTCATATGCAGAACCTGGAAACTACCTAAATGTCCCTTAACTGAAGAGTTGATAAAGAAGATATAGTATGTTTACACAATGGAGAATTACACAGCAGGAAAAAAAAGACATCTTGAAATTTTCAGGCAAATGGATAGATCAGAAAACATCAAGTTGAGTGAGGTAACGCAGACCCAGAAAGACAAGTATCACATGTACTCTCTCATAAGTGGTTTTAGACATAAAGAAAAATCAGCCTACAATTAAAAATCTCAGAGAGCCTAGATAACAAAGAGGACCTTGAGAGACATACATAGATCAAATCTATGGGAAATAAAAAAAGACAAGATCTCCTAAGTAAATTGGGGTGTGGGGATCATGAGAGAGGGTAAAAGGGGAGGGGGAGAAAGGGAGAGAAGGGGCGAAAGATACATAGCTCAACTAAAACAATTGAAAAAAAAAGAACATACTGGGAAAAGCTGTAGATGGCAAGATGAAGCAATGGTCCTGGGTAATCTGAAGAGAATGAGACAGCTAAAAATGGGGAAAGTTTGACATAAGACCCCTGGGTGGGGAAGGATATTTCTATTTTATTACATTAAGAAGAATGTGCCCATCTTAGGCACCTTGTTGTCAACAGTTAAGCATCTTGTAAATGTCAAAATTCTCAGGCTCAACGAACTTAATCTTTGAACAAATCCTCCTCAAAGATGACAATCTTTGTATGCTTTGGAACTTTCTAATAAGTCTTTCAACCCTCATTTTTGAAAGGGGTTCTTGTTATACTTCCAAGGCTGATCTGAAACTACTATATAGCTCAGCGTAGCCTCAAATTCCTGATTGTTTAGCTCAAGTCCAGGGTTGCCGGCGTGTACTACTCTGGGTAGTAACTTGAAATCTTATGTCTCTGTTATCTCTTACAAGCTCGGTAATATTTTTCTTTCTTATGTCTTTGGTTTTGCATTTAGAACCAGGATGAATAATACTTTTCAGGAAGCCATGCCATATCTGGCTATAGAGAGAGTGTTACTCTCCATTAACAGCTACCTACTGCTGTGATACCTGTTGAGATCTAGTTATGGTACTTCCCTGCTGAGGATTCCAGTCAGCTGTTAAGTGTGGGCATCTATCCAGGGGACCTGCTTTGAATGTACAATGATGCTGATGAGTTTACCCCCTCTAAGCAGGGACAGTAATTCCTTCACTTCAGTTAAATCATCTTCAAATATGACTTCATAGAGAAGTCTTTCTCAATGATCTTATTTAAAAAGTTCCCAGCCACTCATTGGGTCCCTTATTTTGTTTATCCTTCAATCTTTTTTTAGTAGGTCATGCCCTATCCATCATATATTGGAATATTTCTTTATCTACTTATTTGTTGACAGTTTATTAAGGCAGTTTTTATTGTAATAGGGTTTTCTTCCATTCTTCATTTTTTTTTCTTTTTGATTTTTCAAGCCTGGGTTTCTTTATTTAGCTCTGCCTGTCCTGGAACTCCCTCTGAATGCAATCCTTAAATTGCTAATCCCTATACTTTTTCTATGGATGTCTTTCTAAATGTGGTAGTAGTCACAAAGTCTTTTCTCTGGGAACTGAAGCCTACGTGGCTTTCTGATATGATTCCTAACTCCATGGACCAATGATTGTCCCTAGGGAGCCAGCTTTGCTATTGCAGATTTTCCCCCTTAGCCGTCAGGGTTTATCCAGTGTGTTCTTTGTTGTTTACCTGCGTTTTGCAGCTGCTTGTCTGCTGATTACTTCCATGTGGTCTTCTTAATGTGACTTCCAGAAGTTTACATCTTCAGAACCTGAGTTTGTTATGAGAAGTTGTGCTTTATCAGAACCAGCAATGGAAGATTATATTTAAAATGCAAAATGAAAAATGAGGAAAAATTAGACTGTGCTCATTAGGGAGCACATGGTTAGGTGGTAAAATCTTTATAAAACAAGCAAAGAAGTAATTACCTTGATTAAGTTTTGTGCATCTTTAATAGAGAGAGAAAATAGGCAATGGGAAGGCCCACAAAGGGGCACTGGCTTGCTGGTGATTTACCATATCTTAAAAGTGTTTATAAAATGCATTCTCTTTAAGAAAAATCAATCAATTACATAGTTTAATGTACTTTTTTAAATAATATATAATCAAATGTTTAAAAAATAATTAGAAATTCTTTTTAAAAACTAAACTGGATCATTCTCAATATAGTTTGAAATTATAATTTATGCTATCTGTAGGGATGAAACTTATCTTTTAATGTTTATTATTTTCAAAGTTTAGTTATCTTCAAATTAAAAGATAATATCATGTGATTTTTATATTATACAATGGGATGGAATGATTTTTTTAAATGATTTTATTTATTTTCACTAATATGTCTATGTATGTATCTGCTTGTGGGTATGACCATGTGAGTGCCAGTACCCACAGAGATTACAAGAGGAAGTCAGCTTCCTGGAGCTGGAATTATGGGTAGTTAGTAGCTGCCTTGAGTAGGTGTAAAGAACATAACTAGGATCTTCTACAAGAGCAGTATGTGAACCTGGAAACAACCTAAATGCCCCTATACCGAAGAATGGATAAGGAAAATGTGGTACATTTACACAATGGAGTACTACACAGCAGAAAAAATAATGACATCTTGAATTTTGCAGGAAAATGGATAGAGCTAGAAAACATTATTTTGAGTGAGGTAACCCAGACACAGAAAGACAATTATCATATGTACTTACTCATAGGTGGTTTTTAAACATAAAGCAAAGAAAACCGGCCTACAAACCACAATCCCAGAGAACTTAGACAACAATGAGGACACTAAGAGAGACCTACATAGATCTAATCTACATGGAAAGTAGAAAAAGACAAGATCTCCTGAGTAAATTGGGGGCATTGGGGACCTTGGGGGAAGGTTAAAGAGGAGAGGTGAGAGGCAGGGAGGGGAGCAGAGAAAAATGAAGAGCTCAATAAAAATCAATAAAAAATTAAAAAAAGAGCAGCATGTACTCTTAAATGTTAATCCATTTTTTCTGGTCCTGATGGAGTGTTAATATATTTTAATCCTTGGTGGACATTTAGGTAGATTCCATAGTTTGGGTGTTTGGGAATTGTATTTCCATGAACACAGGCACGACTGTTAGAAAAGTCAACAGCTTGGTCCCTGTGGCAACAGGAACAGTGGCTGTGAGTTTGTGATCCACATTGCTGTTCTGGGTTTGGAAGGTTCAGCCCTCTACATGTCTCTGACTCATGCATTCTTTCTGCCCTCTCTTCGGAAATATTGCCTGAGCCTTAAAGAGTTGTGTTTTGTTTGTGGTTGAGTCATGACTTCAGTATTTGTACACTTCACTATTACAACTATATCTATCCTTGGGGATGCTTTTTTAAAAATTGATGTTTGTTGAGCTCAACATTTTTCTCTGATCCCTTCCCTGCTTCTCCCCTCTCCTTCAACCCTCTCCCAAGGACCCCATGTTCCCAATTTACTCAGGAGATCTTGTCTTTTTACTACTCATGTAGATTAGATCTATGTAGGTCTCTCTTAAATGTCCTCATTATTGTCTAGGATCTCTAGGATTGTGATTTGTAGGCTGGTTTTCTTTGCTTTATGTTTAAAAACCACCTATGAATGAGTACATGTGATAATTGTCTTTCTGTTTCTGGATTACCTCACTCAAAATGATGCTTTCTATCTCCATCCATTTTCCTGCAAAATTCAAGATGTCATTATTTTTTTCTGCTGTATAATACTCCATTGTGTAAATGTACCACATTTTCCTTATCATTCTTCAGTCGATGAGGGGATGCCTTTTGTCTTAAAGCAAATTATCATTTTTAAAAAACATTTTATTGATTATTATTTTACATCCTGCATTCCAGTCCTGTTGGGGGAGGGTGCTTGTTCATTTCCCAGCTGCCCAGACTCCCTAAATAATTACACAGAAATCTGTATTAATTACAGTAATGTTTTGACAATATCTTATGCATATTTCTGGCTAACTCCTTTATCTTAAATTAACCAATTTCTATTCATCTGTGTATCGCCATGTGACTGTAGCTTACCAGCAAAATTCCAGTGGGCTCCTGTGGAGACGTCTGTCTCCTGCAGGCAGCTACATGGCTTCTCCCTGACTCTGCCTATTCTCTCTCTCTCTATCTCTGTTAGTCTGGCTTTACTCTGTTAAGCCATTGGCGAAAAGCAGCTTCTTTATCAACCAATGGCAATAAAACATATTCACAGCTTACATCATCTTCTACACCAAATCACTTTTATCTTCCTGTGCCTCCATACCTGCTCTCCATCCTTGCAACCTCCTCTCACCCCAGAAAACATTATCAACAACAAGAACAAGAAAGAAAATCTCAAAGTGGAAGCTACAGTGTGTTACAGTGTATCACACAGGATGCACTTTTGCCCAAACAGCTTTACTTGTAAATGTTAACCATTGGGCCATATGGTTTCTGCTACACTGTCAATACTGAATCCTCACTGGACTCCTCTCATATATCCTGTTGTTGACTCCTGTCAGGGGATCCTGCAGATTTGATTCTACAGGATAGGGCCTGTTCACACACTCCAGGAGCTCAGGGACAGGGTAGATGTTGGGTTGGGCCAACTCAAAGCCTTGATTTTGGCCTGGGTAGTAGCTAAGTTGGTCAGTCTGCCCACTCTGCTGCATTGGTTCCACCAGGGCCAGCTCTCCTGCTTTACCCAGGTTAGGGTTGGGGCTGGATCTCCTGCCTATGGCAACTGGCAAGGGGCAGGATCTCCTCCTCTCTTGCTCTCATACCCTTGAAGCCATCTCTTCCTTACCAGTACCACTAGGGCCATCTCTACTGCACTGCCTAGGCCAGACCAGATGTGGGACTGCTCTCCCAATTACTGCCGATGGCAACGGGCAGGGCCAGCACTCTGTTTTCCTGTCCTCCAGGCCAGGTCCCCCACATTGCCCAGGCAAGTGGTTGGGCCAACTCTTTTATACTTGCATCATCTCCAGGGCCAATTCTTCTGTGCTGACCAGGCAAAGTGTGGAGGCCACTTTCCTAAGTGCTGCACAGGGTGAGGGGAAGGATCAGCTCCCTTGATCTTATGCCCTTGGGGCCAACTATATAGAATGCGATAGCTCTGGAGGGATGGGGCAGCTCTGTGCTGCTTTGGAGCATCAACATGGCTCCAGATGTCAACCAAGATCAGTGAGTCTGAATGGTTTTGATGATAAGGTGGGTCATGGACATCGACCCAGACCCCTGCTGCTGCATGGCCAGAAACCCAGACATGGCTGTCAGCATCAGCGTGGGCTGCTCACATCAAGGTGTTCCTTATCACCCTCGAGTCTCCAGCCTGCCTCTCTTCATAGTGCAGAAACTGCTTCTCTTTCTCCCCCATCACTCCACCGTATACTTACTCATTTTACTGACATCTACCCTGCCTGAGGCTCCCATGGTGGGTGGGGCCTCTTAGGTGTCTTCTTCCCTGCTTGTACCCTATAAAAGTTTTATGATGAGTACAATATATTTCTTGTCACGAGTGCGTGCATGACATCTTTGTTGCTTTCATAAATTCAAGATGTCTTGGGTCTGGAAAGTAGGCTCTATGGTTAAAAGAGATTACTACTTCTCCAGAGGATCTGGATTCAATTCCCAGCACCCAGATGGTATTTTACAACTGCCTGAAATTCTAGGAAGATATAGCTTTCTGTTCTGAACCCTGAGGGTACTGTATATAGATAGTACACATAGTACACATAAGTATGTGGCAAGCACACACACGTGCACAAAGAAAGAATTAGTTGAAAAATAAATCAAAAAATCAAGTTGCCTTTCCTGCAAGTACAGGGCCTGAACAGGTCTGCACCAAATGGGGCCCTAGAACTGAAGGTAGTGGCCAGATGGCCCCATCCCTAATCCAGAAGCAATCTCTACTTGATAACCTCTTGAAAATGAAAATTTAGTTTCCTTCAAATGCATCTCCCTGGGGGAAATAAGCTACTCTTAAGGATAGGCTACATGTCCAGGAGATGAAGGCCAACATAAAACTAATTCAATAGCATCTTTAGAGGTTCCTTGTCTCACAATATGGTGTCAATAGTTTTTTTTTAAACATTTATCTTGCTTACTTTAAAAACTATCTTTCTGTTTTTATTTTAATTTTACCTGACTATTTTTTTAAGCTACAGGTACTTTTCATACATATTGTGGCTTCCAGGTTAGTGTTTTTACAGGATTCCTGAGTGTGCGAACAGATGAGTCTTTGTTTCTTGTGCCTTCTCAAAGGCTCCTCTTTTTCTTCTGTTTGCTTGTTTTGTCCAATTCTGATGTGTCAGGAACTTTTTTAAATATTTAAATCTTATCATACTTTATTTTATTATTATACCTTAGAAACCTGTTTGTTTTCTAATGAGAGACAAAAGGGAAGTAAGTGGGTCTGGATGGAAGAGAAGATGGAGAGGATCTGGGAAGAGGCGAGGGAGAGGGAATCATAGTCAGTATATACTATGTGAAAAAATTATTTCAAATAAAAGAAAAAAGATACCTTTCTTGTAGCAACTTAGCTTTTTATTTATTATATAAGCTCTAGGGTCATCTGTGTACTTAGAGAGACCCTGTTCAAATGAAAAGAAAGGGCTTAAGGCATGCTCAGCAGTAGAATACTTGGCTAGCTTTCACAGGCCCTGGGTTCAATCCCTACAACCTAGAACAACCAAACAAAGGAATTTTGGAATTTTTTTATTGCTAGATGTTATAAATAATCTCCCCTGACATAAAGCAGCGATGCTGAGAATTGTGACTCATTATCTTATAAGAAAATTCATCTGTAAGCAGCACTCATTATATTTATCAAAAGACAATTGTATTACTTATGTTTTATTTGCTTTGTTTCTGAAGGTTAGTTTTCAATTATTTTCCTTCATCCCGAAGGTACACTTAGCTATTTACTTAGAGAGGGAACTCTAGATGCAAAAAATTCAATTATAATTTCTTATTTTCATTTTGTCAAGCTATTTTAAACAACTATGGATTCTATTTTGGTTTGACTTGCCTTCAGAAGTTGAAATTCTGATCACTTTTTCTACTTCCCTGGGTCTCTGAGTAATTAGCTTATACTTGTTGCTCCTTTTGAGGTCATTTGCCGTTTCTCTCTCTGTAGTGTTTACTTTTTGGTTTCTAGCCTTTAGGTTTTTAGGTGATGTGCTTGTATGTGCATCTTGATTGGGATTCATAGTATTTTAAAATACATCATCCATAAACTTCTCTCATTTTGGAAAGCCATTACCTTTGTAAATATTATTTCTATTACTGTTTTTACTATTGCTTTCCTTTCTTTCTTAAATATAATTACACGTGCCCCAGGTTCTCGCCCTGTGGTTTGAATTGTTTACTCTCACGCTACCTTCAATGTAGGAGATGACTGTTACAATCATGAATTATGTGGTTACACACAGAAGATATTCATTCTTTCTGGTAAGATACACACTCAGAAAGGTGATGAGGGGGGTGGACATCCTGAATTTCTATAGGAAGGTTCACTGGTGATCACGTGTGGTTTTCTGTGAACCCTTCCATGGTCCTTCCATGTGTCATATCTGTTCCATACATGAACAGTGGGCGCCTGGTTTAATCCCCTATAACTAACATAGTGTGAGGACAATGGTGCATATTCAACAGTGTTGTAGAAATTGATACTTGATATTCTTGAAGGAATAGAGGTATAGAAACATTCATCTAAGAAACAGAATTTGATATGGATTTCAAATGATAGGTGAATTATGAGTTGAGTTGCCAAGTAGAATAAGCAGTATCCGGTTGCGTTTGATTTTTAGACAAACAGCAAATGATTTCTCAGGACAGAATGTCTGGGAGACACATATGCTAAAAAATATTTATTGTTTACGATTTCAAATAAACAATGAATTTTGCTATAAGTATATGCAAAATATTGCAAGGACTATACTTATATTAGAATTATTTCTTATTTATCTGAAATTTATAATTTGTTGACTAGTAATTCTAAAAGCGAGAATAGAATACAGAAATACTTTTAAGCTCATGAAATGCCAAGAGTAAAATATGTTGACATTCTGCTTTTAAGTAAACCTGAATCCTTGAAGTAATACTTAGTGAAACCACGAGGTGTGTAATAACTAAAACAATACTTTCTCGACTCACTGAAATTCTTAAAAGATGCATGTTGCAGTTTCTGTGTATCCTTCTCAATCCCAGCCTGTCCTCCCACCCTCCTCCTGCAAGGATGTTCGATGTGTGGCAAAGGTCACAGAGTTTCTGACACATTTAGCCTTTTGGTCATTGAACCTGTACAGTTTTCTAAATGCCACTGCCTTTATAACAGACAGGTATATGACTGTGCTTAAGGAAAAGCACATATTTGAACACGTCCAATGACTTTATGGGAGCCCTTCAATGCACAAACCACCCACATTAGTTTCTTTAGATAGACTCAACCCTGGACCTTGACCAGTGTTGTGTAAGTTAGTTCAAACTCTTCTGCTCTCAGTGTCAGCGTTTCCCACTCGCCCTCACGATGTTTTCAATGGTTTCCTCTCTCCCCTTTCTTCTTAAATATTTTCCTAAAGAATCTGAAAACAAAGAAAATTGTTAGAGTTTTCCTGTTTATCATAGTGCATTTTATACTCATGTTTATCACGATAGCCTGGAACTACATAGTGGGTTGTAGGCCAGTCTGGGTAGCTGATTGAGACCTATCTTAAAACAAATGAGAAAAAAAAAAGAATCAAGCAATCTATATAAATGGAATAGTATATTGTTTCAAATACTTCTCTTGAAAAATAAGCTAAAACATCATATATATTTCTTAATATTATTTTGCTTTGTACTTAAAATATTGACTATAAAGTCCCAGTATACAGTTGCACTCATTGCTTTTCAACTTGCAACTTTCGAAATGTATGATGTTTAAAAGTCTCAGATTGGGAAGAAAAATAACAGGTAATAAGAAACAAAGTTGGGGAATACTAAAGAATTGTTAATTTTCTACCAGCATTTATAACCTTCTATGATTATGCCAGATTTTATTACTGAGTTTTAAAAATTTGTTTGCAGTGAGACAGTAGAGGAATTTAAACTTCATGTGTATTGTCTAAGTATAGTATTAATGTAAAGACGAATACCACATCTTGTACAGTTCACAGTGAAAGTACATTTTCCCCTTGCAGTAGACTGGAAACTCCAATGTCAGGTAGTACCTGAAGAGAGCTTCTTGTGTCTCACAAGGTAGAAGACAAGAGATGTGGTAAATGTGTTTTGAAAAGACATCAAAAAGAGCCGATTTGCTTTAATTCTGTCCCAGAGTAACCATGTAATCTCCCTCAAAGGCTCTGCTTTAATTCTGTCCCAGAGTAACCATGTAATCTCCCTCAAAGGCTCTGCTTTAATTCTGTCCCAGAGTAACCATTTAATCTCCCTCAAAGGCTCTGCTTTATTTATGTCGCCCCACCCCCTAATCAGGCACTTACAAATATGGTAGCACTTGGAAATAAGTTTCTAAATCATTGATTCGAAGAGAACAATAAAGCTATATCAAGAATGTAAAATTGTTTGAGAGATAACTCAAAGAAACGTGCCAAAGAATAATAGTCTAGTTTTGGTTTTTAATCTTCATTTTATTTCAATGGTGCAATAACCTGCTGCACTAAGCAGTTAACAGAGAACATGAGGTTCCATTGAACTTTCACCTGGAAATACTTACTGTGTGATGTGGGAGTCTCCTTATCTAGTTTCTTTCTCTCATCACTTATCACTGGCTTGCAGTATACAGGCCCCGCCCACTGAGAATATTGTTTACTCCCAATTACTGGAATGCCAATGGGGAGGGTAAAGATATGACATTGACAGTAGTAGTAAAATTTCAAATCAAAGAAATACGAAGTAAGTATAAAGATATTTCCAAACAATATAGTCTCCAACTCAAGTTGCAAAGTTGAGTGTTTTCTGCTTGTCAGGATCTTCTCTGCTCAGCAGCAGATTATAGAGTGATACAGTCGCTACCCTCAGGTGGACATGGTTGGATGGTGCAGAGAAGAAACACAGAGCAGAATGTAATAAGTAGCTGGGATGGAGAAGAGATTAGAAATACTGTCTTGTGAGTGTGGGAGGATGTGGCAACTATGGTCAGGAAGGGAATAGAGTTTGACCTGGAAAATGAACAAGAATAGAGAGAATTGAGAGAACAAATTTCAAGAAGACATAATATTGTGACCCCTTGTGAGAACTGACTGAGCAGCCAATGCAGTATATAGTGTGTGTTTGCAAGCTGAAGGGATCAGCTAAAAAGCAGGGTGGCACAGAATTGTAAGGGCTTTGAACTCTGGATCATAAAGTTACTGCCTTGTGTCACAGACTATAAGAAACCTGAATCACCTGATGCAATATGCTATGAATAACACATAGTGTTTAAAGAACTTCGGGTCATAAGAAAAATAAATTAGTTGGGGGCTATTTAGAAATCAAGGGTTATGAAGGCTAGTGGCAATAAGCGTAAATATGAGCAGAGTCAAGAACATTGATGGCTTTTGGCTTCCTTTAAAAAGTGGCTACTATGTGCAGCCCTATCCTCACTGTCTTCAGTGGTAACAGGAGCAATTGACATTAATATAGACCGAGGCTGTGGAAGGACCATGGACCCAGACAAGGGCCTCAGTCATAGCCTAGGCTTGGACAACACCATGACCGTCAAGTGGCAGTGCAGGCCACTCAGGTCTACATACTCTAGCAGCAGTAGGGCCCTAGGACACTAACATGGCCCTAAGTGGTTGCTCAGATCATAGCTGTATTCATGTTCCTTGGTGGCAACATGCACCAAAGATATCAACACAGATGCATGTCCCTCAAAGGCAACAGGAGCCTTGGACATTGTTGGCTCTGGTGGTGAAGGTACAGTTGAGCAGGCCCTGAATGCATGAGAACAGGAGACATGCCCTTCCCTCACCCCCATGCTCCTTGCTGCCTGCTGCTGTGGGAGAACTAACTGGGGCAATGCTGTAGAATCTGCCCAAGTGGTGTCAATGAAAGAGAACAGAAAGGCTGTCTAACCCAACTACCACCCAGGTCTAGAAAGAGAGCTATAAGTTGGCCTCTATGAATTGCTAGAACATGTAAAGGTGCTGGACCTGCAGATCCAAAGCTGCAGGATCTCCATAACGCAAGGCAACAACAGGATATCTAAACAGAGTCCCATTGACGACCCAGTACAGAGGGTATAGCAGAAGCCAGAGGCATTGAACCAGACCAATGACCCATCACCATTAGCACTTACAAGTAAAGATGTATGAACTAAAGGGTGTACTGTGTGATTCACTGTCACACTACAGTTTCCATGATGAAACTTTTTTTTTTTTCGAGACAGGGTTTCTTTGTGGCTTTGGAGCCTGTCCTGGAACTAGCTCTGTAGACCTGCTAGTTTGATTGCTTTTGTGTTTGTTTTTCTTTTAAATTTTATTGGGGGGATTGCAAGGACAGAGAGCAGATATGAAGGGGTGAGGAGACCAGTGGGATCAAAATTTATAAATAAATGGTATTTAGATTGAATTCATGACATCTTCAAAACAGATGCTTACAAACAAGCTGTATGCACAAAAATATCAAAATTGCTGCAGGAAGACTTTGATGTGCATTTATTTGGCCTTGTTACTTTAAAGGGACTAAAACAAGTATGTATAAGATAAAGAATTTTATTTCCTTCTGGTGCTAAATTGCTAGATCTTGCCTGGAGCTCTACAATGGGAATAAATGCATTTGTGTCTGCAATAAATAGACTCTCTGTTATTGGACATTTGTTTGGAAGGGCATTCAAGATCTAGGGCACATAAACTCAGGCTGCATACAGCAATCTGAGACAGCTCTGTTTGGCTGAAGTTTTCATTAGTGAAATGTATGCAGAAAGGAACCTGTGGTTGCACTCTGGGAGCTGTCTGCTGAGCTTGGGAGTGAACTGCTCCTCCAGGAAGACCCCACAGTTCCAGTAGCTATGAGAGAAGAAGCTGTCAAATTGTCTATTTGGTTCTTGAGACAAAGTATTGAATTCCATCTCTAATAACCTAGATAGATACCTTGAGTTACTTTCCAGAGGGCTAGGGGTGTCAAGAAAAAAATTTTCCACATCCCAGAAGAAAGAGGAAATTAAAATCAGATCTAGTTCAAGATCCTTAACCATTAGGCACTAGCTAACCAAATTTATCCCATGTATGTTAATGTAGCATTGGTCTTGTATAGTACGGCTGATGCTTTATGAATAAATATCTTCCACAAGCTGCCAGGGGTATTCCATTCCTATCACTTCAGTGGAATCTCATTTATCTCCTTTGCTAGTCTAAGAATAGGCCTGCTACACAAGCTGACACAGTTCATAATAGTGGTGAGTCACTAGGCAATAACCAAGACCATAATATTGGCATCATTCTTTTTCCTTGAGCAGGGTATTATAAAGCCCTTTCGAAGTGGGGCAATCTGTGATCTGTTGTGGTGCTCCATGCCTATCTGTGCTCTATGTGCCACCATACAGAACTGGGCAAGGGGCTGGAGATTGAAACACACAGACTCACAGACAGAGACATGAGTCATCCTTGAAACAGGAATGCCCCAAGAATGCTCCAGCCAAACACACCAGAAATCACTTCCCTGCCATCAAGAACTCCCGAGGGTCTTGTGCTCAGAGCAGCTGTAGGCACTCAGATCAGGGGAAAACAAATTGTTTACAAGAAATTCAGGATCTCGGGGTTCACAGCTCCCCAAAATCTGCCATGGAATATACATTATTTTATCCCTTCTTCCATTTCCAGGTCGAACTTTTCACGTAGCAATTTTCATTACTGCTAGTCTGCTGGGAGTGAGTATATTCATATTCAATAGGAGACCATATGGCCACTAGATTTATGGTGGTGGGGCAAATGAATGGCAAAGGATGGTCTGCACTGAACGCTAGGAATGGGAAGTGTGGGTTCAAAGAAAAGCTTCTTTCAGATTAAGTGACCATGATAGGTAAAAATTTTACAAGCAACTAATGATGAGTAAAGCTGTTCTCAAAAGTGAAATGTGCCATTCCTCTCTGTTTCCTACATAGGGATGTGGAATTCCTTTCAAAAAATTCTCAGGAGCATGAACTATATGAAGTCAGCATGAATGGGAAAACCTATGGATAGTATAGTTGAAAACACTGTTTCTTGACCTAATGATATATAATTTAAAAATACCACTATGTGATGTATTTTCCCATCTGTTCCAATACTTACAACTATGCTTGACTCTTGATGCTTTGTTGTTTTTCCATTTTGCTTGACCCATTTGGACTCTTCTTTGCTTTTTAGCTTTCTATCTCTAAGCATGGGTAGTGGAAATAAGAGATCAGACTGAAGTTATTTAAATGTGTTAGATGTTGTGGTAAATGGAAAGGAAAAGTTTTTGCAAGATAAGATGCAGTTATTGGTTCATTAATTTCAATTATATTGTTACCTGTTAGTGAAAATAGTTAAAAGTTTGCTATACATAGAAACTTAAAAAAGATATAAAGATCTTCAGTGAGTAGTTACCCACAAAGCTTACTTTTATAAGTATGCAGATTTCTTAAATAATAATTATTATTTTATTATTTTAAAATTGTAACCATGACCAACAAAGTTTGTTTCCAGTTAAGAATTTGATTTTTAAAATAGCTAAAATAATATACTTTGAAGTTAGAAGCTCATGGCATATGCCATCATCTCATTGGATATGCAAGCTACAAACTTCATTAAAACTGTAGTGTGAAAGAGACTTCTTGTTCCTCCAAGGTCAAAGGGTTACACAGAGTATAAGAAAAGGCAGATAACATAACTGCTCAAGCTGACATTCTATTATTTTTATGTGTATGTGCAAAGAAAATAGCAGATGTAATATCAGAGACAAATTACTTATGCCCACGCAAGGATGAAAGAAAAAATATGGGAAGTGGGTTATATGATCTAGAATCCATAAGATTATTGGTGTAGTGACTCAAACTGCAATAAATCAAGAGTTATTGTCTGATGACTTTCAGAGATTTTTTTTTTATGAGAACAATTGAACATCTACTCTGAAGGGTCAGATGAGTGGTAGACCCTTCATAGGTCCAGTTCTGTCTTTTAGATTTGGGTTAGTTTGTGATAATCGAGATGCAAACTAAGAGAAAGTCCATTCTTATTCCTTATTTAAGAAAATGGAGGCTGTGGAGGAAGGGGTACCCTCATCCATTGCTGGTGGGAATGCAATCTTGTGCAACCACTTTGGAAATCGGTGTTTCGGTTTCTCAGGAAATTCGGGATCAACCTACCCCTGGACCCAGCAATACCACTCCTGGGAATATACCCAAGAGATGCCCTATCATATGACAAGAGCATTTGTTCAACTATGTTCATAGCAGTATTATTTGTAATAGCCAGAACCTGGAAACAACCTAGATGCCCTTCAATGGAAGAATGGATGAAGAAAGTGTGGAATATCTACACATTAGAGTACTACGCTGCGGTAAAAAACAACGACTTCTCAAATTTTGCATGCAAATGGATGGAAATAGAAAACAGTATTCTGAGTGAGGTAACCCAGACCCCAAAAGATGAATATGGGATGTACTCACTCATAATTGGTTTCTAGCCATAAACAAGGGTCACGGAGTCTACAATTGGTAATCCCAAAGAAGCTAAGTAAGAAGGTGAACCAAAGGAAAAACATATAGTTGTCCTCTTGGCTATGGGAAGTAGACAAAATTGCCAGGGAGAAAATTGAGATCTTGGGGGTGGGGTGGGATGGGGGTAAGGGGAGATGGGGAGAGTAAAGGGAGAAGGGGAGAATGGGGGGAACTTGGGAAAAAGGAGGATTGGGATAAAGGAAGGTTGGATAGGGGAGCATGGAAGCACAATTCTTAGTTAAGGGAGCCACCTTAGGGTTGGCAAGAGACTTGAACCTAAAGTGGCTCCTAGATGCCCAAGCCGAGGTCCCCAGTTAGTTCCTTGGGCAGCTGAGGATAGGGAACCTGAAATGACCCTATCCTATAGCAATACTGACGAATATCTTGCATATCATCATAGAACCTTCATCTGGTGATGGATGGAGATAGAGACAGAGACCCACACTGGAGCACTGGACTGAGCTCCCAAGGTCCCAATGAGGAGCAGAAGGAGGGAGAACATGAGCAAAGAAGTTGGGACCACGAGGGGTGCACCCACCCACTGAGACAGTGGAGCTGATCTATTGGGAGCTCACCAAGGCCAGCTGTACTGTGACTGAAAAAGCATGGGATAAAACTGGACTCTCTGAGCATGGCGAACAATGAGGGCTGATGAGAAGCCAAGGACAATGGCACGGGGTTTTGAACCTATGTAATGTGCTGGCTTTGTGGGAGCCTAGCCAGTTTGGATGTTCACCTTCCTAGGGATGGACGGAGAGAGGAGGACCTAGGACTTACCACAGGGCAGGGAACCCTGACTGCTCTTTGACTGGAGAGGGAGGAGGAGAGGAGTGGGGGGAGGGGGAGAAGGGTGGGAGGAAGGGGAGAAGGGTGGGAGGAGGGGGAGGGAAATGGGAGGCTGGGAGGAGGTGGAAACTTGTTTTGTTTTGTTTTTTCTCCTTTTCTCAATAAAAAAAAATGGAAAAAAAAGAAACATGGACAGACAAAAAAAAAAAAGAAAATGGACAGGATTAAAAGATAGGGTGAAGAAATTTTCTCTTCTGGAACTATAATTTGTTCAGCAACAAAATCATATATTTGGGGCAGCATAATTCTGTTTCAGGAAATCAAAGATCATCTTTGTAAAGTTGACACCATGTTGTAAGTGGGGATTTGGACTTGAGTTTGAGTCCAAGTTCTTCTATTTACTATCTTTATGAAGTTGGGCAAGCTATGTAAATTTCATTGGTCTCAGTTTTTTTCATATTTAAAGCACTGAAAATAATAGTACTTAAGTGTAGAATATTTGAGAAATTGAACAGTGTCCAGCACAGTATAAAACAATGGGAAAGCATCAGTTATGCCTGATATGACTGACTGCTAGAACCTTATGTATAAGAATAGAAAAAAGTATGAAGCAAATAAGGGAGCAGATAAAACCCACTTAGTGAATATGCACCAAAGACAGACTAATAGTTTACATGTGAAAGGCAAGGCATCTCTGTAATTTGCTTGGCAAATTAAACATTGTATTAGTTAACAAGAAAGCTGGTAGGTGAGTATGAAAATAAGTACAATTTATGAGCCTGGAATTTTTTAGACTCTTCTCCACATACCATCTAATTTGAATAGACCAGTCAACAGTAGAAGCTGATGTGTTTCTGGTACTAATTTAGTTGGACTTAGAAGAATCCAGTTTGAAACACAAAAGCAAAATAAAACTAAATAATAGCATGAATATGAATCAGGGTAGATTTATCTGATTGGCCTTAAATTTCATGGTTCTTTATTTGAAGAAAGTAGAACCAATGATGGGGAAATAAAGTCAATATGAATAAAATTCTGTCAGTGAGCCAGTGTACATCTGAAAGGTTATGTAGGCCCAGAGTCAGGAGTGAAAGAATTCATGTATATCACTTCAATAAATATTTTAAGTCAGTGTTTATTATATGCCAGGCATTTTACTAGATTTAGGTTCTATTATTCATAAAATACCAAGAAGGCAAAAGTGTTCTTGACCACAAAGGCATGAAAATTTCAAAGATCTAATAAAAAGATCCTGAAGATCAATTTTTTTTAAATGACCATAATTTTCTGGGCAGTGGTGGTGCATGCCTTTAATCCCAGGATTCAGGGAGGCAGAGGCAGACAGATCCCTGTGAGTTTGAGGCTAGCCTTGTCTACAGAGTGAGTTTCAGGACAGCCAAAGCTAGGCAAAGAAACTCTGTCTCTAAAAACTAAAAAGTGGTCATAGTTCAAGTGATATATTTTATAAACAAATGTATGTAAAAGTACATGGAGAGAATAAGTGGTAGAGGGTTCATCTTTATCACCAACTATGAGGCTTGCCAATAATCAGGGAATAGTCTATTCAAATATTTGATCATAGGCCACACCTGAGAACAAGGAAGCTAATGATGTGAATATTGTGGTAGTCTAAGATTTCTGCTTGATTCAAGGAAAGAGAACATACACAGAGCACTGAAGCAAGAATAATAAAAATTCAAAAATATATATTGGGGTTCAACCTGAAGGTCCAAAAAGCAAAGCAGTTAGCCACTGGGTCTTACCTATATCTTAGTCCAAAATGGTGATTCTGCCTCCAGGGATCTTAGAATGAGATTGTGACTGAGAACTGTCTCCTACCATTTTATATTCCCCTCTAGTTCTGGGATTAAAGGGATGCACTGCTACCACCTGATTTCCATGGCAAGCTAGTGTGGCTACTGGGATTAAAGGTGTGTGTCATTGCCACCTGGTCTATAACACTGGCCAGCGTGGCTGTTACACTTTCCAGATTTCCAGACAAGCTTTATTTATTAATATGCAATTGAAATCCACTACAGAGCACAATGACTGTACTGAGCTGAGGTGACAGAAGGAAAATCTAAAATGGACAGGACATACAGAATAGTAGGTCAAAGGGAACTATCCTTTTAAGATATCCAGAAATATGTCTGGGTCCCTTTGTCTGTGTTTACCTACAGCTTTGTCTGTACACAGGGTGAAACTCTACAGGCTGAGCATAGAATAGCTATGATGGAACCACAATTGAGTATTACCAGACACAATAGCACTGAGAGACAGATAATTTTAAACAAGTCAGACAGACCTTGCTGAATTCCTGGGGCATTCAATGGAGACATTTGACAGCCATGACTTAGTAGACGATCTAAAGAGACCTGAGAGTGAATGAAGGCTAATCTAGTTCTACTGCAAAGAAGTCTTCAAAAACGTAACTGCAGGACCCCCTTGACAGTTTACCCAAACACTTGTTCAAACATTTTAAAGTAGACAGAGCTTAGCATCATGATCTTCATCACTATTCAATTAGAGGTTCCTGAACAAGAAAATGGAAAGTGTGGTTAATAATTAGAGCAAAATAATGTAGGTTATTTTGACCTACATTAGGTTAAGAAATGACAGATAGGTTATAATTAATAAAGATTTTGAAAATGCTAACATAAATAAACTAAAAGGTGGAAGCCTACACTAGAATCACTGGCAGTACCCTAGTGATCTCTCATATTTCTTCAGTAACTCCGTATAACTGGATAACTGGAGAAGTGAGCTCAAACATTTATTTGAGTGAAAAATACCTAATGATTTTGTCTGAAGTGTTTGAAGTAGCTAAACCTAAGCATCTTCAACTTTTTTCTTTGTAGAGAATGAGTGCATATTGCATATTGACAACAATGATGGGATGAGGACAAATAGAATTATGGTGAGAGGGGCAAGTGAGGCTCCACCTACAATAAGTTACTGAGGGTATCCTTCAGTTATACTTAAGAGAGGGACCTAAAAATATTAATAAACTCTAGAAAGTCTCTCTCTCTCTCTCTCTCTCTCTCTCTCTCTCTCTCTCTCTCTCACACACACACACACAGACACACACACACATATGGGTAGGAGGGACACTTCAATTCCCCCCTACAAAGACCAGGGAAGATGACGATCCCCCATATATGTACACACATTCCAAGAATATTTCATGATAAAATTGCTAAAAATATGCTTATAAGGAATAAAATCTTAAAAGAATCAAGAGTAAACCACATCATACCTTGAAGAAAATGCTAAAAGTAACTACTAGCTTCTTATCAAAAACAAGTAATACTTTCAGTCTTGCATGATCATAAAATAAAAAAAGCTCCTAACAAAATGTTACTGGTTTGAAATGAGTAACATATAAAAATATAATGGTTCATAACCACATATAGTTTGTTTCTGAGTTTTTTTAATGTTTGGAAACAAATCAATGAAATAACTATTAACACACTAGATAACTGACATCTTGATAGTTGAAGAAAATGATATCCTAGAATACTACATTTCCTTATGATTAAAATTCCCAGGAGGCTAGAAATAGAAGAAAAAATTTTCAGTTTGGTAAAGGTATCTATAAAAAAAAGTATATTTGGACTTATCCCTAAAGACTGGAGAAACCTAAAAATAGCTTTTGTTCCTCAAAGCAGTGTTTTATAAGAGTTTCTAAGTAGGACAGTATTTCAAGAAAAAGAAGCAGAGGGGTTTAGATTGGAAAGGAAAAATAAGTGATTTTTGATAGGTTATTTGAATGTATATGCAGAAAAGCAACAGGGACCTACAATTTACAAATATTAGAAACAATGAGTGACCTTTTAGTAAGATCGTAGGACATATGTTTAAGACACAAAAAATCAAGTGTGTTTCAATGCATTTGCCATAAAAATTGAGAAAAGTCAAATTCTATTAGACAAATGTGTAATGATGTTTGAATGACTGTGTTCTTAAATCTGCACAGAAACTTAGTGCAGTGGAAATTTCAGGGAATCCATTAGGGTGACCATAGTGAAGACTCCTAGCATTGCAGGATACTAAATCTAAAATGGTCATTTTTTATGGCCAGGCAAGTTATAGAGTGGTGGGACTGGGTTACGACTAGTTGAACTGTTGGCTGAGGAGGTCCGGTGGAGATCTCTAAATAACCTAGGCTGATGGTAGGAGAGAAGGTCATTCTCCAAAAATGAACAGCATGGCCCCATTGCAGAGGAAAACTTCTCACCTCACTGAAAATAGAGAGTCTGTGCTGTGTGAGCTTGGAGCCTTCAGCCCAACATTCTCTTCTTTTTGACACAAGAAGGTAATCTGATGGCTGTCGAAAGAGAAGTATGGACACCAACACAATCACAAAAGCCTCTACCTAAATCTTTCCTGCCTGTAAGATGCACTTGGACAACGGTGGCACAGAACATGTGAGAATGGCCAACCAATATCTGGTTAACTTGAGGACCACACTTTGGGAGGAAGAATCAGAGACAGGACAGCCCAGAGTCTAGGGTAAAACCAAAAACAGTTTAGAAAATCAATGAAATGATTCCTAAAGATATTATGCTATACTCATAGATTGGTGTCTTGTCTAGTCATCACAGAGGCTTCCTATGGGAGCAGATGTGAGTGGGTACAGAGACACACAGCCAGACAGAATACAAAGAGTCTAAGTTGTAGGTCTTCATGGTGTCCCTCCCCTTGGAGCTTGGGAAGCCTATGGCAGAAGAGGAGAAAAGACTGTAGGAGTCAGAGCAAATAGAGAATGCCAGGAGAACAGGTAACAGTGAATCAACTGAGAAGGGCTCACATAGGCTCACAGAGACTGAAACAGCAAGCACAGGACATGCATGGATCTGTGCCAGGTTTTGTGCATGTATGTTATGGCTGTTAACTTTGTATTCTTGTAAGACTTCTTAACAGGAGGAGCAAGTGTATCTTTGACTCTTTTGCCTGCTCTTGGGACTCCTTTCCTCTTATTGGGTTATTGTGTCCAGCCTCGATATGAAGGCTTTCACCTTGTCTTATTGTATATTGTTTTGTTCTGTCTGGCTGTCATCTCTTGGAGACCTGCTCTTTTCTGAAGAGGAAATGGAGAGGTGTGAATCTGGGAAGAGAAGAGGTAGACAGGAACTATGTAGAGTGGAGGGAGGGGAAAGAGGTTAGGATGTATTTTATGAGACAAGAATCTATTTTTTTTTTAAAAAAAGAATGAAAGACAAGAAAAGAAATACTAACCCCTATAGTGTTACAAAGTGGGGCCTCTGGGAGATTTGATCTTAAAGGAGAGACCTAAGGGAACTCAATCATTTTCTCCTGCTTGTGAGCATACAACTAGCCAGCATCATTTATAACCCTATGCTCACAAGACTCTAAATCAGCTGGCACCCTGACTTTGGATGCTCAGACTCCCCAACTGAAAAGTATATTTCAGGTGTTTATAAGACACCTGTTCTAGCAGCCCTGAGGGATGAGGTATATAATTTTGGTGTACAAAAGAGGTCCACAGTAGCCTGAAATGGAGCAAAAGTTTATTTATTTGGGGATAAACTCACAGAAAGAGTAGCCATCTGCAGTCCTCTATGTACACTGAAAACTGAAACCAAATCCAGCAGCCAAGAGAACTGCCCATGCTTTTTGTCTGCATTTACAGCACATAAGACCATGCCCAAAGTGGGCTGGTATCTTAAAGACTAGTGGCTGGAGGAGTTCCCACAGAAGTATAAGATTGCGATACAGAAATATTTAAAACATTGAGACAGAACTACAGATTCAGATTACTTGAGCAGTTTGAGTTTATAACACTATATGAGATGACAATTATTCTTATAGACCCATAGATTCTGAGTAATTCTAACTAAAATGTCTCAAAAAGCTTTTTTTTTTTGGTTAGACTACCACAAAGATTCTCTGCTATCTAAATAGTAGTCATGTAAGATTATTTTACATTACATTTTAACTAAAGTAAATTGAGTAAAATAAAAATTTAGTTTTACAACTATATTAGCCTTGCCTGATGACAAGAAACTATCTCTTTCTCAAAATACCTTAGAAACTACGGTTTAGGGAGTGTATGTGTGTAGTTGGGTACAAAAGGTAGGCCAGAGACTGTGAGGATCTCTATGGACATTTTAGGTTGATTTGAGGAACCACCTGTGTTTTTATTTTCCTAACTCCCTCTGGAACTTCCAAGCTTTACAGGGGGCAAGTGCAGTTTTGTCAGATAGCCAGTTGGAAACAGTAGGAGTGTGTGTGTGTGGTCCAGTCCCATGTGCTCCTTTGAGAAGAGCTGTAATTCCTGCCATAGACCACTCACCTGAAAAACACATCATGCATGTTGCAAACTGCAGGAGGAAATACAGACTGGTTGCTCTTATCCAAAAAGAGCAAAGGCATAGTAATAAAACATTCCTAGGAGTGCAGTTGTTGGTAGATTTCCCCATTTAAAAACTTCTCATTTTATGAGATATTCTATGTTGCTTGTTCTGCAGTTTATAGGGTGATAAATTTGAAATTTTGACTTCTGCCTACTGTTTGGAAGACATGAGATAGCCAAAGACAGGGTCGACTCACTGTCTTTATTATAGCTATAATTTCTCTCTTAGGAGTTGGTATACTGGAAAGAAAAAAATTTGCAACTTGTGGTTTACTAAGGGAGGGTTGTGAAGAACTCTGAGTTAAGCCATATATCACAATGGAAGCATGTCCGTCTGGTGGTGTGACTACATGTGTGACTTCATCATTGGTTTGACTCTGTCCACAAAGAAAAGTCATTGATTCTTACCATGTCTTCATTTAAACTTTCAACTAAAGAATGGCAACTGAAAGGCATTAAAATAGCACTGGAAGTTACTCACACATCTAGTATATCAGGCTGACTTTCAGAGGTAGAAATTAATTTTTAAGTAAAGGGTATCATTTTGTGCTTCAACATGCCAGCTGCCAGTATTGATTGCATGGTGCCTCCTGATGTTCAAATCAGAAGAACAACATTGCAAATGCTCGCTCTCATGAGGAACTCCTAAAGAGAGTCATATTAGTCACTTTCCAGCTAAGGAATGGTATAATCTTTGCTGATTCTCACTTTACTGCTTTGTTTTTTAAGTAAAATAAGTTCCCACCTGCAGACTGACACCAGCGCAAGAGGCAGGACATTGTTTTCTGATTAACTTCATTTGGGTAGTAACTCTCAAACTTTATCATTTTTCTATCTTTCTATCTCCTAAAGTTTCTTGAAGAGCTTCAGAGATTTTATTTGTGTAGTTCTATCTATTGATATTGACTGTACTGGAAATTAAAATTGACAAAACCTTAAACATATGTATTGGTTCATTTAGTATGTAAACAATAAAACTGGAGGAAGTGGCGCAAACCCCAGAACTTGGAAGGCAAAGGCAGGCAGATCTCGGTGTGTTTGAGGAGAGCCTGGTCTACAAAGTGAGTTCCCAGAAAGGCAGGACTGGTTACACAGAGTAAACATGTTTCAAAAAATGGAAAAACAAAAGGCAAACAAGCAAAAACAACAAATTCATCATATGCTGATATGTTTATTGAAAATAACCATGTTTACTAAAACAAAATTTTAGTGAGAAAATAGCATCACTTTATGCTTTTGAAATCTCTCCTGTGATTGGCTTGGTCAGAGAGTTGGCTTCCCTTAATTTTTCATTCAATCTGTTGTAATATGCTGTTTTGTTTGAAGCATTTAAAAAATAACCATATCCACAGTATTGGTTATAAAAATGAAGGCGTATTTCTTCTTTTCTTTTTTTCTTTTCTTGACTTTTTAAGACACGGTTTCTACAAGTAACCCTATATGGAAATCCAAAAATGTGAGCCTATTCCACCTTGTCTGAAGGTCAGAGAATTTTAGCTTGTTCAAAGTAGTTGACAACAACTGTGGCTACACACCCTGACACTTGGTGCTTTGGACGTTAAGATGGCCCATACAGGGAGATCTACTTGACCCTGACCAGAGGTCAGAGAATTCAAGCATACTTCTGCTCCTTCCTTTAAATTAGGAGTTTTGACATAGGGAGTGGCTGCCTTCAGGATTCTTGGTCAATGGTGGATTCACTGCCTAAACAACAGAATGCTTTTCTCATGAATTGATGGCTTGTAACCATTCTGGTTGTCCTTTGTATCATGACAAAGCAGTCTTTTGCCCTCTCCCCTATGTTGTATTGGGGTAAAAATGTGTATGGAAAATTAAGCACTGGCAAACTCAGTACTCAGAATTCAGCATTCAGTATTCTCTGAGTTGTTCTCCTGTTACTATCCCGTGTTTCTGTGATTCTTTCATCTCTCTATTTATCTTACCTAACATTTCTAGTCCTCACATCTCTACCATTGAACATACAAACCTGCAGTGAATAGGAGCCCTGCCCCCAAGGTCACTCCAGAAAGGTGACTCCCAGCATATAGCAGTCCAATGTGGTGTGACTTACAACATATAGCAGTCCAATATGGGGTGGCTCATGACAGCCCTGGCTGTCCAAGAACTTGCTCTGTAGACCTGGCTGGCCTTGAACTCACAGAGATCTGTCTGCCTCTGCCTCCTGAATGCAGGCATTAAAGTTGTATGCTGCCACCACCTGGCATGATGGAGCATTTTAATAGTAATTGTAGACTTATTTCTTTGATACTACACCAAAGTTTGACAGTTATGACAAATGGCAGCTTTGAAAAGGTCAATTGCAAGGAGCAATCTGAAAACATTACTGGGCAGCTTGTAGTCTATTCCTCAAAATTCACTGGCCTCGCACTTCAAGCAGATTTTCACTTATGCATGATTTTATAATATCACTGTGTTAATTTATTAAATATCCACCCTCGAGTTTTGAAGAGTTTAATTGTTGTTATATTTTATACTACAACACAAAAATCACATTTGATAATATCACCACTCATTTCATCAGAAAAATCTGTAAGAATTGGAGAGCTCCCAAGAGTGAGTTAAGCTTTCTAAATTTCCACTTTTCTCTAGAAAGGTCAGATTTTATCACTGGCAATGAATTCACCCTTTTTTTCCATGTTGACATTTTCACTGATGTTGCAAAAGCAGTGATGGGTAAAACAAGACGAAAGTAGTGACAGCAAACTGCACTAATTGTTCCCAGGATCTCCACTGCCTTACATTCATGATAAACACATAGAAACAAATACAAAAACTTCCATTGAACCAGGTCCACAGTGAAACAATACAAGTTAACCATTTGAGTCTGAGTCCTATAGTGTATTAAACATATTCTATATGTTCAAATAAAAAGTGGGACTGTTACAAATCTGTGGCTTCGCAAAGCACTGGTCTGTTGGGGGTCCCTGCAAACAGTACAGCCAGCAGAGCATTGACACAAGAGAATCTGTTTCGACATGACTCAGTAGACAGTATTCATTCAAACTTGAAGAGACTGATACTGGGTAGTTTATTTAAGGCATATTTAAGCACAGCATAATTTAGAAAAAGTTTCCTGATGAATTTTAACTCAATCCCATGTGCACAAAATTTAAGACATGATTACATCAGAACTCTTATAAAGTACAAGTGTCATCTTCCATAAAGATAGATTCTATAGATAAACTGAGAAAGCAGGCTCAAGGTGAACAAAGTACATGATAAGTTTATGGAGAGAATAGTGCTGTAGACGGAAATGACTCAAAATAAGTGTTTGGGGGAACCCATGGGCCCTGGCCAAACAGAGCAGATGTATCCAGGCTATTAATCACATGCTTTCCTGGCTTTCTGAGAAGTAACAAGTTATTTACCTCCCTCTTTGAAGAGACAGTGTGCGTTTAACATTTATGATTTCCCTAGTGCTTGTCTGTAAGCACAAAGACCTACATGCCTCTTACACTTGCCTTCTCCAAGTAAGGACACTGAATCCCTTGAATTGTGAGTGGTAGTGACATGTTTTCATGGAATCTACGGCAGAAAGGCATATTGATATTTTCACATTTGAATATTTGTATTACCTCTTCTTTAAAATGAAGCAAGCGAGCTGCTCACTCAAGGGTAGCAACCATTAAACAAGGAAGCAATTTTAGGAAAATAGCTTCGACTTTATGGACCATTGAGTGCTTGTGGTACTTTCAGCACTGCCTCAGTCCACTTATAGCTTCTGTCTACAATTTCATTTGTAGAACCCTTATTATAGTATAGCAGTGTTGATCAGACTGTTATCATCAAAGAATCTTTGTTTTGAAAGAGCAAAGAACTCAGGTGGGTTGTATTTGATCTGAAATCAGAAGTTCTGTTGTGGCAATTCATTCAGCCAATGGTCTTTTAGATACAGTTCGCTAGGGTGGGATCTGAGCTACTATAAGGACAGGCATGCTCTGCCTCTTTTTCCTTTCACTTAGTTGGTGGTCAGAGTTTGGTTCACAGCACCCAGCACTCACAGGTGTGTTTGATGATGATTCTGCTAGGCTCTAATCCCAGAACACTTTTCAGTCAGGATAAGCTGTATGCTAAGGTTTTGTGGCTTGGTTAGTGTCCCAGTCCCTCCAGCTGAGGCATTACCTGGTTACATAGAAGATGGGCAGTTCAGGCTCTGTGGGATCTTCCGACACTTAAGTTTACATTTCAAACTTTAACCAGCAGATGTTTGTCTCCTGTGTTTCTCATCATTTACAAGTGCCAGTTTGTGGTTTTAATATCATCTGAAATGTCAGATCTCCAGCACAGCTCTAAGTTTAGTTCCTTTCTGTCTTTGTTTCTTTGCTTATCAACAAGGCACAAACATTCTGCTACTCAGGTAAGGATGGAAGAAGCGCTTTCCAACTTTACCTTCTAAGTTCATCTTGCTTCTATAAGGACGCTTGAATTGTTTATTATCACTATTTATTATATTGTTTTCATTTTTGGAGAAATTTCTACTTTAGTTTCTAAACAAAGAGGGAAAATAGAGAAACCACAGCAGACATTAGTGAGAAATGAAAAGTAATAGAGTGTCATGGTAAAAGGAGAATTTAAATACACATACATGCGTACAATTACATGAAAATTTATTTTTTAAATTTCATTGGAGGTTATGTTGTCCCTGTGAGATCTATGGTTGGTGCTATGAGTAGACATTAAATACTGGAAATAGCCTTCTTACAAGACTTTCTGGCTTCATGAGTCATAGAAGCCTTGGACTGCCATTCCTGTACTCCTGTTCTGTCGAAGGCTATAATCTGTGTGCAAAGTGGTTCAGTCAAATGTTGGCTTATTTTTTCTTTATAGGGAAAGTGTCTCATGATATCCCCATGTCCGAGGTCCCTCTCATCCTCTCACTCATCTTTGCCTTTTTGCTTTCATTTCCTGTTGAAAACCTCACAACTTCAGCTCTCACTTCCTATCTGTCCTTCAGAGCAGAGAACTAGAATAGATCAGAAGTTGTTTTGTTTTGTGTTGAAATACAGAGCTGCGGGCTGTGTCCCGCCACCCGGCTAGCTTTACCCAAAATAATTACACAGAAACTGTATTCTTTTAAACACTGCCTGACCCATTAGTTTCAGTTTCTTATTGGCTAGCTTTTACATATTGATCTAACCGATTTCTATTAATCTGTGTAGCCCACGAGCTGGCTTACCAGGAATGATCTTAACCTGCGTCTGTCTGGAGTGGGAGAACCATGGCGACTTCCTGACTCAGCTTCTTTCTCCCAGCATTCCGTTCTGTTTACTCCGCCTACCTAAGGGTTGGCCTATCAAATGGGTCTAGGCAGTTTCTTTATTAATAAGAAATCACTCTCACATCATTTCCCCTTTTTCTGTTTAAACAAAAAAGAAAGGCTTTAACTTTAACATAGTAAAATTACATATAGCAAAACAGTTATCAAGCAAGAATTACAGTTACAATATTTATATCTATTTTATCTTTTATCATAACTAAGGAAAACTATAACTATCTATTCATTCTTCAACTCCATCAAAGACTCCAGAAGGATATAATACTACCTAAGTAAACAAGAAATAAGAAAACTCTAGAAATGACAGAGACATCTCGCTGCCTGGACAGTCACCCAAAGTTCTTTTGTACGGTTGGGGCATCCATCTACAGCCTTCAGGCCCATAGTATCCAGCAGACATTTCCATGAAGCAGGAAATTTCAAAGACAGTTCAGTCACTATCTGCTGTGTCCTGTAGAATGTCTCGCAGACTCTTTCATGAGTCATGAACCCCAAAAGACCGTCTCACCTTTAGGCAAGTTCAGCAGTCCTCTCTCTGCAGGTTCTCTGTCCATTTTATGCAACAGTCCAGGCAAGAGCTGTTTCTTGCCCAAATGGCTATCCAACTCCATAAGGATCCTCTTCGTTGCCCATCTTCCTCTCGAAGTAGGTTGGTGCCGCCAGGAGCAGATATGTCTCATTGTCATGAAACGTCCTAAGTTATTAAAACATTAAATGCCATATTCTGCAGTCTTTGAAAGATATGAAGAATGTCTATCTAACTGAAATGTATCTTTATATATCTAGAAAATCTAACTAACATGACTACAAGCTTGACTATATTGATGATTATCCATTAACCTATATTTCTTAATTATACATTACATTTTTAAATGAACTACACAATCACAATACCTTAATCAAGATCAGAAATACATATACATATAACAAAATTGACTGTAAAATCCACACCAATGTAAATTACTCATACCTATATCATTTCCCCCTTTAAATGTAAAAGAACATTTATAAACAATATTTTGGGAACATGGGCACAGTTTTTTCTCTCCAAACTGCTTCCTGCTGAATGGGGACGCTGTTAATCAGATTTTTTTGTTTTCTATTATCAAAGATAGGGTGAGAAATTCATGGTGTTCCACCCACATCCCATAGGCCACAACCACTTCCTGATGTTGTTGACCCTCCTCCCCTGCTGCCCTGTCTTACAATAGGGGGAACAGTGAAACAGCATTCTTAGTGAGCACATGAGAGCCTTCAGTGGATAATAATGGGAATACTGGGTGAGCAGCCAGTCTAAGAAGATTCAGAGAAGTAGAAGGAATGTTTGGAGAACAGCTGCCTAAGATATTACCTTAATTCTCTTGAATGTGATTGTCATTTATTCTTTTATCTGACCTTGTCTCTGTGTAGCTCAAGCGTTCAATTTTTTCTTCTTTTTTATGAGACCCCCTGATACCTTTTTAATTAATCTCGGGGCATTTATCAGCGTCTCTAGCATGATTGTGCTAACACTTTAAAATAAAATGCCCAGTCTTTTTGATTTCACTTCCAAAGCTATGGGTCAGAGCTTCCTCATTTTATTTGCTGTACCCCATTATAACAATACACATGCCTGCCTCGTATACCCATGTTTCCTAGAATACCAACATAGTTTAGTCATAGTATTTTTTTCAGTTTTAGGGCCTTTTATCCCATGAACCCTCAGCAACGCTGACAACAGCTTTGAAGTCAGTTTTGTTCTTTGGACTTTCAGAAAGCTCTATACTCTCTCTGGAAGTCTCAAATGCTTTCAGCAGTGGTCTTCACTGGAGGTCACTAAGGTAGGTCTTCATGTCAGGTGCTTTCTAGGTTAAGTGCATAGCTGTTGATGTACTTTAATCACACGCCCTTGACTGAATGTTTTTGAATCATCAGGGGACCCATGCAAGGTTCAAATGGAGGATTTTCCCTCTAGTCATTGTTACTATTCTAGGATGGCTGATGGTCAAGGGAGGACTGATGTGATGCTTTGGACAAGAGCTCTGAATTAGTAATTATCTTTATAAGTAGGGCAACTATTGGGTGGAAAGTCATGATTCTGGAAAGAGAATGGGGACCTGGGCAGCACTTGTCAAATGCTGACATTCCACACCTGATGGTGTATTTCTTCCACGTCTCAGAGACATTTGAAGTCATGTCAATCATCAGGGCATTTCTAGACTCTGATGCCCAGTTCTTGTGTGCTATATCATAGGACATTGCCCCTAGTACTATTTTTTTGAGCAGAAAGTTATTTATTCTTCACCACCTGCCTCTTAAAACTGGCAAAACTGAATTACCAGGAAACTTTAGCGTCAGAAATAATGGTTGGTGACTTTGTAATATGTAGTCATCTGTACCAATGGAGAGTATCAAAGAGATTTTGTGAAGCCACTGATGAGTCTTTATGAATATTTTATTTTTGTTTTAGTTATTCCATTTTAATTTTTGGGTGGTGCTAAAGATGCAGGGTCTTAGACATGGCACACAAATCTGTCGGCAAGTTATGCCCCTAGTTGTCCAATAAATCACCGTATATTTTCTAAAACATTGAATGCCTTGGCCTCCTCCTCTTCTGAACTTAAAATGTGTTTTGTTGTACACGTTATATCATTATAATTGATTTATATAATTAACCTGGAAGAAAAAGAAGGTGAGTAATTTCAGAGCCATCGGGATATGTATTTAATCCATCTTAGTGACTTTATTTAGTAAAAACAGGTCTTCCAAATACAGAGAGATGAATCACTTCACAGGTTTTCTTAATTGCGTTTACTCTTGAGTGCAGTTAAAAGCAACAGAATCAAACTGTTCAGTGCTTTAGTTCTCAAATTTTGTGGTAGGACCTGGGTGGAGTCCTGCACTTTAGAAGAAGCTTTTAAAAGAGTCACGCTTTTTATCTTACACCCTCCAAATTACAGACTCATACATATGAGACATTGAAATCTTTAAAAGATAAAGAAGCAAAACAACAACAAAGTTTGATGGAGGAGGGTCATCTGTCTATCTGTAGTTTCATTGGTTAGTTAATAAAGAAAACTGCTTGGCCTGATAGGACAGAAAATTAGGTAGGCGGAGTAGACAGAACAGAATGCTGGGAGGAAGAAGGCAGTGAGCAGAGGATACAGATCTCCTCTCCAAGATGGATGCAGGTTAAGATCCTTCCTGGTAAGCCACCATCTCGTGGTTCTACACAAATTATTAGAAATGGGTTAATCAAGATGTGAGAATTAGCCAGTAAAAGGCTAGAGCTAATGGGCCAAGCAGTGCTTAAAAGGATACAGTTTCCATGTAATTATTTTGGGTAAAGCTAGCCGTGCGGGAGCTGGGTGGGAACTCAGCATGTTGCTCCTCCCTACAAAAGTTAATCCCCCAGATAATGTGAGAATGTAGTCAGAATAGAATTGAACATTTTTATGTATTTATGAAACATTATTTAAATTTAAGCAATCAGTTTTCATGAAGTTTAACACTGTTCAATGTGGAAGTTTTACATTGGTTGCTTAGTAGAGGGTTACGTAAATTATACTTATGGTAGCCATGATAAATATTGATAGTTTACTTAATATTGTCTCTTCTACAATTATGGCTTTTAGAACAAGAAATAGTCATATCCCAGAGTAAAGGCTGGAAAAGGAAGCAGTAAGATTTAATGTGTTGCTTAATTATTATGATCATTATTTAATAATTGGTTCTCCAGATGACAATGATAACATTCCCTCAACACCCATTTTCTTTCTTTTTTAATAAAAAACTTTCAAATGCTAGCTAGGAGCATATGTTACTAAGGAAAAAACACAAAAATTCCAAAGCCTTATTCACAGTTTGCATGATCATATAATTAAATTCCAAACAGCGTTAGAAGATCAGAAGTGGTGTAGGTTCTTTTTCAGAAAGGACTCTTAAAACAAAGGTACATTCACTTTTATGCTTTCCTCTTCTCTTTGCCTCCATCAAGACAATTTGAAGAAAGAAAAGAGGTTATTTCCATCTCTAAGGTTATTGCCAGTAGTTGGAATAGTCTGGTTTCTTCAGAACTGTAGAGTCATCATAATAATTTAGTTTCACAAGAGAAAAGACAATTTGTAATTTGAATTCTAATTGGTATTAATAATAAAAACCTAGAGTCCGATATTGGGGCAAATGCTAACAGATCAGAGAAGTAAAGGAGTCAGCCACTAGAGAGATGTATTACCTCTACTGAATCCTCAGATCGAAGTGGGCAAGATCCTGTTTCTATGAATCCTCAGACTGGTTGATTGCCTTGAGCTTCTGTTACCTTCCACCTTATATTCCTCTCTCTGCCCAGTCATATCCCTTCCCTCCCTAGGGCTGTGATTAAAGGTGTGTGACTACCAAGTACTTGAATTAAATGTGTGAACCATCCCCGCCTGACTCTGTTTCTCTTTTAGGCTGGATCAATCTTGTGTAGCCCAGGATGGGGCCTTAAACTCACAGAGATCCATTTGCCTCTGCCTTCTGAGTGCTGGGGTTAAATTTGTGTATCAGTACTGCCTGGCTCTATGGCTAACTAGTGGCTAGCTCTGCACTCTGATCTTCAGGCAAGCTTTATTTGTTAGAACACAAACAAAATATCACTACAACAGTTCTTTCTTGCTTCAGCCACACTAAGTGCATCCTGACTCATAAACTGAACTCATCATTCCTTGTATTGTAATTAGAAGAGTCTCCCTGCGTATATAAGTACACTTGGGAAACTATTAGCTCTAAGAAAGCCTATACTGTGTTGATGAAAATCTCTTGTATGTATCCTTTACCAACACTCTGTGTCTTTTGATATATTTTGGTTTTACTGGTTGTCTTGAGATGTCCTCTTTGCTGTCTTGAAGGGTTATGACTAAACCAATAGCAGAATATCTGATAAAATATGCTGCCTCAAGCATCAAAACTTCTGTAAGACTCTCAGATGTTACATCCTCAAGGTCCATGATTCAATTGGGTTCTGAACACTATTCATGAAGACTAAGTTTATCAATGGACTGGATTTATGTTACATATCAATTCAAATGATTTTAACAACAAAGTTAGTTTGGAGTTATTACATTGGACCATGTATTCAAAAATTGTACAGGCATTTTGAGAAAAAGAAAAATTGTACTGAAATCAGAAATACACATTTGTGACCTACACTGACTCAGTTAAAAATAGTTAAAAATAATGAAATTATCCAAAGGTCTTTAACAGGAAAAAAATTAACTCTCAGCGCGTTCTTAGGTCAATATTCATTACTGCTGCATAGAAATCAAGAACCTGAGGTATGGGATGGGTATACTGGGAGAGAGAAGGGGGAAGAGGAGTCCTCTTACTACATTCAAAGATTTTATTTTTTGAATGTGTAGACTCTTTTTCACTGGCTACTGTGAACTTTGGAAGAAACCATGGTCTCAATTCATGTACAAACATCAGAAGAACTCATGTACAGCAGAAAATGTGATCTCTGATTCTATAAAAATACAGTGAATAGACCGGGCTGTGGTGGTGCACGTCTTTCATCCCAACACTTAGGAGGCAGAGACAGGTGAAGTTCTGTGCATTTGAGGCCAGCCAGATCTACAGAGCAAGTTCCATCTCAGCTTCCACAGCTACAGAAAAGCCCTGTCTCAACATGCCCCACCCCCACCCCCCAAAAAGATACTGGGAAAAGAAGATATTCACAAAGGAAGAAAGTATGTTAAAAATTTGACACTCAGCTCATAGAAAGGATGCTTTAGACATAATTCAAAGCATCAGTGGAACTGTATGTCACCCTCAGAAGGCTGGACACAATAGCATGAATGAAGATGCACAGTGGTCTTTGTTTAAGTGGAGTAAGGCCATGGGCAGACTTTGCATGATGAAAGACAATAAAAATTATAAATGCTTTTACTGTTGGTTGAAGTTCTAAGTAACTAGTCAAATTACATTGATGATTAAGTATTCACAGCTTTGACTAACTCAAGTCAGTGAGCAATGCAAACACAGTTTATTGGTGAGAATATTTGGAAGACAGGAGGAGATATTTCCCCAACATGACTTAGACATATCTTTATGCTTTACAGATATGTAGTAAATTATGCTACTCTTCCAACTTATAGGTCCTAAAAGTGAGAGCCATGATTAATTTGATTGGAAATTTGGCTCTGAAGTAAAAAATTGTCTCGAAAATATATGGAAATAATGAAGTTTCTATTCTAAGAAATAATCTCCCCAAAGTAATCCTATCATTATGGGGACTAGGGAAGCAAAATTTTGATGATATTTCCCCCAAGACTCCCAAGAATAGAGAATGTCTATGATAATGGAAAAATTTCAGGTTAAAATTATCAAATAAAGAACAGATGGGGTCAGGGGACTAGAGAAGAAATACAAAATTCCTAACTAAATTTTAGACTTTATTTTATTGAAATGATCAGAAATATTTATTGTTAATATTTTAATAAGAGAATAAGATAATTATATCAATTCTTTAAGTCATAGGTACTAAAAGCCTGATTTCAGACCATAATTTAGCTCAACTGTCTTTTACTAAATCCTTTATTTATTTTTCTTCCTTTTTATTTATATGCATAATCAAAGATTATTTGCAATGACAACCATTTCATTTTTCAAAAGAGACAAACATTAGCAGTAATAAATATAAAACAGATGTACAACTGATTTTATTTGCATTTTGTGAACAAATGAATAGGAAATCTTAGCACCATTTAACCCTTTAAAATCTATTTAATGTGCTTTTTCAAGTCCAAACAAATTTGAAAATGCACACACTCTGCGTACGTGAGTTTGTGTGGATGTATGCTTTATATGTATGTATTGTTGTATGTACATATGTATGTATGTATGCACATGGTGTGGTGGCCAGGAGTTAATGTTACATGTCTTCCTCAATCATTCTTCATCTTTTTTTTTTCAGAGTCTTTTACTAAACTCAGAAATCAGTGATTTAGTTATATTGGTTGGCCAGAATTCCTCAGAGATCCTACTGTCTCTGCTAACACAGTCTAAAATTACACATAGTTGTGGCAGTACCAGACTTGTCATGTAAGTACAAAGTATTTAAACTCAGGTCCTCATGCCTACTGTAAGCATTTTACTGACTAAGCCATCTCCCTAGCTCTTCATGCTATGTTTTCAAAGCTTAGATGTTGAATGTTTTTTAATCTGTCATTTTACCTTGCCTATAATTTAAAGCAATATATTAGAGTGTCCCCCCAGGAATACTTCAAGTTGATTAAGTAAAACTTGCAAGAGTTACTCTTATAATTGAAGAGTCTAAACGATTTGTGGAAACATTGAAATATGTTCAGACAATTGTTTCCATTGTTTGCCTCTCATTAAAATGCAGAGTGAACAAGGGGAATTTTCTCTGTAATTTATTTTCTTCAAACAACAGAAATAAAGCTACACTGCCAAGCTTTTCTTGAGGAGGTAGAGATTTAAAACTCATGAAAGGACTCTCTTAAGAATGATTGATAGGTACATGGTTTTTCTGTTCTTATCCAGTTGTTGTAAACTGGGCATAGTGCACACATCTGTAATCCCAACACATTGGAGGTGGATGCTGGAGTATCTGGAAGTGAGGCTAATGATCTGCAATTTAACATTAAACAAATCCAACAAACAAATATAAAAAATGAGGGAAACTGAGTCTTGAATCAAGAGCAAAATAGCTGTTTATAATTGAGAGTCACTATTATGGCATTTTAGCACATTTAAAATGAGTATTTATACATGTTTTCTCTTTTTATTTCTTCAATTATAAATCCACAGGCCAAGGTTAACATTATATAATCTAATAAGCTTTTTATTTAACTTTTACTCATTATTCTTACCCTGCCTACTAAATGTTAGCCATTTGTATTTTTTCTCTCATCAATTTCCTATGTTTACTTTCAGTTGTCCACTGAGATCTTAGTTTATTTCTAATTAAAAATTTAATTACTCAGGTAACCTTTTTCTCAGAATGAAAAAGATGTGTAAATGACCAGAGTGATCCAACCTGCTGTAGTCTGAAGGAATTTATCTCTTCAAGTAGACGCAGTTCTGCAAATGTTCTTTCTCCCAAGTTTTCCATGGTTTTATACAAGGTAAATTTCCTAGTTAGTTATTTAAGACCTGTTTCATATTAACTGTCCAGTATTTGAAGCATGGAAAATTCTTGCTATGTAAATATATGAAATGTTCCAAGTTTGTGATTTTTTGTAATTTTGATTTTTTGATATTTTCAATTTAATTTGTTCCTTCACAATATTATCTTAGTATAGATTAACTTCAAATTCTTCCTGTGTTAACATTTTGTTTTATTCCTTTCTCTTTATACATCACAGATTCAGTGGCTAAATTAATATTAGTATTGAAACTTCTTCCTTTGGGTTAGTAAATCTACTATTTTTTCCTATTAGTTCAAAAAATGACATAATATAGTTAGGTTGTTACTATTTTTTGGGGGGTAGCCCAGCTTTATTTGGCAGTATGTTCTCCCTCTATTTTGTCTATTATGTCTTTGAACATAAAAAAAACCCAAAACAAAACAGGAGACCTAAAACGATCCTGAATAATCACAGAGCTGCTGGAAGTCTCACCATACCTGATTTACAATTTGTACCACTATAGCAATAAAAAGAGTGTGGTATTGGCATAAAAACAGATGTGCTGGTCAATGGAATTAAAGGCCCAAACATAAATCCACACACCTATTTTTGATAAGGAAGTCAGAAATACACACTGGAAGAAAGACAACATCTTCAACAAATAGTCTTGGTCAAAGTGGACATAGGTGTGTAGAATAATACAAATAGATCCATGCTTTTCACCTTGCATAAAATTCTACTCCACATACATATAAAAAAAGACTCAACAGAAAACTAGATACAATGAACCTGATAGAAAAGAAAGTTCTGAATAACATTTTCCCCTTCGCTCGGTGAAAAACTTTCAGAGCAGAACACCATTAGCACAGGCACTAAGACTAACAATTTATAAATGGGAGCTCATAAAACTGAAAAGCTTCTGTAGGGCAGAGGACATCATTATTCAGACAAAACAGTAGTCTACAGAATGGGGCAAATTTTTTAACAACTCTACATCCTCTGGAGGACTAATATCCAAAATCTATGAAGAACTCAAGAGAGTAGATATCAAGAAAACACATGGCCTAATTTAAAAAATGGGGTACATATCTAAACAGAATTCTCAATAGAAGAAACTCAAATTTCAAAGAAACACTTAAATAATGTAAAGGATCTTTAGCCATTAAAGAAATGAAAATCAAAAATTCTTTGAGATTCCATCTTATTTACTGTCAACATAACTGACAGTTCCTGTTGGTGAGGATGCAGGTAACATTCATCCGTTGCTGTTGGGAATGTAAACTTGTACAACCATTGTTGTATGACTGTTTCTCAGAGAGCTGGGAATGAATCTACCTCAAGACACAGTTTTACCACTCTTGGGCATATACTCAAATACCATTTAATCCTACCACAAAGACATCTAATCTACTATAGTCATTGCTGTCCTAGTCATAATAGCCAGAAATTGGAAACAAATAAGATGTCCCTCAACAGAAAAATGGATAATGAAAATGTGGTACATTTATACAATGGAGTATTACTCAGCTATTAAAAGATGACAACAAGAAATTTGTAGGCAAGTAGATAAAACTAGAGAAAAGGTCATCACAAGTAAGGTAACCCACACTCAAAAAGATAAATATGGTATGTATTCACTTATCTGAGGAGGTTAGCTATTAAATAAATGAAAATAAAAATATAATCCAAAGACTCAGAGAAGTTAGTTATAGAGAAAGGGATTAAGGGAGATACATGGACATTCCCAGGAGAGAAAAATAGATTTCATGGGCAGACTGAGACCTGGGGATAAGAACTAGAATATAAGGTGGGAAAGGGGAGGAAAGATGGGGCTCAGGGTGAATACAAGAGAGATAGCTAAAATTGAGGGGCATTGAGGGTTGGTTATGGATACCTAGTGCAGTGGGATCTTTCAAAACTATGTGAAAACAATTCTAATGAAGTTTCCAAATAATAAGGGAGATGGAGCCCCAATTGGCCATCTCTTAATTTCCAGTACTGGATTACCTCCAACTGAGTTGTTGGTAAAAAAAAAAAAAGTTACCATGGAAATTCTCAAACAACTCTAACTGTTGCCAAGACAATGGGTTGCTCGCCAAAACTTACAGCAAGACCTCTTTCCTGAAGACAGCACTTACACTACTCATAAAACATCAAGAGGCTTAGCTTGTGCCAACATAGACCCTTCACCTCTACCTGCCTTTGGTATAGGAAAGTATTCTTCAGGCTACAAAAGAGAAACTTAAACACCAGCCATCCAAACCTTTGATCTATAATCTGTCCTGCTTCCAAAACTTGCTTGGGTCATGGTAGCACAAAACTTTTGCAATTAAATAACCAATATCTGAATTGACTCAAGGCTCACTCCACGAGATGAAACCAGTATCTGACAGTACTTTTGTGACCAAGAGCCGGAGACTAGATAGCTCAGAGACCTAAGACAAACAAAATACTTCTAAAAACAAAAATACAGTAATAATAAAATGACTTATAATGTTATTCTGATATCCTCAGGCATCAATACCTTATTCAGCCATCTACAAAGAAGCTTCCTTCTGTAGTAGATGGAAATAAATACAGAGACTCACAGCCAGACATCATGTATCACAAATTGATGTTGATGTATTTGAAGAGGTTCACTGGAGTTTTGTTTGGTGTTCATAATATTTTCTATTTCTAATAGAGAATGTTATACATCTAAAATTTAATAATGTACAATGTAAATGTTAGGGTTTTTCCTAATGCATAATCTAGCCATGACATTCTTTGTGGAATGTGATTTTATATCTGTTTTTACTTTTTATAGATTAAATTTGTGTAACCAATTTAGTGTGATATATCCCCTTTCAGCTTTAATGCATGGAATATATTTAATTTGGGGTACTTTAGCATTAATTTTCTATAGAGCTTTCTGCTTCTGCTTTTCTTATAAGTCATTATAAGCTGTATTTTTTAACTGATAGCCCCTTCTTTCCCTCTCTCCTTCTTCCTCCCTCCCTCTCACATTTTCTCTCTCTTCTTCCTTTTAACCCCTCTCCTTCTTTTCGTCTCTCTTTTCTGCATAAGTTAATTTAGGATCCAAAATTAAGTGATAGAAAAGAAAATAAATAAGAAACCAAATGCATAGCCTTTGGTGCTTTAGTATATGGTGTTTAAGTGGTTATATGATTACCACTTGTGTTAACTCTCCCTGTCTATCTTCTTTTTGTGATTATAATTCTCATTTGATTTGCAGAGTTGTTGAATGTTTATGTGAAATACATTCAGGACTCCTAGCAGAGCATCAGCTCTCAGGGAAGATAAGCAAGGCATCAAAGGCAAGCATCTTAGCTAGGGTTTTATTGCTGTGACTAGATACTATAACTACAGCAATTTCTAATAAGGAAAACAATTAGTTGTGGCTGACGTACAGTTTCAGAGGCTTGATCCATTATCATGGTAGGAAGCATGGTTTTGTGCAGGCAGACACGGTGCTGAAGAAAAAGCAGATACACATCTGTATCTGCTATCAGGCATCGGGAAGAGAGAGTGACACTGGGCCGGGCTTGAGCTGTTGAACCTTCAAAGTCACCCCCAGTGATACACTTCCTCTGACAAGGCCACACCTACTCTAACAAGAACACACCTCCTAAGAGTGCTGGCCCCTATGCACCTATGTGGGACATTTTTATTAAAGCAACCAGAATAGGCAGCAGTGTAACGGTAGCTTTAGAAGCTGCCATCTGGGACCAAACACCAGTTCAAAGACTTCCCAGCTATCTGTATTTGAATAATTTAATGAATTTTTCACCATTAACGCTATTCCTCAAAAATGAACCAAGAATAGCATCTACTTCATAAATAATTTTACATAATAAATGGGAAAATGAGAACCAAACATAGAGTGAGAGTTAAGTAAATATTTGCTATTTTTATTTTTTTCAGATTCCTAAATCTTGTTGTTTTTGCTCTAGTGGTTATGAAACAGGTGTTTGTCTTGCTTTTAACTCCACTGACAATTATCTTTGATGTTTTTCAAGCACAGCACAATCTATATTTTTCCAATGATTAATAAATAACAGAATAACCTGCTACTCTTCCCTGGATAAAATTCAGTTACAGAACATTTTTAACAAATATTTACATTTTTACCATTTTGTTAATGATTTTAAATTATTTCTTCATGCATGTATGTGCATATACATATATGTACATGTTTGTGAATATGTATATACACACAAACATTAATATATTATATATATTAATATGTGGTGGTTGAAGGACAACCTTGGCCCCATACCTCATAACTAGACAGATGATTGGATGTAGGGTACTCTCTCAGTCCCTACCCATCTCTGTAGATATTTCTTCTACAATTTATTCTTTTGGAGAAAAAATATGGCACTAATATGATACTTTTATTGTTTAAAATCAAACATGTATGATGAATATATTGGCAGTATGGAAAAATTAACTTTTACAACCAAATGAAATACTACCTGCATGGCAGGGCAAGGCAAGGTAGACAGGAAGAGGCAAACATTTTATTGTTTTATTGCTGTTCCTCTAACTTCAAACTAGTGGTAGGGAGTTGGGCAGTTGGTATAAGGTATGACATTTATTTTCCTACCTATTCTAATCAAAGCTGGTCATGCTGTCCTGTTTTAGAGAGCAACATTAATGCTTCCTATTCTATGCCTACTCATTTTGTACATACAGAAATCTCTTACAAGCTGTGTAAATTGTCATTATCTATAATTTATAAAGTTTGTCATGTAGGAAACTTTCTCTTATTTGCATGTGATCCTGTGTGCTTGTGTGTTTGCACATGCTTGTATGTGCATATGTGTGTGTGTTGATGCTATAGGATTCAATTCCAGACCAACTATATGGCTTGAGTTGTGTTCAGTCACTATAGTAGTCTGACTGTCTGCTAGGTAGCTCCATTCCATCAGTTCCATCATAGATCATCTTAGTGATACTATCAAGTTCATAGACTTCAATTTGAAGCAATTTATATGCTTCACTGAAGCCTTTGCCCTGGAACTGATCACTCTGTGAATGTTGTAAGGAGGACTTTATATGAATGTCTCTGAGGTGCTTTGATGTCATCCTAATGTTGGAGACTGAAATAATTAAATTATCAATCTTAATTACCCCCCCCCCCAAATTTCAAGCACTCAATTTCCCTGTCTCTGCTTAGGTAATTCCCATTCGAGAGTTTATGGAGAACAGCTGGTTCTATTGTAGCAGCAAATACCAGAAACACTTTCCCAAGCAAGTTTGCTTGCCCATGTGAAATGCTCAGCCTGGAGCTGAATGCACGCACAGATACCTTGAAACTAGCAGCTCTTAAAATCCAGAGCTTGCCAGGGAGAGTGTTGCTTCACACTTGAGAGGATACTAGGTTGCCTAAGTCTCACTCTGGCTACCAAACAGAGATGAACTGGCACATGGGGTGTGCTAAGTTTGCTTACCTTACCTTTAAAAGCTGGAAAACAGAACATTTTGATTTGTCCCCTTCCTCTATCTTGTGTTTTCCCTGCAAACACCACATCTGGGTATTATTGACCATCTTTTTTTGTTTAGTATCACACTACAAAAACACTAGTATGTACAAATAAGTCAATGTATTCACAACTTAACCAGTATAAAAATGTTCAGTAAGAAAGGTAAAGAACAATAAGAAATCATAACTGGGGTGTGCATTGATCTTTATACCAAGCAGTAGAAGCTCACAGAAGCAGAATTAGGATGCTGAACATATCCCCTTGTATAACCACATTCCTTACTTTCATCTGTGAAGAAGTGGATCATTACCATCTCTACATAAAACTTGTTATGTTATCAAGTTACTATTTCCTCTCTCTATTCTTTCTTGTTTTCTTTTAAGTATTATACTTTCCGTTGAGCTCTCCAATGTGTTTATTCAAAGTCCTGTCAGAAGATGATATGATTCTGTACCAGACAACTCATTTTTCTAGCTTCTCCAGTCCTCTTTTAAGATTCATGATCCTTAGTCCCTGGATCATTGGGCTACCGGCGGCACTGTTTAGTTGCTGAGTAATTCCATCTGGACGGGTGAGTGTGTGCTATCCAGGGGCGGACTGTCCCGGAAGAGAGCACAAACCCACCTCCCCCAGCTCCTTCTGCAGGGCTGTCTTTCTTTCGCACGACCCAGCCCCCCAGCCCCCCTCCCCAACCCTGCCCTGCTGTATGCTAGGACCAGTGCTCAAGAACCGTTTTAAGCTCCTACACTAAGGCTACCCACCAAGAGCTGTGAGTGCCTGCCTACCGGGCAGGCCTCAGGGTCCCCTGTAAGGGAGCCCGCGCACCTCCAGCTCCTGCGCCAGGCTTCCGGTACTCTTCTGGATATCGCCCCCCCTCCTTGCTCCGTTCATCCTTTTGCCCCCGGATCATTGGGCTACCTAACGGCCCTGTTTAGTTGCTGAGGAATCTCATCTGGACGGGAACGGTTCCTGCTTCTACACTGAAGAGATACACCCAGAGTCAATCACAGGAGAGACTGGACCAAGACACCAGGCCTCTCCTGGCTCCATTTGAAGGAAGAGATGGGAAGGCGCCAAGGCAAGAATTCCTCCTACAACCTGAAAGGCAACATGACACCACCTGAATCCAGGGATCCCGAAATAAGAAGAATTGTACACCCTACTCCAGAAGAAATAGAAGAAATCGACTCAAAAGTGAACTATATGAAAATAATAGAGGACCTTAAACAGGAGGTGAAAAACTGCCATAAACAATTAGAGATTACAAACAAAAAGGTAGAGGAAATGAATAAATCGCTCAAAGACATGCAAGAAAACCAAGAGAAACAAGAAAAAGCAATCAAACAGGTTAGGGAAGCGGTTCAAGACTTGAAGAATGAGATGGAAGCAATGAAGAAAACACAAACTGAGGGAAGAATGGAGATGGAAAATCTGGGTAAACGAACAGGAACTACAGAGACAAGTACTACCAACAGATTACAAGAGATAGAAGAAAGAATGTCAGACACTGAAGATACCATAGAGAAAATAAACACACTGATCAAAGAAAACAGCAAAACCAACAAATCCTCATCACAAAACATTCAGGAAATCTGGGACACAATAAAAAGACCAAACTTAAGAATAATTGGGATAGAAGAAGGAGAAGAAGTACAGCTCAACGGTCCAGAAAATATATTTAATAAAATTATAGAAGAAAACTTTCCCAACCTAAAGAAAGATATTCCTTTGAAGGTTCAAGAAGCATACAGAACACCGAATAGACTGGACCAAAAAAAAAAAAAAAAAACATCTCCTCGTCATTTAATAATCAAAACACAAAACATACAGAATAAAGAAAGAATATTAAGAGCTGCAAAGGAAAAGGGTCAAGTTACTTATAAGGGTAAACCTATCAGACTTACACCTGACTTCTCTATGGAAACCATGAAAGCCAGAAGGTCCTGGATAGATGTACTTCAGAAGCTTAGAGACCATGGATGCAAGCCCAGACTACTATACCCAGCCAAGCTTTCATTCACTATAAATGGAGAAATCAAAATTTTCCAGGATAAAAACAAATTTAAACAATACGTTATCACAAATCCAGCCTTACAGAGAGTAATAGAAGGAAAATCACAAACCAAGGAGTCCAACAATGACCACAATAACTCAAACATCTAGAGACCCTTCACCAGAACAACTCAAAGAAAACACACAAACTCTACTACTAAAAAAGTGACCGGAGTTAACAACCACTGGTCATTAATATCACTTAATGTCAATGGACTCAACTCACCTATAAAAAGGCACAGGCTAAAAGGTTGGATACGAAAACAGGATCCAACATTCTGCTGTTTACAAGAAACACACCTCAACCACAAAGACAGGCACCTACTCAGAGTAAAGGGCTGGGAAAAGGCTTATCAAGCAAACGGACCTAAGAAACAAGCAGGTGTGGCCATACTAATTTCTAACAAAGTTGACTTCAAACTTAAATCAATCAGAAGAGATGGAGAGGGACATTTTATACTCATAACAGGAACAATTCATCAGGAAGAAGTCTTAATCCTGAATATCTATGCTCCTAATATAAAAGCACCCACGTACGTAAAAGAAACATTACTAAAACTCAAGACAGCCATCAAACCGCACACACTAATAGTAGGAGACTTCAACACTCCTCTCTCACCAATGGACAGGTCAATCAGACAGAAACCTAACAGAGAAATTAGAGAATTATTGGAGGTAATGAAGCAAATGGACTTAACAGACATCTATAGATTATTCCACCCAAAGAGGAAAGAATATACCTTCTTCTCTGCAGCTCATGGAACCTTCTCGAAAATTGACCACATACTCGGTAACAAAGCTAACTTACACAGTTACAAAAAATATTAGTAACCACCTGTGTCTTATCAGATCACCATGGATTAAAGTTAGAATTCAACAACAATGCTACCCCCAGAAAGCCTACAAACTCATGGAAACTGAACAGTCAACTACTGAACCATACCTGGATTAAGAAAGAAATTAAGAAAGAAATTAAAGTCTTCCTGGAATTCAATGAAAATAAAGAAACAACATACTCAAACTTATGGGACACTATGAAAGCAGTGCTAAGAGGAAAGTTCATAGCACTAAGTGCCCACTTAAAGAAAACAGAGAAAGCACATATTGGAGACTTAACAGTCTACCTGAAAGCTCTTGAAAAAAAAAGAAGCAGACTCACTTAGGAGGAGTAGAAGACTGGAATTGATCAAACTGAGGGCTGAAATCAACAAAATAGAAACACAGAAAACAATCCAAAGAATCAATGAAACCAAAAGCTGGTTCCTGGAGAAAATCAACAAGATTGAGAAACCCCTATCCAAACTAATCAAACTACAGAGAGAGAACATGAAAATAAATAAGATCAGAAATGAAAATGGGGACATAACCACAGACACAGAGGAAATTCACAGAGTCATTAGTTCTTACTACAAAAGCCTGTATGCCACAAAACTGGAAAATGTAAAAGAAATGGACACTTTTTTAGATAAATACCATATACCAAAGTTAAACCAGGACCAGGTGAACAACCTAAATAGACCTGTTAGTCGTGAAGAATTAGAAGCTGTTATCAAAAACCTCCCTACCAAAAAAAGCCCAGGATCAGATGGTTTCAATGCGGAATTCTACCAGAACTTCCAAGAAGACCTAATACCTATACTCCTTAATGTAGTCCACAATATAGAAACAGAAGGGTCATTACCAAATTCCTTTTATGAAGCTACAGTCACTCTGATACCAAAACCACACAAAGACTCAACCAGGAAAGAGAATTACAGGCCAATCTCACTCATGAATATTGACGCAAAAATCCTCAACAAAATACTGGCAAACCGAATCCAAGAACACATCTGAAAAATTATCCATTATGATCAAGTAGGCTTCATTCCTGAGATGCAGGGATGGTTCAACATACGAAAATCTATCAATGTAATCCAGCATATAAATAAACTGAGAGAAAAAAACCATATGATCATTTCATTAGATGCTGAAAAAGCATTTGACAAAATTCAACATCCATTTATGTTAAAAGTCTTGGAGAGATTAGGGATACAAGGGTCATACCTAAATATAATAAAAGCGATATATAGGAAGCCCACAGCAACCATCAAATTAAACGGAGAGAAACTCAAAGCCATCCCGCTTAACTCAGGAACTCGACAAGGCTGTCCACTCTTGCCATACCTCTTCAATATAGTGCTTGAATGTCTAGCAATAGCAATAAGACAACATAAGGGGATCAAGGTGATTCAAATTGGAAAGGAAGAAATGAAACCTTCGTTATTTGCAGATGATATGATAGTGTACATAAGCGACCACCAAAACTCCACCAAAAAACTTTTACAGCTGATAAACAGCTTTAGTAATGTGGCAGGATACAAGATCAACTCCAAAAAATCAGTCGCCTTCTTATACACAAAGGATATGGAAGCAGAGAGGGAAATCAGAGAAGCTTCACCATTCACAATAGCCACAAACAGCATAAAATATCTTGGGGTAAATCTAACCAAGAAAGTTAAAGATCTATTTGACAAGAACTTTAAGGCATTGAAGAAAGAAATTGAAGAGGATACCAAAAAATGGATGGACCTCCCTTGCTCTTGGATTGGGAGGATCAACATAGTAAAAATGGCAATTCTACCAAAGGCAATTTATAGATTCAGTGCAATCCCCATCAAGATCCCATCAAAATTCTTCACAGATCTGGAGAGGACAATAATCAACTTTATATGGAAAAACAAAAAACCCAGGATAGCCAAAACAATCCTATACAATAAAGGATCTTCTGGAGGCATTACCATCCCTGACTTCAAACTCTATTACAGAGCTACAGTAATGAAAACAGTGTGGTACTGGCATAAAAACAGAGAAGTCGACCAATGGAATCGTATAGAAGACACGGATTTTATCCCACAAACCTATGAACACCTCATTTTCGATAAAGGAGCTAAAAGTATACAATGGAAGAAAGAAAGCATCTTCAACAAATGGTGCTGGCACAACTGGATGTCAACCTGTAGAAGAATGAAAATAGACCCATATCTATCACCGTGCACAAAACTCAAGTCCAAATGGATTAAAGACCTCAATATCAGCCCGAACACACTGAACCTGATAGAAGAGAAAGTGGGAAATACCCTACAACAGATGGGCACAGGAGATCGCTTCCTATGTATAACCCCAGAAGCACAGACATTAAGGGCAACATTGAATAAATGGGACCTACTTAAACTGAGAAGCTTCTGTAAAGCAAAGGACACTGTCACTAAGACTCAAAGGCAACCTCCTAACTGGGTGAAGATCTTCACCAACCCCGCAACAAACAAAGGTCTGATCTCCAAAATATATAGAGAACTCAAGAAACTAGACTTTAAAATGCTAATTAACCCAATTAAAAAATGGGGCACTGATCTGAACAGAGAATTCTCAACAGAAGAAGTTCAAATGGCCAAAAGACACTTAAGGTCGTGCTCAACTTCCTTAGCAATCAGGGAAATGCAAATCAAAACAACTTTGAGATATCATCTTACACCTGTCATAATGGCTAAAGTCAAAAACACCAAGGATAGCCTTTGCTGGAGAGGCTGTGGAGGAAGGGGTACCCTCATTCATTGCTGGTGTGAATGCGATCTTGTGCAACCACTGTGGAAGTCAGTGTTTTGGTTTCTCAGGAAATTCAGGATCAACCTACCCCTTGACCCAGCAATACCACTCTTGGGAATATACCCAAGAGATGCTTTATCATATGACAAAAGCATCTGTTCAACTATGTTCATAGCAGTATTATTTGTAATAGCCAGAACCTGGAAACAACCTAGATGCCCTTCAATGGAAGAATGGATGAAGAAAGTATGGAAGTACACACTAGAGTACTATGCTGCGGTAAAAAACTATGACTTCTCGAATTTTGCATGCAAATGGATGGAAATAGAAAACACTATCCTTAGTGAGGTATCCCAGACCCAAAAAGATGAACATGGGATGTACTCACTCATAATTGGTTTTTAGCCATAAATAAGGGTCACGGAGTCTACAATAGGTGAACCTAAAGAAGCTAAGTAAGAAGGTGAACCCAAGGAAAAACACATAGTTATCCTCTTGGTTATGGGAAGTAGACAAAATTGCCGGGGAGAAAATTGGGATCTTGGGGGTGGGGTGGGATGGGGGTAAGGGGGAGATGGGGAGAGAAAAGGTAGAAGGGAAGGAGGGGGGGACTTGGGGAAACAGGAGGATTGGGATAAAGGAAGGTTGGATAGGGGAGCACGGAATCACAATTCTTAGTTAAGGGAGCCACTTTAGGGTGGGCAAGAGACTTGACCCTAGAGGGGCTCCCAGGTGCCCAAGCTGAGGTTCCCAGTTAGTTACTTGGGCAGCTGAGGATAGCGAACCTGAAATGACCCTATCCTAGAGCAATACTGACGAATATCTTGCATATCATCATAGAACCTTCATCTGGTGATGGATGGAGATAGAGACAGAGACCCACACTGGAGCACTGGACTGAGCTCCCAAGGTCCCAATGAGGAGCAGAAGGAGGGAGAACATGAGCAAAGAAGTCGGGACCACGAGGGGTGCACCCACTCACTGAGACAGTGGAGCTGATCTACTGGGAGCTCACCAAGGCCAGCTGGACTGTGACTTTAAAAGCATGGGATAAAACTGGACTCTCTGAACATGGCGAACAATGAGGGCTGATGAGACGCCAAGGACAATGGCACGGGGTTTTGATCCTACTTAATGTGCTGGCTTTGTGGGAGCCTAGCCAGTTTGGATGTTCACCTTCCTAGATATGGACGGAGGGGGGAGGACCTAGGACTTACCACAGGGCAGGGAACCTTGACTTGACTGCTCTTTGGACTGGAGAGGGAGGGGGAAAGGAGTGGGGGGAGGGGAAGAAGGGTGGGAGGAGGGGGAGAAGGGTGGGAGGAGGGGGAGGGAAATGGGAGGCTGGGAGGAGGTGGAAACTTGTTTTTTTTTCTCCTTTTCACAATAAAAAAAACCTAAAAAAAAAAGATTCATAATTTATCAAACACGATGGTATAAACTGTAATCCCAGCACTTAGCTGAGGCATGAAGACTGCTCTGAGAAGTCTCACTTTTCTACATAGACTCAACAATAAAAACAAAACAAAACAAATGAACACTTGAAACAAGCCTCCCAAATTGAAATTCTAGGAATGCTGTGCAGAGGTGAAGGAAGGTCCTGTGTTGACAGCTGTGCTGTGGGCCAGCCTCATACTGACTAATTTGCTTTCTTGATTTAAACTTCACTGTAATTAATAACAGAAGTATAATCTCCATTTCGTGTGTGAAGAAACTGTAATTCAGAGAATTTGTGTATCTTGGTTAATATTAAACAGCGAATGAATTCACGGGCTGAAAATCAGGCTGATCTGATTCTAGAACAAGAGGTCATCCAATGACCTCAACTTATCTCTTTCAATTTAAAGTAGTCCTGAGCAAGAGTCTATAAATTCACATTCTTCCCATATTAAACAGTAGAAGAAAAAAGTGATTAAATCTTATTATGAAACCTTTGTAGAAAACAAATGACCACCTCTCACTGTCTATGTGGTGTGAGTATTCAAGTCCAGCTCTGGGAGGCTCGTCATCCACATAAATTTAAAAAGATCTTCCTACATCCTCCAAGGTTGGAGAGAGTAATTTTCAACTGTGGGAGTAAAGAGATGAGATCAAACTATTATCAGGTGAAGACACATTCAAGCTGGATTTCAAAAATATGTCTGCTTTCAAAAGGCTCCTCTAGAGGAAAATGGGCTATAAATTTCCTAAATAAATAATATTGTTCCATTCCATGTCTGTATCACAAAGAGATTACTGTACTATTCTGGCACTTAGAAAATGAGAAAAGTCAAAACAAATAAACTGCCTAATCCATACTGGATCCTGACAGATTGATTTGGAAATCCTGTTTTCTCCTCTCAGGTGCTGCTGCTGAGAAGGATTGTTCCACATTTTTTTATACTGGCTCTGAAGTCCCTGACTCGTGTTCCTGAGAGTAGAAAAGCATTTTAGTAGTTCTAGAAGTTGTATGACAGAATGCTTTAAAGGAAGCTTTTATCATTCCTTCCTTGAACTGATATTTTGTGTTGCCTCAGAGGTAGGCTTGGATTTATTAACTTTTTAAGATGTGAAATATATTGTAACTGTTTCCATACTCATACACTTTATTATTATTTCATTCTGAATACCTAAAACAAAAGTACTAGCTTTGAAATTACAGAGTTCTAATGATTGGTATCTATCAGCATTCAATTACTCCTGAAGAGAAGCTTGAATTACCCTAGGATTTGAAAAGAACTTGCTGGAAGTTGTTTCCTGACATGGCAAATTAATACTTTAATGTGAATATTTATGACCATGTTTTTAGTTATTTTATTACATTATCCTTAATCAACTGCTTTCTTACAACTTAAAAATGATAACAGGAACTGGGTGGTGGGGATGGCACACGCCTTGAATCCCAGTACTTAGGAGGCTGAAGCAGGCAGATCTCTGTAATTTCAAGGCCAGCCTGATATGCAGAGTGAGTTCGAGAACAATCACAACTACACAGAGAAACACTGTCTCAAAATACAAAAAAAAGAAAGAAAAATGTAGCATGATTAATTAAAACACAAATACAGAAATTGGGGTTCAACCTGAAGGTCAGAAAAGCAAAATAGCTAACCACTGACTTTTACCTCTACCTCAGTCAGAAATGACAATTCTGCCTCCAGAAATCTCAGGATGAAATTGTATGTGAGAGCTGTCTTCTTCTATTTTATATTCCTCTCTAGTTCTGGGATTAACAGCATAGACCGCTACTGCCTGGTTTCTATGGCTACTGGGATTAAAGGTGTGTGTCAGCACTGTCTGTAAAGCTGATCAGTGCAGCTGTTTTACTCTCTGAACTTCAGGCAAGCTTTATTTATTAAAACACAAATGAAATACCACTACAGAAAAAAAAACATGAAAAAGAAAACAACCTGTACTATATTCAACTATTACCTTGTAAAGTAAATGCTATTTTCCACGCACCACCATTAGCAGAACCAATAAGCAAATTCAGCAGTATGCCCATGGTTATGGGTGATATGTGATTAGGACAGTCTGATTAGGTAGTTCATGCTGTAATTCCTTTATAAATCACCAAAGGAAGTGCTGAATTCTCTCTTCAAACTGCAAATGTGTTGCAGATAACTGTGTTGTTCACCTTTCCTTGTTTGCTAACTGAAAAGGATCTCAGATTATGTTTTTCTAGGGGATAAATTGTTATTTTTCAGCAATATTGTCTCTTTATGGGGCCACTGCACTGGTGCTAAATCATAGTTACATCACTAATACTAGTTCAGGGCCGGAAATGATTGAGAAGGGATGAAGTTTCAATTCCTTTCCTCTTTCTCCTAAACAATCAGATAAGTCATGAAGGCCAATAACAATTCCAGCCTACTAATTAATTTCAGTACTATGTGGCATATTAGCTCAGGCTTCTTATTAAGTAACTCATATCTTAAATTAACCCATTTTCATTAATCTATGTATTACCATGAATCTATGGCCTACTGATAAGGTTCTGGAATCTGTCTCCTTTGGCAACTACATGGTGTCTCCCTAACTACACCTACTCTATCTTTATATCTATGTTCAGATTTCTCACCTGGCTTTATTCTGCCCTGCCATAGGCTGAAGCAGCTTCTTTATTCACCAATGGTAATAAAACATATTCACATAATACAGAGAGGAATCATATATCACCTAACCTTTTCTGTCTAAATAAAAAGGAAGGCTTTATTTAACTTTAACATAGTAAAATTACATATATAAAAGGGTTATCAAGCAAGTATTATAGTTACAATATTTAGTCCATTTACATTTGGCAAATTAAGGAAAATACTCTATCATCTATCTTATCTTTGTGAGTCTAAAGTATTATATCTCATTTCTTTTATCATAACTAAGGAAAACTATAACTACCTGTCTTCAACTCTTTCAGGACCCCAGAAGGATATAATATTATCTAAGTAAACAGGGAGTACATTCTAAGCAACTTTAAAAACTCTAGAATTGACAGAGATAGATTGTCGGCTGAACAGCCACAAAAAGTTCTGTAACCTTGGGGCATCCCTCTTCAGCCTACAGGCCCATAGTATCTGACAGACTTTTCCATGAAGCAGGAAATTTGAAAAGCTGTTTTGCCCATTTTTACAGTTTGTCAGCCACCTTCTTCTCTGTCCTTCAGAATGTTTGGCAGACTCTTTTTTTAAAAAAAAATTATTGCTTTATAAATAGTACCAATCAAAATTTCCACTGCCTCCCCTTCTCCCATTTCCCTCCTGCTCTCCCATTCACCCTCTCCTCTCCCCCTCCAATCCTAAGAGAGGGCAGGGTACCCTGCCCCGTGGGAAGTCCAAGGCCCTCTCCATTGTATCCAAGCAATGTGTCCTATCCATCTTGTTGTGGAATATTATTTTAAGATGTGCTACATTTGTTTATGTTGTGAAACACTTATTTAATGATACAAAGATGTGTTGCATTCTTTTATGTTGCTTTTGTTTAACTCTGTGAGATTGTATTACTTTGCCTGTCTAAAACACTTGGTTTGTCTAATGAAGAGCCAAATAGCCAATAATGAAACAGGAGAAATGATAGGCATGGCTGGCAGGCAGAAAGAATAAATAGGAGAAATCTGGGAGCAGGACGTCAAGGAATGAGAAAAGAAAGAGAGAGGATGTCAGTGGCCAGCCACCCAGCTACACAACCAGGCTCAGAGTTAGAAGTAAAGAAAGGTATATGGAATATAGAAAGACGAAAGCCTAGAGGCAATAGGCAGATGGGATAATTTAAGTTAAGAAAAGTTGGCTGAAATAAGTCAAGCTAAGGACAGGCATTCATAAGAAATAATGACTCCGGGTGTATGGATTATTTGGGTGTTGGGTGCTGGGTCCCCCAAAGAGCAAAGAGCCAGAATACTAAAAAAACAAAACAAAACAAAACCAAAAAACAAACAAAACTACTACACCAGCCCCTCACACAGTTATGCGATTTTGACTAGGTTTATAGCAGATCTTATTTTTTGAGACAAGGTCACTTACTGAACCCATTTTTAAAAAGAAAATGATAAAACTTTCCTGTGAAAATATATTCAAAATCTGCAAAATCTGGATACCTCTAGATCCAATGTATCTGCACAGCTCTGGCTGTGATGAGCTACTGCCACCAGTTCTGTGTTGTTTTCTTAAATTTCCTTTGTTAATAGCATTGTTCTCTCTACTGTTCTCACCAGAGCAGCCAGAACAAACCTCATAAAATAGACATCACATAATGTCACCCTCCAGTGAACAGGACAAAAGGCGATGTCCTTATGATGTCTTATGAAGCCCTACAAAATTACTTTCTTTTTCTCTCTCTGAAATCACCTCCCATCATGCTCACCTCACTTATTCTTCCTCAGCCACCTTGACCTCATTGCTCTTTCTTGAACAGATTCCTATTATGTGGCATTTGCACAACGTGCTTTATTTTCTGAGGGTGCATTTTATTAGTACTCACGTGGCTTTCCTTTTTCTTCATTAAAATTACTTCTCACTTCTTCAAAAGGTATAATATCCATGTTATTTTTTTTGCTACCTGCTTTTAATGTAACTGGAAACTTTATTACCTGATTTTTGTGTTGCACTGTTTATTCTTAGTTCATATTCAACAGGATGCAACTGCTACACACAATGAATTATTGGTATGTTAGTAGTTAAGTTGTATTTAGTGCTTTGTTCCACAAACAATATTGAGTAAATACCTAAATGGATGTTTGATCCATGTTTAATGATAGGGAAGATTTCCATCCATTATGAAGTAGAAGAAAAATCCAACAACTTGGAAGATAGGAAAATCTCTGCAGGGTCCGTGAGAAGACTGATCTGGATTATTAATTTGGCTTACGCAGGAAGATAGAATTTTAATTGAGGAATTCCCTCCATTAGATTGACCTGTGGACATTTTATTGATTGTTAACTGTTGTAAAATGTCTCAATTCACTGTGGGTGGTGCTATCCTTGGGCAGGTAGGCTTGAGGTATGTAAGAATGCTAACTTGACCAAGCCAGAATATGGTGTTCCTCTGTGGTCTCTACTTCAGTTCCTGCTTCTAGGTTCCTGACATGAATTCTAACCTTGACTTCCCTTAATGATAAACTTTAACCTGTAAGAAAATAAATCTTTCAGTCTTCATTGCTTTCAGTTATAGTGTATCCAAAACAGAAAGAAAACTGAAACAATCACCATGAAGACATTAGTCTGGGTGCCTATGTCCTGTGTATCTGTTTCATTTCTATCTGATTTGCACCTGGCATCTCTGTGTTCTGTCTGGGAGGTAGTGAGTGCTCCAAAATCCCGATACAACATATCCTGTCCTGAAAATACCCAGAATATTGGTCTTAGTTCTTATTATTCCGTGCTGTCAAACCACATATCAAAAAGAATTCACATCTCTCTTTTGCTTTCAAAACTGCTCATCTTAGATTCATCATTCCTTCCTGGGACAGTTTTTATTGTCTTCTGACTGAGAAGGGGAAATAAAACAAGTGACCACAGAGGTCACCCTGTCATAACATGGATGTCACCATCAGCATTGCTCAGGATAGTTAAAACACCCAGTTTACCCAAGGGCAGTTCATTTCAATTTCTGGATAGATTTTGCTTCTTTTGGTGTTGTGGTATTTCACTCTAACTGTTTCTCTGTTCATTTCTGACTTTTGATGCCCTTGATGCTATTATTTGTTTTGGGTAAAGATAGTGGTGAGGCTGGAGTGATGTTAAATGCTTGTTTTTTACAAGGCAATGAGAATCTTCTTTGATGTGAAGCAGGAATCCTCGGACTGTGAGACTGACTGGGGCCCCAACCTGCCATTTGATTGTTAGCAAGCCATTTCCACCATTGCTTAGAGTTTCATAACTGGTCTGGGGCAATGCTATCTATAGTAGACAACATAAAGATCAAGTAGAGAATGAAGTTGAGCCAGCTAGCATCTTTACTCTTCAAATAAAGTGTGAGGAGTTGTCATAGGAAGCGTCTTTAAAAATTTGTCTTTCGGCCGGGCGGTGGTGGCACACGCCTTTAATCCCAGCACTCGGGAAGCAGAGGCAGGCGGATCTCTGTGAGTTCAAGGCCAGCCTGGTCTACAAGAGCTAGTTCCAGGGTAGGAACCAAAAGCTACGGAGAAACCCTGTCTTGAAAAATCAAAAAAAAAATTGTCTTGCTAACTAAAGGGTCATTTGCAAATCCAGAGACTTTTGTAGTTTCACTCTGTTGAGCCTTGTCTAGTATTGTCATAGGTAATAATTTTGGACTATATTTTTCTCTTTAATATTGAACTTGAGTATGATCAAATTTGTTAAACTTTACCTAAACCTGAATTCATACCATTTTCCCCCTTAGACATTAGGGCTAGTTATTGTTAGTATTTTGGTTGTTTTTCTTGGTTGTTTTCCTGCAGGCACTAACAGGTATGGACAAGGGACAACTGAGAAGTTACAAAAACTTCTTTGGGTTTTTGCACAAGCTGGACATTTGCCATTAGGAGAGACAATTCTAGCTGGATATGTTCCTGGATCCCTAAAATGTGTCTTTCAGACTTCAACCAACCATGTGCAAACAGTACAATTATATGGGGTTATAGAAACACTTCTGGTGAGCTGAGAAAATGAAAGGCTTCCTATAACACTCTTTTCCATATGGAGCTAAATATGATCTTGAATCTCCAGTTCTGTCTATTTCTCTTGTGTTAGGATTGGGATTATAAGAATACAGATTTATCCTGTGCTTAGAATCAAACTCAGGGCCTTGAGTGCATTAAGGGAGCACTTTACGGCTTCCCAGTCTTTATCCTAAATTATTTAAAAGTTTTTTGAGGTTATATTTTAGTTACAACATTTCTCCTTACCCTTTCCTTCATCCAAGCTCTCCTATATACCTATATACTCCTCCTACTTTCCTTCAAATTCATGGTCATTTAATTAATTGTTATTGCATATGTATGTGTATGTGTGTGTGTTCCCCAATATAACAAGTTGAGCTCATATAATGCTACTTGTATGTATCATTTGTTGTGTCTATGCAGATCACCTACCAAGTTTACTCTACAACTAGTCTTTTGGATAAAAGGTAACTAAAATACTTCACTGTGGCAGAGTGAAAGGCTCTATTAAGTGTGATCCAGGGGTCATTGACTAAATTGCAATATGAAGAAGTACAAAGGTTAATATGAGAAGCTCTGGGAGGCTTGCAGAGATGAATTGCTTATCGGGAGGTCAAGGGAGTCAGAGAGGAAGAGACAAAAAGTAAAAAAAAAAACCAACCTGAAAAATAAACTGGGTTGAGAGTGATAGGTAGAGCTAGTCACTTGGCCAAAGAAGTGATTCTCAGTAGACTAGTACCTATCGGGAGAGAGGAGAATCCAATATGTTAGTCATGAAGCAGGGTTCCCAAGTCAGCTAGTCCTAGTGCAATGAGCCAGTCATCTCCCTCTCTCTGAACTGGAGAGAGTGGGAAAGTTGTAATAAAACTCAAAAGGGCCCTCACCTGTGCATTTGAGGAAGATTTTTAGCTTTAATGTTATTTTAAATTTCCTATTCATATTTTAAATCAGTTCTGGAACTCAAATGTCCATCATGGTGAATATGATTATCAATGCAGTACTATCAACTCCCTGGGAATACACAGGCCACACCTGCCAGGGGAACTGGTACAATAACTGCAGATCATCATCTCTCTCTATTCCTCCAAATCCAATCCTTAATCCTATCCCCAGCTCTTCAACAGAATACATCTGGCAGACTTCCCCTACATTATCTCTGTTGGCTCTCATAGATCTTCCCTTCCTAACTTCCCTTCCTCCACTTGTTTCTTTGTCTCTTTTAACTCCAGCAGAGTCCCTTGGAACCCAGGCTACATGGAGCAGGGAAGCAGGTAGGATAATTGTAATTCTTCATCTCTACCTCGGCCCCTCCACATTAATTCTCCAGTCTCATCCCCATCTCTGTAGCAGAACACCTACTGTAGCCTCCCTTCCCTTCCTATACTTATCTCTATCTCCATTAGATCAAACAAATCTTTCTCTCCAAACTTTCTTTCCCTGTCATTGCTGTGAATTCCTTAAGCCAATAGCCTTTTAGATACTAGCCCATTTTAGGCATGGTCTAAGGTATTAAAAAGCACAGACAAAAAGCAAGAGAGCCCCCCTTTCTGCTGGGTTATTCTCCCAGTTTCCAGCGCACACAGAGGACTGTGGATAAACCTTTGTTATACTCCACACTGGGTTATTGTGGAACTCTTTGATATGCCTACACATTGTTTTGTTTCAGTTTCCAACTCTAGCAGGTACTCCCTGGAAATACAACTTCTACTCTGACAAGGGAAGTAAGCTATTGCAGATCTTCAAGTCTTCCTACATTTCTCCAAGTCCAGTTCTCCCAATCTCATCCCTGACCCTGTAGCAGACCTCTGCTGTGGCCTCCCCTTACCCCCTTCTCAATTCCAAGAGGCCTAACTAAGCAGATCCTTGTAGAACACTGATTTTCTTCCTCTTGTAAAGCTCCCCTCCTGGCCACTGCCCTAGCCTATACTGTTTCTATATCTCAGGTATCAACACACAGAAATAAGTTTTACCTGGAACCCCCAATGCCCACACCTATCAGGATCTCAGAAGATCTCCTTACAGGCAACACAGAGACACACTTTCTTAAGAATGAGAGGAAACAGAAACCAAGGAACAAAACACTCACTCAACAAAGACAAGACCAGATATCAGCACCTAGAATGACAATCTTCCCAATACCATATGCCTAGGTGCTAGTATAAAAACACAATCAATAACAGTCAGGACAGTATGTATCCACTATAACTCATCAACTACACCACACCAGACCCTGACTATTTCAACAGAATAATAAGAATAAGTCAAGGACTTTAAAACAGCCTTTATGCATATGATAGAGATCCTTAAAGAGATAACAATCACCTAAAAAATATATGAAAACACAAACAGTAGATCAAGACCTAAAAATAGAAATATAATTAATAAAGAAAATCCCAAATGAGAGAAATATGAAAACAAAAAAAATAGGAACTTGAATAGGAACCACAGATGCAAGGCTCTCCAATATAATAGAAGAGATGCAAGAGAGAATCTCAAGCATTTAAGACAACGTAGAAGAAACAAATATCCCACTCAAATAGAGTGTTAAATCTAAAAACCTCCTATCACAAAACATGCAGAAAAACTGGAACACTTTGAAGAGGTCAAATCTAAGAATAATAGAAAGAGAGGAAGTAGAAGAAACCCAGCTAAAAGGCCCAGAAAATGTTTTCAACTAAATCATAGACAAAAATTTTAATAATCTAAAGACAGAGATGCTTATAAAAGTGCAAGAATGATACCGAGCACCAAATATACTTGGACTGGAAAAGAAAGCCCCTCAGTACATAATAATCGAAACACTAAACATACGAAACAAAGACAGAATATTAAAAGCTGCAAGGGGGAAAGACCAAGTAGCATATAAAGGCAGACCTGTTATATTTTGTGTGTCTGGTCCATTTCAGCCAGCAGTCTTGAAGCTGTTTTGGATGTGGGAAGTTTTGACATGATGACCACTGTATTCCCTGGAAACTTCAGGGCAGCAAGCAGAAAAGTACAGTCCATACAATTGCACCTAATCTGCTCTATGTTTGAGAGTACCTGTCACACTTGTTTTAATAATGGTTACTCTTCAATAAATAGACACCTTAAGATGGTTTCTGCATGACGCAGTCTCTAACATAATTCTGTGTGTGTTGTCATTGTGATTTCCATTTCGTTCACAACTGAATTGAAGCCCAGAGTGTCTCACCATACTGAGATAACAGTACACTTATCTGTCTCTATAAGCATGGATGTTATTATTAGATCTCCAACCCTCCAGCAACCAAATACTGAGTTAAAATCAATCAGAATCTGCTGAGCCCTAAACTAGGTGGTGACTACTCCTGCCTTGTAGTTTATGGCACAAGGGCTATAAGAGACAGATAGGAAAATAATAAATGACACTTTTTTAGTTTTAATAAGTACTGGATCCTACAGAGATAAGAGGTATGAGTTCAGTGGGTAAGAAAGAGATATTGGAAGCTGATGGACTAAGGGGACAGCTGAGCAGTGATGGGGAGGGGTTGTAATTAAGGAAATCAGTTACAAAAGCCAGACTAGGTTCTTTTAATAATAGCAGCCATCTTCTTTGAATCATTTCTATGGGCTTATTAAGATAAGTTCTTCCTGAAACCTCATAAAAAGAATGACTGTGGGTATGTGATCAAGGATGCGTATTTACAGAGGAGAAAGCTGAGTTATGAAAGGCTACATAGCTCCTGAGGCTCACAGCCGTTGAAGAACAACAGGATTAAGAGCTTGACCCACTATATGGCCAGTGAATTTCAACAGCCCTCACAACTTTGATTCAGGACAGCCTTTAGTATGGTTGAATTGGTTTTGAGTAATTCCACTGTCCTTTTGACTTCAAATCAACTTTTCACTGCTTGTTAGTCCTAAATTGGGTCCCCATACCCCCTTTTTGCTTTTGCTGGAGGCCTGAGTGATTATCACTGTCCCTCGTCTCTGCAAAGTTCATGGTATTTCCCCAATGCTTTAATAACATCTCATCTGATTTCTCATACTTACTTTCCTGAAAAAAAAAGTGCTCAACATTGCTCTTCTATGAAAAGCTCCAATCCCAGTGCATTTGAATACAGAGGGGACTTGTAAGCAGCACTGGGGAGCTCTGGAGCTTAGAAACCTTAGTGGGTCCAGGGCATTGATGTAATGACCTGACCTTGTTGGTATAACCATATCTGAGCTGTTTTAAATCTTGCTGGATGCTATATCTCCTTTGGGTCTTTTGTTTCTCAGCTTGTGGACCTCGAGACATACTCAGTTAAGCATTAAATTTCAACTAATAGTCACTTAGGTTCTTATTTGAGAGTGGGCAATTTAGGATCCCAAACTCTCATATCTCCTGGCTTTACACTGAATAGCATTCTAGGATACTTTTGCTACATTTATTTTTTCTAATTTAAAAATGAAACAAAATCTATTTCAAATGTTCCCTTTTTTATAACAAAACAATAATTACAGTTTGTATTTTATTTTAGTTTGAGAGGAGTTCAAAATACTCTGTCATTTTATACACTTTGAATTTGTATTTTATATTTAATGCAGTGTATATGTACATGTCTTTTACATTGTTTAGTGATGACAGAAATGCTATGAGTTTCTATACAGATATAAGATTTGGGCTAAAAGATTAAATTTGCTGCCTGCACAATCAGTAGCAGAGGCTGGACTCTAGACAACTGTATCACCCAGTCAAGTTTTCCACTATACCGAGCTCTTACTATGTTCATAAAACCTAAATTTAAATAAAAGAAACATAAAAGTATATTAACATAGCAAAAATATGCTTTGATTCCATGTATAGCCAGGTTGAAAAGGAAATTGAATTAAGATGGGGGCAGATATTTAGCATGCCAAGAACAAGGAAGAGAAGAGGCTATGGGCCAGAAAATTCCAGGCAGAGAGTCAGAATAATGGAAAGAAAGAAATAAGAAAGACTGGTATACCTGAAAGGAAGAATGAGTTAAAGTTTTTTAAGGCCTTCCTTCAGCACACTCTATATTATTGGACCAGAAACATGTCTCAAGATAGAACTATTTATAGTCTGGTTTTAGTAAAAAAGGTACATAAAAATGCGAAAGGGGGAACAACCAGGCTGGTTGCATAAAGTGGGGAACAAGAAATGTCTCTAATGGTCTTTCAGTACAGTTTACTACAGAAGAGAAGCATGCTTCGCCTAACCTTGCCTTCCTTGTCCTTCTTTTTTTGCTCCTTTTCCTCATTCTCTTCCTCCTCCTTATTCATTTTCCCTTTTTTGAGGTAGGTTGTCATTATGTAGCCCTGTCTAGTCTTGAACTTGTCGTGTAGAACCTACTGGACTTGAACTTAAAGAGATGTACCTACTGCTGCCTCTAGACTTCTAGGATGAAAGGTGTCTTTCTCCAAAAGAGAGGTCTTAAATTAAAAAAAAAAAACTGGTTTAGTTACTGAAAAGAATTAGACAATGCAAGGATAGAAGGATGGCACAGTGAATTTTTTTTAACATCTAGGAATACAAGGCTGGAATAGCCAGAGATTCCTGATATTGCAGAGATGAATGCTGGCGTACTTTTGGTTTCCTGGACAGTTTGGGGAAAGAAGCTGAAACAGTGGAAATTTAGAGCTTCTCATTGTTTGAAGATTCTATACTTTATCTCAAAGTCCATATCTGGACACAGCCTCCTCTAAGCTTTTCTGAAAAAAAATTTGAAAAAGATTTTTATAATCAAGGGGTATCATTGAGAATACCTTAAATATGAGAAATATATCCAAATAAGAGGGTTTTTGTTGTTTTTAATGCTAGTTTAGATGATTTCTTAGGAAAAATTGCATTATTTGGGAATAAAGTTCACATTATGTAATAAAAATCTATGAGACAGTGAAAATTTCAGAAACAGACAAATACAAGAAACTTTGGATAACTACACTGACCTCCCTCTGTTTCTTTTCCATTCTATTCAGCTGCCTTTGTTATGCAGCAGAAAAACATATTCAGTTCCTTTTCTCTTTCAGCTGCTTGTTAAGCTTTCTCTGCATCTTTCTCTTCTTTAGGCAATGGTTCTGCTTGCCAGGTCTTACCGATTTATCATCTCTGCTTTACACCATGCACTTTCTGTGGGTTAACCACATCAAGCATATATGCCCTCATCGATAGCCTTACTTATACAGTTGGAGAACTGTGTGGATGGAGGTTGTTCATTCGTCCCTAGCTGCTCAGACCCCCAAATAATCCCACAGAAACTGTATTATTTAAACCACTGCTTGGCCTATTAGCTTATGCATATTTATAGCTCACTCATATCTTAAATTAATCCATTTCAGTTATTTTATATTTCACCATGAGGCTTGTGACCTACCAGCAAGGTTCCTGCTGGCAGTTTTTGTCTTTCTTCTCTGGCAACTCCATGGCGTCCCCTGACTCCATCTTCTTTCTCTCAGCATTCAGCTTAGTTTGCCCACCTTGCTCGATTCTGCCCTGTTTATAGGCCCAAATTAGCTTCTTTATGAACCAGAGCTATTCATGAGGGGAATCCCACATCAGAGCTGTATGCTGTATTTAGACTTCTGGGCTTGTATCTCATAGACATCCTTAACACTGCTCTGTCTTACACTAAATCCAAGTCAGACTCCACTTATTATTTCCCAGATATCAGAACCTCTGATTTTCATCTAATATGAAATAACAATCCCTTAACTGAAGCAAAACAGTGTGTTATTATCTGCACCCTGTGTCTGACACCTCTACAGAGCTCTTATACTCCTAACTTCCTTTCCCTTCTCTCTCATTGCTGGGTTTTTGAACAGTAGCCTTAGGTGGTAGTCAGTCATCTTCCTGTCCTGTCTCTCTTCCTACATGTTATTTTCCCCTTCATATGCTTTTCTTTTTTTTAAATTTATTCATTTATTAAGGATTTCTGCCTCCTCCCCGCCACCGCCTCCCATTTCCCTCCCCCTCCCCCGGTAAAGTCCCCCTCCCTCATCAGCTCGAAGAGCAATCAGGGTTCCCTGACCTGTGGGAAGTCCAAGGAACCCCCCACCTCCATCCAGGTCTAGTAAGGTGAGCATCCAAACTGCCTAGGCTCCCACAAAGCCAGTACGTGCAGTAGGATCAGAAACCCATTGCCATTGTTCTTGAGTTCTCAGTATTCCTCATTGTCCGCTATGTTCAGCAAGTCCGGTTTTATCCCATGCTTTTCTAGGACCAAAACACTGTTCAAAGTACAGAACAGTATGAGATGGGAAGATTCTTCGTTGCATTTTCAGACCCAACTCAAAGTTTTCATCTCTGTAGTGCTCTATGAACTTTTGTCTGAGTTAGACTGGATTTTATGTGTTCTTGGGTCACTAACACACCTGTACCACTGTTCTGACATACAGTGTTCCTTTGATTATCTTAGAAACATGGCAACTGAGGTCAAGGATGAAGGTTGGGGTATATTAATCTTTCTGGAAGGAAGCATGATTGTAGCTCACTAAGGGTTACAGAATTCACAAGCAAAGAAAGAATTAAGGGAATTTGAAACAATTACATTTTTCCTCCTTATTTTTAGTTCTTCAAAAAAACTGGAAAGGTTTTAATGACACATTTATATAAGTTTACAGATAGCCAGCTATACAAGGACTATTTCATCAAAGGATTTGGCTTAGATTAGATAGTCTGTTGAAAGTTCCTTTCAATTCCCTCCTGGAATATATCCAGGATATTGAGACAATGGTGCAAACAAAGGAGCTAATGCAATCCTAGGCTGTGTTAATAGAGGAAAGAATGCTATCAATTTCCAAGGGATAATAAGCTCCCTATCTTCAATGCTGTAAAAATCACAACAGAAGACTGTGATTAATTCCAGGTACCTCACTGAAACAGAAGTGTACCTCCCTGACACCTGTTCATATTACAGTAGTGGTTGAAGGTGCTTTACATGTTCATGGGGAAAGAGAGACAACAGCACAGAAGCAAGTTATCCTGCATTTAAGGTCTTCTCTGCTCAAGACACCTGAACCTATTCCATTTAGCTTTCAGAACTAGGCTTTTTAGACAAAAATTACCCAAAGTATAGTTAATTATACACAAGAATGTCTGGGCAATTGGGGTGAGTGGCTTTTATATTTCAGAGATTCTCAATGCTCAAAGTAAGCAAGAGGGAAATGACTGTTTGGTAGGCGGACACTGTCATCACACCATGCTTTCTCTTAATTGGTGACCTTACTTTCTTCATTCCCTAAAAAGATTCAGAAAGAAATGAGCTTCAAGCATATCAGAACAATTCAGGTAACAAGGTAAAAGAAATTCCCAAAAGACAATAATGTTCATGACAAGGTCTACCTGCGGAAATTTCAATTGTACATTACATAGAAACATGCTTTAGATAATCACTTATTCAAAAAATTAATAATTTATGCTCAGAACAAGAGGAAGTAAATAGGCATGCTTTTATTAATACTGATTTTATTTGGTGTTTATAATGTTTTTTCCAATCATATTTCAACATGAATGAATATTTTTGAGTTCTCATTTATGTATTTTATTTATTTATGTCTTTTGTTTTATTTTAATTTATTTTACATACCATCAGTTTCCCCTCCCTTCTCTCCTCCCTTCTCTTCTCCTTTCCCATCTACTCCTCTCCTCATCCACTCCTTCTCTACCTCCATTCAGAAAGGGACAGACCTCCCATGCAAAGCACATCATATCAAGTTGAGGCAGCACCAAGCTCCTCCCCTCACATTGAGGTGGGGGCAGGTAATCCAGCATGGGGAACAGGTGGCAGGGAGAGGTCCTACTTTCCCTGCTAGGAGCCTTACTAATAGACCAAGCTACACAGAGGGCCTAGGGTGGTGCCATGCAGACTCCCTGACTGTTGGTCCAGCATCCATGAGCTCCTGCGAGCTCAGGTTATCTGTCTCTGTGGGTTCTCCCACCACGACACCCTGACTCATACAATCCCTTCTCTCTTTCTTCTGGAGCTCAGCACAGTTCTTGTCTGTGGATCTCTGCCTCTGCTTCCATCAGTTACTGGATAGAGTATCTCTGATGGCCATTAGTGAAGTCACCAATCTGCTTACATTAGATAGTCAGTTCATAATAAGTTTTGAAGAAGACAGTGACATCTTTTTTTTTTTGAACGAATTTGGTGTGTGCGTGGTGATGGAGCTGTTGAAACTTTTGTAACTTTAATGAAGTCACAGATAAAAGTAACTATGGACTACAGATCTGAATACAGTTCACCAAGGACTAAGAGTGCACACTGGCTCTGTACAATTTCACTTCAATGCACACCACTTGCCTTCAGCTGTATGAAGATTATGGCTATCTTCATAAAATAACTTATTCAGTACTGTGTGACTATTTTTTTCTGGAAGTCTTTGCTGTTTGAGGAACCGTTACTAGAGAAAGAGTACCTAATGCCAGGCAGCTGTTGACTTTATGTGTAATCTAGAAAAATCTAATCAACATATTCTCATGATAAAGTATTTTAAACAGTGCTCAGGTGACTTCAAGGTATTCAGAGATATTTATTTCTTCCTGTTTCATCGCAAAGGGCTTCAAAATCTGGATAGATATCAATATGAAATTATATAATTATAAAATATTAAAATATGTAAAGAATCAGATATAAAATAAGTTAACAAGGGAAAATACAAGCCATAGTTACAGGGAGATTTCAAAGGAGGGAACATTGTATGCAGTGGGTTGGAAAAGGCCCTGTGAAGGTAATGAGATACAATTGAATGTTCAGGCTTGGCTTTGCTATTTTTTGTTTTCATTTATACAAGTTCAATAGAAAATTGCATGATGAATTCATATCAAGAAATTATATTCAGGAGGTTGGATGCTGCACTCTAATGACCTTCTAGGAGACTTCCAATAAGTGAAAAGAGGATGCATTGATTTTTTTCCCCATATCTTGAAATTTTCAAGTGATTGTTTTGAGGTCTATAAACACAGAGTTGAGAAAAACATATTTAGCAGTTAGAAGAAATGAGAAAGTATAAAAGATACCCCTTGGGAAGAAGTGAATTTTCCTTAGTGAATAACTGAGGAAATTGAAGAAGAGAAACACCCCTGTTTGAAGAAACCAGCTAAAGTTTGGCTCTTTACTTGGTGTTGCAAACTTTGACATAATAGACCACTTGGAAGGCACGTTGTCTTTATAAAATCCACTTCCATAACTATGTGGTTGTCTTCTGTCATGATGTAGTTCATAGCTTTCGACTTAATAATATGAGCAGCTATTTCCTGGGCTAATTTCCACACTGTTAACACCTCATGAATTAGTGTGTGTTTAGGGTGAGATCAGCTTTCTTGACGAGGCCTCACCTCTTACCCAAGCCATGCTTGAACACCTTCATCAGACAGGCATCTGAAAATGTACATTTTCACATTCTTAAGCTTTGTTGTAACTTAAGCTGTCTCAGACTGTGGTCACCATAGACTTAAATACCATGTTAGTCACACATTTTAAATAGTATTTCAGATGTTTTCCTTTCACTTAGAGTTATATATGACTAGTTCAGTTATTCTTTCTAATTTCCAGTGAGATTGCCAAAATTACATGGACATATAAATTGGTGTCTGTTGTGATGGTCACATGGATTCTATGATCCACAGGAATACACTTTTGTGGCAGAAAAGGACCCCAAAAGAGTGGTTCTGATTTTTTCCACTGTTGGGTATGGATCCAAGTCCTCCTGTAGATCAAGGACAGGCTTCTACCATTGAGATTCATCCCAAGCCCATATGATTTATTGGGAAGATTTCTGAATATACTTGCTCTTTCTTGGATTGTGCTAAAAGTACCAGAAGTGTAAAACAAAACAAAGCAAAAAATCAGACAGCTAAGTCATAAAGAATCTCACATTTATTTCCTTATCTTTAAATAGACAAATCTTTTTAAAATCTCAAGTCCAGGTCCTGATAGTGGCAACTCATATTTGTTTTCTAACCAGAGTCCCCTTCTAACTAACTGCCCACGTTCCATGCACACAAGTTTCTCTAACCTCATTTCTACCTTTATCAGCCATTTTTCAGTTCTAATATAGCGGCTTTCCTGCTTTTTCTCAAAGTGACCAACATCACTGCTACTTCGGGGCCTTTACAGACATACACCTTCCTGTTTGTTTGATATGTTTGTCTTCTGATGACGTATGACTTCCTAGGAAAACATGAACAAAAGTCTAGCTTCCTCAGACAAGGCAGTGAAGTAGATCAGAAAATGAGTTTACCCAGATCTCTCTTGGTGAATCAATGAATTTATTAGACTACTTTCAGGAGCCTGCGAGTCTCTTGGATACTATGCCAAAACCTAGCACAACATGAGTGACAATTTAGGAAGGCTCAATCCAGGGATCTTCCTGCACTACTTATATTCAGCTCCATTGGACATTTTTCTCTCCCCTTGATAGATTTCTTTTCTGTTATTATATAACCTTGTGGAGAGTCTTGCAAACCTTGTAATGCTTTAAGATCCTCGACTCTTGTAACTATTCTTAACTTCCTGCATCTGAGGACTTTCTCTTCTTGGAGAGAATATTTTAATTAAGAGGAAATAGTTTCACAATATTTAGCAACTTTGGTTAATCTCAGCATCAGAGTTGTCTTTCTAGACTATTCTGTGTAAAGAGTAACTAATACCCATTCCCAGCCTGGTCTCTGTTTCAACTACTGAGAAGTTAACTTGATAAATACTAGCATTGATGACAGGGCTCATAGGTTTTCAACATTCTATCTTGACCAAGGCCAGAAAGTTGGAACTTCTGTTCTTTCAAAGTATTGTCAAGGTATGGCTAATACCCAGACCTGGTATTTCAAATATTAAGAAGTAGATCTGTTGCTACCTCAGACAAAAGTCAAGGTTCCACTCTACCTTGATTTAGATAAAGTTCTGCTCTCTCATAGGAATTGTCAACAGGTAAGGATAATATCCAGAACTGGTATTTCAGATATTAAGAAGTAGATCTGTTGCTACCTCAAGTAAAAGTCTAAGGATCCCACTAAGTTCCTACTTTCTTAGGGTAATAACAATAGATTTCACCCAGGGAGTGGGTTTGCCTACATAATATCTTGGTCTAGGGTGTGAGCATTACTTGTCCTGTTCTGACAACAGAATGTTTAACTAAGAATGTAGCCCATATCCTTCAACTAGGCTGTTCATTTCCTTGTACTATGTTATTGCAATTTTTATTTTACTCTGACCTTTTGGGGCTAGGGTATTTAAACAAATAGAAATTAAATGTGGTGATTTTCAGTTGTCATTGGAAGTCCCTCCCAATACTATCTTATGTTTCTGTCTCTTATTTCTCCCATATCAATGTTCCTTTTGCCTAATAATTCTAACCCTCAACCTCTTACCCTGTAATGTATAAACCTGCTGTGTCTAGGAACCCAGCAAAAGTGACCCCCAAAAGGTGGCTTATGACACATTGGTTTGCTTTTTTCTCTCACTAAATGAAGAACTTGCTTCAAGATGTGGGGTGACCTTTGGTACTTACTCTTTTAAACTTTTTAATAATTGACTTGTTCTGCTCACCATGCATATAATGTATTCTGTTCTTACCTAACTTACCCAGCTCCCATCCTTTTCAACCTTCTCTCCTTCTTTCAAGTGCCTTTTTCAGATTCATGGCTTTGGTTTTATTTTGAAACTTGTTTACCAGTGGCTTTTATTTACTGCTTTTCTTCCAGTGATGAGGATAGTTGTCACATAGTAGGTATGCAGTAGTATTATTTGTAGACACAGATAGCTCAACCCACATTTTTCTTTTCTAAATTGTGGTGTTGTTATTACTACCACACAATTTTGCAGTTGATTTTAAGTGGACTCCATTAGCTATGAAGGTACTTTCCATTATTCTGTTTGTTCTCTGCTTTGCTTCTGACAGCTAGTAAGCTTCTGTGGGAACTGTGGGAACTGTGGGAACTGGAATCTGGTCCCCCAAACTCAGTTTATGAATACCTGCAGAGGCCTGGAGAGAAAGCCTGACATTTGGGATCCACAAAGATCTCATTTGTACCCTTTCCATGAGTAGCAAGAACCTAAGCTGTGCTGATAGGCTTAACCATTTTTATTCTAACTATTTTAGTTTATTGTTCCAGGGAGTCCTTGTTTGTCCTGTCTGCCCGGCCAACTTAGCCCCCAAATAACCACACAGAAACTGTATTAATTAAATCACTGCTTGGCCTTTTCTAGTTTCTTATTGGCTAATCTTACATCTTAATTTAATCCATTTCTATTAATTTATATATCGCTACGTGGCAGTGGCTTACCAGGTAAAATTCCTAGCGTCTGCCTCTGGAAGATCCATGGTGTCTCTCCGACTCTGCTTTCTTCTTCCCAGAATTCAGTTCTGTCTTCTCTGCATACCAAAGTTCTGCCCTATCAGGCCAAGGCAATGTTCTTTATTCATTAACCAATACAAACAACACACAGAGGGGACTACCACATCAGTTTATAACTGATTATAAGTTTTCTTGTGCCAGGGACCATGGTGAAGATGTGTTTGAACTCTACACACATGGATCCCTACATTGTCATTAGCATGGAATGAATTCAATAACTACTATTTAAGAAGTATTTATCGATAGAAGTAGTATAGTGATTGGATTTTAATTTTTAGTACAACACATTTCTATCTCTTCAAAGACATAGATATTTGAAAATATGTGACACTTTCTCTTTTGTTCTCTAAAGCTTCATTTGAATGTTGAGAGCCAGATTGTAACTTAATATTTAGCACAGAATAATGCAGGAGATATTAAGTGAAAAATTTGTGATGATAAAAATTGAATTTTGGTCTATTTTTGTTTATTATGCTGATCTTTTTAATGACAATGTAATGACAAAGAATATGAAATTATCTAAACTTTACTTGTCTTTGACGCTCTGATATTCCTTTTAACCAATCCGCATTAGGCATATATTTCATGTTTAAAAATTGAAATTATGGTAATAGTGCCATATTTCAAAAATTGTATTAAAACATTTTTAGCTTCTTTCTTAATTAAAAGAATATAATATAATTATATGTCCTGTACTTTCGATTAACCAAGATAATACTTCACTATTAATGTTGTTGCATTTCCAGTGCCTAAAATCAATCATTTTTCCATATTACGAACATCTTCAATTTTTGTGACTTTCCCTTTTGTCAAGGACATTTAAAATTGCTTTATTGAACACCTTATGTATTGAACATTAGTACACTTATGAAAAGTGTACCTTGTTGCATTTACTGAAAAGAAAATGAAGAGCCATTGACTAAGAAGTCTGTGTCCTAAAATATTAAGCAGATTATTTAGGGCCTGCTGAGATTTAAGGAGACCAGAAATTCTCAGATGCCTCAAAGGAAGGGTTCTAACCATTTTTCTTTAATGCAAATATTTCTGAATAAACATGACAGTAGTTTATTAGGAATCACTTGGAACAAATCTTATTTTGGAATATATTTTTTAAATTTTACTAAAATTTTGTGAATTTCATATATTGTATTTTGAACATACTAACCCCTTTCTCATCCTTTTCCAGACCCACCTTGTATTTCTCACATATCAGACTTTGTGTCCAAATTCATTTTCTTCAGACTTATTGAGTATATTTGGTATCGCCTATATACACTATCAGGTGTATGGCTATTCACTGGAGTGCATTAGACCTATCAATGTCTATACTCTTAAAATCAAGCTACCATTTACTAATAGGTCCTCAGCTAGGGACTGGAATTCATATGTCCTACCCCTTTCCAGATTGGCTTTTTGTCCTGTTTGAGCTTTCACAGGTCTTCTCCATGGTGTCAGAATCACTGTGTATACTATATGGACCTGCCTTACTGTGCCCAGAAAAAAAAAAAAAACATCAACTTGTAGTTATCCACTGGCTATGGCTCTTATAGTCTTTATGGCCTCTGTTTCATGATGATACCTTTATCTTAGAAGGAGAGGTTATGATATAAAAGTCCCTAAAATCCAACACCAGAAGTGGATTATCTCTATTGGATTTGTTGTACAGTGAGCTCTCATAGACCCCCAAACATTATGGGCTATTGCCATTGCTTTTACATGAAGATAAGAATTTGAAGATAAGACTCAGTTAATAAACACATTTTTGAGTCACTGGACACAGAGAAGTCAAGCTGGTATTGACCTGACATCTTCATCCCTATTGACTAGCTTTCATAGTGCTGGAAGGTACTGAAGGGAAAAGTAACCATTATTCTTATCCAGCTGTGAACTCTGAAAGCTTTAATAACTATATGCATGGTGGGAACAATCCATTGGTGCAATAGTAGTACAAATATCCTAGAAATATTATGTATGTGAAATGTAGCATTAAGTACATATCAAGGTCTGCTCACGTAAACCTATTTTGAGTGTCCTTGACAAACTGGGTAGCTTGTATTATATAGTAATATATTCAATTCATACTTACCAACCAGTGAATTTAGTGTGAGGTTCCTTAAAAATCTATTTGTAAAAAGACTGGAGCATTCAATAATCAAATCAATTTGAAAATGATGCAATAAATGCAATCAAATAAGGTAATTTCCTACAGGGTTTTGAAAAATTTTGGAGAAGATACCATAGTGGAGCATTGAAGCTTCATTTGCTAGCAGGCTAGTAGTTAGAAACAGAGAAAGCCTGATTAATGAAATCATTTTTGTATAGAGTCTGTATGTTGCTTTCACATGAACATATTGTGTTAATGTTAATATTTAAATGATATGGCAGTAGACACATATAAAAGTAAGCAGCCAGTGTGAATAATTTGTGCTTGTTGCACACCTCCTCACAACAATAAATGTACTGCTTTATTTAATATTTATATCATGGGTTCTCTGTGGTGATATTAGCGACTTCAGTGCTTAGAACCATCACTGTGGTTGGAGTTTTCTGTACACTGGAGAATATTTAACTAGCATCTCTCTGACCTCTACTTACTAGATGTCAGATATACCCTTCCCTACTAAGTCAATTAAAAATTCTCCAGACATTAAGAAATTTCCTTCTAAAGGGCAAAAATTACAGGTGCTGCATAAGAATCTTTAGCCCACACGGTAATTTGCCCCTGTACACTGTTATTTTCTACATCACTTCAACTGGTCACATTATCTCCGGGAATTCCTTTTATCAGATCCGGAAAACTTCAAAGCTTTAAGAAGAAGTCATTTCTTATGCTTGGTAACTAGAGGGTACTTGGGTCTCATGGCTTTAACTTTTAACCTCCTTGTGCTTGGTCAGAGATGCCTTGAACAAGTATCATGATTCATGTTTGTCCTTCCAAAGAGGTTTCTTTAAGTGATTTCCTTCATGATCAAATGTAGCAATGGGCAGAATATGGGGTTGAAGGCTAGAGAGAATCTCAACCCAATTTAATCTCTTGGGCAAAGGATGAGTTCTATATATTTACTCGTTGTAGAGACTTCCGTTTCCATTTGAAATTTAACAGGAGCAATAGAACACATGTTCAAAATACGAAAAATAGTATCTTCTCTTATTTCACCTTCCTCGTTGCACACCGAGTGCATTATAACCCAATTTTTCTCTGCTGGGTTCCAATGACTTCTTATTGTCACTAATTGTTTTCTAAGTCATTTGTGGTTCCTTGCTCATCTTGTTTTGCTAGCCTACTTATAGCATTAAAAATATATTTTCTACTTCTTCTTTACTGTATTTGCTTTTACCACTCAATGATATTTGTTGTACACTGATTATTTTTCAAGATTTCCCCAGGAAACTGATTTATTACTGTCTGTTGTGTTCAGATGTCTGATGTTTCTTTTGTCTCTTTGACAAATTTAGAGCAGCAGTTTAAAATATTTAGTGTTTCTCTCAGTGAAGTGAGAAAGGAAATATCTCTGTGAACCTGCCTTATAAGTTTCAGGGCCTCTGAGGTTTTGCTAAACAGGTTTTCTCCTGGGTAGAAGCAGCGGTGGGTGGTGCCCCATTTTCTCTGATAAAATGTTTTTTGTGAGACTTCTTAATTCTCCTTTGCTAATTCTTTCTTGATACCATTGCTTTGTTGAATTCATAGATTTCTGTAACATTCGTTACACATGCACTTGTACACACACACACAGACACCCCCCCCCCAGACACATACACACTTGGGTTCTTAAACTTACAGCAGCATGATATAGCATTTACGTTCATCTAAATGTACAACAAGGGCACCTTGTTTCTTGTTTTTCTTTTATCGTTGTTTCTTTCTCTTTTCCTTTTTGGTTATACAAGTTTGAACTTGCACCAACAGTGAGGGAGTGTTCCCCTTGCTCTACATCCTCTCCTGTCACATGTGTTTTTTATCCTAGCCATTCTGACAGATATAAGATGGAATCTTGGTGTCATTTTGATTAGCATTTCCCTGATGGCTAAGGCTGTTGAACATTTCTTTAAATGCTTGTTGGTCATTTGAGATTTCTCTGTTGTGAATGCTGTGTTTAGATTTGTGCTCCATCTTAATTTGGATTATTTGTTTTGTTTTGTTTTTGATTTCTAGTTTCTTGCGTTCTTTATATATTTTGGATATTAGCTTACTGTCATATGTGGGGAAGAAATTTTTCCGTTCTTGTGGCTGCCCTTTTGTCCTATCGATTATGCCCTTTGCCTTACAGAAGCTTTTCAGTTTCATGGGTTCCCATTTGTTAATTATTTATCCTAGTGCCTGTATGATTAGTGGGCTGTTCAGGAAGTTGTCTCCTGTGCCAATTCATTCAAGGCTATGCCCCACACTCTTTCCTAATCAGGTTCAGTGTTTCTGGTTTTCTGTTGAGGTCTTTGATTTACTTGGTCTTGAACTTTATGCAGGGTGGTAGATAGAATCCATTTGTATCCTCTGCATGTTGCCATTCAGTTAGATCAGCACCATTTTTGATGATGATTCTGTTTTTCCATTGTATCATTTTTGCTTCTTTATCAAAAATCAAGTGTCTATAGGTATATGGATTTATTTCTGTGTCTTTAATTCAATTTCATTGACAAACCTCTCTGTTTTTATGCCAAAACCATAACACCATGTAGTCTTTTCTTTTTCTTTCTTTCTTTCTTTCTTTCTTTCTTTCTTTCCTTCCTTCCTTCCCTCTCTCTCTCTCTCTCTCTCTCTCTCTCTCTCTCTTTCTCTCTCTCTCTCTTCCTTTCTTCCTTCTTTCTTTCTTTGTCTTTTAGTTTTATTGAGACAGAGTTTCTCTGTGCAGATTTGGAATCTGTCCTGGTACTTGCTCTGTAGACCAGGCTGGTCTCAAACTAATAGAGATCTTCCTGCCTCTGTCACCCAAGTGCTTAAATTAAAGGTGTGCACCACCAATGCCTGCCTCAATGTGGGTTTTATTTCTATAGCTCTGTAGCAGAGCATGAAATCAGGGATGGTGATAACTCCAGAAGTTCTTTTATTGTACAGAATTGTTTTAGCTATCCTGTAATTTTTTCCATATGAAGTTAAGTATTGTGCCTTCCAGGTCTGCAAAGAATTGTGTTGGTTATTTTTTTGTGGAGATTACATTGAATTTGTAAATTGATTTGGTAAAATGGCCTATTTTACTGTTAATGATACCACTCTATGAACATGGGAGATTGTTCCCTTTCTGATATCTTCTTCAATTTCTTTCTTCAAAGACTTGAAGTTCTTGTCATACAGGTCTTTCATATACTTCAAATTACAGCAATATGTTTAAATCATTTGTAGCTACTGTGAAGGGTATTTTTTCCCTGATATCTTTCTCCACCCCTTTCTTGTTTGTATATAGGAGGGCTACTGTTTTTTTTTCTTTAGTTAATTGTGTATCCAGCTACTTAGCTGAAGGTATTTATCAGCCATAGGAGTTTCCTGGTAGAATTTGTGGGGTCTCTTATGTATGCTATCATATCATTTACAAATAATGGTACTTTGACTTTTTCCTTTCCAATTTTGTATCTCCTTGATATCTTTAAGTTGTCATATTGCCCTAGCTAAAATGTCAAGTACTATATGGATAGATATGGAGAGAGAGGACAGCCTTGTCTTGTCCAAGATTTTAGTGGAACTTCTTTGAATTTCTCTCTTTTTGAGTTGATGATGACTATTGGTTTACACTATGTCATCTTTATAATGCTTTTGTATATCCCTTATATTCCTAATCACTCCAAGACTTTTATCATGAAGGGGTGTTAGTTTTGGTAAAAGGCTTTATCTGCAGCTAATGAGATTTTCACATATTTTTTCTTTCAGTGTATTTATATTATGGATCACATTGTCAGATTTTCATATGTTGAACCATCTCTGCATCTCTGGAATGAAGCCCTCTTGGATGATCATGGTGGATGATATTTTTGATGTGTGAGTATTTTATCGTATGTTTTGCATCTATATTCACGAGAGAAATTGGTCTATAATTCTTTTTCTTTCTTGAGTCTTTGTGTGGGTTGGGCATTAGCATGGCTATGGCCTCATAAAATGAATTTGTCAATTTTTCTATTTTCTAGAGTAATTTGAAGAATATTAATTTGCACTTTTCTTTGAAAGTCTGGTAGAATTCTGAGCTAATTTATACTTTTGTTGACATCCAACTATCTGGCCCTGCACTTTTGTTGTTGGGAGACTTAATTACAGTTTCTGTGTCTTTAGGGGTTATATCTATTTAAATGGTCTATCTGAACTTAATTTAACATTGATAAGTGAGGTGTATCAAGAACATCGTCCATTTCCTTTTTAGAATTTCAAATTTTGTAGAGTACAGTTTTTTTAAAGTACTAACTAATGTTTTTAATTTTCTTGGTGTCCACTGTTGCGTTCCCTTTTTCTTTTCTGATTTTGTTAATTTGGATAGTCCTTCTCTGTCTCTTGGTTAGCTTAAATAATGATTTGTCTACCTTGCTGATTTTCTCTTTGTTTATTTGACTCTTTGTAATGTTCTCTTTGTTTCTGTTTTATTGTTTTCAGCCTTGAGTTTGATTATTTCCTGCTGTCTACTCTTCTTGGGTATGTTTGCTTATTTTTGTCCTAGGGCTTTTGGGTGCTGTTAAATAACTGTTATGGGATCTAATTTCTCTATGAAGTCTCTTAGTGCTATGAAGTTTCCTTTTAGCACTGCTTTCATTGTGTCTCATAAATTTGGGTATGTTTTTTGTATGTTGTGAATTAATTTTCATTAAATTCCAGGAAGTCTTTATTTATTACTTTATTTCTTTCTTGGCCAAGTAATAATCCAGTAGAAAGTTGCTTAGTTTCTATGAGTTTGTACACTTTTTGTTGTTTCTGCTGACCTGATACAATACAGGAATCATTTAAATTTTCTGTTATGTGTTGAGACTTACTTTATGACTAAGTATGTGGTAAGTTTTGAAGAACATACAATGAAGTGCTGAGAACAAGCTTTACTGTTTTGTGTTTGGGTTAAATATTCTGTAGATATCTGTTAAATCCTTTTAAGTCAGATTCATTTGGTGAGAGTGGGGTATTGAAGTCTCCCACTACTAATGTGTGGGCTTAATATGTGACTTAAGTTTTAATAATGTTTCTTTTACAAATGTGGGTGCCTGTTGATTGCCTTTGGATGGGGTACTCAGTCTAGGGGTTGTAACCCACCCTGCAATCAGTTATTCCAGGGTCACGGAGAGGCACCACCTGGAAGATAATGGGCTCGGAAAGCGGAAGGAGACTAAGCGAGAATTCTTGTCAAAGCCTCCCTTTATTAGAGACGGGGTACAACTTTTATAGGGTAAAGAGTTGGGGGGTGGGCACAGGGGCCTGGGCTCTTGCTGCGTGGTTCACGTTGGTCACATGGTCCGAGTTGGTCACGTAGGCAGGAGGTTGTCTTCGGTCAGGTCACTGTAGGCCAAGAAGTCACGAGTTGACACACCTAGATCCCTAGATAGTTTGGAATGTGGGGTGGGTTCCGCTAACAGATAGCTCTCATTAACAGCCAATTTGGGTGTGGGGTAGGCTCTGTCAATAGAACTATTCCTAACGCAATTAAGGGTGTGGGGTTCTCTGCAGACTCCCCAGGGTGATGGTTCCTGCAATGATTTTAGGAGGAAATTGGCTCCTAACAGATCCCCCTTTCTTTTATAAAGACAGGCAGCTATTAAGTGAAGGGCATAGGTCAGAGTCCAACCATGGTGTCAGATCTAAAGGAGAAGGGACTGGGACAAGGAGAGACCCTCCTCTCGAATGGTGAAGCAATTTACCTCTTCTGGGAACAGAGGGGTGCCTTATGATTCTTAGGTCGAGTGGGGACCAGGTCTTTATCCCCCTTACCCGTCCTAGGATTCCCCGTATCCTGTCTTAGGTTGGGGGATTTTCTGCCACAAGTCACCTGTCCTTGGAGCTCCTCAAATGAAATTATCTAGCGAGATTTAAAGTAAACAGATCACAGGGCGCCCTGTCTTAGGCCATGTGGAGGGCACTCCTCGTGCCTGGCACCATGCCCATGTTGAGCCGGTTTCTACAACCTCTGTATGGTGTGCTGTTCAGGCGAGGGTCCACACTAACTCCCGTCATTGGGCCCCTGCATCTATTAATGGAAAGACTGTGAGGAGCTCCTCAAACAAAATATAATGATATAATTTTGGGCACCAATAACTCCATCTTCCAGACAAGAAAAAAGGGTGTTTTCCAAACCCAGTATTCACCTTTTAATCTGGCCTTAGGTATATCTGCTTTCTAAATGCCTACTCCACATAAAATTACGTGTGCTGCCTGCCAACAATTAGGGCAGTGTAAAAGGGATCTAAATCTAAAATTTTTAACATATGCATTAAACCCAAACACTTTACAGCATGTGTCAATCCTTTCCCAACATCTATAAGCAGTTATAAGTATCTTTAGATCAATTGTAATAAGAGTACAATGACATACATTGTTGTTATTAAATACTACCAGTTCCAGTCTCTGAGCAACAGGGACAGGAACCCCAATCTTCCCCCTTCTGAAGTGAAGAGGCGTTAATATTTTAATTAAAATTAGTTCAGTGTCCCAAAGATTAAAACTGTCAGATGTTTAGTCTGCATCAGAAGCAGCTTAGCATTTATTTGTGCTTCAGGGCAGGTGGGATTCCTGAGTGAGGTGAGCTGGATTCAGCTATCTGAAGCACATCCTGGCACTTATCTCAGGCAGGTCTCCCTGGACTCTCTAGGGGCAGAAATGACACCCTGCAGAGTGGCCTAGCAGCTTCTGTTATCAGGCACTCCTCTCCTTGGGGGCAGGAAAGGCCGGACCAAGGAACTCTCCCCAGTCGCCTCTGGAACTCCTCTGTGGGCATCTGCAGCCTCGACATCAGATCCAGCTTTTATTTTCTTTCTGTGAAAAAAGCATAAACATATCCTCGACCCCAAATATATATAGGTCGGGTTTTTTCATAATGCATTGCAAGGGCTTTTCCACCTTGCCCTAGCAAAGGTTAGCTTGGTGTTATCAAGCCAGATCCGTTTGCATCAGGATCTGCTTGCAACTTTTTATGAGTTGCTTTCAAGGAGCCTTGTTACGCTCCACAATCTTTTTTTTTTTCATTTTTAACCATATATGCACTTCCTCCATTGGAAGAGCCATTTGTAAAATTTAGCATAAAATCCTTTAAGGGATTTTTTTGCTATAACATTAGCAAAATACAGTTGTGTGAATTGTAGCAATGATCTGGGAAAAGATTATTGTTTTTGCCTTTGAATTGAGCAAACACAATTGTCCAGGAATCAATCTTAAACTATCAATGAATCTATTGTTTAGTATAAGAAACATTGATCATAGTCAATATTTTGTCAAACCATTTTTCAGCTTTTATCCTGCCCTTTTGTATCAGACAGGCTACTGTTTTAAATTAAGAGTTTAATATCTTAACTGGCAAAACTGAGAAGGTTTAGCCATAACAGCATTTTTTATTAAACTGTTGTAGAATAAGTTTTATATTTAATATACACACTTGTCATAGCTGAATCATAATTAATATACTGTATTTGTTGATTATTGTATACTTTACCTCTTGATTTATGTTTTACCTGCTTGAGTACCTGTTAGGCAGCTTTCTTTAAGCTCTCTATTGGAAACTTTTTTTTTGTAAGAATTTTACCTAGCGGCTCAAGGTCTCCCATAAGAATATTATAATTAGAGCTTTAACCATTGGACATCCAACCAAAAGTTTGTAAGCTATCCTCCTAAGTTTTAAGTCTGCCTTGCAGATAGGAAAATGGAAAAAGGAAGCATTTTAACTAATAATGCTGGCCTCATTAGACACCAACATGTAGAAAAATAGAAAGAGATCCATATCCATCTCTATGTACAAAACTTAAGTTTAAATGAGCCAAAGGCCTCAGCATATAAAAATTATGTTGAACCTCACAGAGAAAAATTTTTTGAAGCACATTTTGCCACGTCTTAAACACAGCCTCAGTGGCATAAACATTTGGAGAAAACCATAAATCTCCTGAACTGAGAAACTTTTGTATAACAAGGCTATATAGTGGGAAAAGATCTTTACTTATCATAAATCCATTCCAAAAATATACGAAGAACTCAGGAAATTAGTTATTAAAAATTTAATCCAAAAAATATTTGTTATAGACCTAAACTGAAGATTCTCAGACGAACTTAAAAATGACTGAGACACTTAAAAAATGTTTCCTTTATCCTTCAGAGAAATGTAAACCAAAACTCTCAGATTTTTATCTTATCCTTGTAAAAATGACCAAGATTAAAAATTATTGCTAACAATTTATGCTTAAGAAAATGTGGGTAAGGAAAAAACCTTATTGTTGGAAGTGTAAACCTACAGTCATCTTTTGATCACACATAGTATTGAAAAACCTGGATAAACCAGACTCCTCCAGCAGGAAGAGAAGAATCAAAAATCCAGGGCCAGCCACTTCAGCGACCCTGCCCTAGGAACCAGCTGAAGACAAAGCCAGACCTTAACCTAGAAAAACAGGTTTTCCAGCTGTGATTATCACAGTACTGTTTTAGGAACTAGGGGATTACAACCTTGGGAGTGGTCCCCTTGGGAGTGATCCCTTTTCTCAAAAATTTTTTCTCCTGGTTACTTGGGGTCGAACTCCTCCCGCTCCAACCAAGGCCACATGCGCGACCTCAGCAAGGATGGTCTTTGGCAAGCCATGGGGGGGCCCCATGCCATCCCAAGACCCGAGTGAGAGTCTCCCCAGCAGTGAGGGACCCTCATTTTGTCTATTTTTTAAAATTAGGCAAATATCTACCTCAAAACTTAGCAATACCTCTTTTGGGCCTAAATATAAAGTTGTTTAACCATAAGACCATGTGCTCAGCCTTGCTTGCAGCAGAATTACTTTATCATAGCCAGAATCTGAAAATCCAAATGTATCTCTTTTACATCTAGGATAAATGAGACATCATCCTTTTAAATATCCATGAATACCATAAAATATCTTGGGAGTAACTTTAAGCAAGCAGGACAGAAGTTTTGGGTCCTGTCATCTCTGCCTGTGAAGGCGGAAATGTTTTTTTATTTTTAACCGTTATCACTTGTTAGAGTATAACTCTGGCCCTTGATAAATTTAATTAAGAGGCCGGAGGCCTGAGTCTCAGCAGTCCACCTTGAAGCCACACCTGGCAGCAGGAAAGGACCTCAAGCTGAAACAATACGACTCCCACCCAAGAGCGGGCCGTACAAAAGGAAAAACTTGTATAAGAACTTTAAATCTTGAAAGATCCCCTACTTTCTTGGGAAAGCAGAAGAAACACAGCAAAAATGATAATTTCACTGAAAGCAGTTTACAGATTCAGTGTAAATGTCCATTAAAAATTATAGCAACAGATTACCCTCACCTATTCCTCTCTACCAAGAACCTGTTGGTAAATAGATATCAGTACACCACTTTAAAACTTTGTATATTATTATTATTTTGTTTTTTTTAAGATAGGGTTTTTTTCTGTAGCTTTGGAGCCTTTCCTGGAACTAGTTCTTGTAGACTAGGCTGGCCTCAAACTCACAGAGATCCACCTGCCTATCCCTCCCAAGTGCTGAAATTAAAGGCGTGCGCCACCACCGCCCAGCCAACTTTGTATGTTATATGAACCAGAAAAACATATAAGCAAATATTGCCCCATTAATGAACAGAGGATACTGCTATGCAGACCACAGCACCAGTACTTTGTTGCAATCAGCTCCTGTTATTACAATACTTACAGCCCAAAGTCAGACTATTTAACGTTGTTAAGTTTAGTACCAAAATATTGGAATATCCTGATACTGGGAGAGAGACTATTGTAAGATAACTTATTTTATTTTTTGAGTTCATAAAAAATACAGAATACATATATACACAGAAAGACACACACGCATATACACAAGATAGACAGACAGATGACAGATAGATGCACCCATACAGGTACATAGGGAAAGAGAAAAAGAGAGAGAGAGAGAGAGAGAGAGAGAGAGAGAGAGAGAGAGAGAGATAAAGAGAAAGTAAGAGTAAGAGGGAGAAAAAGGGACAGATAGACAGATAGATGACACATATACATACATGAAGCAGAGAAAGACCAAAACAGATATACAGATACATAGACACATATCCTACACCATTAACAAAAACAACATTGAGTGGAAAATAAGTAGCTATTGAGGATAGGTCCTGGCAACTTAGAAACATATGGGATCTATTTTAATATACACATACCTATTTTTTGCCCCTGGAAATTCTTTTAAGCCCTTAATCTTGGGTAATGTTGGGTCCCTGAGAACCAGACACTCTTTAAATTTTAGTGTTCCTAGGTTAATACAATATAAGCCAATAAAAGCATGCTACAACATGCCAAAAGACACAGCAGTCATGGTGTCAGGCCGGAGAAATTTCCAGCAGATGGTGCCAGTGACAAATGTCACTTTGTACTTTCATACATAAGGAATGAAAGCTGTAAACAATCAGTTTGGAGCTATTTTACCCGAAATGAATGGTGGTGTAGACTCCATAGTTTTGTGTCATTCTGGGGCCCGTACTTTTGGTGACAAGGTAGCCAATGAAACAAAGCAAGTAAACAAATAAAAACAGATGTTCTAAGAAATAACTGACCTGAAGTGGCAGATGAGTTCAGCTTTCTGTAATTGTTTTTATCTAGCTCTAAAAAGTCTGCCAACCCCAAACCCTTTAAAGGTGGTTCAAACTTTGCAGCTACCAACAGAATTATCTGTCTTCCATTTCTAAGTTAGGTTCTGTTCTGGTGACCTAGATATGGTCGACATAACTTTGTGCTGTATTTCATAAAATTCAATTCAAGAATACCTCTAGTTGAGAAGGCAGCAATCCCCAGGAGCTCTCTTGACTGAAAAACTCTATTATCCTGAGGATTCACACTTGACTATTGCAAGAGATCAATGAGGAAAATCTTGAAGATCCTAATTCTCTGATTGTTAGTCCTGCATTAACTTTGGTGACCAATTATTGAATAAATGGTACCTCAAAGCACATTCTGTTATTCTCTTCTCTCTTCCATGAGTCCCTAACAATTGAATGTGTGTTTCAGAAACACCTACAGGGTTGCTATAGTTCAAAGAGCTAGAACTTTTCTCCAGAGGTTCCAACTCATAGGTTTGATGTGAGGCAAAGAATATGTTTGTCTAATATTCTTCCAGGCAATTCTGGTGGCTCCAATCTCAGGCCATATTAGAAACCACAGCTCTCCAAAAGTCATAAAAGAAAAACATATTCAAATTTTATATGTTTTGGGAAACAGAAAAATTATACCTGAACTTGTGGAGAAGAGAAACAGATTGAGAAAAGTGGATCTCAAGACAGTAAGCTGTGAATACTTGAACCACACCATGGGGATTAGAGGGTTTGACCAATTTCTGAACAGTTGGACCTCAAGCAAATGAAATCACAGGCTGGTTATAGAATAGATCTGCCCAGGTGTGGTTGTAATAAATGGGACTGCTGGGGCTCATGAATTAACTTACCTCTTTTGAAGCTCAAGTCAGTGTTTGTGGTCCTGCCTGTACTTTACAATTGCCTGGAGAGTTGTAAACACTACCTGTGCCTAGGCTACCACCAGAGCCATTAAGCCGTCTTCTGAGACTAAGTAGGAATAGGGGATATTTTCAAGAATGTGTGCTCTCAGAGGAGCTAGGTCCCCCTCAATGATCCTGAATTATTTCGTGTGAGAAATGTTTTCAAAATTATCTACTATTTCAGTTTTTAAAATTAATGAAGTGATTCTAACTTGTATTTGATATCTGGATTATAGTTAGCCTGTGAGAAACATCACAATAATGATTGCTCCATTGTCATTTCTTTTAAAAAACTTGAAGCCGGGCGATGGTGGCGCACGCCTTTAATCCCAGCACTCGGGAGGCAGAGGCAGGCGGATCTCTGTGAGTTCGAGACCAGCCTGGTCTACAGAGCTAGTTCCAGGACAGGCTCCAAAGCCACAGAGAAACCCTGTCTCGAAAAACCAAAAAAAAAAAAAAAAAAAAAAAAAAAAAACTTGAATTAGGGATTTTTTTTCTCTTTGGCTTTTTCAAAGTTTTGATGAGGAGAAAGAAAATACGACAAATTGAACATATGCAAATTTTCGGTATACATTATGAGCAACCAACCTATAAATTTAGACTAAGTCTGGTTTATCATCTCTCCTTGTATAGTTTTTAGTTTACATATCAAAAATTATGTGTGAAAGCCAAATTTAAGTGATCATAAGGTTTTAAAGCATCATAATTTTGGATATCTGCTATCATTCCATGCCTATACCTTTATTTGCTATGGATGGCCACTTTTGATTATAGGCTTTCACAGAGCACAAATTTCTATATGACCCTCAGCAATTAAAAAAATATTACATGTCTCTTAGTCTACGCTGACTGAAGACATACACCATCCCTCCTAGTGCCTTGTGGTAACATTATGATGAGCAAAATGGAGAGAAAGAGAAGTTGACCTATTCATGAACTATTTCGAGATGCAGGACTGAAGAGGCAAAGGTGCAAAGGCGGCTGTTGTGGGAAGCCTGTTTGCCATCTGGGGCCATGATGATATCCAGACCCAATCTGATGCCAAGGGCTATGTCTGGGTCTATGGACCAGGTTGATGTCTGAGGATCATGATTCAGCCAGGGTTGTACAGATCTGAGTGGCCTGCACTGCCACCCAGGGCCATGGTGATGTCCAGACCCAGGCTGCTGTAATGGTCATGTCTTAGTCCATGTTCCTGCTGCATCCTGGGTCTGTGTTTATGTCTGTAGCCTGTGTTTGCCACCAAAGGCCACATGGATTCCTGGGGTCTGGGCCACCACCTGTGACTTTGCTGATATTTGAGGGCCATGCTGCAACCAGGGCCATACTGATTTGGATGGCATATGCTGTCACCTGGGGCCATGGTGATTTCTGGATCCAAGTTGCAGTCAAGGGCCATGTCTGTCCATGCCCTACACTAGCCAGGGTTTGAGTTGATGTCCATGTCTCCTGTTACTTTTGAGAGCTGAGTGGGTACCCAGGACCTGATCAGTCACCTGAGACCATGTTGGTGTCCAAGTAACATGGTATTCCTGGGGCCACACAGATCTGGGTGGTCTGTGATGCCATGGTGATGTCCAGGCCCAGCTGCTACAGAGGGCCATGTCTAGGTTTGTGGTTCTGCTGCAGCTGGGGTCTGTGTTGATCTTCATGGCTTATGTTACCACAGAGGGCCATAGGAAATATGTGTGTTGAAATCTCAGTGCTATCCTAACTGACCCTGGGAGAGCTGGTCCTGCCTCTCACTGGCCACTGCAGCAGAAGAGTTGGCCCCACTCCTCAGAGGAGAGCTGGCCCCACACTCAGGAAATATGGCCCCATTGGCATGGCTGATTCAGCCCTTCACCTGACTGGGGCAGTCCCAGTGGCCTGGATTGACCAAAACAGCTACTGCCCAGATATATATCCAGGGCATTTTGCTGACCCACCCCAAAATCTAAACCATCTATGTAACCTCCCAGTGTGCATGATTAGACTGGTCCTGTAGAACCATAGCCACATGATTTCTGTGACTTGGGACAACAGCAGGATATCTTAGAGGAATTTCAGTGAGGGTCCAATGTTGATGGTGTATCAGGGGACAGAAGCCTTGAACTAGACCAACAATTTATTTCAATGAACATTTGTAAGCAAAGATGACCAGATAAAAGGGTATTTTGTGTGACACACTGTATCTCCCAATGCCACTGAGATGAATGAAGAGGTGATAGAGGAGTGAAGTATTGTTTTTGTTGTTGTTGTTTTGTTTTTAATTACTGGCTTTAAAATTTTCTTTTGGTGGGGATATTATAGGGGTGAGGGGCAGATATGGAGGGACTAGGAAATGAATAGGATTAGGTACATGATGTAAAATTCCCAAAGAATCAATAAAAAATTATGTTTAAAAAGTATTACATTAGTAAAATTGTTGGATCCCTGGCAGTGGGAACAGGATTTATCCCTGGTACATGAACTGGATTTTTGGAGCCTGTTCCCTATGGTGGGATATCATACTCAGCCTTGATGTAGTGGGGAAAGGCTTGGTCCTGCTTCAAGTCAATATGCTAGGTCAGCTTCCTATGGGAAGCCTTACCCTTTCTGAGGAGTTGATGGGGGGTGAGAGGAGGTGGGGAGGGAGCAGGAGGAGGGGAGGAAGAGGGTGCTATGGTTGGCATGTAAAATGATTGAAGAAGCATAAGAAGGGCTGAGTAAGTGGACAGACAGCCCTGTGTTAGGTAATGAATCTGAAGAGTATTTTAAATGTTGGATAATGTACAGTAAGCTTCCAAGTAGTTAAAAGTAAATATTAATTATAAAATAAAATAATCAGTGATATAAAAATTTGTATATAATATTTATATTATGTATATTATATTGTATTCAAAATGGAATATTTGCTTACCATATATAACCTAAGATGTTGCTCATATTAGGTGAGTGTATGACCATCAACCTATACCCTCAACTTGTTGCTATTTGTTTACATAATTTATAGTGCCCAAGTTATTTGATAATCTGTATCTGTCATTCCTGATATCTGAGAGAATGGGAGGCTGATTGCTTGGGAACTGTTTATATTTTTTTCAGCATATCTTTTGTATATTTGGTGATGTTTGTTTTTAAACTAACATTTTGTAAAATATAATCTGCAAATTTCCTTTTAAAATTATGTTAGAGTACACCAGAATGAATAGATTTCTCACAGTCCTAGACTTCTGAAAAGGGGACAGGCACTATCTAGATACACCTGTAACCACTGCTTCCTATGGCAAAATTCTGACCTTGAAACTAAGACATCCTAATATTTCTTAAGTCAACTACCCCTTAGGATACTTCTTGATGCTAACATTTAAACTTTCTTCTTAGAGAGGTACTTTAGCAAACTTACTGTTATGAACTCCATTTTATTTATATGTGTTTTACAATTTGACAATGCCCCTGTTAAGGAACTATGAGCCAGTGTTTTGCACTTTCATCAAGAAATACAGGATCTCTACTTCTGGATCTCCTTGGGAGGTTGAAGCCTAGTGTCCAGTCCATCAGTTCCAATTAGCTCAGAGACATATTTACACTGACCAAATTCCCTAATGTCCTCTAGCACTTTTCTACTAACTTGGCTAGTGCTTAAAATCTTCTACTTTTTGTTCTAGTGCAGATTATATAAGTTTTTCTTAACATTTATAATAATCTTCACAGTAGAACTGTTCATCTCCATTTACCTAGGAAGTAAATAGAAGAAACAGGAAGGGATTGGGACCAAGATATACACTTTGAAGTCATGTCCTGTGATCAATTCCATTAAGCCTCAACTTCAACAGTTCTACCACTTGTTTTTATTCAAATTGTGATTTATCAATGGTTTGATTGGTTAGGTCAGATTCCTTATGATCTAATTGACTCTGCAAACAGCCTCATAGATACATAGAGGTTCCTCACATTATCTCAGCCCAGACAAGTCAACAGAATCAAGAATAGCCACCACACCCTCTCCATGGATGTCCTTCCTGATAGCATCCATTCATTTTTGTCCACATCCCCAAATACCTTAACAGTGAAATATCCTGATCTCTAACTAGTACCTGTATTCGTTATGTGATAACACCATATAAGTAAGTAAATTTGCATGATACTAGGAGAAACATGACTGAAGCAAGCAAGAACAAGAACATGCTGCATGTTTTAAACACAAACAAGAGGCCAAAGTACAGCAGAATAATAGAGGTGTAGTCCCATGCAGTGTCTCTTGGTTTCACTGAACCCAAATAAGATTAGAGGACACACAGATACCCTAAATGCTTTGTTGTACTTGTTACTAATACAGGGTGAAATACACAAGTATATTATGCCACCATTCTCTTTTATTTATGTCTTAATATAGCATCAATTGTAGTTAGATAATTTGAAACCGAATATGATTTTGGTAGATCAATCAACTCAGATATATCACAATGAAATTTCAGAGCCCAGAGAAGGAAGAGGGAGGGAGCACTTCATATACACAACTGAGTCAGCACATCATAGCAATGTTCTGTATCCTCATAATAGATGTTTGAGAATAATTACTGAGAGCCTGTGGAGAATTCATCAACCTCAGCTAACAAATAATACCTTATACTGTTGTGGTAATGATGTGAATTAAGATAGAAATTCAAGAATACTGATGATATTTCCTTACCCCACTCCCAGAAAAGTCAATCTGCATAACTGATGCTGTAGTGAGAAAACACTTTTTTACTATTACATCCTAAATCAAATTGTCTTTAGTAAATCAGAGGTGCATGATCATCAGAAACTAGTAGCCATGTGGGATAGCAATAGCAGCATCCATAATTTTCTGGCATATTCAAAATGTGGATTTTTATTTTCTAAACCTCAGTATACTACATTCTAGGAAATCTCAATTGTCTGAAGAGAGGGACAGGGAAAGTTCAGTTTTCAGAGGTAGTGCCTCTGTGCAAAGGGTGGTCAAGCCCTGGGAGAGCTGGCCTCTGGGACCCTGAATAATTTTTATAGGAGATCTCTGAAATTTAACATTGGGAAAAAATGTACTGGGACCATTTTGTGATGCCTTGTTATAACAGCTAATCCGTTGTCCACTGCCGAGATTGAAGGACCTTGGACTGTCGGTGAGGGTGTTACCATGCTTAACTGAAGCCCCACTCTGAGCACTGGTGGCGTATCATCCCAATAAAATGTGAATAGAGAGACAGCCAGAATTCCCTTTTCTCTGCTTCCTGATCTGCTGAGATGTGACAGGCAACCTTGTGCTCTTCCGTCCTTACATTTCCTGCCAAGACTGACTGTATCTCCTCAATCTATTGGTCTTTTTCATTAAGTGACTTTTGTCAGATATTTTGTCACAGCAGCGAGAAAAGTAATTAGTACACTACAAAAGAATGGGCTTTTCAACAGGTTTTTGTTTTTTGGGGGTGTTGATATTTTAATTAACTTCACTAAAAGTAAATTAAAAATATTGGTTTTGATAATTTATAAATGAAGTCAGTTTTATAGATTTCATGTAGATTTTCTTAGTTACTGTGAGTCTCAATGTTCTCCTTTCTAATAAAAACTCATAGCTGGAAATTGTTTGACAGAGATGTTGATTCTTCCTTCCTTGGCTTCTTCACTGGGCATTTCTTGTCCTTTTCCACTTTTCCTTCTAGTCTCTAACCCTGGGAGACCAGTTTTCATGATTTATATTAAAGGCATCTTCTCTCTCTTGCTTCTGGTTGTATTTCTCCAAGGGGGAATTCAGGGAAGAGAAGGCAGGAAAGTGGAGTTCAGTTGCGTTATTTTATCTCCAGGAGTTCTTCAGACTAGGTAACCTCAAACTGTGTCTCTTCAGCAGGTCTGTGGGTCCAGTACTAATATCTCTACCTCTGTATAAGCCCCTTGCAGGATCTGCTTTTTTTTTCTCTGCCTTCATACCTTGGACTGGATGAAGCTCTCTCCTCTAACTTGCTCTTCAGTCCAACATGGTTTTCCGTGCTGTGATTCCATATGTGTGAAAGGTATATTGTTAAATGCATATGGTATGACTATATCCATAGCTCCTGCTGGAATAGTTGTAGGATGCTTATCTTCTTTACCATTTCTTAAACTTTTTAAAATCCTGTTATACTTTATTGGTTCTTTCCTTTTGTTTATAGGTCAACAGTGCCCTCCCATTTACCTGTACCTGTTTCCTGTTTTTGTTACTTCTTTAGTTTTTATAACATGAGATTCAACACAAATATTCAAGATTAACATTTGCAGATCTCTAGAACTCCTGGGACTACTGCGCTTAAGCTGTAAATTCTCTCTTGATCCTGTTCCTTGGCAAAATCCTTACTCTCTTGGCTATAAAGCCTGTATCCTAATATGAGGATTTGTATTCACAGGCTTTTTTTCACTACCAATACATCTTACATCTTAATATTTTACTTTTCAATTATTTTAACTCACTAGAAATCTTAAGAATGGAAAAGCAATGTTATATCTTTTAGGCAAAGCAAACTAACAAGTGAAAAATTGCCTAGCAGACTAGAGCATTAAGTTCAACAATTATCTTGCCTATGAAGTTGGTATTTACAGATTTTCACGTTCCTGAATTCATTTATCATTGAACTTTGTTCCTCCATAATGATTTTTATTTTATTATTTATTTAGTTAGTCTGGTTAGTCTTATATTAACTTGACATACAAACAAGAGTTATCTGAAACGAGGGAACCTCAATTGAGAAGATGCCTTCATAAGACCTAGCTATAAGGCATTTTCAATTTTTTAATCTGCATTTTTTAAATTGATTTTATTGAGCTATATATTTTTCTCTGCTCTGCTCCCTTCCTCTCTCCTCCCCTTCAACCCTCCTCCATGGTCCCCATGCTCCCTTTACTAAGAAGATCTTGTCTTTTTCTAACCCCTATGTAGATTAGATCCATGTATGTCTCTTAGGGTCCTCACTGTTGTCTAGGTTCTCTGGGATTGTGAATTATAGGCTGGATTTCTTTGCTTTTTGTCTGGAAGCCACTTAAGAGTGAGTACATATGATATTTGTTTTTGTGGGTCTGGGTTACCTCACTCAATATGATGTTTTCTAGCTCCATCTATTTGCCTACGAATTTCAAGATACCATTTTTTTTTCTGTTGTGTAGTACTCCATTTGTAAATGTGCCACTTTTTCCTTATCCATTCTTTGGTCGAGGGGCACTTAGGTTGTTTCCAGTTTCTGGCTATGACAAAAATGCCGCTATGAACATAGTTGAGCACATGTCCTTGTGGCATGATTGAGCACCCTTTGGGTGTATACCCAAAAATGGTATTGCTGGGTCCTGGAAAAGGTTTTTTCCTAATTTTCTGAGAAAACAGTAAGGTGTTTTATTAATTAGTAGCTGATTGAGGGTGGTTCCATTCCTGGGCTGTTGGTCCTCTATAAGAAAGAAGGTTAAGCAAGCTAGTGGAGCAAGCCAGTGAGTAGCATGCCACCATGGCTTCTGTATCTGCTTCTGTTTCAAGGTTCCTGTACCGCTTGAGTTTTTGTCCTGACTTCCTTTGATGATGAACATCAATATGGAAGTGTAAACCAAATAAACCCTTTTCTCCCTAACTTGCTTTATTTTCATGGTGTTTCATTGCAGCAATAGAAACCCTAACTGATATTATTTTTATGTATATGTGTGTGTTCTGCATATATGTGTATGCATGCACATATATTATACACATACCTGGTTTCTGTGGAGGTCATAAGAGTGTATCATATCCCTTGAACTGGATTACAGATGCTTGTGAAATGCCATGAGGGTGCTAGGAAATGAACTCAGGTTTAACAAGTGCTCATAACCACTCAATCATCTTTCCAATCCCTGCATTTCTGTTTTTTGTTGTTGTTGTTGTCTTTTTTTTTGCTTTTGTTGCTATTTACATGGAACAATTTCTTTCTCTTGGTTTTTTACTGAAAATTGTCAGTTTTACAAGGAACATTTCTCCAGTTTAAACCTTTATTTTATAGGTAGCTTTGATATGTCTTTGAATATCTTGCTTTTGTGTAAAATTTTAGTTTGAGTTCCTAGCACAAGCCCATCTTTTCTCTTTTCATATAACCAGAAGCTGACTGGTTGTTACTTCTCAGCATATAGGAACCATAAAAACAAAAACAATTAATGATGTGGGAGTAGTCCCCTCTGTGTGCTATGATTACCATTAATTAATAAAGAAGCTGCCTTGGCCTGATAATAGTGCAGAACTTAGGTAGGCAGGGAAAACTGGACTGTAAGCTGGGAGGAGGAAGGAGGAGTGAGAGAGACGCCATGGAGCCACCAGAGTAAGACATTTCAAATCTTTCCTGGTGAGCCACTGCCACATGGCGATATACAGATTAATAGAAATGGGTTAAATTAATGTAAGAGTTAGCCAATTCAAGAAGCTAGAGCTAATGGGCCAAGCAGTAATTTAATTAATAAAGTTTCTCTGTCATTATTGTGGGGCTAGGTAGCCAGGTGCAAACAACCAGCTCCTTCTCCTTCAACAAATTAAACCAGCAAAATAAGCAAACATGGAAGATCTTGTTTAAGATTATTTCAGTGGTGTGGGAAATTGAATTTACTTACATGAGACAAAAGAAAAAGAAGGAGAATTCTTAAGTTCTGGAGTAAATAGGTAGAAAAGTATTGAGGACACAGCAACAGGGAATTAGTTACCTCTTTGTTAGTTGATAGAGAGATGAGAACTCTGATTTTTTTCCTTTTTTAGAAAGAGCATATTTTAAACAGACAGCCCATAATTTCTTAGGAAAGATAATTTTAGGCTGCAGAATATTTGTACCTGAAGTAGGCAAAGAATGTATGTATAGGTCAATTTCATGAAATGAATTCTTTAAAAGAAGGTAGGTCAAGAGGATAAAGTAAGAAAAAAGCCTTTAGAAATCTTACTGAACTCAAGGGTAATGTCCTTAAGGTGCTTCTGTTCTTTGTTTTCTTTTACAGTATCCATTGGTGATCTCTATACTATTCTATATGGTCTTACTGTGGTCATTTTGTCATTTATACCAGTAATGCTGATCAAAAATTCCACCCTCACCCCTCTCTCTCTCTCTCTCTCTCTCTCTCTCTCTGTGTGTGTGTGTGTGTGTGTGTGTAGTCTGCAGTTCTACTTCTTAGAACCTAATATGCCTTTGAGAGAAAAATGTTAAAATTTGCCAATTTTCACAAAGAAACATTTGTAGTAAGAAGTCTGTTCTCCTTATTGCCTGAACAGAGTCTGACATACAGTTCATGCTTGAGGCTCAGATCTTTACTTTTGTAATTGAATGAGAAAATAAGGTTTTCTTCCAAAACACCCAGCAAACAAATGCTCATTTAGGATTTAATTATCACATGATGGGAAACACCTGGGTCTCAGGTAAGTCATCTGAGTTGGAGTTCTGGTTCTATTTCTTAGTAATTATATAAATTCGAGCAGGCCATGTAGACTCTTTGAGTCTTGGCTTCGCTTTCATAAAATGGGCTATTATCATTTGCAGCAAGGGTTCTGTACACATCAAGTGAGATGCTGCTTATCAGAGCACTGCAGTTCTTAGTGCTTTGCAAAACATCCTTGGCATAGTTTCATTCCCACAGTATTCTCTTTCCTGTATGGACAATACCATATCTATTACAAGCCAAATCAGATAAAGTATCCTTGGAGCTTGGAAAGACTAACTGCTTCTCACTCTTGTGATCTGTAAGAGTGAACTCTCATTATGTTGTGAAGTACATTGTTTGGTTCTGCTTGAATAGTTTACTGGTGTCTTTGTTTCTGTCGAATTCTCTTATTTTTCAGGACACTTTAGTTTAATCCTGGGGGGTATTTCTTTGTTTATCTAATTCATTAATTAATTTGTCCTACAGTGTGGCCAGAGTCAGTCCCTCTGAGTGTTCAAGAAGAGAAGCTAATCACAACTGCAGAGCCCAAGGCAGGAATTAGCCCTGGGTGTGGGGCTGTTCTATTGGGAAATGTGAATATTGCTATAGGGTCAAACTGATTTAGTTTCTGCTATGGGATACTCTAGGCTGATTTATATTATTTGAGTCTTAACTGGTAGATTCTTACTGTTCTTGATTTGGCTCTGGACCCTTGAGCCTGTGCTTGACTGGGTTTGCTTAGTTGTCACTTTTGGGGTAATTCAAGCCTCTGAGGCAGGATCAATCTGTTGATTTTGTTAAGTATTATATATTTCCAAGAAAAAAGGAGAGCAAGGTTCAACACTAACAGGAGGAATGTGTCTGGTGAGGTGCATGGAAACCCTGCACTCTTGAGAAACTTTGTATTATTGGGCACTCTGTGGAGGCTTTAGACATGAAAATTGAAGCAGATCTCTTTTACTTACTTACTTCCCTTAAATTAAACAGAGTAACAGAAATTTGGGCTGAGACTTTCTTCATATCCATATCTTGCTTTCACTAAAATACCACATGACTCTTATGAAAAAGCCATTTCCTACACTCTGTAAGACTGATGTGGTTCTTGTTGCTGAGTGTCATTTCAGACAGCAGATACCTCCATTTAAAATGATATAACTGAAAAGAATGAATTTAAAGGAATACATGTTGCACCGAAAAGGGCTCTGTGAAATCTGATTATGCTGGGACGTCCAGTTACATACTACAGTCTTTAGTTTTCTGAGGTCTTAGAGGAAGAAGCTGGTCCATTGATGCCCCATCCGCAAGTGTAATTTCCATTTCAGGAATGTGAATGTTCACTTAGCTATTTTAATTTTTCCTGAGCAAGCAAGGTAAAACAGGGGATGTGACTGGCTTTTTATTAAGGTGGATAGGATGTCTGACCTATGTTGTAGGCAAAGAAAAGGAAGATTTTTTTGTACATTTTTTTATGCTGCAGAATATCACTTTTAACTGTGTAAAGGTACAATAATTTAGTTTGTGCTGCATTTGTTTAATGACGGTGTAAGGAAGTGTGTTTAATTATGCAAAGATGTGTTGCATTTGTTTCACCTTGCCTGCCTAAGACATCTGGTTGTTCTAATAAAAAGCTGAATGGCCAATAGCTAGGAAGAGAAAAGATAGGCAAGGCTGGCAGGCAGAGAGACTAAATAGGAGGAATAAAGAGGGAAGGAGGAAGGAAAATGAGAGCAAAAGAAAGAGGATAGAATGAGGGATGCTTCCAGGGCAAGAAGCTAGGCAGACAGCCTGACGTGGAGAAGAAGACAATGGAAGTATAATATACAGAAGAAAGGTAATAATCCCTGAGGCAAAAGGTACATCTAAGAAACAGGTTAACTTAAGTAAAAAGAGCTATCCAGAAATGAGCCCAAGCTAAGCCACACATTCAAAACTAATAATAAGTCTTGGTGTCATGACTCGGGAGCTGGTTGGCCCCCACAAAGAGAAAAAGACTGATACAGACCTATCTTTTAGTCTTCCCTACAGTTTTTAAAACTTCTCTTCCCATTCTTCCCCTTCTTCCCCATCTTAACATCTCAGACACAAAACTATTTTGTTGGTATTGGCTTCCCTTTTCTGATGGCTTCTGGCTAGGCTTGGAGGAAGAAGGGGTGTTTGTTTACACAGTTGATGGGTCATGTAGGAATGCTCCCCCCATGTCTGCAGCAATATTTCTGGACCATAATAAAAAGTATGTGATTTACAAAAAAATGCATCCTTGGGCTATTTGTAGACTAATATTAATTACAAAATGATCTGGGGACAGTAAGGCATTAGCTTCATATTTTTTTTTAATTTGAAAATTAACTTTCTCTCTCTCTTGTTCTTTTAGAGGCTCTGCTACAATGATAAAGAGGTGTATGCTTCATTCTCACATTGACCACTGCTTTGGGATTCTTACCAGGGCTCAAGTTATAGCAAAAATACGTATGCTGATCTTAAAAATGAAGCATGTCCAACAAGTTTACAGAAATGTGGATTCCTTTTTAGGTATAAATTATTTTTTTTCAGAGTTGAACCTGTTGAACACTAATCAAATCAGTTTTTGTAGGTCAGGCTAAGGTTGTGTAGGAGGTTTCAATACTGAGGCACTGCCTATGTTGTACTAGCCTGTCTAAACTAATTTTGACAGGAAACCAATAGTTTTAATAAATGACATCAAATTGCTTGAAGGAGAGCATCGTTCAGAGCTTTATTTGCCCTCTTCAGTATAGTTATGAGGTACTGAGAGTAAACATAAAGAACAGTTGACAGTTAATGCCTGGGTTGTTTATTTTTTTTCTTTCTTTTTTTTTATTGAGAAAAGGAGAAAAAAAAACAAGTTTCCACCTCCTCCCAGCCTCCCATTTCCCTCCCCCTCCTCCCACCCTCCTCCCACCCGTCTCCCCCTCCCCCCACTCCTTTCCCCCACCCTCTCCAGTCCAAAGAGCAGTCAGGGTTTTCTGCCCTGTGGTAAGTCCTAGGTCCTCCCCCCTCCGTCCATATCTAGGAAGGTGAACATCCAAACTGGCTAGGCTCCCACAAAGCCAGCACATTACATAGGATCAAAACCCCATGCCATTGTCCTTTGCGTCTCATCAGCCCTCATTGTTCGCCATGTTCAGAGAGTGCAGTTTTATCCCATGCTTTTTCAGTCACAGTACAGCTGGCCTTGGTGAGCTCCCAATAGATCAGCTCCACTGTCTCAGTTGGTGGGTGCACCCCTCGTGGTCCCGACTTCTTTGCTCATGTTCTCCCTCCTTCTGCTCCTCATTGGGACCTTGGGAGCTCAGTCCAGTGCTCCCGTGTGGGTCTCTGTCTCTATCTCCATCCATCACCAGGTGAAGGTTCTATGATGATATGCAAGATATTCGTCAGTATTGCTCTAGGATAGGGTCATTTCAGGTTCCCTATCCTCAGCTGCCCAAGGAACTAACTGGGGACCTCGGCTTGGGCACCTGGGAGCCCCTCTAGGGTCAGGTCTCTTGCCAAACCTAAAGTGGCTCCCTTAACTAAGAATTGTGATTCCGTACTCCCCTGTCCAACCTTCCTTTATCCCAGTCCTCCTGTTTCCCCGAGGCCCCACCTCCTTCCCTTCTAACTTTTCTCTCCCCATCTCCCCTTACCCCCATCCCACCCCACCCCCAAGATCCCAATTTTCTCCCCTGCAATTTTGTCTACTTCCCTTAGCCAAGAGGATAACTATATGTTTTTCCTTGGGTTCCCCTTCTTACTTAGCTTCTTTAGATTCACCTATTGTAGACTCCGTGACCCTTATTTATGGCTAGAAATCAATTATGAGTGAATACATCCCATGTTCATCTTTTTGGGTCTGGGATACCTCACTCAGGATAGTGTTTTCTATTTCCATCCATTAGCATGCAAAGGACACTGTCACTAAGACACAAAGGCAACCTACTGACTGGGAGAAGATCTTCACCAACCCCGCAACAGACAAAGGTCTGATCTCCAAAATATATAGAGAACTCAAGAAACTAGACTTTAAAATGCTAATCAACCCAATTATAAAATGGGGCACTGAACTGAACAGAGAATTCTCAACAGAAGAAGTTCAAATGGCCAAAAGACACTTAAGGTCATGCTCAACTTCCTTAGCAATCAGGGAAATGCAAATCAAAACAACTTTGAGATATCATCTTACACCTGTCAGAATGGCTAAAGTCAAAAACACCAAGGATAGCCTTTGCTGGAGAGGCTGTGGAGGAAGGGGTACCCTCATCCATTGCTGGTGGGAATGCAATCTTGTGCAACCACTATGGAAGTCAGTGTTTCGGTTTCTCAGGAAATTCGGGATCAACCTACCCCTGGACCCAGCAATACCACTCTTGGGAATATACCCAAGAGATACCATATCATATGACAAGAGCATTTGTTCAACTATGTTCATAGCAGTATTATTTGTAATAGCCAGAACCTGGAAACAACCTAGATGCCCTTCATTGGAAGAATGGATGAAGAAAGTATGGAATACATACACATTAGAGTACTATGCTGCGGTAAAAAACAATGACTTCTGGGTTGTTTATATTGGTAGAGTTCATCCCGGAAGTTAATCAATGATTGGCTGTTAACTCCAGTGTTCATTATCATTTATCAGTGATTCCTTCTAGGCAAGGAACTCTGATTATGTTCTCATTACTACACAAATCAGCTGTCCCAGTATTAATCAGACTTAATTTGGTTAGGTTTATGTATTAGTTACTTTGTATTGTTTTGATAAAATACCTAACCCAAAGCAACTTATGGAAGAGTCTATTTTGGTTTATTGTTCCAGAGGGATAGAGCTCACATGGCATGGGGAAAAGTGGGGGCACAGCAGTAAACAGCAGGCAAGATAGCTGGAGCAGGAAGCCCAGAGATCACATCTTTAATGGTGAACATAAAGCAGAGATAGCAAGCAGGAAATGTAGCAAGGTTATGAACTCTCAAAACCTACCTTTGATGTAGTTCCTCAAGCAAGGCTATATACCACCTCCCCCAAAGAGCCATCTGGGAACTGAGAATTAAAATACCAGAGCCTGCATGGGGAGTTTCTCATTCAAACCACCATAGTGTACAAGCAAGCATGAGAACAGTTTTTCCAAGTCATGACATGTTTGAAATACTAACACTTATGAAGTTCATGTACTGCCTGACTCTCACTGTGACTCTCATTTTACTTCATATGAATTTAGGAGAAAAGCTTTTAGGCAGCAGAATCATTCCTTAAGACACAATGAAGCATAATAAGAGGGAAAAAAAATCTCTCTTCATTTTTTTTTTATTTTGGCCAGTAATTTATCCAATAACTTCATAGAAGAGTAGACAAGAATTAAGGAGGCCAATAAAAAAATACACAAAAAACAGGAACAATTTAAGTGTCAGAAATGAAGAGATCATCAAATAATGCAAAACAGCTCCATAAGAAACAAAGCACTGAGTCAGAACCCACAGGCACTTCTTTGTAGAATTGGTTGCTAGCTGTCCCCGACATCCAGGAGACTGATAGTTTACAGAGAGCGCTTTGGCTCTTGAGTGTTCTCTTTTGTTTTCCTCCATGTGTCTACAGAAAGAAAGGAGAAAAGGAGGTGACTGTAGTCAACCTCTGTTTCCAGTCAAGAGCACACCTTTCTTGTTCTTTTCTTCCTGAAACATGTTATAACCCCAGTCTTCTTTTTAATGAGACCTACAGCAAAACCAGCAAATCGTGTGTGTGTGTGTGTGTGTGTGTGTGTGTGTGATAGAGAGAGAGAGAGAGAGAGAGAGAGAGAGAGAGAGAGAGAGAGAGAGGAAAACATTCCTACAAAGAATGGATGGTAATTGGAGCTGATGTGGACTGCAAAGGGCAAAGTTAATTTCTCACAGCATCTGTGAAGTTCATCCAGGCAACCTTTTTTCTTGCTGATGACACACAGTGCTCTGTCAACAGCTTGAAATCACTCCAGGTTGTCCTGCTGTCAGAGAAACATTTGAGCAGATCATGGTTTGTAGAGCTCCACTAAAAACATGGGCAGAATTTTATTTTTTCCTAAGCAAAAAGGAGTTCTTGATTGTCACTTTGTATTCCAAGCCTGGCTTTCAGGATTTGATACTAACATTGTCAAAAAGCCCAAATCTTTCACAATTGGATAGCAATCGCATTTCAGAGATTTAAGATTTATCTTTATTTGTGTCTATGTCTGTGGGTCTCTGTGTGTATTTGCCACATGGTCTAAGAGTACCCTCTGATTACATGAGAGGGTATCTGATCCCCTGTAGTTGGAATTTCAGGTGGTTGTGAGCTGTTGAACTTGGGTGCTGGGAAACAAACCTGCGACCTACAGAAGATCAGGAAGCACTCTTAATTTATGAACCATCTCTCTAGCCTCTATTTATCTGTTTGTCCTTCAGATAGTCCCATGAAGCTAAGTCTGGACTGGAACTCCCTGGGTTGTTAGTAGTGATCTTGAATATCTGATCTTCCTGGCTCATCTTTGGGATTTTAGGTGCATACCAGTTCATGTGCTTCTGGTGATGGAACTTTGTGAATGCTGGGCAAGTGTTCTACCAACTAAGCTATGCCCCCAAGACATGGATTTCCTTTAAATATTATTTAAAATATAAAGTGTTAGTACTTAGAACATCGGATGCAATTGTCATATGTTAGGAAGATTATATCCCTAAGATCTGGGATTCAGGTTTTGAAAACCATCCTCAGAAGTGGAGTTCACTGTGGAAATTGGTAGTGCTTGCAAGACTACCCTTGGAAATAATTAATTTTAAATTTTTGTTGCTGGGCATTTTTTATTATAGCAATAGTGGCAATACTGGTTTTGTCAACAGCTAATGGTAATAGTTCCCTTTCTATAAAGTACAATAATATATGGATATAGCTTGACACCCTACTTATTTTGCTATTCTGGTGCACATTCTATTTTAGTCCAAATTACCTGCTTTAGGAACGAGGAAGCTTTTCTCGGGGGGTAATTACCAGTATAATCACAGCACCATCTGCTTGCCTTATGTTCTGTAGATGGCTCAAAGGAGGTAGTTGCAGGAGAGACCTGGGTAAGGAACATTTAGGACAGAGGAAATGAAGATAATCAAAATGAAAGTAATAATTAGGAGCTTAAAGAGGAAAAGCATATGGTATTGAACATATAGCTTAGATAGAAACATCTTAGACCTCTGACCCACCTGAGGTTTTCCTGGGAGTAAGAACTGAGGGACATCCAAGACTAGAACAGAGAGTGGCCAATTAACCTAGGGGGAATCTCCAGAGGGATCTACCAGAAAGGAATAGCAGATGGTATGTATTTGTGCTGAAGGCTAAATGTAGCCTGCAGAACCCGTCTTTTCATACACCAAGACAAAGCTTTAAAAGTGAAGCCCAAGCCCAGAAGGATTTTCATGCAGTCATCATTCATTTAAAAAGATGTACTTAGCACTTGTTAGGTGAGATGTACTTCACTGTACTGTTAGAGTAGATACACTGATGTTCCAAGTTACAGTTCCTACCCCTGGAGACTATACAATGCATAAGAAAGCAAAGGAAATAAAATATGTACCTATGCAGATAGTCAACATTCTGGCACTTGAGCATTGTGTGAGGGAGATGACATACTAGGATGTTTCCGAGAGGCAAGAGATACTTCATTCCAGTACATTGTGGGAAGACTTAAACAGGAACCTATGTAAGTAGAGAGGACTTTTCTTAGAAAAGCTGAGCATTAAAATATTACCTAATCAGGAGGTGAGAATCAGCATTAGGACTCAATGACCATGAGCAGAGTGGTTCAGAGCTTTAATATTTTTCAGATGATGTAATAATTACAAAAATATTTCTTATGCTGTAAAGACTTTTGAAATTTGAAAGTTGCACTTGAAGAGATATGTACCATTATCCTCAGAATCGTTCTTGATGTAGCATATGTTAATCTCCTCCTGCAGCTGTGACCCCAGAAATAGCATTTTAGCAAGAATATTTTTTTTTTAAAAGAAGAAAAAAGCATTTTTCTTTTTAGCACAGCAAACAAAAGGGGACCGGCTTGAACTGCACAAGCAGCTAATGATGTAAGATGTCAGCACCCCTTCAAGTTAAAACCAGGTGAGATCTGGTTTGGAGGAAATGGCGCTTCTGCTGTCCCATTGACATTCCTTATTCTCTCAATCGTGTTGTTTGTGTCTGTCTAAGAAACAAACATTCACCTTTCTACTGCCACAAAATAAAACATAACTTGGTATAATGTTTGAAACTTGTAAAAAAAATGACTTGTTGATGTAAGCTGACTTCTTTCCATAAAGACAGAGCATTTATGACCTTTTTTAAAAGAAGGGATGAAACATTGAAATTGCCTTCCTTAGTCCTGCATTAATTGACCATTTATTTTTCGTGGTTTCCCTGTTCTCTTAATTTTTTGAGTATACATTGGTGAACTTCTTCTGTCTCTTGTTACATGCACATGCAAGTCTTATTTCTGTACAATTGCTCTTTTGACATTCCTCAAGTCTGTCAGAAACAGGAACTGATAGGATCAATTGAGGTGTGAATTATGTTTAATTAAAACCCATCACTTAGAATTGAGTGAATGAGCACTTCCTATTCATGCCACCTCAGCTACTCTAAGCCTCCCAGAATTATAAGACATGGGCCAGGCTGCTTCCTGGGGCTTGGGTACATCACACAGCTGTCTGTTCCTTGTGACAGGAGAGAGCGGGTCACCAGTGCTCACTCAACCCCAAGGTTAGACACTCCAGAGTCAGTGTCATAGAACATCCTGTCCTCTCAGTTATTGTGCTAATGCCCCATGGGAGTTTGAAAGACCCCATGTTTGATCTTTCCTATTCTCCTCTTTTCCAGGATTCCTTTTTCTCTAAACATTCAGATTTCCCACAAAAGTGGTATTTACTTTGTTGTCAACCTCAATGCACTGGCAAACAAGAACATATGTAATGAACTCTCCCAAATGTATTGTTTTTTTTTTTTTTTTTTTTTTTTGCAATTCAGTTTCCACTTTGAATTCCAACAAATTATAGTCCCCTTAATTTGGCCCTCCCTTTTATATTTAAAATTGCATTTGAAAATTTGTTAGAGAGTAAGGCATGAACCTCTTGTGGAGGGGTACAGTTGATGATTCTGCTAGGAAGAAGACAGGTGAGAGGCTGGTCAGTATGTGAATAAAGAAAGTCTACTGCTCAAGAGAGTCTGAAAACAATGCAGGATGGTCAAGGAACCATGGGTCATATGTAAACAGGAATCTTCATCTGCAAAGATAAGCTGTTGAGGAGTAGGGAAGAAAAAGAAGTAACTGAATCAGATTAGTCAAGGACCATGTTAAGGTATTGATAAAGCAATTTCTGAGCCAGAAATGGTTTCAACCATTCTTCTTGGGCATTCCATTTGAAAGGCTGGCAAACTTTGATGGATATGAATTGCACCTAAACTTCTCAGAATTGTTAGAAAAATAGTCTGTGTCCTTCTATTTGGTGCCTAAAAATGTCATCACAATTCCTGGTTAATCAAAATTCTTCTAGTTCCTCTTTTCCCGTGAATCCATTGGCTATGTACTCAAATTGTATCTCTGCTATAGTTTTTATTCCTTTGACTCATTTTCTTTTGCAGTCTGTGACAACAGTCTCCTGTGTCTGTGACACAGTTTCAGTGGTGTTCTTTCACACAGCTCACAACCTTTTTGATGCAAACACTGATTATTTATTCAGATGCTGTAATCTTTTAGTGACTTTTTCTTGAAGTAATAAGGGCGGCGGAGCTGCGTTCCCAGCACCCCGGCCGCCTGCTCGGCTAGCTTATGCCCCAAAATAACAACACACAAACTGTATTCATTTAATCACTGCTTGGCCCATTCTCTTCTAGGCTAATTCTCACATATTAATTTAGCCCATTTCTAATCATCTGTGTATGGCACCCCAAGGTGCGCTTACCGGGAAGATTCTAGCCTATGTCCATCCTGGGTCGGAGCTTCATCCCAGGAGCAGGGCATGGCGTCTCTCTCAGGCGTCTTCTCCCAAGAGGAGAGCTGTCGAGACTCTGACCTCACTTCCTCTTCCTCCCAGCATTTTGTTCTGTTTACTCCTCCCACCTATCCTCTAACCAATAAAATGGGCCAGGGCAGTTCCTTTATTAGCCAATGACCTTCCTCCATCATTTTCTCATTATGTTTATAATGAAGAGAAATTCCTCAGGTGGTACATGATACTTTTTCATCAAATTTGAACATACTCTAACAAGAGTTTCTTATCACTTCCCTTCAGGAGCCATTGCTGTTGGGAAAGTATGGGAAATGCTGGTTTGTCTACTCCTACTTAATATCTTCTTCTCTGGGTAGATCCTGCTTCCTCTGCCATGCAATATTCTTTAAAAATATTTTTTGAGATCATAATATAATAATATAATTTCTCTTTTTTTCCTCTTTCTAAACCCTCCTATGTATTCCTCCACTTTGTTCTTTTTCAAATTAATGGCCTCCTTTACTTTAATTGCTGTCACACACACACACACACACACACACACACACACACACACACACCTATTTGATTAAAAGCTTTGTCCCACCCATGTTAGCATGTCTACTGATGTTATTCTTGTTTGGGTCATGTTTATACTGTCATGTTGGTGAGAGCTCATGGATGTAGCTTCTCTGACATTTCTAGGAGACACAATCCCACTGCAAACTTCTTGCTCCTCTGGCTCACATAGTCTTTCTGCTTCCTTTCTTGCTAAGATCCCTGTGCCTTAGAGGTGTAGGAGTTGCATTGTTAAAGTATCAGTTGGAATGGGGCTCCACAGTTCTGTATTTTTGTCTAAACCACCAAAATACATTCTAAATATTTATTTTTATATCCACACACAAGTATAGGTCTCACCCTTCCCAAATAAAACAACTCTTTTTAGCAGAAGAGACCATTTTAGAAAACCACAACTGATGTTAATCCTCTCAAGGCTGACAGTATTTCAAATGATTAAATCCTACCTGGTCTTCAGTTCAAATGCCACATTTTCTGTGAAACAACTTTAGGCTTAATCGTTAAAATGGAATGATTTTTACCAATCTGAACTCCAAAACATTTGATTTGTACTTTTCTTAGTTAAATTTTTTGTTATGTATCTGCATTCAAATACATTTGAAGAGTGAAACACCATTCAGTTAAAACTATATTCTGGGTCCAGGAGTAAGTTGATCCCGAATTTCCTGAGAAACCGCCTTACCCCTGGATCCAGCAATACCACTCTTGGGAATATATCCAAGAGATGCCTTATCATACAACAAAAGTATATGCTCTACGATGTTCATAGCAGCATTGTTTGTGATAGCCAGAATCTGGAAACAACCTAGATGCCCTTCAATGGAAGAATGGATGAAGAAAGTATGGAATATATACATATTAGAGTACTACTCAGCAGTAAGAAACAAGGACTTCTTGAATTTTGCATACAAATGGATGGAAATAGAAAACACTATCCTGAGTGAGGTAAGCCAGACACAAAAAGAGGAACATGGGATGTACTCACTCATATTTGGTTTCTAGCCATAAACCAAGGACATTGAGCCTATAATTAGTGATCCTAGAGAAGGTAAATAAGGAGAACCCAAAGAAAAACATATAGGCATCCTCCTGAATATTAACCTTCAGCAAGCGATGAAAGGAGACAGAGACAGAGACCCACATTGGAGCACAGGACTGAAATCTCAAGGTCCAAATCAGGAGTAGAAGGAGAGAGAGCACGAGCAAGGAACTCAGGACCGCGAGGGGGTGCACCCACACACTGAGACAATGGGGATGTTCTACTGGGAGCTCACCAAGACCAGCTGGCCTGGGTCTGGAAAAGCCTGGGATAAAACCGGACTCTCTGAACATAGCAGACAATGAGGACTACTGAGAACTCAAGAACAATGGCAATGGGTTTTTGATCCTACTGCACGCACTGGCTTTGTGGGAGCCTAGGCAGTTTGGATGCTCAACTTACAAGACCTGGATGGAGGTTGGGGTTCCTTGGACTTCCCACAGGACAGGGAACCTTGATTGCTTTTCGGGCTGGGGGGGGGGACTTAATTGGGGGAGGGGGAGGGAAATGGGAGGCGGTGGCGGGGAAGAGACAGAAATCTTTAATAAATAAATAAATTAAAAAAAACTATATTCTGTTGAGTTTTTGTTCAGCCTAGCTTCTAATATAATGTTTTGGTAAAAAATAATGTTGCAAAAACATTTGAGTAAACTAATAAATGCATAAATCAGAGAATAGAATTTATTTTGCACATGCATTTATGTAGTGCGGGTACAAGAATGTTTGCATATGCACATGTGTACATGTGCATGGAGAGTTATAACGTGGGTGATCAGAAGTCTTTCTTGATTTGCTCTCTATCTTCTTCATTGTGGGACAACCTCTCCCTCTAAACTAAAACCAGAGCTTGCTATTACAGTAATACAGGCAACCACTGTCTCTGGAGATCCAGTCTTCACCTTCTAAAGGCTAAAATTACAAACAGACCACCACAACCGTATCATGTTTGTATGGATGCTGGTTCCTCATACTTGTGTAGAAAGTGCTTGATCTACACAGGCATCTCCCAAGCTTGAGAATGGATATTTATTATGACAATGAATATGCTAGAAATTCTATAATTCCTATTGCTTATGTGTTGAAGTGATCTGTACATGTGAAGGCTCAGTGCTCTAAAAGACTGAGAAATGACAACAAAACCATCCTCCCAAACAAAGACAAACAACCATCAACTTAGATTTAGAAGGACTTGAAAAAAAGCCGAGCTCACACTTCTAAATAATTTGATCTGAAAGGATGATACTTGATTTAAAAAACTTCTAGAAAGTTAAGGATGGTGTAATGATTCACTTGGAAGAGGAGTGCAAGCTCTGAACTTTGTAATTTTGAAAAAAAATGACTTTTAAGGGTTGGACTGGCAGGCATTCATTTAGCCTGTAATTCCACAAGGTTACATGTTTGGTTCATTTTTACTTAGGCTTTTTTTTTTTTATAGAGTTAACCAAAAATTGATCCCCTTGCCAGCACTAAAAAAAAATATTGTCTGGACCCAGCAATACCACTCCTGGAAATATACCCAAGAGATGCCCTATCACATGACAAAAGCATTTGTTCAACTATGTTCATAGCAGCATTGTTTGTAATAGCCAGAACCTGGAAACAACCTAGATGCCCTTCAATGGAAGAATAGATGAAGAAAGTATGGAATATATACACAGTAGAGTACTACGCTGTAGTAAAAAACAACGACTTCTCGAATTTTGCATACAAATGGATGGAAATAGAAAACATTATACTGAGTGAGGTAACCCAGACCCAAAAAGATGAACATGGGATGTACTCACTCATAATTGGTTTCTAGCCATAAATAAGGGTCACAGAGTCTACAATTGGTGATCCTAAAGAAGCTAAGTAAGAAGATGAACCCAAGGAAAAACATATAGTTATCCTCTTGGCTATGGGAAGTAGACAAAATTGCCAGGGAGAAAATTGGGATCTTGTGGGTGGGGTGGGATGGGGGTAAGGGGAGATGGGGAGAGAAAAGGGAGAAGGGGAGGACAGGGGGAACTTGGGGGAAAAGGATGATTGGGATAAAGGAAGGTTGGATAGGGGAGCACAGAAGCACAATTTTTAGTTAAGGGAGCCACCTTAGGGTTGGCAAGAAACTTGAACCTAGAGTGGCTCCCAGGAGCCCAAGGCGATGTCCCCAGTTAGTTCCCTGGGCGGATGAGGACAGGGAACCTGAAATGACCCCATCCTATAATAATACTGACGAATATCTTGCATATCACCATAGAACCTTCATCTGGTGATGGATGGAGATAGAGACAGAGACCCACACTGGAGCACTGGACTGAGCTTCCAAGGTCCCAATGAGGAGCAGAAGGAGGGAGAACAAGAACAAGGAAGTCAGGACCATGAGGGATGCACCCACCCACTGAGACAGTGGGGCTGATCTATTGGGAGCTCACCAAGGCCAGCTGGACTGTGACTGAAAAAGCACGGGATAAAACCGGACTCTCTGAACATGGCAAAAAATGAGGGCTGATGAGAAGCCAAGGACATTGGCACGGGGTTTTAACCCTACTTCATGTTCTGGCTTTGTGGGAGCCTAGCCAGTTTGGATGTTCACCTTCCTAGTCATGGACGGAGTGGGGAGGATCTTGGACTTTCCACAGGGCAGGGAACCCGGACTGCTCTTTGGACTGGAGAGGGAGGGAGAGAGGAGGGGGGAGGTGGAGAAGGGTGGGAGGAGGGGGAGGGGATTGGGAGGCTGGGAGGAGGCGGAAACTTTTTTTTCCTTTTTTTTCAATAAAATAAAATAAAAAATATATTGTATTTTACTGAGAAAAATACTTCAAGCATATTCTGTGATTTCTTCAGTGTCATTTCTGCACCATCAAAGCACACACCTCTGTCCTCTTTTCTTCCTGTTGTCAGATGCTTAGTGACACTGGTAAGGAGAAGCAGTGTGAGGGGAGGTTGTCAAATCCATCTGAAATTGAGGGTTTATTGAAACTTAAAAAGAAAAGAGCACGTTGTAGTTGGAATTTACCTTCTTCTACCTAATAAACCCAAAACATATTTCATTTAGCTAAAAACACAAGTGATTTTCTAAATCACACCCTTTATTTGAAAAATGATTTCATAGTTCATGCCCACATAGATAGACTGTTTTGGAAATCTATATTAATTCCAAAGCTACAAGGTAATTAGAATATGTGGAATCACAAAGGCATTCTGAAAGAACTAGGGGAAGTTGATTCAATTCATGATCCAAATTTCAGTATAGCACTTCCTTAGCTGAAGATAACACTGTCACCCCACCGAACAAAACAGCTGAGTTTGTAAAGATGTACAGGGACAGACTGGAGATAGCTCAGACTGAGGCAGGAATGGGACCAGCTGAAGCGGGTTTAACCAAGTGGAGGACTATAGCGAAGATAGGAAGTGTGTGTTGTGTTGTGGTGTGTGTGTGTGTGTGTGATATCTTGTTTCTTAAGTAGTCTGAGATGGAAATGTTCCTCTGTTTGTGTATTTTCTCTTTTCTCTTGATGGAAATCTGTAATTGAACTACATTACCCTTTTACATTCTTCAATAGGGGAATAATAAAAAGAAATTGCTGGAAGTAGGTAGCTCACAGGAGTTGTTTAGAAAGGGAAACATTATATTTTCTAAGGAGACTGTGTCCTCTGTTAGGAGAGTCTGTTTCAGCATTACCTGGAGCAGTTGTTCACCTAGCACAAGAGATAATCAAGATACAATATAACAACCACATACAGTTATATCTACCTTGACATTTTTTGGGTCATGAGGCCTGTTGATGTTGGGTAACTTATTGATAGGTTTATAGAGAGCTAAGTAATACAACTATGTTCTATTCTATTAAGTTGGGACTCAGAAGAATGATATATTTAAATAATTCTATAACATTAGGATTTTCCTTCAGGTGTGTGTGTGTGTGTGTGTGTGTGTGTGGTGTGGGACAATGGTCTGTATTCTGTCAATTATATTTGAAATAATCACTGATTGGCCAGTAGCCTGGCAGGAAGTATAGGCGTACAACAAGATAGGAAGTAGAGGCAGGTCAACAAAAACAGGAGAATTTTGAGAAGAGGAAAGCTTGGTCCGCAAGTCGTGACCTAGCCACAGAAGAAGCAAGATGTAACTGTGTCATCAAAAAAGGTACCAAGCCATGTGGCTAACATAGACAAGAATAATGGGCTGATATGAGTTGTAAGAGTTAATAAGAAGTCTGACCTAATGGGCCAATCAGTTTATAACTAATGTAGACCTCTGTGTGATTTCTTTGGGACTTAACAACTGCAGGAACCAGGCAGGACAGAAAACCTTTTTCAACATGTGTTCTGTGTGTTTTCATGTATGTATAGAGAAGAATGGTGAAGGTAACCATTCCTGTTATCTTTAGTGTCATTTATTGGAAGAGGAGAAGTGTATAGGTATGAGACACTCTTAGATTACTCGGTTGTTTATGAACTAGTTATTTCTGTTTGGGTAGATAAGTTATTTATTCTTATAACATGATCTTATTCATGAATTGATACAATGTACTCATAAAAGTTGTGAGAGATTGTAGTGATAAAAAGAATACTGTTTACCTAGTAGATGAGTTTAAAAATCATATTGTTTTCAGCAGTTGTGTTTTTCAAAGCAAGGTCTGGTTTAAGTGTAAATGTTACAATGTATTTGTTTAGAAACTTAAATAAGTTATTGCTGAAGAGAAAACTGTTGAGCCTTAGATTTGTGATCCTAGAGCTTGGCAAGCTGCCCACCACAAGATCAATCCTATTATGGCATTACAGATCATTTTCATACGTCTTCATTTTATGATCTTCATTTTGAATGATTTGATGGTTCAGAGGTGTGGTAATAGATATGAATTCTATTTTGACATGTGGAAGAAGGCATTTAGATGCAGGAGTGTGTGCACTGTGAGATGATTAGAAATTATTATGGGGTAGAAAATTTGTGATTGAGTTTGAATGATTGAATCTATTTTAAAAATGTGCAGAGCTGTTAGCTTTCAACATAATTTGTACAGTCAAAAGAAATCAAAATTCATTTCAGTTATTCATATTTTATTTTTGAGATAAGCCATCGCTTTTTCATTATTTCTTTAGAGGAATGGCTTAACACTAACCCTGTTTCTGCCAAACGGGAAGGATCAGTTGGAAGTTATGTGAAAAACTGCTTTTCTTTACATTGGGATTAAAAATTAGTAAATTAACAGCTATTTTTAATTGATTGCTTGGTGCTTCTGATTCACCCATTGCAGAGCAAAATAGGAGGTAGTTGACAGAGGTTTGGATACTTGCAGAAAGATCTCACATTTCAGATGAAAAATAAAAGCTCGCGAAGATACTCATATTGTTTCTTGTGTGGGATTTGTCACCTGATTACTCAGTAGGACAGTGGATGGCACAAGGTCTGAGAAGTGACACTTCAATTCTTTAGGTCTGTTTGTCCTCTTGTTTTCTAATTGTGAGTATGTTGGTTCCCCCTAAATACAGAATTATTTAACTTTGATTTGATGTGACCAGAGTTATGATTACTGTTGTCTGCTGTGTGAGGGTATCTGAAGCCTCAAAGGGGCAAAATATTCGGTTCATCTATGCTTACTTTCTGTCTTCCTATACAGAATTCTAGCCCTTAGTGACTTTTAGAGCCTCAATGTTTCCAGAATCAGATGCCCCAAAGCAGTGAACAGTTGATACATGGAAATACCGTCTTTTCCTCAGGCAATAGGATGTGGCTGTCTCAGATCATCTGCTTCTCTTCCTAGCATCTCTGGGGGGTTTCTATGGTGACAGAATTCTTCTACGTATCTTCTATAAAATATATGCTTTTGTGGTTATAAAAGCTTTTCATGGCCACTTCAGTTATTTGAAAAAAACCTTTTTCAATTTTCCCTAACTCTTAGAAAATATCTTAATATGTCTGACCCTGTTTTTTCTTGATAACTATTTCTCAAAATTAGACATTGTTTTTTCTTCTTCTAAAGGTTACATAACTTTTGACTATGCCAGATATTTACATATTAAGTGGCTTATTAGTGTCTTACAATGAGTAAACATATAAATCCTTTTCTAGGAAAAAGAATTTACTATAACTAAACAGTGGTTCTGCACCTGAGTTTTTCTTTTGCCTCCTCCACCAGTGCATGGTCACTTTCCCTGTATTCCCTTAGTAAATCTCTTCAACACATTTTTTTTTTTTTTTGCAATAAATGCAATTCTCATTTCCCCTTTGCTTGTGAGGAACTGGTATTTAGAAATATTCTTTCTTCAAAGAAGCAAAGCAGGAAGTTGATTTTATTGAGATATGCTTCTCCCACTAAATAAGTGAGGCCCTTCCCCCCACCACTAGGATTGTTATTCACCTTTTTGGACAAAGATTTTGCACTAAATGACTTTGAAGAAAAAAGTTAGCCATAAAGAACAGAATTTGCCACTGAAGTAATTATTTCATTTAAAAAGACAGGAGCTTTACAGAGATGGGAATATCACTTTTCTCTAAGTCTACTACATATAAAATCTGTATGTTAGGCTGGAGAGATGGAATGAATAGAAATGTTTGGTATGTAAGCCTGAGGACTAAGTTTGAATGATGGATTCTGGAGCAGCACAGTGGAAGCCTTATTATGAGAGTTTGTAATCCAAGTGCTTCTGTGGGCAACAAGGGAGGCAGAGACTGGAGAACCTGAAGATAATAGGCCAACTACCCTGGAAGACACAGCAGGAAAACAATAAACATGCTCTCAAATAAGACTTAAGACAAGGACTGACCCCTATAGTATTCTCAGACCTCCACACATATGCTATGGCACCTCTGAGCCTGCGATCCCATGCATGAATGTGCACACACACACACACACTCATACACACATATATTAAATCCATACTTACATATTCTATACCTTCCCCACAGAGATGTATGTTTAAGTACTACACATGAACTGCCTAAAATTTTCTACATATATCAACTAAGCAAAATTATTGAGTGAATAGTTGTTCTAGAGTGTGTCATTTTGGAATCTAGAATCTGGAGAAATGCTTTATGACTTACAGACGCAGGAAACCAAATGCTTCATCCCTTTGACAAGAAGTGGAGAAGTGAAATGCCTCATTGGAGGTCACCTGCAAGGGTGAATCTGTACAGACACTCAAGTAAATACGGAAGTCAGATGCTAAAGCTCCATTTCTCAGACATGTCAGGCTTCCCATGATATGTTTTGAACGTGAAACAACCTCCCCCAACTTAGTAGTTGAAGTGTTGACAGTCTGGTCTCTAACTGATGCTATTTTGAAAAAGAATGGAAACTTCCAAAGCTGAAGGAAGGAGGTGAGCGAATATGTGACTTAAAGGTTATTCCTAATCCCCAGCCTATTCTTTGATTCCTGTTGCTGTGAAGTGAGTAGCCTCTGACACATGCTCAAGGCTGCCACATTATTCTGCCTCAGGACAGGTCCAGAATCAGCTGATTCCAGGGCTGTTGACTGACATTTCATCTGTGAGCTAAAATGTATCTTTACCTTTTAAACTGTTAGCATGGGGGATTTTATAAAAGCAATACAGATCTGATTATTGCTGCAATAAACCCCGAATCAGTTTGGGGGACAGTGCAAAGGAATGTCTTTTCTCAAGACAATTTGGACAGTTGGGTGGGACTGCTTTGGTTCAGTATCACTGAAAATGTTTTTACTGTCAGAATTAGGAATTTGTATTAGGGATTTGGCTGGCTTGCTCAATTTTTTTCTTATACAGATTAATAATAACGTATATATGGAGTTTTCCTTCTCCTTTTTTTGCAGGTGGGTTAATACATTCCTCACAAAACAACCCATGGTCTAAGAAAACTTTTGATTAAAGTTATTTAATAGTCCTGTACATTAAACTTTCAAAAGATAAATGAGGAAGAATCTGAGTACAGTGAAATATAAAGTTTTCTTCCAAATACACAAAACCAAACTAGTTGACCCAGATAGAGATATAGTGAAAATTACCTTAAGATGTACTGATACATTTATTTTAGCTAAACTCTTGGGTGTGTAATTTTATTTTATTTATTTATTTTTTACTTCCCAACATCATTCCACACTAGTTTCATTTTTATTAAAATAGAACCAGCAGGTACCAAGGAGACAGAAGAAAGGTCAGGAGCGAAAAACAAAACAACACCGAGTAAACTGACACGACCTTGCATTTTATTGATTTTATTTTCAGAAGTCATCCTGGCAGTCATCTCCCTGTGGGATATGGTGAGACTGTGAGATCCATCATGAAGACAATGCTGTTGTTAGATGCTTTTGAAAATGACATATGCCTGAACTAATCTATTCATTCTTTAGTTCAGCTCCAAACACTTCCTTGGTTTCTAATTGTTTCTACTGTAAAAAAATGGATAGAAGTATTCATCCCAGCATGATGGTGCATATTTTTGTTTGCTAGGACATCCATTGGCACACACTTGTTTTGCATAGGTCACAGAAAAGTCAGCCCAGAGCACTGGCACTTCCTATTTATAGGGAATGCGATTTTTCTGTGCAAGCATTTCTGGCACCCACAACTGAGATGAATGACTGCCTTAAAAGGTTCAAGACCACTCTCGTGCATTCTGTGAAGCCAAGGCTTTGAATTTCTGCCCTCTCTTTACCTCAAAGGGATACTATTAACTAGGATGCTTGCCATCCTGGAGCAGATGTTTGCAATTTGGGTTTGAAACACTATTATTGAGGTAATAATACTCCCCAGTCTCACCTGCATCACTGTGTATGCAAAGAAAGAATAGGGACTTGGAAAGACAGTAACACAAGAGGAATCCATCACACACCATTTCACAGAGATTTGGAGACCTCGGTATACCAGAGTAGAAAGGAGAAGGAAGGATGGATCTAAAGAGCCAAGTTTGTGTTGATAGTTGGTCTCTGAGGAACCATATCAGAGGGCAAATACCAAGAAGGAAATGCCCTGTTGTGCTGGGTGCATTTGTTTGTTCTAAGACACATCCCCTCTTTTCCATGGGCATGCATTGTCATTTTAAAGACAGAAGTCATAGAGTACAAAGCTTTCTGTGTCTTCTTCCAACCAAAATCTCTGGGAGCTAGAAGTCAGACAATTACTACAGAGAAAGACAAAAACAGGTATGAAATATCGGAGAACACATTCCACCAGTGTGTATGGAAAAAATGGTCTCTGCTTTAAGGGTGGGTCATATGGAGAAGCAACTCACAAGACCTAAAATTTGATGACCAAAGAGTGCTGGTTGAAGGGGAATGTAAATCATTGCATGGGTAATCATTCACAATTAGCCAAAGCCCATACCCAAACTGTAATGATGGCCCTCATCCTTACAGAAGATGCCAGTACTTTACTGTTGCAGGTGAGTTTCCACAAAGTGACCCTGTGGCCCAGCTGCTCTGTGCAGAAAATATTTCCAGAGGAAAACTGCATACGTGCTTTCTAAAATGAAGATATTACCCATATACCTTTTACATGGAATTAAACTTTGATGCTAAAGAGGCATGAATAATATTTTTGAATCAGAAAATACCCCCTTTATAATCTTTGCAAATCCAATTGAATGTTAATCTCCCCTAAGCTCCATTTACAAAGAATTTTACTTTAATATGGTGGATTCTGTTCTATTATGTAATCAGAAAATTGACTTTTGCATTCTTGAGTATACATTAAAAATATATTTCTTTAATGTATTATTTTTCAATAAATGTATAACTAATGATATTCAGTTTTCACCTACTCCTTTTAATTTTGTTTAGAGTACATATGGCTTGAGAGTTGACTTACAGAAAAGATCAATCAAAAAAATTCTTTAAAATTTGAATTGCGTATATGTCCCATATTTTTCACTAGGGGGCAACAAAGTACTACATATAAGACCCAGAAATCCTTTTTCCACCCTCTTCTGTTATCCCTTTACTTTTGCAAACCAATTAAGTTCCTAAATGGTGAAATGCTAAACATGAGAGGGAAAAGGATATTCAAATATATTAAATATAATCTTTCCATATATCAGAGGGCTATTAAGCACGATCTTTCACTGCTCAGTGAGTCCTTCTGGGAGACACAGAGATGAATTTGGGAATTTGGGAAAGGCCCAGAGAATAGGAAGTCACACTTTGGTGCAGGCTTCTTGTCAGCCAGCCAACTAACATTTTTCAAGGTCTGCCTACCCTCTCTCAATGCCCAGCCCCACCCTCAAATAAAAATATTAGCTTGTTAAAATGCTGGCTGTCTTGAAGACAGTTTTCTATGAATGAGCACACATGCCTAATATTCCTGTAGCCCTGTCTAAGGAGTAGCTTTCAGCTCTTAGAGAAAGAATAGATGCTCTCTTCTTGAGCTCACAGTTGTATTGGACAATGCCACTGAGAGAATCAATGACTCATAATTGATCCAGGCTATAAGTAGGATCATGGTTTGGGTACTCACAGATCCTTATGTAGTCTTCAGAGCAGATTTCTAAACGCAACCCAAAGCTTCTTTCCTGGGCACATTTTTCTTTTATATGATCATGAGTTCAAATGCTGTTTCCATGTTACATTTTTCTCTCTCTGTTAGAGTAGTTTATCCCTTACTCTAGTTTTTTTTTTTTAAAGAGGAAATCACCTATAAAATAAGATCAACTTACCATATAGTGCATTTGGCCTCCCTCCCCTCTGTGTGTGTGCATGAAATTTGGGGAAATCTCAATTGTATTGTGTTTAAAATCTGATTGGCAATCATTTTGGCGCAATGCATCTAAATGGAAGCAATGCTCTTTGTCGCTTCCATGCCATTCTTGTTTTCTGTGATATTTATTAGTTATACAAGTCAATTGCTTCCACATGAGGAGGCTCTCTAGTCACTGGTTACTTGGAAAACAGATGGCTGTTTGAACATAAACCGAGGTACTTAAAGGGAAGACATTTAAGGTGCATGGATATAAAACCATGGTAAAGTTGTCAGAAACAGGTAAGCGACTTCACAAATGTCAGTGTAGCATTTCATCATCTCTACCTTAGGAATTAGCCTGCATTGTTTACAAGGACTTGTATTCATGTGATTTATGCAGTCAATAAAATGGAATACAAAACACAGCTCTCTCTTGTAAGTGAATTCTGTCTTTTAGAATGCTTTATTTCATTTGTGTAAGAAACTTAGAAGGTATAATTTTGGAAATAATAAAGTAGTTATAACAGAGTGAAAATCTATTCCCCTTACTTATTAGTGAATTTCCACAGATCAAGCAAGCGTGACCTACAGACAGAACCAGGAATTGGTTTATGTGTATTTGGAGGATTATTGGATTTCTGTAGAAACTTATTTTTCTGGTTTTTTTTTTGTCCAAATTGTTTAGTTTTATTTCTAAGTATTTGTTTGGTCTTATTATTCCTTTTTCCAGGCAAGACTTGGATCAGTTTTTAGTCATCTGGACCAGAGTCATAATAAAATGCTTCTGATCATCCATCTTGAACCAGATTTATGTCCTGATTTATATTTATGATACTTTTCTTTCACATTCACAGTAACTGGATATGTGGATACCAGGAGAAAATATGAGAACTGTTCAGCATAGTTTAGTTAAAATGCTATTTAAATAAAATAGACTATTGAAATAGTTTGTTTACAGAGATTTCCCATAAATCGAATTTACTTTTATTCTTATTAAAATTATTATTATTTGTAGCACGATTAATAAAAAATCAGAGAGATTCAGCCTGAAGATCCAAAAAGCAAATTGGGATTCAGCCTGAAGATCCAAAAAGCAAACTAGCCACTCACTGGCTCTTATTTCGTCATTCTGAAAATGGCTATCCTGCCTCCAGGAATCTCACAACAAGACTGTGTCTTGTTGGGAGCAGTGAGACCCCAGATCCTGAATTTCTTGTAAACAACTTGTTTTCCCCTGATCTAAGTGCCTACAGCTGCTCTGAGCAGGAGTTCCTGAAGGCAGGAGAGTGGTTTCTGGTGGGTTTGGCTGGGGCGTGGCTATCACTATATAATCTGTCCCTGAACCCAATAAAGGGAGCATTCTTGGGGAATTCAAGAATGACCCGTATCGCTGTCTCTCTGTCTGTGTGTGTTTGTGTATTTTTACCTCCAGCCCCTTGCCCGAAGCTCGAGCGCAAGGAGCGCACACACGGGGGGTGGGGTGGGTGCACTGCAATTGGAGGTCTCCACCGAGATATCCTGAACCGGCAGTGTCTGAGAACTGTCTCCTCCTGTTGTATGATTCTCTTTAGGGTTGGGATTAAAGATGTTCACCACTGGAATTAAAGTCACACACCACCCAGTTTCTATGGCAAATAGTGTGGTTATTAGGATTAAAGGTGAGTGTTATCACTGTCTGGTCTCTAAGGCTGACCAGTGGGGCTGATTTACTCTCTGATCAGGCAAGTTTTATTTATTAAAATTCAAATGAGATGACACTAAAATTATTATTATTATTTTAATTTACTTTTATTCTTTGATCTTGCATTGGCTTCTTTACAGAGAAGAAAGACTATGTTTTAGTACAGCATAGACAATAGTTTGTTGTTAGTTTTAGTGCTTGGATGCTTCACGGGAGTTTGTATATGTCTCTACCCCGGAGATAAATCCCAAGTCCTATGGATTACATTTTTAGCCATCTTATTTACTTCCATTGGGAGAATTTTCTCTTTTTTTCTGAGAATTTTCTTTTTTATATGTTGATTTTGTTTTGTTTGTATGTATGGGCGTTTTGCCTACATGTGTATCTGTTCATCATGCATTTTGTAGTACTCACAGAAAACAGAAGAGGGCATTAGATGCCCTTGAACTGAAGATCCAGGTGACTGTGAGCTATCACGTAGGTGCTAGGAATTGATCCACCAACCCTGAAAGAGCAGTCAGTGCTCCTAACTGCTGAGTCAACATTCTAGCCCCAGCACCGTCTATTTTTTTTTTAAATTTTTTATTGAGAAAAAGAAAAAAAAAGTTTCCACCTCCTCCCAGCCTCCCATTTCCCTCCTCCTCCTCCCACTCTTCTCCCCCTCCTCCCACCCTTCTCCCCCTCTCTCTCCAGTCCAAAGAGCAGTCAGGGTTCCCTGCCCTGTGGAAAGTCCAAGGTCCTCCCTGCTCCATCCATGTCTAGGAAGGTGAACATCCAAACTGGCTAGGCTCCCACAAAGCCAGAACATGAAGTAGGATCAAAACCCCATGCCATTGTCCTTGGCTTCTCATCAGCCCTCATTGTTCGCCATGTTCAGAGATTCCGGTTTTATCCCATGCTTTTTCAGTCACAGTCCAGCTGGCCTTGGTGAGCTCCCAATAGATCAGCCCCACTGTCTCAGTGGGTGGGTGCACCCCTCGTGGTCCTGACTTCTTTGCTCATGTTCTCCCTCCTTCTGCTCCTCATTGGGACCTTGGGAGCTCAGTCCAGTGCTCCAGTGTGGGTCTCTGTCTCTATCTCCATCCATCACCAGATGAAGGTTCTATGGTGATATGCAAGATATTCGTCAGTATTGCTCTAGGATAGGGTCATTTCAGGTGCCCTATCCTCAACTGCCCAAGGAACTAACTGGGGACATTGCCTTGGGCTCCTGGGAGCCACTCTAGGTTCAAGTTTCTTGCCAACCCTAAGGTGGCTCCCTTAACTAAGATTTGTAGCAGCATCTGTTTTCAAATCAACCGAAGCCCTGTAGAAATACCTTCTTGCTGAGAGTAAGATTTTGAATTACTCCAAAAGCTGAACCAACCTAAATATGATTATATTACCTTAATAGAAATTCTAACAAGTAGATAACTTTAACAATGTGCTGCAAGGTTTTGCAGTCATGTTAACTGCTCTTGCTCATCATATTAAAGAAGGGATGCCATGTAATTCAGAAAGATTATAGACAAGGAATAAGGAATTTGTAGTGACAAACTTCCTTGTGTGTGTGTGTATGCTTTCCTCATTTGTTGGCCACCTTTTGTTTCAAAGAAAGAATTTTCCATTATTTTGAATTCACTAAGTAGGACAGACTGGTCAGGAGTGACAGGAGTTCACTTGTCTCTACCTTTTTATTGATTAATGTTGGGATTACAAATGCATAAACTTGGTTTGACATTTTTACACAGGGTACTGGAGACTCAAACTTGGGTCCTCAGCTTTCATTCAAGCAGTTTACAGACTAAGTTCCCTGCTAAGATCATGTAGTAGGAAGTTTCTTTAGAAGACGATATGGATTGTAGAAGATAGAGGGTCCGTATATTTTGCTCTAAGCTGGGTTAAGTTACTTTCTGAATCAACAGACAGAAAGCAGAGCATTCTCCCTTTCTTGGTATACTATTCTGAACTTATTTTCTCTCTCATCAGTTTTCCTCAGCATTTGTTCTAGAATGAGTAATTCCCTATCCCTAGAGCAAACAGAAATCATTAGTGTTCATCATTTCCCTAAAGATTTTATTCAGTAACCACATGCATTACAGGGCAAAAAATGTACAACTGCCATGCCTATCCTCCGGCAGCAATTTACAGGTTTTGGCACTTGATCTTTGAAAAGTGTAAACCGTAACAACTTAGACACTGCAAAAATAAGTTTTTGATTTGTTATACACCCTACCTTCTGTGAACTCCCATGTATGTGAATAGAAGTCCATTTTCAATGATATCTCTTAATTTCAACTTGGCTGATGTATGTGCTTGTTTGGGTTCAGTCATACATCTGGAAGAAACACAGTCTTTGCTGTAGTCGGTTTAAGGTATTGCCTATGTGAGTCACAGAACCAAAGGCTTTTCTGTTCAGGTACATTTTGTTAGGGTCAGCACTTCTCAGGACAAAGTTATTCTGTCTTTATATACATTTAGGAACATTGCATATTGAACATACCTGATTTTCTTTCAAAATCAAGCATTTTACACATTTCAGCAATGCTTCTTTTACAATAAAAAAAATGCTTTCTTCAGGTTTTGTAGGTGATTGATGAAATGCTCCTTGGAACTTCAAAACCTGTTGACACAGACTTTCTGCATGAAATGAAAGAGAAAAGAAACAAGTTCTTTAGCTTCAGAACAAACCCAGATCCCTGATGCAGATGAGAAGAAAGTGAAAACCTGTCTTCAATTTGAGACAACTTGAAGACGGGTCTAACAAGAGAAGAGTAGCACAGTAATTTACACTTTTAAAATTATTTTTAAGTTAACTTTTATTTGGTTAGAAATAAAAAGACAGCCTAAAACCAAACTCAAAAGTTTCCACAAACACTAGTCCAAGGGACAGAAATAGTTCTAATAGTTGTAATAGAAATAGTTCTAACGTCATGCTACTTCAGAACAAAGAGATGAAGAAAAGACATTTCCAGTCAATAAAAAGCATATTTCTATCTCTGCTGGACCACCTGTGGGGACAGAAAGTTTCTTGTCCCTGAAATTGCTGTTGATCGCCCAGAAGGTCCATGTTAGCTCTGATATGTGTTGTAGCTCAAGGGTCTCTTAAGTATCTTGGTGAAAGTCTGCAGCTACATAAGAAAATGTGCAGTGCCCTCTGTGAGGTTTAGTGTTTTCTTGAGTTTTCCCAGATACACAATTAAATGACATGATCAATGGCTATGCCTAAAAAGTGAAGCATTTCTATTTACCTGGCCTCAATTCTTTTTCTTAGTTTAAATTCTTTACCCTAATACTAAGAAGTCACTATTATATCTCACTGGGAATAAAATGGGTCAATCACCTTTCCAGGGCTTGTCTCTGATTCCTTAATGACTATGAGAGAGAGGGAAGGCAATTAAGGTAGGAAAAGTCCCCACACTAAAACCTATACCCTCAATCTAAAGAACACAGTTTTATGAGGAGGCAATTCCACAGAATAAGTTAGATTTCCAGGGCTGCCAATCTGGCATGGGCTCAACTATAAATCTAAAAAATTTAAAGAGGGGAAAAATACCCTACCTGCCAAATATCTCTATATTGTCAATAAAATCAAATGAACTGCTTTTCGTGAATATTGGTCTCCAAGGAGAAAGCCTTGCTGATTACTTTAAACCTATCACAAATTCTTTTCTTTCAGGTTTTTTCACTCCTTAAATACTTCATTGAGAATTATCAAGTATTTTCTACTAAAAACTTAACCTTTAGGCTAAATTAATCATTAATATCTTAAATTCATGTAGATTATGAGAACTTTGGAGCAGGGCATTCCCCTCCACCATGCCTGGGACCCTTGTAAAAGCAAATTGTAACACTATTATATTAGTATTATTTTACTCCAATATTTTTTCCTACTTTGGATATTGATGTAATATATATTTTTCCAAGAGGTGTTTACATAAAATTCCATCTGGAATGCTGACAATGAAAACAAAATAAATAGAAAAGTAAAATTCACTTTCTTTTTAGAAGGGACCAAAGTGTGATTATCAGCAAATCATGTAGGGGCTAATACAAAGTGATCATCCAAAACTCACAGAGGGGAAGGTGTTTCTAATGAGCATTTAATGAGGACTAAGTTGCTGAAACTCTAGGTATTGCAGTGTTGGATGAAAGGAAATTAAAATGTGGCCCTCAAAGTAAAATATCTTTTGACTAACTACAACCTTGAAATCAAATTAAATAGTGAAACCAATTATAAACCGAATGAGAAAACTCACAAAATTCTAAAGATCTTTGAGACTTGTGTGTGGATAGTGCTCAGATATTAGGATCACATGAACAGACTTATGAGAGTGTTTATGTTTATGAAAATTTTTTCCCATCAGAGAAACAGAATGTGGTGTGTGTTTCTTTCTTACTGGATGGACAGGATAAGAATCAAGTATATTAACTAAAGTGTGTGAGTTGCAGTAAATTCTTTGGAGAAGAAGGAATACTTTTCACCTCAGACTTGTGTGGTTCTCAGAGATAACATCCTCAAATTGGAGTGATTATTTGGACACTTAGTCTAGCACTTATGGGTATCATAAACCATTTTCACTGAGAGCTCAATGCTTGTAGACTGAGGCATTGTGGAGCTTTGAAATGTTAAAGTAGATATTTAAAATGTATATATGGGATAGAAGTAGAGAAGTCAATATTAGTATTTGTGTAGGGAGAAGCACAGTGCAACTAGCGGCACAAAAATGAGCATCGGGAAGCCAGGGTTGAAGTCCTTGTCTGATCATTTAGAAATTGCGTGCCCTGTGTTCTTAATAATCAAATATTCTGCTTTTCTGTCATTTGTTCTCTGGTGTGTAGCTGAACATGATGGACAGGAGAATGCAAAGCACACATTTTTCTTTCTTTCCCTCATCCACGTGTGTGTATGGACAAAGTATTTAACTTCTCCACATGGTCTTCCACATAGCTGTACTATGTTACTATGTGACATTAACAGTCTTGCAAAACTATTATTTTCAAACAGCTAAGTCGGATATAACAATGGCTCAGGCTTATAGTTACATCAGGTACTTGTTAAAACTTGTGAGTTTTAAAGCATCTACGGCAAGTGCTGTCTATGTGGGCTGACTAGTTCTGTCAGCCACTCAGTGGAGAAGGTCTCATTTCATTTTATAGGTAGAAAACCCGGCCCCAGAGGACCAGAGTGACTGGGTAAAGGCTGGTTAGTGGCAGAACAGATCCTGGGATGCATCCTCTCTTACTTGAGACACCGTTGACCTGCTGCATTAATATATGATTGTAGGACTGCTCCTACGCAGCCATAGAAGTCCTCCCAGTTTACCATAGCAGTGGTGCTACAAGTGTTGAGATATCCTCCCACGTCTTGGATTTAAACATAATACTGTTAACTTAATGATACTTTTCTTGGCTTGTAGTTCTTTCCTATAGAGATGAGGAACCAAAAGGAAACAAGGAAAAAATGCCTAATAATGGAAAATATGTGAAAATTAGATGGGTGTGTGAAGAAGAAGAAAAAAACAGAAGTTTAAAATAGAATAAGTTACATATCTGCTAACATATACGCAAATATTTTATGACTCCCAACACATCAGAAAATTTATGTTCAATTAAATACAAAACCACAGAGGTTGAGCTCCCTTCTGTTTCCCTCTCTTCCTGTACCCATCTCCCTAGTTTTCTCCTTAGTTGCCCATCTTCTGGCCTCTCTCATTGTTTCTGTTTAATTTGTGATGGTTCTCAGAATTCAGAACATTGTCTGCCTTATAGAAGACAGATGATAAGATGTATTTTCACAATGTTTTGGTGTATTATATAATTATAGCAAGGATCATTTTCAGAACTCCAACTCGCTATGTTCCATCCATCATAGAAAACACAGGTGTCAGAGAGTCAGAAACAGTTAGGTTTGCATCCAAACCCAGGACTAAATTATTTGCTATGAATGTGATTACTTAGGTTAAGTTCTGAATTTCTTTCATTTTTCTCTTTCCTTTTCTTTTTCTTTTGTTGTTCTTTGTACCTGGGGAGTTACTTGGAAGCATCATCTACACAGTTTAGTAAAACAGAGAGATCACTTAACTTAAGGCCCAACACAGCCATAGTTCATGCAAGTTTTTTCTCCTTCTCTTTATGACTTAATGGCTTATCATGTGCTACTGGGGATGTCTGCAAAGCCTCTGGAGTAAGTAAGAACAAATGGAGGACTGTATTTTTCAACATTCCATCCCAGCTGTTTGGAGCCTCTGAGTCCCAGACAAAGCAGGTTCAGCTCTTCAAGGTCTAGGCCTGCTCTATGGGAGAGAAAGAGCAACAGACACCTGGAGAGAGAGAGTTTCGTACAGTTCTGTTATTTGTTCAAATGTTAAGGGGCCAGTCTTCAAAAGAGACACAGGAAGAAACAAGGGACCACAGTATGAATCAGCCAGTTTTCCCATGTGCTGTAATTTAGTTCCTGGTATGTCTTCAATGTGTGAACTGCCTCTGGCTTAAAACCATGACTTAGATATTGGCTCTCCTTTTGAAACTCATGGGCACTTATGAATGCACACAGTTGGTAAGAATGTAAATTAGTATAGCCATTATGGACAATAATAGCAGACTCCTAAAAACAGCAGAATGGTCATAGCAGCGATGGCCCCATTCCCTGGGTACATCTCAAAAGCAAATCAGCTCAGTATGTTGAAGAGATATCTAGCTGTTATGTGTATTGCAACACACTTCACAGTAACTGAGTATGGTGACAACCTAAGTGATCATCAGTAGATGAATGGATATAGAAAATATGTTGTGTATACAATTAAATTCAAGATAAAATTCTATTTGCAATAAGTTGAGTCTAAGGGCATTATGTTAGATATAGCACTTATCATCTCACTCATAGGCAGAATCAAAAAATATTGGAGAAAATAAAGTGATGATTTTTAGAAGCAGGGGAGGAGAGATGAGGGAAAAGGGGAAAAATTGACAGATAGGAATGATAATATCAGGTATTATATTGTATAGCAACATGATCATAGTCATCAATATGTTTCATATTTCAAAATAGTCTAAAAGAGTTTTGACTACTTCACAATGATAAATATTTGAGGAGGTTGATATGTTAATTGCTTTGATGTGATTATTATACACTTTATCCATGAGCTGAAATAGTGCATTGTTGTCATAAAGACTGTATATTTAAAATACTCTGTTTAAAGTTCAGCAAATAAACAAAATTGTGAGATCTCTGGCCATATAGGAATATCCTTTGGTAAACATATTGATTATCTTTTCTATTACTGCAATAAAATACCTGGCAAAAGCTAAGGGTTAGGGTTAATTATGGTAGTAAAAGCTATCTACTCTGGTAGCAGAGATACAAGTCAAGGGCTTGCTCATTGGTATGCACCAGGAAGCAGAGAAAGTTGGTGGAGCTAGAGTATATGTAATATTTAGAACACACCTTTTCCCAGTGGAGTGACCTGCTTTTGCCAGTCAGGTTCTACCTATTCAAATCTCCATAGCCTTCAAGAAAAACATCACCATGAGCTAGGGATGCAATGTTCAGAAAATGAGCCTTGGTGGTCACTGCAAAATCAAACCATCACTGTGTATGTTCTGTTGACAAATACCAGTGAAAATAACCAGAAATATTTGAGCTTCAAAGAAAAACTATGACTTTTAATAATTTTCTACCATTATTGTAAGTATCAAATTATTTTTTCTATGGTTGCAGTTTGTTAGCAGACTCAATGTCAAAAACAGCTCTTTAAGTTGCTGATTTGATTTTTTCAAAAAAAAAAATGACACAGCCAAACATTAGGCAGAGCTCAAGGAACTTTTAGTAAGAGGGGAAGAATTGTAGGAGCAAGATTGGTCAAGAATCAGGGACAGCACAAGAACAAAGCCCATTGAATCAACTAAGCAGGGTTCATAGGGGCTGACAGATACTAAAGGCAACAATCAGGGAGCTTGTATAGGTCTGAGCTAGGTCCCTGCATATATGTTATGGTTGTGTAACTTGGAGTCTTCTGGAACTCCTAACAGGGCGAGTGGGGATTGTCTCTGACTCTTTTGCCTGCTCTTGGAACCCTTTTTTTCTTACTGGGTTGCCTTGTTCAGACTTGATATGAAGACCTGTGCCTAGTCTTATTATAACTTATTATGTCATGTTCAGCTGATATCCCTGGGAAGCCTGCAATTTTCTGTAGAGAAACAGAAGTGGGTCTGGAGGAGATGGGAGGTTGAGGAGAGTGATTGGGAAGAATGGAAATAAGAGAAACTGTGGTCAGGATGTAATATATGAAAGATAAAAAATTAAATAAAGTTTACATCAAAAAAGACAGAATTTTCAATCATTCTGAAATGGACCCAAACATACTTCTGCATTTTATACTATGTATTGATGTAAGAGAGCATTTTTAGTGTTGAGGATTATAAATTCAAAATGCTGATCAACTCTGAAAAGCATTAAAGAAGTCTGAGTCCTAAGGTTTTAAATATTCAGCTAAGATTTAATTTAATTTCTTATGCAAAAAGGCACCCCCATATCATTAGCATAAGATTTGCTTTTGTTTTTTAATGAGTGGTAAATTATGTATGTGGCAAAGAATTGTTTTAAAATAAATTCCTATTTATTCTCTCTACCTGCTAGCCCTGCCTATTCTTGTTCCTGCCTAGATTGGCTATTCATCTCTTTATTAGGACCATCAGGTGTTATAGACAGGCACAGTAACATAGCTTCACAGAGTTAAACAAATGCAGTGTAAATAAGTAACACACCTTAAAATAATATTTCCCAACATGTATATTTTATACACCTATATGCCCAAGATCACATAAAATTTTCTTAGGTGGAAAAAGGTTACAAAAGGCAAAAGTTTAAGGATCCCCAGTCTAGAACACAAATAAAACAATGGGTTTTTATGATAGCATTTCTAGAAGCTCCTGATGCGCACTCCTAGCCAGTCACAACACACCAGCAGCGACTGCCAGTTTCAAGAGAACCAAACAAAAATGTTCCTGTGGCAGCTTAATTTCCCTAACCCCATAAAAACCAACCCTTTTACAGTAAAGCATTTTTACCCTAGAATTTTCTGGAGTCTGTGTTGTCTTCTCATTGTCTGCCCCTTGGGAAATGGGGATTGCCAAATAGGCAGCAGCAACAAGCCCACAACAAATATTTTATTTCTTCTTTTGAGATAATTTGTCTTTAGCGGAGTCTTCCGTATGCAAAATATCATAGGTATTTCATATGTCTGTTTTAATATCCAAAGAGGAAATTTTCTTCCTTTTTCCCAACTAGACATTTTCTGTATTTGGTGATTCTGACCCATACCTAGCTATAGAGATTACCTGTATGGTAATTACTCATTTTCACCAAGTACCAATGACACTCTGCATTCACATTGCTACTGTGTGCCTTGCTCTTCTTTATTGTGAAATCTTATTATTTTCCCTCACATCTGCTTTGAGTATTCATTGGTGTCTGATCTTTTACATTCATTTTCTCAGGATTAGTGTGAATTCCTTTCTCATCCTCCATCTTCAACCATGGCCCTCACCAGTAAAACTTGCTCTCCTTATTTTCCCCAAACATAAATCTTGCTCCTTTGAATACTTTTGAAGTTTCCCTGCCATTATTAATAAATTTATAAGAATTTATATTTTTCTCCTTAATTGAAATAATTTCTTTAAAACTGTAGCGGAAGACCAGAAAGCTGCAAAATTTGTGCAAAATGTGTCTGTTTGTGCTAATTCACACTGATTTAGATATTTTTCTATTTTGGCATACATATGAAACATTTATGCCTTGGTGTCCTGACTATTTTTCAATAATAACAACAGCAAAAAACTTTCACAGGTAATCAGAAAAATTAAAATCTGTCATCTTTTGAGATCTATTTTCTCTTTGTTATTAAAGAAGTTACTATTTCAATATCAGTAACATTTTAAAATTATAAACTGTTGAGCTTTATTATTGAGCCTCTCTTTAAAATAAAAAACAATGGCGTAAACAAAAATAGCATGATTAATAGCAGGATAATCATTGGGAAAATCAGCTTAAGAAATGTTTTAGAAAAGTTCTTGTATCATATTTCATGCAATGAATGTTTTATTATTTTTTAGAAGCTTAGAGAGTAATGACGGACCCTCATTTTTCTTTCACGGTACTGAATAGGGTTGAAAGGGATGCCTATCTGTCCTATTGCAAATTAGAAGGTGACTATTTTAATCAGTGTTTTGATTCCTTTCTCTTCCCCTTGAAACCAGAGAGCCTCAGGACCAGTGTGTCCACCAGGTGGTGAAGGGCATGAAATTTACTTTGTCAGGTCTGAGCATAGTCTAACGGTTTCTCTGCTTTACTCAATGCTCTTTTTCAACATTTTATGTTTCCCTGTTGATCCACCTTTCTACATTTTGAAGCTGTCTGGACCTTGTTCAATAATAACACTGGCTATTATCTACTCCTCTCCACACTAAGTTAGTGTGTGTGTGTGTGTGTGTGTTGGTGGGGAAGGATGAATAGGAAAGAAACAGTATTTTTTGAAGTAGATATAATGTCCACTAGAAAGATCCTCGGTCCCCTTTTTTATTGTAATAAATTATGAAGTCATAGTCTAGACATGTTATATTTGGGAGAAGAGAAGATCCTTTTCATCTCTGACTGTAAGAATGCTCTATTTTGACTGCTGTATCTCAGAAACGGGATGAGGTAACTGAAGAGATAGTGGCAGAGCTAATCCTCACTGGGACTGACAGTATCAAAGTGGAAATTGATCCAGTTAAGCTGCTTCCACTGCGGATATTGTCTATCTGTTTGGAAGACTAAAATCTAGCACTTTCCATGGTCTTCCCAGGCTTTGTGAGTACAATCAGAAGAAAATTGAATTTGAGGTATCTGTAACTCATTGTAGTTATGGTCTGTGTAGATGCTTTCTGTAGCTCATTGTAGTTATGACCTGTATAGATGCTACTTATGACCTCAAAGGCTCAAAAGCTTTGTAGGACTTGAGGCTGCCCAATAGCTAAGTATTCTGTACTGTGGAGGCTCTGGTACTGGACAAGATTCAAGTTCTTGTGCTCCTAAAGTAGGCCATTGCAATATTGTTGAGAACACTTGAGAAGTACATGCTATCTCTCAAATGATCCTTACTTTATATGGTGGAGGATACGGGTGCAGCTGTTCTCTGTCTTTCCTTCTTCCTTCCTTTCTTTCTTTCCTTCTTTCTTCCTTCCTTTCTTTCTTTCCTCCCTCCCTCCCTCCCTCCCTCCCTCCCTCCCTCCCTCTTTCCTTCCTTCCTTCCTTCCTTCCTTCCTTCCTTTCTTCTCTCTCTCTCTCTCTCTCTCTCTCTCATTCTTCATTTTTAAGAAGTCTGGAAGGGTACAGGAGGAGGATCCTTTTCTTCCTTCTGGTTATCTCCTCCATCATCAGATTTCAAAACCAAGCCTCCTGTGGTGATGACTGAGATACAAAGCTGAAGACTTTACAATTTTTTTTTAATTTTTGGTTCAAGAGGTGTTACTTATAATATTTGAAGTTCCATGTCACAATCCACGATGCTTGTCTTTTGCTTTAAGATAGATCAGTTAACTGAGTTCTTCTCTGAAGTCTCGTTTTCTGGAATTTGAAGTAGGCTCTTAGACTTCCCAGGGGAGTTTGGGTTTGTACCTTAAGAACCTTCTGTGTGCACTCCATATTCTTTTCCACTTTCAGGTTTAGATATGACCTAGGTTGGCGATTTCAGATACCAAAACGGAGATCAGCATGGCCAGGGCCCTTCTTTATGGTCTCTTTCTATGAAGGTTCATTGAAACCAGATGTTTCACTGTCTTAAAGGGGACTGATAGATGTGATTGACAGAAAATTCAGGATCTTTTATTGAAACTGGTCTGTGAATAGCTTCTGAGCATGAGAATGAAGAGTAATTCCTGACACTGCCCTCTGTGTTGAGTATTTTATTACTTTGACAGTAAATGTTTCAAAATATTGTAGAAACTGGGGAAATTGAAGAAATTACATTAAACTGAGCATGTAATCATTCTCATTGGGCATATATCAAACTTGGAATCCACTAAAAAATGGCTGGAAAGAAAGCATGGCTCTTGCTAAGGTGCATAATAAACAGAAGTAAGTTCAGAGACAACTTTCAGAAATTCCTCAGAGGTGCCTTGATTTTCATTTCCAGTAGTTTGATATTAATTTTCTTGGTCTTAATACAAATGCATTAAAGTGAGCTTTAGAGCAATAAAACTAAAGAAAAGAAAATAAATGATGGAAGTTTATAAGGAAATGGGGGTTTCTATGTTACTTGGTTGGGAGTCAAAGCTTGTCTTTTTTCAGATAATTTATAATGTTAATTTTGCAAGTGTTGATCTTTTTTAAAGGGACTTGAATTCTTGAGGAAAATGAATGCAAAGTTCTGAAATGTTAGAGCCCCATTTTCCAAAGAAAATTTCTTTATTGAATACTGCTATAGGTGGGGTTTTGCATTACTAAAAAGAATGATTATTTCAGAGGATAAGGACACATTAAATTTGGAGTACTGATGAAAGACAAATGAAAGCAATCACTTCCTGCATCCAGTTGCAATCTTGAAAGAAGACACAAAGCATGGAAAATTAGAATCTTTAACTCCACTGTCCATTCGTTAGTTATAACACTATGGTTCATTTATAGTTCAAGGTTAAACATTCAGTGAATACATGGCGTTTCCCAGGTAGCAGCTTATGGGTGTACAGGGAGCTAATGGGCTTGATTAAATACAGGTTTCTGGAGCTGGACATCACCATTTGACTATTTGCTCTGGAGCCAAAGGGTCTGAGGCTTTAATCCCAGCAGGAGCAGTTGCTCGAGCAGAAATAAACGTATTTATTTGCCAAATTACTAGAGTTGTGTGAATTATCAGTGGGCCGGAGGGAACTTGTAAAATTTTTCATTGAGAAACAGTGGACTGAGGCTGAGGAGGGCTGATCTCTGGGGTACAATGTTGTTGGGCCTCTAATGTGATACCTGCAGCATCACTGAATCAAAGTATATTCTGCCCCCATGATCCCTTTCTTGATACCAGGCTGAAGCAATGCTCCTGTAGCTAAAGCTTAGGGTGTTTTTGATCTTAGAGACACATTTGTCAAATGAAAAGCTAGGTTTAAGTTTACATGAGTCATTTGAGAAGATAGATTCTCCCATCCTTTCCATCCCTTTCTAATTTTCTTTCTTCTGACAACTTAAAGTTTCATATGTAAAAATTAAGCTTATGTACTGCTTCTTCCTCCTTCCTCACTTCTTTGTTTTTTTTATTTCCTTCTAAATTTTCCTATCTGATTCTCCAATGCCTTCAATTATGACACTAAGCCTTTGAAAATTATAAAATTATAAAGTTTTCTAGAAATTAGATTGACTCTCAAGTGCTCAAATATAATTTCATTCAAATCCATACTTGATAAATGTTTGAATCTTGTCTTTGCTTGTCTATCCCTTTTCCAGTTCTTTTAGAATAAAAGAATGATAACATGGCAAAGGAGTCTACTCTATCTTTCCTACTGTCTCTTGACATGTGTTGTGGGGTTTTTCTTCTCTTTCCCTTTCCTTCTTCCCATTCATCTCTCTCTTTACCTTCATGACAAAAGTTTCTATTGAAACCATAAGGAAAATTACCAATCTTCTTTAAAAAAAAAAAGGTTTTGATAGATTCTAAATTGGCAAAGATTTCCTAGTCTCTGAGTCTTCTTCCAACAAGGGTGAAATCTGATTTTGATTTTGTCTTCTGTGCATGTGTGTGTGTGTGTGTATAGGGGATGAGACTAAGAAAAATTTCATTAATACACTATATTGGGAGTAAAGATGAACGACTCAAGTAGTAGGATAGAGTTTTTTAAATTAATTAATTTGTTTATTTAAAAAGAAAACAATCTTTTTTCATTTTACATACCAATCCCAGTTCCCATTCCCTCCACTTCTCCCATTCTTTCCACCTACTCTCCCCCCATCCACTCCTCAGAGAGGGTAAGGCACATTGCTTTGGGGAAGGTCCAAGGCCCTCCCAACTATATTTTGGCTGAGCAAGGTATCCACCCAAAGAGAATAAGTTCCAAAAAAGCCATTACAACCAGTAGGGATAAATCCTGGTTCACTGCCAGTGGCCCCGTAGTCTGCCCTAGCCACACAACTATCACCCACATTCAAAGGGATTATTTTGGGCCTATGTACTTCCTTCCCTGTCCGGCTACCCGAACTGGTAGTCAGACTGTACCCTGTAGTCAGACTGATGAATATCTTAACTATCACCATAGAACCTTCATCTAGCAACTGATGGAAACAGAGACAGAGATCAGAGGCATCAGAGTACTTGACTGAACTTCAAAAGTCCAGTTGAAGAGTGGGAGGAGTGAGATTACAAGCAAAGAGGTCAAGACCATGATGAGTACACCCACTGAAACAGTTTACCAGAGCTAATGGGAGCTCACCAACTCCAGTAGGATGGAGATTTTTAGAAGTCCCTGAACTGCTTTAGAAATAGATACATCTGACCTGACCTTTGTTGCATTGAAATTAAATTTCATGCTCACAGTTATTCTCTTGTTAATTTTTCAGATCAATTCTGAATCATTTAAGTAAAAGTACCCTTGATGATATGAATGGTACATTACATTGGGTAGCTAATGTTTAGGGTAACATATTTATTTCATTGAGAGAATAAATTTAGAGCCTCAAATTCAGTGTATATTATTTCCTTTCCAATGATATTCAGTTGGGATATGAAACCATTTTAATGCTGTTGTATCTTTGTGAACTCTTAGTTTTAGTGTTTTAATGTATGTATTATTGCTTTTTTAGAGCTGCATTGAACCTTAATCTTTTAGCACTTTTGTTTTTATGCATTAATTTTCTAAAATATAGAATAACCTAATATTCAACAACAGGAAAGGAGAATCACATGCTTGTTGGAAAGTTAAACTATGCTAAGAGATTAAAAGGTCAAGGAGGAAAAAAAGTATTTCAATGGTTTGCAAAAACATAATACAGTGAGAATTTAATGTATGCAGACAGTGTGCTAACTGGTTATTCTACATTGTTTCCCTCACTACCAGTTCACATAACACACATCTCTGCTTCCACCTAACAAAAATCATAGCAGTTAAGTTTCTCGCCCAAGGTCACAATATCCCATGGCATAATTAGAATTCAAATCAGGAGACTTTAAACATGGGTTCCTCATCCTAGAGCCGTACTTCTTTGAGGCGAATATTGAAAGAATTAAGATCATCACAGACATGAATGGGAATACTCTTGTGAGTTGTTTCCCTTGATTTTAAAGGAAACTGAGCATTTTATTTAGTGATAAATGTGTATATTCATCCCAGAAGTCTAGTATTAGCCCTAACTTATCATTCATACAAATTATAATTTTTAATAATGGTTCAGTTATTGCATATATTCCCATATCATTTAGTTATCATTATTGAGAAATGATAGTTTCTCTTTACTGTATTGATAGGTATATAAATATATTGAGGGGTAGGTTAAATAATTCAGTGAGTAAAGGGGTTGTTGTGTAAGCCTGATGATATGAGTTTGGTATCTGTGACCTGCATAAAGGTTGAAGGAGTGAAACTTTACAGGATTGTACTTTAAGCACTACATGCTTGCTGTGGTACCCATGCCTACAGGCATATGTGCATGTGCACAGATACATACATATACACATTGTGCATACACAAGTACATATATTAATAAACAGCTACTTAAAAGTTGCTGCACATGTTTCAATACATTTTTTCGAGATATTTTTCAAGTAATACTTATTACTTTGTATTTAATATCTAAATGTTAAAGTATATTTTTATTGTAAACATTCAAAAACATTTTCTGAAATGAAATGATTAACTCCTCAAAAGGATCCATGGACCCATGCCTTGCAGATTTGTTTGGTAGCTTTGCTTCTTGGTTTTTGTAATTGTACTATGTCTGGATGCAGAGCAGAAGTTTAATGACTTACATAAATGACAATTTAGCTAATGGAGAATGCAGTTCAGTGGCAGGAAAGAAAAAGTGCAGCATATAGAACGTGTAATATGTTTATTGTTTCTGAACATCTGTGTATCTGTAGGACACTGAAGTAGAATATGTGTTCATTTCCCACAAGTCAAGATCTCCAGACACCCATCCATTTCACAGAGGCTATACTGAGATGTGGAAGTTGTTCTGTTCCTTTCCTTTGGTTCTGAGTTGTGTTCAGGCTATTTATGATGTTTTGTTTTAGTTAATTCTTGACGATAACATCCCAGGCAGTTTTCTCATATGGGTGACCTATGCCTGGATCTGGGTTTTCTCATCTAAATCCAGCTGAAAGACAGAAAACAAATAGCAGAACCAGATACTTGCCTATCTTTGCCTCAGATCACATTGAATTCAATATGTTATCTAAAAGACCTGTACTATTATAAGTGCAGGTTTATTAATTCATGAATGAGCATCAATTAATGGTTCATTTAGTAAGCTTACTAATTCCCAGATATTCTTTCAGGAGATAGAGATAAAAACAGATAAAAACTCTTGGATGAATTTCTTTTTATTTGAAAGTATCATTTTATTAACTATAAATCAATTAGCTTATTAACTGGATTTATATACTCAGATCTTAAAATGTTCCTATAGACAACATGAAACTACAGATGTTTAACAGTTTGCCTCATTTTTGCTGTACACCCCGGAAGACATATTTCCCTATTTCAACATTTAATCAGGGTGAGTCAATCTAAATGCTGAATGACTAAGATATGGCCTCCAAGTTCGTGCAGAGCATACTGAGCCCACCTGGATGGGGAGAGGCTGCATTTTCTCAGAGGAGGTTAGACCTGGGACAATGTAAGTCTCCAAGAGTAGATCGTTCCTTCTCAGCAGATGACAGAATCAGAAGCAAGGGTGCACATCTGTAAGGATGCTTTTGAAATAGAGAGTCCAGACTCCCTGTGAAGAGAAAGACATGTGGACTGGCTGGGAAGCTAAATTCCCAGTCTGACACTAACTAGTGTGACCTCGAGATTGAGAATGTCAACTAACCTCTTGAGCTCACAGGATCTTTATTTTTAAATCAGTAGTATTGGAACATGAATCTCAAATGTCTCCTGCAGGCCTGAATTTTTATGATTCTGTGTTTTAGAGACATTACAAATATAGTAAGACCTTAAATTTAGTTTTATTCCTATTGAGAAGATATAGTCTCATTTTCTGAACATCTGTTCCATGAAGCATTATCTTTAAAATTACATCATAATTGAGAAACAATTGATTTTAGGTTCCTTGTAATGGGAGATGACTGGTTACTACAGAAAACAAAAATTGCTTTGTTCTATAAAGTACTTTTTAATATATGTGGTATAATAATAATTTAGCCAAGCAAAAACACTTTAAAAATATACATGTTAATATAGAAGAATGAAAATTGACCCATATCTATCGCCATGCTCAAAACTCAAGTCCAAATGAATTAAAGACCTCAACATAAGACCAACCACACTGAACCTCACAGAAGAGAAAGTGGCAAGTACACTTGAACACATTGATATGGGAGACCACTTCCTAAATATAACCCTAGTAGCACAGACACGGACAATTAATAAATGGGACCTCCTGAAACTGAGAAAATTTTGTAAACAAAAGAATAGAGTCAATAAGTCAAAATGGCAGCTTACAGAATGGGAAAAGATCTTCACCACCCAACATCAGACAGAGGGCTGATCTCCAAAATATACAAAGAACTAAAGAAACTGGTCATGAAAAGAAAAATAATCCAATAAAAAATGGGGTACAGACCTAAACAGATAACTCTCAACAAAGGAATCTAAAATGACTTAAAGACACTTAAGGAAACAATCAACATCCTTAGTCACCAGAGAAATCCAAATCAAAACAACTCTGAGATTCCATCTTACACCTGTAAGAATGGCCAAGATCAAAACCACTAATGATAACTTATGCTGGAGAAGATGTGTGGTAAAGGGAACACTCCTCTGCTGCTGGTGGGAGTGCAAACCGATGCAGCCCCTTTGGATACGAGTATAGTGATTTCTCAGAAAATTAAGAAACAATCTACCTCAAGATTCAGCAATACCACTTTTGGGTATATACTGAAAGGATGCTCAATTGTGCCACAAGGACATGTGCTCAACAATGTTCATAGCAGGATTGTTTGTCATAGCCAGAACCTGGAAACAATCTAAATGCCCCTTGACTGAAGAATGGATAAAAAATGTGGTACATTTATACAATGGAGTACTACACAGTGGAAAAAATAATGACATCTTGAGATTTGCAGGCAAATGGATGGATCTAGAAAACATCACATTGAGTGAGGTAACCCCGACCCAGAAAGACAAACATCATATGTACTCACTCATAAGTGACTTTTAGACATACAACAAAGAAAACCAGCCTACAATTCACAATCCCAGAGAGCCTAGACAACAAAGAGTACCCTAAGAGAGACATACATGGATCTAATGTACATGGGCAGTAGAAAAAGACAAGATCTCTTGAGTAAATTGGAGCATGGGGATTATGGGAGATGATCTAAGGGGAGCAGGGAGGAAGGGAAGGGAATGGAGAAAAATATGTAGCTCAATAAAAACAATAAAAAATACTCATGTCAATTTTTCTACTTTACACTTTATATATATATATTTCTAGATATGTTTATGAATAATTATTGAGGAAAAATTAATAGTAAAATTTAAAACCTTTTTTGCTGGTTTCATAGCTTTTGCAAAAGATACGAATGTTAAAGCATGTTATAGTAACTTTACTTTTTGTCCTCCTTGTGGTTTAATGGATAAGCCCCTTCCCAGAGTTAATTTTAAGAATGTTGTACTAATATGTACTACTAAAACCAGCCAAAAACACCATGTGAATCCAAGTGGAAATGGATGGTTTTGGTGTAAACACACCATTGAAGTCCCTTCCTGATGATAGGCCTGTTTTAGAATACCTTTTTCTGGAATGTAGCTGAGAAAGTAGTATTGGAAGAGAAATGCCGGAATTTTCCCTCTGTGCATTTGCCCAGAGGCATGGTGATAGAAATCTGGAAAATACGTATGAAAGCTGTGTCCTTTCACTTTGGGGTAAAGGTTCAAGTGGTATCTGCTGGCCTGCTGTAATGCTGCATGAGATGTCATTATTAGGTAAAAATCCACACATTTCATGAATTTGTTTTCTCACCAAATTTTTGTTCATGATTGACATGAGTGGGAGATAATATCAAAAGTCTAAAAAAGCATCCTCTGCCCCAAAGTAAAATTTGAAAGACTGACACAACCAGTATGCTGCAGGAAGGTTTACAGCTTGTAATTACCCACCTACTGGGGCATGGCCTCTTATACCATATACCCGGACTCTGCTACAGCATCTGCCCCTTCTGTCCCTCCCCCTGGTTTCAAAAAATAAATTTTGTAAGTATTGGCTCAACATTTCTGGTTTTATTTCCATCAGATTACACAGGACAATGAAACCCTGGAATATTCCAACAATGTCTGGATGAAGGTAGGGGAGGGGAATAGGCTATCTTCAGCCATTTTATTCACTTAGTTTGCAAATACATCTGGAGAACCTGCTGAAAGGCAACCTTATGTCATCTGGTGTCTACACAACCTGGTGCCAATTAAAATTATAAAGTCCAAGGATAGATTCCAAAGACCCACACCTGACAGAGGTTTTGTTTGAATATGGAGAAGAGATGAGCCACAGGCACATGTGAACTTACTTTTCTTCTCTTTGTTAAGATGTTGAAAGGAGAAAAACATTTCCTTTAAGAAAACTAGACTTCAAGTCATAACAGAGTTCCTCACCTAAAGTCAACCTCATCCATTTTAGACAAACATCCCCATCCTAGGAAGTTAGAACAGACAGGAACATTTCAGGGCTTGTTATATGCAGTGCAGAAATAAAGTCCTGGTTTCTCTCCTTTCTTTTTGTGTTCCTAAAACGAGTGAATTCTTCTGTTTATGATGAGAGTGGTGATGAGTTTTCAGTTTTGATTTCTTTTTTTAATTGCTAGCTCATTTGGGGATGTAGAGGAAAATGTCCCTTCATCACAGCAAATATGTCCACATATCTGTAAACCAGAAGAGTCATCAATGTTTCTAGAAATAGTTATGAAAATGACTATGGGACTGTGGCAAAAAATAAATGTAGTTCAATAGGTGGTGAGCTGGTCTCAACAGTCAGCTTGCCAGTTCTTTCTCTCAATAGCCCACTTGGTCATTTATTCAGTAAGTAATTCTACCTTTATGTCTGTCAGGCTTTCTTTCTAGGTTTTTGAAGCCTATAGAAACAACACACACACACACACACACACACACACACACACACACACACAGCATTTTTGGCTGATTGCTTAAGTTCACAAAAGAATCCTGTTCCATTTGAAATTTTTGGTTGCAGATTGCTAAAAAGACATATCAAAAACCTGTTTGTTATCTATGTAAAACTGTCAAAACTAAAAAATCATTTCAATATCTATTACTTTTATTAGCTTATGATTGCATTCACAAAAATTATATTTGGATTCTCCCTTCTCTAGTTTTGCTTTCATTCTGGACTTTTTTCATGAAAGCAAGAAGGATAAATACAAATTTTAAAAATAAGTTTTCCCCAAAGTTACTCATCTCTATCGTGGCTCAAAGATAGGTTTTTGATTTTCTCTTAATCATAACTTTTTGCTAGTGTCCTTTCCAGCAACCATTGCTTTTCCCTTTAAAATGAATATCTATAGGGAATCACCTAGAAAATACCATATAGAATGATTATTTGTGAATTTCTGTGCATACAACATTCCTATCTCCCTTGAAAAAGATAGAGTTTTGTTGGTCCTATTTTGTATACATCTGATCTATAACTTCCACTATATCCCTTGAGCTCAAGAATTTGGCTCATGTTGACTGAAGCTACACAGCAGCAGAGAATCAAGTCAGCCACACAGGAATCAGACCTACAGCCTTGCTTCCATTAACACAGTGTTCTGCTCAACTGAGCTAACAGCCCACACATTTGTAGCTGCCCAGACTAAAGGAGATAGATGCTTCCTCCTCTTTTTCCAGTTACTGAAGATGTTTCAAATGGTCCCACCGGATTACTGAGATGCATTTGCTTAGAGTATCTGCCAGATTAGTCCAGGCTTTGAAATTTGTTGGTGTCAAAGCACAAGCTTACTCCGGTAAATCAAAGAGCCTTTGTAGATGGTATTCCCAGTACACGAGATAACTGGGAATGAAATCTTGGGAGAGTCCTTGTACAGACCAGAAATATCCTTGTGAAATCTAGACATTGCCTCTATTGACATCCCAAGTCAAATCATTAAAAATAAATGTGAATGTTGCCTTGAGCATATTCTCACAAACTAATCATACATGTATGGCCGACTATATGAGGATATTTGACAATGAAGATACATTGCTTCTTTCTCCATTAGCCCAGGAGTACCTAGATTGAGCCTAACCACGAAAGGAGGCTGCAATGAATTACAGGGCTTTAGACTATCCTGATCAGTATTTTTGGATGTGGTCATTTTCAGATCCTCTTTCTGGGTGGAAATAATTTTCTAGAATGTATATTAACCACTCCATGAGAGAGATTTCACTAAAAATTTGTTTTATTCTTTTTTCAGTTTTTTCCTCTTGCCTCACTCCTCTGGCTTATCACTTGCAAGTGAGTGCATACTAAACATTTTGTAAAACTCACTTTAAAAAGCATCAAATTGGACCTTGATAATATTACATATACATGATTTTATTTTATGTGGGGCAGACTTCTGGAATGTAGTAAATAGTCTTGAATAAAATGGAAACCTTTTTAATAATTACAGGCCATAATATTAAACAGACTAAGTCTGAAGTAATGCAGATCAACCAGAATGACTTTAGCTTGGCTTTTCTCATTTCCCCATCTCCGATTTTCTCCAGGAAGTGTATAAAAGCTCTAAGAGTGTATTAGTGAAGGCACACCTTAGCACGAGTGAGCTTCCTCTGCTGACTAAGCCTGTAGTGTTGCCTTAAGACTGGATTCACTCTTCCCTGCTTCTTCTCTATCTAGTTTCCTTCTGAATTGCCTTTTCTCCACAAAGATCTTTTAATAATGGAGCTACTGATATTTGGAATGAGATGATTCTTTTGCACCGTTGTCTATCTGATGTGAGATTCTTCTCTCTGTATGCGGTGAATGTGTTTTATTACCATTGATTAATAAAGAAGCTGCTTCAGTCTATGGCAGGGCAGAATAAAGCCAGGCAGGAAATCTGAACAAAGATATATATAGAGAGAGTAGGCACAGTCAAAGAGTCTCCATGGCGGTGACAAAGGAGAAGGACATGCCGGCCGGAACCTTACGGTAGGCCAGAGCCTCATGGTGATACACAGATTAATAGAAATTGGGTTAATTTAAGACATAAGAACTAGCTAGAAAAATGCATGAACCATTGGCCAAACAGTGTTAGAATTAATATGGTTTCTGTGTGATTATTCGGGTCTGGGCAGCAAGGAATGAACAGTCTCTGTTTACATTCATCCCATGCTCACCAGAATCTCTGGCCTTTTAAGAGTTTCTGGGTGTTCTCCTCCCCTTGTTGTAACTAAAAGTGCCTGAGGGAGTCAGATGTACCTCAAGGGCATTGGCCTTCACTATGGCTCTAAGAGTGTTTGCATCTCATGCCCATGGGTGCTCTACAGTATAATGCCTTTCTGGGTCATACATACTAATTAATTCAGGATGACCATCCAGTGAAATCATAAAATTGAGCAATATCTACTAATGGAGGAGAAATGAAAACTATGGAACTGGAGAGAACTTGGGAGTTAAGAGACTATCTTCTTCTTACGAAATTCCTTCTATTCATCCAGGAGAAATATTTTAATCTGTAGGAACACTAACAAATGTCATCTTGTGCCACTTTGCTCTTTCAATGTTAGTGTGTTGAACCTGCTTAGACATGCTGTCTGACCATTTTCATCTGTCTTTTTATTGGTTATTAGTTTATTTAGATCAATTTTCATTTTATTTATATTACTTAAATTAAAACACTCTTGTTACATGTATAAGTTTATTTGCATTATAGAGTATTTTTGCAGTATCTGTATGTGTTGGTTACTTGATCTTAAACATCCATATAGCCCCAAATGTCAAATTTTTTCTCTATGACAACTGAGCATTGTGAATTGATCCCCCCTTATTCATGGAAAATACATTCCACGACCTCTGACACATACTTGTTAGCTGCAGATAGTATTAAACTTTATTATGACTCCCTTTTTCTAGAATCCCTGCATTGATGCCATATAATCCTAGAGTTAGTTGGTTCTCTAATGATTCGCATATGATGCCTCCTCTGTATCATTGCTTATATACCCTGAGGCCATTATTATTATTATTATTAGCTGAAACAGATGTTTTCTGAACATAAGGAATATGATACAATGACAGATAATCAGAGAGCTTAGATGTGTATGGTATAACTAAGGGTTAGGTAGCAGACACAGTGTGGATCCACTATAAGAAAGGATGGCCTATTTCCCAGTCAAGGCAGAGTTGTATACACAGGATGTTATCATGCTACTCAGAACTACAAGCAATTTAGAATGGGTAACATTCTTATTTTTGGAACTTTCTATTGAATGTTTTCAAACTGTGGTTGAATGCAGGTGACTGAAAACATGGCAAAATTGGATAAAATTGAAATTACTCTTGTTTATTAGAAATTTTTCATTGCTCAGATATACTACAAACATGGCATTGTTCTCCAATTCTTTTATAATCTTTCTATTTGTTAATTTACAATAAAAAGCAAGAGTTTAATTGTGTTTCCTCACTGTTATGAATCAATGGCACTACTTACTGTACTTAAACTCAGTGACAAATATGTAGCACTAATCTAATTGGTCTTAATAACAAAACCCAGAGTCAGATATCAGGGTAAATGCTGAAAGATTAGACAGGTAGTGGCTACGGCTAACTAGTGGCTTGCCCCACACTCTGATTCTCTTTATTTGTTTTAGAAGAAACAAAATATCACTACACAAATAACCCCAAATATTATTGGCTTACAGCTTTCCTGGTTGTAGAAGGTAGTATTCCATGTTATTTTACTCCCTCTTCAGACTCTATAGGAGAAACACGTTACTGGTACTGTAAATTCTTCCAAAAACTCACAGTTGGGGAGCTATTAGTCTCCAGGAGTAAACCTACTACTATTATTTATGGACATAAATAATAATTTCTAATTTCTAAATTCATCTGTCTCTATCCATAGGTTCTCAGACCTTACCAGAAGAGTTTCTTTATTCTGTAGTTATCATAGAAAGTAATAACTGGCAAACTAGATAGACTCTAAGTGTCATTGAAATGCTCAGCCACAAAAGATCTGTCTATACCTTCCCATCAAGGCTGAATGACCATTACAGGGAAGAAAGATTTTAAAAGTCCGAGGTCCAGGAGGACCATAGCAAGACAGTATTTTCTGGTCATGACAGCACCACTGCATTCATGAACTTCTAATAGCTGTGATTACTTTTAGAAGACTCACACAATATTGAGCCAGTGAACATTCCAGAATGGAGATATGGAATGGTTCATGGCCCTTACACCCTTACATATAAGAAGGCATTGATAGTTGTTGACTTCTGGGAGATGAAGAACCTGCTTTCTTTCTCTTTTTATTTTTTTCTTCACAAGTTTCACTGTCTGGTTTTGTGTGTCAACTTGACAAAAGCTTGAGTCATCAGAGAGGTAGGAGCTTCATTTGAGGAAATATCTGCATGAGATCCAGGTGTAAGACATCTTCTTAATTCGTGGTCAGTGTGGGAGGTCCCAGCCCATTATGTGCCAACCTTGATCGAGTGGTCCTGGGTTCCATAAGATGCAGGTTGAGCAATCCATGAGGAACAAGTCAATAACCAGCACCCCTTCATGGCTTCTCATCAGAAGGCATCCTGCTTCCAGAATCCAGCCATTTGAGTTCGTGTTATGACTTCTCTCAGGGGTGAACAACAATGTGGAAGTGTAAGCCAAATAAACCCGTTCCTTCCCAACTTACTTTTGACCCTGGTGTTTTGTTGCAGCAATAGAAATCCTAACTAAGAGACAAGTCAAAGTTCTTCAATTATTGACTCCTGCTGTAACAAGCAGTATAAAATTTTGGTTGAGTTCCTTCTTCAGCTAAACAAGACCATATTAAAAAAATCAGCTAGGATAATTGAAGCAAAGAAACAAATGAAGCTAGAAGTTAGTTGTAAACAAATGCAGATTGAATTTAATCTTTGTAAGTGGAGATAACCTTGCCTTCTACTTGCCTTTTTCTTCTGACTGCTGGATCATTCCAAGTTCTTAGTCCTATTGCCCATTGACTTGCAACAACCTTTCACCTAATTATCTGATCTAAACCTCATCAAGCTATTTCATTCATTATGAAATCACGTTCTTGTGTGTGTGTGTGTGTGTGTGTGTGTATCCTCTCTTTGTGTGTGTGTGTGTGTGTGTATCCTCTCTTTGTGTGTGTGTGTGTATTCTCTTTTTGTGTGGGTGTAGTCAGAGGTTGACTTCCAGGATAAGAAAAGAATATCTCACTTCTGACCTTAATCAGGTCTGATCTACATAATGAATTATATGTCACCTAGAGCTATACAGATACAATCTGTCTCAAAACAACAACAACAAACACACACACACACATTGTCTGCCACACTGATGGACAGCACTAATTGGATTACTTAGATTACAAAAACCAAACAATAACAAAAAGGGACGAGGTGTTCATGGAGTGTGGGAGCAGTCGCGAATATCTTAGAGAACAGGTGGAAGGGTGGGAGGTAATAATAAGAGAATATATTAGAAAATTAAAGGGGAAGAGTAGAAGACATATATGAACAAAACATATGTGTGTATGAAATTATCCAATAATATACTTAAAAATATAGCAGCTTTCCAATCATTACAAAAATACTTAAATACACATAAGACTTCTTTCCTAAAAACAGAGTGATGGATGGAATGTTTAGAAATGTTTATCTTATTTAACTTGTAGATATAAACAATAGGCATAAATATTTAAGACAATACCACATGAATGCTTCTGAGTGAGTAGATGTCAAGCCAAGAAGAGGAGATGATATGGGTGACTGGGCATCTTGAACATCGCTGTATAGCTCTGTGCATGCTTATTTCTCTCCATTTGAGAGCTATGTGATTTGAAGCTCTTTTCTGATGGCTATAAACATGAAAGAGATGGAAAACACTTTGGAAGCACTGCTATCTTCTTTGTTATACTTATTTCATTATTTGTATATGATCTAATTTGCATTATAGTGGCATATTGTACATTCAGTAACATGGATGGATGTTAAAAAGATAATGTGGATATGAGAAGGTAAGAAACAGCAGGGGATATATTGCCCACAACTATTTATGTAAATTAAAAACATAAACATGGAACTACATATTTTACAAGGATATGCACATATTTAAGGGCTTTTTACAAGCTTAGCAGAGATAGTAGAGATCTATGGGGAGGGAGAGGAATTACAATTTTCACACAGACAAGAGAGTAAACACAACACAAAGCAGAACAAGAGAAGAGAAAGAAGTCTCCCAAGTACTAATGAATATATCATGCTGTATACAACAGAATATAATTAAGTCAGCCTCTTTGGATAAGAATAATTATTTCTTGTTTCTGATGAGGTATCAGGGAAGATGGCTTATATGTGTCCTCACTAACCACTCCCCAGTTACTGGGATCTCACTCATGGCAATACCTTCTCCATCCAGACCAGTTCAAAATTCCATTGTCTCAAATCCTGCTTGGGTCGGCTTTGGTCTCAGAGATACCATACTGGATTCTGGGTCTCACATAAGAGGAAATCACACCATGCCAGAATCTGCAATTTAATTTAAGAAATGAATTTGGACCTTGAGACTTCAGTCCGGTGCTCCAATGTGGGTTTCTGTCTCTGTTTCCTTTCATCACCTGATGAAGGTTAATATTCAGGAGGATGCATATGTGTTTGTCTTTGGATTCACCTTCTTATTTAGCTTCTCTAGGATCGCGAATTATAGGCTCAATGTCCTTTATTTATGGCTAGAAACCAAATATGAGTGAGTACATCCCATGTTCCTCTTTTTGGGTCTGGCTTACCTCACTCAGGATAATGTTTTCTATTTCCAAATCAGGAGCAGAAGGAGAGAGAGCATGAGCAAGAACTCAGGACCACGAGGGGTGCACCCACACACTGAGACAATGGGGATGTTCTATCGGGAACCCACTAAGGCCAGCTGGCCTGGGTCTGAAAAACCATGGGATAAAACCGGACTTGCTGAAGATAGTGGACAATGAGGACTACTGAGAACTCAAGAACAATGGCAATGGGTTTTTGATCCTACTGCACATACTGGCTTTGGTGGAGCCTAGGCAGTTTGGATGCTCACCTTAGTAGACCTGGATGGAGGTGGGTGGTCCTTGGACTTCCTACACGTCAGGGAACCCTGATTGCTCTTGAGCTGATGAGGGAGGGGGACTTGATCGGGGGAGGGGGAGGGAAATGGGAGGCGGTGGCGGGGAGGAGGCAGAAATCTTTAATAAATAAATTAATTAATTAAAAAAAGGAAATGAATTTGGAATACCATATGAGCTCTCATTGAGAATAAGAAGCTTTCTCTAAAATTGCTGAAAGACATTTAAGGAAATGTTCAACATTCTTATTCACCAGAGAAATGCAAATGAAAACAACTCTGAGATTCTATCTTACACCTGTAAGAATGGCTAAGATCAAAAACACTGATGACAATTTATGTTGGAGAGGTTGTGGAACACTTCTGCATTGCTGGAGGGAATGCAAGCTGGTATAGCTGCTTTGGATGTCAGTGTGGTAATTTCTCAGAAAATTAGGAAACAAACCTTCCTCAAGACCCAGTAATACCACTTTTTAGTATATATCCAAAGGATGTTCAATTGTGCCACAAGGACATGTGCTCAACTATGTTCATAGCAGCTTTGTTTGTCATAGCCAGAACCTGGAAACTAACGCCCTTCAACTGAAGAATGGATAAGGAAAATGTGGTACATTTACACAATGGAGTACCACACAGTGGAAAAAAATGACATCTTGAATTTTTCAGGCAAATGGATGAAGCTAGAAAACATCATTTTGAATGAGGTAACCCGGATCCAAAGAGACAATTATCACATGTCTCTCACTCATAAGTGGTTTTAAACATAAAGCCAAGAAAGCCAGCCCAGGAATCACAATCCCAGAGAACCTAGACAACAATGAGGACCCTAAGAGACACATACATAGATTTAATCTACATGGGAAGTAGAAAAAGACAATATCTCCTGAGTAAATTGGGAGCATGGGGACCTTGGGTGATGGATTAAGGGGGGAGGGGAGAGTAAGGGAGAGGAACAGAGAAAAATGTAGAGCTCAACAAAAATAAATAATACACACACATATAATTAAAAAAACAGGAAAAGCAGGTTACAAAAAACAATAAAGAAAAAAAAAGAAGCTCTCTCTAATTGGAGGTCTGTTCATCAGTACCAGCCCACCCCTGTCTCCCACATTTAGATATGCAGAATCTTCCCAAATTATGTCAGCAGTTATGACGTGAGGATCGTGGAACAGTTACAACATTTCCAGACCTACTAAACGCAGAGTCTTCATGAACCAAGGGGGACATTCAAATGGACTGGGAGGATGGCTGCCGCTCTTTAAGTCCCCAGCTTCCCTCTTGCTCTGGAATGACTTCCCATCTCTCTTTTGCCACTATCTTTTCCTTCTTAAGCCTAGACCATGGATCAGCCCATTTCCCTTATAGTGCAAATCATCCCCCCTTTCAGAGTCCTGCTACCCAAGCAGTACTCACTGTTCTTTCTGCTTTGTGGGTGAATTCCTACAAGAACCTTCCCCATCTCTCTTCTGAGTGTTACTCCCAACACAACATGACAATAAGGTTGCTCATTTTTACCACTGTGGTATCCCTTATATCTTTCTAGTGCATTTAAAAAATAGAAACAGTCTCTTGGCTTCCAAAGGTGTTCACTATCTAGCATAGTTAATAGTCTGCTAAAATGCTGAAATTCTCTGATGTAATAGGTTAGAATTGCCTCTTAGAAAATCATATGCTCATTTTTGGGTTACATTATTAATTTTTCCCCATATCATTTTTAAAAAGTTGCTTGTATCTGTACCCCAGCACTGGGGAGGTAAAGATGGTCATGTCCTTAGTAGGGTCACTAAATAGTCAGTCTTGCCAGTTGATGAATTCCATATTCAATCTCAAAATAAGGTGGAATGCAATTGAGTAAGATATGCAACATTGACTTCTGATTTCCATGTTCAGGGGCACACACACACATGTATATCATGGAGAGACTTGTATATAACAAATGCACAGACAAATAGAATGTAAATAGGATTTTTACATAAATGCATTTCAGAGTTCTTATTCTTTTGACATAGATTTGAAATTAGATCCTTCATAGAGACCAACACTTATTAGATTTCTATGAAAGCAATAAAATTGCATCAATAACTTACAGAGTAGGGTATAACAGGGATTAATTTTTAAATGATTCTTGTTTTAAGACATTTTTGATCTATATTCACTACATTATTTTGAGGAAATAGACTATTGGTGAAGAAAATTATAATTAAAATATAAGTAATGTTTTCTGGAAAAGAAATGAATGAAAGAGTATTATAAAATTTAATGAATAAGAATAAATTTTGAAAAAAAAACAACTAACACTTTTATGCCAAAATATTACCTTGATCTCTGAGAAGAATGACAATAGTTAGCAGTCCTTTGGTTATAATATTTACATACCACTCTGTTTATGACCTCACTGAGATGTAGCTATGATTTATGATCGCACTGTACAAGAATCAGGAAATCTTTCCAAGCCATGGTTATCCCACTAAGAGCTATTTTGTGGAGATTTAATGTACCAACTTACAATGTGGTGAAGGGACCTAAACTCCTGGAAAAGGCTTTAATCACTACCTCCCAGTCTCCCAGGTCCAGCAAGGCATAGTCCAAACCAAGTGTTGCCTACCTGGCCCTGCTAATTCCTTATTTTACCTTAATGGCCAGAGAACCCTGGAATAATAAAGTTGTGAACTGAAAATGGCAATATATTAGCTTTGATGCTGTAAGAGTGAAATCTCCCTATCAAAATTTCAAGAGTTGGAAGATTAATTATATTTATACAACCTTTTCCCCCTCTCTTAACCAGTCACTAACAAATTGTAGATATGCATGTTGTCTTATTTGTGAAATAATTTGGGGCTATTATCTTGAAGAAAGTGCCGCTAATTTTGTTGTTGTAGTAATGTGCTGACTACAATACTTCCACTTTGTCTCTCAGGGTTGGGATTACTTTAAAATAGTTTGAAAATAAAACCAAACTTTGATTAAGTGTTAGATTAACCTTTACAGAGCTAATGAGATTCCTAATGCGTAAACCCACTGCATTGTATTTTGTTGGACTTTATAAAAACAAAATCAGAGTTAATTGAAAATATCATGGAGACTAGCGGAACTACCCTGAAAGGGGTATTTCTTCATTCCTTTTTCTTTACTTCATAATTAAAGTTAGGCCATAGTTTTAGTGTAGTCCCTAGGACCTCTCCCGGAGCTTGGCCAGATGAGGCAGTCCCTTGCTAAGGAAAAGGTTCTTATTTAAGCAATTGACTAAACTTGACTGCAGTGGTATCAGTTGTAGGTATATTATTGTATTCATTTTTCTAAAGGGCACGTCACTTTTTTCCTCAAGGAATTTTTAGCAAGTGGTTAAAAATAACCTTTCAGAAAGGTTATATTACTGCTGAGGCCTAGCCAAACCTTTTGGATGGAAATCTACATCCATCATACTCAGATCTGTCAAACTAAGTCTAGTGAGTAGTTCAGTAGACATAAGGTTGAATTCAAATGTCACTGTGCCATGTTTCATGAAAAACCAGCTGGCCAAAGTGACCTTTGCGTGCCAGCATTCCATTTTGTAGTTTGAAAGGTAGGAAAAGGCTGGTCTACAAAACTACACATCTCCAGGTCCACTGTTGAGAGCCAAGACCGATTCAAATTTGAATTCTGAAATTATTAGTTTTGGCCAAAGATGAACACAAATCTAATCACTTTGTAATTTTTATTCAGCTATTAATCAATAACTTCTTTTTAGGACTAAGGAATATATACTCATGGCCAAGAAAATATTGGTTTATCTGTTATGGAAAAAGCCTTATTTACTCAACACACATTCCTTTAAAAGACACATCTCTTTTATTCAGTCCAACTTCAAAAATCCACATAGTCTATAACAGTTTCAACACTTTAAAAAAGTCCAAAGTTTAGCTGGGCAGTGGTGGTACACACATTTAATGCCAGCACTTAGGAGGCAGAGGCAGGTGGATCTCTATGAGTTTAAGTCCAGCCTGGTATACACGAGCTAGTTCCAGGACAGCCTCCAAAGCTGCAGAGAAACCTGTCTCGAAAAACCAAAAAAACCAAAAAAAGTCCAAAGTTCAAAGTCTCTGATAATCATAGCAATCCCTTAATTGTAACCCCCTCTAAAATAAAATTAAAAACCAGAACACTTGCTTACAACATACAATGGCCCAGAATATACATTACGATTCCAAAAAGGAAAAAAGGTGGCATAGTGGAGAAATATTGGACCAAAACAGGACCTAAAAGAAGACCTAAAACCAGCAGGGCAAACCTCAAGCTTTGCTTTTTCATGCCTGATGTCAATGTGCTCTTAAATCTCCAACTCCTTTCAGTTTTGTAAAATTGAAACGCACTTCTTTCTTGGGCTGATTCTACATCCATTTCACAGCTTTTCTAGGCAGGTATCTCCTGACTCTGGCATCTCCAAAATCTTGGATCTCCAAGGCAATCCAGGCTTTGCCCTCACAGCTTAATGCAATAACCTCCCTGGGCCTCCATGCAGGAACACCCTGTCACACATGTGGCTTTTATGGCTTTCCTTACATGCAGACGGGATTCCATATTCCCTTTTATTGTATCCTTGACTGTAAAGCCAGAACAATGTGGTTGAAACTGACAAGTTCTACTGCTTGCTGGGACTGGAATATGGTATCTGTGTTAAATTAATGTGCATCACTTTTCTGTTGTTGATCATTTTCTTCATTGCATAAGCTTTTCTTTTATTTTTCAGAACTTGGAAGCTTAGCTCTGTGGTGTCTCGCCCTGAGATCATCACTCCCTTTATTCTGTTCATCATCAGGTTTTTCTTTAAACATTTTATCTCCTTGAGCACTTATACTTCTTGGTACTCATTTTCTCTTCAAACTGTACATTTTGTATTTTTCTTTGTCCAGCTTGCTTCTTATCATTATATATATTCATAAGAATGACAACTAATAACCATACAACACAATCAGTAGTGGGGTGACTTGAATTCTCCTTTGCCAATCCAAAACTCTTCAGTCTATCTTTAGGCAGATTTTCTTGGACAAGAGCATAAAGGAGCCACATTCTTCACCAAAAATATCACAATAATAGTCTGTAGGGCACTTACTAATATTTCTTCTCTCTGAAAAGTCTTGAGCCAGGCTGTCATGCTCTACGTCCTCTCAGCACCCCTATCTTCCATGTTCCTACTAGTTTGGCCCATTAAGTCCTATTTAAAGCATTTAACAGAGAGAGAGAGAGAGGGAGAGAGAGAGGAGAGAGAGAGAGAGAGAGAGAGAGAGAGAGAGAGAATAATACTTTGAATAGGAATGGTCCCCATATGCACATATATTTGAATACATCATCATTAGGGAGTAGCACTACTATAGAGGGGTTATAAGGTATGGATGGCCTTGTTGGAGGAGGGATGCCTTGGCCTTGTTGGAATAAATTGTGTCACTGAGGTTAGATTTTGGTTTCAGAAAGCTAGTGGTTCTAGCTTAGATTTCCTAAACCACAACAAGGCCACAGCTCCTAATCCTTCTAAGTAGTGTTACTCTGTGATGGCTAAGCATTCAATTATATGAGCTATGAGGGCCATTCTTATTCAAATCATAAGTGTTATAGGAAACACACACACATTCATTCTTTGTTCTATGGATTTCTGTTTTCAAGTTCAAGTGCAATTTTGCATAAGTTAGGAACATTTAGAAAGGTAATTGTAGAGTTCTATGGACAGTTGGAAGTGTGTGTCGATCATTTCATGCAGACTCTACCTGAAACCTGGGGGTTACTTAGGGCCTCACTTTTTACCTCATGGTAGATAAGCAAGATCATGTTGGTAGAAAAATAAAGAAAATGTGGAATAATCAGTGATTGTTGAGAACCAAAATATTTTATATTATTCAGTGTACAAGTGCAAAGGAGCTATTTATTTGAAAGCTCAGCAAAATAATGTTTGATGAAAAGGGATTAGCATATTTAGTAGAACACAAATAAATATTTTAGATAGCAGTATATCAAAATGTTTCTGACTCTCTTTATTCAGTTTTAAATGGTCCTCTTGTGTAAGAAGAAAACAGCGCATCTTTATGTAATAAACATCACATCAGTTTCCCTAGCGGCATTTTCAGTGTAATATCTGATAATAAACAGAGATATATTTACCTTCACAGAGGCTTCTGAGGTAAACCGAGTCGTGTGGGTGGAGGAACTAAGCTTTTATTCATACCCACAGATATTACTAGATAATAGTTTTCACATTTAAGATACAAGAACGGCATGTACTCAAGAGTTCAATGTTTACAGTTTATTCAGTGGTACTGCTGGCAGGGAGAAGGTGAGAGGAAGAGAGAGAGCTCTCAGCCATCTCACTTCTTATCTTCTATCCCAGGAGCTTATGAAGAATCTCCTGGGCTCCTGCTCTTGGGAAATTTAGGCTTTAAATTACTGCATGTTCAAACATGTGTTTTAACCACAGAATGCATCAGAAAACTGGAATATGAAAGTTCATGTCTGCCTTCATTATGTAAGCTTGCTTTTTCCTTTCCCCATTTCCCTAGTGTGTGAGCTGAACCATAGTCTGTATTAAAACAGTGGGCACCTTGGGTTTGTGAGCACTTTATGTAAGAGAAGAGCAATTCCAGTACTGCGGGCAGCTTGAATTCATCCCTAGACTCCTAACAAAGTGATAGATCAAAGTTCTGTTTCTTCAGCCCCACTAGCTTTTCCATATTGTTTCAATCTGTAACTGGTTGGGCTGAGAAGAGATTAAACCGTATTTTTGGTCTCTAACTGTGTGCATTCCAGCATTTGTAACCAGGAAGTCTTGACAGACTCTTTTTTTTTCAGAGAGGGAAACCTGGTTGAAAATTAATATTTTCCACTCAAATGGATAGTCACATTCAAAGAGAACAGTCCAGAAACTTTTGCCTAACACATAGATGAATCATTGTCCTGCTATTATACCAATGACTCTTAAGCAGGTCCTGAGTATTACACAGGTGCGTCTCTCCCACAAATCATGAGCTATATCCTCTGTGGAATGGGAAAGAAAGACAAGACTTTCTACCACTCTCAGGAAGGTTCGAGAGCTTCCTGGAGAAAAAACAGCATATGAGGCAGCATGGAGTTGTCAGCTGCAACACTCCAGGCAATGCAGGAGATTATTTTTATTGGAAGGCAATAAAGTCCAAATACTATCATTATAGGACTTTTCCTGGCCTCTTTTCCAGCTTTGATTATTACTGCACAGCAGCCTCAGCAATTGTATTTGTCAACACCATAGGGAGAACTCTGCAACCTGTTGGTGACTCAGTAAATTGGGATTTGCCTTGTGAATACTGATGTTTTGGAGAGCTTTGTCCTGGCAGCTTGGGAAGAGCCTGCCATTCAGAATGACATTTTATTCTGTGTATTGTGATTAGTTTTGCAGCAGGGTTTAAAAGTGTAATTGCTTTTGTAGTCTGAGGGAGAAGCAAGCACTAAGTTACATTTAGAGATGTGTTTATAATTGTTTGGGGATGTTAAAAGAATGGTGAGATCAGAGATAGTGCATAGATTTAAATAAATATGGTTGTTTATTGGGAAACTTCGCCAAAAGGTTTGCACTAACGACAATATCATAAATAAAATAGAACAGTGGTTTCAAAGTATAAAGAAAAGAGAATGATGAATCTAAGGTTCTGGTCAGTTGATTACCTGGGAAAATTCAGATCAGGATCCAAGTGAATAATTCATCGGGAGTTCGAGTTGTTACTGCATTTATGCTAGATAGCAATAAAATATATAGCCATTATTTTGACGTCCAATAAATGAAGAGAACATCTAATATACATTGAAATAAGCATCCCTGATAGGAGAATCTTGCATCCCAGATGATTAGTTTTTTTTTTTTTAGAATAAAGCAGAGAACTGTGGAGAAGACAAGTTGTATCCATTTATTTCTGTCATTCATCATTTTAGTCTAGGTCCATATTCTGGCCACTGCATAGATGTTTCTATTTTAGACATTCAGGGTACAATTGTCAACAAAATGTCCTTATTTCATGACTCATGCATTCTAGAAAAGGAAGAAATCATGAAGTTTGTAGATAAGCAGATGGAAAAAAATATACTGAGTGAGGTATCTTAACCACAGAAACACAAATTTAGTATGCTGTCTCTCATAAGTGGATCCCACTTTCAATCCTTAATTTTGTATATTTAATTTGAAGAGCAAGCAGAAATTGGAAAGTAGAGTGGGCATGTCACAGGGGGAAGATACCATATTATAGGTAACATGAAAGCAGTGAGGTGAAATACTGGGGAAGAAAGGCTTAGCAGGGATAGGTGCAGGAGTATTGGCAAATATAGTAGGTATAGTGGAGGTGTAACCTAAAAGTCGAGATAGGGAAGCCTCTATCATCTTATAACCTAAGTTAACATAAGTAATTGAAGAGATGATAGACAGATGATAAATGAAAGAAAAGTGGGGATACAAGCGATTAATGGACTAAGCAATGGTGAGGTAGGGGGATGGGGAGAAAACAGAGTAATGAATGGATTAACTAAAACTAAGAACACATGAATAAGAATCCTTATTATTAATAAGATAATTTCAAATACAAGTTTAACGGGAAAATCTGAATGTAATTAATTACTCTGCATGGATGGACAATATTGCCTATGAACCCTCTATATTAGAAAATGCCCTGTTAGTTCCATGCCCTGGGAAATACACCAGTGCAATCTCTATCCATTGTGATGTTGGAGTGTTTGTCTCAACTTAAGGAAATTAATCTGTAAGGTTTGTCTTCTCCTTTTCTGATACTTGGCCTCCTGATTTTCTACCTCTGGATGAACTGAAAGTAGAGTAATATAGTAGAGTAAGTGTTCTGTTCAGATTTAGCATTAGAGGAAATTGTCTTCAGAGGAAAGAGGAAGTGATTCTGAGATTTTTTGCAGTTTAACTAAGATATCAAACCTATGTCATCATGTGTTCATGAAACTTTTCATCAGTTTAAGCTCTTTACATATTTAAGTCCTGTATCAATAGACACATTCTTGTATGGGAATGGGAATGGGCGAAGTGATGGTGTGCTAGAGTCCTCTGTATTTTCTTTTCTACTTTTGTTGTGCTGGGGATCAAGCATAGGGTCTTTCACTTGCTAAGAAGGGAAGGACTTTACCATTAAACTACTTTCCACAGCCCTACCATTTACCTACTCCTCAAAAATAACTCGAAAGTGTTCCTAGGATTGATTGCATATCCAACAAGAAAGCAAGAGGCTTCACTATTATATCTCTATGGCCTACATTAGTTCATACTGTAGGCCATTTGACAAGGTGTTAAATAATAGAAGGAATTTCCTCTTTTCCACAGTTTGTAGGAAAGTGGGAAGATTATTTTATTAGCCTCAGTGGGAAATACAAAAACAAGATTTATACCATATTTTAAGGTGTCTTGTTCTTTTTGCCGGCTCTCTCTCTCTCTCTCTCTCTCTCTCTCTCTCTCTCTCTTTCTCTCTCTCTCTTTCTCTCTCTCTTAAGCCTCTTTGGATGTCAGTGTGGCAATTTCTCAGAAAATTAGAAAACAACCTCCTCAAGACCCAGTAATACCACTTTTGAGTATATATCCAAGGGATTCTCAATCGTACCACTAGGACATGTGGTAATACTACTTTTTTGATATATATCTAAAGGATGGTCAATCGCACCACAAGCACATGTGCTCAATAATGTTCATAGCAGCTTTGTTTGTCATAGTGAGAACCTGGAAACAACCTAAATTCCCTTTGACCCAAGAATGGATAAGGAAAATGTGGTACATTTACACAATGGAGTACTACACAGCAGAAAAAATAACGACATCTTGAATTTTGCAGGAAAATGGATGGAGCTCAAAAACATTGTTTTGAGTGAGGTAACCCAGACCCAGAAAGACAATTATCACATGTACTCACTCCTAAGTGATTTTTAAATATAAATCAAAGAAAACTAGCCACAAATCACAATCCCAGAGAGCCTAGACAACAATGAGGACCCTAAGAGAGACATACATAGATCTAATCTACATGGGTAGTAGAAAAAGACAAGATGTCCTGAGTAAATTGGGAGTATGGGGACCTTTGGGTATTGTTGAAGGGGAGGGAGAGGCACGGAGGGGGGAAAAGAAAAAAATGTAGAGCTCAACAAAAATCAATAAAAACAACTATAATGGCTGGGGTATATTTTAGGATATCTTTACTTAATTATTTCTTTCATTGTAGCTCAACTTAATTTTGCTAACTTTTTTGGTCTTTTCATAGGGCAATCAATATACAATATACAATACTAATACTCCATCATGTCGGTAGCTAATGATCACCTATACAGTTGTATGTTATTTGAAAGCATGGTTCAATATAATGGAGCAAATGTAGATTGATTAAGATTAAATGATTTGACTATATCAAATGACCATTCAAATACTGATTTCTTTCAATATTGCAAAACCAGATAATTCTGTGTCCGGTGTACATGTGTGCATGCATGGGTATATGTGGACTTGCATGTGTATGTTGCTGGATCTTAAACCCAAAGCCCTATGCATGCAAAGCCAGTAGATATATGCTTTCAGCCCTAAACACATTCAGCACTACTAGGATTTGTAGCATTCCCCATCCAATATTTAAATATAAGCTTATATATAAAAATAAGCTTCTAGGATCATAGGAAGGTAAAATTGGCTTGCTGGAAATTCTAACAATTTTTATATTCACAAACCTAGTAAAAATAGTTGCATTTACTAATTGAGTGACAACAAGAAAAATCTAGATTTAGAAACTACACATCCAAAATTTTCAATAAGTCTTTGGTATCACCACCAAGTGCTTAAGAATTCAGTATTCTATCAAATCAGTCGTTATCATTTAGAATGGTATGTAAAACTTCACACTGCCTCAGTTTCCTATAAAACATGTTTGTAATACCTATCTAATTGGATTCATGCAGCACTTGGGAGGCATAGGCAGGAGGAGCTTTGTTAGTTGAAGGCCAACCTGGTCTACAGAGAGAGTTCCAGGACAAGCTCCAAAGTTACAGAAAAACCCTGTCTCAAAAACAAAGCAGAAGCAGAAGGAAGGAAGGGAGGAAGGAAGGGAGGAAGGAAGGAAAGAAAGAAAGAAAGAAAGAAAGAAAAAAAGAAAGAAAAAAAGAAAGAAAAAAGAAGGAAAGAAAGAGCTTAGTGTCTACTTCCCTATTTTTAATGGCTGGAATAATGGTTCCCAGAATTTTTGATACTACAAAGCCTGGAGTGTCTCTCACATGGTAAGACAAAAAAAAAAATTCTTAAAGTTACCTTTGGGGTAATTTCAGGATCATAATTTTTGTTTTTAAGATTTTATGTATTCTAAAGTGAAATTCCAGGTCAAGGAGTCCCTGAGTTAGAGAATCTTGTTATAAAGTGGGAGAGAATGAAAATGGGTTGCATTACCTTTGTATGTAGATACCACAAGGCTTCCATTGCTGCCCTGAACACATGGTGTTAGTAACACATATTAAAAATGACCGTTTACATATGTCAAGAAACAATCTTAAAAGTTGTGTCTAATTAAAGCAGATAAATTTTGTAATAATGTCAAAGTTTAGTAAATAATTATGCTGGGATAACTGTAATATCCCATGGAAGGACTAGAGGATTGTTAGAAAACAGACTTGAGTAAAAGTTGGTCTTGGAGATTTTCCATGACATTGTGAAACTCTTTGATGATGGTATTTCCAGAATTTTTAAAATTGGTAAATATAATGCAAAAGTTAGAATTTATGATTAAATATCATGTTTGTAAAATTGTTCAGGTGTTACTCACTTGGAGCATTGTCTTCCCTTAGTGTGTGGAGTACATTCTGAAAACAATGTTTTGCAGGAAAATACCTCCCAGCATGGAAGTTCTTGTTCAGGAGTGCTGAACAATCCTTTGTAAAGTTAGGCAGATGTAGGGCATGATGTTCTGATCCTGAAAGTCTGTGCATGAGAGAGTTACGCTAATATTGCAGTTTAAAGACACTGTTTTCTAGCAGGTTCTAACACAAACCAGTAGCCGGATGACAAAATTGGACAGGGCAAAACATTTCTTTCCATCCAATTTTGTTATTGATAGAAAAAGACAGTATCCGCAGTCATTTCTGTCTGGATCCTGGTAAGTCTGACTAAAGGGTATTTTTCCAATACAATTCCTATTACACTTAACTGACTGACGTCCTTGGAAGGCACATGTCCTAGAAACTTAGATCTAGGTATTGTTGTGAAGCAAAGAGGAGAAACCCAATGTTCCCCCCTCCTAGTTGGAAGACTAAATTCTCAAGGAAGCAAACAGTTGTCATCTCTGAGGAATGCAATTTATTTGTCTGTGGTACTTGAATAATCTCTAGAGAGTTTCATGATGATGGAATTAAAATTCAGCAAATTTTTATTTTGGGCCAATGTTGTAACTTCTAGGAATTCATCCAAAGAATGAATTAGACATGTATGCAAAGATTTAACCATAAACCCATTCATGGCAATATTGCTTTTAAATAAAGAAAATGAGAAAAATGTAATGCCTGTTTGTTCAATTCAGTTAGTCATTCAAAAACACCAATTTAATCAAAGCTCAAGTCCTACAGTTCTGTTTGGCAATCAGTGATAGACAAAATCAAATACTAATGACAATTCATGCAATGGACTACTACACAGTCATTAATAACATAGAAGTAGGGAATACATAGGATGCACCTTTTGATGTTAAGCTCTATTTAAGCATACACAATGAATTTATATATCTTTATGAGAAGCAATCTGGCAGCCTACGAGGTTATGAATATTGGCGCCATCATGTGTTGGCAGTTAAAAAGAAGCTAGCTTTGGAGAAATGAAAATCTAAAATAGCAAACCATAGCCTTTCAGGGGTTGGCAGTGAAAATTTAATCAAAGAATACTGGCTTATTCAGTGAATGACCAGAAAGGTAGGATAAGGCATAAAATTAGAGAAGGAATAATTTGGAAAAGGTTGGTCAGGATAAGATTTGGGACAAGTCTGAAAGAAATGATTGGTAAGATCTTCTATTAAGTTCTGAGGTGGAATGTAATGGTAGAGCAATTGCCTACCCAGAAAAAAATGGATTAAAGAATAGATCGATTTATGAATGGATATATGTATGTATGTATGATTGAATAAATAAATGTAAATACTATATAGAGCTTGGATTTTCATAAAAGCTATTACTTCCAAGGGAACAGGCACATTGGAAGCAAAAATGTAGTCATGAAGAGATTATTTCTATATATCTTTAAAAGATATACTTGTATTCCAAATACAAAGAAGTATTAAATTTCACCAAGAAAATTCTATCTAAACACTGGATCTGCTTCACCCAACTCCTTTATATCATCTGGTATAATTCCTACACAACCAATCCACCTATCAGAAAGTCAAGGACAAAACACATTCATTTACCATGAACTTCGGTGGACAAAGGGGTTCTCTAAGTTTACATTGTGCACTGTAGAACATGGTATGTTGATTATCCTTGTCCTTTCCTGCATTTCCATACAAAAAGTGATTGACCACATGAATACATAGAAGATCCAAAAAAAAAAATCTTACTATGGAATGGAGGAACTGTCCCTGGTTCTGTTATTTCTATTTATATTACCAATATGAGACCAGGTGGGCTTCTCCTGCAGACTAACCTGTCAGAGGATGATTGACTCAAGCTATACTTGCCCTTAGAAGATAAATTTGATAGTAGTGAAACAAACAAAAGCAAACAGTAGCCATTATCCAAATGAATACAATGCAATTAGATGAATCTATAGATCTGTCTATTATGGCAAACTAATTATGAATCAGATATATAGATTTTGGAGAATTTTTATGAAAGATGTATTTTATAGGCTTATGTTGCACTGAAGAGTACATAATAGGTTTAGCAATTGAGGCCAATGAGAGCTATACTTTTACTTTAGATTTAAATTTGCCTCCACTTTAGAGGAGCTTGAGGGTATTGAATGATTCAGAGAACCATTTGTCAAGATCTGGAGTTGGATTTTGGAATGCATTGCTGGAAATTAGAGTAGCCATTACCAGGATTGTGTTTGTATATAGGCAAAATGAGGTATAGTATTGACCCATGATTGATAAATTTGACAAATGAAGATAGTCAAGTAGATAAATGAAGATAGCTCAAAATACAGCTTTTATCATTAATTAAAAAATTTAAAGTGTCCAAATATTCAGTAGTTGCTTTAACTGGCTTCAGACTGTGCTTGAATAAGTACCATTTCAAGGAGTATAAAGTAGAAAATATTTATCTGAATATTTAAATCTATTTGACTTTTTAAAAATAATTTTTATTGATTATTTAGGAATTTTACATCACGTACCCTAAACCCTCTCATTTCCAAGCTTACCCCCACCCATGTCTACCCTTCACCCTTGTAGTACCCCCACCCAGGAAAACTTAAAAAATAATAAAAACAAAATAATAATAATAATAATGTTAATTCACAAAACAAGAAAAAACAAAAATAAATAACAGCAAAAAAAAAGCATACAAAAACCACTTTGCTCCTCAGTCTTTCCCACCTGTATACTGTCCAATCTTCATTCCTCTTAGTCTTATTGGGAGCTCTTGTGTATTATGCAGTATACCCTTTTGTCCAAACAGCTTTATTTGGTTGTGCTTGTAAGTGACTATGCATGTATGACTGTGGGCATATATGTGTATTTTTGTATGACTGTCTACACATGAAGGCTTTGAAGAAAGATCACTGTAACATAAAGGACAAATTAGAAAATACTACTGTCTTGCTGCAATGAAATCCTGTAACCAAAAAGCAAGTAGTGAAAGAAAGAGTTTGTTGGGCTCACATTTCTGTGTTTTAGCCCAAAACTGAAGGAAGCCAGAACAGGAACTCAACAGAGCGGGAACCTGGGTAGAGGATCTGATGTCGAGACCACATAGGGTTGCTTCTTACAGGCTTGCTCCACATGACTTTGTCAGGCTGCTTTCTTAAAGAATCCAGGACCATCAGCCCAGGGATGGTACCACCCACGATGGTCTGGGTCCTCCCCCATTAATCACTAATTAAAAAGAAATGCTTTTTAGGATGTCCCTCAGCCCAATCTTATGGAGGCATTGTCTCAACTGAAGTTTCCTCCTCTCAAATGACTGTAGTTTGTGTCAAATTGTCATAAATCCAGCCAACATATGTAAGAAAAGAACTCCGAGTTTACAGCTGAAGACTATGATGTCTAGAGAATGAATGCTCATGCTTCTCTAATGAGCTCTTTCCACTGTTGAGTTGGTGGAGAATAGGACTTTTACACAGAAATCATGACTTCAGAAAATGTGTACCAAATTTCTGTAGAGCATGTTTTAAAATCTTCATTACTATTGAATCTAAATCTATTGTTATCAGAAACTTACATATCAGGACTCAGGTTACACCTCTAATATCATATTTCACATTTATAAAAGGAACAAAGGTTCAGAATATAAATATTTGTTCCAACAGTTTCTGACTTGAAATATTTTCATCATAATTATTGAATGTGCACGTTTCCAGCTAAATGAGAAAAATGACAAATATTTTTCTCCCTGAAGATGTCTTTACTCATTTCACAGAAACTTTAATCTTCTTTTCTTGGCTTCCTGTTCCCCTATCCTTTGTCATGTCTGCCTTGGTCACTGTCTTTGTTTTACATTATAGGGACCTTGCTTTTCTCCACTTAATTATAGTCAGGTATCGGTGTGTTAGGATGAGAAATAAAGTCATCAGTTCTCAAGGATGAACTGAACCTACATAATTACTGAACATATGTTTAAGGTATTTAATTCATCCCACAAATTTGTCCTCATCCTTACTAGATAAAGAAACAAGTCCTAGCCTGAGTAACGGTATCCAAATTAATTCTAGAAGTTATTACCAGCCCTTCACATTTCTTTTGATAGAGATAATGTCTCACGTCAGTGAGACTGGCTTTGAACACAGTACATAACTAAGGTGGGCTTTGAACTCCTGATATTCATTCTTTTTCTCATTAATAATACAGGTGCATGTCACCATGTCCAGCAGTACTATACTTTAAATAAATAAAAAGAGAAAACAGAACATGAAAAAATTGATATCAAGAAGACAACTTACTTGGGGATAAACTCTCGGAATCGTATTCTTCCTGGAAGGTACATATTTATAACCACTCATATTTAACTTTGTACATAACTTTGGTTCCTATGAATAGCCATTTATGGGTAAACAGTAGACTCTAGTAACTGTCAGGTGTGAGAAGAGCTATATGATGAGTTGGAATCTAGCAGGCAGACTGTGACACTACATTGTTGGATTGCCTCTTTTATGCCATTTCCCATGAAAAGTGTTGTCCTTACAGACCCCTAGCAGCAGCTGGAGAGAAACATGCTGCAGCCAAGGCAGTAATTGTGATGGCTTCTCAGAGATGAATGAGGCTGCTGCAAAGATCTATCACTGCTGAACCGAGCACTTACTTCATTAGAGTTGAGCTACTCACAGATGGTGCTCCTCCCTAGCATGACTTGGAGTCAGAACATAGGTTTTCTATAAGAGACAGAGATTTGTAATCAAGGAGATTGTTTATCTTTCTTCCTCCTGGAGAAGCTCTGTACCATTTAGTTACAGGTCTGGTAGTTTATCTTGGATGATTCTTCTCCACAGAACATCTTAATTCAGGATGGTTTCACAGCTTCCAAACCAGGGCAGACTCTTGACACTGAACAACAAGCTTAATTTATATGTGAATACAAGTTCTGGGTTAATATTCTATTAACAAGACCCAGCAGTATGGAGTTCTTTGACCACAAAAACTATTTATCATATTTCTTGTTTCCACAAGATCAGCCAGTAGCTAGCTGGGATGAAGAAGACAAAGTAGATCATATATCTCTTCACATTGAAAACAATGTCAAGAGCAAGGGAGAAATGAATAGATACCAAGGGACTGAAGGCACCATTTCTGGCAACATTAACTGTTGGGAGGAGGATGTGCACTCTCCAGTGTTACTATTATAGTCAGAAACATCTTACACCGAACAGCACAAGGTTATGAGTTATACTGAGGCCATTGTAAAAGGAATACTGACTACTGAGTTTGCATAAATCTATGAGCTTTCACATCATGGAGACAACAGGAGCAGAAGTTTTTTGTAAAGCTACCATGACAAGGCAAGCATTCATACAAAACCCAACATGTGTTCTAGCTTTGGCTTGCTAACTCTGTGTTGCAGAGGAATGATGTTGCCTTCAGTAGGTAAGTAGTCCCAGTTTTCATTCAGATATTTGCCCTCTGGCATTGTAACACTGGATAAGTTTTTGCTTTCTCAGTGCCTCCATTTTTTATTTGAAATATGAGAACAATTACATGAGATGTGAGTACAAATATCACATATTTGTGCATAATTTTTTACTTACCATCTCTTTTTAAATACATAGCTTATAGACTTTTTTTTCAGGGACTGTGTGGACTGCTACATTTTAAATTGTTACACATCTGTAAGCTGTTAATATTGTTATCTGCTCTTTGAATTTGCATACTCATGTGCAGGTGTGTGAGCATACATATGTATGAGTGAGGGAGCCAGTATGGACAGCTATGTGGATTTGTCTACTAACGTTTTAACTCTTTGAAGGAGATTGTTTAATGCAATGTGAAAAAGCAAGCGATGCCATATCTAATATTTTTAAATAATCAATTCCATTTAAACCACAAACTCACAGGAGAATTACATCAGCCTCCTGGAGGCTGCACCATGGCTCTGGATGAGATTGGATCTGCCACTCTCAACCTCCAAGCTGAGCAAATGTGCATGTGTGTTTTAATGGGTTTCTATGGTGGCTTGACCTTTGCAATGCATAGGTGAGCCGACTCCGATTCCTGGATCTGAAATCTTCTGAGGCATGCATGGCCCAGAGGGTAGAAGTATTTTCTAATCAATAACACTTCAACTCAGCAAAACCCTACATAAGCTCAATTTTACAAAATCTTATAACACTTTGTGACAGTCATTTATGAATGTTCTTTAACATTTAAAAGGCTCTTTGTATACTCTGTCAGAATTCCAAGCAATGAATTTTACTTGATTTTTAGGGGTGGAGAAGAAAAGTCTTCCATTTAATTTTTAAAGGAGTATATAAATAAATTTCATTTGGCTTTAGTTGGTGACATCTGTTGTTTATTTCAGAGCAGGAATCATGAAATGTTAGATCTACCAGGGGCCTTAGAGACTACTGAGTCCAGTGGTTTTTGAACTGGGCTTTGCAGAGAGTAGGAAGTTGTTGAAGGTGCCTCTGGGGTTCCCACAGACAGGCACAGATGGGGTTGCTAGTTGGCAGATTTCCAAGAAAGTCAGCACATTTAACCAGGGCAGCATTGTTTTTAAACGATTCACATATTAAAGTTCATTATATCATTGTAGTTAAAAATATTCTTTCATTTAGACTGTTGGCACACCACCAATGAACTTCAAATCATTGAGTTTACAAGTATAGATTCTAGGCTCCCCCCTTCCCCGAAACAGAGTTTCTCTGTGTAGCCCTGGCTGTCCTGAAACTCGCTCTGTAGACCAATCTGGCCTCGAACTCACAGAGATTCATCTGCTTCCCAAGTGCTGGGATTAAAGGTGTGTGCCACCACTGATGGGCTAGATTCTAGACCTTAACGGAAGCAGTTGTTGAGACTGCAGAAAGAGTAGGTGGGTGGCATGTGGGTCTAATGATTCTTCATTCTACTTCAGACAAGTAGGAAGGAGGGGAAGAAAAAGTGGTTATCTTTCCTTAGAGGTAGGAAAGTCTGGTTGGATTGTAAGGCATTCTATATGGTTGATGAGCTCATTTCTTCCTTTACATAGTGATATACAAGTTAGAAAAATGACCCAAATGATCAAATATTGCAGTAATAATGCATTATACTTCTATCAGTTCTTCCGTTAGGTAAGCTGAGGCCAAGAATAACTGTCAGGTATGTAACATATATGAATTTACTTGTACTTATACACGGTACGGAGATGAAATGGATAAGGAAACAGAAGTTCAAAACTAAATGGATACGTTTTAATTTTTGAAACATTTGCTATCATAAACCAAAATTTCCCCCATGCCAACCCCAAGTAATAGATTATATCATATCAAAAAACTGAAGCAAGTCTTGGTTGAACCACAGTAAAGATAGGAGACAGTGACAGCAGGCAAGAAGAGGAATGAACAATGCGATTAAATATTATGTAATAAGCAATGTATAACAACTGAAAAGACACAAGTCAAGGAATGGCATGGCTTCTCTTTTAAAATAAGGTCTGTATAACAATGTGTATAGAGGTTCATGGTAGAGAAAGGAGCCTAGTTAAGTGGGCCTTAAAATCTTACTGGTGAGGTAGTGTCTTAGTTGAGTGTGATGTAGAGATGTAAGGTAGAGAGGATGCATATTTTCAACAAGGAATTTCTCAAAAGGCAAAAAAAAAAGGATAATTCAACGGTAAACGGGAGAGTTTGAGTTTGAGCAAATGGGTGGTTATGTGGTCTTTGATAAAAATATAAAATACTAAATACTAGAGGAAGACTAGTTTGGTTATGATAATTTTGAGATAACTTAAATATCTAGCTTAAGGAACATTCTAGTCAGATTATAGAACTAGGATTTAAGGGATCAAAATCAACATTTTATAGCTGTTTTGTATTTATTTTTTTCTTTTCTTTTTTTTTAAAAAGCATTTTTAATTGATTTTATTGAGCTATACATCTTTCTCTCCTCTCCCCTTTTATCTTCTCCCATGGTCCCCATGCTCCCAGTTTACTCAGGAGGTCTTATCTTTTTCTATTAGATCCATGTATGTCTCTCTTAGTGTCTTTATTGTTGTCTAGATTCTCTGGGATTAAAAATTGTGAGCTGGTTTTCTTTGTTTTATGTCTAAAAGCCACTTATGAATGAGTACATATGATATTTGTATTTCTGGATCTGGGTTACATCACTCAATATCATGTTTTCTAGATCCATCCATTTGCCTGCAAAATTCAAGATGTTATTTTTTTTCTGCTGTGTAGTACTTCATTGTGCAAATGTACCACATTTTCCTTATCCATTCTTCAGTCGAGGGGCATTTAGATTGTTTTCAGGTTCTGGCTGTGACAAACAATGCTGCTATGAACATAGTTAATCACATGTCCTTGTGGTACAATTGAGCATTATTTGGGTATAAACCCAAAAGTGCTATTGCTGGGTCTTGAAGGAGGTTTTTCCTAATTTTCTGAAAAATTGCCATTCTGATCCAATGAGGTTGCACTCCCACCAGCAACAGAAGAGTATTCCCTTTACCCCACATCCTCTCTAGCATAAGTTATCTGTGTTTTTGATCTTTGAAGGCAATGAATGGTACAGGAGACCACTTCCTAAATATAACCCCAGTAGCACAGACACTGAGAGAAGCAATTAATAAATAGGACCATCTGGAACTGAGAAACTTCTGTAACTCAAAGGATATGGTCAACAAGACAAAAGAACAGCTTACAGAATGGGAAAATATCTTTACCAAGTTCACATGAGATAGAGGGCTGATCCCCAAAATATACAAAGAACTCAAGAAATTGGTCATCAAAAGAGCAAATTATCCATTAAAAAATGGGATACAGACCTAAATAAAGAAATCTCAACAGAGGAATCTAAAATGGCTGGAAGACACTTAAGGAAATGCTCCAGAATGTCCCCTGACTTCTCTAGGCTTTATCCTTGTAGACAGAGGCCACTCATTCATTTCCCAGCCACCTTGACTCAAAATCACCCCACAGAAACTGTATTATTTAAATCACCACTTGGCCTATTAGCTCTAGCTTCTTATTGGCTAGTTCTTACATCTTAATTTAACCCATTTCTACTAATTTGTGTATCGTTACATGGCTGTAGCTTATTGGCAATTTTCCAGCTCCCAGACTCTGCCTTTTTTTTTCCCAACAGCCAGTTGCATTTTCCCCGCCTAGCTCTGTTGAGCCCCACTATAGGCCCAAAGCAGTTTCTTTATTCATTAACCAATGAAAACAACACATAGACAGATGTACTTCCCACATCATTACCCGACTTTTCTTCATAATGTACTGTAAGGTAGAAGATTAAAAAAAAAAAAAAAACCCTTTTCTCCCAACTTGCTCTTGATCATAACACTTTGTCATAAGAAAAAGCAAACAAGGACAGATAACATGTGACACGAAAGTCTCTTGTATAGTTAGAAGATCCAGTTTCCTAATTAATTCAAATATACAGAGATCTGGTCTTGTATAGCTTTTTAAGACATGACAAGTTCAATATACATGAGTTTTGGGATGATAATTACTAATAGAGTGTGGAAAGTGATAGCATTATTTTATTTGTTGAAAGAAGGTTGGGTAACAGGTGAATCAGATTAGAATGTATCACAATGCAACTTGAAGGCAATCTGGTCCTTGAAGTTGTTGAGTGGATATTGAAGTTATAAGAAGCTCAAATGACTTGAGCCAATCCTTCTGGACTTGGTGTTTAGTGGGGGAGGCATTGTATGTATCAGTTCTGTGTAGCTTACACAGACGTACACCTAGCCCATATTTTATTAATTCAGGCACTTGAGATGATTTTTTATCAAGGAAAAATTCTATTATTATAGGATCCCAGAAGAAAATGAAACCACTTTAGATATAAAAATTCAGAAAGGTCTGGGGAATTTGGATGTAGCACTGGAAAAAAATCATCCTATGAAAATGCAAATGACCTTAAGCAAATGCCAAATGGTTGGGAATATTGCCAGAATACTGTTTTCTAGGATGTAAGCAGATGCCTAAGCAGGAACTGTTAAATTAGTTATTAGTAATTTTTGTAATATTGTATGCAATTTACATGTTCTATAGAACAAAGATAACAAAGTAAGGATACAGTGCACAGAATTGGGGAAATATTTTCTAACTTTATATTTGATGGAAGAATAATGCCTTGTATGTATAAGATACATCACAATTAAGCAGCAAAACCAATTGTTAAGCAGGCTAATGAATTGCTAGATAGTTCTCAAAGGCCAGTATACATTTGAAAACTTTTTCAACATTATTAGTCATGAAGGCATTACAAATTAAAGCTACTTTTGATGTACTCAAAATAGCCATCATTAAAAAACAAATGGTTACAAGTGCTTTGTGGGACTGTGGGGAGAGAACAGACTTTATATATACTGCTGGTAGAACATAAACTGGTCTAGCAAGTGTGGCAATTTGTATGGAGAAACCACCAAAAAAAGAAAGAAAAGAAAAGAAGAAAAGGAAAGAAAAAAGCCAACACAACATAAAACTTAAAGTTAGAACTTCCATGTAATATATATTACATATATCCATCTATATCACACATAGGCATTTGTTTGAAGGATTCTATGTCAGAATATATCTGATATTCTTATACATTCATGATTTTTCCTTCAATATTCAAGATAACAATATCAAAAGAGAAAAAGAAAACATGGTACCTACATACCATGAAATTTTGTTCAGCTGTAAAAAATAACATTTTGAAGTTCTTAGGAAAATGGATAAAATGGAGACCATTATTTTATTATGCTGTTTTTGTTATTAATTTGGGTATTGGTTCAGTCTCTGTGAGGTCAGGTTAGTTGGTTCTGTGGATTTTCTTGTGATGTCCTTGTCCTATGACTTCTACAATCATCTTCTGCAGGATTTCCCTAACTCTGTCAAATGTTTCACTGTGGATTTCTGAATGTTTCTATCAGTTTCTCGATGATGCCTCGCTGATGACAATTGTGGTAGGCACCAATATATGAGAATAGTAGAATAACATTAGACATCATTATATTGACTTTTTTTTGGACAGTCTTGTTTGTTTCTCTCCTAGCTCTCTGGTCTATCTAATCTCTGGGTCCTAGCACTCCAAGCAGTTCCAGGGGTGGGTTCTCTTTTATGGCATAGGTCTCAGGCTAGACTAATTTTTGATTGGCCACTCCCACAATTTCTGAGGCACCTTTACCCTAGTAATTTATTATTATTATTATTTTAGTTTCTGTATATTGCTTTTGTTAGGCCAGTAGTTAATTCTATCAATCCATGGGAGATCTTTTCATTTTCTGACATCTTCTTCAATTACTTTCTTCAAAAATTTGAAGACTCTTGTCATACAGATCTTTCCACTAGTTTGGTTATAGTTACACCAAGATATTTTATACCATTTGTGACTAAAAGAAGGTATATTCTTTCATGTCTGGATGAAATAGTCTGTAGATGTGTTTGGTCTATTTGGTTCATAAACATCTGTTAACTCCATTATTTCTTTTTTTAGTGCATCTCTCGGTGATCTGTGCATTGATGAGAGTGGAGTATTGAAGTCTCCATCTATCAATGTGTGAAGGTAGATGTATGATTTAAACTTTAGAAATAATTTAAATTTTAGGGTTCTGGGAGAATTAATATTTTGAACAGGACTAGATAAAAATTGGGCTGGTGCATACATTTGTTGTACGAGCTGCAGGCCTCTTCCCACAGCCCGCCTCCTGGCTGCTTGGCTAGCTTATGCCCCGAAATAACAACACACAAATTATATTCATTTAAACACTGTTGGCCCTTTATATCTAGCCTCTTCTCGGCTAACTCTCGCACCTGGACTAGCCCATTTCTAATAATGTGTGTAGCACCCCAAGGTGCGCTTTCCGGGAAAGATTCAGCATGTCTAACCTGGCGGCTTGCTTCATTGAGTCTGCCCGAGAGAGGGGAGCATGGCCTCTGAGCTCACTTCCTCTTCCTCCCAGCATTCTGTTCTGTTTACTCCTCCCACCTATGTTTTAACCTATGAGGGCCAAGCAGTTTCTTTATTATAATTAACCAATGACCTTCCTCCATCATACATTGTATTCTTTCATCCCTGGGTGTACTTACATTAAATGTTTTAAGAAAATCAATTTGGCTAGAATATTGTCTTGCCTAGTCTATAGGGGAAATGCATGCCATTCTACATAGCCCATTGTTATCAAGTGGAAATTCAGAACTGGAGGTAACCCAGTTCCTACAAGGCAGCAGTGTCCACAGTGTGGGTGTCCACAGACAGTGGGCAAATAAAGGAAAAGTTAGTCTTCAAAAAACCACTCCTAGGACACTCTGTGCTGCAGGGAGGTAGAGGGGATGATTTTTGCTTGCTTGGGACCTCTTTGAGCACTTATTATTTCCTAATGATTAATCACCAACATGTCTCGTCCTTATTTATCGTATTGTCTAATTTTCACATGTAGGAAGTAGAGAAGAGAGAGCTTTGGGACTTTCTTTCAGGTCACCAGGACATCATCATCATAAACAACCTATTGTTACTAGATCCATAAAGGAAGCAGCAGCAACCAGTTGGCTAGCATCTGCTATACAGTTACCTATATGATTTTAAAATTCCTTCATGTTTTATGTTTTGCTCACATATAAGGTTGGTATTATTGTTTTTATAAATAACAAAGGAAGAAAGAAGAATAGATTTGGATTAATGGGGAAAATATGATTCTCTTATTCAACACACTAGTTCCTGTGTCTAAATACAGGAGATTTTTCAGTGAAATCATAATTTTCTAAAATATTTGTTCAATCAGGTTGAAGGAAGTATTCCTATGAGGTATTCAACATCTATAATTTCATATGCTTAAGAACTTTCTGGCCTCCTATACTTTCATAGAAGGAATTACTTTCCTTTGGGTTTATTAGCCATGGCTAAAAACATTTTATTTACTGTCTTATAATGACTTCAGTGAGTGAGTCATACATTAGACTTAATCATCAAGCCTCAGAAAATGAACAAGAATTAAAAAATGCATATGAAGGGAATGGTTTGACCTCGCTAATTATGAAAAGGAATCACAGTGCAGGTGTCTTCCTGTAGTTAATAACAATACTCCTGAGAATGCAAGTGCCTTGTGAATTACAATGTGTACCTACTGAAAAGAGAGTTCATGTAAAGTGAAAATGCCCCATGTTCAGAGATGCAGTTATTCTAAAATATAGTCGTATGTTGAAAATCATCTCCCTGTTGAGATGGTATACGCTGCATTAGGTGCTGTTACAGAAAGTTTTATTGAACTCTGTAGAATTTTGAGCTAGCAGGGTTTGAAAGAGGTGAATAGAGAGCTTAGTGGAAAGTGCTCGCTCTGAAAGGAATGATTAGTGTTCTGTTTTCTGGAATCATAGCAGCATTGGTTTGGAGATAAACACCCCTCACCCCCAACGCAAGCATAAATACACATACACGTTCACACAATTCACATCTGAATGCCAACACAGACATCTAAAAATGGCATGGTAATTAAAACTAGAAGCACATCTTTTAAATGAACCAAAAATCTTCAATTAGGAAGACTAATCTTTCTTTCCAGTGGGTTATTTTTTGTGGGACTAATAATTGGGAGGGAAAAACCCAAAAGACTAAGGTCTGTAACAAATTGGGAGTGCTATCTGAATAGCTATTAAGTATACACTGTCCTTATGCCTCCACTGGGCTGAATTTCTTGGACTGTGGCAGCAGCACTTCTGCTCAACTCAGGGAACTAGCCCTCAAGATGTCTTGCTGTCCTAACGGCATCCACACCACCTGTTTCCTCTCTGTGTCTTGGATTCTTGAATGTTTTCTTCCTTGGTTTGCTCTTCCACCACCAGCCTCTTGTCTCCATTTTATTTTTATCTTCTTATCTCTGCATTGGGAAGTGCCTCTGAGCAAGTCTTTGCTTTCACTGTTCATGTTCATTGCGACAGGAGTCATTGCCTCATAGATGTAAATACCCTTATGGGGAGAGGCTCTTGATTTCACCCTCCATTTATGCTGTGTCTCCAGAATTCTTGGCTTTTTAAATTGGCCTTCCAGCATCTCTACTTACTGAATTAGGGTGTCAGACATAGATCAAATGTAAAACAGTAAGCCTTTCACCTGCCTTCAGGCTTTATTTCAGTTAATACTTACTCTCATATTCCATGTGTTTAGAAGAAAATGTTTTCCCTCTCTCCTTTTCATATTCTTCATGTCTTGGCATATTGCCATGAACCAGATAGCTTAAAAGCAGCATGGATTAATTTTTATAATTCTGGACATAAGATGTGGACACTTGCATGGTGAGGTTTTGGTGTCTCCTGTAGATTTCAGAAATGTCTTTCTCCTTATGTAGCACAAGACCAGAAGGAAAAATGTTAAAGGTAAATTTGTGGTCCCTTTTATAAGGTATCAATCCCTCATAAAATAAATTGCCTCCTTAATACTCTTCCTCCTAATACCACCATATTGAAGGTTATCAGGTCAACATATGGATTTTGAGAGGTTATAGACAATCTTTCTTTAAGAGCTCACATTTTATTTGTCAACACGTTCTATGAATACTACTTGATAAATATTAACAAACTCACTTAATAAGAAGTTATTCCTAGTACCTTGTCACCTTCTCTAAACTTCTGATAATAGATTTGGAATACACTTTCAGAATTTTCTTTTTTAAAATTATTTATTTATTTTACATTCTAGTTGTAGTTTTCCCTTTCTCTTCTCTTCTCCTTCTAGGCCTCCCCTCCAGCCCCCTCTGTCCCCATCCCCCAATCTACCTCTTTCCTGTTTCTGTTCAGGAAAAGCCAGGTCTCCCATGATTTTCAACAAAAACATGCTATATCATGTTGCAGTAAGATTAATTACATATTCATGTATTAAGGCTGGGCAAGAAGACCCAGTATGAGGAGTCAGAGACAGCCCCTGTTCCTACTGTTGGAGTCCCCCGAGAGGACCAAGCTGACAACTGTAGCATAAATGCTGAGTGCCTAGGTCAGTCCCATGCAGACTCCCGAGTTGTTGGTTCAGTCTCTGTGAGCCCCAGTGAGCCCAAGTAATTAGATTCTGTGAGTTTTCTTTTGGTTTCCTTGACCCTTCTCCTCAATCATGCCTGTAGCAGCTTTATTTGTAATAGCTAAGGCCTGGAAAGAACTTATATGCCCTTAAGCCAAAAAATGGATAAAGAAAATATTGTACATTTACACAATGGAGTATCACTCAGCTGTTAAAAACAAGGACAGCAGAAAATTTGAAAGCAAATGGATGCAACTAAAAAAAATCATCCTGTGTCAAGTAACACAGACTCAGGAAGACATACATGGTATGAACTCACTTATAAGTGGAAAATAATGCTATAATCCAGAGCCCCAAGAGGCTAGGTAACAAGGAGGGTTCATGGGAGGACACCCATATCTCCCTGGTAAGGGGACGTAGAAGAGATTTCATGAATGGACTGAGGGCAGGTGGGAATGGGAACATGAGTGAGCTGGTCGGGAGGGGCAGAGAGGGAGAGTACTAAAAGAGATTACTGGAAAGGTGGGGAGCGTTTCAGGGTCAAGTAAAAAACAGGTGCAAGGGAATCACCCAGGAATCTACAAGGAAGACCCCAGCTTAGACTCCTGGCAATAGCAAATACTTAGGCTGAACTGGCCATCTTCCGTGACCAGATTGCTGCCTAGCCAAATTAGCATCAGAGCGATGGAATTATCTTTTAAAAAACACAAATCCAATTGTGATAATCCTCTGCCAAAAATTCTTCACTGACTCCCATATTTCTCTTAGTCAAAGTCCAAGTCATTATAAAACTCTCTGTGAAGACGCATAAAAACATAGAACCCTTGCTTATCTCTAATCCCATGGATTACAGTTTTTCTCCCTGCTGTGAGTAAGCTTTGGTACCTCTTGCTCTCCTTTAACAAACACCTGCCTTATAGCATGAGTAATGGTCCCCATGTTTGTACAGCAATTCTTGTACTGTTTAGCCATCTCTCTAGCCTGATATGTATATTTCATAAATGGAATTATATACAAGAATAAAATAAAAATAAGGTCAAATTTGTTACTTATAAAGTCGTTGCCTATTAATGTTGTCTAGATACTCAGAGAATACTAAAAGGCGAAAACTTTGAAAAATTATTGGGATTGGATAAGTTTGAATAAAGGAAATAATTGAGATCCCCAATCCTCTAGAAATCTGTCACTCTTCCCAAAGATGCAGAAACAATTAAAACCCATGTATCCTTAGCAGAGAGCATGCCCATCTCTGCCCAAACATCACAGATAAGGTTATATGGATCTTTTCTAGCTGAATCTTATCAAATTTTGTTTGCTAGGATCATGCCATGTTATTTTCATAAAGGAAACAAAAAAACAAGATGTGTGAGCTATTTAAATGTCTATAAACAGATGGAAAGACTGAGGAAATGTGGCATATACATAAATGGAATATTATTTAACCTTTGAAAACAAAAATAAGGAAATCCATAGCAGCAATTCAATAAAATTTAAGGATGTCAGGCTTAATGAAGCAAATCAGCAACAGTAAGAAATATAACCCCTGAGATTATAAATAACCTCAGGAAGAACTTGAAGCCGTGAAATATAAAGAGGGAAAGAATAGAATAGTGGCTATCAGAGTTCAAGAGAAGGAGAAAAGAGGATTTGACAAAGGGTGTCCAGTATAATAGATGATTATATCCTATAAGTCCAATTTGGATAGTGGTATTTATGGTCAATGATACTATATTGCACTCAGAATTTGTAGATGAAAGTAGCCCTTACACGGTGTTATCTTGCCAAAATTTTGAAGAGTCTAGTGGGGTTTGGTCTCAACTTCTGACCAAGATTTATTCATAGTGGTTCATGTGTCATATATATGTAGGTATAGGCGAGGACCTCTATAAATAACAAGCCTCTTTAATATTTCCAAATTATAACTACTCCTAGCCATCTTTAATGCATCATCCTGCTGCTTCTCACCAAAGCTTGAGGTTTTGAATACTTGCCACCCAGTTCTGTGTCTCTGGCACCTCAGCAAAGTTGAGGCTTGTGATAGCAAGAGAGCTGTTTGTCCTGCTGTCAGCATCAAACAGGATTTCTGACATGTAACAGGGGCTTAATAATATTTGTTTAGCACCTATCTCGAAGTTGGTCACATTTATATTTATTTGAAAGCCTGGAAGCCTATAAATACTATCAAGCCTATAAATATAAATATAGCACTGAGTAGCTTATGCCTTTGGGCCAACACTTTGATTGACATCTCAAAAAGTGAATGTTTTAGACATTATTTGTATAAGGTTTGTGTGAACTCTGAGAAGCTATCAGATCAAGTCCCATCACTGGCTAGGGTCAGAAGTCTGGAATGATGTCTAGGAATGTGGCAGGGTCCAGGCAAGGTAAATCTGTCTGTTTCCTGCCTAAGTGAGGGTAAGAGGATGATGGATTGACAATTTGTTGAAGTTCTGTGAACTTTTTGTGTTGATGATATTTGATTTACATCTCACTAAAGTTGATGGCTACAAAAACATTGTTCATTGCTCATTCTTAACCACCCAAATATCACCCTGACTTATTCAAGCGTAATTTGCCTTTGGTTCATTAAAAATATTTCATGAATTTCCCATTGGTAACATAGACAGATCCTACTGAAAGGAAGGAGGAACATTAGTGGGTGATTTCCTCTTGATAAAGAAGATAGAGTATTTGGGGGACTCCTGACAGTGGGAATGGGTGTGTCTTTGGCTCTTTTGTCTGCTCTTAGGAAGTTTTTCCTCCTAATGGGTTGCCTTGCCCAGCCTGGATGTGAGGGCTTGTGCCTGGTCTTATTGTAACTTATTGTGCTGTGTTTTGTTGATGTCCCTTGGATGTCTGCCCCTTTCTGGGGGAAGAGTAGGGAGTAGATCTTGGGAGAGGGAAGGTGGTAGGGAATTGGGAGGAGTGGAGGGAGAGAAATCTGCAGTTGGAATATATTGTATGAGATAAGAATAAATAAAAATTTAAAAATAAAAAAGAAGATGCAGTGTGAGACAACACTTCAAACAGATTTACACTGGGATCTCAGAAGGGATAGAAGATTGTGGAATAACTGTGGTGGTTGGGCCTGTATGTATGAGAATTCCAGGCTTTGTGTATGCAGTAACCTTCTACTAAATATGGAGTTAGGGCCTCTGCCTATCTTACTTGCTTGAGAGCCTTGGAACTTGTTAATTACCAGCTTCATTATACCCATAGTCACAGGTCTGACTCATTTGTTTTCTCTGACTTGTGCACCTGTGTTCTCATTCAGATTGGAAAATACTCAGAGTGAACAGGAGTGATAGATCAAAGGCTTCTACCTACGGGCATCCATATTTTCTCTACTGAGCCCTTTGTCCCGTCTGCTATTATAAATGGCTTCTCCATGCTATCTTCATCTTTATGATGTACCCATGGGATGGATTTCTGATGTTTCACCTTGATGTTGTTTTTTACTCTCAATACTCTTTCAGCTTCTTTGGTCTTGAGAAACCCACCTCTCAGCTCCCAAATAAATCACACACAGAGTCTTATTCTTTCTTAGATGCCCGACCTCAGCTTGGTTTGTTTCTAGCCAGCTGTTCTTAACTTAAAATTTCTGTTTACCTTTTGCCTCTGGGCTTTTAACTTTCTCTTCTGTAAATCTTACTTTCACTCTTACTGTGTGGCTGTCTGGGTGGTTAGGTGGCTGGCTCCTAGTGTCCTCCCTCCTTGTTTTCTTTTTCCTTTTGTTCCCCAGATTTCTCCTTATACTTATACTCTTTGCTTAACAGCTCCTCCTCTCCTTTCTTCTGCCTTGTTATTGGATGTTCAGCTCTTTATTAGATCATCAGATATTTTAGCAGGCCAAGAATCATGGCTTCACAGAGTTAAACAAATGCAATGTAAATAAAAGCAACACATTTTTACATCATTAACCAAATGCTTCACAGCATAAACAAACATAGCATTCCTTAAAATAATTAATTCCACAACACCCTTACTGGGATTTCATGGGCCCAATGTCATCGATGTTTCCCTTTATGAAATTCTCTAGCTGGTGTAGGACAGGGAAATCTTGTAGACATGATAGACTAGCAGGGAAGTTTACGTCAGAGTTGTATGGTGGAGAGAAGTGGCATTTCATAACACACATAGTCTCTTAGCTTTTCATGGAAGACAAATCTAAGAGAGGCTGCTACAAAGGCATTTTAAGAGATTTACATCCCCAATAAATCAACTAATCAAAAGACAGACTCTGCCCCTGTAATGAAGGAAGATTGTGTTCAAAGGTTCCCAATAGCTATTAGGCCTACAGTTCTGCTTCCTTCCCCCTGTTTCTTCCATCTTCACTCAACAGTCTATACAAAGCCAGCTTCAGTACATGCCATGGTGTCCTACTTGCTGGTTTCCTGAATCCTGCACAATGGTCTCAGGACTTGCTCAACTGGTTCTCCTGCAGTATGGGTCACCAAATATCTTAAATCCTTTGTTGTTGAGCCTCAATTACCGTACTTCATCAGGTTGATATTATTTCACACATGTTTATGAATATAATGGAGACTGAAGAGATAAACAGCATTACTTTGTTTTGCCATTAATGAAATTCGGGAGTTGAAATATTAGGCTTTACTGCTGGAGGATCACAGATCCTGCCCTGAAAAGATGATAGAGATCAAATAATAGCCCCAGACCAGTATTCTGAAGGCAGGCATCAAACACATCTAGTTATTCCTGTAGTTCCATGTATAGGTATTATGACAAAGAGACAATATGACTTCTTCAAAAATCGATGTCACATTTAGTTACAATACTTTTTATATATACAGGAGAAAATGTATTCTTATTTCTTCTGTTTCTGTTTTTTGTTTGCTCAGCAGTAGAATGCAAAAGCCAAGATTCCTGGTCTTGTCTCAGTATGGCCCCTTGCTTAGATTTCTTGGCCAGTGTATTTAAGAACAGTGACTCAAGTTGCAAGTGTATAATCAAGTCAGTCAGCTGTGCTCTGGCTGCATGGCAATAGAATGTCTCTCAGGATGATTAGGTACTACCTGGCTTACTGGGCTGCTTAAATTGGGCTTAAGCCGATTTAACACGATAGTGGACAGGACTTTGTATTTGACAAAGTGAGGTCAAAAGGGACTGAGGTCCCTCAACTGGGTCAGGTAAATAAGGCTTTTCTATGTGGGTCGAGAAGTCAGCCCTCATGAAAGTGAGGGATCCTTTATGTAGACATGGGTATGTATTTTGTGAACCTTTAATGCAGTGATGAGACTTTGAGAGATCCAAACAGCAAAAAGAGGAATTTTGGGTTTTGTAGCTGACTCTGGGTTTCTGGCAACAGGAAAAATGTCTGGTAAGAAAGTGCTCAATGACCATTGATTAAAACCATCAAGTTTAGAGTCGTTTGCATATCCAGAAACAGCAAACCGGCAAGCAACTTTGTTAGAGAACAATGGGTAGAAACATACCAACTCCTAAGTCATCCTTAAACTCAGGTAATAGGACTTTACTGTAGGAAAGTATTGGGTTTACTAGGCTGTGTTCACAGCAACACTCTGACTCTGAAATCTATCAACCACTAAAGAAAGAGAAATCTAGTCCGGTCTGTGGCATTTCAATTTTTTTCTCAAAGAGGTTTCCATAAGGTGTAACGGAAATTTCTTCCATAACTCTAAAGAACAGCTACCATGGCCAGGCTTGACTTCGGGGATTCATTTAGCAATAACTTTTCAGTTTGATTGTTTTTCACAAGGCCATAATTACCTGGGATGCTTTCAAGTCTTTCCAAGTGATTTTAAGGTCATTGGGGATTTGCAAACAGCTATAACGGCAGAGATAGTATTGAGGTACTGGGGTGCTCTGGGCAGAGAATCTCTGAGGAAAGTCATTCCACTGTTTCTTCCGTGATCTCCAGGTCTGGGTTCAGCCCCTCTTTCTGTTTGAGCATCTATATCTATATCTATCTATATCTATATCTGTATCTGTATCTGTATCTATATCTATATCTATATCTATCTGTATCTGTATCTGTATCTGTATCTGTATCTGTATCTATCTATATCTATATCTATATCTATCAGGACAAGGTGTTTTTGTTGTTGTTGTTGGGTCAGAACACTTCAGGGTTCTTATTTCATTTTGTTTGGACAGCCAGATCCGTCTTACAACCTCCCCATTCTTTGTTTTCATCCCAATGTTAGAGCATTAATCAAAGACTCCCTCTCAACTCATTTGGGCAGGTTCTGTCTGAAAGTTAAAGGCTGTCTGCAGAAATGTGTCATCATGCAATTCCAGTAGGATCCTAGGAAAATACCAATAAGCACACTAAACAAAAGAGGAGTTAAGAGGCAATAAGACACATTTTCTAGATATGGGCCATTTACCTCCAAATCCACTTTAATATCCTTCAGGTTACACTTGACTTGAGCATATAAAGTGTGTGCAAACAAGAGCTGAAATATAACAATTCAGAGTAAGAATGTAATGTGGCAAGGTTCTCATGCCTGGAAATGGAAAAGAAATCAATTGTTTGTTCTGCCAGGCTAAGAGAATAAATTGGATCTCTAGAACTTTAATTTGGGCAGGAAGACATGTCTTTTGTAAATAAAATAAATGCCATTGCTTATCAATTATCTATGAAAGATCAAAGAATGAGATGTGGGAAGGATGACTATATGCAAAATCCTGGCCTATAGGTGCAAAGGAAGCTGAAAATGTTTTAAACAACCTACTTAAACTTTTAGTGACTCAAACTACCTATACTTGAAATGGCAAACCTATAATCATCAAAAGGATTTTCTAAGTACCCAACTGTGCCTGGTGCTGGGGAACTGAAAATGAAAAAAGGAGAACCATAGTATTCTAAAGGAGATAAAATCTTGATTGACATTAGTATATTCGAAAAGTTGTATATTAATAAAAATATTTTATCTCTATTACATCATTAGTCAGTAATTTTAAATTCTGAAATAGACTAATATTTAAATTAAAGTGATATATGTATACATACTATATATCCTTAGATTAGATCTCTGTGAAAATTTTGATAGGCAGCCATTTGGCAAGACTATCAGTGGTGTAGAAGAAAAATAATAACTAATAGTACAGAGAGGTTCTTCATTCTAAGAGCTATGGGCAGTTCATGTTTTCTGCTCTATTTAATTCCCAAAATGAGTTTATGAAGGTGTAGCATTTTTGTGGCTATTTAGAGTCAAGGAAGCAAACTGTGGAGTGAGTACTTAACACAATGAGATCCAGGCGGTAGAAGTCAGCCTCACAGCAGGTGCTGACTCCACCATAGTCTGAGCTCTAGCTAAGACCAGTCCTCTTTCCTCCAGAAAAGCAGATGCATGGTGACCAGTGCTGTGACATGTGTGGTGCTAATTCCTAAGCGGCCTGAGCAGCCCACGCTGAAGAAGGTACCAAATCAATGTTGATTTACTCAGTGTTTAGTCACTGTGTCATTTGTGTGTGCATGTGTGTTTGTGTGTGTGTGTGCGCGCGCATGTGTGTGTGTATGTGTGTGTGTGCATGTGTGTGTGTGCGCATGTGTGTGTGCATGTGTGTGCGTGTGTGTGTGCATGTGTGTGTGTGCATGTGTGTGTGCATGTGTGTGTGCATGTGTGTGTGTGCATGTGTGTGTGCATGTGTGTGTGTGCATGTGTGTGTGTGCATGTGTGTGTGCATGTGTGTGTGCGTGTGCATGTGTGTGCATGTGTGTGTGCATGTGTGTGTGCATGTGTGTGTGCATGTGTGTGTGCGCGCACACATGTGTGTGTGCATGTGTGTGTGTGTGCATGTGTGTGTGTGTGTGTGCGTGTGTGTGTGTGTGTGTGTGTGTGTGTTGGCTTTTTGAGACGGGTTTCTCTGTGTAGCCTTGGTTGTCCTGAAACACACTCTGTAAACTAGGCTGGCCCAGGCTGGCCTCAAACTCACAGAGATCTGCCTGCCTCTGTCTCCTGAGTGCTGGTATTATAGGCATATGCAACCACTGCCTGGCATACCACTATGTCATTTGTGCCAAAATAAGAAAAATGGCTTACGTGTTTTGACTCACACCAAACTGAGGAGGGGGCATCCAGTCATGATCTGGCATAAAACCCCTTTAATAAAGTGATCTGTGTCGATGAGGGCTACTGTTTCAACCTTGTCTATCTGTACTGACAAAATTTTATATTTTTTTTCCTGAGTGAGGGTGTAACTGTGATAGAGCACTTACCTAGCATTTGTGAGTCACAGTTTTAATCTTTAGGACTACAAACTAAACCACAGCATATGAAAACAAATCTTCACACTGTTAAATTTTTCACGGTCCCTGCAATTGAACTTGTTTGGACTGATCTGTCCCCAGGAAAAGGAAAAAAAAAAAGAAAGAAAACTTTTTTGAAAGAAGGGAGTCAGGATCGCAAGGGGTGCATCCACCCACGGAGACGGTGGGCCTGATCTAATGGGAGCTCACCAAGACCAGCTGGACTGGGACTGAACGAGCATGTGATCAAACCAGACTCTCTGAATGTGGCTGACAATGAGGGCTGACCGAGAAGCCAATGATATGGCACTGGGTTTTGATTCTACTGCATGGACTGGCTTTTGGGAGCCTAGTCTGTTTGGATGCAAACCTTCCTAGACCTGGATGGAGGTGGGGGGGGGCTTGGATTTCCCTCAGGGCAGGGCACTCTGACTTCTCCTAGGACTGGAGAGGGAATGGGTGGGGGAGGGAAAAGTAGGAGGGAAATGGGAGGAGGTGGAAATTTTTAAGAAATAAGTAAATTTTAAAAAAGAAACAACACCTAAACTAAGGCGACCCACCCAGAGCGGTGAGTGCCTGCCTACCAGGCAGGCCTCAGGGTCCCCTGTAAGGGAGACTGGCACCTTCAGCTCTGGCGCCAGGCTTCCTGCACGCTCCTGGATACCACCCCTCCCCCCCCCCCCCCTGCTCCATTCATCCTGTTGGCCCTGGATCATTGGGCTACCGGCGGCCCTGTTTAGTTGCTGAGGAATCCCATCTGGACGGGAACGGTTCCTGCTTCTACACTGAAGAAATATACCCTGAGAGTCAATCACAGCAAAGACTAGACCAAGAGACCAGGCCTCTCCTGGCTCCATTTGAAGGAAGAGATGGGAAGGCGCCAATACAAGAATTCCTCCAACAATCTGAAAGGCAACATGACACCATCAGAAACCAGGGATCCCGAAATAAGAAGAATTGTACACCCTACTCCTGAAGAAATAGAAGAAATCGACTCAAAAGTGAACTATATGAAAATAATAGAGGACCTTAAACAGGAGGTGAAAAACTGTCATAAACAATTAGAGATTACAAACAAAAAGGTAGAGGAAATGAATAAATCGCTCAAAGACACGCAAGAAAACCAAGAGAAACAAGAAAAAGCAATCAAACAGGTTAGGGAAGCAGTTCAAGACATGAAGAATGAAATGGAAGCAATGAAGAAAGCACAAACCGAGGGAAGAATGGAGATGGAAAATCTGGGTAAACGAACAGGAATGACAGAAACAAGTACTAACAACAGATTACAAGAGATTGAAGAGAGACTATCAGACACTGAAGATACCATAGAGAAAATAAACACACTGATCAAAGAAAACAGCAAAACCAACAAATTCTCATCACAAAACATTCAGGAAATTTGGGACACAATAAAAAGACCAAACCTAAGAATAATTGGAGTAGAAGAAGGAGAAGAAGTGCATCTCAACGGTACAGAAAATATACTTAATAAAATTATAGAAGAAAACTTTCCCAACCTGAAGAAAGAGGTACCTATGAAGGTTCAAGAAGCATACAGAACACCAAATAGGCTGGATCAAAAAAAACATCCCCTCGCCATATAATAATCAAAACACAAAATATACAGAATAAAGAAAGAATATTAAGAGCCGCAAAGGAAAAAGGCCAAGTTACTTATAAAGGTAAACCTATCAGACTTACACCTGACTTCTCTATGGAAACCATGAAAGCCAGAAGGTCCTGGATAGATGTACTGCAAAAACTAAGAGATCATGGATGCAAGCCCAGACTACTATATCCAGCCAAGCTTTCGTTCATTATAAATGGAGAAAACAAAATTTTCCAGGATAAAAACAAATTCAAACAATACGTAGCCACAAATCCAGCCTTACAGAAAATTATAGAAGGAAAATCACTAACCAAGGAGTCCAACAATGCCCACAATAACTCAGTCATCTAGAGACCTTTCACCAGCGCAACTCAAAGAAGGGAAACACACAAACCGTACTACTAAAAAAATGACCGGAGTTAACAACCACTGGTCATTAATATCACTTAATGTCAATGGGCTCAACTCACCTATAAAAAGGCACAGGCTAAGGGATTGGATACGAAAACAGGATCCAACGTTCTGCTGTCTACAAGAAACACACCTCAACCACAAAGACAGGCACCTACTCAGAGTAAAGGGCTGGGAAAAGGCTTATCAAGCAAATGGACCTAAGAAACAAGCAGGTGTGGCCATACTAATTTCTAACAAAGTTGACTTCAACCTTAAATCAATCAGAAGAGATGGAGAGGGACATTTTATACTCATAACAGGAACAATTCATCAGGATACAGTCTCAATCCTGAATATCTATGCCCCGAATATAAAAGCGCCCACGTATGTAAAAGAAACATTACTAAAACTCAAGGCAGCCATCAAACCACACACACTAATAGTAGGAGACTTCAACACTCCTCTCTCACCAATGGACAGGTCAATCAAACAGAAACCTAACAGAGAAATAAGAGAATTAATGGAGGTAATGAAGCAAATGGACTTAACAGACATCTATAGATTATTCCACCCGAAGAGGAAAGAATATACCTTCTTCTCTGCAGCTCATGGAACCTTCTCAAAAATTGACCACATACTCGGTAACAAAGCTAACTTACACAGTTACAAAAAAATATTAGTAACCACCTGTGTCTTATCAGATCACCATGGATTAAAGTTAGAATTCAACAACAATGCTACCCCCAGAAAGCCTACAAACTCATGGAAACTGAGCAGTCAACTTCTGAACCATACCTGGATTAAGGAAGAAATAAAGAAAGAAATTAAAGTCTTCCTCGAATTCAATGAAAATAAAGAAACAACATACTCGAACTTATGGGACACTATGAAAGCAGTGCTAAGAGGAAAGTTCATCGCACTAAGTGCCCACTTTAAGAAAACAGAGAAAGCACATATTGAAGACTAAACAGCCGACCTGAAAGCTCTAGAAAAAAAAGAAGCAGACTCACCTAGGAGGAGTAGAAGATTGGAAATAATCAAACTGAGGGCTGAAATCAACAAAATAGAAACACAGAAAACAATCCAAAGAATCAATGAAACAAAAAGCTGGTTCCTGGAGAAAATCAACAAGATTGATAAACCCCTATCCAAACTAATCAAACGGCAGAGAGAGAATACGCAAATTAATAAGATCAGAAATGAAAAGGGGGACATAACCACAGACACAGAGGAAATTCAGAGAATCATCAGATCATATTACAAAAGCCTGTATAACACAAAACTGGAAAATGTAAAAGAAATGGACACTTTTTTAGATAAATACCATATACCAAAGTTACACCAGGACCAGGTGAACAATCTAAACAGACCTGTTGGTCGCGAAGAATTAGAAGCTGTTATCAAAAACCTCCCTGCCAAAAAAACCCAGGACCAGATGGTTTCAATGCGGAATTCTACCAGAACTTCCAAGAAGAGCTAATACCCATACTCCTTAATGTATTCCACAATATAGAAACAGAAGGGTCATTACCTAATTCCTTTTATGAAGCTACAGTTACTCTGATACCAAAACCACACAAAGACTCAACCAGGAAAGAGAATTACAGGCCAATCTCACTCATGAACATCAACGCAAAAATCCTCAACAAAATACTGGCAAACCGAATCCAAGAACACATGAGGAAAATTATCCATTATGATCAAGTAGGCTTCATTCCTGAGATGCAGGGCTGGTTCAACATACGAAAATCTATCAATGTAATCCAGCATATAAATAAACTGAAAGAAAATAACCATACGATCATCTCATTAGATGCTGAAAAAGCATTCGACAAAATTCAACATCCATTTATGTTAAAAGTCTTGGAGAGATTAGGGATACAAGGGTCATACCTAAATATAATAAAGGCTATATACAGCAAGTCGACAGCTACCATCAAATTAAATGGAGAGAAACTCAAAGCCATCCCGATTAACTCAGGAACATGACAAGGATGTCCACTCTCTCCATACCTCTTCAATATAGTACTTGATGTTCTAGCAATAGCAATAAGACAACATAATGGGATCAAGGGGATTCGAATTGGAAAGGAAGAAGTTAAACTTTCGTTATTCGCAGATGATATGATAGTGTACATAAGCGACCCCCAAAACTCCACCAAAGAACTTTTACAGCTGATAAACACCTTTAGTAATGTGGCAGGATACAAGATCAACTCCAAAAAATCAGTCGCCCTCTTATACACAAAGGATAGGGAAGCAGAGAGGGAAATCAGAGAAGCTCCACCATTCACGATAGCTACAAACAGCATTAAATATCTTGGGGTAAATCTAACCAAGGAAGTGAAAGATCTATTTGACAAGAACTTTAAGGCATTGAAGAAAGAAATTGAAGAGGATACCAAAAAATGGATGGATCTACCTTGCTCTTGGATTGGGAGAATCAACATTGTAAAAATGGCAATTCTACCTAAGGCAATTTATAGATTCAATGCAATCCCCATCAAGATCCCATCAACATTCTTCACAGATCTGGAGAGGACAATAATCAACTTTATATGGAAAAACAAAAAACCCAGGATAGCCAAAACAATCCTATACAATAAAGGATCTTCTGGAGGCATTACCATCCCTTACTTCAAACTCTATTACAGAGCTACAGTAATGAAAACAGTGTGGTACTGGCATAAAAACAGAGAAGTCGACCAATGGAATCGTATAGAAGACCCGGATTTTAACCCACAAACCTATGAACACCTCATTTTTGATAAAGGAGCTAAAAGTATACAATGGAAGAAAGAAAGCATCTTCAACAAATGGTGCTGGCACAACTGGATGTCAACCTGTAGAAGAATGAAAATAGACCCACATCTTTCACCGTGCACAAAACTCAAGTCCAAATGGATTAAAGACCTCAATATCAGCCCGAACACACTGAAAAGGATAGAAGAGAAAGTGGGAAATACCCTACAACAGATGGGCACAGGAGATCGCTTCCTATGTATAACCCCAGAAGCACAGACATTAAGAGCAACATTGAATAAATGGGACCTACTAAAACTGAGAAGCTTCTGCAAAGCAAAGGACACTGTCACTAAGACACAAAGGCAACCTACTGACTGGGAGAAGATCTTCACCAACCCCTCAACAGACAAAGGTCTGATCTTCAAAGTATATAGAGAACTCAAGAAACTAGACTTTAAAATGCTAATTAACCCAATTAAAAAATGGGGCACTGATCTGAACAGAGAATTCTCAACAGAAGAAGTTCAAATGGCCAAAAGACACTTAAGGTCATGCTCAACTTCCTTAGCAATCAGGGAAATGCAAATCAAAACAACTTTGAGATATCATCTTACACCTGTGAGAATGGCTAAAGTCAAAAACACCAACGATAACCTTTGCTGGAGAGGTTGTGGAGGAAGGGGTACCCTCATCCATTGCTGGTGGGAATGCAATCTTGTGCAATCACTATGGAAGTCAGTGTTTCGGTTTCTTAGGAAATTCGTTATCAACCTACCCCTGGACCCAGCAATACCACTCTTGGGAATATACCCAAGAGATGCCCTATCATATGACAAAAGCATTTGTTCAACTATGTTCATAGCAGTATTATTTGTAATAGCCAGTACCTGGAAACAACCTAGATGCCCTTCAATGGAAGAATGGATGAAGAAAGTATGGAATATATACACGCTAGAGTACTACGCTGCGGTAAAAAACAATGACTTCTCGAATTTTGCATGCAAATGGATGGAAATAGAAAACACCATCCTGAGTGGGGTATCCCAGACCCAAAAAGATGAACATGGGATGTATTCACTCATAATTGGTTTCTAACCATAAATAAGGGTCACGGAGTCTACAATAGGTGAATCTAAAGAAGCTAAGTAAGAAGGGGAACCCAAGGAAAAACATATAGTTATCCTCTTGGCTAAGGGAAGTAGTCAAAATTGCCGGGGAGAAAATTGGGATCTTGGGGTGGGGTGAGTTGGGGGGTAAGGGGAGATGGGGAGAGAAAAGTTAGAAGGGAAGGAGGTCGGGCCTTGGGAAAGCAGGAGGATTGGGATAAAGGAAGGTTGGACAGGGGAGCACGGAACCACAATTCTTAGTTAAGGGAACCACTTTAGGGTTGGCAAGAGACCTGACCCTAGAGGGGCTCCCAGGTGCCCAAGCTGAGGTCCCCAGATAGTTCCTTGGGCAGTTGAGAATAGGGAACCTGAAATGACCCTATCCTTGAGCAATACTGACGAATATCTTGCATATCATCATAGAACCTTCATCTGGTGATGGATGGAGATAGAGACAGAGACCCACACTGGAGCACTGGACTGAGCTCCCAAAGTCCCAATGAGGAGCAGAAGGAGGGAGAACATGAGCAAAGAAGTCGGGACCACGAGGGATGCACCCACCCACTGAGACAGTGGAGCTGATCTATTGAGAGCTCACCAAGACCAGCTGGACTGTGACTGAAAAAGCATGGGATAAAACTGGACTTTCTGAACATGGCGAACTATGAGGGCTGATGAGACGAAAAGGACAATGGCACGGGGGTTTGATCCTACGTAATGTGATGGCTTTGTGGGAGCCCAGCCAGTTTGGATGTTCACCTTCCTAGATATGGACGGAGGTGGGAGGTCCTAGGTCTTACCACAGGGCAAAAAACCCTGACTGCTCTTTGGACTGGAGAGGGAGGGTGAAAGGAGTGGGGGGAGGGGGAGAAGAGTGGGTGGAGGGGGCGTAGGGGGGGAGGAGGGGGAGGGAAATGGGAGGCTGGGAGGAGGTGGTACCTTGTTTTTTTTTTCTCCTTTTCTCAATAAAAAATATATATATAAAAAAAAGAAAATAAATTCTGCAGGTAGGGAAATGTATATGTACAAAATGCATACAAACATATGCAATTGATATATTCTGTGTCACTATCTGGCATTGGCTGAAGCTGTATTTATCTCAAACTTGGAATCCTTTCACAAGGAGAAGGGAAATTTTGACTATCAACATGGCTTGATGCTCTTTGATAGTTTGAGAAGATGATGTCTGCTGTATAGTTCACCCTGAAAATAAATATTTGGTTTAAATTATGATGATGTTTGGATTTTGCATTTTGTTTTTTTAATTCCATAGCCATTATTTTGTTGGAGAATTTGACTCCGGACCTATTGAGACTCATTCTCTTTTGAAGTAAACTTTATATAAGCTGGTAGTTACATTGACTTAAAAAGGTAATTTTATATTCTTCTTCTTGTCATAACGTTTTTATAGCATTTGTTCATCTTTACCAATAAATCGTTTATCTCCTCTGACAAACAAAAAAAAAAGAAACAACAACAACAAAAGGATGGGAAAGTTGAATAGAAGGCTAACAGTATGAGGAAAGCTACTGAGACTAGTGAGAACTTTGCCTGTCCAAATCTTTCTCTCTTTTCTTCCTTGAGTGTACTCCACTTGGCCAAACTGTATGTGCTTCAGGCATAGGGACAACTGTTCCACAGAGAAAACCTTTAGGTTTGTGCTGGCTCTACCAGTCCTAACTGGACAGTTTGAAGCAATCTACTTTAACATTCTGCATCTCACTTTACCTAAACATATTCTTCAAAGAGAGAAATAACCATTCTGATACTACTCAACCCATCACAGAAGACTATGCATAGCAAGGTAGAACAACCCCAGGACTTGGGGAAGGTAAAAAACCTTCTTTATCTTCTCTAGGTTTAGAAGCTTGCAGTTGGATATTCATGGAGAGATTCCTGCATGGTAATACAGGTTGCCACTGACACTACCTCACTGGTGGCCTTAGACTCTTAATGAACACAGAACAGACGCATTGTCAAAGTCCTCTCCAGAGTTGTTGTGTTAGACATTTCTATGGTTCAGTATGTTCAGTGTGAACACCCCGAGACCCTGCTTTCTGATTCCCAGGAGGCCCTGAAGACTATCACAGCTCTCTTGTCTTCATGTCACAACAACTATAGTCAGTGCATGTGATCAGCAAAGGCAGTAGAAAGCTGATTTCCTTCTAGAAACTCATCCAGTAACATTTAAATCCAGAATTACCACAGGATAGAGAAGGAAAGGAGTGACCCATCAGTTGCTTATCAGTGAATTAATTCTTTACTCACATATCCATTCTGAGATTTCTGGGGAAACATCTCTGTCCACTAGAACTTTCTTCCCTTGACATGACTGGGTAACACAGTGGATGTTATCCACAGGTGGTCTCCTACAATTAACATGTGATTCAGGCAACTGGGGAATGTCTTTTAAACTTGAGATGACTTTTTTAAATTTAAATTCAAATATCCATATATTTGGAGAATATTGTCTATAGTTTATATGCTGTTTAAGTTTTTTTTTAATTTTGTAGATTGTTTTAGGCTGATAGCAGCACCAAGTTAAATACAGTGAAAACATGTATATAATATTCTATTCTTGCGCACTTGTGAATACTATTAATTTAGAAGATTATCTTCCAACAAAAAGTACTAAAGACTGGATTTGCCTCCTTTCTTTTCTCCCATGCTTTCTATATATCTTCAAGAGGAATAGGCTTATAATAGCAGAGGTTTCAGAGGAGAAGGAGGCAACCAATAGGTGCCCATGTTTAAATTATCTTGAATTCTGAAACTATATTTAGACATACTGATGGGTAATTGTTTAAAGAGCTATCACCAGAGAGGATAGAAGTGAAAGTTAAATATCATTTGTCCAGAAATATGACTAGAAGATTCTATACCTGGGCTCTGACATTATCAGAGATGAGAATGAAATGGATAGAAAATAAAGGATTGGTTTAAACTGCATCTAACAAGCACTTTCTCTTGGTAGACATCTCATCGATTTTTCTATTTCAGAACAAAGGCGTTGGCAATTCAGAATTTATCTTTGGATGAAACCTAGAGGGCTTGCCTTCAGCTTCTATATATCAATTGGATAAACTTTATCAGAAAAATTAGGGATGCTGGTGAGAGGTGGGCACCCCAGAATAGAATCTTCACTGATGTTTTAGGAGTCTTCAGAACACTTGTTCCCTCTGTTTGTCTAATCAGTCTGCAAGCCTGTCCACTTTGAAGCCCCAGGATAGCTTCCCTTAGCAGAGACTCAAAGAGAAAAAATGGAAATAGAGAGTTATGAGCCACCTGAAGTGCACCGATTTCCAATTTCCAAAGAGCTAATAAAACAAAAGCTTTCTTCAGAATGACATGACCCAAGAGACAAAGACATGTCCAAAAGACAAAGAGAAATGTTGTACTATGCTAATTCCACATCTCCACAGAAAGTAACTCTTGAGTCCTACTCTGGGATACTGTTGTGCTTTGGATAGGTATGGCCCCCATAGACTGAGGTGTTTGAATGCTTGGCCTGATTGAAGTAGGTGTGGCCTTGTTAGAGGAAATATCACTGTGGGGGTGGGCTTTGAGAGCTCATGTGCTCAAGCTATGCCCAGTGTGAGACACAGTTTCCTTCCTGTTGCTGTAGATCAAGATGTAGAACTCTCATCTCCTTCTCCAGCACTATGTCGACCTGCTTGCTGCCGTGTTTTGCCATGGTGATAATAACTAAAACTCTGAAACTGCAAGCCAGTTCCAATTAAATGCTTTTCTTTATAAGAATTGCCATGGTCATGGTGTCTCTTCACACCAACAGAAACCCTAACTAAGAGAGATACCTCACTTTTGAATGGGTTTGACCCATGGGAAGGATAAAGCTTGACCGCTGCTTATCATAGCTCTTCACAGAATACTATCTACTGTAAATGTGCTGTTATTTAGTTTTAGTGCTTAACCTACTGCCAACGCTTATAAAATGCTATTTCATGATAGTCTATAAATAGCATTAATTTTAATGATATAAAGTCTGTGATGGAATTGCGGTACAGAGGTAAGGCCTTCATTATTCATATCCTATATATAGGCTGAGTAGTTAAGCTCCAGTACTCAGTATGGGCAGCAAGGAAAAGAGCAGTATAAGCTTGGTATTTGAATTTGTAAGTATAATTAATTGCTAGAAATATTGTCTAGAAGTTTAATTTTAAAATTTTAGAAAATGATGTTATTGAATAAATTTGTAACTTCTGTCAGTAAGTATATAGACATCTGTGAAGATAATACAAAAAATTAATTAAAAAGCCATCAAATCTATGTGTCTTAGGAATGAAGCAGTGCAAGCAAGGGTAGCATAAATGGAACCTGGGGAATATTGCTGATTATTGTCAATTTCTGAGTTATACATCCAATTTTCAGAGAATATCTGAAATCACAGAATAAATTTTAAATGTGAAGAAATGGTCAAAAGACAAAACTTTAAATGTCTTAGATAATGGTGCTCATACTTTTTTATTGCAAAATCTGCATCAGTTGATGACAGGATCAGCACAGGAGACATGGAAAGAGAAGCAACAATGTTTTTATTTACATGCATTGTGTCAGATAAACGGTTTAATTCATACCAACATCACTAAATCTGAAGCTTTACTATAAATATTCCAAGTTCTAACACATTTGTTTTATAATGAGTATATAACCTAATGTTTCTAAAGTATTTTAATCTAAATAGTACTTCTTACATAATCGTATAAAGGCTTAGGTAAAGGATATATACAGCAATCATAAATTTAATAGCTATCATGTTAGTCATTTTTCTTGTCCTGTGACAAAGCTGGACAAAGTGGTTTAAGAGAATAACACCATGGCAGGGAAAGCACACTGAAGGATACACGGGTGCTGGTCATACTTCATTTGCATTTAGGACACAGAGAGGTGAGTGCCCAAGTAGCTTCTCCTAGTTTCCTTCAGCTCAGAGTACAACACAGGGGATAGTGATATTTATATTCATTATGGGTCTTCTCACTCTACTTAAATCTCTTCAGAAACTTCTTCACAGACATACCTGGAGATATAACCTCTAGATAATGCTAAATCCTATCAAGAGGACAAGATTAACTACTGCAGATATTAAATTTCTGTGTACCTTACTAAATGATTTATCATACTGTGTCTTACATAGTTTGATCGGAGATATCAGTCAATGACTCCTATTAGTCTGACTTCTAGTCATCTTTAGCCATTGTGCCCCACTCTGTCTCCTGATTTTCCCCAATGTTGATAGCCTCCTTTGTCTCTACATGTTACAAGTTTTTAGACTTATGATCCTGAAATACATATATTTTCTAATTCCTTTGAATTTTCATCGATAACAACCAGTAATGGCATCTGCAGACAATGTGGAACAGGTGCTGATTGCTTTCTTTTGAATATCATTATGAATGTTAATCCCATCAACTTGATGAGTAAAAGTATCTCTGAGTATGTACTTGTTTTATTCAAAGTCACAGAGGTAAGAAATGCATCTGAAAATTCCCACCTTGGGTCTTTTCTTTTCCCTAGCACATCATCTGCCTCATCCTGAGTATTTAAGACCCAGTATGATAAATCACTTAGGTGCCCATGTGTATAGTTGACTACGTTTCTTTTGTCATAGTCATGAGGTAGGGAGAGACACTTGTAAATAGCTTCTCTGTTAATCACAAGTCAGAACACTTTTGAAAACTGGGACAGATTTCTTTTATGAGGAATAAGCAATTTTTATATAGGCAGACAGATGGATACTGTAGATCCTTCTAGCTTTGCGTCACAATTGCTTTAACCTGTGATATGGGAAAGTCACTTAAATTCTCAGACTCTTGATGGCCTGATCTCCACACCAAGTTTGCATGAGAATCACCTTAAAAACCATAACAATCAAATGCCTGTCGTGAATTGTCCTCATTAAGTGCTGCCCTCCTTGTCTCTTCTGCTGTATTCTCGTCTTTTTTTTTCTTTTCTAGTAAAGATACAATTTCTCCTGTACATATTATGATTTCCACATTGAATGATCCTGCTTTTAATTCTTCCTCCCTGTGTAGTTGTCTAGCTTCCTGCTTGATTAAAATGGTTGAAAGCTGCTTTTCTCCTTGTTTCTTCTAAGCAGAAATACGTGTATGGCCAGAGTTAAGCTTGTATAGCCCAAGGAAAATTTAGGCAGGTGATGCTCCCATCTTGTCTCCTTCAACTCCCCTATTTGAGACAGGTCTTCATGTTCATGGATGCTTGGCAGCCCACAGTGACACAAATGAATGCCTTTGTACACAGTGTAGCGTCTCTCTGCTTATCACCGACAGAGTCAGCAGGCTCATTGCTCTTCCTGTCTGTACTGTTCTCCTAAGCAGACACTTGTTAACCTTGACAGTGACTCTTGCAGCAGCAGCAGCCAATGTGGTAAACTTCAGTTTCTGCATGCTGGCTCTGTTGAAGAAGAAAAGAAATCCAAGCCGAAAACAACATTCTCACACTAAGTCAGGAAACCTTCAGCCCCAAACTTGTTTTAATAATACTCATTGAGGCCAGTAACTTTTGTCTTGCACAATTTCTTAAGGCAGATTTGACATGCTTTGAAAAGTTGAATGACAGTGGTATTTCTTAAATGGCAATATCTCTAAGTAAATTCAGTTTAAAGTTATTTCGGAAGTGTTTGTAATGTTTCTTGTAACAGTGCAGTCATAGAGAGGCATAAAGATATGTAAGTAGTATTGTTTTCTCAGTACAACTAAGGACACTTGGGGTGGCACTGTACAGTTTGTCTCAAAAGTGAAGTACATCAGAACAGAAGTGTCAGGGATTACTGAGATGCTCACTTTCTTCTCTTATTAAGGGAATGCTGTGTGCTGGGCATTGAAAAAAATCACACTTAAATTCTGTCTTCACACTCCAAAGGGCAGAGCAATGAGCAAATAAATAGCACAGGAGACACAGCAGTATCGTGAGGGAAAAAGGCAGAAAAATACTTTCATTTCCTGGGGGTGTTACAGCAAATTACCAAAGGCATGATGACAAGACAGCATAAAACTTCCCCCGCTGTTCTGGAGGCAGCAAGCCCCAAATCTAAGGAGCCAGAATGACTGTACTCCATTCTCATAGCTGTGTACATCATCTGGTATCCAGAGGCACTGTTTGGGCTATGACTGTAACACTCCCATCACTGCCTCACTGTCTTCAGGCAGCCTTCTACAGCGATTTTCACTGTTGGGTTTAGGTATCTCTCTGTGGATCATGGAATGATCTCATTACAATTTTCTGTAATCTAATTTCATTATCTGGATGCTTTTTCAAATAAGTTATATTTACAGGTACAAGGATGTAGACATATGTTTTACGGAGACTTAAACAGGCAGTTGGGGATCAGTAAAGGAAGGTTCTTAAAAGGGGTGAAGGGGGCTCTCTGCAGAGACTGTGTATGGCGGTTCTTATCTGAGGAGTGAGCATTGTAAGGGAAGGAATGGCAAGTACATATTATATAAAGTTCACAGGGCTGTTGCTCTTCTACAGATGAAAAGGTAAGTTGGAATCACTGAAAGGAAAGACAAAATGAGGTCATAGATAAACCATACATGGAGAATCCATGGGTTTACCAGGCACTGTGTGCCCAGGCAATGGAACCCTTCTAGAATGCCCTAAATCCATGAACACCATGACTTCTTGGCAGTAAGTAATGCTTGCTCTTCAGAAGTGGTGTCATATCTTCTCATCCTCTGTCTTCTAGCGCCATCTCTTTAAGAGAACAGGTGAGAAGCCACTCTGTATGCTACCTGGGACATCCAGTACAATTGGTATGACTGGGATCCTGTGTATTCATCAATCTGTCTCTCATGTTCAATCATCATTCTTCATTTGATGGTTACATAGTCTTTACTTCTGGATCTTAGTAGATGGTTCTTTTAAAGATAATCCCATTTGTTTTTCATGGAGTTCAAGTTTTACCAGTAGCGCCTGAACCTGTGGAAAAACAGTGGATAACTTTTGAGACTTATTGGCTTATTTTCATGGTTTCCCATTAGGATATGGCTTTATTTATTTATCTGTAACTTCCATGTGTAACTCAGGGGCTGACTAGTTTAATTTACTACAAGGGATAATTTTCTTATTATCATGGACTTAAGTCCATGGCAGTCAATTACTTGACCTCACACAGAGGGGCAGGAACTTAAAAAGTTGTCAAGACCACGCAAGCTGATTCTTCCTGTTCTCAACTGCAGGACTAACAAAAATGATTTGCCTTGGGTGAAAAAGAATGGGTACACTGCATGACATTCTGTCACACATTACAACTCCATGGCTCTTATGAGTGTGCAGAAAGAGATAGGAAAAGGTGAAATTCACCACATATTTGTGTTTTAAAATAGAGCTACCTTTCTCTTTTTTAGTTTCAAAATGTGTTTATCATCCAAATTAAAATTATCCCAATTATTAGATAAAATTGAAATAAATAACTGAAATAAATCTATGCCTTTCTAACAAGTTACATTTTGGAATATGTTCATGAATCCTACCCCACCCAGACCACTTTTGTGGGGGGATTGAACCTGAATTCTCAGGCATTCATTTTATTTGAAACACAAGAGCTGAGTGAAATTACAGACTTTTTCTTTCTTCTTCTTGATATTATAATTATATATATATTATATTTATACATTATATATTATAATTATATATGCTATATATTCTTGCATTTATAAAATTAAAGGAAGAGGGAGCAGTTATATAGTTGTAGGTTTTACTTTTAGTTGTGGACAAATGTTTATTTTTTCAAGTGAGTTTAGTGGAATTGGCACACAATGCATAGTTATATAGCTAAATACAGATGACATCAGAAGACTTCTATCTAAAATAGAAAATAGAAAAAGCTGGTTAGATATGAAATATGAATATGTTTTAGTGTTAGAAGATTTTAGTGAGTTAAAAATTGGTTCTAAATCAATCTTGAATTCAGCAAACCTTAGTTTAAAGAGTAAGAGCTTGCTGCTCATGGAAAACAATGAACATGTCTGAGCCTCAGTTCCCAAAGGCAGCAAGTCACAGGCCCCAAGGGTTTATTTTCCATCTCTCATTTTGATTCTTTTTGCATGTTTGTTCTTTCTCATAGTGGGCCTCTGTGGCTGATCTCCCTTCTTTAGAGGTGATTACGTTTTAAACAATGAATATTATGTATATGGATATGATATATATGTATATATACAACTGACAACATTGAAAAACAAAAGTGTTAACCGATGGGGAGTGGCATAGATGGAAAGAGGGAGAGGAGAGGAGGGAGGGGAAACTGCTTTGGTATGTAAAATAAATGAAAATGTTAATTAAACAATAAAGTTCATTTAATAGTGTTTAGGTGTAGGTTTTGATTAAAAAAGTTAAGAAAGACATTTTGACAAAAGCCTTGATCTCTGCTCAGAATTAAAGCTTCACTCAGATGACTCATAAAAACATAGCTATAAACACTAAGTTACACAAAACAGATATCATTGCCTGCAAAGAGGAGGCAGAGGAGAGGAGAAACCTGGGATTTTGTGACTATGTCTGAGGAAATTTCCCAATGTACATGAAGTCTAATTTCAGTAACACACTTGCATGACAGGGGACCCCAAAATTCAGCTTAGTGTTCCTCATATACATTGAAGTGTGTGACTCATTGCGCTAACGGCTTAAATGATGCCCTATCTTAACGGGAGAACTCCATCTATGTTCTTTCAATCAGCTCTCCCATGTTTCAGTGTTTTGTTACTTGATACACTGTCCAGTTATTCTTGGGACCCATAAACAAGAAATGGAGGGGGCACTGAGTTGGCCCAAGGCTATTCCAAGAACTGCCCTGAGGAGTGGTTCAACATCAATTATTCAGAGAAAAATTTCAGAAATCTCACAAGAAACTTTCTTTTCATTCTCCAGCTTAAACACATTCAGAGGGCATTTAGCAGGCACAAAGTGGGCTAATGCTGTAAACAAGAAAATATCCTGATGTTCTAGCTAAGTGATAAAGAGACATGCATTATGGTGGCACAGAAGACTAAATTCGACAATCCAGAGCATCATGTGTTGCGGGAAGGTAGAAAAGACTAGGTCAAAAGCTGCAAAACATTTTTGTGTTGTTAAAAGGAGAATATAGGGGCTGGAGATACAGCTCAACGGTTGAAAGTTCTAGTTACTTTTCCATGAAACTTGGGTTTAGATTCCCAGCACCATGGTGACAGCTCACAGCCATCTGTAACTCTAGTTCTAGGGTTTCTAAATATTACTGAAGTCTAAGAACCAAATATAAATTGTAAACTGCTCTACTCAAATATTCTTAATTTCTCCTTTACTACTTGTTCTTGAGAAATGAATTGTCAATTTAAGGTGAAGATTTAGCAGAAATCATCATTTCGGTCTGCTTCTGCTGTGAGCAATCTATTGATAAGTGGATACAGAACTTTTTCTGGTTTTATGGTTAAATGCCTGATTTAAACTAACCAAACTAATAAAACTAATAAAGACATTCCCTGTATCATTGTACAAAAGTTAAAAACATATCAAGTAACTTTCAAGAATTATTATTCATTTGAAAAAAACCGGCTCTCCGGAAAATCAGAAAGAAAAAATTGTAATCAAGTAGCAACAGAAACAACGGCTAATCATCTTTGCTTCTCCAATGTCTTTTCTCTTATGTGATTTAAGAGAAAAAGACAGTCAGTATATAAGCTCTTTAATCATATTTGTTTTATGATATGGAAAAGTGTTAAATGAAGCTGAAAAGAAGCAACACTTTTTCTTAAGGAATTTAACAAATTACTTAGGCAATGAGTGAAAGAAAGGGAATCCTTACAGAAGAGTTCCTTAGTCCAGAACTATTATTATATGCAATGTCAGTTGCATGGCAACTCATGAAGTTCATGTTCATTCATGACTTTCCAACTTCAAACTAAATGTAGAAAATTATGATGTTGATACTGCAGATAACATGGGGTTTCCAGTGCTTGCTGCTTAAAATTTCATTACTCACCATGTATCTTTGTAATTCAGTTGTAGTCATGTGCAATTCAATGACATAGTCAAAAACCATAAAACAACAACAACAAAACCAAAACAGAATGAGAATGGACTGACTTTAGAGCAAGCTGGCTAGTATTTGCACCATTCATTGTGTTGCGTGCTGCTCTATATTAGATATACGAGAATAGTGTAGTGGAACTTCTTGGCTCAAAATAAAACAGTTCTTAAAAAAAAATCATTCCTTTCTCTTTAGGCTGTTCTGAAAATGGAAAGGGGTCACAGAACTGCACTACAGTGACCACAGCATGCTGATGTATCAGGTACTTGTTTTATCTTTTCTTTATAAAGGACAAGGCAATAACTAGTTTTAGGGTTAATGAACAAAATATGTGCAAATCAATTATTTGAAAAGAGGGAATGAAGCAGCAGTGATAGATAGAATTATGATGCAGAGTGAGTGAAAAATGGGATACTCAAGATAGTCTATAGGAAACAGAGCAGAACTCACAGGGTAAAGCAAAGGCGAGAGCTGGGATTGATTATTGATGTCTGCTGCAATGATGGGTACAGCCATGTTGAGACATCCATTCTTTCTTCCTTTCCCAACATGTCTTGGTCTCTAGGTAATTCCAGAAAATGCATTTGTTCCTAGAAGCTTGAAGAAGCAAGCTAAGCTTTCACCCACGGGGAGAGTCCCTTGCCAGCAGCAAGAAACAAAAGGCAAAAGGCTTCAATATTACTCTTTGACCTTTGATATAACCCCTAAATGTAACTAAATTTTCTTAGATATGTGAATCAATTCAGCAATGAAACCCAATCCTTTTATTTAGTAATAATTCAGATTTTTCATTTCAGATCTCAGTGGCCTGTCATAGAGGCTTGATTGCAGTCATCACTCAGGGCTTGTTATACTGTCCTGCTGCATGTCTGGGTTAGATTTCATAAATGACTTTTCTGTCATTTCTTTGTTTTTATTTAGATACATCACTTTTTAAATACTTTGAGTATCCTTTTAATCTAGTTTCTTAAGTATTTATGTAATATGTATTTATATTTATGTAATATTATATTATAATTTGTTTGTTATTCTGATAATTTTTATAACACAGGTACTATATGAAGGTGTGAGCTTGACTTTTCCCCCTTCTCTATGGTATATGCCTGGCTGGACAAGTGCTTGTCAATGTTTTACTCTGGTCACAGTGTAACAATATCTTTACTTCAGTTTTTTTTTTTTGTTTTGTGTGTGTGTGTGTGTGTGTGTGTGTGTGTGTGTGTGTGTGTGATTAAGGGAAGATTTAAGTTGAACAGATATATCTTCAACAACAGAGATGCACATGAGCTTCCTCTTTTGCTTTGGGAACAGTTCTTTTGAACCAAAAGAATGAATTTGTGGATTGGCTACCAAGTTTCTGCTTTTTGAGATTTTATAGTTTTATTAATAGTAAGTTGAGCTATGAGGTAATAAATAAGCTTAATTTTAAACATATGTGGAACTGAAATGCCCACAATGAAAAAAATTAAAAATATAATTTAATTGATTTTTTTCTTACCGAAGCAAAGACAGATCAATTATAAAGTCAGTTTCAGTTAGGAAATTAATCCCAGGACAACTTCCAGGAAAATACAGCAGCCCCTCGTGAAATAGTAAATAGTTTAAATGCCTAACATTCAATTGTTTGATACAAATAAGCGAATCCAAGTGAGGAATATTATTTTTCTTATTGTTATTTTGTCATTTAAAAGCAAAAAGTTGTACTTTGTTAAAGACTGAATACTGTGATGGACTGTTTGGGGAAAAGTGATTTTTAATCCCATTGAGCTAGCTTGTTCTAGAAAGTTCAGCTAAGGTCAATTTCCATTCACTCTTGGTTTCCTGTGAGTCAAGCACCTCATTAAGTCAAGGGAATAAAAGATGAATAAGAAATATTTGTGCTCAAGTGTCTAATCGTTTTGTTAGGGAAATACAACTAAAAGCAGAAAGTTCTACATAGAAACACGGCAAGGGAAGGTCCAGCCCACAGGTGTGATGGACTGATGTAACCCTTGTTTGGTGAATCAATCAATCCGGAATGGGAAACACAGGTCACACCTGGAGCTGAAGGGTTAAGGCACATAGGGAGGGTGCACATTGTGAAGGCAGTGAGCCAAGAGCCACCACCGAGGAGGGACAGCCCTTTGTTCTCATGACTTAATTCCAAGAGAAAAAGCAAAAGATGAGGCTAGACTCACAGATGGGGTCAGGTCTTCGATGGAGGTCCTTTTTTAAAGTTTCAGAGCAATAATGAAGTCAACAGAAATCTGTGACATGATCATATCCCACTTGGGAAAATAAATACATATCCCTCAATAGTGTATAGTAATTATATTTTTCTTTAAGCCAGAACATATGACATTTATTCAGTTATTTGCCCTTTTGTGTTGTACTTCAGAACTTTTAATTTCACAGAAAAGGTAGATAAATCATTCAATTATCAAAAATGCATTTAAAATGATAATATATTTATACTATGTGCTGAAGGAGCTCTGAAAGGTTGGAGAATGTTCTTCATAAGGTCTCAATAAATGAGTATATTTCTAATTTATTATGGCATGAGTATTGACTCAATCAAATCCTATAGATCATAGTCATTATTTGATAGAAAATAATTAAATGCTGAAAACAATTGAAATTAGTTTTATCTAGAGGTGACCTATATGCTAAAGTTCCAGAATGGCTGACTTTTCTTCAACTCAGAGAAATGCCTGCCTGCATCCATGCTGGGAGATTTATCTTTGTCAACAATGTCCCATCAGACATTTGAGGAGTTTCATCACTGTCAGCTAAGAACCATTTGTAACACCGAATGAGTCCAACTTTGAAGCTGTACCTCATGTAATTCAGTTTTAGCGCAGATGGAAATGGGAACAGGGATGATGGCAGAGCTGTATTATAGGATGTACAGGGCAACTGCAAACAAGGAAGGAGAGAGATCCCTCAAGGACGTCCTGGAAGCAAATTACCTGTACGATGACTGAGTCCCTTGCTGGGAGGAAACTAAAACAGCAAATAGGTCGCTTCAGGTATGGCAATTAGAGACAGAACAATAAAAGTAATGCTCTGCTTTGAAGAAATAGAAGGAAAGTGAAGTCATAACTGGGCTGATTGTGGAACACTCCAGTATGGAGATATTAAAATCTGAACATAATCGCATCTATTTAGGTAACTGTGTTGAAAGGTTTCTCACATTTCCTAACAACTGTTTTGTCTGTACAGTGCAAAGAATTTCTCTATTTAAGGAAGTTTTCAAATAATAGCATTACTTAGTTCATTTCAAAATTTTAGTTTGGAGATCTGAGATCAGTTTTAAAATAATAAATCAACATTACCACATGCATAATAGAAATGAGCCCTGCATGAAGGGAAAGAAGAAAAACATTTCTTTTTTGTCTCTGAAATTTTTTGGGACAGTCTTAAAATGTACAGTAAGACCTTAAGTAAAGAAAACAAGAGACAACTGATTGTCATAGGCTCATGGATGCACGCCAGCATGTGGTCTAACCAGTATCTTGGGGTGTTAAGTCCCAGGGGTTGAGATCTCTGTGCTGCTTCTGGAACTGGCAATATCCAAATCTGGTACTATGGTCATTTGTCACAGACACTCAGTTTGGTGTTGAACTGTAACTCGGTAGGTTGCCTGTGAGCATTCACTAAATCCTGAAATTGAGTCCTGTTATTGAATATACTGAACAAAAGTAATCCTACCAATCCAGAAGTAGGGCTAGGAGGATCAGGTATTCAAGGGCTATTTAGAATTTCAAGGCCAGTCTGGGATACATGAGGTTCTAAAAGACCTGGGGAGATGATTCAATGGGTAAAACAACTGACCTGCAAATTTGAGGACCTGAGTTTGAAGCACAATTAATTAAAACTCAGGGTCGGAAATTGTGATTCAACCTGAAGATCTGAAAATCTAAACAGTCAACTAATGGCTCTTATCTAACCTCAGTCTAAAATGGTGACCCTGTCTCCTGGAATCTCAGAAGAAGATTGTATCTGAGACCTGTCTCACCTGTTTTCTATTGCTCTCCAGGGCTGGGATCAAAGGTGTGCACCAATGGGATTAAAGGCATGCACTACCCAATTTCTATGGCAATTAGAATGGCTACTGGGATTAAAATTTTGTGTTACCATAATCTGATCTTTAAGGTTGACCAGTGGAACTGTTTTACTTTTAGATCTTCAGGCAATTTTTATTTATTAAAATACATTTGAAATGCCACTACATGAGTGTAACCCCAGAACCTGTTATCCTAGGGCTTAGAAAGAAGGATGAGAAATAGAGGCAGTAGAATTATGGCATGCTAGAGTGAGCTAACCTGACATGTAAGGTGGTGAACAGTAAGAAAATATTTATCAGTTTAAATATTTAGAGAGAGAGGGAGAAAGACAGAAAAATAGAGAGAAACATAGACTGAGACACAGAGAAAGGTGTGCAAATTTTTTTAATTGCAGAAATTATCCTATGTATTTTCATATAACAGAAATTACATGAATATTTCCTATATAAAAAATAAAGGGGTTAGCATATTTAACTACAATTTATCTCCAGTGTTAGTAATGTTGTATACAGGAAATTTAGTCTGTGTTAGTCCTAAAGAGAAAGAAATTCTATATTATTTACTGAGTTTCCAGACTTGGATAAGAAGCCCAGAGAAGATAGTTTTATGAATACATAAATAAGTTTGTCATTTGTTATTTTGTTTTTGAGACTGTGGGCGTGCAGAGAATTGGGCAGGCGTCTTACTGGTTTATTTTATTTGGTTTGAACTTCTACTCCCTGCACAGGGCTAGAGAAAATGAATTTGGTGTATGATATGCACCACAGTGTAAAATGAATTCACTTTAGTTTTAGCAAACACATCACACAGTGATCACTTTTAATGCACACTTCCCTAGAAGAGCTGCTAGTGTGCCATTTTATTTTGCACTTTTATTTTCTTGTGGAAAACCTATATGTGCTATGGAAACAATCAGAATATTTTAACATCAGAAAGGAAACCAAGGAGGATTCTGTCTTTGTTCACTTACCTTTTTCCTCTTAAAACAAAAAATCCATTTTAGAGCCTCTGGCTAGCTGACCAAAGGGATTCATTACTTCATGATTGTTATGGGAATTTGGACAGCCCCATCAATCCAGAAAGAGAAATGTGTCATAATATAACTGATCTTCAAGAGCTGGGAAACATTTTCTGTACATGGTGTCTGACTAGGATTCACAGGTCAGCCTTTACAGTGATCATTCAGAATCTATATGGGGATGGCTATATGAAAAAAAAATGGCTTCAGCTACTGTTCAATGACACTAGGGTGGTATTTTCAGTAAGTGGAATTATTTGAATTGTGTTTTATAGTCTTGCTTTATCTTTTATTTTATTATTTTTAGTGAAGAGGACAGAATTGGGATAAGAAAACAAAATCCTAAGTTTAAGACATGCTTCTAATCCCTACTTAAGAAGAGTATCAACTTAATGGGAACATTATATTAGGACTTTTTTTTTTATTGAGAAATGGAGAAAAAAAAAAACAAGTTTCCACCTCCTCCCAGCCTCCCATTTCCCTCCCCCTCCTCCCCCCCTACGCCCCCTCCTCCCACCCTTCTCCCCCTCCCCCCACTCCTTTCCCCCTCCCTCTCCAGTCCAAAGAGCAGTCAGGGTTTTCTGCCCTGTGGTAAGACCTAGGACCTCCCACCTCCGTCCATATCTAGGAAGGTGAACATCCAAACTGGCTGGGCTCCCACAAAGCCATCACATTACGTAGGATCAAACCCCCGTGCCATTGTCCTTTGCGTCTCATCAGCCCTCATAGTTCGCCATGTTCAGAGAGTCCAGTTTTATCCCATGCTTTTTCAGTCACAGTCCAGCTGGTCTTGGTGAGCTCTCAATAGATCAGCTCCACTGTCTCAGTGGGTGGGTGCATCCCTCGTGGTCCCGACTTCTTTGCTCATGTTCTCCCTCCTTCTGCTCCTCATTGGGACTTTGGGAGCTCAATCCAGTGCTCCAGTGTGGGTCTCTGTCTCTATCTCCATCCATATATTAGGACTTTTAAACAACTCTGTTTATATTTCACATTATCTTAATCAACTATAGTTTCAGCTTATATAATAAGATAGTTCTGGGTTTTCAGGACAATGTTAAAAAGCCAACTTTGTTGAAGATAAGTGTTTGCATATTTCATTGGGAAAAGATTTAGAAGAGAAGACAAGCAAGATTTTTTAAAAGAAATAACAAAATATTTTAATTTAAAATTATAAAAGACGTGTTACTTTACTATTATACCTGTGACATGATCTGAACAAAAGCTATTACTGAGCATGAGAATATCATTTTGACTCCACATGTGTCTAACAAAAATCTCATCTGTTGCCAGCACTAAAAGTAAACAGTCACAGTCTCCACCTGTGTGGAGGCCCAAAAATGTGAGCCTATTTCCACCTTGTCTGAAGGTCAGAGAGTTTCATCTTCCTTTTCTACCTTAAAGTTAGGAGAATCCCTGAATCCTCTGTTCTGTTAAAAAGCTGTTCACCCATATAGGCTCCTGGGATCATGGGCCAAGTAGCGTCAAGTCATTTCCCATCAACTGGCTCTGGTTGCTGCATGTGGGAGGCATAGCCATCCAGACTTTTCTGTCTCCTGCATTTCCTGGCTCTAGATCATGGTGTGGGACAGACTCACTCAGCTGGGTAGAGCGCATGTGTGTGGACTGCACAATCTCAGAGGTAATCTAGGCCATTGCTGGGCCATGAGCCATATTCCCTCCATTCTTTGCACCCACTCAGCAGCAACAGAGGCTGAGGTTCAGTGAGCCCAGCATTATAACTTGTCAGGGGTGGGAGGCAAAGACAAGGCCACCAGCACAGGAGTGGGAATATATTATTTACAAATTCTAAAAATCTCTGCAATTGTTTCTGCTCCATTTCAGCTCTGCTAGCTATCAAAATACATTCATGCAACTGTACAGATAGCTGAATACTATTTCCTTGTCCCATATTTACAATTATTATTTCTGATCCACCTGTGTATCAACAGAGTTGCAAGTTCATTTTTCTTATTATAAGTAATAATTTTATTCATTAAAAAACAATACCCAGGGTTGGAGGATTATGTACCATATTCTTAACTATTATAATTCAAACACTAACCAAGAAGGGGAATAGAGAGACAACACAAACAGAAAGAAAGAAAGAAAGAAAGAAAGAAAGAAACACAGACTTACAGAAAGGTAGAAGACATAGAGAAAGTGAGAGAGAGAGAGAGAGAGAGAAGAAGAAGAAGAAGAAGAAGAAGAAGAAGAAGAAGAAGAAGAAGAAGAGAGAGAATGAGAGAAGAAAGATGAAAAAGAAAACAGCCTGAAATAACTCTTAGCTGATGGTAAAGTACACATTATGTAAAATTTAATAGGATTCTCTTACCATTCCCACAAAAAGTTGAAAGTCCATGAAATTCTATTTCTTACTTACTCAAGATTTCTAAATTGGCTGAGAAACTGGCATCAAAAGAAGAATGCTGCTCTTTAGAAACAAGCACATGCCTCAAAAGATATTTCTCTGCTAAGACAAGTTCAACTTTCATGACAAGGAGAAAAGAGAAGCTTCCTCTACTACTAAAACATGTGGCACCAAATAAATTACTTGAAAAATCATAACTCAAGTACAGAACTAAAAAAATAATTAACTTCTAGAAAAATCATGTACTGATTATCTGTACATTGAATATGTGACAGTGTTCAGCATTACTACCTAATAAAACATAACACTAGACTGTAAAAAAAAAACACCAGTTTCTTAAAATATGGTAAGGAATTGCACTGTGCTTTGAGATGATCAGGATTTCCCTCAGTTAGACACATGCAACTCCGCATCTATAAATATCCTCTTCTTACTTTGATTTCTTAGTCAGATTATTGTTATTTAAAAATAATCATCTTCGAGGTCTAGTAAGGTGAGCATCCAAACTGCCTGGATGGAGTTGGGTGGTCCTTGGACTTCCCACAGGGCAGGGAACCCTGGTTGTGCTTTGGGCTGACGAGGGAGGGGGACTTGATTGGGGGAGGGGGGAATGGGAGGCAGTGGCAGGGAAGAGACAGAAATCTTAAATAAATAAGTAAATAAATAAATAAATAAAACACCCTAAAAAATAAAAATAAAATAAAAATAATCATCTTTCTTTGTTTCTTCTTAGTCATTAGCTCACTATCTCTTACGTCTTCAGCTGTCAGAAGAGCAAGATCGGTCCCCGGATCACCGGGCTACCAGGCGGCCCTGTTTAGGTACTGAGGAGTTCTATCTGGACGGGTGAGTGTGTGCGATCCAGGGGCAGATTGACCCGGAAGAGACCACAAAGCCCCCCTCCCCCAGCTCCTTCTGCAGGCCTGTCTTTCTTACACCCGACCCCCCCTCCCCCAAGAGCCTGCGTTATCTGCTAGGTCCTTTGCTCAGGAAGAGTTTTTTGCTCCTACACTAAGGCTACCCACCCAGAGAGGTGAGTGCCTGCCTACTGTGCAGGCCTCAAGGACACCCCCCCCCCTGAAAGGGAGCATGCACACCTTCAGCTTTTGCGGCAGGGTGTCCTGTGTTCTACTCGTCCCCGCCCTGCCCCCCAAGTTCTCCCTTTTGTCCGCGGGTCATTGGACTACTTAGGAGTCTATGTTTCGGTGCTGAGAAGTTCCATCTGGACTGGACAGTTCCTGCTTCTACACTGAAGAGTTACAACCAGAGAGTCAGTCACAGCAAAGACTGGACCAAGACACCAGGCCTCTCCTGGCTCCATTTGAAGGAAGAGATGGGAAGGCGCCAAGGCAAGAATTCCTCCAACAACCTGAAAGGCAACATGACATCACCAGAATCCAGAGATCCCGAAATAATAAGAATTGTACACCCTACTCTAGAAGAATTAGAAGAAATTGACTCAAAAGTGAATTATATGAAAATAATAGAAGACCTTAAACAGGAGGTGAAAAACTGCCATAAACAATTAGAGATCACAAACAAAAAGGTAGAGGAAATGAATAAAGCGCTCAAAGATACCCAAGAAAACCAAGAGAAACAAGAAAAAGTAATCAAACAGGTAAGGGAAGTGGTTCAAGACATGAAGAATGAAATGGAAGTAATGAAGAAAACACAAACTGAGGGAAGGATAGAGATGGAAAATCTGGGTAAACGAACAGGAAATACAGAGACAAGTACTACCAACAGATTACAAGAGATAGAAGAAAGAATTTCAGATACTGAAGATACCATAGAGAAAATAAACACACTGATCAAAGAAAACAGCAAAGCCAACAAATTCTCATCACAAAACATTCAGGAAATCTGGGACACAATAAAAAGACCAAACCTAAGAATAATTGGGATAGAAGAAGGAGAAGAAGTACAGCTCAACGGTCCAGAAAATATATTTAATAAAATTATAGAAGAAAACTTTCCCAACCTAAAGAAGGATATTCCTTTGAAGGTTCAAGAAGCATACAGAACACCGAATAGACTGGACAAAAAAAAAAAAAAATCTCCTCGCCATATAATAATCAAAGCACAAAACATACAGAATAAAGAAAGAAAATTAAGAGCTGCAAAGGAAAAAGGCCTTCTGGAGGCATTACCATCCCTGACTTCAAACTCTATTACAGAGCTACAGTAATGAAAACAGTGTGGTACTGGCATAAAAACAGAGAAGTCGACCAATGGAATCGTATAGAAGACCCAGATTTTAACCCACAAACCTATGAACACCTCATTTTTGATAAAGGAGCTAAAGTATACAATGGAAGAAAGAAAACATCTTTAAAAATGGTGCTGGCCCAACTGGATGTCAACCTGTACAAGAATGAAAATAGACCCATATCTATCACCATGCACAAAACTCAAGTCCAAATGGATTAAAGACCTCAATATCAGGCCGAACACACTGAACCTGATAGAAGAGAAAATGGGAAATACCCTACAACAGATGGGCACAGGAGATCACTTCCTAGGTATAACCCCAGCAGCACAGACATTAAGGGCAACATTGAATAAATGGGACCTATTTAAACTGAGAAGCTTCTGTAAAGCAAAGGAAACTGTCACTAAGACAAAAAGGCAACTTATTGACTGGGAGAAGATCTTCACCAACCCCGCAACAGACAAAAGTCTGATCTCCAAAATATATAGAGAACTCAAGAAACTAGACTTTAAAATGTTAATTAACCCAATTAAAAAATGGGGAACTGAACTGAACAGAGAATTCTCAATAGAAGAAGTTCAAATGGCTAAAAGACATTTAAGGTCATGCTCAACCTCCTTAGCAATCAGGGAAATGGAAATCAAAACAACTTTGAGATATCTTACACCTGTCAGAATGGCTAAAATCAAAAACACCAAGGATAGCCTTTGCTGGAGAGTCTGTGGAGGAAGGGGTACTCTCATCCATTGCTGGTGGGAATGCAATCTTGTGCAACCACTGTGGAAATCAGTGTTTCGGTTTCTCAGGAAATTCGGGATCAACCTACCCCTGGACCCATCCATACCACTCTTGGGAATATACCCAAGAGATGCCCGATCATATGACAAGGGCATTTGTTTAACTATGTTCATAGCAGTATTATTTGTAATAGCCAGATCCTGGAAACAACCTAGATGTCCTTCAGTGGATGAATGGATGAAGAAAGTGTGGAAAATATACACAGTAGAGTACTACGCTGCGGTAAAAAACAATGACTTCTCCAATTTTGCATGCAAATGGATGGAAATAGAAAACACTATCCTGAGTGAGGTAACCCAGACCCAAAAAGATGAACATGGGATGTACTCACTCATAATTGGCTTCTAGCCATAAATAAGGGTCATGGAGTCTACAATTGGTGAACCTAAAGAAGCTAAATAAGAAGGTGAACCCAAGGAAAAACATATAGTTATCCTCTTGCCTATGGGAAGTAGACAAAATTACCAGGGAAGAAAGTGGGATTTTGGGGGTGCAGTGGGTTGGGGGTAAGGGGAGATGGGGAGAGAAAAGTGAGAAGGAGAGGATGGGGGGAACTTGGGGAAACAGGATGATTGGGATAAAGGAAGGTTGGATAGGGGAGCATGGAATCACAATTCTTAGTTAAGGGGCCACCTTAGGGCTGGCAAGAGACTTGAACCTAGAGTGGCTCCCAGGAGCCCAAGGCAATGTCCCCAGTTAGTTCCTTGAGCAGATGAGGATAGGGAACCTGAAATGACCCTATCCTATAGCAATACTGACGAATATCTTGCATATCACCATAGAATCTTCATCTGGTGATGGATGGAGATAGAGACAGAGACCCACACGGGAGCACTGGACTGAGCTCCCAAGGTCCCAATGAGGAGCAGAAGGAGGGAGAACATGAGCAAAGAAGTCGGGACCACGAGGGGTGCACCCACCCACTGAGACAGTGGAGCTGATCTATTGGGAGCTCACCAAGGCCAGCTGGACTGTGACTGAAAAAGCATGGGATAAAACCGGAATCTCTGAACATGGCGAACAATGAGGGCTGCTGCGAAGCCAAGGACAATGGCACGGGGTTTTGATCCTACTTCATGTTCTGGCTTTGTGGAAGCCTAGCCAGTTTGGATGTTCACCTTCCTAGACATGTACGGAGGGGGGAGGATCTTGGACTTTCCACAGGGCAGGTAACCCTGACTGCTCTTTGGACTGGAGAGGGAGAGGGAGAGGAGTGGGGGGAGGGGAAGAAGGGAGTGAGGAGGGGGAGGGAAATGGGAGGCTGGGAGGAGGGAGAAACTTTTTTTTTCTTTTCTCAATAAAAAAAAAAGCAGTAAGAAGAACACAATAAATTGTTTTGTCTCCTGAAAAAAAAAAAAAAGAAGAAGAGCAAGATCATAGAAATTTGTGTTTTATTTTTCTATGTGTGCAAAGATATGCAGCAAGCCATCCAGGTGTAGTGGGGCTGAGTTGAAAGAAGCTGTAACAATTTCAGGATATTAACAAATGGTTCAAATGATTATGGTTGCAATAACATTGCTGTTCTGTCTCATGACATTACTGCTTTGTCATTTTCCCTCATTAATTTTATTATGGACCATGGTTTAGAAACCTGCATATTTAGAAACGAAGGCTGGATTTTTTTAAAAAAATAATTTAGTTCATGCTGAAATTGCTAGGTTCACATTTATTTTTACTCTGTTTGGCATGAAAACAGTGCCATTTTGCTGTTCAAAACCCTTCATTTCTTTGTTTTAAGAAATTACTTTTAGTGGTTACAGTTTACACAGTACATTTTTATCTGAGTCATGTTATGTATAAATTTTGTCTTAATTTATTATTTAAATTTTACCTTAAAAGAAAGATATCAACCAAGTAAGGAATTTATAAGAGTGAGAGATCTCCTTAAAAGCCATAGTGAAAAAAAAATCAAAGCAAATACATTCTGGTGACTCCTCAAAGCCTTAACAAATGGAGCTAATCACCAGAGTGACTCCTCTCAGAGAGGTTAATCCCATCATCACCTGTGCTGTTTGGATGACTGCACTGTAGGAAGGTGGGAGAAACCACTCTCTGTTGAGATTGCTCTGAATCTGCAGGTAAACATCTTGGATTTTGATAAGACTCTCACAGAGTTTGCCTTAGATGTAGGAGAGGCCGTCAGACGCGTCATTCTTTCCTGCAGCCTTTCATACCTGTAACTGCTCTCTGGTGTCTTATGTCCTTAGGGAGCCACAGTCACTAAACGTCACCTTACAACTCATGGATGTTCTGATTTGTTATGAGGAGAGCAGGAGGGGGGGCTTGTTTACTCATTGGCATTTAACATACATTTACTTGGTTTAATTGTTTATATGACTTGGTATCACTAAGAACCACCAGATTAGTTCCTGGCCTCCAATATTCTGCAGATACCTATTTCCACTTTTGTGTGGTTGATATTAGGCATTAAGTGATGTCTGTGTTATATCTCTATTTTAGCTTCAGTGTATATTTCTTACTGAAAGAGATTTATATGCAAATAACAACTAGAAGGAAAATAGAAATAATAATAGGTAGCATTTAGCCAATGCTAAGTAAACATATTATTTATGTGAGGACTTAATGAGCTGAAATTTATGAATGTAAATTCTTAACAAATGTTAAATGTTTCTAGTACTATACTTACTGCTCTAAACTCATCTATATATTTTGTACAACATGCTTATATTTACAACCTTCTTTGCCATATTACCTTACAGCATAATTTCTAAAACTTCTCTATCATCTTAATTAATTTTGTCATTCTATGTGTTTATTTTCAAACTTCTATAATTAATTGTTAATTCTTTCATTTAGAGTCCAAGTAATAGATGGGGGTGGATTCTGTAATGCTAAGTTAGATACCCTTTGTTCCAAGAAAATTAGCCATTACATTTGTTTATATATTGCCAATGAAGTAGATAGAATCAGTTCATTATGTTTTTGCTGAGCATAGAGAAAAGAATTAGGGAAAGCTGCTATATACTTAGTGATTGTCAAGGAAAGTCAGTAACGGGAGTAATGTAAGACTGTAGAATTCACATCTAATTTTAGCTAGGTGGAAGTTGACCTGTGGTTAGAGGGTTATACTATATCACTTGGATATCAATCTTCATATTCACTAGTATCTTCCCTATACGTTCTACTGCCATAAAATTGTATTAATTAATTATTATTAATTTTTGAATTTTTTTGGTTTAGGATACTGTTCTCTACAAAGGCAGATAACATAATTAAAGGAAGTAGTTGGCAGGGGAAATCTCATACATATGCGTGTTTAGGTATATTCTTATATATATGTGTGTGTATATATATATAATTTGTCTATTATATATCTGTCTGACAGTTATCTACCCATAAATTTATCTAAAAAACTATCAATCTCCTGATCTATTAATATTTTAGCTTACCTTTTTATTTCAGCAATGTGTATCAGGTTAATACCCAACAAAGAAAGAGATAACAAACTGAATAAGGAGCAAAAGAAGACAGAAAAACAAATCAAAATAATGTAGTCAGTTATTCAAGTTATTCAAAATATCCCATGAGATTTGTTTTTCTCATTAGAAATAATAAAATATTGTGAATCAATTAACAGTGTTCTTGGAAACAAGTTCCCACAAGACCCACGGTTTGCACTGCTGTGTCTTTTCTGAGTAGACACCAGGGTAGGCTGATGAGGTCAAAACAAGAGCTACTCATTCCCCAAAGTAATTCTGCAATTGTGGAGCTGCCAATTGTCACAGTCTTGGCTGATCCTTTGTGTTTTCATGAAAATACCTGGAAGGATGGGTAGACCATTTATTCTCTGGAAATACTCTGGTATACAATTTTTCTTGACTGATTTCTGAGAAGCTGGTGTGTTTTCATGTAGCCTTGGCAGCAATGGGCTGTGGGAACAGCTGCTCAGTGTTGTGAGCCTGAGTTACCCACCATGGGTCCAGTAAGAAGGAAATTTATCCATGATTGCTTGAGATGATCTCATTATTGTGCTTTAAAGTAGGCCAATATTTGAGTTAAATGATTGTTTTAAATTTGTTGTAGTGAATAGACAAATAGATGGCTGAAGTCCAGAGATTTTAATCTTTACATGGCATGCATAGAAGAGTTTAAACCTGGAAAGCCTTCAAGGCACAAGTAAAAGGATACCCCTTATGACTCACTGAACAGCTCAGTGCTTCTTTGGTAATTGTTTAAAATGAATGCTAGTCTAACCAAATGTTACCTTGTTAAGATGGATTATTATTTATGATCTGTTTGAAAAAGGGACTACCCACCAATACTCTTATCCTTAGACTATTTAGTCTTTATTTCTTTTTCTTTGTAATTTATTAGTTAGCACTGATTCACATGCTCAAAATCCTCTGGTTATAAATAATAAAAAGTAAATATGTATAAAATATGATGTGGCAATCTTATTTTCTTTGTAGTCAAGGCATGCTATACGCAACCAAATTAAATAACGGATTTTTAAAAACCAAGTTTAAAAGAAAAAGAAGATTATTGTTCTGAGTGCTAATATTAGACAGAAAATGTTCATGCTAAGATGGGACAGTGAGAATATGAGGAAGGCATATCCATTTACTTATTAGGAATGAGGTTTGAGCTAAAATTACATAGCATGAGCTATGAGTGATGCTTATCCAGTAGATCAAAGGTCAAACTACAAATATTGTGTATTTGCTTCTGATTGGTTCAACAATCATTGATTCAAAATATTGTGTGTGTGAATGTTTATTTTAAAATGGTATTCCATGAATCGAAGACCTAAATATCAATCCACACACCTATGAACACCTGATTTTTGACAAATTTGTGTGTGTGTGTGTGTGTGTGTGTGTGTGTGTGTATAAAATGGAAAACGGAAAGCATATTCAAAAAATGATGCTGGCAAAACTGGAATACATGGCACAGGATACCATTTCCTAAATATAACTCCAGTAACACAGACACTGAGAGCAACAATTAATAAATGAGACCTCCTGAAATTGAGAAACTTCTATAAAGCAAAGAACACGGTCAACAAGACAAAACGACAGCCTACAGAATGGGAAAAGATCTTCACTAATCCCACATTGGACAGAGGACTGTTGTCCAAAATATACAAAGAACTCAAGAAACTTGACATCAAAAGAACAAATGATCAAATAAAAACTGGGGTACAGACCAAAACACAGAACTCACAACAGATAAATCTAAAATGGCTTAAAGATACGTAAGAAGATTCTCAACATCCTTAGCCATTAGAGAAATGCAAATCAAAACAACTCTGAGATTTCATCTTACACCTGTAAGAATGGCCAAGGTTAAAAACATTGATGATGGCTTATGCTGGAGAGGATGAGGGATAAGGGGAACACTCCTCCATTGATGGTGGGAGTGCAAAATTGTACAAGCACTTTGAAAATCAGTATAGTGATTTCTCAGAAAATTAGGAAACCATCTGTCTCAAGAACTAGCAATACCACTTTCTGGGCATATATTCAAAGGATTCTCAATCATACCAGAAGGATATGTGCTCAGTTATGTTCACAACAGCATTATTCATAATAGGCAGAACCTGTAAACAAACTAAATGCCCCTCAACTGAAGACTGGATAAGGAAAATGTGGTACATTTACACAATGGAGCACTACACAGTGGTAAAAAAATAATGACATCTTGAAACTTGCAGGCAAATGGATGGATCTATAAAGAACAATATTGAGTGAGTAACCCAAACTCAAAAGAAACAAAAATAATATGTACTCACTCATAAGTGGCTTTTAGACATAAGCAAAAAAAAAATAGCCTACAGTTCACAACTCCAGAGAACATAGACAACAAAGAGAATCCTAAGAAATTCATACTTGGATCTACGTAGGAAGGAGAAAAAGACAAGATTTCCTGAGTAAATTGGGATTGTAGGGGTCACTGGAGAAGGTAGAAGGGGAGAGAGATGGAAGGGAGGGGAACAGAAAAAAATATAGCTCAATAAAAACAGTAAAAAATGAGATCCCATAGTATTCATTGAACATACACTCAGAAAAAAAAACAAGAATCATATAAACAAATGTTATGCCTGTTCTTTCCTTAAGCAAATAATAACCTAAACCTCACAAGCTGTGTGTTTGTCATTTATTCATGAAAAAATGGATATGCTGGAGAACAAGGGAGACAGAGGATCTGACATTGAGAGTGCTTCATGAAAAGATAATTGGGAAGGGAAGTGTAAGAGCTTTGCATACTTACACTAAAGTAGAGACACTGGGATTATAAAGAAACAATGGAAGGGTTAGAGAAGACTGAAAGGAATTGTTCTATGGTGTGTTAGCAAGAACATAACAGGATATCACACATTTAGTCACTGAAATAATGGAAATCTATTTTCCCATATTCCAGGAGGCTGAAAATATAAGGTCAAGTCTGTGGTGGTATGGTTGGTATCTGGTGAAACTTTTCCTTCTAGATTCCATGTGTCTAGTTTGCCTTCACATGTCTGTTTCGTGAACTATGAGGTGGAAATGTGGAGTGGAAGAGATAGGAAAGGCATTAGATAGACAGGTAGGCAGAGGGACAGATAGATGATAATAGATAACAAGCTATAGATAGTAGATGATAAGGAAATGGAAGATAGGTAGGTTATAGATACAAATAGATGATATAAAGTTGATGAGAGATGACACAAGGTTATAAATGATAGATATGTGACAATAGATGGCAGATGATGAAGAGATAAAAATATAGATGATAAGTTTAATAAAACACATCTAGGACTCTGTTGTACAAGAATACCATCCTTATCTGGACTAGTACAAATCTTATCATCTTATTTAACCTTCTCTTACAGAACCAATCACCAAATAGAGAAATTTAACATATGGATTTGGGGAAGACACAAATATTTAGTCCTTAGTGAATTAGTAGGAATGTGCTTAAAGAAACAAAAAGCCATCAATGGTTTCCCAGTTGCTACTTGAATGTAGTAAAGTTAGAAATATTTATTACACTTGAAATATGTAGGTGATTGATGATTTTGGCACAATCAGCTTTTAATTGGCATAAGAAGGGAAAGATCCAAATTTACAGACTGAAATGGGCCATGCATCAAGTAGAAACTTAAAAAGAGAGTTAATGAGCTGACAATGTTCAAGCAATGTGGTCCTTTAAGAAAGCAGTTATCTGAAAGTGTGGAAAAGGGTAAAAGGACAAGTACAGGTTGTGTCTCTTTATTATTATTATTATTATTATTATTATTATTATTATTATTATTATTTAGTTTAGTGGAACATACTGAGCCAGTTTGTGCAAAGAGTAGTTCTGGCATCAAGAGAGGGACTGAGAGTTCAAAGAGAATTCAGCCAAAGGTCACTTCAGTCTGGTCCTGCAAGGAGTTACGTGGATGCATTCTTTAGGAGAAAGGTGCCTATTCTGTTTCCACAAGAGGAAAGAAATAGAACATGGGTAAAATTCCGGGAGATGTGAGAGTAATGTGAGACAGAAGGGAGGAGTGCAATATGAGGAATCTCGGATGGTCTTTCCAAGGAACAAAATTAAGTTTTGTTAAGAATAAATGGTTATTTTATCAGGGTAATGAATGTAACTTAGAAAAATATTAGGCATAATTTAAAAATTATGAAATGATTATAAAAATGGTGGAGGTAGGAAAGACATAGGGAGAAGGAAAGAGGGAAAAGATGAGAGAGAGAAACAGAGAGAAAGGGAGAGAGACAGAGAGACGAGTATTTTACTGATGTCTAGATTGAGTTTGGAGCATGGACTGATGATGAATCACCTCTCGTGTGATTTTATCGAACAATATACAGAAACCAGATGCTTGTTAGATTAATGTCTGCCTTTAACTTTTCAAGTATGAGAGAGGGACAAAGAACAAAAAAGAGTCTACTTAAAAAGAAGTGACCACAATGTGGATGTGAATTCCACCCCAAAGAAAAGAGGAAAATAATACAGAGAGGAAAGAGGGAAAGAAATGGAGAGATCAACATTTGAAGGTCTGCATGGTATTGAGAAGCAATTTGTTTTAAATTATTAATAAAGGGCTCACCTATAACAGATACTTTTTTTTTTGATTTTTCGAGACAGGGTTTCTCTGTAGCTTTTGGTTCCTGTCCTGGAACTAGCTCTTGTAGACCAGGCTGGCCTTTAACTCATAGAGTTCCGCCTGCCTCTGCCTCACGAGTGCTGGGATTAACGGCGTGCGCCACCACCGCCCGGCTAACAGATACTTTAAGGAGAAAAACTAGTGTGGTTATTAAATTTTTGATAATGAAGCCATTGTGGCATAGAACAAATATTAAGCAGCCCTCAGATGCAAACTCGGGTTAATTTATCTTTTAAATTAACAAGTCTACAAGCATGGGGTAGAAGATGACTGATAAACAATAGGTTTACTTTTGATGGAATTGGTAACCAAAATATACTAACTTTTAAAAGATTTTAGATGTTCAAATTTTGTTTTACATGTCAATTTATTAGTATTTTTTAAAAAAATTCATTGATTGATCAACAAAACATAAAAGTTTTCCTAAATCCCAAAGTTTAACCAAATCATAATTTGTAGGCACAGATTTTTTTTTTAAAAAAATAGCATTTGAGTCTTTTTTTTTTTTAAAGGCAAGGACTAGATATATACATTACCTGTAAGGGACTTGTTTACCACAGATTTTTCTGATGATTAATAATGGAAACTTATGACAGCTAAGAAGGACCTGTATTATTAATTCTGAACTTATTCTCGTCTACATATTGATGATACCCAAAGTAAATGATCTATATGAACAAATTGAATCTCTATAATATGGGAAACTGGCCTTGTCACAAATACTTTACTTTCAGACAATTACTTCTGACAATGAAGCAAAATTAAAGTGTAGTGAAAAATTCACTCCAATGCCTAGAAATATTGGATAGACTACAGAAACTTATTTTAAAATGAATAGAGGACTTGTTAAGTGAGTGTATGAATAGATTTGTAAATATATAATAGGAATACTAACCAGGGCCAATGATTAAGATGACTTCAAGCTGATGGAAAAGCCAGCTCTGATATCTCTGCTGTCCTGTATTGTTTTTACAGAGGGCAGACAGGTTCTGCAAGGGAAAGAGAAAGCAGTGTGGATTCCCCAACTTAGAAATGAAACACATGCTACACTGACCAGTAACTCTTAAAAGTAGTCAAATATGAAGCAGAAGGAGTCCCAGGGATAGAAGGCTAACACAACTCATATATATATTTGATTAAAATTAGGAACAATGTCTTATCTTAAAAAAAGAAACACAATAAAGCGAAAAGGAACAGGATATTGTCAGAGGTTTCCTCATGAAGTCGTTTCATACTAATGGGACAAGCAGTGGACTTCCTATTATGTTATGGCACTGATTAGCATGGGACAATCTCAGTTTATGGCCATTGTCTTCAAATCTCAACAAGTATGTACTCTTTGATGCTAAAATAAGTAAATACATATTTATAATTGTAAAGTAAATAGAAATAACAAAGACAAGATGAAGACGTGTTCACAGTATGCAGAGATGGTACAGTGTATCTCTGTTTTTTTTATAATTTCATACATGTATAGAACGTGTTTTTATAAAATCTATTCCTTATGTCTGCTGGTAAATTCTTTCTCTACTTCTCCCCACATATTTTTCTTCCAACTTTTTATATGATTTTTTTCTTTAATTTTTATACCCACAAAGTACTGCCTGTGTGTGCAAGAGTGTAGGACTATCTGCTGGAATGTGGGTATTTTCTAGGGGATGCTTGCTTAAAGAAAACTGTCTCTCTCTCCCACAGCAGCCTGCAATTACCAATAACTTTTCAGATAGGGTTGAATATTATCATCTCCTGCCCTGCCTCAGTTGTGATTGTGACTGATTTGATCTTGAGATCTTATCCATGCAGTCAAAGCTTCTGTGAGTTCCTGGGTGTAATGGCCCTGTTATGTCCAGCAAATAATGTTTCTAAGTGAACCTCTACTATTTCTATTACAGTCTTTCCTCCTCATCTCCCATGATGATCACTGTGCCTTGTGGAGAAAGAAATGGTGGTTTAGAAGAGGGTTAAGCAGAGTTCCATTCTTATAGATGGCTGAGCAGCTGAACTAGAACCAGGCTGTAGGCTAGTAATATATAAAAGATAGTTAATTATTTGGAGCTGAGTTTTTCAACATTGATTGTGGGTAGAAAATGATAAATACTAAGAGAGTGGAGTCACTGATGTGCATGCAGTATACTGAGTTCTACATGTATAAACTTGGAATAAGAGGCAGTTGAATATAGGCAATGGTGTCATTAATAATATGCTAGTGAGGGTAGAAGCCATATGAATTACAAATCAATATATTAAAATTCACACTATGATAAATGAAAGGATGTGCACACACACACAGACTTTCATGTGATTTTCTGGTCTCCCTTTTTTTCTGCCTCTTTTCTTTTCTTCAAATCAATAACTTAACCAAAAGATTTACAAGGGGCTGATATTGAGATTAAAAATTTAGAACACACACACATCTTAAACAAGGATGTGTTTTTGAGAAGACCTAATCCTGAATCCAATATTTACCAAAAATTCTAACAAATGGAGTCATGTTTACTTGAGTAATTAACTTAGACCTGCAAGGTTGAAAGAAAGTTATAATATCAAGGTATTTGGACATTTGTAATGTAAGAAAAGTTGATAAGAATGACCTATAACTATCAAAGCAGAACAATAAATTAAAACATTGTGAGACAGTCTAATGCAAAGAATGTTCCAGTCGAGGAATGGATGTAATCTTGACAAATAAGAAAAAGAAAAATAAGAGACACCTAATCCTGTTAATCTTTTGGTTTGGTCAGTTAGAAAGGAGCTTCAGTGGAAAGAAAGACTTGTAGAGTAACTTAGCAGTTCTGGGCAGCGTGCTGAATGGAGAGCTGATCAAATTACTCAGGCTAAAATCCATGAAAAGAATTTCACACTGTGTCTAGCTAAGAAAACAGCTTTATCAAGTGCATGATCTTTAGTGTGCCAAGATCGTTTTTTCTTTCCTTTTTCCACTGTCTTGCTTCAGTGAGCATGCTACCTGAAAAAGTTCAGGGCATTGTTGATGACAGTAGCCTTAGTGGAAGACAAACAATGCCTGGTGTTAATGGACTGCGTGCTAAGTCTGGGAATACACTGAAAGCCCAAGCCTGGGAGTAAGTGTATTTCAAAACATACATTTCTGTTTATTTTCTGACAGTAGCTTTATCTCTCATAATTTTTCTTATCTTTAAAATATTAAAGCCAGTATGTAAATGTATGAACATCCAAAGTCTGAAGTACCTAGAACACACACACACACACACACACACACACACACACACACACACACGAGACAGGGTTTCCCTGTGTAGCTTTGGAGCCTGTCCTGGAACTCTGGAACTTGCTCTGTAAAGCAGGCTGGCCTAGAAGTCATGGTGATTCACCTGCCTCTGTATTCCAAGTGCTGGGATTAAACACATGTATCACCAGAGCCCATGAAAATATGTATTTATACATATTTTTTCCTTCCAGAGATGGAATGAGTAACAGTTTTTAGGTTTAGATTTAAAAATGAGCTATTTTAACACTGTTTGGGGAAGTGTTTCCTTAAGCAGTGCTTCAGCTAAATAATTGTCTACCTTGTATCATAGGCTTGCCCCACTATATCATACCCAGGTCTTTCCCCAGCACCTGCAGTAGGAAACAATGTACAGCAAAGAAAACCCATTAATTTTAAATTTTAGATCCAAAGGATGATATGAGGGTGAGTTAAGGATAAAGAAAACTTCCTGACTTCAAGTAAGATCCTAGATAGTCAGCACCAGGATAATCCTGCATTATGTATGACTGACTTTAAGGAAACTCATCTTTCAGATTATGCATAGTGTGGTAACAAGGCAAGGATGAGGTTTTTCACTATTCCAAAGAATAAGTTTAGGAGGGAAAAAATTACCATTATTTTTTCTGAAATATGTAGATACTGAGAATGGCAAAATGAGTTCTTATTTTTAAATAATATTTTCATGTACTTGAGTGTGGTATAAATATGTGTATGCATGTTTGAGTGAGTGTGGACACACAAATACACTTGTAATGTACAGACCAGAAGCTGATTTTACTTATTTTTCTAGATCAGTGGTTCTCAGCTTATGTGGGATTCTGCTCTGTATGTTGTGATTACCATTAATGAATAAATAAACTGTGTTGGACCTATAGCAAGGCAGAACTTAGCTAGGAGGAAAAAACAAAACTGAACGCTGGGATAAAGAAGGTGGAGTCAGGGAGAAGCCATGGAGCTTCTGGAGACAGATGTGCTGAAACTTTGCTGGTAGGCCACGACCTCATGGTGATGCATAGATTAATGGAGATGGGTTAAATTAAGATGTAAGAGTTAGTCAATAAGGAGCTAGAGTTAATGGGTCAAGAAGTTGTGTGTGTGTGTGTGTGTGTGTGTGTGTGTGTGTCTATATGAAGATATCCTTCAGATATACTATTCCTAACATCATTAGCAAAATTATAGTTAGAAGCAACAACAAAACAATTTTATTGCTGAGAGTCACCCCAATATAAGGAACTGTAATAAAAGTTTGCAGCATTCAGAAAGTTGAGAAACACTCTTCTAGGGCAATTTTTATTTTATATTTTGAAACAGAGTCTCTCACTTGTGCCTACACTCTGATTTGGTTAAATTACCATGCTTAGTGGATTTTCTGTCTCTGTCCCTGGGGTTTCAGGTAGGCAACCATGCCCACTAAGTGTTGTACTGGGGACTTGAACTTAAGATCTCACACTATCATGGTAAATGCTTTACCTAATGAGTTGTATCTTAGCCCCACTGTGTCCATTTCCAGATGACAGCAGTTGAGAAATGTGTGCTCGAGTGTGTGGCCAAAGACTCTGGCAAGCAGGAGTAGAACTGTGGAATCAACTGACTCATAAAACTGGAAGCAAAGAAAAGCTAAATGTGTTTGTTGTAATAAAGAATACTAGCTTACCAGCAACAAGAGGAAACAAACAAACCTCATCAGCCAACAAAGAAAACTATTTTCTAATTTTCATAATGGCAAAATTGAAATAATCATAGAGAGAAAATGCATAAAACACACTCCCCAGATTAAAAACAAAACATGTTCTCTCTCTTTCTCTCTCTCTCTCTCTCTCTCTCTCTCTCTCTCCAAACATTTCATTCTACCACCCAGGAAGCTTAAACAAAGAAACAGATTAGCGCAAACAGATCAGTTTAGAACTAAAGATTAGTGTTTTCAATTTTAATTGAACTATCCATTCATGGTTAGGTTCTAAATGCTTTTTTATTGTATTCTGAAGACTAGATCTTTACAAAATGTATCGTCTGTAAATGTTTTCTCTCACATTTAGATTTTCTTTCCACTTTTCTGGCAATTGTTATTGTGCATGTAATCATGTGGACATGGGAGGGCGTGTGTGCTTAAGGATATGCATAACATGTGTGGGTATGCATGTTTGTAAATGTCAGTGGAAGTCAGAGGTAACCAAGTCCATTGTTACTGAGTCTGTGTTCACTTTGTTTGTAGAGACAGTATCTCTTCTGACCTAAGGCTAACCAGCAAGTTCTAGGATCCTCTGGAGTTCATGTCCCTACTAAGATGACAAGTATGCAGTATTACACCTGGCGTTAACCTTGTGTTGGCTATTGAATTCAGTCCAGTTATTTACTTTCTTCTCTTTGTCACATTTCACTGATATCAGCCAAATCTATGGTCATGAGATCTATGAATTATTTCAGAATAACTCATTAATAAGTTAATTATTTGTCCTTGTCTTGATCATCATCAAATACCAATTGACTATAGACATCAGGATTTGTTTTGAGATTCTTATTCTTCATTCATCCCTAGTATGATGCCACACAGTGTTTGTTATTATAATTTCACTTGTGTTTTGAAGTCAAAGAGTGTGTGGCCTCTGACTTCTCATCTCTTTTTCAAGATCGTTTGGGGAAATCTCAGTCTTTGGCATTTTTATATGAAGTTTAAAACTGGCTTGTCAATTTATACCTGGAAAGGTAGCTATGATTAAGCCACAATCATATTGAAACTTCAGCTCATTTGGGGGAAATCATATGTTTTCCAGTAATAATAAATATTTTTATACATGGACACCAATTGTGTTCCTAATTATTTATAGTGCATAGATCCAGTCATGCTATTGTTTCATGTACTCCTAAACAAGTTAACTCTGTTGTTAAGGATAGCTTTCTGAATTTCATTTCATGTTAATGTGTCTGATATTGTTGATTTGATTTTTGTTTGCTGATCTTGAAGGCTTTAACATCATTTAGTTTGAGCTGCGTGTTGGTGACACATGACTTTAATCCCAGCACTTGGGAAGCAGAAGCAAGAGAATCTCTGTGAGTTAAAGACCAGCCTGGTCTACAAAGCTACACAGAAAAACCCTGTCTTGAAAGACTGAAAAAAATATTCTTTAGTTTGTTTCTGAACTCAATACTGTTATGTATTATTTGTTTATTAGCTAATATTTTGGGGTAGAACTTGAACACAATACCTAAACATCACATGCAGGTAATCTACCACTAAACTACATATTTAGTCTTTTTTCTGCTTTGGCTTCTGATCTTTAATTCTGTTCAAATCTCCCCTCTTGCTTTCTATTAATTTTATGTTGTCCTTTTTGTTTTATATTTCTGCGATATATGATGCTGTTCTTCCCATAGCACCAAGCCTATAATAGTGTTTATGTCCTCTGAGATCTTTCTGAGAATATTAATTACAATTATCTTAATTTTTTCCTGTTGGTTCTTATTTCTTAGAGCAGCTATCCATTATTTTCTCAAATGTTCTCTTTTATTATTTATGATTATATTTAAATGAGATTTTGGTTTAAATGAAATTAATAACTGGAAGTGTATTTCCTCAGACTAAAGAATAATTGCTTTGCCTGTCAATGAAAATAGCTTTAGATTACAGATGTTTTTCTCCGAGTGCTCAGGAGGCTGCGACTAAGCAGAGATTCTTCATACTCTGTCTTCTGATAGAGAGCCTTCAGATCATAGAAGGCCTTTATGTTCTGTTTTCCTCATTCTGTCAAAAAAAGTCATTTAGAAAAGCAAACAGAGTGATATGCCAATCGAGTGTTAGTACCGGTACTGTTTCATTTGTCATACCCTTTAGTTATATGTACGAAACTACTCCTGGCTCCACTATCTCAGTTACCAGAATTATTTAATAACTTGTATAAAACATTTTTCTTTTTATGTTGTTTGTATTATATTTATAGAGACAATAGTGCTTCATTTCCCCATTGTGTTTCATTGGTACTATTCTCATCTTTTGTAATTTTTCAAAAATGACTTACGTTTGTAAATAAATAAAGCTTTGTTATTTTCCATTCTGAGCTATTGTGGACTCCTTTAATAAAGCTACATTTTCAGTCATTTTTGAGTGATTTTCTTTGTAGTCACTGTTAGCTAGGAATATGTATTGCATGAACATGTTTCATTGGTTTGATTCAAACTTCTCTCTCCCAACCTGTGCTCAGGGAGGCCTATTATTTCCCTCTCAGTAACTCAGCTGGCTTAAATTCTTTTAACCTTAGTACTGGGAAATGTGTTCACAGGTTTTGGAGTGCATTACAGATGAAACAAAGCTCTGTTAGACTAAGATGTTTTTGTTAAATAGCTTTGAGGACAAAAACCCAAGAACACAATCCAAAGTTTTAAAAAGGCATATAACTGAATACAGAGTTTGTTAAGTTCAGGGGACAAGAATAAAGCAGCCCAATTTTAATTGGCTGATGTACCTTTCTTGCTAGGATTGGTTGTTGATCAAAAGTGATGATTAATTCCTTATACCCATTTCTGCCCTCAATATCCTGATAGAAAACCTATTGATGAGTAGATATGCATCCTAAAGTATTAAAGTAGAATTGACTGATTCTTTTTCACACAAAAATTTAGGTTTCTTATTCAAGATTCCCTATAAGATTACTTTTCAGGATAAGTAGTAAAGTAATTGACACTTTCTTTGTAACTGCAAAATTCAGCCTGTTCATAATAGAACTAACTGAAAAGAATAGATTTTTTATTTGTTTTCTTTTTGCAATACATAAAATGTTTAATCATATTAGTGGTATGGAAAATATGCTGTTTTTTTACTTGTATTCATTCACTTGAAAAACTGAATGTAACCACACTGTAATTTTGATATTGCCTGAAAGATTTTCCTGGGATATACGAGTTGTGAGGGAAAGAACAGAGTTTCAGTTAGAATGAGCTGAAATAAGATAGAAGGAAAACATCAGGAATGAGAGTAGGAAATCACCAAGAAAATAAAGAATAGAGAATGCAAACGAAGAATAAAGAAAAGCTTTGAAGAAAATCATGAAGAGAGTGTGTAAATGTTTTTTTCCCTTAACCCCCTCAGATAGAAAAGCCTAGTATATGCCGATATCATGGATTTCTTTTGAGTCCTGTGCTCTCTGGAGGCAGCAATACTGTTATCCTTCATGGACAGGCCTCTGGCTTCTCCCTATGACAGCCCCTCTCTCCTGGCCTTTCTGTTCCTTTCCTTTTTCCATTTTAACATTGTTGTTAGTTTACAGTAACAAATGTCTAAGAACTAAATTCTTATTTATTCTTTTCAGAAGTACAAAATGGAAAATAAATAATATCACCATCCAAAGCATCATTAAATATTTCAACTATCCTGCTCACCCTTAAAATTCAGTTATTCATGAACACACACTCTGCACACTCCTGTCTCTAGTATTGCTTATACATTATAAGATTTCTTTTTCTCAGCTTAGATCGGCAAAGTGTGGGTACAGAATTCTTGCATAAAATTTAATACTTATGAGTTCACCCCTCCTTAAACATCTCATATGAACTCTGATTCCACTTTTTGAATATGTGTGTGTAGATGATAAGTATTTATGTGCATATACAGTGCATACTCACACCTATCAGGATGCATGTATGCATTTGGTATGTGTCTATGTGTCTGACAACCTGAGGTTGGCACGTGGAATTTTTCTTAATTACTCTCTTTCTCATGTATTGGGTTAAGGGTAAGGGTCTTCCACTGGATCTAATTAGCCAGCTTGCTCTGGGGACCTGGGTTGATACCTTCCACATGTTGGAGTTATAGGCCAACTGCCATGCACTCCTAGATTTTGCATGTGTTTTGGAATCTAAACTTGGATCCTCATGCTTGCATGGCAAGGACATTACCCACTGAACAGGTTTTTCTGCCCTGGTTTCAATTTCTTTTTATAAATTATTATGTTTTATACATGAGGGTAATTCTTATATCACTCTGAAACTCAAACAAATAATACTTTTCTGTTTGAAATGACAATGATCAAGAAATTAGATGGCTTTAGTTGAAATGAGTGAAATGATGACCAATAGCTGAATATTTATAACCTTAAGGAAGGTTATTTCACCCCTCCATTTAGGGAATGGCAGATGAGCAGTTCCTGCTCTGTGTGGTGGACTAACCATTACTAACAGATCTGATATTGTCAGAATATCTTCAGTAGTGAGGTTATCATGTGATCTGTGTCCTTGAACATCATTTGTAATTACAAAGGAAGAGACAGATATCATCTGGGTCCTGAAAAACATCACTGTAATTAGCTGAAGAAGAAAATCAATGCCTCTCACTCCTGGGTATAGATCAGCAATTCTCTTCATAATTTCTCAATTCTTAATACCACTCACTTCTCTTTTATAGAAAAATAAAACAGAAATAAAGATGGAAATCCCAACTGAGCTGCCTCCACATGCCCTGTAATCATTTCTCCACTGCTTTTTCTCCCTTATCTTTGCTTCATGTTAAGTGGAGTCTTGCCTGGGCTGATTATTTCTTTTAGTTTACAACTTACCCAAGGTTGCCTGGAAAAAATAAACTGCTTCATTCCTAAGTTTGATATGTATTTTTAATTACTGCAGAGCCCTCCTCAATGAAGCAGATCTGGGTGCTGGCAAGGAAGCGTCTTACTCTTGCCTTAGAGCTGTTTTCACTCATGGAAACAATGACTTGGATTCTGAGAAGATTAACTCTATGGCACCCATGTGTAAAGTTATTCTCTTTTTACATGACATTCTCTGTAGTAATCCAGGGCTCTGCCCCTCTGTTTTCACCTTTACCTTACTCTCTGCTCATTTATGTTATGAATAACCACCCAACTGCATTGCTTCCATTCATTTTGCTCCTGTCTCTTTCAGTAGCATTGCCCCTTGCTGTGGAAGGGTATTCATTGCGGAAGGCCATCCATAGGGTGTCCCAGGGTGCCCATATCATCGCTCGCTTTTTAAGAGTACTTTCTTTTAGAGTAAATATCTGCCTATCTTTGTATTGAAATTTCAAAACCCTTATGTCTACTTTGGTAGAATTTTCATACTTTTATTTTATTGTTATGTTGTTTCATCGTAGTAAGATTTAACCCTTCATACTAATAACATGAACACTGCCTTGGGAAAAATATTTTAAGAAGTTGGGAACATAACTGTAGGGGCAGACAAGACTTCATTCATTTGAGCAGGTGGGATACCTTGCTGAAAATTCAGAGAACAATTTATGTTGCAACCTGGAGCCAGTTCTATAGTACAGCAATTGGTAATACAGGCTTTTCATTTTTTTCTTGCTCTTCTTCATGTGCACAGCACCCAGCCTTGCCTGCCACTCTGGGCTTAGAGCAATCATTTTAAAATAAAACACATATACATTAAAGTAGTATATAAATATATATGTATAATTTACAAAGCTCCATGATATATTTTTAGCCTTGAGCTCTCTATTGATTTAAGTATCAATACAAAATGATACTGAGACTACTTAAATTTTTATTCTGATCATACTTTTCTGATTTAACCTGGAACTAATAAAAATATGGAATATCTTTTTGTTTTTTTTCCTCTCTTGTTTAAAAACCGCATCATTACTTAGTACTTTCTCCAGAAACCTTATTAGTGTTTGATTTTTTTTTTGTTTGATGTCTAAAGCTTGGCTTCATCTTTTAATATATATCATTTCCTGACAGCTGATGAGAAAGACTAAAATCAGTACTCAGCTATGTCTTGGTACTGGGCCACCTGGTTTGAAGTTAGTAAGTCCTGAGAGCCTGCTCAACATTCTACATAGACACACCACATGGAACAATTCAAAGGGTTAAAAGAATAGAAAGTAGAAACTGAAAATTTTAGATATATGGCTATCAAGACAGTAAAGGGATAGACAGAAAGGGATGGTGTAAAATGGTCAAATGTCTACAGTCAGGTGACTGGGATCTGGACTTCCTTGATAGAAACTGGGTGATGTGAATATGGTGGCTTATCTTTCTGAATTGCCCTTTCTTCATTGAGAAATAATGGGATTATTTTCTCTCCCAGGTTGTGAAACTAAGCTATAATAAATATCACTTTATTTTCTTATGTCTAACACCTACTTAAATCTAAAATTACAACCATAGTTTTGTTTTCCATTTTATTTATACCCACATAGTATATCACTTGGTTTAAATTTGTCCTGTTTCAATATTTGCACAGTCAAACCACAGGCCCATAATTTTATATAATCCTTTCTTCTATTGAACAATTTTATAAAATCTTATACTTCTGAATTTACCCTGTTATCTTGCTTCTTAGCTTGGTCACTCATTTTGGCATTAGTACCATTTTTCAAAAAATAAAATTTTCATTTTCTTTAATGTGGCAGTACCTAACTCTGGGAAGGACAAAAGTAAAAACTGTCACATTGGTTCTGCTGGGACGGACAGTCTAGGAAGAAGTCTTGTCATACCTCTCCTGTTACTCATGGAGGGGTAGAGACTACAATAAATTGGCCTAAGGATCTAGAAGCCTATGGTAGGCCATGATTTGCTTAATAGAAAACTCGGATTCAGTCTTGTAGATTACTGAGCCTCTGGTATATCTAACAGTATGCAGAGAGAGCAAATACGCAAACCTGACTGATGACTGAACAACGTGAATATTTGAGACACAGAGGAGAATGCCGATCTCACACAAAGAATGATTACTATTTCTGACATTTGTCATAAAGATGTGATGAGATGGTGATAGGTTAGAAATGTGCCGGTGAGTGCCAGGCTGGTTAACATTTTCCCTCTAAGACAGTCCCATGCATGTAGTTGTACTTGGATTAGAAAATTCCTACCTAAAAATATATTGGTAAATGATAAAATTTGTGGGTCAAATGTCAATATCAATTAACGTATTACAAAGTGCTCTGTAGTATCATGACTGATTTATTTTATTGAGTTTCTACATATATATTAGGACTATCCTCACTGGGTGTTTTATAGCTGAAAACACAATTAAGATCTATTTATAATGTCTGTCCAGATAACATATTTGCAGATAATAGTCACAGGACTTGCTCTACCAAGGCATCTTTTGATAAAAACTGCATAATTTTGTACATAGTGTACATGTGTAATGTCTCTTACTTAGGCACCTGGGAGATGTTTACACATTATTTACCAAGTTTTGGGGATCAGAGAAGGATGGGGGTCCTTCTAAAGGTCAGATGGGATTGTTTCAGAAAACTTAGGGCTTTTTTTTAACGTTCTATAAGACAAGAAATTTCTTATTGTTGGTGACCCAAGTCTTATTGAAGATTGTAGAACATTGAAGGATAATACACTTATGACATTGATCTTATATTTTTATTCACAGAAATAAGCTGTTTGGGGAATAAATTCACTAGAGATTGCAAAACTCTGTGCATACAGGAACCTAGAGAACTAAATAGACAAGTTATCGGTTATGGCCACATTTGAAACATTTGCACATAAGTTAAGGGCATGAATTCTTAATCTACACTACAGTTTGCACTGCTTTAAATGGTTACTCTGTGCTACTTCACTGAATGTCCTTGAGTATGTAACTGCTAAAGTTCATAGTTAGAAAAGTTTAGACAAATGTGAGCTGAATTGATCAAGAAGTGAGGAGAAGCAAAAGGGTATGGGAAGGACAGAACATTCTAGCCTCGAGAAACATTGATAGATGACAAAGCAGGTGATCAATACTAGGCCTGGAAGTAATTTTTCTTCTTTATTTTTTTTATCAATATTGTTGTAAAGGACATGGAGGAAAACCAGTCATTAGAATAACTAGGCTGGAGTACTAGCCCTTCTTCAAACTTTTAAAAAGGGGGCTATTTATTAAATTTTTATGAATGCATGTGTGCCTATGTGAGTTATATATAATACATGCATACCGGTGCCAACAGAGATGGGAAGAGAGACTGAGATCCACTGGAACTGGATTTATAAACAGTTTTGAGAACTGAACCAGGGTTTTCTGCTAGAGTAGCACACTCTCCTAACTGCTGAAACATCTCTCAAGTCCTGATTTCTTCAGTTTCCACTTTACTATCAAACAGTTTAAATATATTACTTATTTTTTTTAAACTACAATATTTATATCTTAAAATCTACTTGGAGATCATGTATCCCCAGCTGGTAGATGATGCTAATTTGGAAGGAAAGGTTCTATGTCAATTGGTTTGCTCATTGATTAGATGGTGAATCAAAGACATGTATCCAACCAGCCCACAGAGGGAACAAGTAAACAGTGACCTATATTATATCCCCTGGCTGCCTTAAAATCATAAACATGTCTTGTATGTTTCTAATTTGATTTATATGGATAAAACTCAAATACTAGACTTTGTGATAGAATGCACAAAGTATAGAAAAGACTCAGCTGAAGAAAAAAATCACTCAACCTTAATATTCATCACTTTCTAATTTATTTCAATGTTAAAATTATTTTCCAAGGGTTGAATCTAAGCTAAAATAGAAAATTAAAAATATGACTAATGATATTAATATAATTAAGTAATATCTGATTCTTATTCACATATTCATAGGTTTAGAGATTGGCACTGTGTAATACTGTAGTAAAAAATGCTGGAGTGCTCATCAAGTCTCCTGTGACCTATGTTGCAACTTACCTCCCAAGCCGCATAATTTTTTACTTTTCAGAACCCTTCACTATTTCTTCTTTTATTTAGACCATTGATTTTTACTTAAGGACTTTCTCAACTCATCCAAAATAATACAGTTTATTATGTTATTAATCCTTATGGTCTTAGGTGACATATAACATTGACAACCAGAAGGTTAAATTGCTTCCTTAATACTGCTTTTTTGAATTTTTCAAAAAAGAATGGATTTCAAAGAAGTTCACTTTATAGCTTGATTTAGTCATTGACTAGATAGGATTTTGATTTTTTATTCTACTTTAATGATTATGTGTATGAATTGATGCTGTGAAATTGGAATTTCCCTTCCTTGAATAGGCTCAATATTCAATGGCAAGGCAATTATTACGATACGTTTAACTTGACACAGATGAGGTGCCCTCAGCATTGCACATGCTTTTGTAAAGCATGAAATTGTACCTGCATTCGTTATCTTGCTCTATGTACTTGACTTTCTAAAGATACTCAAAGACACGACACGAGTGACATAAAATCTTGTTTCAGTTCAACCAGTATCAGGATAATTTCTAATCAGATTTCATTTGCAGTTGTGTAACACGATGATATGCATTAAACTGATACTTTATAAGAGAAAGAATTTAAATAATGATTAAACCAAAATCTGGCAATGATTGAGAAACCTGAATTGATCAGTGTTCATCTTTTCTAAGGCTCATAGCCTTGTGAGGTGGGCAATTACTACCATTTTTATATTCAGCAGCAGGTTTGTAGACTGATTAGTTAAGAACTTTGTCAAAGGATAGGGAAGATAGCTTAATAGGTACAGGTTCTTGCTGTCAAAACTGATGACCTGAGCTTAATTTCCAGAATCCACATCATGGAAGGAAAAAAACCAACTCCCAAAAGTTGTGTTCTGACCTCCACAAGTGCATCTAGATACATGCACAGTCACACACCTCTTACACAAATAAATTAATGAATAAATGTAAAAGAATTCCTAAAAGGCAACAGTGGTGATATTTTGTTTATGCTCTAACAGATAAAGTTTGTCTTGAGATCAGAGTATGGAGGTAGCCAATAGTTAGCCATGGAGGACAGGGAGTGGTGGCACTCATCTTTAATCCCAGCACTTGGGAGACACAAGCAGAGGGATCTCTGTGAGTTCAAGGCCATCCTGGGCTACGTGAAGTGATCCAGTCTAAAAGAGAAACGGCCAGGTGGTGGTTGCTTACACCTTTAATTCCAGTTCTTGGGAGTCACACACCTTTAATCCCAACATTAGGACTTGAAGATAGGAAGGGATGTGACTAGGTGGAATGAGGAATATAAGGCAGGAGGAGACAGGCATTCAGTCTGAGGACATGTAGAGAAAGGATACCCCATTTGGTCTGAGGATTTTGTAGACATAAGATCTGGTGCCTGGTTGCTCTGCTCCTCTGAATTTTTAGTTTTCCTCTCCTAATACCTGACTCCAGATATTCACACTACAGGCAATTTGTAGAAGATGACACCAGTAGAAAAGATGAAACACCATTAGATTCCAGGTATCCAGACCACGGGCTATTATGCTAGTTACTTTTCTAGTCTTCGTGGTGATGTGGGATTCCCCTCTGTATGCTGTGAATATTATTGGTTAATAAAGGAACTGCTTTGGCATATAGTAGAACTATAGAGGATCAGAGTTAGGTGGGGAAAACTAAACGAAATACTGGGAGAAAGGAGGCAGAGTCAAGGAGAAGCCATGGAGCTGCCACCGGAGACAGATGTGCTAAAACTTTGCTGGTAGTTCACGACCTCATGATGATATACAGATTAATGGAGATGGGTTAAATTCATATGTAAGAGTTAGCCAATAAGAAGCTAGAGCTAATGGGCCAAACAGTGATTTAAATAACATAGTTTCTGTGTGATTATTTCATGGCTGAGCATCCAGGAACCAACAAGCAGCTCTCTCCTCCTCCATAGTGGTAAAGTACTTGAGAAAAGAAGCTATGAGAGGTAGCATAGTCAAGTAGCCACAGATGGATTAACATTCAAGAGTTATTATGTTTTGTATTTGGTGTGGACTTTGTACCATAGCGCTACTTCACTTGTAGTTCTATAGACTAGGCTGTATGAATAATGGGGCTAAGGTAAAAATCTATGGTCTTGGTATACACTGGTATTTACCCTACAGCATTTATAAATATCTCTCCTTTCTCTCTCTCTCTCTCTCTCTCTCTCTCTCTCTCTCTCTTTCTCTCTCTCTCTCCTCTCTCTCCTCTTTCTTCTCTCCTCTCTCCTCTCTCTCTTTCTTTTCTCTCTCTCTCTTTCTCTCTCTCTCTCCTCTCTCTTCTCTCCTCTCTCCTCTCTCTCTTTCATTTCTCTCTCTCTCTCTCTCTCTCTCTCTCTCTCTCTCTCTCTGCGGGAGGGGGGTAGCAGTTGGCATTGAGTATCTTTGTTCTCTTTGATCTTCACCTTCTTTTGAGACTGGATCTCATGATGAACCTGAATCACATTGGATATAGCACAACTCGCTGGCTAAGGAGTCTTTTGGATTTAATCATGTGGATTGTTCCCACCCTAGTGTTCAGGTCACAGGCATGCACTACCATACCAAGTTTTGAACATGAATTCTGGGCACCTGAGGTCAGGTCTTCATGCCTGTATGACAAGCATTGTACCAACTGGATCATCTCCTGGCCCTTTATTTTTAATTACAAAATTCTTTCAAAAACAGTTCTTTTCCTGGTTAAAGTGAATGATAAAGGCATGGTATAATTTCTCTGGCTAAAACATGAACATGGCACAAAAAGGGCATCTGGGGTACTCTCACAGTTGTGTGATTGTTCCTGTCAGAGAAGAGGAGGGAGAGTAGGGGCAAGGGTTCAGACTCAAGAGAAATTACAGACCTGAAGACAATTTGGAAGGGAATGTATGAACGTGGGAAAATTATAATTTACTTGTGAGGAAATTTTTGGAAAGGAAAACAAAAACTGTTGACTAAACTCACTAAAATGGTAGGAGGTGGTAAAAAGCTAATGTATATATGTATATATATATAAGTATATATATTTACAAATAAAACAGTTGATAGAGACAACATTGGCTATAATGAAAAGGATCTGGATGGAAAGTGAAGGTAATAACATAGGAAACATTTTGGCTTAGGGAAAAACAACAATATCTATTCTGAAATTTTCCTTTAAATGACGATAAATGAAGACATGAGTGCCCTCTGACCTCCACATGAAATACAAGGGGCTCAGATGCTCAGCCCAGAGTGCACCATGTGCTGGTGCTGGTGGGGTGATTGGGGCTTATAGAAATTTACAGAGTGCACTTTGAAGAGTATAGAGTACAGAAGTGGCACTAATATAGCTTTTTTTTCTAGAAGTTTCCATGTTAAAGAAGCATTTGTTAAATACTATACAAGGCTTCAGGTAAATTATATAATTTTTAAAACATTTCTACAGGGTAAGATCTAACACATTCCTATTTTATAGGTAAAGGCTGAGCCTTAAAGTGAGAAAACTCCTTTAATATTATAGTTATGAGAAAGAGAACCTGGGTATGATTTAGTGTATTTAATGTGGAGTTTCGAGAGATAATCACACACACACACACACACACACACACACACACACACATATATATATTTGAACATATACCCACATGTACACACATACATATATGCATATATTTGAACCTGGTGTTTCTCAGATGGTTAGGAATCTCCATGAGACCTCTTTATTAGAAAAACATGTATGTCCATAAACATACATGTACAACACACACACACACATGCATGTATATGCTTACACTCTCTAAGAATTGTCTCACACTATTGTGGAAGCTAGGAATTTCTATATCTATCATCAACAAGCTGGAGAACCAGGAAGGGTGGTATGTCTCTGGGAAGGAAGATGAATTTGCAATCCCTTTATCATTTATTTTTTTTTCTGAGTCGAATCCTGAATGATCAGAAGGTAGCCATCCTATTACCACCCTTGGGGTCAGTGGGGGTGGTCCCTTTTCCTTAGTCTATTCATTAATATTTTAATATTTTTTGGAATATTCCCATAGGCACATTCAGAAATATATGACCTATTTTTTGGTATCTGTGATCTCAGTCAAGTAGACACACAGGTTCAACTACTGAGGTTCTCTGAGGGTGAGTACACAGTGAAGAATTAATGTCTTTAAATTTTATCAATAAAAAATCAGGAGTCAGATATCAGGCTAAGAACCTGAAAGATCAGAGAAGCAGGAAACAGGTACCAATAACTTCTGACTTCTATCATTCTTCGTCCAAAAGGGCAGAGAGATTCTCTCTCAGTTCTGTCTTACTACTACTTCCTGTCTCCTCTCTGTCTACAGTCCTCCAAACCTCTATGGTCAGTTACTGCTTCCTCTGCCCTCTGACTCCAGGCAAGTTTTATTTGTCAGAACACAATCAAAAGATCACATACCAACAAGGTGGTATGAAAAACACAGGCTTGGAAACCAGAAACCTGATGTTTTCTAGCTGTGGAGCTCAGGTAAGCAAATGGAACTTTATCTCATCTTCCTCACTTTCAAATGTTTACTTTTTAAAGAGGAATAAATTAGTTAAAGAAGTAAAGACGTTGATCCAGAAGGAGACGGAGCACAAGCAAGGAACTCAGGACCACGAGGGGTGCACCCACACACTGAGACAATGGGGATGTTCTATCGGGAACTCACCAAGGCCAGCTGGCCTAGGTCTAAAAAAGCATGGGATAAATCCGGACTAGCTGAACATAGCGGACAATGAGGAATACTGAGAACTCAAGAACAATCGCAGTGGGGTTCTTGGTCCTACTGCACGTACTGGCTTTGTGGGAGCCTAGGCAGTTTGGATGCTCACCTTATGAGACCTGGATAGAGGTGGGCAGTCCTTGGGCTTCCCACAGGTCAGGGAACCCTGATTGCTCTTCGAGCAGATGAGGGAGGGGGACTTGATCGGGGGAGAGGGAGGGAAATGGGAAGCGGTTGCGGGGAGGAGGCAGAAATCATTAATAAATAAATAAATTTAAAAAAAAAGAAGAAGTAAAGACGTATGTGTAGCTACTGACTGATAGGGATAATCTAATAAATATTAGCTGTGACCATATTGGGGAACAAACATTGGGCAAAAAGGAGAGTCTGTTAGTGCCTCTGTTGTCCTTATCGGAATGTGAGTTAATTATCTGACAGGCAAGGTTAGCCTTCTTTCTAAATTGCATTCGTTTCCTTACATGAGCCTTGGCCAAATCAGTCTTTAGTAAAAGATACACGATTTCTGTTAAAGATATTGTCTCGTCTTTAGAGTCACTCTGATCTCAGATTTATATTTCTAATGCTTCATTTCCCCCTAGTTTTTCTGAAAATTCTTCTTAATATTACTAACATAAATTCTCAAATGCAAAGTTAGGTCTTCACAGTCAGGTGGCCCTACTTTGTCTTAAGTAGCCTCTACAGGTTCGTCTCTTGATGATACAAGCCCTTCAGTGGAAAAACAGTGGTAGAAGCACACCTGTACATTTAAGCCCTCCACAGTGACCTGAAGGCATATACTTTTATGCTGATGTTTCTCTCTCCTGCACATTATGTGTCCAGTTTGGACACATGGGGTTTAAAAACCAAGAGGAAAAATACCAAATAAAAAAAATCAAGATTTATAAAGCATGTTGGAGACACATGATTGATTAAAGTATGTCTGGGACAAGGGGTTGAAAATCAATACTCAGGAGAGAAATTCCCACTTACTTGGCAAAAACATGGGAGAAATATTGGGAAGAGAAGTTTCTGAGAATGATGATTGGACAATAACCACAGACATGAGCAGAGCAGAGCTATACAATTACAGATTGTTGTGTTCTGCCAACATCCATGGTGCCTGGATGAACTAATTCACAAAGGAGGAAGTATGCCAGCCATACAGATGGTGGCCGCCACGCAAAGTGCTGCTATCCAAAGTCACCCAGGAAAGCAGGACTGAGACCTAGTCTCGCTGCCCTGGGCTGATAAGAAACCACAAAACCACAGTTACATTGTTTTAATTTTTTTCCCTACAACTTTTACATTCCAGCATATCGTAGAGTTAACACATAACATTGCTAGCACAGGCAGGACTGGAAACTGGGATATTCCTCTGGCTGTCAGGCTGATGGGGGACATTTGACCCAGCACCAAATCTTGTCTGAAAACATATGGGGATTATAGGGAGCCTGTTTCCTGAGGGCTGTGATGCCCCACACAGACACACTAGACACGTGACTGAGATCTTTGTTTCTAGGCTTTGCAAGATTAATGCCCTGTTGAGATTTGCTGCTTGACAGAGAAGCAGACCCCAGCAGGGATCACCAGAATAAAAATTACATATGAGACAAAGTATTTGGAGCCTTCCTGAAGGGATGCAGAGATGATATCCATCTCATATGCTAGGGGAATTCACTTAGAAGATAAAATATTGAGCAAACTGCATTGAGGAAAAAAAATCATTCTCTACCAAGAAAAGAAAAATATGACATGTGTTATAAAGAGTTTTATAAAGGTGGCACTTGGCTTTGAAAGGAGGAAATTACAAGAAAGAGACCCAATCCCAAGAGTTGGGGTAGGGAATGAGTCAGTGGGGAGAGAAATTGGTGGAAGATATATTTGGAAGGAGATAAGGGAAAGGCAACTTGGCAAAGAAGCAAAGCAAGAAAACAAACAAAAACAAAACAAAACAAAAAAACCCCACATTCCTACACTAAGAAAACTCCTAACAGGCTCTGGAGGAAAAAGGGAGTCTCCTAAATAGTAGGTTTTTTTTTTTAAATAAATAAATAAAAAGGGCTGCTTTGAGAACATGAAGTAATGGATTAAGCCGCTGAAGTTGAAGCTGAGCAGTGGCTCAGTTTCACGAACATTCCCTTGTTGTGGATGCTCCTAAACCTGATGTTATTTCTCTGTCTTACACAATTACAGTTTAACAGATGGACCTGGGAGAGGATTTCATGGTAATTTGTAAGGGAGTGTGTGATAAACGAGGCTTACAGATTTACTTAAGGTGTGTGATAGGAGAAAAAAAGGTAAGCTTCTGGTGAAGAGGATTTTCTAAATAAATTGAGCTTTTCTGTTTTTAATTTTCAGTATTCCTGTTGGAAACATATGACTCCATTTAGACAGAAGGAAACAGTTTGCAAAGGGACACAAGAAAGATGCAACTGGGATGGCACCTCATTTAAATAACTCAGGGAGGTCTAGTCATCCCTGCAGAGTCTGTTGATGTTGGAAAACATCATGTTAGCGTGCTGTAACTCAGAATAATCTTCTTCCCTTCTCTTTAACATCACCAAACGAAAGTAACTCAAGTGAGGAAAGTAAGACTTTGTGAGGTGTGTATTAAACACTTCACCGAGAAACCTTTCTCTCTTTTTTTAACCAGTCTTTGACTCTGATGGGAATTGGTTCATATATATTATTTACCTTTACATCAGTGTATAATTCAGATTACCTATTTATTTTATCCATATCTTCAACATCATTGAGACCTCACTTTCCTAAAATGATTATTTCAAGCACACCTCACTGAGACTGATTCCCACGTCGTTCAGTGACAACTGAGAAAGCAGACTGAGGAAGTAAAGGCCCTTCCTCTGATGATAGGCTATCAGACCTACTCCAGTCATCAGGTGAATGCTATAGCCGTAAGTGTAGGCATGTGCACATAGATATGCAGATAGGGCCTTGTTTACAGTCACAAACTGGTAACTGGAGGACATTAAGCCATATAATTAATATATAATTTAAAATTTAAATTAATCTGTGGGGCAATGCACACACTCAGGTACACAGCACATGTATAAAAGTATTCATGTGGAGATCAAAGGAGAAATCTCAGCACTCACTTCTTCTCTTGCCCTTTAGAGATGAGATCTTCAAACACGGTCACAAGTCCCTCACCTCCTTAAGCTCATCAGGCACCTCAGAAGTATATTTTATGACATTTCATTACAGAAACTTCTATATTTTCATACTTTTCATATCTGTATTCTTCTATGACTTTAAGATCCTAGGTCTTTGTTAGCAATCTTTGCATCTGCCTTTTCCAGAAGTTTTGATGCATCTATGTTTAGTGTCTAACATCAATCAGATAGGAAGTGAGAGGTGGATATTGGAACTGAATCAAACTTCTTGACCATAGGCCCAGATGTATTAGCCTTCCAATTTTTTTTAAAATGCTGACTAATAATGCTTTACTATCTAGATTTTTGTTGCAAACAAGTCTATTGTAGAAGAAAAGTATTAACAATTAGAATTTGCAGTTATAAAACCCTAAATTTTAGAAGAAAGATGAGGAGAGGTAGCTAATATCTCAACATGTTCCTATGAGGAGATCACTTGATGGAGAAGTTTTGGATTTTGAGTATAACATAATTTGTCTTAATAATAAATTTGGATTGTGTGATGTATGTATGACGTGTGCATGGAAATATAAGATCTATGTTGAATTCAAAACAATAAAAAGTGATGTATTTCAAAAGTGACCACAAATTATTAACAAATACAGATTGTTTTGGAAAAATTGTATGTGTATCTGTGTGTTAGTATGTGTATAACAAATATGTTCTGTTGCCTACAAAGGCCAGAACAGGGTGTTGGATCCCTGGAGCCAGAGTTACAGGCAACTGTGAGACACATGACATAAGAGCAGGGAACTGAACTTGTGTATCCTGGAAGAGCACCATGAGTTCCTAACTGTTGAGTCATCTCTCTAGTCCCATACCCCCAAATTAAATGTAATTGGCTTGAAATGTAGTGATATTTCATTTGTTTTTTAATAAATAGGGTTCAACCTGAAAATAAAAAAGGCAAAATAGGGGCTACCGGCGGCCCTGTTTAGTTGCTGAGGAATCCCATCAGGACGGGACCCAGCACCCCCAGCACCCCTCCCCAACCCTGCCCTGCTGTATGCTAGGACCAGTGCTCAACTACAGTCTTAAGCTCCTAAACTAAGGCAACCCACCCAGAGCGGTGAGTGCCTGCCAGCTGGGCAGGCCTCAGGGTCCCCTGTAAGGGAGCCAGGCACCTTCAGCTCCTGCGCCAGGCTTCCTGCATGCTCCTGGATACCACCCCTCCCCCACTTGCTCCATTCATCCTGTTGGCCCTGGATCATTGGGCTACCTGCGGCCCTGTTTAGTTGCTGAGGAATCCCATCTGGACGGGAACAGTTCCTGCTTCTACACTGAAGAGATATACCCTGAGAGTCAATCACAGCAAAGACTGGACCAAGAGACCAGGCCTCTCCTGGCTCCATTTGAAGGAAGAGATGGGAAGGCGCCAATACAAGAATTCCTCCAACAATCTGAAAGGAAACATGACACCAGCAGAAACCAGGGATCCCGAAATAAGAAGAATTGTACACCCTACTCCTGAAGAAATAGAAGAAATCGACTCAAAAGTGAACTATATGAAAATAATAGAGGACCTTAAACAGAGGGGAAAAACTGCCATAAACAATTAGAGATTACAAACAAAAAGGTAGAGGAAATGAATAAATCGCTCAAAGACACGCGAGAAAACCAAGAGAAACAAGAAAAAGCAATCAAGCAGGTTAGGGAAGCGGTTCAAGACATGAAGAATGAAATGGAAGCAATGACGAAAGCACAAACCGAGGGAAGAATGGAGATGGAAAATCTGGGTAAACGAACAGGAATGACAGAAACAAGTATTAACAACAGATTACAAGAGATAGAAGAGAGAATATCAGACACTGAAGATACCATAGAAAAAATAAACACACTGATCAAAGAAAACAGCAAAACCAACAAATTCTCCTCACAAAACATTCAGGAAATTTGGGACACAATAAAAAGACCAAACCTAAGAATAATTGGAGTAGAAGAAGGAGAAGTGCAGCTCAATGGTACAGAAAATATACTTAATAAAATTATAGAAGAAAACTTTCCCAACCTGAAGAAAGAGGTACCTATGAAGGTTCAAGAAGCATACAGAACTCCAAATAGGCTGGATCAAAAAAAAACATCCCCTCGCCATATAATAATCAAAACACAAAATATACAGAATAAAGAAAGAATATTAAGAGCCGCAAAGGAAAAAGGCCAAGTTACTTATAAAGGTAAACCTATCAGACTTACACCTGACTTCTCTATGGAAACCATGAAAGCCAGAAGGTCCTGGATAGATGTACTGCAAAAACTAAGAGATCATGGATGCAAGCCCAGACTACTATATCCAGCCAAGCTTTCGTTCACTATAAATGGAGAAAACAAAATTTTCCAGGATAAAAACAAATTCAAACAATACGTAGCCACAAATCCAGCCTTACAGAAAATTATAGAAGGAAAATCACTAACCAAGGAGTCCCACAATGCCCACAATAACTCAGTCATCTAGAGACCTTTCACCAGCGCAACTCAAAGAAGGGAAACACACAAACCCTACTACTAAAAAAGTGACCGGAGTTAACAACCACTGGTCATTAATATCACTTAATGTCAATGGGCTCAACTCACCTATAAAAAGGCACAGGCTAAGGGATTGGATACGAAAACAGGATCCAATGTTCTGCTGTCTACAAGAAACACACCTCAACCACAAAGACAGGCACCTACTCAGAGTAAAGGGCTGGGAAAAGGCTTATCAAGCAAATGGTCCTAAGAAACAAGCAGGTGTGGCCATACTAATCTCTAACAAAGTTGACTTCAAACTTAAATCAATCAGAAGAGATGGAGAGGGACATTATATACTCATAACAGGAACAATTCATCAGGATGAAGTCTCAATCCTGAATATCTATGCCCCGAATATAAAAGCGCCCACGTATGTAAAAGAAACATTACTAAAACTCAAGGCAGCCATCAAACCGCACACACTAATAGTAGGAGACTTCAACACTCCTCTCTCACCAATGGACAGGTCAATCAAACAGAAACCTAACAGAGAAATCAGAGAATTAATGGAAGTAATGAAGCAAATGGACTTAACAGACATCTATAGATTATTCCACCCGAAGAGGAAAGAATATACCTTCTTCTCTGCAGCTCATGGAACCTTCTCGAAAATTGACCACATACTCGGTAACAAAGCTAACTTACACAGTTACAAAAAAATAATAGTAACCACCTGTGTCTTATCAGATCACCATGGATTAAAGTTAGAATTCAACAACAATGCTACCCCCAGAAAGCCTACAAACTCATGGAAACTGAACACTCAACTTCTGAACCATACCTGGATTAAGGAAGAAATAAAGAAAGAAATTAAAGTCTTCCTGGAATTCAATGAAAATAAAGAAACAACATACTCGAACTTATGGGACACTATGAAAGCAGTGCTAAGAGGAAAGTTCATCGCACTAAGTGCCCACTTAAAGAAAACAGAGAAAGCACATATTGAAGACTTAATAGCCCACCTGAAAGCTCTAGAAAAAAAAAGAAGCAGACTCACCTAGGAGGAGTAGAAGATTGGAAATAATCAAACTGAGGGCTGAAATCAACAAAATAGAAACACAGAAAACAATCCAAAGAATCAATGAAACAAAAAGCTGGTTCCTGGAGAAAATCAACAAGATTGATAAACCCCTATCCAAACTAATCAAACGGCAGAGAGAGAATACGCAAATTAATAAGATCAGAAATGAAAAGGGGGACATAACCACAGACACAGAGGAAATTCAGAGAATCATCAGATCATACTACAAAGCCTGTATAACACAAAACTGGAAAATGTAAAAGAAATGGACACTTTTTTAGATAAATACCATATACCAAAGTTACACCAGGACCAGGTGAACAATCTAAACAGACCTGTTGGTCGCGAAGAATTAGAAGCTGTTATCAAAAACCTCCCTACCAAAAAAAGCCCAGGACCAGATGGTTTCAATGCGGAATTCTACCAGAACTTCCAAGAAGAGCTAATACCCATACTCCTTAATGTATTCCACAATATAGAAACAGAAGGGTCATTACCTAATTCCTTTTATGAAGCTACAGTTACTCTGATACCAAAACCACACAAAGACTCAACCAGGAAAAAGAATTACAGGCCAATCTCACTCATGAACATCGACGCAAAAATCCTCAACAAAATACTGGCAAACCGAATCCAAGAACACATTAGGAAAATTATCCACTATGATCAAGTAGGCTTCATTCCTGAGATGCAGGGCTGGTTCAACATACGAAAATCTATCAATGTAATCCAGCATATAAATAAACTGAAGGAAAATAACCATATGATCATCTCATTAGATGCTGAAAAAGCATTCGACAAAATTCAACATCCATTTATGTTAAAAGTCTTGGAGAGATTAGGGATACAAGGGTCATACCTAAATATAATAAAAGCTATATATAGCAAGCCGACAGCTAACATCAAATTAAACGGTGAGAAACTCAAAGCCATCCAGCTTAACTCAGGAACACGACAAGGATGTCCACTCTCTCCATACCTCTTCAATATAGTACTTGAAGTTCTAGCAATAGCGATAAGACAACATAATGGGATCAAGGGGATTCGAATTGGAAAGGAAGAAGTTAAACTTTCGTTATTCGCAGATGATATGATAGTGTACTTAAGCGACCCCCAAAACTCCACCAAAGAACTCTTACAGCTTATAAACAGCTTTAGTAATGTGGCAGGATACAAGATCAACTCCAAAAAATCAGTCGCCCTCTTATACACAAAGGATAGGGAAGCAGAGAGGGAAATCAGAGAAGCCTCACCATTCACGATAGCCACAAACAGCATTAAATATCTTGGGGTAAATCTAACCAAGGAAGTGAAAGATCTATTTGACAAGAACTTTAAGGCATTGAAGAAAGAAATTGAAGAGGATACCAAAAAATGGATGGATCTACCTTGCTCTTGGATTGGGAGGATCAACATAGTAAAAATGGCAATTCTACCTAAGGCAATTTATAGATTCAATGCAATCCCCATCAAGATCCCATCAAAATTCTTCACAGATCTGGAGAGGACAATAATCAACTTTATATGGAAAAACAAAAAACCCAGGATAGCCAAAACAATCCTATACAATAAAGGATCTTCTGGAGGCATTACCATCCCTGACTTCAAACTCTATTACAGAGCTACAGTAATGAAAACAGTGTGGTACTGGCATAAAAACAGAGAAGTCGACCAATGGAATCGTATAGAAGACCCGGATTTTAACCCACAAACCTATGAACACCTCATTTTTGATAAAGGAGCTAAAAGTATACAATGGAAGAAAGAAAGTATCTTCAACAAATGGTGCTGGCACAACTGGATGTCAACCTGTAGAAGAATGAAAATAGACCCACATCTTTCACCGTGCACAAAACTCAAGTCCAAATGGATTAAAGACCTCAATATCAGCCCGAACACACTGAAAAGGATAGAAGAGAAAGTGGGAAATACCCTACAACAGATGGGCACAGGAGATCGCTTCCTATGTATAACCCCAGCAGCACAGACATTAAGGGCAACATTGAATAAATATGACCTACTAAAACTGAGAAGCTTCTGCAAAGCAAAGGACACTGTCACTAAGACACAAAGGCAACCTACTGACTGGGAGAAGATCTTCACCAACCCCGCAACAGACAAAGGTCTGATCTCCAAAATATATAGAGAACTCAAGAAACTAGACTTTAAAATGCTAATTAACCCAATTAAAAAATGGGGCACTGATCTGAACAGAGAATTCTCAACAGAAGAAGTTTAAATGGCCAAAAGACACTTAAGGTCATGCTCAACTTCCTTAGCAATCAGGGAAATGCAAATCAAAACAACTTTGAGATACAATCTTACACCTGTCAGAATGGCTAAAGTCAAAAACACCAATGATAACCTTTGCTGGAGAGGTTGTGGAGGAAGGGGTACCCTCATCCATTGCTGGTGGGAATGCAATCTTGTGCAACCACTATGGAAGTCAGTGTTTTGGTTTCTCAGGAAATTCGGGATCAACCTACCCCTGGACCCAGCAATACCACTCTTGGGAATATACCCAAGAAATGCCCTATCATATGACAAAAGCATTTGTTCAACTATGTTTATAGCAGTATTATTTGTAATAGCCAGAACCTGGAAACAACCTAGATGCCCTTCAATGGAAGAATGGATGAAGAAAGTATGGAATATCTACACATTAGAGTACTACTCAGCGGTAAAAAACAATGACTTCTCGAATTTTGCATGCAAATGGATGGAAATAGAAAACACTATCCTGAGTGAGGTATCCCAGACCCAAAAAGATGAACATGGGATGTACTCACTCATAATTGGTTTCTAGCCATAAATAAGGGTCACGGAGTCTACAATAGGTGAATCTAAAGAAGCTAAGTAAGAAGGGGAACCCAAGGAAAAGCATATAGTTATCCTCTGGGCTAAGGGAAGTAGACAAAATTTGCCGGGGAGAAAATTGGGATCTTGGGGTGGGGTGGGTTGGGGGTAAGGCGAGATGGGGAGAGAAAAGTTAGAAGGGAAGGAGGTCGGGCCTTGGGAAAGCAGGGGGATTGGGATAAAGGAAGGTTGGACAGGGGAGCACGGAACCACAATTCTTAGTTAAGGGAACCACTTTAGGGTTGGCAAGAGACCTGACCCTAGAGGGGCTCCCAGGTGCCCAAGCTGAGGTCCCCAGTTAGTTCCTTGGGCAGTTGAGAATAGGGAACCTGAAATGACCCTATCCTTGAGCAATACTGACGAATATCTTGCATATCATCATAGAACCTTCATCTGCTGATGGATGGAGATAGAGACAGAGACCCACACTTGAGCACTGGACTGAGTTCCCAAAGTCCCAATGAGGAGCAGAAGGAGGGAGAACATGAGCAAAGAAGTCGGGACCACGAGGGATGCACCCACCCACTGAGACAGTGGAGCTGATCTATTGAGAGCTCACCAAGACCAGCTGGACTGTGACTGAAAAAGCATGGGATAAAACTGGACTCTCTGAACATGGCGAACTATGAGGGCTGATGAGACGCAAAGGACAATGGCACGGGGGTTTGATCCTACATAATGTGATGGCTTTGTGGGAGCCCAGCCAGTTTGGATGTTCACCTTCCTAGATATGGACGGAGGTGGGAGGTCCTAGGTCTTACCACAGGGCAGAAAACCCTGACTGCTCTTTGGACTGGAGAGGGAGGGGGAAAGGAGTGGGGGGAGGGGGAGAAGGGTGGGAGGAGGGGGCGTAGGGGGGGAGGAGGGGGAGGGAAATGGGAGGCTGGGAGGAGGTGGAAACTTTTTTTTTCTCCTTTTCTCAATAAAAAAAAAAACAAAACAAACAAACAAAGAAAAAAAAAGGCAAAATAGCCAGTCACTGGCTCTTATCTCTGTAATGCAGGAGTCCCCTCTGTGTGCTGTGATTAGCATTAATGAATAAAGAAACTGCTTTGGACCTATAAAAGGGCAGTACTTAGGTAGGTGGGGAAAATTAAATGGAATGCTGGGAGGAAGAAGGCAGAGTCAGAGAGATGCCATGGACCCGCTGCCAGAGATAGACGTGCTGAAACTTTGCTGGTAGACCATGACCTCATTGTGATAAACAGATTAATATAAATGGGTTATATTAAGTTGTAAGAATTATCCAATAAGGAGCTAGAGCTAATGGGCCAAGCAGTGATTTAATTAATACAGTTTCTGTGTGATTATTTTGGGTCTAAGCTAGCAGGGTGGCTAGGAATAACAAGAGCCTCCTCCTTCCTACATGTCTACCTCTGTCTGAAATGGTAATTCTGCCTTTTGAAACCTCAGAATGAGACTGTGTCTGGGAGTTGTCTCCTTCTATCTTTTATTTTTCTCTAAGGCTGGGGTTAAAGGCGTGCACCACTACTACCTGGTTTTTATGGCAAACTAGTGTGGCTAATGGAATTAAAGGTGTCTGTAAGCATTGCCTTGCCCATAAGGCTGACCAGTGGGGCTATATTACTCTCTGATTTTCAGACAAGATTTGTTTATTAAAATAAATACTTCAGACTTCTAGTCTGAAGATTTCAAAGAGGTAAAAACTCTCTGGTGGTTTGACTGCTTGTGCTTTTCTGGCCATCAGGTTGAACCCCAATATCTGTCTCTAGGTTTTTATTATTTGTGCTACATGGAAATAATGTTTTGTAGGAGAAAATCAGAAAAGACATATATTGGCTGGGCTATTTATCATTTTTTAAATAATAAGTAAAGATAATGAGGCAAATAGCCATGTTTAGCTTTCAAGGTCGTGACAGAAATACACATTCAGACTCCAATATCAATAACTATTTATGAAGAATAATATATTTAGGGAAAAGAATAATCATAATGGGATAGAACCCACTATCATCCTAGCCATATTTAGGGCCATTCTCAATGAAGAAAAGATACAGAAACCCAGGCAGAGCACATGCTCAAAAGAAGCTCCTCTACAGGAAATAAATAGGAAAGAGGTATGTTTACCTTCTCTTTGAGGTAAACATACAAGTGGATCTTTTAGGAATTCCAGTATTGTGCCTGAATCCCTTCGAGGAGTACAGGGTGGGAATGACTGGGAAAGCTGCCATCTGATTTCTCTTCCCATTCAGACCAGAGACATGGGAGAATCTTACAAGCCAGTTTTTGAGGCTAAATGCCCTCTGGTTTGAGGGTGGGTATCTGTGTTTATATCTATGGGCCCACAGAAGTAGCATCATTGTTGAAGTTACCAGAGACTGTGCAATCTGTCTGTGTACTGAATCAATTTATAGTCTAAGAAGAAAGCTGCCTTCCCAAACTATTCCATGAGGACATCTGGATTCTAGAGTCAGCATTTCTTAAGCTTCCTCCTCTGTCTGGCTTCTAGTGGGAGAGGCAATTGGACTCACATGTAAACCTGAAAACTCAATTCATTTCTAATAGTTCAAGTTCCATCATCTAAGGAAGCAAAAACCACCGCTATCAGTAAATAAAGGTCACCCATCTGGCAGCAGCGTATCTCTCTGGCTCTGTTTTGTTTTTCTACTGTGTTATAAAAATATTACAGTCTGGTATGACATTAAAAAAGTGTGACATCTGGGCTTATACAAAATATAAGAGTTGTCAGGGGGACTAATTTTCCTTCTGAAAAATTGCCATGGCAGGGAAGAGATAGAGGACAACCAATGGCTGAGAACACAGCTCAGTACTCTGTTGTAATTCAGCCAGACTTACTTTCGAGCTTAGCAGCATCCTTCAGAAACCCTGCATGGGAAGGGGAAGTGGACCTATTTACCCCAGAGGATCACATTGATGGATTGCTATGGACCTCTGAGAATAAAAAACTATTTTAGCACAAGAGAAAAATTTTCTCTACTTACACTACTAGGTGGTCATGCATTCAAGAATTAAATGAGACTACTTTAAAAAAAATTCTCTTGGCATGGTAGTCATAAAGCTGGGCAGCTTTTCACTGTGTAGAGATGTTAGACCATGCTCTTTGGAGGGTTGAAAAATGTATAATTAAAATTTGGCATTGCTTTTAGGTGGTAATGGTTTTTATTAAATTCTTTTTAGATTAACCCTTTTTATGAGTTCAAGACAAATGCCCTATTTATTTTCCCCTATGTTCTCTGGGTACATTTTAATGTACTGTAATTTCAAAGATATTGAGAACGTGCAAAAAGAATACATGCATTGGACAGGGCCATGTGCGCTCTTGGTTGGAAGCTGATTTTTTTCCCTTTAAGAAATGAGAGAAAATAAAATTTAAAAAAGATATCTCTGCTCATCTCTAGTAATTCAATTTGTGGGAAGACTCTGGCACTATAGATGGCTGGTGGTACTTGTATAAGTGGGAAATTATAGTGTCAGTTTTATTTTAAATAGAGCTTTAAATAAATCCCTAAGCTTTAAGAGGTTTAGATAGTTAAAACTATAATGGTTATTCAAGAAAACAGGAGTGAATATTGTTTAAATAATAACCAACATTATTGAAACAATGAAAGTCCAGAGAGCTTGTAAAAGGCTCCATGGGAGTAAACAGATTTAGGAATGGGAATGGTACACAGAGTTTCTGACTTTTCTCAGGTAAGAAACAGGCAAAGATGCAACATCAGGAGATTCTATGTACTGCTCTCAGATCTACTTTGCCTACCCATCCTTCTTCAATCTGAAACAGCCTCTGGTTCAGGTGTGTCCTGTTGTGGCTTTGGCTGCTCTCAAAGCAGAGAGAGCAGGAGCTGCTGTTTCTGTTTTCACAGGAAGAACATAAAGAGAAGGCTTCAGGGAAATAACAGGTCAATGAGGCATTGGGGAACCATTCCTGGAGGTCAGATCTTTAGGGTGAAAGCTATTAGCTCTTCCCAGCTAATTACAAACACTCAGACCATGGGGTCTTGTCATTTTCCTCAGACTCAATAATTTCCATTCCTGTAGTCAAGGGACCTTGTGCATTTTCAATTTATGGATATGGTCACAGAAGTCCTGAAGAGATGCAGGCACTGGGTAGAGTTGACTTTCTGGGATGGGATTCATCAACTGATAATAGCTTCACACAGGACTGGCTCACTTCACCCAAGACTTTTGTTAGTTGAGAGAAATAGCACGTGCTGTGAACAGATCAACTGATACACATATTTGGCAGGGACATCTTTTTGTCCTCTATCAGACATGGCTGCTATCCACGTTGCCTATCTTCCCTAGCCTTTGGCAACTGCCACTGCCGCTGCTCTGTCACTAGAAACATTCTGGGGCGTCTGCATCAGACCTCAATCCTTTGGGACAAAGGGCTAGATTAAGTCAATAGATTCTTCCTTGACCCCTTCCTTCACTGGGTACCCCTTGCAAATCTACCATGTGTTGTTTCAGCCTGTTTTCTTATGTGTGAAATGAATGTGCTACTCTCTAAAGAAAATACAGCTTAATAAGATCTTGATTCCCTTCTAAATAAAGATGCATTTCCTACCCTTTCATTTTCAACTATGCTTCTACCAGGGTGTTGGCCCTCTTTTTTCTGAATGCAGAGCAGACTCCGCAGGTCTTCCCATTCATTCCACTGCAGAATTCACAGGACCCTATTTGGCTACCCCCATTAACAAGCTCTGACTTACTTATGTTGGTGAAGTCTGGTTCTGAGAAAATGCAGCTCCTCTCTCTAGGGTGCCTGTTGACTGCAAGAACCAGCATAGTGGCATGCTGAATATCCTCAGATATGGATTCTGAAGATACTTTTCTGATGCCACACTGCTTTCTAATGGCATAGATGAGAGTGAAGCAACCTGAGTGTCTTCCCTTATCATGAATTGAGAAACAATGGAGGAAAGAGAAAAATCTCAATATGTATTAAACATATTGACAGAAATTTATAAACAGGAATGTAGATCTACACTACAAACTGAAAATACTGTCCTGCTCACTCCTTAGGATACTGTAAGATAGACAAATTTTTGTCTAAGTGGGAAGACAGAGGCTCAGAGATATCCACTGATTTATTAAAATTACATCATAGTAAAGTTTAGGGTCTAGTCTTAGATAAAAGTGATATGAAAATTCCTATTCTTTCCTAGACACCTTGAGCTCAGTGCCATAATCAATATCTTACTGTAACTTCACTCCACATGAGTCTGGTTTTATCAGCTCTCTCTAGGCTGTGCTGTGGTCAATGAACAATCTCAAATCATAATGGCTTACAACAACCACAACTGATCCTCACACTCAAAACTGTATCTACATCCAAGTTATACATTTTCTCCCTGTGGTGTTTTGTTGAAGAAACTTGTCCTACATGGGATGCTGATGCTAAAGGAGTAAGCAGAGGCTACAGTGAACTACTTTGAGCTTCTACCTTAGTGCATGGCTCATTACTCCTGATCACACCCATTGGTCTAATCACTGGTCACTTGTAGCAATGAATCATTCTGGTGTACTGAACAGAAGAAAGAGGTAGTGAATATTTGGAACAAATAATGTAACTCGTTACATCTAACTTCACCATTATGCATAGCACAGATTTAGGGATACCACATCTTTCTCCATGTTCTTCTACTTCTCTAGCTATATCTCTGCCTCTTTTTATAGATCTTCCTTTTTTTCTCTCAAAATATTAGTGTATTCTAGCATATATTCTTGGCTCTACTCTCTCTCTCCACCCTGAAACTCAGGTGACCTCATCCAGCAAGGATTTAATTGCCATCAACATGCTGATAAGTCTAATTTATCTTTTAAGTCCTGACCTCTCTTTGGGCTCCAGATATCTTCTGTTATCTCAACTTGGAATCCTAATACATGGCTCAAACTGAATATTTCCAAACTGAGATATCTGATTCCTATTTACCTCTCTCCTGGCTGGCAATGTTCCCTGTTGCAGAACATGGTACCATTCTCCACCCAGTTACTCAATTAGTATTTTAGGTTGCCTCCCTTTCCTTCCTACACCATGTCCATCAGAAACACATATTATTTACATCATTCAGATAAGTTCCCAAACACCCACATCTCTATGTTGCACATGACAGTACACTGACTTGAGTACCATCACCTCTCACCTTGAACAAAGCAATAATAAGGTAGCTGTTTTTTTGTATTCTGTTTTTTCCCCTGTAATTAATTCTTCATGTATTAGTCCAAAATATTTTACAAAAATACAGTTAAACCCCTACATTTTATAAAATTCTAATCATTTAATATTGCATTTAGGAAAAAAAAATTACAATATCCAGGCCCTGTATAACCTGACACTTGTCCATTGTGCAGGATTGGATGGTGTTCACCATATTAATTTTCACCTAGAACCTCAGAGGGAATTTTTCTTCAGAAATAGGATCTTCAAAGAGGTATGTCACCATGAGGTTGGACCTTATTAGCATTGATATTGCCATAAAAGAAGATACAGACACATAAAACTGAAACATGAAGAAAGATTTATGCAAATAAATATAGACGGTACAGTGATGCAGCAGCTATAAGATTGCAACACTAGTGGTTCTAGAACCATAAAAAAGAGGCATATACTGAACATGGTAGCTTGAATGTAATCGCCCATAAAATCTCATAGTGTTTGGCACTATTAGGAGGCACTTTGTTGGAGTGGGTATGGCCTTGATGGAGGAAGTGTATCACTGTGGGAGTGAGCTTTGTGATTTCCTATGCTCAGGACACCACCCAGTGTATTAGCTCACTTCCTGTTGCCTTTTGATAAAGTCAGCACCATGTCTGCCTTGCTCCCTGTCATGATGGTAATGGACTAAACCTCTGCCACCTCAATTAAATGTTTTCATTTCTAAGAGTTGTTGTGGTAATGGTGTCTTTTCACAGGAATAAAAACCATAAATAAGACATTGAGTCTCCCTCAGAACTTCCAGTAAGAGCCATGAGAAAATACATCCCTATTATTATTTTTTTTTACCTTTCTTCTGTAAATATGGGATTAGAACTCAAGGCCTTCTGCATGTCATGAAAGCATTTACTTTTGAGTTATATCTCTAACACTTAAACATCTGTTTTAAGCTATCAAATCTATATAAGATTGCTACATCAGCCCTGACAATCCAACAAAAGATTTCTTGGCTCATCCCTCCCCTTATGAAATGTTGTCAAATGTCTTTCTTTTTCCTCCATAACCCAGTCTTCTTCAGAGTCTTTAAACTTGATCTTTTCTTTGTGTCCCATGGCTTTCCTAAGATTGAATCCTTCCCAGAGGATATGCTTCTGTTCCTCCTTTAATATTTTTATTTGAGTATATTTGGAAGGTGTTGACATCATCTATTCTTGTCATCTATTTCCATAAGTAAGAAACTTCAAGCAGGAGAGGCATTTGTGTTTGACGCCTCAGCACCGATGTCAGTACAAGTTTCTGTATGAAGGACAGCACACTGGACTAGATTGGCTACTTCTACCCCAATTCATGTCTACCTGGAACATCAGAAAGAAATCCTATTAGTGATAGTCTTAAAGGATGGTTAACTCCAACTCATAGTGAGGCTTCTAGAGCACTAAGGGTTTACTCACTGTTTGAAATTCACTATACATTTTTCTTCTCTTAAAAAAACTAAAACAAAACCAAAACTGGCAGCAAGCAATCTTTCTTTGCATTGTTATAGAGAAGAAGGGACTGTGTCCTTCACAGAGAGGAATTTCCAGGTGATTTATATGCCACTTCCAGAGGTCATACATTAGAAGACATTCTGGTATAAAAGATGCAGTTTTTGAATGACTCCTAAACTGTGAAGTGACTGATAATTCTCTAATTTAGATTAGAAGTGTAGATATGAGAATGGTGTGACAGGCTTCCAGGCCAGTTTCTCAACACAGATCTCTAATAACATGGAGGTCTGATGATAATGAGTAACTACGTGGTTCAGACTGTGGGCTTGACCACACAAGAATGCCTGTCGTACCTAATTCAGAAAAAGGAAATGTAGCAATATGAATATTATTTGTAGTTTGTAAACACAAAGCTCTGAGTTATAATTAGCTTATACTCTAAACAGCTTAGAGTAATCATTTCATATGGCTGTGAGATTACTTTCTAAAAGTTCTTAAAACATTAATAAAACAAAGAGCCCCTTCATGCACCTTACATGTATCAAAGCAGAGTAACCCCTAATAGTTACAGGTTAGTATCCTAGGTCTCAAAAAATTCAAAAATGGAAGTTTATAATCAGTTGCATGTTTTTGAAAAGACACATCTGACATCTCTGAGAGCAAGATCTAGAATGGGCAAATGAAATGAGGCCCAGGAGAAGGTATAAATTTATCATGTAGATCTTCATGTGATTAACATGTATTCTTTCTCACTGCCAAGAACCACAGCATTTGTCGATGCTAATCATTGATTAGCATGCCAAACCTCTGTGATATCTAAGTTCATGAGTTCTAATGAGCAAAGAATGAGTCAGCCTGAGTGAAGTTCTTCTCATTGCTGTCTGTCTTAGTTACCTTTAAATTTCTGTGACAAGACACCATGACCAAGGCAACTTATAAATGAAAGCATTTAGTTGAGGGTTGGGTAGGTTTTATATTTCTAGAGAGTTAGAGCCCAAGACCATCATGCAAGCATGGTTCTGGAGCAGTAGCTGAGAATTTACTTTTGAGAGAACAACAATGAGGTAGAGAGAGTAGGGTAAAGGAAATTCCGAGTTTAGAAGTGGGCTTTTTAAATTTCAAAGACCACATCCTGTGACAACCCTCCCCACAAAAGACCACATTTCCCTAATCTTTCCAAAATGGTTTCATCAACTGGGGACAAAGCATTTCAATGAGCCTATGGGGGGGGGGGGATTCTCATTCAAACCAAAATAGTGTCCTTGATTGCAGGTTGCCAATGGCTCATGATTCATATAAAAAAACAATATGAACATGATGAGAATTAAAAAGGGAAAAAACACAGATTGAATATGAAGGGCTGTGTGAACAACTAGGTACAATAACAAATTCTTTGTGACAGAAAAATTTTCATCAGATTTTAAAAGTGGAACATGTAAAAATGCATAATTCTCTTTCATTATAAATCTGCCTCCACTAGGGACCCCCATGAAGGAAGTCATGTAACACATGGTCTCTGAGGGCTGTTACAGACTCATTCCAGAAAGGATACTCTTTCCCCATCTTGGAATAGAAGCAGCCAGCCCTTCAGGCAATAAGCCCTGTGAGGGCATTCTGCCTACGACTTACTTCTCCCCAATTTCCCTACCAAATCTCTTGATTATTTACTTCAAATTCTATCTAAAAAAGTGAGCTAAAGCAAACTAAAATTATACAGCTGAATTTAAAATAGGCAATGCTCTATTTTTTTTTGAAAGAAATTATGTCTTTTAGAGCTATTAATCAAGCCATAGACCTGATACATACAGGATGTCTTTAACTTCATTTGTGCTCCTGCAGTTGCTTTAGATGCTTTATTTATTTATTTTTATTTATTTATATAATTTTCGGTGTCCAGTTCATTCTTATTCTTGATTGCTTTTTTGAAATATTTCATCACTGGTACATGAAAATGCTCCTGATTCTGTGTGCTGACATTGCATACTGAAACCTTTGCTGATTTTCTTTACCAGTGTTCACTGTTTGGGGTATACTCTTAAAACCAAAAAGGTTAAAAACCTAAGATTATGTTTTCAGCACACATGCACATATAATTTGTATATGCACTCATATACATGTGTATATTGTATATCCCTCCCTATGCTACTATGATTTCTGCCTCTTAATTTAATATTAACATATTACTTTACTAGTAAAACTGGTAGATTATAGAGACAATAATGATGATATTAGTAAAATATGACTATGAAGATATTTCAATTATTCTGTGCACTCACTAATAAGTTGATCACTATATTCACATGAGTAGGTATATCTGGGAGTAATGACATTGTTAGTATGAGCAGAGAGCACTAAATCCTTGAAGTTTCAGAGCATCACAACATCTGAAGTACTGCACTCAAACCATAGTTACAACCGAAACACGAAAGGTCATGGATGACATAACTCTTTTTAACTTGCTCATTTATTTCATTAAACTGATTCAGTGGTCATCATATAATTTAAGATACAATAAATCATAATTTGAAGTATGCTGTGCCTTTGGCCAAATTCACTTTTGTTTACTCAAAATTGTGACTTAAACCTTGAGTTTTATTGCACCTGTTTTAGATCAAAAAGGGTCACACATTTTGCTTTTGTTTAAGTCTAGACTAGGCATGTATTTTTATTTTGCACCATGGTAATCATCTAGAGTTCTGCATATTCAAACATGAAAACTTAACCCCAACCAAAAAAGACTAAAAGGAAACTTACTAAGTGAGATATTTTGGTTGGGTTGAAACTAGATCTCTCTTTTCACTTAAATGTTTATATGTTTCTGAGGTTCATCTGTTGTAAATTAAATGATACATTTGTAAAAGTGAAGAAAAACAAAAAAAATAATTTCCTCTCAAGAAATTAAAGTGTTGCCAACTGAACTTTCTGACCTATTCATAAACTACCTTAACCCCATTCATTCTCCTGCCTGTGTTATGGAATCCCCAGACACTGGCTTGCTCACAAGACACTCTGAAGTTGGGGAGTTCCTGAACTTCTTTGAGATACTTCCTCATGCTTTGTGCACATGATTCATATTGATGGATTTCAAATTGACATTTCATCCTGTGTCCCACCAAGCGTTAGGTTTGTCTGTGACTCATTGATGTCCGTTGGAAGTTACCTCAGAGCTAAATTATTTCATATTGGCCGCATGTGCATGTGGCTTCGGCTCTCATAATTATTCTCAATTTGCTCCAGCAATTCACAAGGTCCAGATGGAAGTGAACATATTGAACACTTAAAAGGAAATGTTTGTGTTGTTTGTGCAGGAAGCAGGACTCACTTCATAGCACACAGAAAAAAATTGTTTTCCTTTCTATTAGAAGTTCCAAATGAAATAAAATCTTGGCCCCTCTGCTCCCCTGCAGTAGTTAAGCTGATGCAGCAGATACTTAGGTTTTAATTATTTATGGATGAGCTATGAGAAAAGCCTGCCAAAGGTAGCAAAGGAAAACTAATGGCTGGCATTGCACACCTGACCTTGAATCCAGCTGATTGAAATTAATTACCCAAAGTTTTAAAATCACAGCTTCTTCTATTGGTGGTAATGTCCTTTTCAGGTGGTAATGAATAACCCCACTGTAACACTGTGAACACTGCTTATCACAAATATTTATTTCACAGTATTTGTGCAATTGACTTGACAGAAAAATAATCTTCATTTGTTTTATTTTTCTCTCTAGTTTTTGTATACTGTGTCATGCTGACTTTTAGCCTATGACACTCTGTTAAAGTCAGTGTTATTATATGAAATGATTTTTTTTATAAATACAGCTATATTTGGAGCTGAACTCTAAAATATTTTGCTACCCAGAGGTACAAATAGATCTACTCAAGTCTTTTCTTGCATGGAGAGTAGTGAGTTCTGAATGAGATCAGGGAAATTTATTTTTATTTTTGCTAATCTAATTAGTCTTTAGAGGAGAAGGTATCTGGTGAGAATGGGCATGGTAGTAACTCATAAATACATATTTAAACTATGGAGGTTCAAACTGTTTGTTTTTATGCATTTATACCTTAACCAAGATGTTGCCATCAGTATTCCAGGTTCCTGTAGTCTTTGGTCAGTACATGCTTGGGAGCATATCATTGGCAGCTAGGCCAGGGCAAACATCCACAAGAGAAACTTCACTTGCAAAGAAATGAAAATCACCACACTGGAATGCCAGAAGAATCCATGTATAATAAACAATAATTAAACAGGGATTATTAGGGTGGCACATTTACAATGTGAGAGTTGAAGTTCTGTCAACACCTTATAAAGCCCAGAAAGTAATTCAGAGGAAACATTTGCTCTGGACTGAAGAACAAGGTTTTATTCTTGGGAAGAGAAGGGGGTTTGCTGATAGTCTCTTTTGGTCTTCCTTATTTAATGCGACTTTTCCAGGGTTTAAGATCTTGTAGTGTTATGGAATCTGAGACTGTTCTTGGTGGAAAGTTTCTCATAGCCAGCTTGGTTCTGTCCATACATTTCTTAAATATATAAGTAATGGAATATTTTGTTTTAGATCAAAATTGCAAGCAAGATGACGGTCTTAGAATACCTTCTTGTGAAGGTCATATTTCTCAATTTTGACTTTATCATCTATTATTTTTTTATTTATTCTTCAACATACTCGCGTTTCCTGCCATGCCAGCTAATCACTGTGGCCACAAATATGAACAAGGATACTTCTGTAGATCTTCAACATTTATTCAAACACTCCCACACTCTTTTTCAAAAACCCTGTTGAAGTTCAGTTGGCTTGAATGAAAAACACCCCGAAATGAAATGAATTCATGAACAAGAGGTAGGAAGACAGCTTTCTGTTCAATGTGCTTACATCTACTTTATATTCAAGAAGCAAAAATATTTTATTACTTATATTTCTGTGTGTGTGTGTGTGTTGAGTAGCATGCATGTGCCATGCTACATGTATGAAGAGCAAATGACAACTTTCAGAAACTGTTTCTCTCCTATCATATGAATCCTGGAGGTTAAAGTTTAGTCATCAGGCTTGAAGTCAAACATCTTTACTCATTATTCAACCTTATACAAGTTCCATTTGTACAAGATTCAATCCTCAATAAAGAACAAAACATAAACTAACAAAGTTCCAGTGAAAGGTGAGGAAGGAGCAAGTATATAACAATATGCTTTACTCCTTGCTTCTTTGAGGAGAAGCTCTCCATTTTTGCATTGTACGTTACCTACATATAAAACTTACCCTATACTGTTAGAGTAACAACTCACTTTAACACAATCAGATTTGAGAGAAAAGAAGATGTTGCTACCAACACCAATTTTCTTAATTTGCACTTGAAACTTATGCAATCTACTCCTCATTAAAATATGGCTTAGTTAAGAAACAGGTGCAAATGAGTCAAAGTTCCAATTAATTTGCGTTTGTCTTGTGCCTCTTATATGCCAGGAATGTTTTAGTAAGTGGGAACTACAAAAACAGGTAAGACAGAAAATCTACCTTCAAAAGGACTTTAGTTAGGAATGCCATCTACTTCTAAATTTATTATTTCAAAACCCACACGTTTCCCTCTTAACTAAAGTAGAATTAAGAGATATCAAATACACAAATAGTTACGTATATAAAAGCAGAAATATCCTTTGTGAAGTTAATCCATGATAAACTTTAGGACTCAGTCTCTGTATGTTTTTTCTGGACTTGAAAATTGGGATATTTCTCACAAAAAAGAAGAGATAAATATATGACCTTAGCAGAGAGATGTATGGTAAACTTTTAACTGCATCTTTCAGGGAGGTTATTTATATTTAATTCAAGGCAGGGAAGTTGACATTGTACTAAAAACAGAAAAGAAGCTCATCTTGCAAATTCAGGGGCAATGGAGATTTGGGCTTCATCTGCAAATTTATAGAGACTCAAGTAATTTCCAGCACTCTGGGAAAAGGATGAACTCTAAGTGCCAGAGTTCCCATAGTGAAAGACTTAGAACAGAATGTTTGGTAAAGGACAGAGAGGATACCTGTAGAAACCAGTGTACGCATTAATATCTCAAGCCCGGGTACAGGAGACTCAAGGGTTTTGGCTGAGTGGGTTTAGGAAATAAATAATTCTCTGATTTTTCTTTCTTTTAATAAGCTGGATAATATATGTAGATCAATAAACATTTGTGAACCACTTTTTTACCTTAAATATATAATAGTGATTAAAGTTTCTCCTGATTTCTAATGTTGAAACTTTTATTTGCCTTTCTTTCCTTTTTATTTTGGATTTTTTCCCTCAATAATTGTGAGTGTATATCTTTGGATTCCCTAGAAAAACAAATTTATAAAAATTTTAGTTGGGATCTAGAAAAGAATTGTGATATCATCTCTTCAAGCTCTCTTAAAATGAAATTAATGTGAATTGCTTGTGATAGCATCTTTAACTCAATAGTGTCATTTGTCCCAGTCAATGAGAGTTATTCACAGTACAGTCCAATGGTCATTGTTCTTACAAGGATATCAGGAAGATCTTTTGTGAAAATCTAAACTCAGTGATTTACTGTCTTAATTTCTTTACCTGTTGCTGTGAAAAAATACTATGACGAAAGCCACTTAAAGGAGAAAGAATCGATTATCAGATGTACAGTCCATCATGGTGGGAAAGTCAGTGTGACAGGAGCTTGAAGCAGCTAGTTACATCATATCTAGGATCTAGTAGAGAGAAATGAATGCAGGCATGTTTGGCTTTCTCTGTTTTATAAGTTCAGCATCCCACCCAGGGAATGGAGCCTCCGTCAGTGGGTGAATCTTCCCACATAAATGTATATGATAGCCCCTCACAGGCATGCCCAGAGGCCCATCTTTCAGGTTATTCTAGATTCTGTCAAATAGATAGTTAACACTAACCTTAACAATCACAAATTGTGTAATCCCTCTATGTTTCCATTGTAGACACACGGGCATATCCTGATTCGATTCCTCGTTTTTCAGCTAAGCAACCACATGCTTTTCTTCCTTATGATGCTAGAGAGCACACTCCTTCAATTTCCTTGAACTAGTAGACTTACTGGGAATTACTGTTGTCAGAAAATTAATTACAGTTAACATTCAGAAGTAAATGTACATTGAATTTACACTATGCCAATTAACAAGCCATTAGAAAACTTAAAGTAGCTAACTAGAATTGTTTTTAAGTATACTGCTTCTAAAAGTAAAGACAAAGAAGATGAGAAGAATGCAATGTACCTATATTTTCTTTTGTTAATAATCTCATGTTACTGGCAATATGCTCTAGCATAATCCGTGGTATATATTTTATGACTCTTCCTTCTTAGAAAAATTTAATTGTGTCATTCTTTGTTCTTTTCTGCCTCCATTTGTTTTCTATATTACAAATTCTCTACATAAGATATTAAGAAAGGACTTCATGTTAAATGCTGGAAATTATAAAATGATATTTGTTTTTCCCATGGCAATATATCATATATCACATATAATACATATGTATAGTTGCTTTTATGCATAGAGAAAAGTGGAAGAGGCATTATAAATAGTCATATTCTTTTGGATGTAAACCCAAAGCAAAAATCTTTCAAATACCAGATACAAAGGGCAAAGCCAAAACTACAAAATGGTTGCTGATTCTTGAAAGGGTGTAAGATACAAATTAAATAAGCAATAAATATTCATTTGGTCTGTATTTAAAATCAGTCTTCTATGTATGTTTTTGAGCCAGATGAGAGAATTACAATTAACCCCATGAAACAAATACTAATATCCAAACAAATATGTTTGAAAATTACTGTACTGGGAGAAAAAAGAAGGCACAAACAGGTTGATCATGAGTGAGAAATGTAGATGAAATTATCTTTTGGAAGTTTCACTCTATGAGCTGTCACAGAACTTAAAATGATCCAGGCAAAAGGTGACAAAACTGTGTAGCAGCCACAGGAATGGGGAGGAAAAGATAAACTTGAGAAATAAGGTTTTATTGAGAGAACCTCATCTCTGATTGTATGTGGGAGGCAAGGGAAATTGAAAATTCAAAGACAATTCTCATTTTTTTCCAGCTTGGATGCCTGGGAAGTAGGAGAGGCCATTGGTAAATGAAGAGAATGTTAGAGATAGAGTGAGCAGGCTGTGAGGAGAAAACAAGGGAACTGATTTTTGGATAGATTCCATGTGAAATATAACAGCTGTTATGGAATAGGCAATCTTGAATATGAGCTTAGAGCTGAGGGGGAAATCTAGCTGGACATAGATTTGGCTTTCCTCTGCATACCTGTGGTTGCTATCACTGTGGAGCCCATCACCTTCCTATGGTGAGAGTGGCAAGAGATAGGAGAATGACAAAGATGACTTTCCAGAGGAAAGTGACTCTTTAGAAGGGCATATGGAGAAACAGATCTAAGTAAAGACTGATGGGGACTAGAGACAGGATATATATACCCCGGAGAGCACTATCAGGGGAATGTAATTCTGTGCTTTGCGTGAATTGATGCAGCAGCCTCATCAATTTCTCTGTTTGAGTGTTGATGTCTTCAAATTCATATCCAGATATGAATGCCATAGTGAATATTTCTTTCAAAGTAGATATTTTTTCCTTTGTGATATATGTTTAATGGCTTCCATGTTTTCCTGTTAATGTTTTACATGTGCTCTTCTACAAATTTCATATATTTTCTGTCATATGTATATTGGAAAACATAGATTAAATAAGAATAATGAACATCTTTCCATGTTTGAGTTTTCATGTTGAGGACTTATTTGTGAACCCTCCCTTTCACAAATATTCTCTACTGAATGATCAAAGGTCATTATGTTACTGATTTCCAAACACTGTCTATCTATATAACCACAATTTTATCTAATTTTCTCTATCACGTGCCTATCACTTTATCATTATAAATAATCTATTTCTTTCTATAATATCTATTGTATGGCTTCTTGTCTGTCTACTATCTATTTCTACCTATCATCTATGTAGCTATCATTTATCTTTCTATCATCTATTTATTATATATATCTATATCTATTTTCTATATTTTTGCCTATAGATTATCTATCATCTACTTATATATCTATCATTCATCTATCTACCCATTTTTGTTCTTTTCTTGAAATCTTAATTTAACAGCAAACTTTTGGCTCATACTCTCTACTTGGTCCCCAGTAGAGATCTTGGACATGAACTTCCTTATTTTACACAACATTAAGGTTTATTCTAAGAAATATCACCAAAGTAAATCATGATGTTGCTTATAATTTTTTTCTTTATCTAACCTCTAATTATAAAACATAATATTCTTTATAGATATTCAATCCAAATAACCATGTACTTAAGAATGTCAATAGGTGTCATTTCTATGTTGCATTAGTTGGGAGTATGTTCATTCTTTTATGTTTATTTTTCCTAAGATTATTTTTAAATATATATTATTGTTAAAATTTGACATGCACAGGCATGGAGGCCAAGATATATTAATAGCTGTGGTTGGCAACTTAGAGACTTAGGAGAACTCAGGTAGAGTTCCAGTTTGAGTCAAAAGCTATCAGAACCAAGCGAACTTACGGTTTTCTTTCCAAGGCATGTCTGTCTAAAGGTAGGAGAAGGTCAATGCCACCATCTTGGAGACAGGTAGATAAAGGGAATTTGCCCCTTTCTCCCTTTCATTCTCTTTGGATATTGCAGAGATTGCAGGTTCCCCGGCCATTCCAATGAATGGCACAAGCTTACTTAGTCTACTGATTTAGATATTCAGCTTATCTACAAATATCCTCATGGACTCATGCCAAATGTTAAGATATTGAAAATAAACCATCAATGCTCCCCCAAACCTCTATGTTTAGTGTCTTGTTATCCAGTTCATATGAAAGAAAATTTAAAGAAATTATTCAAATTATATTACTCTCCATCCCCCAAACCCTCCAATGAATTACCCGTGACCTTAAAACTAAATCTATGCTTCCAGCCTTAATGGTCAAGGCCCCTCAAGATCTGACAGGGTGAGTGTCACATTGTTGATCATGGGTTTCCAGGCCACACAACCATGTCTGTATCCTGCACTGGGTCTGCTTTGCAGTCCTCAAGCAAGATGACTACTTTTCTGTTTTAGGCTCCTAAGGTTTCAGTTTCTTCTGTGCTACCTCTAAAAGTTTTGTACAACTTACAAATAGTTTCTCGTCATTTTGCTGCAATCCTAAGCATCATCGTGTTGGTTGCAGAAAACTCTGTAGACATTATCTGATTTCAGCCTAAAAAGCCACCTACCTTTGGAAGGCTTCTGGGACCATCATTGGCTGGTAGGTCTAGAAAATAGTGGTAAGGTGTGGCTGCCAGAATATTGCAAACCTGTATGTTCAGTTTACATCTGGGTGGCTTGTTAATAAAAACTAGTTAATCTTAGTCTTCTGAAATAGAAAGAGGAAGAACTACGTACTAAACAGTTACCGTGTGGGTGTTAGGAGAGGGGAGGTTAAGAGCACCTGTTACTTTTGCAGAGCACCTACTTTTGTTCAGCTCCAAGCACCAATAGCTCACAACTATAACTCCAGGTCCATAAAATGTGATCTTCTGACCTTATGGGTACCAGACATCCGTGTGTGTAGGCAAAATATGTGTACACATAAAATAAATAAACCTAAAATACAAAACAAAACAAAAATTAAAACAAAAAATTCAGTCACCATGATCCATAATCTAGAAATTGACTGCAAAGTGTAATTCATTTTCTATCGCTCTTTTCCTTTTTCTCTTTTCCTGGAGTACTGCAGTGTATTTTAAGGATCATGTCTGATATCTTGTCTATATTTACCCCATTCTCCAATTTCTTCAGTTTAACTTTATCTCCTGGAATGCCAGATATCCAGATTACCCAAGGAATGCATTTGGGATGACTTTCTGCCTAGAAAATTCTATTGATAGCCTCTGAACTTTGTCAGGAGACTGTAGAATTTAGGAATAAGAGCTAATACATCAAATATCAGAGGAATTTCTTATAGAACATAATTTTCAGGGATCCAGAGAAATAAAGGGTTTATTGCCTCAACCCTTTATTTCAGACCTGCCCAGCTCTCGAGATTCATTGAATACAACCCTAACCCACCTATGAACTCTTTGCTTTAATACTGAGTGTGGCTGTCTGACCACCATATGTGTACTTTAAGCAGAGGTCATCGAACAATCACCCATGGGCCAAATTTGGCAAGCAGCCTTCTTATGTAAATAAAGTTTTATTGGAAACCAGCCACATTCATTTATTTACATATTGTCTAAAACTGCTTTCACACCATAAGGGCAGAGTTGAGTAGCTACAATACAGAACATATGGTCTGTGAACCCTAAAATGTTACTGGTTGGTCCACCACATTTAAGTTCCAAGGTTTCTGGGTTGTAATATACAACCCTTTGTGGTGGCATCTGGTTAGAAACAACCATGTGTTGGGCACTTGCTGGTTACCAAGCTATACGCTACACTCTGAAGGTTATCACAGGGAAGACAGGAGGCTCTTAAACAACAAAGAATATCCATCTACCACTGTGACATAGAGAGACCTAGTTTCTATCATTGATATCCTCTTAGAAGAAACCAGGAAGGAAAGTTAGCAATAAACAAAACAGGATATGTAATTCAAAAGCATTTTTAAGTGCATACTTAAAGTTTGCTTTTTTTTTTTTTCACTGATTCAAGTTTTCTTGGTTTGAAAGTTTCCATGATGATAAGTTGTGGGAAAAAGTAGTTATTATCTCATTAGTTCAGACTCAGGGCCGCAGTAAAGCTCTGGTGCCTAGGATAGATTAGAATGCAATGTCTCAAAGACAATTTTCATATAAAACAATTGGCTTATTAAAATAAAGTTTGTTTTGTTTTTAAATCTTTAATATTTTGTTATGTGATAGTACATGATCATACATGCCTCAGATTTAAAGCATAGCTTTCTTCCTGGTGAACAAGATAGGCATGAATAGAAAATACTTGCAAACTTGGCTCAAGTTAAGAACATGTTTTCTTTTTTGCTTATACAAAAATGTTGTGACCAAAGAGTTTGTTTTCAAATATCCACTTAACTCTTAACAAAAGAAATAATTCATCTCTATATCACCTGTCCACTGTGAATCCTGGATGTACACCCACCATCTTTCTTTCTGCCTCTTCTTTGAACTGAGAAGTTCCCCTTTCCTCACTCCCTATTGGTGAGCAGACAACTAACCATAACTTTTCTGCTGTGTCTATCATACCTTCTCCAACCTATTCAAAATGAGGATACTGGAGGAAAGACTTAGCTATTGGCAACGTACAAAACTTGGATAGTAGATAACTCTCTTTTTTTTTGCTTCTAATTCCATTGTGCTCCAGATCTCTGTATATCTTTTATTTTTCTGTTTTTTCCGTGATAGGGTTTCTCAATAGTTATGTAGGCAGTCCTGGAACTCACTGTGTAGACCAGGTTGGTCTTGAACTCACAAAGATCCACTTGCCTGTGCCTCCCAAGTGCTGGGATTTAAGGCATGCACCACCACTGCACAGCTCTTCCCTGTGGCTTGTTCATCATTAGTATACTCATTTGCTATTTTTTCTTTGCATTTTAAACTAAAAGGTTATGACTGTATTGTTATTAAACATAATTGCAATGATCATGGCCTCCCATTGTGCAGGATATTGTTAGGTCATCTGAGAAAGAAACTGAGTTTTCTATACCAACCTTCAAACTGAGTTTAGGACTTCAGAACCAATGCATTTCTATTTCAGTTCCCATCTTTTGTACAAGACCTATGAAATGCTATTAATATTAATATTCTATCCTATTACTTCACTAAATTTTTTGAATTTTATATCTGCCTTCTGTTACTTGGTTTCTATTTCCTTTTTTTTTTTTTTTTTTAGAAAAAGCTCAATAATTCTCTCTTTGTCATCATGGTGGTTTGGAAATGGCCCCCATAGGCTCATATATTTGAATACTAGGGTTCCGGTTGTTAGAACTGTCTGAGAAAGATTGAGAAGTATGTCTTAATCTTTGGAGGAGGTGCATTACTTGGCTGGTGGAGGGGTTGAAGATTTGAAAGTTCACATGTGCCTCTCTCTCTCTCTCTGTGTGTGTGTGTGTGTGTGCGTGTGTTTAGTTATGTCTCACTTCTCCACTGTCATGTCTGCTTGCCTGCTGTCATGCCCTCCACTATTATGGTTATGGACCTAACCCTCTGAAATTATAAGCTACAAATAAAAACTGTTTTTTTGTGAGTTTCTTTGGTTGAGGTGTCTTAGCACAACAATAGAAAAGTAGCTAAAACAATGACCTCCTTTAATTTTTTTTTAAAGCAGCCAAAGATGGTGACCTTATTTTGTTGTGGAACATTTGTAACTATGTAAATATGTGTTGCATTTATTTAATTATGTAAAGATGTTTTACTATTTTACCTTGCTTGCCTAAGGCACCTGATTGATCTAATGAAAAACTGAATGACCAATAGCGAGGGAGGAGATATAAATGGAACTTCCTGGCAGGGAGAGTAAGCAGGAGAAAGAATTTAGGTTTGGGGGAGAAAGAAAAAGAGATGCCAGGGAGACACCAGGGGTCAGCCAGCCAGATGCAGAGGAAGCAGGAAATAGGACACACAGAATGAAAGAAAGGTAAAAAGACTGGAGGCAAAACATATATGAAAACAGGTGAAATTAAGTAAAAGAGCTAGTGGTACAATCTAAGCTAAGGCCAAGCTTTCACAATTAAAAATAAGTCTTCATGACTTTATTTGGGGGTTCAAAGAATTTTCCAACTACATCATTTTATATGAATTTTTGGTTCTGAACAATAAATTCACTCAATTGTCATCAGAGATGATTTAGTGACAAATCAGTATTGAGCATAGATGGAAATAAAGGAAATGTACAAAGTATTTTTTTTTTTTTTTTAATTTTCGAGACAGGGTTTCTCCGTAGCTTTTGGTTCCGGTCCTGGAACTAGCTCTTGTAGACCAGGTTGGCCTCAAACTCACAGGGATCCGCCTGCCTCTGCCTCCCGAGTGCTGGGATTAAAGGCGTATGCTACCACCACCACCGCCTGGCTTACAAAGTATTTTTTAATTATCTTTTAAATTTTTTTTTAAAAGAAAACAAATTGTCTTTTTTCATTACAAATACCAATCCAAGTTTCCACTCCCTCCCCTCCTGCCATTCCCTCCACAAACCCTCCCACTCCACCCCCATCCAATCCTCAGAGAGGGTAAGTAAGGCACATCGCTTTGGGGATGATCCAAGACCCTCCCTATGCATGTCTCTGCCTCTGTGTCCATCAGGTGCTGGATAAAGATTCTACGGAGATATTTAAGATATTCATAAATCTGATTACAGGGCAAGTCAAGGGAAAGAATTCCTTTACGTAATGTAGAAAGGATGTTTGTTCTATTATATTCGGGGTCACTTCCAACCAAATGTAATCTTGCTTTTCACTCCTCTTAAATTCTCTGCTTTGTTTAGTTATGGATTTCCATCTTCTTTTCCTTTGTGTGTGTGTGTGTGTGTGTGTGTGTGTGTGTGTGTGTTGTGGTGGGGATGTGCAAAGGAAAACCTTGTATACAATTTTCCCAATCCTCAAATATAATATGCCGTTTACAGATAGAGAAGTTTTATTTTGTTTTTTTGGTTTTTTTTTTTTTAACTTTTTTTTTTATTGAGAAAAGAGAAAAAAAAAAAAACAAATTTCCTCCTCCTCCCAGCCTCCCATTTCCCTCCCCCTCCTCCCACCCTTCTCCCCCTCCCCCCACTCCTCTCCCCCTCCCTCTCCAGCCCAAAGAGCAGTCAGATTTCCCTGCCCTGTGGTAAGTCCTAGGTCCCCCCCCCCCTCCGTGCATTTCTAGGAAGGTGAACATCCAAACTGGCTAGGCTCCCACAAAGCCAGCACATTAAGTAGGTTCAAAACCCCGTGCCATTGTCCTTGGGTTCTCATCAGCCCTCATTGTTGGCCATGCTCAGAGAGTCCATTTTAATCCCATGCTTTTTCAGTCACAGTCCACCTGGCCTTGGTGAGCTCCCAATAGATCAGCTCCACTGTCTCAGTGGGTGGGTGCTCCCCTCGTGGTCCCGACTTCTTTGCTCATGTTCTCCCTCCTTCTGCTCCTCATTGGGACCTTGGGAGCTCAGTCCAGTGCTCCAGTGTGGGTCTCTGTCTCTGTCTCCATCCATCACCAGATGAAGGTTCTATGATGATATGCAAGATATTCGTCAGTATTGCTCTAGGATAGGGTCATTTCAGGTTCCCCATCCTCAGCTGCCCAAGGAACTAACTGGGGACTCTGGTTTCTCTTCAGATCGTATAAATCTTTCGCCTTTTTTTTTTTTTTAAATCAGAAACTTTTGAGTTCTCTTAGCTGGTGTTAAAATTGGTGCTGAGTTTCAGTGTGTCCTGTGATAGGTTTGTGTCATCACATTGGTTTCACTCCCCCATTTTTCTGGACTAATTATTCTTTCTGGCTTAATGTATTTCACGAAAATTACAATGCAAGCAGTTGGGTTTGGTTTGATGATTTCATCTGGAGAGATGAAGGGAGAAATTGGGATCCCAAAGCCAATAATGGGTTGATTGTAAAACCATTGAAGTGTTTTTCCAAACAAATAAATGTCTAAATTTTGCAATGTCTAGGGAACCACTGCCATTACTTCCAGCAGAGAATTCCAAATGTCACCAGCGATTAATTCCCTCACTATGGGTTAAAACAATTTGTAATAGATCTCTTGGATGTCTCCTGATTAGGGTTCAGCTACAAAACGTTTCCTAAATGAGAGGAGAGGTGGAAGACAGAGGCAGAATCCTCTTAATTTTTTTTTTCACATTAGGCTAAAATCATGGTTAAGTTGAATTTGTTTTATATTTTCACTCTCTCCTTTATTTCATCTGACTGTTAGCAACTCTAGGTTGACTGGATGGGGCCTACAAGCAGGAAGAAAAATATTTGTCCTGTCTTTCTGTAAATTTAAGCTCATTTCCTCTTGTCTTTTCTCAGGGGTAAACTTGTATTTCCATTTTAAATACAAGCTCCCAACGAGCATTAACAATGCTGTTTTTGCTTAACTGCATTTTATTTTCTTCGCTGTGATACCTCACTCACATAATTGATCTTTGGCTGTAGGAAGAAAATGATGAAACCTGCATTCCAGTCATTGTAAGCTAATATTTTATAGGCCACTGTAATGAAAATTTTGAGCACTGTTATAAATCATACCTGTACATATATAATTTCATGCTTGTGTTGACAGTACCACGAATATATCACATAACACTAGGCATTTGAATTGAACTCTCCTAATTGGGGTTTGGAGATAATTAGCTGAAGTAGAATAATATTTACCTCGATACTCTTTATTAAAGAGGACATTTATAGCCAAGGAATTGATAATACAAACAAAGGCAGGCAGGATAATTCACCACTTTGTGCTTTATTACAGAAGCAGGTTATACTGCTGGAAATGCTTGGTAATGACCCCATACATATTTTAAAACATGAAAAATGTTAGCATCAGTTTGGATTCTAAAGTCACAGCAATTATAAACTTGGGAGCCATTAAAATATAATTTAAATTATATCTATTATCTCTTATAATGATACCTACAAATATAAATTCACTTTCCTTGTTTCAGTGCAAATTAAATTATTTTATTAGATATATTTTCCCATTCCTTCCTTCTTTTCTTTCTTTTAGTTTCTTGCTTTTTTCCTCTTTCTTTTCATATTAGAAATTATGAAGTAAGCATATATTAACACATTAAGTGATTTTTTTCTGAAAATTTGAATTTAATGGTAATGTGGCCATTTAGACTATGTCTGTGGATTCCTACTGCTTAATTAAGAGAACATAGCTTCACTCATTCCTTTATCTTTGAACAGAGGAATAATTCATTTAGTTTCTTATCTTAGCAAGTTTAGATACCTTTTCTTCAGATTTAAAGGTCTCTGTTTTCCATGTCATAGAGAGTTAAATATCTACCTTCCACAATTGAATGAGAACTTAGTAGGCAGGTGACTGGAGAGAGTAGAGATCTATGGTGGATCTTTTAGTACACAGCTTTTATATGGGTACTGATTATGTTGGGTTCATTTACTGAATTTGAAGAATGCATTTGAGCAGAATAAAATTCTTTAGGGTTGCTCATCTTCATAATTTTTACATCTTCTGTTTCTAGGAATGTTTAATTGGTTTTCTGTTGTTCTTTCCCACACTCCATTGTTATTGATGGCTCTATTAATTTGTACTCAGTTAAACCTCTAGAGAATAAAAAAGCAAGAGATGACCAGTTATCCCTTTCTGGACAGATTATCAGGAATGAGTAGCCTGCCTTTTTGGAACATGCCTATTTCCTTCCTTGACTACATCTAGTAGGAATCTGTGTCCTTTGAAAGTAAATCAGTTTGACTGTTGAGTATGGTTTGTTGACTTATGAGATCTGGCACCCTGAGTCACCTAGAATACAGCATTTTGAGTTTGAATGTGTTTGAAAGGGAACATGTAACTAGGGTTTTTCACCTTGTGACTAAAATCTGCTGTTTTATATATTGTATTTTTATCTACTAAGAAAAAAAAAATGAGCTGCCATAGAGAAGATAATTTTATACAGTGAACAATACAGTGTCTTCTTGAATAATACTGGGAGAGCAGATTAGGCAAACTTTGGTAAGCGAGGTCCATACTAATGTGTTGATTGATATGCACCAATGAAATATACGCTCAGGTTTCTGGTGCAGCATGGCAAATTCTTTTGATTGTACTAGTCTTTCTCCCATATGTACTGTACTCCATTTTTATGCCATCTGAATAATGGTAGGCTGGGTGTGGTGATTAACCTATGTAGAAATCTGTAAAATATTTCACAGTGGCAGTCTGTATGGGTCTACAGTGGACAGTCATCAAAACCGAGATGCTAGGTCACTCACTGACCATTGATCAAGGAGGGTGAATTGCTGTTTCAATTTATTACTCACATAGTTATGTCTTTTGTTCCAAGATACCATGCAGGATAGATTGCTAGAGCCATTTATGGAATGAACTTAGGCTCAGTAACTTGGCAGAGACCTCATAAGGTGTGGGTTCTTTGTTCAGGTGGCTTTGATTTGGAATTTGTTTAAATAGTTGAAAGAAGCAAACTGATGCAACTCTCTGGAAAAGAAAGGCATCTGGGTTTTCCCTTAGTAATTTGCCTTTTCCCAACTCTAGCTTTTCTATACCATCTATGGCTACTAAGGAATGAATGATGCTATGTATTTTATGTCTCTGTTTTTACCTATTCTTTCCTGCAAGACAAAGGTTCTCAACCTGTGTGTCACAACCCCTTTGGAATCAAATGATTCACAGGGGTTGCCTCAGACCATCAAATGTAGATGTTTACATTATAATTTATAACAGTAGCAAAATTACAGTTATGAAGTAACAACAAAAACAATTTTATGGTTGAGGGAGTCATCACAGTGTGAGGAACTATATTAAAGTGTTACAGCATCAAGGGTGAGAATCACTGCTGTAAGGAAACAATGTATAAATATTTTTATAGTTATATTTTTAAATTTTCCTTTATGACACAAGGCACAGAATCGTTGGTCCAAGACATCTGTGATACTAATATTTACCTGTGACAAACCAAACAAAAAGAACAGGGGAATATTCAAGTTTCATTTTGCTGCTAAACACTAAATGCTAAAACACTCTGAACAAAAAGCAGCGCAGGTGAGGAAAAAGTTTATTTCAGCTTTTACTTCCAGGTCGCAGTACATCATTAAAGGAAATCAAGGCATAAACTCAATTAAGAACAACTGGCCTAGAAATATTCCTACCTACAGTGGGCTGGGTCTCTCAAATCTATCAAGACAATCTTTCATAGACACAGACACAGGTCAATTTTAATTAGGAAATTTTTCAATTGAGATTTTTTTCTTCCGAGATGCCTCTAGATTGTGATGAGATGACAATAAAATCTAACATAGACAAGAAGGGATTCATATGCATTATAGTCTAGTTAAGACATCTATTGGATTCTGAGTACAACTCCAACAGTTATTTCAAAGACACGGTCACTGCATATCCTAGAACCTTAAAGATGATTTTTGCAATGGTAGACCTATTCTTGCTGTATCTCCAGGAGCCTCAAGACACTTTCAATAAAATCCCCAGGTGTGGGGATGGAGAAATGCCTCAGAAGAGCAGCTTCTGCTCTTACAGATTTGCAATCTCCCCAACCCCCCAGCACCCTTATCAGATGGCTCCTAACTACCTGTATCTCTAGTCTTAGGGGATAAAACATCTTCTGTTCTCTATGGGTACTGCATATATGTGGTGCATATACATATGCACAGTCTCTCTCTCTCTCTCTCTCTCTCTCTCTCTCTCTCTCTCTCTCTCTCCACACACACACATACACAATAATTAAATTAAAAAAGGCCCCCAGCTATTTCCTGTCTTTCTTCCATTGAGACCTATTACCTATGGAAGGGAAGTGATTAGCAGAGGGAGGAGTTGCCAGAATGGTTAATGAATTCTCATTGTTTCGGGCTCAGTCTTAGTCGATTCTAATAATTAATTCAGCTCTGAAATCAGATTTTGTCTATGGAGGAGATGCCCCCTGCTGCTGTCACAATGCTCTGTGCTGTTGGTCTTTTCTGTTCTTTTCGCTGCTTGTGCAAGTCTCTCTCTGCAACTTATTTCTGCCTTGTTTGAAGATTGCCCTGTCCACTTTAGTAACTTTTAAGAAATTGACGCTCAATTTGATTGCACATTATCTTTTTTATTTAAAATTCTGTTACGAGTATTGTTCAAAGTATAAGGTCATGCAATGTTTGTGATTTATGTAATGTCCTTGGTTCTTTTACTTGACTTTAAGAAAAAGCTTTTAAGGTTGGTCAGATTACTAGAGAAACAAATGTACCAAGCATTTTTCCTTATTGTCTCTGCTTCAGTTACTTGTAACAGCTTCTTGATGAGAACAGGTCAGATAATAGTGAATTGGACTCTCTATTTGCCTCTATCTTTGACAAATGAGAAATTTCATCCTGTGTTCCTTGACGTATATCTTATACTATGAAACTATTCTGCTTTCATTTAGCACCAATTTTAGTGTATTTAACTTATCACCCTAGAAAATCACATCTTAGGAATAAGGTTTTTTTTTTTTTATTTTATTACATTGGTTGTTCCTTTGGATTCTTTTAAAGGCATTATTCTACTTTGAAATGGCCTATTTATTTTATACCCACGACTCTACATATTTTTTTATGATAGAAACTATCTCTAGAGCCATTATATTAATATAAGTATATGGAAATTTGACAATTTTTTTAGTGTGGAGAGAAATATTTTTTATACTAAAATATCTTTACTTACAATGAGCTCTGCCTTCTAAATTTCTCATAAGTTGAAAGTGTTTAAGTTGAAAGAATTTTGATTTGTTTAGCCTACTGAGCATTAGGTTGGTAGTATACAACCCTGCAAGAGATGAGCCGTTTCCCCCAAGTGCTTGTTTGGCTGCCTGGAACCTGTGGCTAAAGGAAGCTGCACAGTGTCAGAAGCTCTATCACTAGTCTAAGAAAGATCAAAGCTCAGAATTCAAGACATGGATCCTATTCACAGGTATTGCATTGCTCTCACTCCATTAAGGAGGATCGCATGTCAATCTACCACAGATCAGAAGAGACAGAGGCAGACAGAGAATTTTCTTTTCTTTTTAAATTACTTTTGGCTGACAAATAAAATGTGTTTATAATTATGGCTCACATTGGAATCATATGGTCTATGTATTCATGTGGAGTGGCTAAATAAATCTGTTTAACATACATATTACCCCATGAACTTGTTATTTGTGGCCGGCACACTTAGCATCTACTCTCAGTTAATTTCAAGAATTCACTGTTCGTGAAGAAATGAATAATTCTGAAACCCATTCTGGGGAAGTAGACAAAAATATTCTTTTGAGTCCAATGTACATAAATAATAACAATTACTGCAACTGAAAAAAAACTGCTTTCATATCAAAAAGGGGGGAATGGAATAGACAGATATCTGATTGAAACAAGAGGAAGAAAAGAAAAATACACACAGCACAATGGTGAGACAGAAGCTTAGAGTGGTTTGCCTAAACCTGGAGATGTTTGTAAGTGGACTGAATATTTCAACCAAATAATAGAAACTCCATAGAATAGAGATAAATGATATGATTAGTTGCAGATGTGGTTTGATATTCAATAAATCTGTTTCAAGTTCTTCTTACATACAGCCAAACTATACATAAAGCTACTGCAGATGGATGTGTCATTGAGCCCAAGTTCTGTCTAGTGAGTGGAACCCTGAACAGGTGTGGTAACCTTTCATTTCCTTGACCAGACACATCTGCTTGTGATTCCCTCCTTCCTGGGTTTGTTGGTTTTGGTAGTCAGCTGATTCTCATTGGTAAAATATCATATGTATTATTTGAGTTTTTCTAAAGTAAATTAAATGTAGGACATTCTGGGGAGGAGAGTTCTGTCCAAGACATATGTGACATTGGCCAAAGGATTGACAGGTTTAGATGGAAAAAGAAAGTCAGCCCACAAGGAAGCTGTAAGACTCTTTCTTGTTGAGTGAGTATGTTTATTGATTTTGTCACTCACTGATACAAAACTCCAGCTTCTTTATCTTTTAATGAAGAATCAATAGAGGAAAGTTCCATGCTCTCATTGATGAGTTGATTCTGCTAAGATGTTCTGTTTTCTAAAATAGGAACCTGCTTCTCTGCTTCTGCAGTATATGCATAGCCACTGTCAGAATGACCAGTCCCTCACTGCTTTAGGAAAATCAGTAAGTTTCCATTCCCTTCCCAATACAATTTGCATGCTTACTGAGCAGATTCAGGGTATCCGACAGTGGCTCTGGAATCCCTAGCATGAGACTTTACAAGAAGAAAGGGTGTATAGAATCGAAAGTCCCTAAATGAATGTATGGTACTCCTACATGACATTGCCCTGAACTGGCATTAGCAACAGGTGAACTTTCCCTGTGTAAAGTCCTTGTGATTTTGGTTACAGTAGTTAGTGAACTTGTTTCAGTCACATATACACATAAGTGATTATATTCCTGTTAAATCCATTGGGATCTTTCTGATATCACTGTCAGTAATTTGAAATAATTAATATGGTCTAGCCATAGAAATGAAACACTATCAAAATCTGATTTTGTGCCTTTAAATATCACAGCTCCCTATGAATGGCACTGAGGTTCAACTATCAATGGAACAAGTAATGTCTGTTTCCAGTGAACCAACAATTTCACTTCTAAGAATTAGTCTTAAAGAAAGTCCCAGGAATTTTCTAAAGCATAGAAACATGTATAAGTTTATTTCATCTTCAATAAAAACTTAAAGTATATCAAAAGTACAGTAGAAAATTATTTAAATAAATACTGGTATCCTTATTATTTACAATTAGAAAATTGTAAAGATCACTGTACGAGTGGCTTGAAGAGAAAAACTTCAAGTTATATAGTTGTCTTAAAATGGAAAGTTACACAGTAATATGTGCAGCACATTGTCATATTGAAAACCAATGTGCCAAATGCTAACGACTTTCTTTCTCTATTCATGAAGCCCCGCCCCCCCGCTCCCCCGTGAATTCTAAGCTTTCAAAGATGAGCAGGTTTTGCTTTTGCAATCCAGGAAACTAATAAAATGGATATCTTTATACATGTCAGCTCATTAAAATCATTCACAAAATGCATGGGCATTTTAAGATGCTGTGTTTTAAGTCTCCTTTATACTCTGCTGGGAACTCCGTTACAGAGAAAGTCACAGTGATGCAGCTGTGTTATGGATCCTGGACTTTTACATTGCATAGTTCTTCTTCTATGAGGACTGGTTTTTACAACTAACACCTTAAGGAAATAACTCATATCAATAAAATTACTCTAAAAAATCCCTTAGGAACGTCCTGCAGAGAGGAAATTTTAGAGTTCCTTTTTCAGAATTATGTGAAATCCCTGTTCTTTAACTGATTAAAGGTTCACTTCCAAACAGATGATTGCACAGGAAGTGACTGTAATGGGACAGCCTTAGAGGAGAGGCCAGGGAGGGGACCAAGAGGTCCCTGCATCCACAGTGAAGACAAGCACATTCTGAGCACAGCAGTGTAAAGTGTCACCATACTGTCTCTAGTCATTTTTTCAGGTCAAGCAGAGAACTTAATTGTCAGAAGGTACATCTTCAGGTGTTTTGATATCATCATGCTGTTTTCACAACCTAATCTCTATAAAAGGAGATATCATTGATTTGTCCATGTTTTGTTGGTCCTAGTGTAGTTTGTGGGAAATGTTTTGAGCTGGCCTTTGCTAGTTGAGAAACATGCATTTTAAACCAGACATGAGAAGTTTAACAAAAAAAAAAAAAAAACTATGAAATCACTTTTAATTTAAGGTTCCAAACAACTAGCATCATTCTTGATATAATATTTAGTACTAGGGATAGCCTAAGCCTTTCATCTTCACCTCACAATTTATTCTTTGTCTTGTCTAATACGACATCTGAACGAAGTGGTTACAATTAGAAGGGATTATATGTGAATGCCCAACATAACACAAGGCCACATATATATGCATTAGAATTCCTGCACTCATTTTTTGTTGTTTCTTTAAATCAAGCATGTACTGCAAAGTTTAATGAGGTACCCAAGTTTAGAAGTTAATAAACCCTTCTGTAATTTCACACCTGTGTTGCTTGTGTTTTGGGTAGTGAAAATTAAACTTCCAGCTGCTGTTACATATGATGCAAAAGTCCCCAGCACACTTAAAAAGGACATTTCCCTCCACATGGAAGAGATTAGGACAATATCTTCTGCAATTTAGTTGAAGGACAGGGAGGAGATGGTATCTAGAATCATGCCACACCAGAGAGTAATAAGAGAGAACATAAGGCCACTACCCATGGAGGAACTGTGTTTATGATGTTCTTAAGGGACACCATTTAGTTGGGTTGGCTGAATTTTCTCAATAATATGAAACATTATGTTCTTATGCCTTGCAAATCCATTCTTGTCACCTATACACACTATTAACAAAAGCTTACAAAATATTTTGGCTAGAAATTAAGTTGAAACATTCATTTGTGGTATGTGATAGTATTGTGGCTTGGGTTTGAAACTCTTACCACAGAGTCATATTATTTGAACACTTGGGCCTTGGCTCGTGGTGTATTTAGGAATGTTGGAAAACCATTAGGAGGTAGATCCTTTCAGAGGAAGTCAGTAACAGGAGGGGGTGGTGGTGTGAATTTTTAATATCCTGGCCTCACTTCCTGTTCTCTCTGCTTCTAGTGTGACTGGTTGTCATCCATTCCTTCTGACATCCCCCCCCCACAATGGATTGTGTCATAATTTATAATAAGCCCCTTTTCCATAAATCACTTCTTGTTAGGTATTTGGGCATGATGAGTAAAGAACTAATACAGATAGTTTATCAAAAGCACTAAAGACAGAAACATTGTTGGTCAAGATCAGGGGCGGGCCTGTGACAGAATAGCTCAAGATAAAGGAGTGGTTGGAACGTATGCATGTGATTCAGCAAGAGGACCCATTTGAGGAGATGGGCATGAATTCAGTAGTTCTAATGTAATGTTAAAGTTAAACCTATGACTTAGTTACAAAAAACATCACTTTTATAACTTGTACAAATATAGTGGAATAGTAAATGTGTTTTCTTTAAGGATTACTTCTCTAAATGCAATAGTAAAGACGTGTAGACTATCATAAGTCACTTTGATGGTCTATGTAGTATTTTATAGTGACTTTTATAGATTAACCTTCTGTAACATTTCACAAACAGCCATGACTGTAATTGTTATTATTTTAGTGTCGTTAGCTGTTTAAAATGTGGTTCTCTTCATATCTGGGTTTTCCCTTTCAAAACTTTGAATATTTATGCAATCTTTTTGCAGTATATTATGTTCTTGAAGAACATAAATTTAGCCGGGCGATGGTGGCGCATGCCTTTAATCCCAGCACTCGGGAGGCAGAGGTAGGCGGATCTCTGTGAGTTCGAGACCAGCCTGGTCTAGAGAGCTAGTTCCAGGACAGGCTCCAAAGCCACAGAGAAACCCTGTCTCGAAAAAACAAAAAACAAAAAACAAAACAAAACAAAAAAAAAGAACATAAATTTGGATGAGATTTTCAAAAATGAGAAAGATGAGGTCATCCTAGGTTTTCTCTTTTGTCAATAATTATTAACTTGCCATTTTTCTTATTACTTTTGACATTATTCACAGGGTTCTTCCAGTTGCCTGGTTTTCCATTTGATAATTAAGGATTTAGGGTTCTGCCTCCCACTGATAGTGAGTAAATAGTCAAGAGGAACCTGAATTCTTGCTCCCTATTTCTGAGTAGTTTCAGTAGTGGTGACTTGACTTTGTGAATGTGAACTTTTTTCATTGATATCTATTTTTCTATTAAGAAACTGCTTGATTATACCTTTATAAACAATGGTTGTGGTGAGTTTTTCTACTTATTGTTTAGAAACCTCTTTAGTAACATTTGGCAGAATATTCTTCCATCTTAATCAGTGTCCCAAAACACCAATTCTTGTACTCAGTGCTACAGGACTCAACTTCTGAAATTGTCTATGGGTCTCTAAGATATCCAGAGAATTGAGGTTTACAACAGAATCTGGCCTTTAGATTAAGGAAAATAGGAATTATATTTTATGATTCAGAAAAACTTCACTTTGAAATGGCTGCATATAAAAGTGCCTTGGGTTGATCACATTTAAACAGTTGATAGAACTTGCTGCTGCTGTATTCTTATTGTTCCACTGGTCTTCTTTCTATTACTACCTTCAACAAGTTTCAGGTGGTTCAAGTCTGGACTAATGTTCATTAAGACTTAGAACTCTTTTTACTTCTAAGAAATTCATATTTGGTTCAATTAAAGGCATTTTCGAGGACCTTGCTTCAGTTTCAAACTATGGGGAGAATGTGTTACATCTGTTCAATCTCACCTGGTGACTCTTCTTTCATGTGTGTACCTGAAAGGGGCTGTGTAAAGAGAATGGGCCATGCATTTTCTTCTTGGGACAAAGCTAAATATGAACCTTGGTGGTTTCTTTAACTGATGAGAGACAGTTGAAAACATCTCTAGGAGTGGAAAGACTGTTATTTTGATAAATAGGATTTTCTGGCAAGGAATAGTATTTTGGGAAAATATTGAAAGACGTCAGTATACAATTTTAATTTCAGAAATCAAGAAGCTAAGTCGGGAGGACTCTGAATTTTGACATCAGTCTATACTAGCATGTTCGAAAGTGTCTTGATTTACAAAACAAGACTCTACAAAATGTGAAAGTAAAGCTAAGCAAATGAATTTCACGTTTTGAGCAATGGATCTAAATTTATTGTGACAAGCAATGTCCATTTGTATATGTTTATATTAGGATGAAGAGTGGTTTGGTGAGTACGTTCAAAGGAAATAAAATAAAAGACATAAGAAACATTTACAAATGCTAGACAGAAATAGCAGATGACTGAGTGAAAAGGAAGGAGCACCATATAGGATGTGCAGAAACATCAGTGAGGAAGTTGTCAGTGATACTGAAACAGCACGTTGTGCAACGGTTTGTATGAAGAAATAATTAAAGAACAAAAGATCATGCAGTTGAGATGGAAATGGAAGAGCATAGGAGGCATTGGAGGAAGGAAGGTGTGGAGATGATGCATATACAGTACATACGTAGGAAATGAATGAATATTAAAAATAACTGTTGAAATTAAGGGCAGACAAGTAGAATTTTGACTGCTAATTTAGACATGAGGCAGGAGTGTCATGACAGTGGTAGAGGGTAGTTGTCACAGAATGAGAAGAAAATTTTAGTATCAGAATTTATCAGATGTGAAAGTTACTGAGCTAAAGCCTTCTTGTTGTGGTCACTTTCTAGCCTTGTATCCCACCCAGAGAGAGAGTATGAAGGGAAGAATAAGAGCTACAAGGAAGGATAATCAATAAACAGAAAGGAGTAATTGAAAGTTTGTGAGTGATTGTAATGAGGTAGCTGGGAGGGTTAAAGAACAGGAGCATGAGCTCAGAAAAATAATTTTGTTGAGTGAACAAAAAAAATAAAGGGACTACACAACTTTTGAGATTATGAAGGCAAGAAATTATCATCTTCCTTACATCAGGGAAAAATAAGAGGCTCAACCTTAAACTGGAAGAAATACTATCCTCTTTAGAATAGGTTAATTTTCTATCATGCAAGTGGAAATGAAGGAACATTGGGGAAAGGTTGAAGATACTAAAGATGCAACCAAATGACTGATTCCCAAATTGAGGTTCCACAGGATATGGAGTTAGTGTTGTTAGTGTTTGAAAAAGAGGAGAAATGAGGGACTGGACAAAGATGGGGTTGTCGAAACCAATATAGAATAGATAAGAATGGGAAAAAATGATGCCTATGTCTCCTGAAATATGGTCCACTGGTCTGATGTGAGACAGAGGCTCAGTTTTTGGCAACAAGTTCCTGTCCTTGGACTATTGGTGAAGGCAGCTTTGGTTATCATCCCAGCGTGCACTGGAGGGTAATACTTGAAAGGAAAGTCATCGATTATGTGTTTCTGGTCTTATTTTTAAAAGTAGTGTGTTCCCATTATTTATAGGTGCTCAAGGTATTTCCTCAACAACATCCTTACAAATGAGCAGCTTACAGGTTATCTTGGATGCATTTTTATAGAATCTCATATTGAAAGACCATTCTATATTACGTAGAACTCTGGAAGCAAATACGGAGAAAAGTTATGGTGAAGTTACTCAACTAATTCTCTCTTCTCAGTGATAGTTCATTCATTTGATCTCCCTTACTTTTGAGAGCACCTTGTGCCTATTCGCTCTGTGACTGGGATTTCTATACTCTTAAATCCGACTGCATTGAAACATAGTTTTAATATGATACTTTTAGTTAGTCTTTGAAACTTTCTTCCATGTATACAACATATTAGAATCATATATATTTTAACAAAATTTCATGAAGGATCCCAATCTTTGAGTTCACTGAATGTGGAACTGCACTCTCATACCAATTATAGAAAAGAGTCACAGTGAAAATCAAGATATTTAAGACTGTAGAATTGTGGACACTCTGGAAGTCATCCCAACCTCAACTGATGTCCCAAACATTTTCCCCCAGTCATCCTTACTGTAATTTGCTCACTGCCCAGCTTGATATTTCTGTCTTGTATCCCATATAATCATGAACTCCCTGATGAAGAAACAAATTCCAGGCATTTGTGCTCTATGCATTGGATATGATACGCTTCCCTTAAGGAAGAAGCTTCTACTCCACACATGAAAATTTGTATTGCAGCTCAGTTTTGAAATGCCTGTGGGTACATTGATGAGTGGAAAGGTTTTGTCATGTCTCCTCATATGCTTGTATAAAAACCTACTGTCTGACCCTGGCTTTCAGAGAAACTAGACTGTTAGTACTAGACAAAGAGATCTCTGTGAAACAGAGCAACTGTGATAGCAATTAAGACAAAAACAGGAAACACTGCATCCATGAACTGTAGGATTTCATCTGATTTTGTCTCATTTGCCAGTAAAGTCTACTTAGCTATTAGCTAGTGCCTAAACTTCCAGTGGGGCTATACATGGTCTCCACCTGTTTTAAATACTCTGCATCTCAATTACAAACTTAGGCTTGTGAAACGCTGGAGTCTTGGAATTCATGTTAATGCTAATGTTTAGCTGTAAAACAAACCAGTTAAATTTATCTTTCAGAGTGTATGTAATACTCTGAGCACTGGTACTTTTGGGTTCGATTAGCAATAACTAGCATCCTAATTTTTCTTTTCTTTCTATTTTTTTAAAGTTCATTTTCTTTTTCAGTACCATGAAATACCAAACTGAATTTGATCCCAATTCACTCTTGGTTTCAAACTGGATATGAAAACCACTTTAAGAATCATGTATGAGTCGATTTCATGGAAAACAGAGGGGTTTTAAAAAATATTTAATCATTTCTGAAGTGTTCACATGCATCCAGCTATCGAGTGATACATACTGGATAGACACAGATCCAAAGTAATCTGTGGAGCTATAAACTGGACACAACTGTCCTGCAGTATGTATTTGCATTTCTGAAACACAAAATTATGGTATTTATAGTCACATTTATTGCCAAGGATAATTTTAAGCAGTCAGATGGGTTACTGTTTCCTCACAGGTGTGTGTCTATTGTGGTCATGCTCACAATTCATGAAGAAATAAAATGTCTGGCTTGGTTTCTGGAACTAACAATGAAGCCAGCAATAAATATATTTTTATGTATATAATTTAAATTATGTCCTGGTTACACAATACACTAGAGGAAAAGGGAAAGGTGGGCATGTAGAATTAAAAAGGTGGTCAGGAAAATCAAGGAAGTCTTCCAACTGAAGTGGTGGCTGTAGTATTCAGAGCATGTGAACCGGGCAGTTAGCAGATCTAGTTTGCAACATTTTCCATGGCAAAAAGACAAGCTTGCATAACTGGAAGTTTAGAATTGCATCTTTGAAACAGTCTATGATAGATGAGACTTACTACAGAAGGTTTGAGAATTATTTTAAGGTTATTACAATGCAAAATAAACTGCATGTTTTTAGCATAAGTATATTCATTTTTGGGGTCTTCTATAAACGGATATTACCTCATTTCAGGACTATAATATTTAAATATTAATTAACAGAGTAGGTACTAATACTGATTCCTAACTTCTTTATAATTTTATATAAAAACAAAATGAAATAAAATTTCTTTTTTTCTTTTATTTATTGAGAAAAGGAAAAAAAAATAAGTTTCTGCCTCCTCCCAGCCTCCCATTTCCCTCCCCCTCCTCCCACCCTTCTCCCCCTCCTCCTACCCTTCTCCCCCTCCCCCCACTCCTCTCCCCCTCCCTCTCCAGTCCAAAGAGCAGTCAGGGTTCCCTGCCCTGTGGTAAGTCCAAGGTCCTCCCCCCTCCGTCCATATCTAGGAAGGTGAACATCCAAACTGGTTAGGCTCCCACAAAGCCAGCATATTAAGTAGGATCAAAACCCCATGCCATTGTCCTTGGCTTCTCATCAGCCCTCATTGTTCGCCATGTTCAGAGAGTCTGGTTTTATCCCATGCTTTTTCAGTCATAGTTCAGCTGGCCTTGGTGAGCTCTCAATAGATCAGCCCCACTGTCTCCATGGGTGGGTGCACCCCTCGTGGTCCCGACTTCTTTGCTCATGTTCTCCCTCCTTCTGCTCCTCATTGGGACCTTGGGAGCTCAGTCCAGTGCTCCACTGTGGGTCTCTGTCTCTATCTCCATCCATCACCAGATGAAGATTCTATGGTGATATGCAAGATATTCATCAGTATTGCTATAGGATAGGGTCATTTCAGGTTCCCTATCCTCAGCTGCCCAAGGAACTAACTGGGGACATCGCCTTGTGCTCCTGGGAGCCACTCTAGGTTCAAGTCTCTTGCCAACCCTAAGGTGGCTCCCTTAACTAAGAATTGTGCTTCCGTGCTCCCCTATCCAACCTTCCTTTATCCCAATCATCCTCTAAGACAAAAAGGCAACCTACTGACTGGGAGAAGATCTTCACCAACCCCGCAACAGACAAAGGTCTGATCTCCAAAATATATAGAGAACTCAGGAAACTAGACTTTAAAATGCTAATTAACCCAATTAAAAAATGGGGCACTGAACTGAACAGAGAATTCTCAACAGAAAAAGTTCAAATGGACAAAAGACCCTTAAGGTCATGCTCAACCTCCTTAGCGATCAGGGAAATGCAAATCAAAACAACTTTGAGATATCATCTTACACCTGTCAGAATGGCTAAAATAAAAAACTCCAATGATAGCCTTTGCTGGAGAAGCTGTGGAGGAAGGGGTACCCTCATCCATTGCTGGTGGGAATGCAATCTTGTGCAACCACTTTGGAAATCAGTGTTTCTGTTTCTCAGGAAATTCGGGATCAACCTACCCCTGGACCCAGCCATACCACTCCTGGGAATATACCCAAGAGATGCCCTATCATATGACAAGAGCATTTGTTCAACTATATTCATAGCAGTATTATTTGTAATAGCCAGAACCTGGAAACAACCTAGATGTCCTTCAATGGAAGAATGGATGAAGAAAGTGTGGAATATATACACATTAGAGTACTACTCAGCAGTAAAAAACAATGACTTCTCGAATTTTGCATGCAAATGGATGGAAATAGAAAACACTATCCTGAGTGAGGTGTCCCAGACCCAAAAAGATGAACATGGGATGTACTCACTCATAATTGGTTTCTAGCCATAAATAAGGGTCACGGAGTCTACAATTGGTGAACCTAAAGAAGCTAAGTAAGGAGGTGAACCCAAGGAAAAACATATAGTTATCCTCTTGGCTATGGGAAGTAGACAAAATTGCTGGGGAGAAAATGGGGATCTTGGGGTGGGGTGCGATGGGGGTAAGGGGAGATGGGGAGAGAAAAGGGAGAAGGGGAGGATGGGGGGAACTTGGGGAAAAAGGATAAAATTTCTTTAAGGCATTTTTTTAAGTGCAAAGGTATTACATTCATCCATAAAACCAATAAAATCTTGTCATTTGTTACAGTATGGATGACTCTGGAAGACATTATGCTAAACAAAATAAGCCAGGCACAAAAGGCAAGTATGTGTGCATACGTGTGTGTGTGTGTGTGTGTGTGTGTGTGTGTGTGTACAGCTGCCTTCATTGGGTACTGGGAACTAGACTCTAGTCTTCTAAAAGAACAGAAAAGCAACCTTAACCACTGTCCCATCAATTTTAAGCATCAAATAAAAATAATTAAAATAAAGCAAAATGCAACATATATTAAAAAATTTAAAAAATATTCTGCTACAAAAATCAAAAGGCTGATACACTTTGGACATCATTAAGAAGTTGTGAAAATGACCTCACATAGGAGCATTCTTCAGCCTTTGTTCATAATTCTGGAGAGTTGAAGGGAGGTAAGGGTGGGTAGATTTGATCAAAATACATTGTATAAATATATGAAATTTTCAAAAAGAAAAATATATTCAAAAGATAACATATTAAAATTCTTCCTTTAATCATTTTTCATGATTTCAACTTCTTGTGAACTGTACCATTTGATGGAGATAAAAAACCAAAACAAAACAGATTACTTGTATTTTCCCCATTGAAGTTATTTACAGTTTCTTCCCAGGGCATTTCATATATATTCTTCTCTGTTTTCATGGGAAAGTTATTGGAAAATATATTTACTGAATATATGTATGGTTTTATTTAAATATACTATGTGGTGTGTTTATCTTTTCAAAGGAGTTTTACGTTTACTTTGTGAGTGAGTGTGTGAGGGCACATGTATCACTGCTCTTGTGCAGAGGTCAGAGGAAAAGGGTAGGAGTAGTTCTTCGCATCATGTGGGGCATAGAGGATCAAACTCAGGTCTTCAGTGTTGGCAGCAAGCACTCTTAGCCATTGGGCCACCTCTCTTGTTTATGCTATGAGATTTGAGTCCTCCCTTTATTAAAAAAACGAAAGAAATAAGAATGAAACTTCTAGAAGTTATAGGATAGATTTATTTGTGTACTATATATATTTATATAAAAATTCAAAAGTATTTTACTCTCCAAGACATATTTAAAAGAAGTATCTTGCCAAATTCCAGCAATGAAGTAAAGCTACAAATCTGACAGTGTGTTTAAGTCTATTTAAAATTTAATCATTACCATAATAAAGACATCATTATGGAATGATAATCTGAATGGTAATTAACATTTCTATTTTGTTGCTTCGGGGTCAACATGGTGGCCCAGCTGCCTGTTTTTTTCCTTTGCTTTGTGACAATCCATTTCTTCACGCTAAACATTCAATGCTAGATTGATTTGACTTTTAGCCTTTCTCTCTGAGCTGTATTTGAATACTCATAGTTAGAGTCTGGGGAATTAATGATTCTATCCTTCTACCTCATTTTCTGCTCCGCTCTTTAAATGATAATTATAGTGACAACATTCATATTATTATGGGTAAGCATTTCCATTAGAAAACCAGTCTTCCATCTATAAAAACAGTCTACAAATTTAAATTGGAAAAGATAAAAACAAATAATGGAAATCTTAAGCTTGAGATCAGGGTTACCATGAGATAGCATAGTATGAAGTGTACACAGAAAAAATTCAGGGAAGCCATTCCTACAGACTTGCTCATATGTGACAGGAGTTTTATCATAATTGCTCTAGTCTGGGGAGCCCTAGGAGGCTAGGCTCAGCCACCTATACCCAAAGACCAATTAAAGAGATGAGCAAACATGAAAATTAGAGACTTGATCATTGTAGCCCCATTGGAAAGAACTGAGAAAGTTAACCCAAATCAGGCTTTCCTGTAGTTACATGAGCTTTTGGTATAAATAAAGGAAGAATTGTGGCAAGGAAAAAGAGCCAGGCTTGAAGAGGCATGCCTATCACTCTTAAGGTAGGGGGATCTCTATAAGTTTCAGGCTTGAGCTAAGGGTTTAGTGAGTTATAACTTAGCGAAAGAGTGGGGTTGTGTGTAAGACAGAATAAAGAAAACCAAAACAAAACCACTGACTTGGCTCTGGTTCTTCAAGATAGTCATTAGAGATCATTAGTTTGAGTGGACAAACTGGTTCTCAGGAAGTGATTACTTCTGAGTTGTGATGCAGTCTTATCCTCATAGATGATTTTTCCTCATCACTGGAGTGATTCTGTGAGATCCTGATGGTTCACAAAATTCAAGGTCACTGGGCTTAGGGAAATAAATTATCTATATGCATGCAGATGCGGTTTTAGATAGATAGATCAGCAATCAGCAGCTGATAGCATCCTTATGTGCAGAAGTAAGTGGTGACTTTATTTATTATTTATTTCAAAATAAAGGGTGAAGAAGACCAAAGTTCATTGCCCAGTAACCACAAGGCAACTAACAACGATGCAAAACTCCAAGTCCATTGGACCTAGTATCTTCTTCTGGCCTCCTCAGCTTAGCATCTACAAACCATTTTTACACAGCCACACAGACAGACACACACACAAACACATGCATTCACACACACAATAACCCTTACCCAATAATTTTACTTAGTGGGTTATAAAAAAAAGGCATCAATTTAGGAGGGGTTATGTTGGAGGAGTATGGGGCAGTGAAGTAAATGATGAACATACATAATCACATGTAATTCTATATATGTATGAAACAAAATAAAAAAATAAGGAGAAATTTGAGTCAGTAGCGCCTAAGGAATGTACAAACGAATAAAAATAAAATCAAATAAAGGAAAAAGTAAAAGATAAAGCTTTTAGAAAATTAAGGGAGATTGCTTGACTTTCACCTTCTTGTACCTGCCATGTGGAGTAGGGGTTCTCAACCTTCTAATGTTGCTGTCCTTTACTCCTGTTCCTCATATTATGGCGATCTTTGACCATAATGTTATTTTCTTGCTCCTTCATTGCTTTAATATTGCTACTGTTATGAATCATTATATAAATATCTGTATTTTTCTATGGTCTTTAGGGTACCTCTGTGAAAGGGTCATTCAACCTCTAAAGTGATTATTATCCACAGGTTGATAACCATTTATGTAGGCCTAAGAGACGAGTTAATGCTTTTTAGTAAAAGTAGCATCTAAGTACCTCTTGTATAACCAATTTTCCTACATTCGTTAGAGGAGTAAGTAACTGAATCAGTCTAGGAATGGAAATACCTTTATGATAGACTGAAGGTCAATCTATGGATGAATGTTTTTTTTAGAAACATTAGTTAACCTTTTAGATGGTGGTCAAAGCCTAAAAGACAGTTTCTATAAGGTGGTGATGGGTGAGATAAGCTTAAAAGATCCTATAAGCAAAAAAAAAAAAAAAGATTCTATAAGCAACATTACTAGAGCTAATGACAGAACAACCGAATGGTCACAGTGAGTCCTAGAGGAGGGGAGAGGACTCAGAAGAGAGCACTCCTTTCCCCTATGTTTCAATCCTGTTTGTAACCATCAAGATTCCTTGTTGTCTGATTCAGGGCATCTGATAATGTGTGTCTATTGCTCTGAACTGTTGGAATTAATGAGATATGTATATTTAGAAATTAATTCTTCTAATAAGACAGATGTTCTCCCAAAGATGGTGTTGTCTGTTTTTTAGAACATCATCTCTAAACTTCTGCTTTTTTAAAAGTTGGTCATGATATGAGGTGCTCTGAATTTCTATACCACAGTTAACAGTAAATAAGATATTCTGAGTATATATTGTTAAAATAGGTGATTTAATTTATTTATGATCTTCATGTTATTGTAAATGTGCACCAAGGGTAGCACTTTGTATAGCTCACATTGCCTCTGCTACAGTGTTTTAAAAATTATTCACCCGCCTTTTGAGTATATTTATTGGATTCCCTACTGAAAATGTAAATAAGTTTCCATTTGTTTTACAGCTGGAAACAACTCAACTGAGAACAAAGACCATAACCCCATGGGCAGGTGAATGAAAAGATAGTTTATGGCATAGTGAACTATGCAAAGGTCTTCAGGAAATCCCCAAACTGTCTTCTCTGGACAACAGTTACCAGAGAGTGAATGCCTGAGTTTCCAGGGAATGCTTTTTACTCCCTGAAATTCTTTGGACAAAGAGTCCAGGGGTAGCTAGGGAAAGAAGATGAAAATCAGGATCTCTTGATTTTCTGAGGTCCTGAAAGCAGGGCTGTGCCTCAGCTTTCTTCATAGTTTCATCTGGGACTTCTTTCAACATCTGCTGGTCGCCTAAGGAATGTTTCTGGAATAAATGAATAAATAAATGTCTCTCCAAACGCATCGTCTCATTTATTTTGACAATAGTTTTCCTTGAATTTTATTGCGATAAATATTGGTGAGCTTAGTGAAGACTGACAGACATGATCAAGAATATCTCTTTGATATCAGTTGCACATCTCTGAGTTGTCAGTATTTTAGGGGCCCAAAAAGGTGTCTGGGATCAGCAGAGTAGCTGCATCCAAATCTGTGAGGATAACAGGGGGTTGAGAAAAATGCCAGGTAACAGCTAATACTGTATGCTCCTAAATCCTGAGGGTGAGAATTCTTTAGACTGAGTGAAGAAGCATATTGGAAGAGATTCTATATCTAGACCCATTAGTCACCTAGTCTTATTAGTCTTATTAGGATGCAGACTCTATAGAGCAGGTAGGCAGTGATATCTGCAACTGACTTTGCATTTCTCATAGACCCTAGTGATGTGGGTGATTTTGCTTCATCAACTTTGCATTGGGTATCAAGAATGAAGAAAACAACATGCATTTAGAAAAAAATATCTATTACATTCAGAGCTCTGTTTCCAGTGAGGTAGGCATGTGTTCAGGAAATATAAGAGATAATGGAAGGAAACAGATTTGAGTCTCTTTCATTTGTATGTCAGCTTCTAAAAGTGTCTACTTTATTTGTGCTGAACATACGTCTCTCTCCTTCCCTCCATCCCTCCTTCTCCTTCTCCCCTTTTCTCTCCCTCCCTTCCTTCCTCTCTTCCTCCTTCTCTTCTTCACTCCCTTCTTCCATCTCTTTGTCTCTCTCTCACACACACAGCGTGTGTGTGTGTGTGTGTGTGTCTGTGTATGACTAAATATTATCTACATGTATTTGTTTGAGTGTTTTTCAGTTTTCTACTAGTGTTGATTCACATTGTAAACTAAGTGAGGTGCTAAGATAGGACTTGGGTACCACACAGGCAGAGGTCAGAATGGGATCATCATCTCATTGTTCAGACCAAGACAGTGAGGTTCTGAGATGTTATGGATTTGCTTAGGTTTACAAAACTGAGGTATGAATATAAACCTTCTGACTCAGATACTATTGATCTTACCCCTTCCATGTGCCCAGGGCACTTGGCTAGAGGACAAAGTTATAAAGTAATCCAAAGCACAAGGGAGGAACCTCACCTACAAATGCACTTTCCTTCTAACCTCTCATAAAACACAAGGAAAAATGGAGAGGTGTAAAAGCAGATTGTTCGCATAAGTGTCCCATGTGGGAGAGAGCGTCCTTGCTGCCATCGCATTAACCGCCTTTTCTCTTCTCTTCCCCTCTGATTCCCTATCCCAGACCAGCTACAAGCTGTTGTTCCACAGCTATCAAAAGTTCATTTAACATTTTCAGAGCTATTTTATAGAGATTCAGGATACAGATGAAGTCAAATGGTGTGAAGCTGCAGGATGTAGCTGAGCAGCACACGAACTTTTGAAAAATAACAGAATGGTCTTCTGTCACCTTATCATGCCAGATGGATTCTTAAATATGACTAGTTAGGAGTTGGTGCTAGTAAAAGAATAAAATAATAAAACAATGATTCCTGGGATATTAAACGTTACTCATGAAAGCCTTGCTTAATTAGGTAACTTGCAAGTGAAATTTTAAAACAATATTACATTTGTGGGAACAAGCATCATGGTTCATATTTTAAGCTTATAATTAGCTTTAGTAAATTAACGTTATCTGATATCGCCTAAGTCATCATCCCCAAGAGAGGTGTGAAAGAAACAGAATGCCACCCTTACCTACCTAGCACCAGCAGTTAGTTAGAGCAACAGATGAATACATGATCACTGTCCCATGCATTGCACAGTGACATAGAACAGAACCAGTGCACAGAGGAACCGGCTTGAGACCCCGAGATTTTCAGAAGTGGAAGAAAATAATTCAAACGGGCTTAATGATTTCTTTGGACACCAGAAACCTCCATAATTTAGGAAGTCTAATAATATTTACTAAGTGTTGTATGTTATACATAGAGGCAAATTTTTCTGTATATGCCCTTATGGACTTTATGTATGTATACAAAGTATATACTTAACTTACAAAAATATATGCATACATTTCATTTGTATATTATATTGTAATATAGACTGTAATTGAAACATATCTTTAGCTGTCACTCCTCTGTTTCTTCCCCTCTTAATCTTCTGAAATTCTCTGTTTTGTTCTTGGGTCCTCTAAATTTTGATCCCTTTTGAGTCCATGTTTAAGTGAGATAATGTGGGGGTTTCTTTCTGTGCCTGGATTATTTTACATGACATAATGTCCTCCAGATTTATCTTCACTGACTTTCAAGGTCATTTATTTTGTCACAAGTGTTTTTTTTTTTAAAGAATGCAAGCCATTATCTTAACACATTTATATGCTAAGATATCAAACAATTAGATTCAAAGGTTGGAGATACCGCTCTATTCTAGAAATTCTAAAACTTTATCAATGTGATCCTGAATCTGCTCACTACTTGCTCTGAAGTGAACAGTGTTTCTGACATCTGTTACTTAGATAAAAGACATTAGGAAAAGTGATTTATTCCTTATAATTAAGATTCTGAATATATTTAATAGAGTTGTTATTGTTGTTTCAGTTTCCTTCATGGTAGCTCTGTGTTTATTTCCTTTGTATCTGGATTATGTCTTAGACTCTGAATCACACAGCACCAACGTATCCCTCTGCCTTAGCAGATGGACTGTCAGTGAAGAACTATTAATTCAGGTCAACAAATGACCTATGCCTTATTGAAACAGGTTTGCATGTAATTTCTCTTTTGGGGCCTCTAGATCTCAAACAATTGTGTTAGTAATTAAATCATATTTTAGAGTGATCAGGTGTGTGTGTGTGTGTGTGTGTGTGTGTGTGTGTGTGTGTGTGTGGCATGTGTGTATCTCAACATTCCTGTGGAATTCAAAAAACAATTTTGGGAACATCTTGCTAATACATGGTCCCTTATTTCTGATTGCTATAAACTTTATTCTTTGCATCAGCCTTCAATATCACTGTAGGAATTCTGAGATTACAAATGCATGCAACCACATTTTTTAAAAACATGACTTCTAAGTATTAAACTCAGATTGTCAGAATTTTCCATTCTCTTCTAGCAGGTTCTGCATCTATCCAGTGTAATATTATCTCTTCCTGCTATCTTGAACTCATTTATTCTCATAGCTCCTACTCTAGTCTTCAGGTTCCCTGAAGGCAGGAGATACAGCTCTATTCGCCTTACCAATTATCAATACCAATAATCAAAAAATTACAAAAGTGGTACTCCTTAGTACCTCCTTGTTGTCAAAAGGGATCCTTTGAACTTCACTAAAAGATGAACTCATTGATAGACTCTTCACCTTTGCCATTGGATCTGGCAACCTATTTAGGGGTTTCATTCCAAGCCTGTGTGGTGTAAAGAAACAAGAGTCAGGTCGAAGCCACCACTGTCACAAAGATGCTAAGCCCCTGTCGTGGCTGTGTAGCCTCTTGACTCTACATTCTCATTTGAAGATCATAGAAACACAAAAGTGGGGTTCAGATGCTGCAAGAATCAGGGATACTTAATATAAAGCTGCACTATAGAGCTTTGGGGAAACTCAATCTTTACAATTTTAGAATCTACTATAACATCGTAAAATGAAAACTTTCTCCTATCCCTTTAAAAATTATTGTGGTGCGATGCAGAAAATCACTAAAAGAATAACTCTGCTGAGTAGGCTCTTAGGCCCATGGCCCTCTGTGTATCCTGTGAAGTTTTCTGCTCTTATTTGGAGGGGAAATTGGAAAATGATCATGAGCTTAGAATCAAGAAAAACAGCTTGTGTTCTGACCATGACTGTCCTACCGCATCGCAGTATTTATTTGATAAGGGTTAAAACATCTGGTTCTAAATGTCAGCCTGGACTCTAAGAAGATCATCATCCTTGTCATCAGACTTTGCACCGTGGTGATGCATTTTCAGACACTTTCTTGTCATTGTAATGAAATTTCTGCCGCTAAAATGCCCCACTGACAATTGGATCTACAAACCGCAGTTCATCAATTGATTGCAGGTGTTTCCCCTTGGAAAACAAAAACTGCACTGCATACTGAGAGGAGAGGGAAAATCGATTTTCAACAGCCACACATGAAATCTGAAATGTGGCTTTGGGGTACAAATCTTCCAGTATTTCCATATAAAATACATTGCATTTATAAAATGTCTTACCAAAAATGTCAATACTAATAAGATTTTGTAAATTGAAAATTAATTTTAATATACTTAGAAAGGGAAGGAACAGACTTTTTTCTTAATTACTAGAAAATAAAATCTCAAGCTACATACTCTCCAGTCTTATTCTTATGGAAATCGTTATTGGTCCCATTATACTTGGAAATTCACATTATAAAATATTTCTTAACATCCATAAAAAATGATTTGATGAAAAACAAGCCTGTTTCCCATTTAGGAATCTACTGTTAACATACATAATCTTCCATTCCCCATGTTGAGAACATCATTCCATATCTGTATTGATTTCCTTTTCATATTTGATGTTTGACACAGTTCTAGCCCTTTGGGAAATCTTTTAAGGTCTGATTTTCTTCTTGGGCAGTATCGCTTAACTTCTAGTGAAGATCAAATCTTCTCTCTGTATCCTTTTCCTTCTCATTGAGGTCTCTTCTGGGGGACTGCACCAACACAGGGTGCTCTCAGTGCTGTTTCATGCCTGTGCTGAATGCTTTAGGGTCTAAATCAGCCACTATGTGTGGAAAGTCTCACTAACAAAGTTGAAATAAGTTTTACCTGGTGCTTTTTTCTTTTCATCTTGATTCTGAGTGGGCTTTTCAAACTGGAAAGATGTTCCTCATTGTTTGCAACATGGAGTTCTGTGCTACCAACACTACACATGAGCTGATTGGTTGATGAGTGTACGTGTGCATGCATACTGTACCTGGCCATGTCTGTGTTTATGTGTGAGAGTGCAAGAATGCATGTGCCAAGGCATATGAGTTGAAGTCAGAGGTCAGTCTCCATTCTCCATTCATGCTTTTTACCTTGAGACAAGAAGGGTCTGCTGGTTACTTTTGGCTATAGCAGACTAGCTGATCCAGAAGCTTCCATGGAGGGTCCTCTTGTTTTCACATTTTTATTATGTCTAAGAAGTACTTGTTTTGAAGACATGTTCTTTTGTGATTGGCTTTGCTTGGGTTCTGGGGATTCAAATTCAGGTCCTCGTACTTGCCCAGGAATTGCTTTACCTACTGAACCACATCCCCGGCTCCTACACATTTATTTTAAGTATTGGTGATACATGCAAGTAATATCAAAACTTTAGGTAAAAAGTCCAGACATATGATTCTTACATGTTGAGGTCATTCTTCATGACTGTGAACCCATTATTTCTGTGCCCTGATAAACCCAATTTAAAACTCATTCTTTCCACAATGGCTTCTTGATGAAATTGACCTTCCTTCCAGATTGAGTAACTCTTTCTCTGAAATTTTCTTCAGAGCCAGCTTATGAGTCATTCAAGGAAATAAGTCTCATTACTTTGTAATCACACCTCATTTCAACCCTAAATAGAATTACATAGCTTGATCACTTACTTAATTCTCTAGCTTTGACTCTAAAAGACTTCCATTATTTCGGAACACAAAAGCCATGCTCTGAAGATGGAGACTCATCAGCACTGACGATGTGGAAAGACTGTTGCAGGCCCTGAAGATGCTTCCATCTTCCATGTTCAGCATAACCAGATGTGGGCCTTGACCCATTACTTCAATTGCTCCTGTTAAGGCACCCATAGCTGCCCTCTGGCTACAAACAACAATAACTTTGTTCCCTTACTTATCATTCATCTGAGAGGCTATAAAACAATTTGTCACCTTTTCCCTTTTGGAATACTTTCTTCCTTGGGTTTATAGAGCCCCCTTTGATTTTCTTCTATCTTTATTCACCAGTTCTTTCTCATCCTACTACGTATTATGGGGAAAAAAGATAAGAACTTAGGTAGGCGCTCTGTGATTTCGAGACCAGCCTAGTCTACAGAGCTAGTTCCAGGACAGAGGACAGGCTCCAAAGCCACAGAGAAACCCTATCTCGAAAAACCAAAAAAAAAAAAAAAAAAAAAAAAAAAGAACTTAGGTTTATCATTTATTCTAACTAAAAGGTTGTTTACTTATTCTCTTGATTGTTTTATGTAAGTTTCTGTCCTGACATATAGTTTAATGTTGATTTTTGCTATGCAGGCTTTCTCAACTGAATTTGAATTTTAGATTTTTATCTCAGGATTTTTCTTTCTTCTTTGGCTATCATCAACGAAGTGGGACAAAATCAGTAACCCAGAATGAACTCTTGATACACTCTCTTTCCCCAGATACACCTGTAGTTTTGCTTGAAAACCGACAAGGCAATCCCATCTTTCCATTTAAATGCTTTGATCCATATCCTTTACCCATATACTTTGGTTAATGGGTTAATGGATACTTTCCTTCCACTGTGTTTAATCATCAGGATGTCTGTTTTCAAAAAATTCCCAGAATATGAATCCCTCCTTAATACTTTTACTTCTACTATCACCTGCTCAGAGCTACCCTTCTTTTGGAGCATCTTACAACTTCATGACCTTCACAGTTTTACTGTTAGTTCCTGTGGTAGGTTGTTATTGCAGTATTCAGAACATTTCTTTTAAAATGCTCTTTGGATAATACTGCTCCCTTCTGTTGTATTCTACTTTGTGTTGCTGTGAGAATAGAATAGTGCCAGAAAATGTAAGTGAATACAGGATTCACTGTGTCATCAATAGTGATGAAGCAGAAAGGGAATCAGCTGTATGTGTACATGGAGGTGATCAAGGCATGAGGGAGCCTTATGCAATAAAATGGTTTGGAGAGATGGCTCAGCAGTTAATAACACTGACTGCTCCTTTAAGAAACCCAGGCTTAAAAACATCAAAAAGTTGCAGAATATATTGTCTAACAGTAAACACATAATCTTATATCATGCTCCTGCCCCCTTTTCAGTAGTCACTATATATAGTCCTTCATCTATACCTCCTAGGGAATATCACTTTGTATCATTTAGATGGAGCTATATCTAGATTTTCCAAAATTTACATATGTGTGCAGATGTATGTAGCCATACACACACATCCATAGACTTCACATTTTGATGTGTATGGTGCATAGTATGGTTTAATGTATTTATGACTTGCTATTTAAATCTATCTCATTCTTTATGATGAGTTTATAATATTCATAGAAGCAATATACCACAACGTATTGATCATGCCAGTGTTGAGAGACTTTGAAATATTTCCAGTTTTTCAAATTTATATCCAAGGTAGAAGTGAATCTTTTAAGTAAATATATCACTGTTTCTTGAGGACAGTCCTTTGTGAAGCATCAATGTTGGATCAAAAGGAGCATGTGTTCTGCATTTTATCCTTGCTGTAAAATTGACTACCAGTTTATACTGCCAAACACTAAGATGTGTTGTAATCTATTTAAGACATTAACCAACCTAATTTTGGAAGGTAAGAATAAATTTGTGTAATGATCGGCTTCTTATTTCTTTTATTCTTTAATATTAGATGAGTTAGTAGGGATTTTTTTCTATATACCCACTAGTAAATATATGTCTTTTTTCACAATTTACTATCTTTCTTATTATTTTCACCTTTTATCATTTACTTGACTATCTTTAAGACAGAATTATTTGAACAAAGTTAACAGTGAGAGAGAAATAAGGAAATTATACATTTTCTAACATTCTTGGCTCCTATTTGGAGAAATAGGAGAAAAGTCTAAAATCTGGAGAGGCTGTACTAATGATGATTAGCCTTGGTTTTGTCCTAGACGTCCCAAGGCATGTTTCATTTTGGCTAGACTCATTTCAGTATTGATGTCTAACCTTGGCTCCAGGGAGATTGAGTTCACATGGGGTGAAACCAGAGAATTTTTTTTCTCTCTTTCTTTATTTTCTACTTCTCATGTGTTGATGCCAAGAACTAGAAGTGTGTGAAGTCATGCATTCTTCTGGTTTCTTCTCAAAGCCTTACACAACCAATTTGTAGGTGCCTGGGACAGAAAGGTTTAGCAGAGGCTTGATTTAGATTGCTTGGTGGATAGGGGACCCGTGGCTGCTTTCAAGGTATATTTCTGATTACCTCTCTCTAAATGTTTACCTAGTCCACATCAAAGTTAATCTTTGTTTACTTATTAAGTGAACAGAAAACAGAATGCATATATATCAGATTACCTCCTTCTAAAAATCCTAGTACACACACATCTATTTTCTGTTTCTAAATAGAGTGTAACTTCTCTCTCATTGTGTTTATTGATGGACAGGTAACAAACCCCACCTTTACACAGAATGAAATTAGAGAAAATTAGAAACAATGATTTAGTATCTAATTTTAAAACAAGTTATTTTGGTTTTATATGTTTTGGCATTTTCTTACATTTATATCTGTGTACCTTGCATATGCATTATCCACAGAAGGCAGAAACTGGAATAAGAATTCCCTGGAATTAGAGTTATATGTGGTAACTATATGGACATAGGAAATTAAACCAAACTCCTCTGCAAGTGCTCAGCCATTACTACAGTTCCCAATCATGTATTTATAAACCCCCACTAATTATCTAAAAGTAAATAAAGGTTTATGTTTTGTAAAGCTTTTTATCCCTAAAGTGAATCTCAATATGTAAAAATAAAGTCAGGTATTTAGAAAATTTTAATGCAAGAACATGACAGACACTTAGGTGTTATCACCAAAATTTATCTACACTTCAAACAAATCACCCAACCGCCTGAAACAACCCCCACTAAAAACTCTTTGTTTCAATTGAATACTCATAGCACATAGGAGTAATGGAACCGTAATTCTCTGGATGCATTAGGAAAAAACATACCTGCATGCATTAGTTTTGATTTATTTTACTGATCTGTTAAAGGCTTCAGAGCTGATGAAGTGACATTTCTGTTCTGTTAGTGACACCCTCTTAAAATAACAAGCAGAAGATTTTATTAGTTACTTGCATCTTGAATCGTTTTTATTTATTCAAGCTATGTTAAGAAATTTCACCAAGAGATCTGGGTGACATATGTACCAAACAAATGTGAACATTACAGGCTATCAGTCTGAAACTCATTTGTTCTGCAGCCACTTATAATGGCATGCTTTTAGTCAAACTACAAAACTTTAGTTGGTTCTAATATTTTTTCCTTTTTTATTACTTGAGCTAAAGTATAATAAATATAATTGAGCACAAATATAACTAAGCTAATATTAAAACCCACTATACTCTTTTCTATGAAATCCACCTCAGGAAGGACTACTATATAGCACATCTTTGTCTCCAACCAAAGTCTTTGCTGAAGACTTTCCTAATGAAACAGCAACAGACTTAATATTAAGGTCCTAGATGATTTTATCCACTGTCTCTATAGTCATAGAGGCACTGTCACTTATTGTCATAAGTGACTTAATCTATTTTTTTTTTTTTTGGTTTTTCGAGACAGGGTTTCTCTGTAGCTTTGGTGCCTGTCCTGAAACTAGCTCTTGTAGACCAGGCTGGCCTCGAACTCCCAGAGATCCGCCTGCCTCTGCCTCCCGAGTGCTGGGATGACTTAATCTATTTTTATTAATTTGTTGATGATTAACTTTCTGTCATTCCAGTGTTACAGTATATACATAGGACTCAGTGACAAATGATAGTTAACAAGACAACGGCCTGCTCTTGAGTAGATGAAAGCAAAAGACAATGGGCTATATAATAGTCTCTATCTCAGTATGCATTGTTTCTGTGTAAACAGGTAATGTAGCATCTTTCTTGGGGAAAAGGAGAAATGTCACAGTGTTCTAAAATAGAAATGATCTCTACATGAGTCAAAAAGGAGCTTCAAATAGAGGAAGAATTAAAATAACCAAAGGGATAAGAAATCACTATGGATGCAGGGAACTATGAGCACAGCTGAATTCTGGACCCCAAGTTTAGACGATGAGATTGCAGATAAGATTGTAGATGTTTGATGGGCCACATCATAGGGCTTCAATCACTACCCTTGTCATATGGGTTTTCTTTTTAAGATGACCAAGAGTAGTAAACTGGAGGGATTTTCAGGTCACAAGACTGAATATCTGAGACAGAATTAATGTTTTAGTGTGGCTTGTGATGATAAGTTCCTCAGATGCTGTAGTAACATATGGGTAACTGCTTTTTGTTGAGTGATGGTGGCCTATTGGGATAATAGATTAATGTTAGAATGTCAGAGAATGTGAGGAGAGCTTCATGCTGCTGTCATCAAGAAATAGAGAAGGAAAACATTCACACATGCAATCAAATGATAAGATAAACAATGATTCAATGCTTTTTAAAGTTAGGGAACATTGAAAATGGTTATCTCTCCTGAGAAGGATTATGGTCTTTCTTTATGTGACAATGCAAATATACAATTTAGGTAGATGGCTGTACTTTCGAATGGAGAAATCTAATATATGGGAAGATATTAGCTGGATAAATTGACTTGGGAACTAAAAATAACTAATTGCTATAGAATAATCTTTGGTACCCTTTGAATATATGTATTTGATAAGGTGCATTCTGATTGATTTAATACAAGAGCTGACTTGCTGGTAGCTAGGCAGGAGGTAAAGACAGGACAGCCAGACAGAATACATTGGCAGGAAGAAGGGTAGAGTCTCAAATGTCTTGAGAGATGCAGAGAAAAGCAAGATAAACTTACTGTCTTGAAAGAAGATACAGCCACATGGCAGAGGGTAGATAAGAAATATGAGTTAATTTAAAATGTAAGAGCTAGTAACCAGCCTGAGCTATTGGCCAAGCATTTATTATTAATAATAAGTCTCTGAATGGTTATTTGGGAGGATTTACTGAGACACAGAAAAACTATACCTATAATTAATGGAATGAGGTCACTAATGATCAAGAACTGAGCCTTTGTTTTGTGAAAAACAGTGAGATGGGGAAGAAGAAATATTGATGGAGGCTACTCATTCATTTCCCGGTCACCCAGACTCAAAATAATTATACAGAAACTATATTAATTACAGCACTACTTAGCCAATAGCTTATACATATTGCTTGCTAACTCTTATATCTTAAATTAACCTATAATTCTTGTCTGTGTTAGCCACATGGGCTTGGTACCTTTTATCATTAAGGCATTCTCATCATACTTCCTCTGCATTTAGGCAACAACTGCAAACTGATCCTTTCCTCGTCCCAGAATTCTCCTATTCCTGTTGCCCTGCCTATACTTCCTGCCTGGCTACTGGCCAATCTGAGTTTTATTAAACCAATACAAGTGACAAATCTTCATGGGGTACAGGGCCATTATCCCACAGAGAAAACTTTCAAAGTTTCATTTGTAACTTTTGTTTCTGATTTCCTCCAAGGAAAGATGGAATTTCTGAAAGTACTTAAGAGAAATAAGCTAAGAAAGTAGACATGAATTCAGCCAAGAGTTAATTTAACTGACAGTTCTGTATGTGCAGTTGTGCTAATGATAAAAATTAGCTAAAATAAAACCAAGCTATCTTGATTTCAAGAAAGGCAAAGTGTTTGCCTAACAGATAGTATGTCACACAAAAAGGATCACTAAATTGCTAAGCACTGCTTTCATTTGCTGCCTGCTGTCATTCTATGTCCCTATCTATTGGAAAGTTCCAGAAGGCATCCTAAACTACTTTCTGTAGTGCTCATTTCAGAAATATCACCGAATCTCTATCTTCTTTATACCATCTTTCCTAGAATCTGAGATAAACCCTTGCTTGGTCCTAGACAGCAATGCAACTAACTTTGAAGACAGATGGGCAATAATGAAAAAAATAATTATAAATATTCTGTCTACATAAAAAAGCAGAGTACACCCAATATTACAGTTGCTAAGTGTGAGAAATAATGTTTATAAAATTGAATGGCATTTACAAAGGTGATTTATTAATTGAAGTGCTCTCATTTCAACCCACTTAATAGTTCAGGTTGGCTATTAGAACCAAATCCTGCCTGGTGATATTGAGTAGCCAGCTGCTCACATCATGATGAACATGACTTTCCCGAGGTTTGACAGTGCACTTGAGCACATAAGTTCTTATTCCTAGAGCCCCTAACATTCTATTTCTGTCTCTCTTGAGCCTCAGATGACAATCATGATAAATTGTATCACACTGTGAGGTGGTGTGTGATGAAAATACATTTCCACTGGGAACTGGAATATAACCTCCAAACTCATGCTCTGACAAAACATTTAGAAATGTGCACTTGTGTCTGTTTTCCTTTGTCTTTATCGCAAATGAAAACAAAGCCAGTTAACTCCTCCAAACCTCACTGAAAGTGCAGAACAATAATACTTTATTAGAAAAGTCATAGAATTTCTATTACTTTATATGTCCACATTCTTGTCTGTATAAATTTATCTCTATAGTCCTCCTTATATATCTAGCTATTATAGTTTAGATCTTAATTTTTACTTTTTAGTACTTATTTTATGGGTATGAATATTTTGCCTACATATATCTCTGTGCACCACATACATGTTCATGAAGGCCAGAAGAGGGTGTCCAATACTCTTGAAGTGTAGTTACACAAGGTTATAAATTGCCATTTGGATGATGGGAATAGGCCCCAGGTTCGCTGCAAGAGCAAAAAGGAAAAAAAGTATTCTTAATTACTGAGCTAAATCTCCAAATCTATATGGTCTGGATCATAAGTGTTCTGTGAATGATAATAATGTCACTTGATAAATTCTTACTTGTGACTTGTTGTGGTATTAGGAATAAGTGGAACTTTGTAAGATTTAGAGCCCAGTGGAAGAAAGTAAGGGCATTGATGGTATGTCTTTGACTTTGAAAGGACTGCCAGGAATCTTGCTCAGTCTCTCTCTTTCTTTGGTTTACTGAAACCACTGGATAAACAGTCTTCCTCTGCCATACATGTTTGTTCTTATGGACTGCTACACTGTAGGCCAAGCAAACATTTAACAAAACCTTGAGCCAAAATAGTTCCTTTTTGTGAGTTGATTATCTTATGTGTTTTTGTCATAATACCAGTAAGTTGACAAATACACTACTCATATATATAACCATTATTATTCAATTTTAAAATATGCAAAGAATTTAAATGGAAAAAGAGTTATAGTGTAAAGCAGCTACATGGTTTTATTTTTAAAATAATGGAAAATTTTCTCTTGGAAATAAGGGGTTTTTTTTTGCACATAGACCATAGTGGTATATGCATATTGATAAGATTATTTTTATCTGAAGGACAAAAGCACTTCATTGCCTGAAAATGGAGGCATTTTAGCATAAATTGGATAATCAGAGAATTTGTAAATTAATCCTGCTGTTTTGTCAAAGTGAACAAGACAACCACTTCAGACGAGAAACACAATGACCTGCCATGAGCACATTTTTCTTTTGCTTTTGGTCATTTAAACAGGAGGCATTCTTATCTTACTCTCTCCTGAGTCTGCTCAAAACGTTAGGCCCATAACTTCCCTGAAATTTTGCACATCAGTAAGTAAATTTTGACAGCTCTGGAAATGGGAAAATCTCAGTGTAAGATGAAGCTGCCTGTTAGATTAGTATTAATCCCCACACAGTGTCTCACAGTAAAGATTCCCACATTAGCAGCTCTTAAAGTCAAGACAAAGTTTGTGTGGATATTCTGTGAGTGTGAAAGCAGTGTGGACATTTCGTGAGCCTTTAGAAGGTGCAGGTTATAACTGCTAGATGTGGTTTCCTGACCTGCTTGCCGTTGGTTCTCAACCTGTGGGTTATGACCCCTTTGGGGTCATGTATCAGATATCCTACATATCAGATATTTACAGCATGATTCATTATGGTGGCCAAATTACAGATTTAAAGTAGAAATAAAACTAATTTATGGTCAGAGTCACCACAGCATAAGCAACTGTATTTAAGTGGTGCAACATTAGGGAGACTGAGAACCACAAGCTTATTTGACTATTCACTGATTTACTATGCTTCCATTGTGTGTTTGCTCTTAACTGGTTATACTGCATAAGAACTCGGGGATTACAAAGATATGGATTCCTTAGATCTCACTCCTCTGAAGTAAAAAAACCTTTAGGGTTATTTGTTTTTCCCCTATCGTGTCACTTTTATCTTGAAAAGCTGAATGATACTGAATCCCCTGGAACATGACTGAGGGCCTATTGACATTCAAGTAAATTTTCATTTAATTGGCATTTAAAAATTCAAGAAAATATTTTAATAATTAAGAAAAGGTTAAGATTTATAAATAAGGAAAAACAATTTTGAATGAGGCAGAGAGGCAAAAGCCAAAGCATTAGTGAGAAAAATAATATGAAATGGTGAGTTATGAAGGACGGTGAACATATTTTGATGTTTGCTACTGAACCCTGTGATGAAATTCTAGTGCAGATATATGGAGGGCCTTGACTTGAAAGAATAAATTGAGTCAAAATGAGGTTGTTATGCGAGGATGTAGTCTTGTCAAATGCAAGTTCTACCAGAGAAGAATTTGGACACTGACATTCACAAAAGGAAGAAGATATGAAGGCACGGACTAAATGACCATCTGCAAGTCCAGGGGAATTGCACTTTGCCAAAGTCATGACACTGGATATATCATAATAAAATAGATTTCTTTTTTTTTGAGCTACCTAGTCTCTGGGTTATTGTAGAAACTGGTAAAGTATTACTTTATTAAAAGAAAACTAAGATAGTATTAAATTTGAAAAGTCAGTAAAAGAAGTTGCTAAATAAGTAATGTATTAATACCATTATAGTAACTATGTAGTAGAAATTAATTTTCTAGACTGTAAGGAGCTAGAAACTTATTTCTCAGAGAAATAGAGTGACCCAACAAATACCTGATGCATACAAACATACTGAATGCAGAGAGAGAGAGAGAGAGAGAGAGAGAGAGAGAGAGAGAGAGAGAGAAGGACACACACACAGAAGCCTAAAGTCAAATGGGAATGGCTTTTATGATTGGAGGCAGGGATTTAAACATTAGGAGAAATTACAATGGTGATGATGGTGGTGATAACAGCTTCTTATATTGACCCTCTTTGGTTAATGCACAGCCTTAAGTGTACTTCTCTGTTTTCAGGGTATTTTTTCTGCTATGGTTGTGAATCTGAAGCTCAGAGAAGTTAAGTCCTTTATTCACTGACACTCTCACAGCTAGAATTTTCAACATAAATGTATCTGAGCTCAAGCTTAAAACTTCCATGAGCCAACAGAATTGTGTGGACACCTGCTGTTTCTGCAATGGGTGATGGATTTGTTCAAAGGATCAACCAACCTCAAGAAAGGTTATTTCTGTTCCATATGGCTCATCAAAGCTCCCGTTCTATATTAGACCTTGAAATCTTTTGATAGTTCTGAAATTCATTATAGTCCATCATGCTATCCTGGAGACTTTGGCACTTAAGTATAAATACATTCCTCTGGCCTAAATATTTCAGATTATTATGAATTTGCTTTTGTCCCTCCTGAAACGTTGCTCAGTCACATGGAGAGAAGCTCACATTAGACTCTTCCTAATCCTCACAGTTCTAAAATAGAAGGAACTGTTGCTAAGGTCTCTCCAAGGTCATAGCCAAATATATGAAACAGTCAGGAGGGCCACATATTGATTTGCATAAAATATGCCCAAAATTTGCATTCAAATGGATTTTAATCTGCATAAAAGTCTATTATTATGTCTTAAGAGTATAAATTTTCTAATTGTTCTTCATTTCAAGCTGTCATTTATTTTTCTGTGTGTAGCCACACCCCCTCACTTTTATCAGTCCTTGCCAGGATCTCTACATTCTGTGGAAAGCCTTCTTCCTGATGTAACCAAGGCATACTGAAGATTTGGGCATCATTTACATGGAGAGCTCACCCCAGGAATTCCCCATCATTTTCTTTATTTAGTGTTTGTGCTTGCATGCATGCGTGTGTGTGTGTGTGTGTGTGTGTGTTTGTGTGTGTGTGTGTATGTGTTTTGGCATGCAGCCAGAAGACAACTTTTGGGAGCCTATTTTCTCCCTATACACTTGGATCCAAGGATTGAACTTTGATCCTCAGGCTCATGCAGCAAGCTTCTTTACCCATTTTTCCATCTTGCCTGCCTTGACCATCCATTCTTTTTCACCACCAGAAAGTCCATTACAAGCTTATCTTCCTTTATCTGACAAATGCTCGTTCTCCTTAGTGATTGCTTTCTATTGCTGACAAAGATAAATGGTACAGACAGGGCGACAAGGCAGACTTTAAGGTTAGGGAAATAAAAGAAAGACAATGAACTCAACTCTTACACACCAAATCGGGGTGAATTTTCGGTGCAGGATGAAATGGGGGAAATTGCTGGTGATATTATGGGATGTTGATTGGTAAGATTATGCCCTGTATATTCTTCCTAGGAAAGTTGGACTAAATTCTCTAATAGGAAACAGTAGTTCTAACCTAAAGACTGTTTTTCTACAATGGCTCTCAGATCTTCTACTGTTTCTCAGTAGTCCATCTGGGAAGAGCCTGGAGGATAGAAAAAGAATTTATGATCATAAGTTTTCTAAAATTGTTCTGTGGAAAGGGCTGCCATGACTATAGTATCAGGAACAAACCTAATCACATTTAGGTAGGCTAAAGATCTCAGTCCATCAGGTAGAAGTATAATCATTGGCAATTTTATTTACAGATATCTTATCTTATGCCTTTGTCCTCCCTTATAGTACCCCTCTTCTTTAACACTTGTGGTCTGTAGGGCTTCCTATTTTTATTTTATTAATGCAGTAGATGGGGAAAATCCCATGATGTCATTCAAGTCATAGCATCTGTCAGGTATGGAATTCAAAGAAAGTAGCTGCTTTTCAACACAGTGTACATTATAAGATTACTTTATGAAAGTACCTATCAATTAACTCTGATTGGGAGATGGTTCACTTTAAATATAGAAGAAAGATCTTGCATCTTCCTCCCCCCTAGTTTTCAAAAGAAAATCTTTAAACTTTATTCTTTTAACCTTTTTTATTGCTTTATAAATAGTACCATTCAAAATTTCCACTTCCTCCCCTCCTCCCATTACCCTCTCACCCTCCATTCCCCCTCTCCCCTCTCCCTTCAGTCCTAAGAGAGGGCAGAGTACCCTGCCCTGTGGGAAGTTCAAAGCCCTCCCCTCTCCATCCAGGCTTAGGAAGGTATGCATCCAAATAAACTAGGATCCCCAAAAGCCAGTACATGCAGTAGAGACAAATCCCAGTGACATTATCACTGGCTTCTCCACCTGCCCCCATTGTCAGCCACATTCAAAGGGTCCAGTTTGATCCCATGCTAGTTCATTCTCAGGCCAGCTGGATTTGGTGAGCTCCCATTAGATCAGGCACACTGTCTCAGTGGGAAGACCTTTCGTGGTCCTGAATTTCTTGCTTATATTCTCCCTCCTGCTCTTCAACTAGACCTTGAGAGCTCAGTCCAGTGCTCTGATGTGGGTCTCTGTCTTTATCTCCATCTGACGAAAATTCTATAGTGGTATTCAAGATAGTCATCAGTGATGCTATGGGGCAAGGCCAATTCAGGTACTCTCTCCTCCACTGTCTGCTGATCTTCATAAAGCAATGATTTTGTATGATATCTAGAGTGGAGTAACTGTGTTGAGTCAATGGTGAAACATTGGGAGGCATGAGATGCTTTATGGTTTAGTTCTTCCATTCTATGGGGAGGTTAACTCTTGTGTGGTTGAGGGTCCTCATGCTTACAAAATGGATAATACAGAATTGTAGCATCATTGGATTTTATGAGGAAATGGCATATGAACAGCCTTTAAACACTTCCTGTGCATAGAGAACCACCTGAAGAGCACAAGCAATCATAATTCAATAGCCTTTCTGGCTTCTCCCTGATTCTAAATATCCTACTTTATTATGATGAATAGATTTTTATTAAAACCTCATTAAGTCATGCAGAATGTTTTAATTAATTAGAAACTTTAGCTAGGTATAGGACTGCAGGAAGAGTGATGTGTGAACGATGGTTGCAAACACTTCTGAGTTTTCCTCATTCTATTCTGCAGGTTAAGTGTTACTTCCTTTATCTTAAAATTCTCATAACATATGGTGAATGTACCTGTTCTTCAGGGATGACAGTCATGTCTGCAGCAATCTGATCCTTAGGTTGTCTAGTCTTTGCTTTGTGATGTTTCTGAGAACAAGACAAAATGAACATCTGTTTCTTTATACAACTACTGCCTTTTTGTTGGTTTTTTCCTTATTAATTCTCTATAGTTTCTTTTCTTAATAGATGACACAGTCATGCTCACAGCATTTACCCTTGCATGTCCATATCTTCAGAAAAATGTTCCATGCCATTACAGTGTATAGGAGCCATCCACCACATTCCATTGTCCACTGCAGACTCTTGGTTTCTTTTTTCTCCCATTCTAGGATATTCTGCTAATCATTTGCCGCATTAATTCTACATTCCTTTAGATATTCCTACATAAATAAAGAAAAAAAATCAAAAATCATGTCTTTGTTATTTATACCTATTTGCTCCTTGCAAAGCCACATAAAAGTTTTGTCTTCTATGTATAGGAGTGGTTGAAAATTTTGCCATACTTTCTAGATTTAGACACTAAATTAAATTTGAGTGCATAAGATAAAGGTTTTTTTTTTGATGATTTGGACACTGTCATGCCTATTTATAACTTTAAATAAATCAAATGATCAAAATTGGCTTTTATGCCCATGGAGAATTTGAAGAGTGTGCCAGTTTTATTTCTTTTCTTCACAAATGCCAGCCTCTTTTATTTGTAATCTTTTGGAAGAACAAAGTGACTAACATACATGCCAATCTTTAATATAAACAGTTCAAAGCATCTCAAAACAAGCAGATTTACATCTCAATTGTTGTAATAATTCTGAATGCTTTGTTTGCTTTTGCATATGTGATACTGTTAATTTCTTCTGCTAAACTGAAACACAAATGTAAAAGGGGTTATCAAGAAGTAACCGCTGTCATACAGCCTCTCTGTAGACAATTTGGGCACTGTTCCAACAGATCATAATTTGCAAGGTAATAGCTCTGCTTCCACTTTTCCCAGCTGTTCTTACTAGTGGGGACAGCTGTGATTGTTACACTTGGAAACTTCATCCTTGGCAGAGCTGGAGATGCAGTCTGAAAACATGGTTTTTTGTTTATGAGTTTCTTCTGCATGGCAAACTTATGCTGGGAATCAAAAAGGAGCAACACATTGTTATCTGGTTGACAAGAAGACCTATGAGAAACTGGAGGCAGTCAATCACACTAAATACTCACACCTTTGAATATCCTTTAGAGTGAGCCATTTGTGTCATACTTTTAAAAATCCCTTTGTCTTCTAAGAATAAAAGAAGAAGAAAGAAAAAATGTATTTTAGGGCATAAACAGATAACCAAATTAGTACTCTGTCATGAGAGTCAAGAGCAACTCAGAACTTCCTGCAACATTCTCTTGATAGCCATTTCTAGTCAGAATTCAAGTTCCTTTTGTAATGGACACCAAATGAGGAAGACATCTGGATTTGATTACAAGTGTCTACAGTACAACAATGCCTGTGCTAAGTTTTTCTTTATTTGAATCCTAGCCACCAACAGGACAAACGGGCAAAAACTGGCCTCATTAGAATCAAGTTCTCCCAGCTGATTCTGGGAATAATTAATACTCAGCATGAACACATTTTCCTAAATGATCAAAAGTAGAAGAAAGTTGATTCAAATCTGAGTATCTTTTTTTTTTTTTTGATTTTTCGAGACAGGGTTTTTCCATTTTTTTTTTCTTGGGTTCCTGTCCTGGAACTAGCTCTTGTAGACCAGGCTGGCCTCGAACTCACAGAGATCCACCTGCCTCTGCCTCCCGAGTGCTGGGATTAAAGGGGTGCACCACCACCGCCCGGCTAAATCTGAATATCTTTCTAATTGTAATAATATTACATTGAGGAATAATTGCTATGAAGTAAAACATAAAATGGCTTTAGCCAACTTACCTGAAGTTAGATACCCAACTTCAGGAGCATTATATATCACTCAGTGCAGTTATCTTACGGTAGTTTTATTTTATATTCTTATATTTTTTCCAAGGACTTTTTATGTTTTAAACTATTTGCTTATCTTATTTCAAAATAGTCCAATCTTCTCTTCCATTAGAATAGCAGAAATCTTGAATAGAAATTTCTTATAAAATGAAACATATTCTAAATTCAAACATGCTGGACACTGCTAATGACTTCTTGTGTTTTTTTTTTTCATTTATTTTTCTAGACTTTTGGCCTTAGAACACTCAAACTGAAGTTTGAGAATCTTCCTGAATGCCAGTTGCTTATCCACTCACTGAAGATATTTCAATTTGCATAAAGCTGACATTCCATCAAATTCTAGCCTACCTCCTATCAAGGACATTTTTTCTTAAAGTGATTTTCCCTTTTGGTTTTGGTTTCTACTGGTGCAATTTTCTTGGCTCAGTCACTAAGGTTTTAAATCTAGGTCATAATTGCCTGTCAACTTCTTTCTAGGCTCTGTGCTCCTTAAGTACCAGAATTGCCATTCTTTATTCTCCTCTGCCTGATGCAGCTTCTGCCACACTAGAGTTGTTGAATAAACATTTTTAGAATAAATGAATATATATATTTTAACCTTTACTTGCTCTGCTACCCTTCTTAAGACTAAAGAAATTGAATATGTGATCAAAGTGTTTGAATGCAAAAATAAAAATGTATATTGAAAGAGCAATCTTTGGGTCCCAGTCCCACCCCATCTGTACAGCCCTACCTTCCACAAAAACTTGGGCAACTGTGGTCATCAGTTCTTTATGCTGACTTCCAGTTTTATTTGTTAGGTTTAATATATTCAAAACTGTACACCAATGTTCTTACTTTGCATGTAGCAAATGCAAATTATCTCATAATGTTTTAACACTTGTGTGTTCTTTGAAGTATTTGGAAGATAAATATTGTTACATTTGTATACAAATTTTAAAGTCAAAGCATTACTTGTGGAATTGAATCTTTCCTTCTACTGTTCAGTTGTGCATGGCTGCAAGCAACCTAATCTGCTGAGTCTTCTTGCCAGGAATGGGCATAGTTATTACTTTAGTTTAAACCCCATGAGGTATTGACACCATTTATTAACCATTTGGGATATGTGGTGTGACTAGGAATAAAGGTTTCTTCACTTACAATCTTAAATGGCATCACTTTGTACAGGTGAATTGTCAGATCTGATTGCTGGCTTCAAATTCACAGTGATGCTACTTTCAAGCTGTTTCAAGCTGAAGGGTGATACTTGAGGACCCAAATTTGTAGTAAGTTGTCAAGACTAATTATCCAAATATAATTCTCTTTTATCCATAAAAATATTAGTTACCATTTCACTTACTATGTATAAGGCTGAACATCTCAGCTGAAATTTTTCTTTTTTTTTGCATGTATGGAATGCTAATACCGATTTTATTAAGTTTTGTCCCATTTTATTGAATTACATGAAAGGATGCTTTGAGATCTAAAAATGCTATGTAAATGTCAAATAGTGCTATATACGTGCTGAAAACAATATAGATGTTCAAACTGAAGCTCTCCAAATTATCACCGAACATGTCAGTTTATTGAGAGCTTAATTATCTATGTTTTAAAGGTTGATATTACTAACATAATTTTACTATTTTCCTTCTTTGGACATGAATGCCTAAACGTCATCATTAGGGATGATTGTGTGTGATTGAGTTTGTATGTGATGTGTTGAATAGTGAAAGAATATTCTCACAATCTTTTCCTGTACATATATGTAATTAGAAAACATTCCCCTGAATTCTCTTTCAACAAAATAAATAATTCTTAGACTGTTTATCTTAGTTATCTTTCCCATTTATTTCTTCTCTGTGTAGTGAAAGGACTGTATTGATTCCTAAATCCTTTCTAGCTTTAAAGCCGATTCCATTGTGATCTATAGAACTATCTCCAAGTTCTCCTTGTACCTTTGAAGTTTCTGGTCACATCCCACTGAACTGAATCACACACTGATGACTACTTGTCCAGTGGTAAACACTACCTTTAAAGATTTGTTCAAGGACATTTTATAATAAAAGTTAAACTTAAATTCTATATCAAAGCTAAATGAAAATCTTTATTTGAAATTAAAAAAATCAAAACATGTTTTAAGAAACAGTAAGTAGCCAATTAGCAACTAAATATCTGTGGTATATAGAAAATAATTTTAGAATATTGTGAAAAATAACATAATAGTATATACAAATGTACACATTTAATCAAATACTAAGTTATTTATATCTCCATTTTTGAATTCTTACGGATTTGAACTTAATGATTTTTATTGAAATTATAACTTGTGTTCTAAAGTTCATCCAGTTGATTTATTTTTGAGGAATTCTAAACATTATATCAGTGAAATAAATGTTGGAGAGAAATACTACATCATAAAATGTCTTATTTTATTTTTAAACAAGATGCACCAGCCTCCTGAAATCTAGTCCCCAACTTAGGTAGAGACTCTGTGCTCAACCACAGGTCATTCCAGCCTGAAGACTAGAGAACAGAAAACAAGGGAAAAACCACCCATTCAACAAACTCAGAAATAGGCCTAGATCTATAAATACCCTACCCAATGCCTAGATGCCAACATAAGAACACAATCAACAGCAACAATGATAATATGTCAGCATCAGAGTCCAGATAGCCCGCCACAAAAATCCCTGAATACTCCAAAACAGCTGAAGCACAAGAAAATGACCTGAAAACTAACTTTATGGAGATGAGGGAGATCATTAGAATGGAAATGAATAAACTCCTTAAAGAAATCAAAGAAAAGACAATTTGAGAAAATTAATAAATTCCCTAAAGCCCAGAAAGCCAAGAAAATAAAGCAAATAAAAACAATTGAAGAAAATTAATAAAACTGTACAAGACCTGAAAATTGAAAGAGAAGTAAAAGAACCCCACAGACTGAGGGCATTCTGGAGATGGAAACTCTAGGTAAGTGAACAGGAGCCATAGAAGTAAACAAACCAACAGAATATAAGAGATGGAAAGGAGAACTTTAGGCATTTAAGATATGATAGAAGAAATAAATGTCAGTCAAAGAAAATGTTAAATTTAAAAATTTCCTGACACAAAACATCCATGAAATCTATGACACTGAAGAAATTATCGTAAAAGATTAGGATTAGCAGAAGACAAAGAATCGCAGCTCTAAGGCCCAGAAAACATTTTTTGAGCCAAAATGAATTTTATTTTTCACCTTAAGAACTGATTTTCTTACATATTTAGTCACAATCATGGAAAAGAACATAAGACAGTATTCAGTCTTCTAGTATCAGTTTTTATTGCCTACAATCTATCATTCCCCAACTTATTAAACATTTTTAACAAAATCATTGAAGAATATTTTCCTACCATGAAGAAGGAGATGCTAACAAAGGTAAAAGGAGCATGCACAACACCAAATAGATTAGACCATTAAAAAATGTCCCTTTGCCCATAATAATCAAGACACTGTTTTAGTCTAGTGGTAGTGAGAACAAATCACACCGTTCAACAAACTCTCATGTTAGAAGCTTGCTGGAGAAAAAGGGATGGGGGTGTTGGAAAGGAGAGGTGCAAAGGTTTGTCTGCCTCTTCAGAGGAGAAGCGGAAAAGGGAGAGGGATGGGCGGAGCTCACTTAGCACATGCACAGAGACTACACAGTGATGTAGCAGCCGTAGGATCCTGGGTTGGCCAGGTATATGCCTGAATGCTGTCAATGCATATGCTCAGGGGATTCTTTCAGAGACTACAGCTTTGGACCCAGGAGGTAAACAAGCATGATATGTGAAATGCTAGAAAGCTCATGAGTGTAGGGAGTGACTGTGGTTAGTGATGTATTTGCTAGGTCCCAAAAGGCAGCCCAGCTAGCATAATGCCTGAATGCTGACAAACATCAAATATAGAGAACAAAGAAAGACTATTAGAAACTGCAAGGGAAAAGCACCAAGTAACATATAAAAGCAGACATATCAGAATTATACCCAACTTCTCAATCATAACTCTAAAAGTCAGAAGTTCTTGCAAAGACAGATGTCCTGCAGACTCTCAGAGACCACATATGCCAGCCAAGACTTTCAGGAAAATCTTTCAGCTACCATAGATGGAAAAAATGAGATATTCCATGATAAAGTAAAATGTAAAGAATATATAGCCACAAATTCAGCCCTATAGAAAGTACTAGAATAAAAATGCCAACCCTAAAAGTTTAATTACACTCATGAAAACACAAGGGAAAAAACTCAGACAAGCAAAATCAAAGGAAGGAAAGCAAACACATACAGTACAACCAACCACTAACAAAACAACAGTAATTATCAATCACTCCTCATTGATACCTCTCAACCAACTCAATTCACGAATTAAAAACATAAAACAGACTAACATAACTTATGGAAAACAGGACCTATCCCTTTGCTGCATACAAGGAGCACACCTCAACATCAAAGATAGGTATTACCTCAAAGTAAAGGATTGAAAAAAAATATTTTTCAAGCAAATGGACCTAAAAACCAAGCTGTTGTGTCTATTATAATGTCTTAGTGTGCCAGTGTGTGACAATGTCTCTTGCTCTCTGAATATTGTCCAGCTGAGGGCTTCTGTGTCCACTACCATCTTCTAAAAAGAGAATCTTACCTTGCAGTGTTTGAGTGATGAACCGTGCTTAGCAATTAGGAGCCATTTTATTGCTATGTTCTTTTAGCAGAATAATGCTAGTAGATTTTTCTCTAGGATTCATGTTATTGGCCAGGTATGGTTTCCATCTCATAGTGTGGACCTTAAATCCAACTTAGAAAGTACTTGGTACCATAACATTTCTGCCACTGGTATTAGTACCAGCTTTTCCCGTGGGTACTTCTGTTGTTTGTAACAGGCTTTTCGGCTGGATCCAGTTAATGATTACTTTTCTTCTCTGTTAGTCTGCATAGTGCCTTCCAGGCCCATGGATGGTGGCTAGCATGGGTGAAGCATCTAGATGGGAACCAGCTTGATTTACCCATATTCATTGTTATAAGTGAGGGATGTCTTCAGTGCTAGGGCTTTATTTTCAAGTTGTGGGGGGTAACCAATTGTCTTCGGAATATTCTGTAATTTTGGATGTTGCTTGTGGAATCCTTTTGGACAACAACCCAAGAAGATATTAATTAACTTTGTGGGATAATGCTTTTAGGCACTGTCAAGATTTGTTAACGCATACTGGCTTAATACCATGCTGATTGGCCAGTAACCAGGCAGAAATTATAGGTGGGACAACCAGACAAAGAGAATTCCTGGAAGAGGAAAGACCAGATTCAGATGCCATACGGATGCAGAGGAAGCAAGATAAGAATGCTGCACTGATGAAAGGTACCAAGCCAGTTGGTTAAACATAGACAAGAATTATGGGTTAATTTAAGTTGTAAGAGCCAGTAAATAACAATTCTGTGCTAATAGGCCAAATTGTTTATAATTAATATGAGCCTCTATGTGTTTCTTTGGGACTGAATGGATGTGGGACTGGGTGGGACAGAGCTTCTGCCTACAATAAAACATTTTGGGCACTGGAATTTTAATTTTGGCATAAGATACCTGTTTTATTTGTTTCTTTTGGCAGCACATATACCAAAATTGGAACAATACCGAGAAGATTACATGACCTCTGTGCAAGGATGATACACAAATTCATGAAGTGTTTCATACTATAAAAATGAAAAAAAAATATTGATTTGGGACATTTCTCCTTCATTATATTATGACTGAATTTAAGTTCCTTTTATATGTATATGCCAAAGGTTCTCAACACCCATGGGGATTGTTGAACAAGCCTTTCATCTGGGTCTGACGTTAGATATTCTACATATCTAATATTTATATTATGATTCATAAAAATAGCAAAATTGCAGTTATTAAGTAACAATGTAAATAGTTTATGGTTGGGTGTTGCGGGAGGTCCTCCCACTCCTCCAGCCTATCACCGCTGAGGTACCAGCCCACTGGGGCGTGGTTTCTCTCCCTTTAAAAAAGCGGCCACTTCCCTCTGCTCGCTCTCTTCACTTCCTGCTCCACCAGCGACTAGACTCCTTTCCTGGTTGCAAAGAGGGCTGTTGCCTGGGACAGTGATCTGTAAGTTTTTTCCCCTTTAAATAAATACCACCCTAATAATCATAACCCCGAATTGGTGTGGCATTGTTTGTGACTTACGCCTTCATTTTGGCACCCAACGTTTGGTTTTAGAACCTCTCCTTTCCCCACTCGCAGCCGCGAGTTGGGCTTGGCGGCCCCAAGTTCGGCTTGGCGGCTGCGGGCTTTGCGGGCGCAAGTTCAGCTTGGCGGCCACGGGCTTGGCAGGCTCTAGTTCGGCTTGGCGGGAGCCCTCCCCTTCCTCAGCTGCCAGCTGCCTTGGACTCCCCACGTGGATTTAAACTCCACAGGCCCGCTTAGTCTCTGGCCACGTGGTTTGCTCTTTTCTGAGTCATTTTTAAATCTCCCTTGCAAGTACAGCTCTTAAGTGGCAGGAACCAGAGCACGTGGTTGCTGAAAGCTGCAACCCCTCAGGGTGACTCTGTCACGTGGAGGCATAAGCGGCTTCCAGATTACTCTTCTCTACCCCTGGATTCTGGGTTTCTGGTTCCGTCTCAGGAATTGATTTAATTACATTTACTTTGTTGAGAAACTTGCATTTTCCAGTTTTTAACATCTACTAAGGCACTGAAACAAGACCATGTTTTCACCGCGACTCTGCAACAGCGCCACCTGCTGGATAATAGGTAATATTGCAGTTTTTGTTTCTAACGCAAATTTTACTGCTTTGTTTTCACTAATACAATGGATTAGTAAATTTATATTTACTAATACAATGAATTACATCATACAAGGTTTATATGATTATGGGGATACCTTAATTTGCTTGTTACTAGCCTTCAGTTTTCTTTTCCATATTCTATCATTAAGGAAGATTATGGCACTACTAAGAACGATTGAATCTTTACGTACTAATAATGAACAGAAGAATATGGCACTCCTAAGAATGATAGAATCTTTACGAACTAATAATGAACAACTAATTGACAGGATTAAAATTATTGAAAATCAGAGGTTATCTGAACAAGTGGATACTATGAGAGACAAAATTGATTCCATATCCAAGGGTATTAGAAAGTTACCTGAAAGGGTTCAGGCTGTTGAATTTGACGTTCAGACTTTATCACAAAGTTTTGATAAGGTAACAGACAGAATGTACCTCCAAGATGGGAATCTACATGATATACAAGAAAAGTTTAAGGAGGACATGTTATCTTTGAAGGAAAAAATTAAAGCTTTGGAATCACAGGTGCAGAATGGGGACCAAAAAATTGATACCTCAGTGAAATCACTGGAAATATATACAGGTCAGGAGATTCAGGATTTAAGAGAGACAATGATAAAAAGATTTGAAAAGATTGGGGAAATTATTGCAGCTGGTGAACAGAGTAAGGAGGCACAAGGACAGGATATAAGGCCTCCACCAGCTATTAGAACTGGCTTACCCAGGGTTCTAGCGACATACCCTATAATTAATTCTGAAAAAGCATCAACTTCTAAAGGCTCAAAGAGAGTCAGAGAAGCTAGATGGACGCCAATAGCAATGAATGATCTGAAAGAAATTAAGCAAGCTGTTGTTAATTTTGGCTTGCACAATGCATATGTAAAGGAAATGATAAGGACTTGGGCTTCTAATGCTAGAGCTACTCCCCATGATTTCCATCAGTTAGTGTCTGCAGTTTTAGATAATGGACCTTCCTTGATGTTCGGAATTTATTTCAGAGAAGAATCCAAACATATGGAACAGCAAGGAAGAGCAAAAGGTATTGAGGTTTCCCAAGATCAAATTCTTGGTGCAGGAGAATATGCTGATCCACAGGTCCAAGCTCTTTATGACGATGAAGTACTGTGTCTATGTCACCAAGCAGCTTTAAATGCTTGGAATAGGATACAAGATCCAGCAAAAAGGGTTGAATCATATACCAGAATTAGGCAGGGACAGAGAGAACCCTTTATTGACTTTTTGCAAAGATTAATTAAGGCTCTGGACATAGGGGTAACAGACCCAGAAGCTAGACGAATACTTCTTGAATCTCTAGCTTTTGAGAATGCAAACATAGAATGCAAAAAGATAATTGGGCCTTTAAAGTCTAGATCAGCACCTATGGATGAATGGATTCAGCATACGATGAATGTTGAGACGTTTAGCTATAATGATGAACCTTGGGTAGGAGAAGCGATTTCCAAAGCAATGAGGAGACATCAAACTGCCAGGTGTTTTAATTGTGGTAAATTAGGACATTTGCAAAGGAATTGCAGGCAAAGAATTTCTAGGAATAATATCTCTTCTGGGAATGACAAAAATAGGAGACCTCGGCCTTCAGGTATATGTAGGAGATGCGGTAAAGGCAGGCATTGGTCCAACGAATGTAGGTCAACAACAGACAGACGGGGCAATCCGATATCATCGGGAAACTCCTTGGGGGGCCTCTCGCAGGCCCCCAAGCCAACAGTGGCCCAGTCATTCCCAGTCACAGTGGAGAACGTGCCTCACCAAGAAAATTAAAAGTTCCAATTTCTGCTGTAAAAAGTAATACTGGTCTAAATGAAGAATTACGTGTGGAGGATGAGTCAAAAAACCCAATAGGACAGAGTAAACGTATATTTTGGCAGACTTCTATTAATGATCAAAGACCAAAGCTAAGAGTCTGTATAAATGGCACTTTTATTGAAGGCTTATTAGACACAGGTGCGGATGTAAGTATCATTACCCCAGAATCTTGGCATCCGAATTGGCCTCTTCAAGAGGTAGATGTTCAGTTCCTGGGAATTGGAACCCTATCTCGTGTAAAACAAAGCACAAGATGGGTTGAATGCATAGGGCCCGAAGGGCAAATAGGAAGAATAAGGCCATATATAGCATATTGCCATAAATTTATGGGGCCGTGACCTGCTACAGCAATGGAATACCCAGATTAACATTCCTGTATTTCCAGGAACTCATAATTCTGGGAAGGATATGATGAGGTATTATGGAAAAAGGTCACCAGCCATTCGGGCTGTACAAGAACATACAGCAAATACCAAACCTTTAGAGGTACCAACGGCCCTACCTTTAAAATGGCTAACTGAGAAGCCAATATGGACCAAACAATGGCCTCTAGCTGAAGATAAACTACAGGCATTGGAACAGCTGGTGCAAGAGCAACTAGATGCTCACCATATTGAAGAATCAACCAGCCCTTGGAATTCTCCTGTGTTTGTTGTAAAAAAGAAATCTGGTAAATGGAGAATGGTGACAGATCTAAGAGCTGTCAACAAAGTAATTCAACCTATGGGCCCACTACAATCTGGAATTCCTTTGCCTTCTCTGTTACCAAAAGGATGGCCTCTTATAGTTATTGATTTGAAAGATTGTTTTTTCACTATACCATTACAAAAAAAGGATAGAGAAAAATTTGCCTTCACAGTGCCTACTTACAATAATTCTCAGCCTAATAGGAGATATCAATGGACTGTCCTCCCATAGGGTATGCTCAATAGTCCTACACTGTGCCAATATTTTGTAAGTAAGCCATTGGAAATAATTCGTAAACAATTCCCCAAGTCCATCATTTATCATTACATGGATGACATCTTATTATCTGATTCAAATAAAGATACTTTAGAAAGGATGTTTGAAGAAGTAAAGAAAGTCTTGCCTAGGTAGGGATTACAAATTGCCCCTGAAAAGATTCAAAGAGGAAATTATATTAATTACCTAGGTTACAGAATAGGGTTAGAGAAAATTAAAATGAAAAGGCAGAAATTAGGAGAGACCGGTTAAAGACTCTTAATGACTTCCAAAGATTGTTAGGAGACATTTCCAGTCTACGACCAGCTGTTGGGATAACACCTGATCTAATAGTTCATTTAAACAAAACCTTAGATGGTGATAAAGATTTGAATAGTCCAAGAGAACTGACAGCTGAAGCAGAAAAGGAACTGACAATGATTGAGGAAAAATTACATGAGGCACATGTGGATAGGGTGAACCCAAATCTTAGCTGCATCCTAGTCATATTGCCTTCCAGAATTTCTCCTACAGGGATTCTAATGCAGAGGGAAGATATTATTTTAGAGTGGATATTTATACCTAATAAACCAAGTAAAAAATTAAAAACTTATATGGAAAAGGTCTCTGAATTAATTATAAAAGTTAAGCTGAGACTTCGTCAACTAGCAGGTATAGACCCAGCAGAAATTATAGTGCCTTTTACTACTGAAGAAATAAAAAAGTTATGGGAAGACAATGAACCGTGGCAAAGAGCTTGTGCTAACTTTTTGGGAGAAATTAATAGCAACTATCCCAAAAGTGATAGACTTAATCTCATAAAAAGAACTTCTTGGATTCTTCCTAGAATTGTACGTGATGCTCCAATAACTGGAGCCCGTACATTCTATACTGATGCAAATAAATCAGGGAAAGCAGGTTACAAGTCAGATGAATTGAGTAAGGTGGAACAAAGCCCTTATAATTCTGTCCAGAAGGCAGAATTATATGCCATTCTTATGGTGCTAAGGGATTTTAAAGAACCTCTTAAAATAGTTACAGATTCACAATATGCAGAAAGAGTTATCTTGCATATTGAAACCGCTGAATTTATACCAGATGACACAGAGTTGACTTCATTGTTTATCCAGGTACAAGACATAATCAGGAACAGGCTTTGTCCGATGTACATAACACACATCCGGTCCCATACAGGTCTGCCTGGTCCTCTAGCCCAAGGCAATGCTGAGATTGATCAATTATTGATTGGAAGTGTGTTGCAGGCCTCGGAATTTCATAAGAAGCATCATGTCAATAGTAAAGGCCTAAAGAAAGAATTTTCCATTACTTGGCAACAAGCTAAGGACATTATAAAGAGATGCCCTACTTGTTCTTTCTATAATCAAACACCGTTGCCTGCAGGGAGTAACCCAAAGGGTACTAAGAGAAATGAAATCTGGCAGATGGATGTGTTCCACTTTATGGAATTTGGTAAATTAAAATATGTACACCACACCATAGACACGTATTCAGGTTTTCAATGGGCTACTGCCCTGAGCTCAGAAAAGGCTGATTCAGTAATCACACATTATTGGAAGTTATGGCCATCATGGGTATACCTGCACAAATAAAGACAGATAATGGTCCAGCATATGTATCTAAGAAAATGAAACGCTTTTTTGATTATTATAATATAAAACACATTACAGGTATACCAAATAATCCTACAGGTCAGGAAGTTATAGAAAGATCAAATCGTACTATAAAGGATATGCTGAACAAACAGAAAGGGACTGAAAATACCCACAGAAATAGATTACATAATGCTTTATTAACCTTGAATTTTCTTAACGCTAAGGAGAAAGGAACGACAGCAGGAGAAAGACATTGGATAATGGAAAAGTCTGCTGAACTAAATCAACCGATTTATTTCAAAGATGTGCTGACCTCTCAGTGGAAGCCAGGAGATGTGCTACGTTGGGGAAGGGGTTTTGCTCTTGTTTCCACAGGAGAAGAAAAATTGTGGATACCATCAAAATTAATAAAGTTTCGATTTGAAGAGGAGAAACCTCTTGGAAAGGAGAAATGACAACTCATCCACAATGATGATATTCATACAGGTGGTAAGAAAAACATAGAATGGGGGCAGGGTTCTGTTCTTATCTCCACAGGAAAACACTCATCTTTGAGAAATTCAAGGGACCCTGGATGTTTGGATACTGACAGATGGAAAAATACCTGCCCAATAGGAAATATCAAGACAACTGAATGGGTTGTGTAAGTAATATTAAACCATATTTCTAAATTTATAAAGCTGGTTTTGAAGTTGGACTCTGGCTCAGTCCCTCTCCAATTCCAAGCCTGTTAGTAAGAGAAAAACCCAGAGTTTCTGGAGTTTCTGTCTCATGTCAAGAGCCATGATATGGGACAGAAAGAAATATGAGTTTAGAAAACATCTTTGCTTTTCTTCATATCTATCATACTTTTCATTGAATATATCTATCATGTCTTTCATTGAATATATATATATATATATATATATATATATATATGTCTATATATGTCTATATGATTAATGTTTAAGTTTTTCATAATGAACAATGAGTTTTTCCTGAAGTGACATTTGAAGTTTCCAGGAAGAAGATGGGGCCCCATAACAGCAACTCCACCTGGTTGATATGACATCATGATACTGATAGCGCTACTACAAGACCTGCTTTTGGTACCAGCTGCACAAGACAGTTCCAACTTGGTTAGCTGAAATGGTGCACATCTTATACAACATTTTGGCCAGACCTGCACAAAATACTCAGAGACTATTGGCAATTTTAAAAGACATTGATCTTGAAATTTAACCATCATTTCACTTTCACAGGATCCCCCAGAAAGAACGTCGCCCCCATGACAGCTGGAAGTAATTCTAGAGGACGACGTCCCCTTTCCCAATAAAACTTGCCCTTGGGTTTAGGGACATCATTTAGGGGTCGATTATAATTAGTATACGATTGAGGGTTGGGGGAGGAATTTTATACGCTCAGGGATCATTTTGAAAGAAAAAAAAAGAGGGATGATGGGATAATAGATTTGTAATTGTGAGTTACTGTTTTTAGACAAATACATTGCTATAGATTCTTGTATATTGATACAAAGTTAAATTATATTTACTATTGTACGCATGCATGTTTCTACCTCTGTTTAAAACATTTTTTTATGTATTGACATATATTGTATTGATATATATATATATTGTATATATTTACCATATTGCAGTGTACATTTCTACCTCTGATTAAGATACTTATATAATGATTGTGTATTGATATATATTTACCTACTGCAATGTTTATTTGTACATTGTTTATATTTGGAGGTCATTGTCCTCATTTGTTTCACAGTCGTTTATTGTCTTAGTCTTTAAGTTAGATAGATATTGAGAATTATATAGACTAATCTTCATCTAAGTTTGTCATTTATAATAGACTAATCAGGTTCTTTAGATATATAGAGATTATACTCAGTATAGATAGATAATCTTCAACTTCTTCAAAGAGCTGTAGAAAATGGCCTTTAATCTAACTCAGAGTTTTGTGGTAGTGAGACACAATTGCTCCTGGCAATACCACTCTATTCCCGAGAGAATGTTGAGCACCAAAGACACTCCACCTGGAGCCTTTCTTTTTGGCAGAACTGGCGTTTGGGCAAAGAAATGCCCATACCTCAACAACTGACAAAGATACAGAGCATGCATCAATGGATAAAACAGGACTGTCATATCCTGCCAAGACAGGGTAAGATAGTTTTGAAAAGTTGCTTGCCTTAGAAAATGGTATGTCAGTTATGTTAGGCCTTAGCCAAAGTTGGTTGCTTCAACGCTGCTAATGTGACTTTGGGTGATTGCCCAGGTAGCTAGTTGTCTCTGTAATTTGTTGCATGTTTTGGAAGTTGTTTTACTGAACTTCCTAATTACCCAGGTAACATTATTTCCCTTCTCAGATCTTCGATGGGGTTGAAGACTATATAAATGTAGTTACTTTCTCTCATGACTTGGCCAAGTTATTTATTATACAAGACCTAAGCTAGTTAGAATAGGATATTTGTACTTATTGTATATAATTTCATAGTAGGTTTAGAACTCTCTTATTTAAACAAAAGGGGGAGGTGTTGCGGGAGGTCCTCCCACTCCTCCAGCCTATCACCGCTGAGGTACCAGCCCACTGGGGCGTGGTTTCTCTCCCTTTAAAAAAGCGGCCACTTCCCTCTGCTCGCTCTCTTCACTTCCTGCTCCACTGGCGACTAGACTCCTTTCCTGGTTGCGAAGAGGGCTGTTGCCTGGGACAGTGATCTGTAAGTTTTTTCCCCTTTAAATAAATACCACCCTAATAATCATAACCCCGAATTGGTGTGGCATTGTTTGTGACTTACGCCTTCAGTTGGGAGTCACTTCAGCATGGGGAATTGTATTAAAGGGTCTCAGCATAAGGAAGGATGAGAACCATTAGACTATTCAATTTAGGAAGCTTCTACAATTTAAAAAGCTTTCCAGACTGCTTTGCCAAAGGCTTTTAGTGTTAATTATCCCATACCATATTGCCTTTCTTTTTCTGTCCTCACAGCTGCCTCTACATTTAATCCCCTTTCTTTATCTCTTTTATAACACTATATTGTGTTACTCCTTCCTTGGAGCATCCACCATACCTCCTGGACCCTTGCTAATTACCTAACTTCTATGTTTATTTGGATTGAAACACATATATAAAGTTTAAAAACTGGCATCTGCACATAAGAAAAAAATGTAGTACTTGCCTTTTCATGTCTGAGTTATACCACTCAGGATGGTTCACTCTAGGACCCCCCCATTCACCAGCAAATTCCATAGTTTTTTAATAGTGGATTATATTCCATTGTGAAAATGTATCGTCTTTTTACTACCCATTCATCTTATGGTGGACATCTAGACTTTCTAATTTTAGGCTATTATGGTTACATGAATGAGGCAGTATCTCTGGAGTAAAATATAGAGTCTGTTGGTATATGCCTAAGAGTGGTAGATAGTCTTCAAACTTCCAGAGGAATCTCTACACTGTTTTCCATAGTGGCAGTACCAGGTTTGCACTCCCTCCAGCAACAAATAAGTATCTCCTTTTCCCTCATCATTTTTCCTGCATGTGCTATTGTGTGTTGATAATTCTGAATGAGAAGGGATGAAATCTCAACATAGTTTTAATTTGCATTTTCCTTATGGCTAAGGATGTTGACAAATTTTCAAGTGTTTCCTTTTTATGATTTATTTATTTATTAAGCATACAACGTACTGCTGGCAAGGAAGGCACCAGGTCTCATTACAGATGGTTGTGAGCCACCATGTGGTTGCTGGGAATTGAACTCAGGACCTCTGGAAGAGCAGCCAGTGCTCTTACCCTGTGAACCATCTTTCCAGCCCTCAGGTGTTTCTTAGCCACTTGTGTTTTATTCTTAATACTCTATTTTGTTCTATGCCCCATTTTACTATTTGGCTATTTGTTTTCTGGAAGTTCAGTTGTTCTAATTATTTATCTATTCTTGATGCCAACCCTCTCCCAAGTGTGTAATTAGCAAATATTCTTTCCTATTCTGTAGACTGCTCCTTTGCTTGCATAATGGTATCCTTTGATGTACAGAAGCTTTTTAACTTAGGAGATCCCATTTATTAATTGTTATCTAAGTGCCTACACTATTGGTACCCAGGTCAGAAATTTCTCCTATGTGCCAATGATTTCAAGCCTACTGCGTACCTTTTTCTCTTAGATTCCAGCATCTGACCTAAGGTTGAGGTCTTTGATGTATTTGGAGTTGAGTTTGTGCAGGACGATATATATGAGTCTATTTTCATTCTACTACATGCAGCCATTCCATGTGTTGAAGGTGTTGCCTTTCTTCAGTGAATATTTTGTCCTCTTTGTCAACATTCAAGTATCTATAGGCATTTGGCATTACATCTGACTCTCCAATTATATTCTGTTGACCAACATGTCTGTTTTTATGCCCATATCAAGCTGTTTTATTGATGAAGATCTCTGATACAAGCTGAAATCTGAGATGATGACGCCTCAGTGGATCTTTCATTTCATTATTCAGGATGGTTTCAGCTATCCTGTTTTTCTTTTTTCTTCTTTTCTATTCTTTTCTTATATGTGTGTGTGCTTACATAAAAAGTTGATTATTGTTTTTTCAATTTTTATAAAGAATTCTGTTAGAATTTTAATGGAGATTGCATTAAATCTGTATATTTACTTTGGTAGTATGGCCATTATTCACAATAATAATCGTATCAATCCATGAAAGTGTGAGATTTATATTCTGGTATACTTCTTAATTTCATTTACTTTCTTCAACATGTTAAAAGTATATATCATGCAACTCTTTACTTGCTAAACTAGAGTTAATTCCCATTTTTTTTTATTTTTGGATATTTCAAAAGGCACAGTTTTCCTGATTTGTTTCTTCGTATGCTCATCAGTTGTATATTGGGAGTTTACTGATTTTATGTTTTAATTTTTTCTTAATACATTGTTGGAAATATTTAGAAGTTGTAGACCTTTTCTGGTAGAATCATTATTTTTTATGTACAAAATTATATCATGTGCAAATTAGGATGTTTTGATTTCTTTCTTATTTGTCTTCTTGCTCTATAAGTACTACATTGAATAGGCATGCTTGTATTATTCCTCATTTTAGTGCAAATGAGCTGAGTTTCTTTTTATTTAAGATGATGTGGTCTTGCTGTAAAGTCCCTTTACTATCTTAAGACATTTCCTGTATCTCTAGTCTCTGGTTGAGAGCTATTCTGGGGTTAGTAGGAGTCACAAAGGGATGAATATGGGCTAAAAGGAAAGGGTGAAAGGTATTACAGGAAAGAATTAACTGGGACAGTATGAAGGACAAAGTTCACCTACCTAAGTCCCATCCTAGTGTGATACTGTGGTTCCCTGGTAGAAAGCAGTTCTTCCAGTCAGTAGAAGCTAAAATATGGAGACAACGTTTAAGAAAAGACTTAGAGGTTCAGAGAGAAAGACACGGGGGAATCCTGGGTCTGCTCGAAGAGATACAGCCCTAGTGTGTGGAGGTAGGCTACAACATGAAATATTAAGAAAAAAATGTTTTGTTGAAATTTTCTGACACGAATGCACTGTGAGAAATGCTTTGGTCAAGTATGGAAGTTTTTCTTTTGAGCAGATGAAACCATTCCTATAAATAAATTTCAAATATAGTATAATAAAAGAATAATTGGTCAGGGTTCAGTAGGAGGGAGAGCATGTGTGTATACCAACACGCAGTCATATGTATTAGAAAGAAGCAGGTTTAACTTGTTAATTTCACCTTCTAGAAAACATGAAGTGTCAATAAAACTATTTAGATTATATTTTAAACATTGAACCATGATTACGTTTTTCTTAAATTCTAACTTCAGGAAATGTCAAGGGGGAGCAATCTCTTCCTATAGAAGGTCTGTCTCAGACAGAAAATGGCCTTCCAGTCAGAACAGAGCATACAGGGTACCCCATCAGTCTGTCATGCTGGCACTCCTGTTGTGACAGCTTCTGTCACCCTAGAAATTCAGAGCCAACAGTTACTTGTATTGATGACAATGCAGTCAATGGAGTTGTGGGGCAGAGAGCACATCCTGTTTGTTCATGTGCCAGCATGAGGAATCCTCAATATTAGTGTTCCAAAGATTGGACTTAGAGTACAGTGGCTCCCTGAACACCAAGCAAGTTAGACAGAGAGAAAAAATGATGCACAGAGAAGACTCATTAGAACTAGTCATTTACATTACCCTTCTGTGGAGATTAGGATCCAGTGCATCAAGGCAACACAGATTATGAAGTGCATGATGTAATTCCAGAAATCATCTTGTTCATGTAGTTGGTACCTTTTATTCATGTATTAAAATTCTAAAGGCAGAGAAATGAATGCAATTTGGCTGCTTCTTTGTTATTTTGTTAAAATCAGTAAAATATAGGTCTTTCATTAATACTTTTTCCATACTGAGATTTTTTTCAATCAATATATAGCTCTACCTAAAATTTTAGTAACAACAACTTGAATGGTAATAAAATATTAAGATATAATCTTGTCTAGTACATTAAAAACATATATAAAGGAAAGAATTACTCTGAAGAAAACAATAATCAGATCATCTGATCAGATTCCAGAAGTGTCTGTAAAAGATGATTAGCATCACTGGAACTGGCTTGTTAATGTTCACATGGTGCTTCCCCCAGTGAAACATTTCAAGTCAGTAACAGTGAATGTTTGTAAAAAAAAAAAAAAAAAAAAAAAAAAAAAAGATAATTGAGGGGCCTGAAGCATGATTCGCTGGTGAAGAGCACCTGCTAATCTTGCACAGAACCAAGTTCTGTTCTCAGCATGCACATTTGACAGCTTGGGACCACCTGTAACTCCAGCCCAAGAGGAGATAATGTACTACTGGCCTCCATGGGCACTTGATGTAGATGGTGCACATACATACACTAAGGCACACGTTTATCCACATGTAAGGTAAATAAAAGAGTGCTAAAACTTCTATTGCTGCAGGGTCAGCCCTTAAAAATGGGTGACTGTGGAGAGTACACAGGGCATGTTGGTCTCACAGTAGTCACTTTTTTTCCAACACAGAAATCTGAGAGAATTAAAATCTCTCTTCCAGTTGGTAAACATGACAACAGAATCCACAGAAAAAACAATTTGGCGGCAGCTTTAGTTTCAGCTTCTATTTTTTAAAATAAGGTGACAGTATGGTTCTACTTTGATATGAGACTTAGATTCACAGAAAGAACTGGGCCCATCTTCCCCAGCCAGGCCCAGCTGCTCTTGAATCCCACCTCAACCTCTAGACCCAGGTCCTCCCAAGACTGAACATTGTTACTTCTTAGTCTTTCAAATGTGCTACAAGAGTTTTGCTTTTACTTTGTTTAAATGTTTTATCTTTTCAGCTCTTTCATTTACATACATTTCTTTCTATCTGAAAGAATTCAAAAATCTTTTCCTAACATCCTCTAAGAGAAATTCCATTCAAAGCAAAACAGGAGAGGCAGCAATGCTCTCTTCAGTCCCTACTTCCCACAGCCTTCCATTATAACAGCTGTGCTATTCTAAAAGATTATAGCATTGCATATTTATATCTTAAGCTCTTTTGAGAGCCTCTGAACCTGTAGAATGCGATTAATCTTTTCCTTGTAGATCATTAATATATGCTGAGTACTCACATTGCTAATGAATCAGCAAGAAGGCTAAATTACAAACCCTGAACTTCACAGAATCCACAGTGGCACACACTATACCCTCACCTGATTGCCTTTTTCATGTTGATTACTGGAAAGTCAGTCATTTCCTGAGAGTTAATCAGAGGTTCCCATCTGAGTTCCAGTTACCTGGCTTTCTTCCACTTATTTTCTGAGTTATAGATGATTATTATTACCATAAAATCGTTCAGATTTGATTACTGGCAAAGTTAGCAAATCTATTTTTAATTAGATAATTTTTCTATCTGGAAGTAGCTTCTAGCCATTTGTTGGTTAAGATGCTATTTCATTAATTAAGAGTATTATATATTCATCTATGAATCAGGTAACAATTCAGTACCTTTTTACATATAGCCCTCATTAAACACTCATGTATATCAATACTACAGAAGTCTCCCCCTCTATCTCTAGAGGAACTAACATTTTCCTCTGACTAGGAGCATTGAACTCTGATTTCTAGCATCACATAGGACTTCACTTATTTACCAGCTTTTCCTCCTTTGTTTTAAGATCATTTCATTATTTTTTTCCCATACCAGTTACTCTAATCATCTTTCTCGAGTCCCTAAATCTACGCTACAGCTTTTACTTTCCCCCTTCATTTTTTCACTGATGAGACACATAACAGAATTTGTCAACAGATGTATTTTAACTCTACACTTGATGGTATTAAACACTCATCATCTCATCTAACTATCACAACTGCTATTCTGTCACCAGCAATACCTGGCATCTTCTTTGAAGAAATGCCCGTTATTATCCTTATTCCATTTATAAAGATTCATTTTCTTTTCTAGTTTTTATTTCCTCATGGGTTCTTAATTCCAGTTTTTTTCTCAAATTCAGGATTATGTCTGTTCACTTATTCTATAAATTATCTTCTACCCTATAGCTGATGTTTCTTGTTGTACATTTGAAACATTTCATGAAGTCTACATTATATCTGATAACCTTTGTCACTTTCACCATTGGTATCAAATGTGCTTGTTGTTTGACATCTTTGAGAAAGTGATTCTACCACCCACTCTGACCACCCACTCACATACTGTTCCCCTCATCTCTTCATAGACCAATCATTAAAATCAGTAAGAACTCTCCCTCTATTTACCCTTTATGCTGTACAAGTTATCTAATAAACAACATTTCAAAGTAAGCCTCACAAATGAGTATTCTTGTCCCTAGATTAAAGATACTGTTTAATGCCCAGATGAGGGACGGATGCAATTGTCTACCATATACTCGGAAAAGCAGTCTTTAGATGCAAATTATTTTTATTCTCTATCTTCTCTTCAACATATATCTAATGAAAGATCCATTTTGTCATCTTTCTTCATTTATATCATTATGATGGGGATGAAGAATTTCAAAGGAGCATGCATTCTCATTTCAGTTTGAATGGTTAACTCTTTATACAATCCTTCAGGATTTGGGGCTAATGTGACTGTTGAATCCATATGTTCTTGGTTAAGTACTTGTTATTAAAATATTTGTAAACATAAACAATGATAAGTACATTTGGAGATGGAGTGAAAGGATATTGAGTGCTATGTGTTCTAAATATCTTCACGTATCAGACATTAATTGACGTAGAGAGTTATAAAGCTGATTGTTTTATGAGATGCTTGTGAATATCCTCCATCCTTTTATTTAATCCATTACACTATTTTAAATTAATTTTAAGAAGAAAAATAATATCGATCGAATAAAATACTTTTCTTATACATATACCTCTGTCAGATCAAGAATTAATTCTGACTACCAGAGTGGGGTAACTTGCATATCACAAACGCTATTATTAGTAGATAACGTTTACAGACTGTCTCTGATATCTATCAGGAGTTTGCTACTGTCATTAGCTTCTGTTTCAGGTTACTTTTAAATTAATAACTACTTACCCAACAGATTCCTTGTCTTCTTTTACTCCTCCTTCGTTGCCTTGACGTAGTATTTAGACATCTTTTCCCAAAACAGTAACGTGATGATTTCTCCTCTTGATGCAAAGTGTCTCAAACTCTGTATGATCTAGTGTTAACTCTTCACCTTGGCACTAGACAAACATTCACTCAGCTCTCAGACCACAGCTGTTGTTGCATTGCCAGATGCTTCTTTGTGTATGTGTAGGTTCTCACTCCTTGTATTTCCTTCACTATCTCACTAGCTTTCAAATTTGGATCTTTTTTAAAAAATCAAAATCAAAACATACTTTCTTCATGTAGCAGAAGTAGAAACTGTTTCCCGTGTGTCTACAGCATGTGTGTGCCACATCAATGTCACTTTGTTCACTAGACTTCCTTTATGTGCTTCTTTCTGAATTCCTTAGAAGACTGTTTGAAACCCTCAAACCAGACATTCACTGATAACTTTATTTATACCAGAATCTAGCACAGTATTAAATACAAAATAGATAATCAAGAAACATATACATAAATCAACAATGATCATGGCTTCTAAAACATATATATTGAGAAGTAAATTATGTGCACTTGATCTTGTTTAAGCAAATATTATTTTTTGCAGTATATAGATGCTTGTAAGATTGGGAACATTGATAATTAAATTATTCCTTTATTTGGATGACCCAGTGCTTGCGTATATGAGTGGGGAAAGAAAAAAAATCATACATAAAGCTGAATTCTTTTGTAAAATAACAACTAAGAAAATAAAAGAAATTGTAAATGTAATGACTGTGAAATTCAATGAGCAAATAAATTTTTGTGTAAGTATTTTGAAGAAACTTCAGAAAGGGAACACAGAAACATAAAGATATAATTAGAAATATAATTTCTTTATGCATATTTTCAGTGTCATAAAATGCCTTTTGATATGTACATTGTGTAAATGGACCACATTTTCTTATCCATTCTTCAGTTGAGGGACATCTAGGTTGTTTCTAGGTTCTGGCTACTATGACTAATGCTGCTATGAGTATTGTTGAGCATGTACCTTTGTGGTATGATTGAGTATAATTTGGATATACACAGGAGTGATATTGCTGGGTCTTGAGGTAGATTGAGTCCCAATATTCTGAGAAACCGCCATACTGATTTCCAAAGTGGGTGTAACAATTCTCGCTCCCACCGGCAGCGGAGTGACCCCTGACCCCATATCCTCTGCAATGTAAGCTATTTTCAGAACTTTGGAACTTAGATATTCTGACAGGTGTAAGATGGTATGTCAGAGTCATTTTGATTTGCATTTCCTGCATTATAAAGGGTGTTGAGCAATTTGTGAGCATTTAAAATAAGAAATTCCAGGTACTGTGCAGTTTACCTAGTGTGCTATAGCATTCATATAAATTGATCTACAGTTAGTGTGTAGACCAAAAAATATGGAAAACCTCACAATTTTGAGGGAAGTTCTGAATTATATAAATTATTGGCATTAATTCTATATGTGGTTAGTTTTCAAAATATTTATATTATTAAATATTGCAACGTATTACAAGAATTGCTGGTGTTATTTCTATATGTGGTTAGTTTAAAAATATTTCTATACTGTGTGTATATTATCTACCTGTGTTTTCATAACCAATGTGTCCGGTTCATAAGAACAAGTGCAAGTGAATTCTTGGCATTGGGCATCATATTTTTTTGCAATTTAAAGTTGCTTTCAAAAAATAATAAAATATTCCAAAAGAACTGCATTTTTATATGTGATTAATGAAATATAAGGGGCAGAGACCATGAAATTGGAACTGTGGAGTTGGGAAGTGCATGGAGGTCTTGAAGGGAAGAAAGTGAGAAGGGAAATTATATAATAATATTTTAATTAAAAATAGTTGAGGCAAACAAAATAAATACACAGAATATCAGAATATCTGTGACATGCACACCCGGCTCACAGAAGGAAACAAGTAACAGTCTACCCTCACATAAAAAGGAAGGATGATATCAAACTGAAAAACTTGTTCACAGACTAGGACATAAAGCATTAGAATCCGCACAGGGATTAAAAGAGAACATTGCAGACTGTGTATCTGCTAAAGAGGTTAACAATATTAAAAACATATGGCAATGCTTGCATTTCAGTAGGCAGAAAAGAGGCAATATAATTTTTTAAACAGAGAAAGGGTCCAAATAGGAATTTTTCAAAAACAACAAAAAAGACAGACCGATGCCTAACTTATAACTGAAAGTTATGCTTGATAACATTCATTGTTATAAAAATGAAAAAAAAAACGCAAGATAAACTTAGACCTCTGATAGTGACTAGTAAAAAGTAAAAAGTAAATGACAAAAAGTGCCAGAGAGAATATAGATTATGAGAAGTATTTTCACAGTATTGAGTCAATAGAGCCATTAGGAAGAACAAGATGGAGATTGCCAAAATCTTTAAAATAGTGTGACCGCATGATCCAGCCATCTCCCTGTTGGGTGAAGTCAAAGAAATGAAGCTGCTGTTATCCAGGAGACTCTGCAGGCTAGTGTTCACTGCTGCAGCATTCACAGAAACCAATATAAAACATAAATCCATATGTCGAGGACACTGCACTGAATATATATACCTCAGGGACTTCACCCAGTCGCTGTGAATCTTAAAGCATTGTGCTAAGTGAAATAAATCATGTGCAGGAAGACCTATAGATTTCACCTGTAGATGGTGTCTAAAAACTGAACTCATATAAATTGGGCCTAGAATGGCTTTACTAGGAGGTTGAGGAAGGTTGGCTAACATGCAAAGTTTTACTTAGCCTGCAGAAATAGTTTGAAGAGATACATTTTTTAACACAGTGACCATGTTTTATAAAAAGGTATTATACTCCTGAAAACAACACAGAGAATACAATTTAAATGCTTCATTTAAACATGTCTGTGTTAACATGTCACTCCATGAGATGCATGCACATCTCAAACCAGCATGATGTATATGTGGAAATTATACAAATTTTAACAATTTAAATAAGTTAATAAGAAATAACTGAAAATCTTGTACTGATAAATGCCTTCTTAAAAGGGGTAAAATTAACAGTGATGAAGTTAGTTAATAAAAAATATCCAGCAGAGCTTATTTTATAACTTCATGACTATGCTGGGTTCCATTTAATATTTTTATTAAAATGGGAACATATATCAAAAGCTTATTGGATATAAAAGTAGTTTTGTACTTTGAAAATTGAGACATTTGATGCATTCTGAGACAGCATCAAAATGTTTACAATTGTTTTTATGAAGATATAGAGATGCTTAAAGGTTTGCTGTATACAGTTGAAATAGGTAAAAATAATTATTATATATAATTGAAATATGTTGAGATCTTTTAAATTCCTGTGCAAAATGGTTTAGTTGGTAGAGAGTAAAGGAAATACATGTTTTTAGGATTGAGAAATCTTATTATGTTTACTTTGTGTATCAAGTCTGGTCTATTCTATTAAAAAATAATCATAAATACAGAATTCTTCTAGCCAAAAAATTAAAATGTCATACAGCTGATTTATCTTTAAGCAGATAGTATATTTATAGAGGCTGATAGAAAAACTTCCATTTTGTCCAAACAAAAGCTATATTTATGTTGATAATTTAAGACACCTTACACATAAATCATTGCCTATGAATTGTTGGTGCATAGTTTGTATATAATTTCAGAAAAAAATTATTACAGAAAAAACACTTTATGCCATAAAATGTTATTTTTTCCTTATATAGTTGCCCAAAAAATAAATTTGGAAGAAAAGCAAATTTATTGGCTGAAATCAACTTATTAGAAGTCAAATTTCCAGAAGATTTTGTTGATAGCACAACAAAGACAAGTTCACTACATCACATACTAAAATTCTGGTAGCTGGTTTGAAAACAGAATTAAATATTTAAAGATCTCTCTCTCTGTCTCTCTCTCTCTCTCTCTCTCTCTCTATATATATATATATATATATATATATATATATATATATATATTAAAATAGTGTTCCAATACTCCATATTAGGCATATTTTCCATAAGCTGAAACACTATTAGGAAACTTTGAAGGTGTTATTTCTAATAAGAAAGCTTAATGAAGCTATGCAATTTCTGCAATGGTTAGTTACGAAAAGGTAGAAACACCTTCATTTATAGTTAAAATAAATTTTTATCTCTAAGTGTCAATTAACAGGCTGCTGTTGACTCTTGGTTCTTAGTTCTTTAATGAAATCATAAATGTCTCTGTATAGCTATCCTCGCTATCTTCCCAGGAGGCAACCAAAATGTCAGGACACGGATGTTGGAAGCTGGCCATGGCCCACCTGCGGCAGTGGGGTTCTAATACCCGTAGCAGCACTGGACACACACAGGTGGGACACATGGGGCATCTGGCTTCCACATCAGGAGCTGTGGACATCTGGAGCAATGTCAAAGCCATAATTAACACACAGGCATCTTCTTCCACTATATTCTATAGCCTCTGAATTTCCAGAACAGAACATGTCACCACTTTCTTCTGAAACCTAGCTCCTCAGTTCCTAAAATAATGCTGTCTTGAAGAACTTTTACTAGTCACTTTTCCTTAGTTGCATGCAAACCCAATAAAACTATTGAACATTTTCATGTGACTTGGTTAAGAAATTTAAATTCTGAGACTATCTCATATTTTTCAGAAAATGTGAGAATTCAACTAAAATAAATAACCTTGCATGTATTAAGACAAGAGGCCAAAAAGATAAACTAACATGATTCAAGGAAAATCTAATAGAGATATGTTTTATTTTTAAAAGTGAAAAAATGAAAAAATATTTTATAAACTTGATTCCCTCCTAATCTATTTATCTCCCCCTCTGTGTAGCTCTGGTTGGCCTGGGGCTTTCTGGGGCTTCAAACATGCAATCATCTCTGAGTGCTGGAATTACAGGTCTGTGTTCTGCAAATATGCACATCTGAATTTAGTAAAAGTACAAATTCAGGGGCAGTAAAGGGGAAAAGTGGAATGAGAAAAGACAATAGAACATAAGCAAAACACATAAAAGCTAAATGGTGCATTTACAGACATAGTTCATGAAGAAGTTATGTCAGCAGAAACAATAGTATTGTTCAAACAATGAATGACAAAATAACTTTCAGTTTAGTAAGAATAGCAGCAACAGAAATAAAATGGTGTGGGAGAGGAGTTCTGTGGAAGCACAAAAGCAGAGCACCAGCTTACTGCCTTACAGGAGAATGAGGGAATTCTCAGAACAGCTGGAGTCAAAGAGCAGCACAAAGACAGAGGACTTGGGGCTGGTCCAGCTCACTCTGGAACCAGGCGATGAGACTGTAGGGGAAAACTCATGTTATTAAAAAACCAGACCCCAAGATCTTGCATAAAATATGCTGCCGTTGGAGGATAGCAAGGCATTTTCAATAAGGACTTTTTTTTTACATGCCAGTTAAATAAACATCTTCATAATGAAATACAGTTAGAGATGAGGCAAAAATATACAAAGCATAAAAAGATATGTGATAAAGTGGCAGAAGTTGACAGTTTTAATTCATCTAAATAATCAAAATGATACATTTAAAGTAGATGTAAGTGCAATAGAACCCAGCAAGTAAACGGACAGACTAGAGAAATAATAAGCAATGGGATACAATGGAAGATAGAACAAAGACATGACTACTGGAAGTCTACCTACGTGGTATCGGATCAACTCAATATTAGCTGAAACATTATCCTTCGCAGTAAATAAAACCATAAGGATTTTAAACTTATTAAAGGAATCAGAATCTATTCATGAATTTAAAGAGATTTTAAAGTAAATTATATCTTCTGGGTGGTGAGAAACAATGCTTTGATAGAATTCCAGAATCTCGTTGATATAAATTAGTTTCTAAAGTAAATTTGAATTTGGTATATTTTAAGAATACTTAATTTAACTTTGTCATCATAGGGTGTTTCTGTCAGTCATGCTCAGCCTCTTTCTTCGTGTTGTTTCTACCCGCAGTTCTGGCCATTTGTTGAGGCCAAGGCGTGAGAGCATGACTCAGTGTTCTCTGAGTAACTTTATTGCTTTCTTGTCTGTCTCTTTTAATAGTCTGATTTTTACAACTGCATATTATGCTGATAATTCAATCCACTCTTTCCAAAATTATTTAAAAATACAATAATAAATAAAAGAGAAAAAGAGCCAGAATGAAAAAAGTAGAATCAAAATTAATAAGAGACACTGGGTATACTGTCATGGAAGGGGAAATGCAGATTCAGAACTAATGTTAGATGAGACACACCTTTGCATTCTGCCTTCATAAAATAATTGTCATTTAAAGATTTGATTTTTTAGTGTGTGTGTGTGTGTGTGTGTGTGCGTGCGTGCGCATGCACACGCACAGACACACAGACACACACACATGCTTATGAGTGCAGGTGCCAATGGAGTCCAGAAGAAGGCATGAGATCCTCTGAGGTTGATAATTGTAAGTCACCATTCATGGGTACAGGGAACTGAATTTAAGTTCTCTAGAAAATCAAGTCCTTTTAATCATTAAACCATCTTTACACTTTATCTCACCTCAAGAATGTATTTTAAAAAATAGCATTCCTCATTTGTAACTACTCACCCTACAGATATTATGATCAATGTCTCAATTAAAATTAAAAGAAGAGGAAACATTGCAATGATACATTAAAATGTGTATTAGGAACCACAGAGCGATTTTACTGAATGCATAACTAATACATGCATGCGGATATCAATTTGGAATGAAGATGCTACTATTTTATAATGTTATTTCCCTAAGAATATTCTATTATAAAGAAAGAACTTTCCTACATTCTACAATTATAAATTTTCTTATGTATTTGTTTTAACTATTTTTCAAATTTTTAACTGGGAGCTCTGTTTTACTAGATAAAAATAGAAGTTATATTTAGAAAAGGTCTCACATATATGATTATTTTGATATATTATGTGAATACTTTCTTGGAGATGAAAAGTTATGTTTGGAACATTTTCTTTTACGTGCTCTAACATATTCTATATATTGGAATATTCTTTCTTTTACAATCTATTTTGATATTCTTTTGTGTTCATGATATAATTCTGTGAAATATTAGTTTTTGCTAGAGTTTAGGTTTAGTCAAAGAAAAATATTCTCATAGCATTGACAGTACAATTACAAACACCAAACATGTAAAGATTCCGGCAAAAATTTAGGACCATTATTTCATCATGGAGAGATGAGATGCCCAAGAAGCCTCATCAATTCCTTAGGAGACAATGTCTGTTAATATCTGCGGGGGGAAGGGGTGTTCCTCTAACGTTGCAGCTACTAGATGACTGGGTGGGAATAATTCATTGGGAAGGAAAGGTTCCAGAGAGGGTAATGAGGATGTAAGATGTATATATTGTATATACATATGAAATTATCAGACTATGAATAATCTCAATTACAATTTCAACCTTATCATTAAATGTAAAAATAATAATTGAAGATTAAAAGTTTGGTGTAGGTAGGTTTTTTTGGCCATCCATATCAGAGAGTTTACTACAGAACAAACTAATCTCAAAATTGGTAAGCTCAGTCAGTAGGAGAACTTATCAAGTCAAAGGGTACTACTTCTCCCTTTTATTTTAACGGAACGGCAACTTTCCCACAATTTTCATTTATAAGATCGTTAATATAGTTCTTTTCACCTACCTAGCTAACAGGGATGCAGTGAACATTAATGAGATCATTCCTACAAAAGATTTTAGCTCCTTGGAGATGAGCAATAGAGAAATGCTATTTTTACCCTGCCATTCATATATTACCTTGCTCACTCTTTCAGGACCTGAAGGTAGAATCAAAAAGAAACAAATCTCAATCCACAGTGAAAAATACTTAATGAGATTTTTTCCCACATTTTCCCCATGTTTAATACCCAAGCTTCCGAGAACTTGACATATTAAAGTCATTTCAAAGATCATTTTCATTCCAGTTTGATATCTTTCATGTAGAGATCTGGCTGCTTGGGTTACATTTAAAATGGAATCAGATGTGCACTACTTTCATTTGTTTGAAATGAAGTCCCCTACTTTGGGCAGAATTAATGCCTTTTCAAATATATTAAATTAAGGTCTAACATTATGCTATTAAATGAAAAAGAGCAATATTGATATCCATAGCTCAATTAAATTATAATTTCAATTATGTGTTTTCTGGTATTATCATTGCTTCCTTTTCAGTGCTTTCTGTTAATTTCATGTTTAAGCACAACCATTAAGGACTGAAAGATGTCTTTCTTGCAAAGGCAAAGAATTGCTAAAATTTGCATTGAAGCCCATTTAAGAGAGACAGACTATAAGTTTTATAAATGTTTATTATTCTCTCATAATTCAGAGAGCATCTCTTCAAACCTCGGCTACACAAAGCAAACACTCTTTCAAATTTTATTACTTCACTTACTAATGCATCAGAGATTTCATTTAATCTTAGCATAAATGGTTTTAGTGTATAAGAATTGTAAATAGTAAGTTTATAGAGAATATACGGAAAGATGCCTGGATGAATTTTAACATTGTTGCCTTTGTAAGAATGTACTCATAGTGGTTAAAATATGGCTGAGTTTAAGTATCCAGACGATTTTTACAATCTTGGCAGAAACTTTAGACGACTTTTCTCTTTTCTTTGTTTTTCTGTGCTATTGTGTGTGTGTGTTGTGTGTGTGTGTGTGTGTGGGTGTGTGTGTGGGTGTGTGTGTTTGTAGGCATGTGAGCTCCATAGCACACATATGGAAGTCAGAGGACAGTGTCTAGTGAAGTTTTGGTACCTTTCATCCACCTTTCTTAGAAGAAAGTCTCTGTGATTCTCTGTGGGTTTTCACCACCGTGGCCATCTCACAAGTTTCTGAAAACGCATCAGCACTCACCTCCAGTGTCACTACATGAGCTTTGAGATACCCGACTCATGTAATGTCGGGTATTCTGTTCATGGATTCTGGAGATAAAGACCCAGGTCCTCATACCTGAGCAGCAAGCATGTTAGTTACTGAGTCCTCTCCCCAGTCCTAAACAATCCATTAACATTAGAAGAATTTATGTTCGGTTGCATTTATTCCACTATGGGAATGTAAAAACTCTTGAAGACAAGAAGGGCAAGTTTGAGTTCGTTTAGGGGGAATAGAGTAGAAAAACTGAGTTTTTAAGTTAAAGAAGCATGGGATGGCTCAAAGGGTGATGTGCGGAAACAGAGATGATCCCCAAATATGTTTGAGGGGAGGGATAACCTCAGGTGATCAGTGAAAAGAGCAGACTGAGCGGATTTTTAAGTTAGTGATTCTGTCTCAAAGGGATTATAAATGACATTAGTGTAAAAGTGCAAATAATTGGCTCACTTGTGTATTATTCAGATTCCCCTGAGATACCTTATTAAGGATGCACAACTGATAAAAGTTCTACTGGAGGAGCTGTGCTGACTGTGTGGATTGATATCATAAATCAGAGGTGGGTGAATTCACAGTGGATGTCAGGCAGTTCTGAGAGCCACAATCCTGTGATCAAATTCAGGAGCAGGACCTAGGAAGCACATCTGGGCATGACCTCCCAGAACTAGTGTTTAGATGCCATCTCCTTAACCAGTCTCATTTCAAGTTTTGAAATGTGAATAAAAATAATTTGACAACATTTCAGCTCACACCCCATATTTGTTCTTCAGTCTTAGCATAAATCATGTTGTTAAATGCAACCCTTTTTAACATTTTAGAGTATTTTTTATAAAGGCATTTTCTTTAATTTCAGTGTTCAAAATGTTTCCAAAGGAGATGGCTTTTTGAATAATAAATATGAAAGTTAGTGATTACAGAATCTTTTTACCTTCTAAGTCCTGAAAAAGAAAACTGCAAAAATTCAAAATGAAAAGGATAGGTGTTTGGTTCTTCTGACTGTGGTAAGCGCTCAACTTTCACTTAGTCAGAAAGCTTCCTGCAATTTTAGATTTTTGCCAAGTCCATGTCTTTCAACAACAAACTTTCACACCTACAATATAATCCAGATGGAGAATGTGTGTTCCTGAGTTCCTCAGCAAATCTCTAACACTATAGTGAAGGCACTCAGGGAAGCAGTTTGATGCGGAGTTAAGAAGTTTAGGAAATATTATTCCTCTCCATATACCTTCATCTTGAATCACATGTCAATCCCTAGCTGGTTCTTTTGTCTGCAGAGAATTTACCCCACCCTATGTCTGTGTCTCCCAATCCCATTTGAAAGGCAAACATTTAGAGTTCAGAGGTCTTTCTTGTGGAAAGGTGTGTTTGTGAGCTACAGGGCTAAAAAGACTTACAAATTAGTCTTCATGTGAAACTTTGCTTCTGCAATGTTAGTATTTTTCTGTAATTGTAATATAATTTGAATTTTATATTTTTCTGGTGCACTGATAGTTTTAAACCTTAGATGATCTTATGAATTTTAATTTATGGATGAAAACCAAAGTTTATGGATTATATTTTTTGTTCAATGTATATACTTCAATTGCATTTCTGTTACTGTGATAAAACACATGGCTAAAATTAATTTATAGAAGAAAGTTTACTTTAGTTTGCAGTTCCAGATGGAAAAGTCCATCCTGGTGTGGAGGCAGCTCAGCAAACAGCAGAAATACAAATCAGAGAGAACAAACCAAGAGTAGAACAAGGATTTTAATTTCAATGCTCTTTCACACTTATGTACTTCCTCAGCAAAAATGTACAAAAATGCACCTAGAACCCCTAAAAGCTTTGCCAAACAGCATCATCAACTGAGACCAACCATCATGATGTACTATGCATTAAATATGTGTTTTTATTTTCCTTTTATATATACTTTTGCTTATACAATACTTTTTATTGATGCATTACTGATTATTTTGTCTATACACTGGAATTAGTTTTGAGACATTGAATAGAGTTTTTCAGTAGCATTAAGAGAATCACTTTAGAAACATTGCTAAGAATTGGTTTGTGCTTTTAGATAGACTTGCTGTATTCTTACAAAGAAGTGTGACCAGTTCAGTTAAAGCAGTTATAAAGGTAATAAAGATATATTTTTATACAGATAGTTTGATGTGTATAGGATAAATCAGTCAGATCATGAGGTTTCAGATTTCTTTTTGTGAAGAATTTTCCAACTTTGCTAAATAATAGATCTGTAGGAAGTTCTGAGACCAGGGAAAGAGGAAAACCTAGTCCCAGTAAATTCTGTTGTGAGACTCCCAGCCGCAAAGATACTTGGAGAAATAAATGTGTTTAAAGTTGGGCAGTTAGAAAGTGATCCATTGTGTATTGAGGACTAATTTAGTGTCTCCTTCTATAAGTAGCAAAAAGACAAATGATAAAAAGGTAAAGGAAAAATTTAAGGATTTTGCAGGTAGCTTTAGAATGGATTATAAATGCCTGATAATTTTAAATCTAATATGGGAAAAATATGTGACATAAAAATGTATGAATATAAGAAAAGATCTTACTAAACTAAATAAAGACTTAGGTTTTTGGTGTAAAATGCTTCGAAGCACTTGTCTGGATTGATGGTCTGATGACAGTGATTACTCAGTGAGGAAGATTTCAGGGAGCATCATTACTCATTTCTTTGTGTTCTTGTCAGAATACCGCAGTGTTTTACGCTGTTTGATGCATGTTTGGGAACTGTAACCTTATATGATCGCAGATCAAATTATCCAGATTTAATGTAGAGGTTAAAGAAACATGTTTATAAAACAATATCATTGGTAGTTTACCAATGTGGACAAAACAATATTGTGTGGTATCACTGTGCTCTCCTGTTAATTTCAAGGTGCTCTAGGGACAACCAGAGCCTCCAACAACAGTTCAAGTCTTCTTAATAATTTTTAAGAAATTAAAGTAACTAGTTTAATGAACACTCTAAGACTAAATATTGAAACAGAAAAAAAGATCTGACATCTTCCTACTTTTCCTCTTAGATATAGCAAGTTATATACCTTAAAGGAAACTAATTTAATGAGACAGATCTCAGGTGTCATTCATTCAGTTAAATGATAAGACTAATAAAGGTGCGGGGAACTTGGCAGTTAACAGATTTATGCAGGGTTTTCTTATTTCTTCCTTTTTGAAGCAGTGACGACATGAGAGAAAAGTTCACTGTGATGCCAAACTGGACCAGAGACATCTCTAGGATCAAATATAATCCTTCACCTACTTTTCAAATAAAATTTTGTTGGGGTTAACCATTGTCCATTTATTTGACAATTTTCACGGTTCCTTTTTTGTCAACAACAGCAGACTTAACCCTCAGCATCCCACATATATTTTCAGCCTGGAAATTTATAGAAAAAAGTTTGAGTGCACTAAAGTGTGTGGATTTTTGTGAACTATGGCAGTCTATTCTATAGAATATTATTTTAAGTAGACAAATATGTGTTACATTTGTTATATTTGCTGCAGAATATTATTGCAATATATTTGTTTCTGCTGCTTTTGTTTGTGATGTAAAAATGTGTTATATTTGTTTATTATATAAAGATGTGGTTCTGTTTCACCTGACCTGCCTAAGTCACCAGATTAGTCTAATAAAAAGCCGAAGAGCCAATAGCTAGGCAGGAAAAGGATAGGTAGGGCTGGCTGGCAGAGGAAAAATGTAGGAGAATAAATCTAAATCTAGGCTTAAGAGAGAAGAAGGAGGAAAAGATAATGAGATAGAGAGGGACAGTGAAGCGAGCTGCGTGAAGCTACATCTGATAATCAGTTCCTAATTATGCCTAAGACCTGACTTATGCTATTATCACACAATGATCATTAGCTGCTTGCATATGCATAGACCTATGGGCAATGCCCACCTGGCAATCCGGGATTGGCAGCCTATGCCTACTTAAGGGCTGGGAGAGGTTTGCCCAGGAGAGAGAGGGGAAGAGAGAGGGAGAGAGTGAAAGTGAATAAAGTCCTGGAATAAACTGCAGTCAGAAGAGCTCCTGTGTGTCGTGCGTCATCCTTGCGGGACGAGGGTGAACGTGACAGGACATGCTCAAGGGCCAGAAACCAGGCAACCACCAACCAGATATGAGAAGCAATAAAAGTAAGAAGGATCTTCACCAACCCCACATCAGACAGATGGCTGATGTTCTAAATATACAAAGAACTCAAAAAATTGATCCTCAAAGGAACAAATAATCCAATAAAAATGGAGTACAGACAAAAACCAAATAACTGTTAACAGATAAATTTAAAATTCCTGAAAGACATTTAAAAAATGTTCGACATCCTTAGTCATCAGAGAAATGCAAATCAAAACAACTCTGAGATTCCATCTTACACCTGTCAGAATGGCTGAGATCAAAAATACTGATGACAGTTTATGCTGGAGAGGATGTGGGGTAAAAGAACACTCCTCCATTGTTGGTGGGAATGCAAACTCGTACATCTCCTTTGGATATCAGTATGGGGATTTCTTAGAAAATTAGGAAACAACCTTCCTCAAGACCCAGAAATTCCACTTCGTGGTATATACCCAAAGAATGTTCAATTGTACCACAAGGACATGTGCTCAACTATGTTCATAGTAGAACTATTTGTCATAGCCAGAACTTGGAAAAAAAAACTAAATGCCCCTCAACCAAAGAATGAATAAGGAAAATACTGTACATTTATACAATGGAGTACTACACAGCAGTAAAAATAATGACAGTTTGAAATTTGCAGGCAAATGGATGGAGCTAGAAAACATCATATTGAATGAGGCAACCCAGACCCAGAAATACAAATATAATATGTACTCACTCATAAGTAACTTTTAGACATGAAACAAAGAAAGATCAGCTTACAATTCATAATCCCAGAGAACCTAGACAACAAGGACAACCCAAAGAGAGACATACATGGATCTAATGTACATGTGAAGTAGAAAAAGACAAGATCTCCTGAATAAATTGGGAGCATGGGGATCAAGAGAGAGGGTAGAAGGGGAGGGGAGATGAACTGAGGAAAGTGGAGCAAAATATGTAGCTCAATAAAAACAATTTTTAAAAGAGACCTACAGAGGGCAAGAAAGGCAAGAAAGACCTACAGAAGGAAAGAAAGCCCTGAGGCAGAACATAGATAAAGACAAACAGGAAACAAACAAACAAAAATAAAAACCACACACACACACACACACACAAACAGAAAAATCTCTTTGTTTCTCCTTCTTTCTTGCTTCTCTAATACTTCTTCATTCATCCTGGTTTATAGTTTTCTCTATTACCCAATGTCTCTCGGCAGCTGCTGTTCCTTTCTTACTGGCATTTAGAAAATTCAAAGTTAATAAAACATTGTGCAATAATTTCTGGGGGTCTTTATCATTCCTATTCGTTTATTTAACATATCCTTTAGAGATCTTTCTGTAACTGCCTTCCCTGTAGGATAACATGGTATACCTCTAATGTGCTTTGTTTGTAATGAGCAAAAAAGTGTAAAAAAAAGTAAAAGGAAGAACATAAGTCAAGGCTGATCATTCATAATTAATTAGACGTTTCTGTGTCATGTTTTGGGAGCTGGTTGGTGACCCAAAGGAGAGCCTGGTAGAAGCCTATCACTCACTCTTGTCCTGACATGACGAAAATGAACCAGAAAAGAATGGGGAAATGACACCCAGAATGACCTTCTCTCAATATGGTTCTGTTGGGGTTATTCTTGGTATGTGGCCATTGCAGTAAGTCCTATACTGATACTTACAGAGACAGCCAATTATCTGTGAAGTCGCTGCAAGCATAATATCAAAGTCACATTGCAGACATTAAGTGAAAAGAGAGGGCAGGACTCAGTCTTGTGTTCTTCTGTTCCTACCACACAGCTCTGAGCCAGTGACATCTCCTAAGCTGTATATGGAGAGGGTTAAAGTCAAGTCTCATAACTTTACAACAGAGGAGGCACCTCTGCTAGTGCTTCAGGACCAGCTAAGCATAGTGGACATCTACCACATAGGCTACAGGGCAGAACAGATGAACCTATTTTGAGAAGATACTGACAGGTAGGTAGGAATAAGTTTTGAAACTTGTGACTGAGACATGAGCATTTAAAATACTTTGGGTCCTAATGTTGGTGTTGGTGACTTTTCCAGGGTAAAGCACTAGGCTGAGAACTGGTTTTAGAAAAATGTCAACAACTACAGCATTCATAGCTTTCACTTTGCCCAACATCCTTACTAAGATATTTAGTAGAAACATCAATATAGTGAAAATTGCACTCAACTTTTGGGATAATGTCTTACAGTTTGAACTCTACATTAAAATTCAGAGGGTGTGAGCTGGCAACTCAACACTCTGAGTCTGGCTAACAAGGCACGTGTCTATTCCTTTAGTGAAAATAGATTAATTTGCAGTTCATTACCAGCTCTATTTCACCTAGTGCTCTAGGGAAGTTTCACAAATGGCAAGTGGGTGCTGCTTCTTTTGAGGGATCCTCTGAGCCCTAAAGTTTTACAGTAGCTGCTGTAATTTAGTTAAATAAGATACTTGTGAAGGAAACCTTCTGGATATTGGTGTCTCCTCATACTTTACCTATACAACATCCTCTTGTTCAAATGAAATTACTGCAAATAAAATATAGTTTTCCCTTTATGCTTTCCTTGTGCCCAGATAACTCTCTCATGTTTAAACAAAATTTAAAAGGGAGAAGGAATCTATCCCTAATTATTTTGTAAAACTATCATGTACTACTGATACCAAAACCAGACATTAAGGATAATTTGGGAAAAAATAAGTAATTATGGGGCATACATATGCCTTGGCATAGCTCTAAAAACCTTACAACAGCTATTGAAATCTGGTAATGAATGAAGCAGACCATTCTTCATGAGTTAGTTATGTTGGTTTCATAAGTTCAGGGATGGGCTAATTAATTCTAGACAGTAATGGATTTTTCTATATTTATAACTAGTATGGAAACTTTTATTCATGAGTAGAGTCTATCAAATGTGTTCCATATATATAATTTCTTAGAAAGTCAAGAGAAATATTTCAAACTAGAAACTAAAGTTGTATTTCTTTTTTTTAATTATTCTTTTTTTTAATTAAGAAAAGAAGAAAAAAACATAAACAAAAAAACAAGTTTCCACCTCCTCCCATCCTCCCATTTCCCTCCCCCTCCTCCCACCCTTCTCCCCCTCCTCCCACCCTTCTCCCCCTCCCCCCACTCCTCTCCCCCTCCCTCTCCAGTCCACAGAGCAGTCCGGGTTCCCTGCCCTGTGGTAAGTCCTAGGTCCTCCCCTTTCCGTCCATATCTAGGAAGGTGAACATCCAAACTGGCTAGGCTTCCACAAAGCCAGCACATTAAGTAGGATCAAAACCCCGTGCCATTGTCCTTGGCGTCTCATCAGCCCTCATTGTTCGCCATGTTCAGAGAGTCCGGTTTTATCCCATGCTTTTTCGGTCACAGTTCAGCTGGCCTTGGTGAGCTCCCAGTAGATCAGACCCACTGTCTCAGTGGGTGAGTGCACCCCCCGTGGTCCCGACATCTTTGCTCATGTTCTCCCTCCTTCTGCTCCTCATTGGGACCTCGGGAGTTCAGTCCAGTGCTCATGTGTGGGTCTCTATCTCTATCTCTATCCATCACCAGATGAAGGTTGTATGATGATATGCAAGATATTCGTCAGTATTGCTCTAGGATAGGGTCATTTCAGGTTCCCAATCCTCAGCTGCCCAAGGAACTAACTGGGGACCTCATCTTGGGCACTTGGGAGCCCCTCTAGGGTCAAATCTCTTGCCCACCCTAAAGTGGCTCCCTTAACTAAGAATTGTGGTTCCGTGCTCCCCTATCTAACCTTCCTTTATCCCAATTCTCCTGTTTCCCCAGGTCCCCACTCCTTCCCTTCTAACTTTTCTCTCCCCATCTCCCTTTACCCCCATCCCAACCCACCCCCATGATCCTAATTTTCTCCCCGGCAATTTGGTCTACTTCCCTTAGCCAAGAGGATAACTGTATGTTTTCCCTTGGGTTCACCTTCTTACTTAGCTTCTTTAGGTTCACCTATTGTAGACTCCGTGGCCCTTATTTATGGCTAGAAACCAATTATGAGCGAGTACATCCCATGTTCATCTTTTTGGTCTGGGACACCTCACTCAGGATATTGTTTTTTATTTCCATCCATTTGCATGCAAAATTCGAGAAGTCATTGTTTTTTACCGCAGCGTAGTACTCTAGCGTGTATATATTCCATACTTTCTTCATCCATTCTTCCATTGAAGGGCATCTAGGTTGTTTCCAGGTTCTGACTATTACAAATAATACTGCTATGAACATAGTTGAACAAATGATTTTGTCATATGATAGAGCATCTCTTGGGTATATTCCCAGGAGTGGTATTGCTGGGTCCAGGGGTAAGTTGATCCCGAATTTCCTGAGAAACCGAAACACTGACTTCCACAGTGGTTGCACAAGATTGCATTCCCACCAGCAATGGATGAGGGTACCCGTTCCTCCACAGCCTCTCCAGCAAAGGTTATCCTTGGTGTTTTTGACTTTAGCCATTCTGACAGGTGTAAGATGATATCTCAAAGTTGTTTTGATTTGCATTTCCCTGATTGCTAAGGAAGTTGAGCACGACCTTAAGTGTCTTTTGGCCATTTGAACTTCTTCTGTTGAGAATTCTCTGTTCAGTTCAGTGCCCCATTTTTTAATTGGGTTAATTAGCATTTTAAAGTCTAGTTTTTTGAGTTCTCTATATATTTTGGAGATCAGACCTTTGTCTGTTGTGGGGTTGGTGAAGATCTTCTCCCAGTCAGTAGGTTGCCTTTGTGTCTTAGTAACTATGTCCTTTGCTTTACAGAAGCTTCTCAGTTTAAGTAGGTCCCATTTATTCAATGTTGCCCTTAATGTCTGTGCTTCTGGGGTTATACATAGGAAGCGATCTCCTGTGCCCATCTCCTGTAGGGTACTTCCCACTTTCTCTTCTATCAGGTTCAGTGTGTTCGGGCTGATATTGAGGTCTTTAATCCATTTGGACTTGAGTTTTGTGCACGGTGATAGATAAGGGTCTATTTTCATTCTTCTACAGGATGACATCCAGTTGTGCCAGCACCATTTGTTGAAGATGCTTTCTTTCTTCCATTGTATACTTTTAGCTCCTTTATCAAAAATGAGGTGTTCATAGGTTTGTCGGATAAAATCCGGGTCCTCTATATGATTCCATTTGTCGACTTCTCTGTTTTTATGCCAGTACCACACTGTTTTCATTACTGTAGCTCTGTAATAGAGTTTGAAGTCAGGGATGGTAATGCCTCCAGAAGATCCTTTATTGTATGGGATTGTTTTGGCTATCCTGGGTTTTTTGTTTTTCCATATAAAGTTGATTATTGTCCTCTCCAGATCTGTGAAGAATTTTGATGGTACCCTGATGGGGATTGTATTGAATCTATAAATTGCCTTTGGTAGAATTGCCATTTTTACTATGTTGATCCTCCCAATCCAAGAGCAAAGGAGGCCCATCCATTTTTTGGTTTCCTCTTCAATTTCTTTCTTCAATGCCTTAAAGTTCTTGTCAAATAGATCTTTCACTTCCTTTGTTAGATTTACCCCAAGATATTTTATGCTGTTTTTGGCTATCGTGAATGGTGAAGCTTCTCTAATTTCCCTCTCTGCTTCCATATCCTTTGTGTATAAGAGGGCTACTGATTTTTTGGAGTTGATCTTGTATCCTGCCACATTACTAAAGCTGTTTATCAGCTGTAAGAGTTCTTTGGTGGAGTTTTGGGGGTCGCTTATGTACACTATCATATCATCTGCAAATATAAAAAGTTTAACTTCTTCCTTTCCAATTCGAATCCCCTTGATTCCATTATGTTGTCTTATTGCTATTGCTAGAACTTCAAGCACTATATTGAAGAGGTATTGCGAAAGTTTACAGCCTTGTCGTGTTCCTGAGTTAAGTGGGATGGCTTTGAGTTTCTCTCCGTTTAATTTGATGTTAGGTGTTGGCTTGCTGTATATAGCTTTTATTATATTTAGGTATGACCCTTGTATCCCTAATCTCTCCAAGACTTTTAACATAAATGGATGTTGAATTTTGTCAAATGCTTTTTCAGCATCTAATGAAATGATCATATGGTTTTTTCTTTCAGTTTATTTATATGCTGGATTACATTGATAGATTTTCGTATGTTGAACCAGCCCTGCATCTCAGGAATGAAGCCTACTTGATCATAATGGATAATTTTTCAGATGTGTTCTTGGATTCGATTTGCCAGTATTTTGTTGAGGATATTTGCGTCGATATTCATGAGTGAGATTGGCCTGTAGTTCTCTTTCCTGGTTGGGTCTTTGAGTGGTTTTGGTATCAGAGTAATTGTGGCTTCATAAAAGGAGTTTGGTAATGACCCTCTGTTTCTATATTGTGGAATACATTAAGGAGTATAGGTATTAGATCTTCTTGGAAGTTCTGGTAGAATTCCTCATTGAAACCATCTGGTCCTGGGCTTTTTTTGGTAGGGAGGTTTTTGATAACCTCTTCTAATTCTTCCCGACTAACTGGTCTATTTAGATTGTTCACCAGGTCCTGATTTAACTTTGGTATATGATATTTATCTAAAAAAGTATCCATTTCCTTTACATTTTCCAATTTTGTGGCATATAGGCTTTTGTAGTAAGATCTAATGATTCTCTGAATTTCCTCCGTGTCTGTGGTTATGTCCCCCTTTTCATTTCTGATCTTATTAATTTGCAAATTCTCTCTCTGCCGTTTGATTAGCTTGGGTAGTGGTTTGTCAATCTTGTTGATTTTCTCCAGGAACCAGCTTTTTGTTTCATTGATCCTTTGGATTGTTTTCTGTGTTTCTATTTTGTTGATTTCAGCCCTCAGTTTGATTATTTCCAGTCTTCTACTCCTCCTAGGTGAGTCTGCTTCTTTTTTTTCTAGAGCTTTCAGGTGGGCTGTTAAGTCTCCAATGTGAGCTTTCTCTGTTTTCTTTAAGTGGGCACTTAGTGCTATGAACTTTCCTCTTAGGACTGCTTTCAAAGTGTCCCATAAGTTTGAGTATGTTGTTTTTTTATTTTCATTGAATTCAAGGAAGACTTTAATTTCTTTCTTTATTTCTTTCTTAATCCAGGTATGGTTCAATAGTTGACTGTTCAGTTTCCATGACTTTGTATGCTTTCTGGGGGTAGCATTATTGTTGAATTCTAACTTTAATCCATGGTGATCTGATAAGACACAGGTGGTTACTAATATTTTTTTGTAACTGTGGATGTTTGCTTTGTTACCGACTATGTGGTCGATTTTCGAGAAGGTTCCATGAGCTGCAGAGAAGAAGGTATATTCTTTCCTATTTGGATGGAATGTTCTATAGATGTCTGTTAAGTCCATTTGATTCATTACCTCCATTAATTCTTTTATTTCTCTATTAGGTTTCTGTCTGATTGACCTGTCCATTGGTGAGAGAGGAGTGTTGAAGTCTCCTACTATTAGTGTGTGCGGTTTGATGGCTGCCTTGAATTTTAGCAATGTCTCTTTTATGTACATGGGTGCTTTTATATTAGGGGCATAGATGTTCAGGATTGAGACTTCATCCTGATGAACTGTTCCTGTTATGAGTATAAAATACCCCTCTCCATCTCTTCTGATTGATTTAAGTTTGAAGTCAACTTTGTTAGAGATTAGTATGGCCACACCTGCCTGTTTCTTAGGTCCATTTGCTTGATAAGCCTTTTCCCAGCCCTTTACTCTGAGTAGGTGCCTGTCTTTGTGGTTGAGGTGTGTTTCTTGTAAACAGCAGAATGTTGGATCCTGTTTTCTTATCCAATCTCTTAGCCTGTGCCTTTCTATAGGTGAGTTGAGTCCATTGACATTAAGTGATATTAATGACCAGTGGTTGTTAACTCCGGTTATTTTTTTTTTTACTCGTAGAGTTTGTGTGTTTCCCTTCTTTGTTTTGTGTTCGTGAAGGGTCTCTAGATGTCTGAGTTATTGTGGTCATTGTTGGACTCCTTGGTTAGTGATTTTCCTTCAATTACTTTCTGTAAGGCTGGATTTGTGGCTGCGTATTGTTTAAATTTGTTTTTATCCTGGAAAATTTTATTTTCTCCATTTATAGTGAATGAAAGCTTGGCTGGGTATAGTAATCTGGGCTTGCACCCATGGTCTCTCAGTTTCTGCAGAATATCTATCCAGGACCTTCTGGCTTTCGTGGTTTCCATGGAGAAGTCAGGTGTAAGTCTGATAGGTTTACCTTTATAAGTAATTTGGCCTTTTTCCTTTGCAGCTCTTAATATTCTTTCCTTATTCTGTATGCTTTGTGTTTTGATAATTATATGGCGAGGGGATGTTTTTTTTTGATCCAGCCTATTCGGTGTTCTGTATGCTTCTTGCACCTTCATAGGTATATCTTTCTTTAGGTTGGGAAAGTTTTCTTCTATAACTTTATTAAATATATTTTCTGGACCATTGAACTGCCCTTCTTCTCTTTCTTCTACTCCTATTATTCTTAGGTTTGGTCTTTTTATTGTGTCCCATATTTCCTGAATGTTTTGTGATGAGAGTTTGTTGGACTTGCTGTTTTCTTTGATCAGTGTGTTTATTTTCTCTGTGGTATCTTCAGAATCCGAGAGTCTTTCTTCTATCTCTTGTATTCTGCTGGTTATGCTTGTTTCTGTAGTCTCTATTCGTTTACCTAGATTTTCCATGTCCAGCCGGCCCTCTGTTTGTGTTTTCTTCTTTGCCTCCATTTCAGTTTTCAGGTCTTGAACTGTTTCCATTATCTGATTGTTTTTCCTTGGTTTCTAGGGTATCATTCACTGATTTATTCAATTCTTCAAACTTTCTGTTATATTTCTCATCCATTTCTATAAGGGCGTTTTTTACATGCTGTTTAAGGGTGTCAATCACTTTCATGAAGTCAATCTTTTCTCCTTCTTGTTGATTAAGGGGTTCTTGTCCTCCCGTTGTGAGGTCGCTTGTTTCTGGTGGCTTCGTGTTGCTTTTCAGCTTGTTGGGCGAATTCTTGCCTTGATGTCGGCCCATCTCTTCTTCCAAATGCTCCCTATGGATCTTCTTTTACCGGATCAGGTCTCCTTGCTTACCAAACGCTGGCTCTCCCCAATGTTGGCTCTCCTGGTGCCGAGAGATCAGGCCTCCGTGCTGGTTGGGCAGCTCGCCAACAACGCACCTACCCCGCTTGGTGCAGGCAGGCCACAGAAACAAAGGAACTGCTGCCCGCCCGGGAGCCCCGAGTACTCGGACCCAGCGCCCGGATAGGCTGGGCTGGGCGATGCCACGTGCCAAAAGAGGGCAGTCTAAAGTTGTATTTCTTTAAAATTTTTATTATGTATGTGTGTGCATGTGCATTCAAGTGTGCACTACTAGTGTATATGAGCACAAATATGGTTTCCGCAGTGTACCTGTGGAGATAATCAAAGAACAACTTGTAGAAATTAGTAACATCATGTCTAAGTTATGTAAGAAAATATTTAGATAAATGACTAGAATTCAAATTCTAGAGTTAAACAGTTGTTAGTTGTGAATAGTTGAGAGCATAGGGTTATAATATGAAGAAGAGTCCTTGTGATTTGGAAATGTAGTGTTGGGTAAATTGGGCAGTCTGTACCAGTATACGTGTATGTGTGTGTGTGTGTGTGTGTGAGAGAGAGAGAGACCTGTGCATCTTCAGTATGTTCAAACTCCGTAGTGAAATAAAAACAAGCTTCTAATGTAAAATGATCATAACACAAATAAATAAAAGAAAAAACAGGTGGCAACAAGAAATATACTCCCTAAAGGACCTTTGTTGAAATAAGGAGCGGCGGGCTGCATCCCCGGCACCCGGCCACCCCCATGGCTAGCTTTACCCAAAATAATTACACGGAAACTGTATTCTTTTAAACACCGCTTGGCCCATTTCTATCTAGCCTCATCTAGGCTAGCTCTCACAGCTGGACTAGCCCATTTCTAATAATCTGCTGTAGCCCACGAGCTGGCTTACCAGGAATGATCTTAACCTGCGTCTGTCTGGAGTGTGAGAATCATGGCGACTCACTGACTCAGCTTCTTTCCCCCAGTCTTCTGTTCTGTTTACTCCACCCAGCTAAGGGTGGGCCTATCAAATGGGCCTAGCAGTTTCTTTATTGCTTAACCAATGAAATCAACAGATTGATATATGACACTCCCACATCAGACCTTATATTTTGTCATTATATAGTTAATAATTATATATTTATTTATCTTTTTACTTATACATATTTTGAATTTTTTAATTGAAAATATTTTTAATCAAAGAATAATCCTAATGCAATTTAAAATGGCATTCCAATAGTACAACATGCCTAGTAGAATGGCCAAATTCTAAAACAATGATGACGTAAATGTTGGTGAGAATATGGACATCAGGGACTCTCATTCATTTCTCCTGACAGTCCTGAATAGCCACACTGAAGGGAAGTTTCACCAGGTTTGCACAAAAGTAAACATAATCATATAACAATTTTAGTAATCAGACTTTTTCACAGTTACTCAAGTACATTAAAATCATGCCATGAGGCTAGAGAGGTTCAGTTGTTTAGAGTGCTTTGCTATCCAATTTTGAAGGACAGAGTTCAATTTTTTTCTTTTTCCTAATTTTCTAAATAACTTCAAAAATATTGACTCCCTCCAAATTCTTCTAGATTTTCTCCACCCAACTTCATGCTATGGTCTTTCTAAGAAAGAAAAAAGAAAGAAAGAAAGAAAGAAGGAAGGAAGGAAGGAAGGAAGGAGAGAGTCAGTTGTTCCTCCCCAAATTAACTCTTGTACATTGTTCTCACATGCCCTTCCAGATTTAAGCTTCCTATTCTAGTTTCCCCTTTATAACACTCTGTTTTACTGCCCCTTCTATAGAGATATCCTCCTTCTTTTTGATCCCACATGAGCTACCTTTATTCTGTGGTTGTTCTTAATGAAACATTTTTCTAAAGTTTAAAATCTACAATTTACATATAGAAAATACATAATATCTGTCTTTCAAAGTCTTGGTTTCCTCAGGATTCTTGTTTCTAGCTCCTTCCATTTAATGCTAATTTCGTTTTTCTTAACAGCTAAATTACATTCCATTCTGTAGGTGTACAGTACTTTCATTGTGCATTTATTGACCAATGGTATTCTAGGATGTTCCCAACTTCTGTCTATTATGACTAGAGCTGGAGTAAACATGAGTGAGCAAACTTCTCTGCAGTAAAAGATAGAATCATTTCTGCACATGCCAAAGAGTAATTTAGCTAGATCTCGTGGTAGTTCTATTTTCAGATTTTGAGAAGCATCAACACTAATTTCTTTTTCTTTATATATTTTTTATTAGATATTTTTAAAAAAACATACCGATCCAAGTTCCCACTCCTTCCCCTCCTCCCATTCCCTCCATACACCTTCCCACCCCACCCCCCTCTAATCCTAAGAGAGGGTAAGTAAGGTACTTTGGTTTGTGGAAGATCCAAGGCCCTCCCTACTACATCTAGGCTGAGCAAGAAATACATACAAAGGGAATAGGATCCCCAAAAGCCAGTACATGCAGTAGAGATAAATCCCAGTGCCACTGCCAGTGGCCCCTCAGTCTGCCCCAGCTATACAACTGTCACCCACATTCAGAGGGACTAGTTTGGTCCTATGCTTGCTCCTTCCCAGTCCAGCTGGAGTTGGTGAGCTCCCATTAGCTCAGGTAAGCTGTTTCAGTGGGTGAACCATTCATGGTCTTGACCTCTTTGATCATATTCTCATTCCTTTCACTCTTCAACTGGACCTTGAGAGCTCAGTCCACTAATTTCTTTAGTTATTGTGTAAATTTGCACTCACATCAGGAACAAATAAGTATTCCCTTTCTCCTCATCCTAATTAGCATATGAACCTAACTTTGTTTAATAATGCTTATGAAGTTCTGCAAGCATCCATAAAATACACCCCTATTTTCATACACATTGTAGGAGGAATAAATGTTGACCAATATTCATACACATTGTAGGAGGGATAAATATTGACCAGTATTCATTATCCCTATTTAACTTATTACCTGAGAAGCTAAGATGAAATATATCTTGGTATGTTTAAGATGATTTATCATTGGAAAGTCTTAGTTTTAGATACTTTGTTTTGTTTTCAACATTGAAAGATTAACATCTTAGAGCTTTAATCTTTTATTTGGATTGTTTGTCATTTTTGAAAAGATGAAGAACCTTTTACCTCAACTCTGAGATCCTTTTTTCCTTGGGGACGTGACTGTGAAAGACACATGACATTTATTATCAGATGGCAAAAGCAAAAGTCTGAATAACTGCAGACAAAATTCTGCGATAAATCTAAATACTTTTCAACACCTTTCCTGATTGTTTTTCTTTGACTATTTTTGTTAGCCCTGCCTGAAGCTAACAAGACAAAATTTATTTCTAATGCCATTAAAATGTTCTTTGCACTTGAAATGCGAATGCATATTTGTTCTTAGTGTTTCTCTGAGCATAACAATTGTCTGAAAATGATGTCTGGCTTGTCTTTTCAGAGAAAGGTTAAAGGAGAAATAGATTCAAAACACAGACACAAAATTCTAGTCTCTGCATTCTTCACTTTGGAAAACGGTTTTAAAGTAGTTGAGTTACTTAAAAACAGAATGCAGCAATAACAACCATCTTTAACATACTGTGTTTCTTGAAGCTTATTTGACCAGTTGTAGCAGTACAGGATGATACCCCCCACCTCCCCTGTAAAAGAAACAATTAGCAAAAGGGTAAACTTTTATTAGAATAAAGTTTTATTTAGCTTTGTAACATATTTTCAGTAAGTGTTATTAGTATTTAAAAATATCTCTAGATTTATTATTTTATGTGCATAAGTGTTCTGCATGATATCCATGTGGGTAGAAAGACAAACATCAGACTTGCAGGAAACAGAGTTTCAGATGTTTGTAAGCTACCATGGAGGTGCTGGGAACTGATCCTGGGTCCTCTGGTAAAGGAACAGGTCTTCTTCTTCTTCTTCTTCTTCTTCTTCTTATTATTATTATTATTATTATTATTATTATTATTATTTTCAAAATACCAATCCAAGTTCCCACTTCCTTCCCTCCTTCCGTTCCCTCCAGACATCCTCCCACCCCACCCCTGCCTAATCCTCAGAGACGGTAAGGCACATTGCCTTGTGAAAGGTCCAAGGTCCTCCCAACTATATCTAGGCTGAGCAAGGTATATATCCAAAAAGAATAAGATCCCCAAAAGCCAGTACATGCAGTAGGGATAAATCCTGGTGCCACTGCCATTGGCCCCTCAGTCTGCCTCAGCCTTGCAACTGTCAACCACATTCAGAGTGACTAGTTTGGTACCATGCTTATTCCTTCCCAGCCCGGCTGCAGTTGGTGAGCTCCCATTAGCTCAGACAAACTGTTTCAGTGAGTTAACCCATCATGATTGTGACCTCCTTGTTCATATTCTCATTCCTTCCACTCTTCAACTGGACTTTGGGAGCTCAGTCCAGTGCTCCAATGTGGGTCTCTGCCTCTGCCTCCATCAGTTGCTGGAAGAAGGCTCTATAGTGATATTTAAGATAAACATCAGTCTGACTACAGCGATAGTCAAGATTGGACCCCTTCTCCTCTATTGCTCAGGGTCCTAGGTGGGGTCATCCCTGAGACTTCCTGGGAATTTCTTTAGAGCCAGGTTTCCACTAACCCTATAAGGACTCCCTCAATCAAGATATCTCTCTCCTTGCTCTCATCTCTGTTCTTCCTCCATCTCAACCACACTATTCCCTCATGTTCTCCTCCTGCCTTCACCCCTCCCCCACCCCCATGCTCCTAACCCTGCTGGTCAATCCTGCCCATTTCTAATTTCCAGGTGGGTCTCTCTATATTTTTCTTTGGGTTTACCTTATTATTTAGCTTCTCTAGGATCATGAACTATAGGTGTTGAGAAGAAAGTATATTCTTCAGTGTTTGGGTGGAATGTTCTATACATGTCTGCTAAATCCATTTGATTCATGACATCTGTTAGTTCTCTTATTTCTCTGTTAAGTTTCTGTCTGGTTGACCTGTCCATTGGTGAGAGTGGGGTATTGAAGTCTCCTACTATTAGTGTGCGGGGTTTGATGTGTGATTTAAATTTTAGTAATGTTTCTTTTACTTATGTAGGTGCTCTTGTATTAGGGGCATAGTTGTTCAGGATTGAGACTGAATTTTGATGAACTGTTTCTGTTATGGGTATAAAGTGTCCTTCCCCATCTCTTCTGAATGATTTTAGTTTGAAATCAATTTTGTTAGATATTAGGATAGCTACCCCCGCTTGTTTCTTAGGTCCATTTTCTTGCAAAACCTTCCCCAACCCTTTACTCTGAGATAATGTCTGTCTTTGAGGTTGAGGTGCATTTCTTTTATACAGCAGAATGCTGGATCCTGTTTTCGTTTCTATTTCCTTAGCCTGTGTCTTTTTATAGGTAAATTGAGTCCATTGATATTAAGCGATATTAATGACCAGTAATTGATAATTCTAGTCATAGTGTTTGCGGCCTTCCCTTCTTTGGGTTATTCTGGTGGGGGTTTAGCAGATACCTGTGTTTTTGTGGGTGCAGTTAGCTTCTTGGGCCTGGGGTTTTCCTTCTAGTACTTTCTGTAAGGCAGGGTTTGTAGATAAGTATTGTTCAAATCTTTATTTATCATGGATTATCTTGTTTTCTCCATAGATGGTGAATGAAAGCTTTGCTGGGTATGGTAGTCTGAGCTTGCATCCATGGTCTCTTATTGTCTGTAGCACATCTATCCAAGACCTTCTGGCTTTCATTGTTTCCATTGAGAAGTCAAGTGTAATTCTGATAGGTTTACCCTTTTTCCTTTGCAGCTCTTAATATTCTTTCTTTATTCTGTATGTTTTTTGTTTTGGTTATTATATGGTGAGAGAATCTTTTTGATCCAGTCTATTTGGTGTTCTGTAAGCTTTTTGTCCTTCATAGGGATATCCTTCTTTAGGATGGGAAAGTTTTCTTCTATGATTTTGTTAAATATATTTTCTATGCCTTTGAGCTGGAGTTCTTCTCCCTCTTCTACTCCTATTATTCTTAGGTTTGGTCTTTTCATGGTGTACCAGATGTCCTGGATTTTTTGTGTTAAGCATTTGTTGGATTTAAAGTTTTCTTTGACCAATGAGTCTATTTCCTCTATAGTATCCTCAGCACCTGAGATTCTTTCTTCTATCTTTTTTATTCTGTTGGTTATAATTGTCTCTGTTATTCCTGTTTGTTTACCAAGATTTTCCATATCCAGAATTACTTCTTTCTGTGTTTTATTTATTACCTCTATTTTAGTCTTCAAGTCTTGAACTGTTTCCTTCACCTGTTGGATTATTTTTTCTTGATTTTCTTTGGTTTCTTTGAGGGATTTTAAATTTTTTTTACATTTTTTTTGTTTGTCTTCTCCTCCATTTTATTAAGGGAGTTTTTCCATTTCCTCTTTAAAGGTCTCCATCATTTTCATAAAGTTACATTTTAAGTCTTTTTTTTTCCTTATATTTTCTGGGTTAGGATGATCAAGTCTTCGTGTTATGTGACCACTGGATTCTAGTGTTACTAATGTTGCTTTTAGGTTGTTGGAGGAATCCTTGCATTGGTGCCTAGCCATCTCTTCCTTCAAATAAGGTTGGCAGTGTCTTTGAGTCCTGGTCCATCCCTTGCTGTGGCTGTTTGGGGGTTTTTCTTGGTCTGATCTGTACTGTCAATGTCTGTCTAAGAAAGCCTCTGAGGTCTCTATATACCTGCTCTCTTGGTCTTCTCTCCTGGTTTGATCTCTTGGTGCTCTCACTTAAACCTATCAGTATTGGAGCAAGCTGTGTTTTAGAGATTCCACTGAGGTTGTAGGAGGATAGGTGGGTTTGAGGATGGGGTGTGGCTAGTAGTTTAGATGGTGGCTGGATGAGTTTAGCTTTAGAGGAATCCTAGCTACAGGAAACTCTCAGCTGGCTGGCTAGAAAAGCCAAGAGGGCTGGGAGGGTCCCAAAGCTTTGTCCCACTGGGGAGGTCCTAGAGACTGGGGCATCCTGACATGTGCTGTTCACTTACTTCTTAAGTCCCCTCAGTATTGGTGCAAGCTGTGTTTCTCAAACAGGTATTCTTAACCCCTGGACCATCTCCCTAGCCCATTTGTTTTCCTTGTTGAGTTAAACTTCCCCAATATTTTCTGGGGAAATTATCAGTAATTATTAAATTAAATTATTAATAATTATCTAAATTACTAAAAAGTGTTTTCCATAGTAAAATGCTTTTTCTGTTTTATTTACAGCTCTGAGACAGACATTTAGGAACATTAAATTTTTATAATTTAGTTCCCAATTGTCAGTTAACCATTAGAAAAGATTATATAGGTAGAGACTCTGTAGGTGGTAAATATCACTTTCATTTAAAATTACATAGTGAGTATTATTATTATTTACTATAAAGTCACTATAACTGCCTTTTACACAACACAAGTACACTTAAGAGTATAAGTCAGAAGCCTCTGGTTTTAAATGTTCGTTGGTCTTTCCTAACTTTTGCACTTTAGCACAGGGGTGTTTTAAAAAAGTCTATATTATATTTTGCCACCTCTGCCATACAAAAAGGTCTCTACAAAGCTTGAAATATGTGTCACAGTGAAAGTTCTGATGCCTTTAAAGCAGAAACTCACCCTAATCTCGAAGCTATCAAAAACGCCAGCACTTTTGCACTTTAAAATACATAGAATCACCAAGCTTATCCACTTTAAAACTTCCTTTTTAGCAATTCTATTTCTGTTACATTGCAGCTGAAATAGCCCAGAGGCTTGGTATTTTTTTTCTTTTTCTAATATGATAAAAATCCCAAACACATCTAAGTGACTAGGATCATCAACCCTTAGAAGCAATGGCTTTCCGTGCCAATTGTTAACCTAATTTTGTGTTATTTATTGCTTTGTACTAACACTTTAAGGATTACTATTCCCTTTGTTTTTTTAAATCTATGGCACTTTAATTAGTGAGATAGAAACATGAATACAATAAGCAAAACAAAAGAGCATGCAAAGAAGAACAATTTTCTAAGGAAGCATTGATACTAGAAACCATTCTAATCCTACAGTGCCAGATATTGTCACTGTTGCTACCTTCATCTAATATTGTAGAGAAGTTAGACATAAATGCTACCTTCATATAAATTCTTCTTGAATGACTTTCCCACAATGCTCTACTATCAACACCTGTAAGGATGATTATAATCCTAGCAATTCAGCAAGAAATCAAACTCAATAAAAAAAAAACAAAAAGAATATGTATATTTGATTTTGTTTTGCCTTCAAGCCTACAGCCTTTCAAACCCCACAATAAGAAGACTCCTTTCCAACTCTCCAGTAATCAGTTCAGATATTTTGATTTTTTTTTAATTTTATTTAGTTTTATGGGAAAAGGTTCTGTGTAACCCAGGCTTGCCTCAAACTCTGAACCTTCCTGCCTTTGCCTCCTCAGGAGGACCTTGGACTTTCCACTGGACAGGGAACCCTGACTGCTCTTTGGACTGGAGAGGGAGGGGGAGTAAAGTGCGGGGAGGGGGAGAAGGGCAGGAGGATGGGAAGGGAAATGGGAGGCTGGGAGGAGGTGGAAACTTTTTTTTCTCAATAAAAAATTAAAACAAAAAAAGAAATTACAGGTATATACCATGGGAACTAGTTTTGATTCAGTCATTACCTGAACTAGTTTTAAACTGACAATTGAAAGTGATATATGTAATTTAAGATTAACTATTAATTCGAACAGCTTTTTTTCTACTCTTTTATTGAAACACTTTATCCATGAGGTCAAAATCTTGAAAGTAAAGTAAAATAAAATACAGCAAGCACAAACACATAGGTGTTTTGGCTGGGGTGGATGCGCACGCACACACCTCACACACAGGCATATACAGGAATGTATAGCTATCCTGCTGTAATAGAGCAGTGAAGAGCAGAACTGCTTGTTCAGATGATAAACAGTCAGAGAACAGTGTAAGGGAAGCAACGGAGGGACCATACTGCACCATCTAATCTTGGAAGCGGAAACACTTTCTCAGGATGTCATTGAGAATCTCGCCCTTGATTAGACCATCAGGCCACACAATTATAGAGCTATTCTTTTGTGTACAGATAGTGCAAATGAAATAAAGTAAAATGAAGCTGCAGATCCCATAAAATGCTAATAATCACATATCACACAATTTTTATATTTATATTTAACGCTGACAGCCTAGCAAGTCACTAGGATCTCAATCTGAATTCAGTATATGTTTTATAAAGGTGTGATGGTTTTGCAGGTTTGGGATTAGATGAATATCCACCATCACACACATTTCTCTAATGATGCCTCAATATCTTGAATCTCAGGAGATCTATCAAAAGAAATAGCTTTGATCAAAGTTAAACTGATACTTGTAAACTGATGAGTTAATACTTATAATAAAACATGCTAGAAATACAACTAAGAAGATTTCAAAATGATTTTCAGAAGTTAGAATGAAGTAAACGTAATAAAACTACTCAATCTTCCCATCAAAAGCCAATATGCCTCTAATTTCGAGGGCATTCTATATGCACATGACATGTCTTCCACTTGGGTGCAATCATGCAGGTAGCTTGTGCATCATTGTGTAGACGTGACGTGAGACACACACACCAAGGATTGTAAAGGAGAATTCTATGGTCTTAAAACTTAAAAAGCAAGTTTTACAAAAGACATTGCAATGGAAGTTTTCCAAGGTGACAAATTGTGAGATCCTTTTTTAACAAGTAGGAGTTGTTTTCTTTCCCTGCTGAGATGTACTGTAAGTGCTTACACATAGTTTTGTGGTTTGGGACGAATAATGTGCTAAACGTTTGAGAAATTCTGCTGTCAGGCACCCTTTATAGCCAATAATTCCTCCTTTCAAAGTTGGAGGTCTCTGGGAACAATTCTATCTACAAATTCCTGTCCATGCTCCTCTGGGTCAGTTTAGTTCTGACCAACACTATTTCCTTTAGCATGTCTGCTGGGATTTGAGACATCATTAGAGAAATGCGTGTGACTTTGAATGTGCATCTGGGCCACAAATCTGCACAGCTCTTGAAACTGTATAAAATCTATATATGACTAAATTAGATATTAGTTGCTTGGTAGCTAAAATTCAGTTTTTAATTTTTTTATTCTTGAAACTAAAATATAATTACATAATCTTCCTTTTCCCTTTAAGTCCTCCAGCCCTTTCAATGCACCCACTCTCACTCAAAAACATACCCCCGTTTCTCAGTTACATATACATGTGTTCCTAAATATATAAAACAGCCTAGTAAACTCTATTGGTTTGCACTTTATAAGCAAAATATTCTCATGTGAAAAACAATGCACACAGAAATGTTTTAACTTTTTAGAACATTTTCTGTTTTTCTTCATATTTTTATACTTTGTACTTGTTGAGTATTATTGAATAACAATTGTAAGATTGTTTTAGTTTTTAGTGTGCTTTATAAGGCCGTTAATATAAGTATCTAAATTTATACCTTGTTCTTCTAACTATGGAGTGGCTCACAATATCAAAATCCTTTTGGAGCACATGTATTTTTTATTGTTAAGCTAAAATAGGCAATATGTTTGCCTTTGACATAAGTAACTGAAATAAAGTACTTTTAAAAGCATTTTAAAATCGTATTTAAAATTAAGTCCCAGAAGAATGTCTTATTTTCTCATTGCACACATTTTAAACTTATTTGCTTTGCATAAAATGAATTGTTTATCCAGATTTCAACATATTTGTTGTTTTTTGTTTTCTTTGGTAATTTAGGATAAGTAGGATGTTTCAGAAAACTTTATGTTTTCTTCCATAATCTGAGCAAAGAAACTGAATGTAAAGTGAATGATGGCTTAAACCAGGGGTTTTATAATCCCTGGTCTCTGAGCAATCTATGAAATGTTAATTATAAATTTATACTTATTATTATGTAAGTAAAATTTCTAGATATCCTTGGAAATAAAAATAACTTTATCCCATTTATTTTAAAATGTAACACTACTTTTGTTTTTGCTTGTGATATAACTTAAATATAATTTTAATTTCTTATTTTTTTTAATGTAAAGAAAAAGAGCCAAGGAAATAGCTAACAGTTAACAGTGTTGTAAGTCATGCATCAAACCATCATATTAACAGTGAAATTTGATGTCACAATCCTGTGAAAATATATAGAGAGAGTGTGCCTATTGTTATTGGTTAGCAAAGCAAAGTTTTGTCCTTGGGATCTGCTCTTTGAACAGGAGAGTCTTGGGTGTGTTTTGAAGAGAAATGATGATGGACTGATGGGTCTTATCAGTGACATGTTCATGCCTTGGAGAACAAACGGCTTCCAATGCCTGTAATGAGTAGCAACAAGCTGACAAATCGCATCATCTCTGGCTTGGCTCTGGAAGATGCCAAGGAGGCAAAATACAGTCCAACATTTGTTCTTTCTAAGAACTGTGCTGTCATGTCACCCTAAACCTGTTCTGTCTGAGTACAGATCGTTTATTTGGATCCTTTCTCTTTCCTAATATTGATATCTAGTGTCATCAACTGTCTATAAAGATTGTTTGAACTACATTACACACATACTAGTATGCTGTGTTTCATATTCATTCAGTTGGAAAATGTTTTAAATTCTACCTGGATGTCTTATTTATATATTGTTCATTTATTGCTTATAGTATACAATATAGATTTAAGTTACAGTATACCACTTCACATACATACATGCATTTATCCTCTCCAGAGATCCGAGTAGGTCATTGGATCTTCAGGACCAGGAGTTTTGTGTGTTTGTGAACCACACTGCATTAGAAATTTGTACCACACTCAGATCCTCTGAAGAAGCTTCAAATGCTCTTAACCACTTAGCAATTTATCCTGCCCCTGAACACAATATATTTAATATATTGTATGTAGTTAAATTGGCCCTGTCAACAAATACATGTGTCTCTTGTAGGACAAGTACAAAAAAGTTCTAGTTTTCTTGAGGTGTTTTCCTGGTAGCTAATTCAAAAACATATGTCTTATATGTTGCTGAGATGGAAAGAAAAACAATACATTCATCAGTGAATCCCTGTAAGTTATGATTATTCATTAATTTATTACCTTTTTTCTTCATAATGTGTCAAATATTTTACAATCTGAAACATGTTACATATGTTAAAATTCTGTATCCCATTTTATTTAAGTATTAAGATCAAAACAAATGCTTCTATCCTACTAAAACAGTCATATTAATTTTCTCCTTTTGTTCACCTTTGCTTAGACTAACTTTTCATATATTTTGCCAGATAAGTACATAATTATATATGTATCATTTCTATACTTTCTTTAATTTTTCAATTGTTCATATATATACCATTATAATTCATAGAATTTTTAAGAATATAAAATAGAAGATGTAATTTTATTTTTCTGTGTCATTAATAAAATGTTTCCACACATATTAATATGCTTAATTGTGTATGCACATGTCTAATATGAGTAACTAGGCATACCCAATTATAATTTCTCATAACTGAATGTGATATAACTATCAAAAAGAAATTCTAAAAACAAAAACTGATAGTTATAATCAGTGTACTTAGATACAAGCCTGTAGATTTTTCTTTAATTCATTTAAATATATTGCTGTATTTCTATTGCCCTATTACATTGTGTCTGATATAGGCCATCATTCATGTATTTTGGTTCAGTGTTCAAAATAAGAACCTGTCTGCTCCTCTCCTTCTTACAGTATCTTAGATTAGTGGGTTTGCTGTGATTTGGACTAAAGTAATCTCAGAAGCTCTAATCAGGTACCTGTGGGCATAGAGATGAGCTTTGCTAGGAAGATAAGTGTGTCAGATTTAATTGGATAAAAAAGTCATTGTATGGATCAGTGAGGCTTAAGTTCATAATAGCAAGATGTTTCAGTCATTATTTCAGTGAAAATACCCAGATGCACTCAGCAATAGCTGCTGAGGAATATTATTTTCAGGTGTGTGACTTTTCTTTATGTTGTAATTGTTTAAATCTGTGAAACTGTGATTCTTTGGCTGTCTAAAACACCTGATAAAGAACTGAATGGCCAATAGCAAGGCAGGAGCAAGCACAGGCAGGGCTGACAAGCAGAGAGTATAAATAGAGAAGCAACTAGAGAACAAGGAGAGGAGGATATCAAGGTCAGCTGCGCAGTTACACAGCCAGTCATGGAGAGAGAAGAAATAGAGAAATACAAAAGCCCAGAGGCAAAAGGTAGTTGGGATAACATAAGATAAGGAAATCTGTCTGGAAACAAGTCAAGCTAAGCTGGGCATTTATAGCTAAGAATAAGCCTCTGTATGTGATTTATTTGAAAACTGGGTGGTGGATCACTGAAAAAGTCAAAAGAATAAAATGTCACACAACAGATAACAGATGAACACAATACCTCATATATACACAGTTTATATTCATTGGTAATAATAAAGTTTTTGACACAAAAACTAGGTTGTCATTTATATGATTTAGTTTTTATATCTAAAGTTCTTAATTTATGGTTGAGAACAGCATTGCAATGGTAAATTACTTTTCCTTCATATATTGGTTTAATGCATTAAAATATTTTCAGATGAGATTCATAGAATTCAACAGTCTACAAAGGAATCCATAAGCAAATGAAATAATAATCCTCAGAAAGTATAGATTGTTTTCAACTATTTCTGTCACATATTTTATTGTTCAAACACATACACATTATTTTACTTTGATATGCAGTATGAATACATAATGCCAGAGTGTGGTAAGTTTCTGCCATAAACAGTTTTACCCTTTTTATTAATATAATAAAAAAGACCTCCAAAGAAGTATAATGGAAAATGAATGTTATTATCTTGACATTTTTAAGATCAGGAGCTAAAACTTTGTGAAATTAAGTCAAAGGCAAGGTATTGGGGAACTGTTTTCTCCAGAAGCCTATTTTAGCTCCTCTCCTCCCCTTTCGGGTCATTTACCAGTTGTCACACTCCAGAACTTTTTCCTCTTTCTTTACCTTGAAAACACAAAGTGAAGCATCTTGTCATGTCTCCATATTCCTTCCTCTCATTGCCCTTTCCTTACATACCATCCCAGGCTTTGTTTTTAGGATGGACATCATGATGACAATGTGCCTACCTGGGTAATTCAGGGTAATTTTCACATCAACAAGCCTACAAAGGCAACTGGATAAGCTGCCCCTGTTTCGCTGTATAAGCAACATACCAACAGTACCCTAGTTAGGTGTCTGTGTCTGTGTTGAAGACCATGAATAAAATAAACTTTGAGAGGAAAGGGTTTATTGCAATTTACACGTTGAGGTAACAGTGCATTGCTAAAGGAAATCTGAAGAGGAACTCAAGGCAGTAGGAGCCTGGAGGCAGGAACTGAGGCAGAAGACATGGATGTGTTCTGTTTATAGGTTTGCTCCCCACGGATTGTCCATCCTGCTTCTTGATGCACTCCAGGACCAACTGCCCAGGGGTTAACTGGCCACAGAGGGCTGGACCCTTCTACTTCAATAGTTAAGTAAGAAAATGTCCTAAAGACTTGCCTACAGGCCAATTTTACAGAGACATTTTTCTCAGTTGATGTTCCTTTGTCAAGAAAATATTAGCTTGTGTCAAGTTGAAAGAAAACAACCTAATACATAGGTTCAAAGTGTTAAGATAGGAACATCTTTGAAAACATTATTTGCTCTAATAATGTAATCTGTGTAAGTTCCTGCAGGAACAATGAAAGTAACAATAACAAATTTTTAAATGTTTGACTAATGGTACTTATAAATAATAATAAAGCATAAGAGATAAATGAAAAATAATCAACAGTAAAGGCCTTCCCTATGTACATCAAACAGCCTGTCCAGCTTTCTTTTTCCATTTGAGAGATATCCAAAACGCAGAGAGACACAAAGTATGGGCAGTATGTCTGTTGTTGGCCTCTTCTGGGTCCACTCATTATTTGTCAGAATTTTTCATCATAATTCCAATTTTATTTACATTTTTAACTACCAGTTACTCATTCAGAATGTCTCATCCATCTTCAGAAAGGACTGGAATGACCTATCCTACAAATAATATTACAGTATCCAGATGGCCTTCTGCTTTTTTCCTATTAACATTCTATATCATTGAAATGGAGCTTAATTTGTATAAACTCTCCCCAGAGCTGACATGAAAGCAAAATAGAATCATTTTCAGGAGCTGGTTTAAAACACAGCTTTTTAATTCAGTGTTCTGTGGGAAGGCTATGTGTCTGCATATTTAACAAGAGTTTGTGGTGACCTAGGCAAGTACTTGAGACAGCTTCCCCATGACATACTTTTGCACTCTGTGTACATGATAAGGGGTGGTACTGACACCTTGAAAGTGAGGATACCTTTGATTGACAAGAATGATTCCCAATGTGTTGAAGATGAGCTCCACCATGTCAGTAGAATGTACACTCACACACTTAACAATCCCCAGTTTTGTCAGGTGAAAAAGAACACAGAGAAAAATCCTGATAAAATTGAAGAAAAATATAAAGAACAGTGCAATCAAGGGGAGGTTTTCTCAGGCGCTGGATAGGAGCTTTTCCTTGTTTTTGTTGCCACTCAAGGAAAGTGTGCTCAGGATGTGGGCACTCTAGGATTTGGTCTTTTAAGTTGTTGGCACTTCGTTTGTTGCTGCTCTCCACTTCTGAGCTGTTGGAGAGAGTAAAAAGCTCATTTTAAAAAGGTAGCAAGCATGCAGAGTGTTTCTTCTGCAAGAAATTCTCATCTGAGTTCTAAAAAATTCCTCTATTGCTCTCAAATCTTCCCCTTTTCCTTCCTGCTATCCATTCACCCTTCCTTCTTTGCCACTTATATTCCTTCCCATTTTCTTTATCTCTCCATCCCCTCTCCTCCCACCTTTCTTCTCATTTTGAGGTCATCATTTCTCAATATTTGTCAGTAGACAAATCTGAGGTAGCTAGTGTTTATAATATTTTATCTAGCAGGTACATCTGATATTTTCAGTTAAATATTATCTATAAAACTCACACTGAAGCACACATCTATTTACAAATAAAAATGTCTCAAAATATAATATTTTAAAGAAGCTTACTATTTTATGGTAGGCAGAATTCGTAACTTTCATTGGCTTCATGCTTCCATATATGGACCACAGTCATAGGCTGCAGATGTGTGCTTGGGGAAGTTACCTTAACTTTCATTGTATTACTAATGTTAATTTATCCAGCAAGAATAATGGGCTGGGTTGTGGAGGTAAATTGTTTTCTGTTTTATAGAGACTTAGTCAGTTCCAAAGATTTTTTTCTTTCTATATTTGTGATGGTCAGAAGGAGACTTAGGATAAATTAAAAGAGGATTAGGGGAAAATGGGAATTTAGTAGACTAGATTCTTTCTAGAGATGCTTTTGGATTTTTTTTTATTATTATTATAATTCGTTGTATTAGGCCCGTGTGTCTGTTTTCAATGAGAGTTCTGCTCCTGCAGTGGACCTTCCTCAGATGAGGAACTCCCATGAGTGCATCTTTCTTGAGCGTACTCAGAGGCTGTACAAAAGCAGAGTGACTACCATTTGCTGAAAAAAGTCAGAACTGGTTAACAACACTGTCTCAATCTTAGAGCCACAGCTTCCTTTTGGAATTTTAATATTTTACAATCATTTATGTTGTATCTGTATAGGTGTAAGTGATGCATGCAGGGACACAACATGTGTCTGGAGGTCAGAAACAGCTTACAAGAGTTTGTTCCCTTCTTCAACTGCCTGGGTCACATGGATCAAACTTGGGTTGTCAGGTTTGGCAGACATTCGTTTCTCTCTGTGCCACTGTGCTGGCCTGCTGACAAGTTTTCTTGTTTCAAATAGAGCATGGTACTTAGAAAATTTTAAAATTGGCATAGAAATCAAGCATGCTTTGTGCTGAGGATAAATGAATAATTTGGGAAAACAGGGGTTTGCTAATCCTAAGTCAAAACAATTTGACTGGTTATGTATTATAAGTGAATAAATATTAAACAGCCCCAAATTTGATGCTTAGAGACCAAGAGATGAATCTCAGACATCCCTCAACAAACAATAATTTTTTTATTATTGTGGACCTATAGTGAAGAGGAAATGAGTGTGTAGCAGCCCTGAGTTTTCAGTGTCTGAGTGACTATGGTATATATCCAAATGTGTATGATTATAATGATTTTTTTCATTCAAAGGGTTTCTTATATTTTATAATCTTAAAAATGAGTTTGATTCTTATACAGTTGTTAACATCATTGGAAAATAAGATTTTAGATGAACATAAACATTTACAAAAATATTTTATGATATAACCTCTGTATTTACCTTGCTACTGTAAAGAGTTAATTGGTATTTTATATTTAATGTTGGGCATGAGGTATGCCCTCTCTATGGACATTGTTCTCTGTCACCTGCTCCTGCTGCACCAGCTCACAATTCATGTTTATTGCCATCACAAGCCTCACTTGACATTGACATCTTTGTCAAATGGTCCATGATTTATTACACCTCCCAGTGAGAGCTCCCACCTCACAGTTAGCAGTTCCCCAAAGGTGCTGGAAACTCTACTGAGCCTTAGGTTTATTTTAGATGGTCACATTATGAGTTTAATGATAGCTTACTGTTTTTAATATTGTAAAGCATTTCTCAATAAATTTAGTTATACTCTAGTCATTATTCAACATGGCTACACTTCTCCAGTGAATAGAGAAAACTAGTAAACCGCTGTAAGCCACTCCATGACAAAACTCTGCTGTAGACTTCAACATTCCAGTCATCTATATTTTCTTAATGGTTGCCTAAGTCTAATTTTATTGGTGAAGCTGCAGAGCATATTTAAAATAGCATGACAAAATGTGCATAATCAAGGCACATAGAGTTTTTTCATAAAATGTGTTTGAGAAATGTCATGTGACATACCTAACATCTTGTTCTGAGAGTAAATGCCCTCATAAATTTAAAACATAATACACCTATATAACTCTTGCCTCTTTAAATTTAAGCATGTGTCCTGTTCTTATATACATTTTGTTTTTATCTGACTGGATCATTCAGATGAAATTTGGATAAAGCATAAATTCACTTTAATGTTTGAAATCTAGGATATAGATTTCTTAATATTATTTTATGAAATTATTCTTTTGTGTCAGAGACCATGTTTACTGGTCAAGTTGGTGGATTGCACTGTGTTATTGCTCAATCCACTTTGAATTAAAGTCAAACTATAAAACAGATTTAAAGGAGATGGAATATATTTTGGAATCTTAAGAGAATACAGCACAACAGCAGTGTACAATGCAACACTAAGAACTCGGCTATATTTTAAAGGCCCTGCTGCTGAGGAGGTGTGCACAAGATACTTTGTTCACATTTTACTTCATATTAATTTTATTATAAACTATATGCCATACCCAAAAGGAGGTGGCAAGACAATTCTACAAAACTTAGATGTGAACTGGTAGCCCATCTCAGAGTTAAATCAATGTTCAATAATGCAGTTTTGATTTAAAGCATAGACAAGCTCTTCCCTAAAATTTTCAGTGAAGTGTAAAGTTAGGCAGTTAGAAACACACACACACACAGAGAGAGAGAGAGAGAGAGAGAGAGAGAGAGAGAGAGAGAGGAAGGGAGGGAGGGAGGAAGGGAGGGAGGGAGAGAGAGAGAGAGAGAGGGGGGGGAGGGAGGAGAGAGAGAGAGAGAGAGAGAGAGAGAGAGAGAAAGAGAGAGAAAGAGAGAGAGAGAATATACAGAGCATAAGTTGGTGAAGTTATAGATAAAATTTCTAAGAATCAATCAGGTAGGGATAATGAGGGACTATATATAGAGAAGAAACAACATAGACCTTTCAGATATGTGTTGATTAAGTAGTTTATTAGGAAGCTCTGTGATTTTATTATTTCTGAGAAGTATAAATATCTATGAGGGGCAGGCTTGTGTTATTCAAACAAGACAAAACAGCACTGCTCAATAAACTCTCAGGGAGCTAGGCTGTAAAAAGTTTAGTATTCTGACATCACTAAGATGTATTGCTGAATATCATTAATAATCAAAGCAAGTTATTCTATAATAATTAATTAATCTAGAAGTGTCTATTAATGATACTACTTTGGGTTTTTCCGGAGTTATTTGACTAGCAAGCAAAGACCTATTTTATTGTGGTTTTGATGTGAAAAGTACCTACTAGGATCACAAATATAGGCATTCTCCTTTTTTTCCTTCTTTGTCTGCTAAGATGTAAGCAAATCCCATGCTGGGTCACTGCTATGCTCTCTGTTTCATGATGGACTACAAACCAAACTAAATCCTTCTTTATTTTTGTAATGCATTTGGTCAGAGCAATTGGAAAAGTAGCTAGTATGGGAGGTTACTAACAAATTACATACCTGGCAGTGAAATGAAGAAATAGAATAAAGATAATACTAGAGGAAAAAATTGCATTCTTGCTATCTTTTGTTTGTTCTTTTGTCTTACATCTGGTGCTGAAGATGAAAATCAAGTCTTGGACTTTTCATATTCTAAACAAGTTCTCCTTTATGGAACTTTATCATGCCAAAAACCTTATTAGAATACTCAATAGGAAAAGACCACAATGCTATGGGGTAGGACTTGCCTATGGGTTATTGACTTATCAATTATAAATAGTTATGTAGCCTTTATTCTGACAGGTCATGTATCTAGTCAAGAATTTTAACATATGCAAGAAACGAAGGTGTCTTTGTCCTTTTGATAATCCATCTGGAAAGCAACCTTTCATACTCAGTTATTGCTTCTGAGTCATATTTTTGGCTAGGTAACAATTCATCATATTTCCTGAGGACAATTCCTGGTTCTTATTATTTTTTGATTACATTCAAATGTAAAGATAGGTTATTTATTATCACCATATCCAGGGGACAGCGAGGGAACAAGCTTAGGACCAAACTTGGCCCTCTGAACATGGGTGGCAGTTGTATGGCAGGGACAGATTGTAGCGCCACTGGCAGTGAGATCAGTATTTATTCCTACTGCTTGTTCTGGCTTTTTGGAACCCATTTTCTCTGCAGGGATACCTTGCTCAGCCTAAATATAGTGGGGAGGGTCTTGGTCCTGCCTCAAAGCAATGTGCTAGAATTTGATTCCCCATGGGAAGCCTTACCCTCTCTCAGGAGTGGATGGGGGGATTGGAGATGGGAGGGAGAGGAATGTGGAGGGAGCAGGAGGAGGGGAGGGAGTGGGAAATAGATTTGGCATGCAAAATGAGAAAATATAGCTTTTTAAAAATAAACTTAGAATCTCAGTGATGCCTTTTCTGTGCAGCAGACCTGCACAAAAAGATGCTGGGCCCTTGTATTTCCTTGGACATTGCCCCAAACAAATAGTTCTTTTAAAGTCTGACTTGCAAAAAGAGAGCATTTGTGACAGAATTGCTCAAGTTTGAGTCTTTGATTTTACAGTATGGACCACACAGTGCTTGACAGAACAGGTGTAGATAACACACTGGCTAATTGTGCAACTGCAAGGACCTTCTCTTTAGACAATAAGCTCGAGGTACCAGCAGCCCCCATACCTCTTCTTCAGAGTATTCATTTTCCAGCGTGTGACTTCACAAGATTGATTCAGTGGGCACTGGATGAGGGCAGCACAGCATAATATGTGAATTGAAGCCGGTGGTGTGCATAGAAATCACGCTGTAGAAATCACGCTCATACATATGGAACACGTGGTTGTTGTGAAAAAAAAAATAACAAACAAAAAAAAAAACCAACCTGGTTCCGGATCCTGATTTCGAAGGTGCTTGGGGTAGGACAGCCTCCAGAGTCTCATGACACCAATGTAAGTCTTGTGATTGCGGAAGTCAGTTGAGACAATCTTGCTAGAAAAACCAGGCTGAATTTGGATTTGTTATCAATCCATCTGCCTCTGCTTCCCGAGTGCTGGGATTAAGAAATATATCATCATGCCTAGTGAAGTTGATTTCCTTCTTTTTTTAATGTTTAACATTTTGGTTGCAAAGTCACAGAAGGAAGATACTTGAAGTTAAAGACAAGCTATTATCTATGTGAAATTGGAAATAATTGAAGGGAAATAATGTTCTTATTAGGTATATTTACATTTTCATAATATTTGATGTTTGAATAGTTATGTCACCAAAATTGATAAACAATTCAGTTTACAGCAAATGTTTGATGATTATAAAATTCAAATAGGGATACAATTTTTCTAAATTTATAAGAACTCTAGTACTTTCTAATTATTGACTCAACTCTGAAAAGTAATTGAAGGATTTGAATCTGTGCAATAACTTGGTCAATGTATGGAGGACTGGTACAGTGAATTGCTGTGTGATATACTAAGAAATTTTATCAAGTGTACCCATTATATGAATTTTCTAATGATTTCTACGTGTTGAGCATATGGTGATATCTTTAAGGTTTCTCACCAGTATAGATTCTGTAGTGATCTTGATTTGTGTTATGGGAAAAGGACTTGCCACATTATTGACTTGTGTGTGTCTTCTCTTTGGGATGAATTCTCTTATGCCTAGTGAGGCAGGAACATCTGTTGAAGCACTTTCCACATTTGTTATAGCTACATCATCATTTCTCTTTATTTTGATTGCTCATATAATGTTTCTCCTGGTTCTGGTCATGAAATATACCTGCTAATAAAATCTGGAAAAAATAAATTTAAATGAAAAGAAAGCTGTGCTGTGGACTTTGAGCTTTCTCAAAATACATTATTTCTGGTAATAAGCAGTGACTGGTGACTGCTCTAGTTCTAGAGGTACATTTTACTCTTTCTGCTGTGCAATGCTCCAGCTTAGCTGACCCAAACTGTTGTGACTGAAAACTCATCCCCACGGCTCTCAGAAGCCTAGCTGTAGGCTGGCAGGCATGGATGATTATTGACCCTCCTTTAGTCTTTATAAAAGTGCCAAAAGTAGCCAACAAGAAATAGTAATTTGATTTTTCTATTTTTCTCTAACGTTGATGTAGCCATTAACCTGTGATCTGCTTTTAAGACACAGCAGGTAACACTTTTCCTAGATTTATTTCATTTATAATACACTTTGTAGTTATAAGAAGTTAAATCATAATCTCTACCAATACCAACTACAGTGAACACATGCTCTCCGTTAGATCCTGGTACATCTGGATCTCCATTTTTTCTTACCCAGACTGACATTGTTTGAAATCAGGATTTTCCATGAGTGCTTATGACAACAATAGAACACACATTTCAGTGGCTCAAATATTGAAGGTATTCATTGAGAACTCGTGTAAACACAAGCAGGCTCTGTTATGGGCTGGAGACTCAGGTGCCATCTACTAATCTGTCTGTGGTCTTTCATCCCAAGGTCCTTGATCCAGCCTTGACTCATACAGAGAAATGAGAGGCCAAGGACCTGGGGCTTTCTTACTTAGGTGGCAGAAAGATTGTAAAAGCCAGAAGATCATGCAGTTTTCTGTGAGACTGTGTCTTCTAGTAATGTCAGAGACTGCACCCATTAAGTCCCCTAAACATAACTGCCTAAATAGGATGTCACCAACAGGCATGTCAAAGTAGGCAAAGGAAAAGCCCATGAGGCCTCTATACTTCATAAATAACTACAGACACATAAGGAAGGTTGAGAATGAGTGAAATATTTATTCCGAGGGAAGAGCACACCAATTGGTTATCTAGTACCAAAGTATTAGACTGGAAAGCATTCATACAAGAGTATACGGACTGGACAGGTTATAATAAGGGATGTATAGGCATACAATTGATGAAGAAAGAGGCCATGAATTTGACAGAGTAAAGAAGGAAGGAAAGGGAAGGAAGAAAATGAAACTAATAATAAATATAAAACAAAATGAGTAAACATAGAATAAATGCACTTGCTAGAGAGTCCCCAGGCACTTTGTGTTCCATGTTGCTGAGGTGATAGGGGAGCTTTGACTGACTTTGTCACTTAAGTACCTTGTGTCCTATGAAATGAGTGGGAGAGAACAATCCAAACTATAGATGTCACAGGTGCCACCCTTCCTACTCAGTAGGGGTCCTCCCTTCCACAGTTCTAACCATCCCAGCAAGGAAACCAGGATACGGCAGGAACAAGATGTGTTGTGAGCTTTTAGTTAACTCTCAATTGTGTCTTTTATAATACATTCCTGAATTGATGATGGTTCAGAAAACAAAATTGTAAGTGGCTTTCAATTTGTGTGTGCACACTAATGGAGTTGATGCCCGTTTGGAGATGAACAAAAACAAATAACTAAAGGTATTTGGATCTTAACATCACCCTGAAGTTCACTGTAAGGATTAGAGGTATAAAGCAATGTTTACATTTGATTTCCTATGGGGAAGCTCAGAGCCGAACAAGGTAATGATGAGACCAGATTGGGACTTAATGATAATGTTTCTAGTTAGAATTGAAAGTAGCAGTTTAAAATATCTGGAGGCCACCAAGAATTACTTCTCTGTACGTTGAAACACCTTTTTCTAAGATGACACACAAACTAAATTGAGGTGGCACTCTTAACCCTCCCTGGAATTGGTAAAGAACCTTGAGAGTAGATCCTGCATGCTGGGGATTAGCTAAGTAGCACCAAAGGACAGACTGGGAAAGTAAGAGCCACACTCAAGACTGGGATTAGACAGTGAGTGTGCCCAGGCTGCCTAATAAGTTAGCATGGCATGGTGCATTTTCATTTTCGTCCTTTTTATTGAAAAGCATGTGTTACCAAAATAAAAAATAAATCCAAGCACATTGACATAATATGACAATTTTAATGCCCCTAAATTCCAGCATTAAAAAAAGTAGTTTGGATGAGAATGGAGGGAAACAGGGAAATCCTCAAATTTCTCAAAAGCATCCAAATATTAGGGTACTTACATTCGTTTTTTTATTGTGTGTGTGTGTGTGTGTGTGTGTGTGTGTGTGTGTCACTGTGAAAAACAAAAAATGAAAAGATTTATTTGTGTGTGTTTGTGTGTGTGAATTCCTGGCCATGGATCAGAGAAGAATTTTTTCATGGTTTGATGCATATTATATACATAACCAAACATGTAATGAAGTGTAAAAGTTATACAGACATCCAATTTGAATCTTCATGCCATTCCTGATTGGGTATGATTCACTATTGAGGTGTTTGAAACTAAAAAAGAATCTTAGTGCTGGAGATTCAGCACTTAAGAACACTGGCTACTATTCTGGTAATCCAAGTTCAAATATCAGCACCCTAAGGTGGCTCACAACCATCTATAATTCCTGTCTCAGAGATATGATATCCTCTTCTGGCCTCACTAGAAAGGCACAGCATACACAGAATTACATGCATATAAAGCATCCATACACATAAAATAAATCTCCCCCCTCTTTCTCCATGCACTCTATCAGGAAATGCTTTGAATTTGAGTCCATAATAAAGGGACTCAAATTGTACTTTTAATTGGTGTGATAGATTCTTTTCAGTAGAGATTGTTCAACATATTAAAAAAAAACAAACAAAAGCAAAAACAAAACAAAAGTCTTCACATTTCCAAAGTTGCTAAAGTTTTCATTTACTAAGACTGATCACCAAATCTCATCTCAGTCATAAATTTCATGTATTAACCTTTATTTGTGTTTGCATCCAGCTGTGAACGGCTCTCATATAGCAGAGTCAGTTAACTCACGAGGCACACAAGAGCCTGCATGCCCAACAAGCTCTTTGTTATAGGGCAATAAGGGAACAGTAAAAGTCATTCCATTTTTTCACTCATAACATATCCCTAGACCAATTCAGATAGCATTTTATTTTTCTGTTTTCTTTACTTTTACATCACCATCACCTTCTATATTTTGATTCAGGACCAAATATAGCTCAAGTTCCCTCGAAACTCATCATGAGGCCAAGACAAGCATGGATTTTTGATCTTCCCTCCTGCCCCTCCTTCCAAAGAGCATTTACCATATCTATCTAATTTTGATGATTTAAAATGATTCATTTCCACTCTGACTGGATCATAAAACAAAAACAGCAATGTCCAAATGCTTCGCTTCTCATGCAAATACTTTGTCTATGAATGTGTTAGAATATTAAATTCTGGGTCAATAATTTCTACCACTTTCATTACAATTTTGTTTATGCCATTTCTGTATGCTATATTTCAATACTGGGAAGTATATTGTATCATTCATCATCATTATTTGAGTTTTAACAAAAAACTTATTAAAACTTTAAACATACCAACTTAAGTAGAGAATGGTAGTTGAAACTGTGGGATTTAAATGATCAAATTACACAACCCATGTATCAGGAAGTACGGGTTGCAGTTTCACAGCTATTCTAACCCATGTTACTAATGAAGCAATTTGCTCTGCGTCCAGTTCCATCTCACTTGCTGTCATCAGCCATAACAGGATGCCACAGACAGGTCACTCTGTATTAGCACCTTGTCTTTGCTGAGATCCCCACTTAAAGCAGAACTATTTTTGTTTCTGCTCTGGGTGATGCCAAAGGTGAAAGTCAATCAGGTGAGCATTTTCTAAAGGTTTTCATTAGGCAGCCATTATTGAGAAAGACAAATGAGAGAACATTCCCAGCTGAATAGCCCATTTATAAGGCTTAGAAACTTAGTTAACAGAGGGCAAAGCATATGTCTTAGCAATATCCAGAGGGGAAGAGAGTAAATCAGGCAGACTAACAGAATGCAACAGTAAGAAGACAAAGGTAAGCATGGGAGTTTAAAGTACATTTAGTAAATATTTAATAGAAAGACTGCATTACACCCATAATGAATGGCTAAATTGAGGAGAGATATTCACTGCCTGTTGACTTTACCAGGATAGGCCTATTTTTAAGAGAAAAGCAACATTCAGAATCTTCCTGTCTCTTCCTCCTTCTCTTTTATGTAATTCATAATAATAATATATGTCTGCTTTATCATAAAATACTAAAAATTTGTAGCCAATCACACAACATAGAACTTGTTAAATGTATTGTCAAAAAAGGTCAGAAATATGGAACATTGTTTACAATGAAATATCAGATTTAATCATTTATCCAAATGAGCTTAGTATTCTGTACAGTCTTATATAAATGATATTAAAAGGACTTCATATCAATTGCTATTCTTTTTTTTCTTAATTGAGGAAAATTAAATGTAATAATATGGTTGGTACATAAAATATTCTGATTAAAACAATACATATGATAGCATACATAGATAAAATTTCCTTCTTATATCCATATCCATGCATTCATATAATCAGTATGATTGATAGCACTGATCACTTAAATGCCATTAAACACAGCTTATAAAAATTCAGATTTATCCAGAAGTAGGTGTCTAATACATTACAAAATGATGTTGGCTTTGACTGTTTTTCTTTTCTTTCCCTTTTATTTTTTATTAAGAAATAACAGTTCTTCCTTCACTCTTCACCCTCCCAACCCTTCCATGCTTCCCTTCATCCATTAAAAAATTTGGCCTCTTAATTCTTTAATTGGTGGTCTAAGCAGTTCTTCATTTAGGGATGGGTCACATTATATTTCCTCCATCAACACTCAAATGTCAATTGATGCTCCCATTGATGCAGTTTTGTGTATTGTTTGTATTTCTTGGGTGTGGTAGCTTCCACTTCTATACTTAGAAGACACAATCTTGCAACGGACTTTCAGGTCCTCTGCCCCTTCCAATCTTTCTGCCTCCTCTTCTGCCAGGAAGACCTGAACCTTAGGTCTAGAAGTTGTGTTGAAGATGTAGGCACCTCATGGTCGCCAGTTTGTTTTGCATTTTGACAGTTTGTGAATTTCTGTAATCATTTTCATTTTCTGTAAAAAGATGTTTCCTGATGGATGAGAGTTATACAACTCCATAAGTATTAGTACTTAGAATGTGGTAAGAAATTCTACTACTTGTTTTTGAGTTTTTGATGTGTTATTGTTTGTTTGTTTTGTTTAGTTTTTCATCTAAACAAGTTAGACCTTCTTTAGTGGAAATCATTAACCTTGGAATTAATTTCTGGAGTAGCAAAGAGCAAGTCCTTAAGCACGAGCAGCGTCATGTCCTGTTTCTTTGCATAACCTCACATCAGTCTTTTGACTGCAGTAACAGCCTGGGGAACAAGGGCAACACTGAATCTGCTGCCTGGTAGATGGTCAGGAAATCAATTTTCAGAAGTCCACAGACCATCATAAAAGCTTCATTCTAATCCACAAGTCTCTGCTGGGGTCATTCTTGTGGATTCCTGGGATTTTCCCTAGCGCCAGATTTCTCCCTAACTCCAGAATGGCTTCTTCTGTCAAGATAACTCTTTCTTTACTCTTTCTCTCTGTTCCTTCCCAACTCAATCATTCCATTCTCTCAAGTTCTCCTCCCCTCCCCTTCATGTTCACGTCACACCCTGCTCTCAATTTACTCAGGGGTATCCATGCATACCTCTCTTAGGGTCCTTCTTGTTACCTGTCTTCTCAGGGATTGTGGATTGTAGCCTGATTATTTTTTCCTTTATGTCTTATATCCACTTATAAGTGAGTATATACAGTGTTTGTCTTTCTGGGTCTGGGTTACCTCACTTAGGATTGTTTCGACCACCCTAATTGTCATCATAGAACCTTCATCCAGTAACTAATGGAAGCAGATGCAGGAGTCCATGACAAGCACTGGGCCAAGCTCCCAGAGTCCAGTTGAACAGAAAGAGGAGGGAATTATATGAGCAAACAGGTCAAGATCATGAAGGGAAGACCCACAGAGACAGTCAACATAAGCTAGTGGAAGATAACTGACTCTGGACTGATAACTGGGGACCCTGCCTAGGACCTAACTAGTCCCTCTGAGTGTGAATGACAGCTCTCTGGCTTGGGCAGTCTGTGGAGCCACTGGCAGTGGAAGCAGGATTTATTCCCAGTGCATGAACTGACCTCATAGAATCCGTTCGCTATGGAAGGATACCTTGTTCAGTCACAATACAGGGGAGAGGAACTTGGTCCTGCCTCAACTTGATAAGCCAGTCTTGACTCCCTATAGGAAGAGGCCCTACCCTTTCTGGAGAGTAGAAGGGAGTTGGGTGGGAGGGGAACAGAAGGAATGGAGAAAGGAGAAACTGTGATTGGTATGTAAAATAAAAAATCTTTTAAATACAAAAGAACAAGCCTCATGACAATTTTAGACCCTGATTTTGAATCTCAACACATATCTCAGCTGATATTTTTACCTTTGTGTGAGGTATGAAAAGTGGTTACATCAGACATATTTTTTGGTCTTGAGCACACATTTTCATCTGACAGGTAATCTAAAATATTTGCAAACCAACTCATGTTTCTAGTACAGCAACTGAAAAAGTAGTCAAGGATGAAGAGTTAGAAACGCAAGAAAGAAACGATTAGTCCCTTTGGTTTTTCACAGTAGACACACACACACACAAATTAGAACTAATAAATTTCAGTCTTAAGCATTAAGAGCACAGACAGGGTTATCCATCATTTGTCCCTGCATCTTCTTGACTTAGACTCAAAAACATGATTTGTAGCTTATGCGATAAATCTTCAGGAACTGAAAAGCTTTTTAGTGTTCTCATGAACAAACACAGTTCATCATCTAAAACATTAAAGAAAGATACTAGAAACATACACAGTTCATTTTCAAAGTTAGAAATTTATCAAAGAAATATTCTCAAAGAAATTAATATTTGCAGGATAGAAAGCAATATAAATATTTATCATATTGTAACATTCAAAACTCTTTCATTAGGACAGCAGTTGGTCATGCACAGGCTTGAATGAATGAATTAGAGTTTTGCATAATTAAAGATCATACGTTTACATGTGTTTATTAATTTAAAGCCAAAGTAATGTATGAAAAGAAATGAATTTCAAAAAATAGACACCTAAGTTTTTTATAGCAATATAATAACATAATGAAGAATCATTGTGTGAATGTTTTTTCCAGTTAAAATACTTCTGATATTCATAATTTTGTAAATAAATTTTTACCTGACTGCCTTTTTATTTTGCCTACAAGATTCCAAATCTCATCTCTTAAGCTTGCAACAAACAAGAAGTACACATGCATACAGACACACACATGCATACAGACACACACATGCTTGCTCCCACACATGCATACAAACACACACACTCATGCATGCATCCATACATGCACACATGCATACACACACAAAGAACATGGACATACACTTCCTTCCCAGATTTGGAGATGGTACAAAGCAATTTTCTGCTAAGTCAATAATGCATGTCTTTATTGTATAGTTATATGAATAATACCTTTCATCCTGTTACACGAGAAGTTTATATCTCCCTTTTTAAAGATGAACCTTTTCTAGAGTTAATAGTAGGTTTCTGTCTCCATTTGGTTAATTGACTAGTATATACCAACCATCAATTCTATCAATCTCTACAGATATAAGTCACCTTGAAACACTTTCATGTCATTTTCTTTCCTTTTATGAGTTGGAATTATGTCTGGGTTAGACCCCATGCATTCATTATCCCTGTGGCTTTTATTTCTGAATATCCTTTCACACTCCACCTATAATTTTCTTTTAAATGTTTAACTAGTTCTTACCTTTCTGAGTTTTATTTTTGTTATTTGGTCCTTTGTTTTAGTAACCTATATCTTATGGAAATTTCTGGAGAAGAAGATTTCCACGGAAAAGGACATTTTGAATGATTTAATATCTAAACAAATCTTCACTATTTCAAAAATTTACTAGTTGACAATGCTATTTTACAAGTGTGAACTATCATTATTTTATTTTATTTTTTTACCAAAGCAACAGGTTTCAATTATATACATGCTTTAGTGTGTTTGAAAGTTGTCTTTTAAACATAGTTGAATGAGCACTTGTTTAAAACTTTGGTTTTTATTTTTATTTTTTTTAATTGAAAAAAATATTTCTGCCTCCTCCTACCCTCTCATTTCCCTCCCCCTCCTCCCACTCCTCTCCCCCTTCCCCCACTTCTCTTCTCCTCCCTCTCCAGTCTGAAAAGCAGTCAGGGATCCCTGCCCTGTGGAAAGTCCAAGGTCCTCCCCCCTCCATCCAGGTCTAGGAAGGTCAGCATCCAAACTGGCTAGGCTAAGTTTTTATTTTTTAATATTTAAATAATATTTTTTTCATTTATTTTACACACTATCCAGTTTGCACGCCCTCGTCTCCCCAGTTCTTCCCCTTTGGCATCTAATCTCCTCTTCATTCACTCATTCCCTATCTCCATTCAGAAAGGGACAGGCCTCTCATGGGCTTGCACAAAACATGGAACATCAAGTTGAGGCAGGACCAAGCTCCTCCCCTTACATCAAAGCAGGGCCAAGTAATCCAGCATGGGAACAGGTTACCAAAAGCCAGGTAAGCTTCAGTAGCTTGGTCTCTTTGTAAGGCTTCTAACAGTGAGAGTGGGACAATGGTTTTTGGATAGACTTCTGTGCTAGACTGTGGTAGGTCAGACCAAAATAATAGAGTTAGTCATGGTAAACGTCTATAGGAAACCTAGAACATAGGGAAGCTGATAAATATCACAAAAGAGCAATTACTTTTTTCTTATAGCGGGGAGAACATTGCCCACACAAATAAAGATCTTATGAAAGCCCTGTCTGCTGTAACTCATTAAGGATAAGTGATATAATATTAACCAATCATGTATCTCCCTACAGTAATTTCTCCTTTTTTCTGTATTACAAAACCCACTTTTTTCCTTTGACCAAGGAAGAACTCATTCTATTTCACAAAAGGAAATATTTCACTATTAATGAAGTACAAACAAAATCATACTATATTCTCAGTTCACTATATTGTGATTTTGTCTTTTTGCAAAAATAAAATTCTTGCTTTGATGTATCTCATGATCATAACTAATTGACATATCTTCTTAATACACAGAGGAATAAGTAACTTCAAAAAATCTCACTTTTATGCTTTGTACAGAACTCATATGCTTTTTGGTCATTTAAAATATTTATGATTTTCATAATTCTTTTATTTAATTGTTATGCTCACTTTTACAAAAATCATTGATATTTCAAGTGTAAAATCATTTTTAATTAAAACATTTTAAATGAATTGTTGGCTTAAAGTTTTCTACTTTATTATCTAATTTGTATTAATCCCTTTTCCCTTCTTGTCATTGAAAACTCTGTAGATTCCTGGGATTGAATCTTTGCAAGGAAAATGCCTTTACTTGCTGAGTCATTCCACCAACCATTTTTTTTAAAAAAATAACTTTTAACAGTTATTTATTAAACTTGCTGAAATATTTCATGGAATTTTCTTCAGTTTTCTTTCCTGATTTTTCTTATTATGGAAATGATTCACCTTTTACTATTGAGATATGCTATTGATTTTTAAAACATCATTATGTATTAAACATTTGTATTAAACATATTATTGGACAATTTAGCACATGTACTTAATAAAATATGTACTGAGTATTTTCATCTGAATATAAAAATTTTTAGTTCTTTATTCTTAGTTTATAATTACAGGCTTTTGAAATATTCTTCAACATTTTATTTTCTGTTCTTCTCAATTTTAAAATTTATTTCTTAATTTTTATTTACACTTTCTCTGTATTTTTGTTAATTTATTTTCTTAAATACCCGATACATGTTGTTTATACTAGAAGTTAAGCACTGAATAATTTATTGTAAATCTGGATTTGATGCCACAATTTCAGTGATGTTATTAGGTCCATATTAATGCCTTTTTGTATTTTATTTGTTTGTTTTTCAACTCTAGTATCTTTAGTAGGATTGTCAGTTTCTCCAAAGCAGAATTTAATTTAGTTCCTATCAAAGAATCCTTAGCTAAGCATTCCTTAGATTTCAGTGTTGTGTCTCTCTTAGAGGTTGTCTTTTCCTCTGAGAATAGAATTATTTCCGTCATGTGGTCCAAGGCAAACAAGTACTTTTTGCTCCTCATGGTCTTCTTAATTTTTTGATCAGAGGAGACAAAAATGAGTGGAAACAGAATTGGAAGTAAGATACAGAAGGTAGACATGAATTTATACCCATATCCCATTGATAAAAACATATGCTACCTTCCATACTGGAAGTTGAAGAATCACTTTTTACTCAAGGCCCAAATGCTTAGCAGATGAAAAGTTTTTACATCCCAATAAACCACTGATACAATAATACAAACAAGACCATCAAACAAAATTTTTAAAAAGCTCAGGTTTACTGGATACCAGCATCCCTGGTGGCATTCTAGGTTCTCAGAGAGAAGATGGGAAAGGAAAACCACTTATTTGTTCCCGGGGGGGGGGGGGGTCAGTTTAAATACCCTCTGGGAGTGATCTTAATCATCTCTGGGGAAAGATCATCATTTGGCAGGCTTTCTCAGAGGTGGAGTTTGGACTGAGGCAACTCCCAGGGTGGTGTGGGAGGTCTTTATGTGTATATGTTGCTTTTATTGGATAGTGAAAAGAAACTGACTTGACCTGATAGGGTAGAGTGGAGTTAGGTGGGGAAAAACGGAATGCTGGGAGAAAGGAGGAGGAGTCAGGGAGAAGCCATGGAGCCACTGCCAGAGACAAACATGCTGAAACCTTGCTGGTAAGCCACTGCCATGTAGAGATACATGAATTAATAAATACAGCTTAAATTAATATGTAGGAGCAGGCCAATAAGAAGCTAGAACTAATATGCCAAGCAGTGATTTAATTAATGCAGTCTTTGTGTGGTTATTTTGGGAATCTGGGCAGCTGGAAACAAACAAGCAGCCTCCCACTACACCGGGGGAGGGGGCTTGGAAGATAACGTCCACCCCAACATTTCAGACTCTTTGGAAATATGGATGCCAGGGGCTAGGATGAAGCCTTAACCCATTGGGTATATCAATGACAGGGGCTTGGGTGATGTTTCCACCCAAACACCAAAGACCAAGACGTGAGAGCTTCTGTTACTAAACAAAGCTTAAGGATGGCAGATGTTAACCATCAGTGAAACCCACAGGGACCAAACTCTGGAAGTGGAGGATTTCACAGTGCAGCAAAGAGGTTTTCATGCAGTTTTTTTTGTTTGTTTTTTTTTTTACTTTTGTTTTTGTTTTTTAAACTTGGATGCAGAAGTCTGAAATTAGCTCTGTAAGTTACTTTTTTGTTGCTGTGTTCAAATCCACATCGAGACTCAAGCTGAGGGACCAAGAAAAAAATTTGTTCCTGGGTTGCAATGTGAGGGAAAGTGACAGCATAGCTGTCTGCCACGTGGTAGAGCTGATCAACTTGTGTGCATGGCCAGGGAGGAGAGAGTCTACAGGAAGTCACCTAGGCTATGAAATTCTAGCGAGACTCCACCTAGTAGAGTTCTACATCCTTTCAAGATAGCAACGCTAGCGGGGGAGCAAGTGTTCAAACAGAGAAGCCTTTGGGAAATATACTATATACTAATCACAACCTCAGACCTACCTATGTTCCTAGCCAACAACCCCTTCATCTATCTTGTTGGGTTTCTCTTTGCTCACTTTCTTGTTATGTGTGTTTTGTACCTTAGAACAAGTGTTTGCCTTGCTCAAAGGTTGGGAGAAAGAAACCGTGCCTTAAATCTGTTTGTTACTTGTCTTCACATGACACTCCTCTCCTCCTTCTTATTTCAAGAAGACCTCATGCATTTTTTTTTACCTTATCCTGGTTTCCATGCTGGTTGACTCATTCCTGAGTTCCTTCAGAAGTTTCTGGAAAGCACCAAGGTATGTCTTATGGATAGCTTTCCCTCCCAGTTTCATTTTTGTTTAGTTTTATTTTTTTGCTTTTCAGTGCTCAAACTTTGTAGCAGCATTTTCTCTTCACGTTGTCCTTGCTGATGTATGACTTTTTAAAAGTTCTTTTTATTCTATTTTAGCTAAGATTTTTAATACTTGACAGGGTATTGTTTCGTTACCTATCCGTGTAGCGGGCAGAGATAATAGAATGTCACAAAGTACAAAATAGATTCTTCTCTGACCTCTTTTCCAGCAAAATCAGACAAGGAAGAATAGAGAAATTGAAACCTTAGGAAAATATATTCATTTCTGTGTGACAAACATATTACAATTTTGACCCAAAACACTTTCCTTTTCATATTGGCATGTCTATGTAATTTTGTTGCAAAACTGTGTAAATATTGGAGAATGGTAGATGAGCTGAAATGTTGATCTGAACAGGAAGAGGCAGGGACTTCAACTTACACAGGCTGAATTCAAAAGCAGTGGCTTATCTGCTGATGGATAGGTCAGGAAAACTGAGGGTGTCAATGCCTCATTAGGCTTTGGATAAAAAATTTGGGGTTTTTATAAGTGGAAACAGGGTTGCCAGCATTGATGAGAGAGCAAGGTAAAGATGCATAGAATCTGGTGGGACAGGTGAACTGGGGAAGCAATTCTGAAGAGGCCAGGGAGGTATTTAGAAGTCATGCTCTGTATCTAAAACAATGAATCCTACACCTAAAACGAAACAAACAAACAGACAAAAACATATAACACATTGTCAGGAAAGCTGAAAGCAAAGTCCAAAATAAAGGCACCTGAAAACTTGAAACAAAGGAGCAATTCTCATTTGCAGTGGGAACTGAAATAAACAAGAACTTTCAGAAAGGTCAAGAAGGATCAAGGCTGTCTGTTCTGAGTCAGTAAATCATTATGAAATGTAAGAATTAGACTTAAGAGAAATAATCAAGTATCACCCAGAGCCTGGTCTCGCATGCATCTTCATCTAGGGACTGATGATAAAATTTAGCTTCATTCTAAACCATTAAGTTATTGTGCTAAGCTAATGTAGGTTTGGTACCAGGCGTTATCCCACTTAATTTATAGATTGCCATTTTGTAAACTCATTGGCAGAAAGTATGGGAAGACCACGGACTAAAGCCAAAGAAACTGTAATCTTTACACATGCCAGGTGACATACCACATGCTCACTCATGTGTTACTTCTTTTGTGTTACCACAATCACTATTCTGTAAGGATCGAGGAAAAAAAAATACCTTATATTTTGTTTCTTACTTATAACATTCCTTATATTAAAAAAGAAGGTCTTAGGGTCTCGGAAGGGCTGGAGATATGTAAACCTGGGTTGACTTGCTCCCTAAGAGGTAATTAACAAAGCAATGATAAGGCTGTGTATCCACTTCATATCTTCCACAATGAATGAGCACTGATTTTATGTTTTAAGCAATTTCATGTTATTTCAGAATTTTTTTTTTTTGCTTTGGTTGCTAACATTGTACTTGGAAAGGTAAAAATGGTTCCAAACTCTAAGAAAATGACTTGCAAATATATTACCATTTCAATAAAAAAGTGTTGAATGTTATGGTTTTTATCTGAAGCTCTAAACTTCTCTTTTTTACTTTTTAATCATGATTTATTTATTTATTGTTTTTATCATATGGACAATTTGTCTGCATGCATGTATATGGATTATGTTCATGTCTGGTGCTTTCTGAGGCCAGAAGAGGGAGTTGGGTCCCTTGAAATTGGAATTACAGATGGTTGTGAACTACTATGTTGTTGCTGGGAATTGAATATGGGTTCTCTGGAATGCAAGCCCATGTTACAAACTTCTGAGCAATCTTTCTAATCCCTAACTTTCTGATCTTTAAAAATCATGCTCATTCTGAAGAAATTATTTCCTTTAATATGGTATCTGTCAGATCAAGAAGAAAGTACCTCACAAAGCCTAAAATATCTGTCCTCCAGCCAGAAAGATGCTATGATAATTTGAGTGGGAAAAAGTTACTGCAGCTGATGTGCAAATGGTGCTACAAATGTGTGCTGAGTTACTTGGTAATTTCTAGAAAAGAATAGAATGACATTGAGGAAAAAGTAGGAGATTAGCTCTGGCTGGTTGTTGTGCAGTGTGACATTTGCATGGAAGTATGTGTTAAGATCTGAAAATTATAGTCTGCATTTACTGTACTATACAAAGCAAACAACTAAGCAAAAAAATTTTTAGATGACTCTATCAATAGGCAAACTTTTCAGTCACATTTCTTGGACTGTAAAAGTCTTAAGATTAATTTCTTTAAGTGTATTTCATTGAATTGGCATGTAAATCAAAACTGAATCTTAAAGAGAGGAGATGAACAATTGTCTGTGTACAACAACTGGCTATACAAACTGGGACTGCTGAAGTCAAGTCTTTAACTAGGTTCTAGAAAAGAGAAACTGCTCTTACCTTTTTAGCCCCTCATTAAATGCATTCTGTATTTCTTCTTTCATTGCACTCTTGAGTAAACAGAGCTGCTGGGTACATCAGACTGGAAAATTACTTTCTTAAGTAAGCTTTTCAGAGTGTATTCTTTAGGCAATTGGATGTAAACTACTCATAGATTTTAAAGGAGACGTGTGAGAGCAAGTTTCCTTACAAGGCCACCTCATCGTGAACATTCTGCAATGCACCAGTGTAAACTCTATTAAAGTGTTTTACAAAATGTCCTCATATTGAATGAAGAGGATACCACTAAAGTTCTTCTTTTTTTTTCTTTTTTTTGAAATTTATTTATTTATTTTTATTGAGAAAAGGAAAAAAAAAGTATCCCCCTCCTCCCAGCCTCCTCCCACACTTCTCCCCCTCCCTGCCCTGTGGAAAGTCCATGGTCCTCCCCCCTCCGTCCATATCTAGGAAGGTGAACATCCAAACTGGCAAGGCTCCCACAAAGCCAGCACATTAAGTAGGATCAAAACCCCGTGCCACAGTCCTTGGCTTCTCATCAGCCCACATTGTTCACCATGTTCAGAGAGTCCGGATTTATCCCATGCTTTTTCAGTCATAGTCCAGCTGGCCTTGGTGAACTCCCAATAGATGAGCCCCACTGTCTCAGTGGGTGGGTGCACCCCTTGTGGTCCTGACTTCCTTGCTCATATTCTCCCTCCTTCTGCTCCTCATTGGGACCTTGGGAGCTCAGTCCAGTGCTCCAGTGTGGGTCTCTGTCTTTATCTCCATCCATCACCAGATGAAGGTTCTTGATGTGGGAGTGTCATATATCAATCTGTTGATTTCATTGGTTCATTGGTTTATTACTTAATAAACAAACTGCTTGGGCTCATAGCTTAGAACATTGGTGGGTGGAGTAAACAGAACAGAATGCTGGGAGGAAGAGGAAGTGAGGTAAGACGCCTCAGAGAGAGACGCCATCCTCTCCTCTCCTGGGCAGACACAAGCGATGAAGCTCTGACCCAGGATGGACGTAGGCTAGAATCTTCCCGGTAAGACCGGTGCTCACAGATTATTAGAGATTGGTTGATCGGGATATCAGAATTAGCCAGTAAGGGCTAGAGCTAAAGGGCCAAGCAGTGTTTTAAAGAATACAGTTTCCGTGTAATTATTTCGGGTAAAGCTAGCCGTGGGGGAGGCCAGGTGCCAGGGATGCAGCCCCGCCACTCCTATTACTACAAATGGCGCCCAGACGTGTGGACAACTAAATCCACTGAAAGCCTGAGAAAGCTTGGGAAAGAGAAGAGCATGTTTTCTTGGTAGCTGCAATTTAATAGAGGCTTCCTAACTCAGCTTCAGCTGCAAAACCCGGCAGCTCTTAAGAGGTCCTGCCACAAAACACTTAAAAGGTGTTGATGAAAAGCTGAACGCATCCTTTTCGGTTTTCAGCAGTAGCAGGAAAAAAGCTGTGCCGTTTAAAAATGCCGGCTTTCTGGGCTGTCCTGCCAGGGCAAACTCTGACTCTTTTACGCAGGCGGTTCATGCAGTTTGCAAGGACAGGCTGCTGAAGCTCGCTTGCTGGCAGGGACCTTGAAATGCCATAGAGTTGTGGCTATAAACATGGCTACAGCGGTATCTCAGCCACAAGGTTGGAATGGCAAAAAGCTAAGGAATGGGCTACATCTAGTTGGCAAAGCCACGGCTTTAGTCCTATTGATATTGCTTGGTACATTAAAGACTCATGTGGTCAGAAAAAGAGAGATATACAGTAAAGAGAGATTCAAAGACAAAGAAAATTTCTAAATGGTTTACAGTGTGTTAAAAATATATGCAAGCTAAAAGTTGAAGTTCTTAAATTAAAAGAAAAGGAAGAGAGTTGTTGTGTGTGGTAGTACACACCTTTATTCCCATCACTTGGAAGGCAGAGGGAGATTGACCTCTGTGACTTCAAGGTGTGGTAGCACATGCCTTTAATCCCAGTGCCTAGAAGGCAGGGACAAACAGATCTCTGTGAGTTCAAGGTGTAGTAGAGTACACCTTTAATCCCAATGCCTGGGAGGCAGAGACAGGTGGATCTCTAAGAGTTCATGGACAGCCTGGTCTACAGAGTTATTCCAGGTCAAAGATACAGGGAACCTATCTCAAAAAGCAAAAAATAAAAGTAAAAATAAACAAAATAGAGGTTAAAATAAAGTGCACAAAGATGGAAAATACACAGAGAATTTTGATACTGTATGCTATTATGCTCTCTTTGAATTGTTTGAATGCTGAGGAAAGAGCAACAGCTGCTAAAGGATATTTGTTTATAAATGCTGCTGAACTAATCCAACATAGATATTTTGAAAATACCTTGACTTTGAAATTTGGATCTAAGGACATGATGCTTTGGAAAGGAGTTTCTTATTTTGTTTTCACAGAGGATGAGACCCTGTTCATTTCTTCTATTCCGATATGGTATGATGGACCACGCCCTCCTGAAGGGTGGTTGTGAACACCTTCAGAAAATTGCTTCACTCAACTGCCAACTGAGATTAAACTAGCACACAGGTTATACCATGAAAGACCTAATTAACGATGCCCATATTCAGCAGGAAGCAGTTTGGAGAGAAAAAACTGCGCCCATGTTCCAAAATATGGTTTATAAATGTTCTTTAACATTTAAAGGGGGATATGATATAGATATGAATAATTTGTATTAGTATAGATTTTGCTTTATTGATAGAGATTTAAGGTCAATTTTATTATATGTATATGTATTTTTGATCTTGAATAAGGTGTTGTGTTATTGAAGTTCATTTTTAAAATATAATGTATAATTAGGAAATATAGGTTGTTGATGGCTAATCATAAATAATAGTCAAGTTTGTAGTCATGTTACTTAGATTTTCTAGATATATAGAGATATATTTCAGATAGGCATTCTTCATATCTCTCAAAGGCTACAGAATATGGCCTTTTAAATGTTTTAATAACTTAGGGTTTTTCATGACAATGAGACATGTCTGCTCCTGGCAGCACCAATCTACTTCAAGAAGATGATGGGCATCAAAAAGGATCCTTATGGAGTTTGATAGCCATTTGGGCAAGAAAGTGCTCTTGCCTGGACTATTGCATAAACTGGACACAGAGAACCCGCAGAGAGAGGACTACTGAACTTGCCTAAAGGTGAGATGGTCTTTTGGGGTTCCTGATTCATGAAAGAGTCTGCGAGACATTCTGCAGGACACAGCAGATAGTGACTGAACTGACGTTGAAATATCCTGCTTCATGGAAATGTCTCTGGATACCATGGGCCTGTAGGCCGAAGATGGATGCCCCAACGGTACAGAGAAACTTTGAATGACTGTACAGGTAGCGAGATGTCTCTGTCATTTCTAGAGTTTGAAAGTTGCTTATTTCTTGTTTGCTTATGTAATATTGTATTCTTCTGGAGTCTTTGATGGGGTTGCAGAATAGATAGATAGTTATAGTTGTTACGGGAGGTCCTCCCACTCCTCCAGCCTATCGCCGCTGAGATACCAGCCCATTGGGGTGTGGTCTCTCTCCCTTTAAAAAAGCGGCCACTTCCCTCTCCTCTCTCTCTTCACTTCCTGCTCCGCCGGCGACTAGACTCCCTTCCTGGTTGGGCAGAGGGCTGATGGTGTTCTGTAAGTTTTTTCCCCTTTAAATAAATACCACCCTATTAATCATAATTCCAAACTGGTGTGGCAACTTCACCTTCAGTTGGCACCCAACGTTTGGTTTTAGAACCTCTCCTTTCCGCGCTCGGCTGCCGGCCACGAGTTTGGCTTGGCGGAAGCCCTCCCTTCCTCAGCCGCCACTGGCGGCCTTGGCCTCCCCACATGGATTTAAACTCCACAGGCCCGCGTAGTCTCTGCCGCGTGGTTTGCTTTTTTCTGAGTCATTTTTAAATCTCCCTTGCAAGCACAGCTCTTAAGTAGCACGAACCAGAGCACGCGGTTGCTGAAAGCTGCAAGCCCTCAGGGTGACTCTGTCACGTGGAGGCATAAGCGGCTTCCAGGTTGCTCTTCTCTACCCCTGGATTCTGGGTTTCTGGAATTGATTTAATTACATTTACTTTGTTGAGCAACTTACATTTTCCAGTTTTTAACAAATACTAGGCGGACTCTGAAACAGGACTCTGTTTTCGTCGTGACTTGGCAACAGTGCCACCTGCTGGATAATAGGTAATATAGCTGTTTTCGTTTCCAACGCGAATTTTACTGTTCTGGTTACCAAAACAATGGGTTATATCATGCAAGGTTTATATGACTATGGGGATAACTTAATTTACTGGTTACTAGGTTTCAGTATTCTTTTGCATATTCTATCATTTAGGAAGATCATGGCACTCCTAAGAACCATACAAACTTTACTAGAAACTCATGCAGATCAGGAGATTCAGGATTCAAAAGAGACAATAATAAAGACAATAATAAAAAGACTTGAAATGATTGAAGAAATGATTGGAGCTGGTGAACAGAGTAATAAGGCACAAGGACAGGATACAATGCCAACACCATCTATTAGAACTGGCTTACCCAAGATTTTAGCGGCATACCCTATAATTAATTCTGACAAAGCGTCAACTTCTAAAGGCTCAAAGGGAGTCAGAGAAGCTAGATGGACGCCAATAGCAATGAATTATCTAAAAGAAATTAAGCAAGCTATTGTTAATTTTGGCTTGCACTCTGCATATGTAAAGGAAATGATGACTTGGGCTTCTAATGCTAGAGCTACCCCCCATGATTTCCATCAGTTAGTGTCTGCAGTTTTAGATAATGGACCTTCCTTGATGTTTGGAATTTATTTCAGAGAAGAATCCAAACATATGGAACAGCAAGGAAGAGCAAAAGGTGTTGAGGTTTCCCAAGATCAAATTCTTGGTGCAGGAGAATATGCTGATCCACAGGTCCAAGCTCTTTATGATGATGAAGTACTGTGTCTATGTCACCAAACAGCTTTAAATGCTTGGAATAAGATACAAGATCCAGCAAAAAGGGTTGAATCATATATATACCAGAATTAGACAGGGACAGAGAGAACACTTTATTGACTTTTTACAAAGATTAATTAAGGCTCTGGACATAGGGGTAACAGACCCAGAAGCTAGACGAATACTTCTTGAATCTCTAGCTTTTGAGAATGCAAACATAGAATGCAAAAAGATAATTGGGCCTTTAAAGTCTAGATCAGCACCTATGGATGAATGGATTCAGCATACGATGAATGTTGAGACGTTTAGCTATAATGATGAACCTTGGGTAGGAGAAGCGATTTCCACAGCAATGAGGAGACATCAAACTGCCAAGTGTTTTAATTGTGGTAAATTAGGACATCAGAAAAGGGATTGCAGGCACAGAATTTCTAGGAATATTATCTCCTCTGTGAATGACAAAAATAGGAGACCTAGGTCTTCAGGTATATGTAGGAGATGCAGTAAAGGCCGACATTGGTCCAATGAATGCAGGTCAACAACAGACAAACAAGGCAACCCGATACCATCGAGAAACTCCTTGAGGGGCCTCTCGAAGGCCCCCAAGCCAACAGTGGCCCAGTCATTCCCAGTCACAGTGGAGAACGTGCCTCACCAAGAAAATTAAAAGCTCCAATTTCTGCTGTAAAAAGTAATACTGGTCTAAATGATGAAATACGTGTGGAGGATGAGTCAAAAAAAACCCAGTAGGACAGAGTAAATGTATATTTTGGCAGACTTCTATTAATGATCAAAGACCAAAGCTGAGAGTCTGTATAAATGGCACTTTTATTGAAGGCTTATTAGACACAGGTGCGGATGTAAGTATCATTAACCCAGAATCTTGGCATCCAAATTGGCCTCTTCAAGAGTTAGATGTTCAGTTCCTGGGAATTGGAACCCTATCTCGTGTAAAACAAAGCACAAGATGGGTTGAATGCATAGAGCCCAAAGGGAAAATAGGAAGACTAAAGCCATATATAGCCAATATTGCCATAAATTTGTGGGGCTGTGACCTGCTACAGCAATGGAATACCCAGATTAACATTCCTGTAGTTCCAGGAACTCATATTTCTGGGAAGGATATGATGAGGTATTATGGAAAAAGGTCACCAGCCATTCAGGCTGTACAAGAACATACAGCAAATACCAAACCTTTAGAGGTACCAAGAGCCCTACCTTTAAAATGGCTAACTGAGAAGCCAATATGGATCAAACAGTGGCCTCTAGCTGAAGATAAACTACAGGCATTGGAACAGCTGGTGCAAGAGCAACTAGATGCTCACCATATTGAAGAATCAACCAGCCCTTGGAATTCCCCTGTGTTTGTTGTAAAAAGAAATCTGGTAAATGGAGAATGGTTACAGATGTAAGAGCTGTCAACAAAGTAATTCAACCTATGGGCCCACTACAATCTGGAATTCCTTTGCCTTCTCTGTTACCAAAAGGATGGCCTCTTATAGTTATTGATTTGAAGGATTGTTTTTTCACTATACCGTTACAAGAAAAGGATAGAGAAAAATTTGCCTTCACAGTGCCTATTATAATAATTCTCAGCCTAATAGGAGATATCAATGGACTGTCCTCCCACAGAGTATGCTCAATAGTCCTACATTGTGCCAATATTTTGTAAGTAAGCCATTGGAAATAATTCGTAAACAATTCCCCAAGTCCATCATTTATCATTACATGGATGACATCTTGTTATCTGATTCAAATAAAGATACTTTAGAAAGGATGTTTGAAGAAGTAAAGAAAGTCTTGCCTAGGTGGGGATAACAAATTGCCCCTGAAAAGATTCAAAGAGGAAATTCTATTAATTACCTAGGTTACAGAATAGGGTTAGAGAAAATTAAAACGCAAAAGGCACAAAATAGGAGAGACCGGTTAAAGACTCTTAACGACTTCCAAAGATTGTTAGGAGACATTTCCAGTCTACGACCAGCTGTTGGGACAACACCTGATCTAATAGTTCATTTAAACAAAACCTTAGATGGTGATAAAGATTTGAATAGTCCAAGAGAACTGACAGCTGAAGCAGAAAAGGAACTGACAATGATTGAGGAAAAATTACAGGAGGCACATGTGGATAGGGTGAACCCAAATCTTAGCTGCATCCTAGTCATATTGCCTTCCAGAATTTCTCCTACAGGGATTCTAATGCAGGGGGAAGATATTATTTTAGAGTGGATATTTATACCTAATAAACCAAGTAAAAAATTAAAAACTCATGTGGAAAATGTCTCTGAATTAATTATAAAAGGTAAGCTGAGACTTCATCAACTAGCAGGTATAGACCCAGCAGAAATTATAGTGCTTTTTACTACTGAAGAAATAAAAAAGTTATGGGAAGACAATGAACCGTGGCAAAGAGCTTGTGCTAATTTTTTGGGAGAAATTAATAGCAACTATCCCAAAAGTGGTAGACTTAACCTCATAAAAAGAACTTCTTGGATTCTTCCTAGAATTGTACGTGATACTCCAATAACTGGAGCCCGTACGTTCTATACTGATGCAAATAAATCACGAAAGTCAGGTTACAAATCAGAAGACTTGGGTAAGGTGGAACAAAGTCCTTATGATTCTGTCCAGAAGGCAGAATTATATGCCATTCTTATGGTGCTAAGGGATTTTAAAGAACCTCTTAATATAGTTACAGATTCACAATATGCAGAAAGAGTTATCTTGCATATTGAAACCGCTGAATTTATACCAGATGACACAGAGTTGACTTCATTGTTTATCCAGGTACAAGACCTAATCAGGAACAGGCTTTGTCTGATGTACATAACACACATTCGATCCCATACAGGTCTGCCTGGTCCTCTAGCCCAAGGCAATGCTGAGATTGATCAATTATTGATTGGAAGTGTGTTGCAGGCCTCAGAATTTCATAAAAAGCATCATGTTAATACTAAAGGCCTAAAGAAATAATTTTCCATTACTTGGCAACAAGCTAAGGACATTATAAAGAGATGTCTTGTTCTTTCTATAATCAAACACCGTTGCCTGCAGGGAGTAACCCGAAGGGTACTAAGAGAAATGAAATCTGGCAGAAGGATGTGTTCCACTTTATGGAATTTGACAAAATAAAATATGTACACCACATCATAGACACGTATTCAGCTTTTCAATGGGCTACTGCCCTGAGCTCAGAAAAGGCTGATTCAGTAATCACACATTTATTGGAAGTTATGGCCATCATGGGTATACCTGCGCAAATAAAGACAGATAATGGTCCAGCATATGTATCTAAGAAAATGAAACGCTTTTTTGATTATTATAATATAAAACACATTACAGGTATACCAAATAATCCTACAGATCAGGCAGTTATAGAAAGATCAAATCGTACTATAAAGGATATGCTGAACAAACAGAAAGGGACTGAAAATACCCACAGAAATAGTTTACATAATGCTTTATTAACCTTGAATTTTCTTAACGCTAAGGAAAAAGGAACGACAGCAGCAGAAAGACATTGGATAATGGAAAAGTCTGCTGAACTAAATCAACCGATTTATTTCAAAGATGTGCTGACCACTCAGTGGAAGCCAGGAGATGTGCTACGTTGGGGAAGGGGTTTTGCTCTTGTTTCCACAGGAGAAGAAAAATTGTGGATACCATCAAAATTAATAAAGTTTCGATTTGAAGAGGAGAAACCTCTTGGAAAGGAGAAATGACAACTCATTCACAATGATGATATTCATACAGGTGGTAAGAAAAACATAGAATGGGGGCAGGGTTCTGTTCTTATCTCCACAGAAAAACACTCATCTTTGAGAAATTCTAGGGACCCTGGATGTTTGGATACTGACAGATGGAAAAATACCTGCCCAATAGGAAATATCAAGAAAACTGAATGGGTTGTGTAAGTAAAATTAAACCATATTTCTAAATTTATAAAGCTGGTTTTGAAGTTGGACTCTGGCTCAGTCCCTCTCCAATTCCAAGCCTGTTAGTAAGAGAAAAACCCAGAGATTCTGGAGTTTCTGTCTCATGTCAAGAGCCATGATGTGGGACAGAAAGAAATATGAGTTTAGAAAACATCTTTGCTTTTCTTCATATCTATCATACTTTTCATTGAATATATCTATCATGTCTTTCATTGAATATATATATATATATATATATATATGATTAATGTTTAAGTTTTTCATAATGAACAACGAGTTTTTCCTGAAGTGACATTTGAAGTTTCCAGGAAGAAGATGGGTCCCCATAACAACAACTCCACCTGGTTGATATGGAAAGAACGTCGCCCCCATGACAGCTGGAAGTAATTCTAGAGGGCAACGTCCCCTCTCCCAGTAAAGTTTGCCCTTGGGTTTAGGGACATCATTTAGGGGTTGATTATAATTAGTATATGATTGAGGGTTGGGGGAGGAATTTTATAAGCTCAGGGATCATTTTGAAAAGAAAAAAAAAGAGGGATGATGGGATAATAGATTTGTAATTGTGAGTTACTGTTTTTAGACAAATATATTGGTATAGATTCTTGTATATTGATACAAAGTTAAATTATATTGACTATTGTATGCATGCATGTTTCTACCTCTGTTTAAAACATTTTTTGTATTGACATATATTGTATTGATATATATTGTATATGTTTACCATATTGCAGTGTACATTTCTACCTTTGATTAAGATACTCCTCATTTGTTACACAGTTGTTTATTGTATTAGTCTTTAAGTTAGATAGATATTGAGAATTATATAGATCAATAGTCATCTAAGTTTGTCATTTATAATTAGACTAATCAGGTTCTTTAGATATATAGAGATTATACTCAGTATAGATAGATAATCTTCAACTTCTTCAAAGAGCTGTAGAAAATGGCCTTTAATCTAACTCAGAGTTTTGTGGTAGTGAGACACAATTGCTCCTGGCAACACCACTCTATTCCCGAGAGAATGTTGAGCACCAAAGACACTCCACCTGGAGCCTTTCTTTTTGGCAGAACTGGCCTTGGGGCAAAGAAATGCCCATACCTCAACCACTGACAGAGATACAGAGCGTGCATCAATGGATAAAACAGGGCTGTCATATCCTGCCAAGACAGGGTAAGATAGTTTTGAAAAGTTGCTTGCCTTTGAAAATGGTATGTCAGTTATGTTAGGCCTTAGCCAAAGTTGGTTGCTTCAACGCTGCAAAAGTGACTTTGGGTGATTGCCCAGGTAGCTAGTTGTCTCTGTGATTTGTTGCATGTTTTGGAAGTTGTTTTACTGAACTTCCTAATTACCCAGGTAACATTATTTCCCTTCTCATATCTTCGATGGGGTTGAAGACTATATAAATGTAGTTACTTTTCTCTCATGACTTGGCCAAGTTATTTATTATACAAGACCTAAGCTAGTTAGAATAGGATATTTGTACTTATTGTATATAATTTCATAGTAGGTTTAGAACTCTCTTATTTAAACAAAAGGGGGAGGTGTTACGGGAGGTCCTCCCACTCCTCCAGCCTATCACCGCTGAGATACCAGCCCATTGGGGTGTGGTCTCTCTCCCTTTAAAAAAGCGGCCACTTCCCTCTCCTCTTTCTCTTCACTTCCTGCTCCGCCGGCGACTAGACTCCCTTCCTGGTTGTGCAGAGGGCTGATGGTGATCTGTAAGATTTTCCCCCTTTAAATAAATACCACCCTATTAATCATAATTCCAAACTGGTGTGGCATTATTTATGACTTACGCATTCCTTAGTTTTCCTTAGTTATGATAAAGATTATTGTAATTTTTACTTGATAACTGTTTTGTTAGATGTAATTTTGCTATGTTAAAGTTAAAGCCTTTCTTTTTTGTTTAAACAGAAAAAGGGGAAGTGATGTGGGAGTGTCATATATCAATCTGTTGATGTCATTGGTTAAGTAATAAACTGCTTGGGCTCATAGCGTATAACATTGGTGGGTGGAGTAAACAGAACAGAATCCTGGGAGGAAGAGGAAGTGAGGTAAGATGCCCAGACAGAGACGCCATGCCCCGCTCCTGGGCAGACACACGCAATGAAAGTCCGACCCAGAATGAAAGTAGGCTAGAATCTTCCCGGTAAGACCGGTGTTCACAGATTATTAGAGATTGGTTGATCGAAATATCAGAATTAGCCAGTAAGGGCTAGAGCTAAAGGGCCAAGCAGTGTTTAAATGAATACAATTTGTGTGTTGTTATTTTGGGGCATAAGCTAGCCAGGCAGCTGGGGTGCTGGGGACGCAGCCCCGCCGCTCTTATCACTACAGGTTCTATGGTGATATGCAAGATATTCGTCAGTATTGCTATAGGATAGGGTCATTTCAGGTTCCCTATCCTCAGTTGCCCAAGGGACTAACTGGGGACATCACCTTGGGCTCCTGGGAGCCACACTAGGTTCAAGTCTCTTGCCAACCCTAAGATGGCTCACTTAACTAAGAATTGTGCTTCCGTTCTCCCCTATCCAACTTTCCTTTATCCCAATCATCCTTTTTCCTCAAGTTCCCCCCATCCTCCCCTTCTCACTTTTCTCTCCCCAACTCCCCTTACCTCCATCCCAACCCACCCCCAAGATCTCAATTTTCTCCCCGGCATTTTTATCTACTTCTTACAGCCAAGAGGATAACTATATGTTTTTCCTTCGGTTCACCTTCTTCCTTAGCTTCTTTAGGTTCACCAATTGTAGTCTCTGTGAACCTTATTTATGGCTAGAAACCAATTATGTGTGAGTATATCCCATGTTCATCGTTTTGGGTCTGGGTTACCTCACTCAGTACAGTGTTTTCTATTTCCGTCCATTTGCATTCAAAATTCGAGAAGTCATTGTTTTTTACCGCAGCGTAGTACTCTAATGTGTATATATTCCACACTTTCTTCATCCATTCTTCCATTGAAGGGCATCTAGGTTGTTTCCAGGTTCTGGCTATTACAAATAATACTGCTATGAACATAGTTGAACAAATGCATTTATCATAGGATAGGGCATCTCTTGAGTATATTCCCAAGAGTGGTATTGCTGGATCCAGGGGTAGGTTGATCCCGAATTTCCTGAGAAACCGAAACACTGACTTCCACAGTGGTTGCACAAGATTGCATTCCCACCAGCAATGGATGAGGGTACCCGTTCCTCCACAGCCTCTCCAGCAAAGGCTATCCTTGGTGTTTTTTACTATAGCCATTCTGACAGTTGTAAGATGATATCTCAAAGTTGTTTTGCTATGAATTTCCCTGATCACTAAGGAGGTTGAGCATGACCTTAAGTGTCTTTTGGCCATTTGAACTTCTTCTGTTGAGAATTCTCTGTTCAGTTCAGTGCCCCATTTTTTTAATTGGGTTAATTAGCTTTTTAAAGTCTAGTTTCTTGAGTTCTCTATATATTTTGGAGATCAGACCTTTGTCTGTTGCTGGGTTGGTGAAAATCTTCTCCCAGTCAGTAGGTTGCCTTTGTGTCTTAGTGACAGTGTCCTTTGCTTTACAGAAGCTTCTCAGTTTTAGTAATTCTCATTTATTTAAAGTTGCTCTTAACACCTGTGCTGCTGGGTTTATACATAGGAAGTGATCTCCTGTGCCCATCTGTTGTAGTTTACTTCCCACTTTCTCTTTTATCAGGTTCAGCGTGTTCGGGCTGATTTGAGGTCTTTATTCCATTTGGACTTAGGTTTTGTACATGGTGATAGATATGGGTCTATTTTCATTCATCTACAGGTTGACATCCAGTTTTGCCAGCACCATTTGTTGAAGATGCTTTCTGTCTTCCATTGTATACTTTTAGCTCCTTTATCAAAAATGAGTTGATCATAGGTTTGTGGGTTAAAATTCGGGTCTTCTATATGATTCCATTGGTCAACTTCTCTGTTTTTATGCTAGTACCACACTGTTTTCATTATTGTAGCTCTGTAATAGAGTTTGAAGTGAGGGATGGTAATGCCTCCAGAAGATCCTTTATTGTATAGGATTGTTTTGGCTATCCTGAGTTTTTTTTTGGTTTTCCATATAAAGTTGATTATTGTCCTCTCAAGATCTGTGAATAATTTTGATGGGATCTTGATGGGGATTGCATTGGATCTATAAATTGCCTTTGGTAGAATTGCCATTTTTACTATGTTGATCCTCCCAATCCAAGAGCAAGGGACGTCCTTCCATTTTCTGGTATCCTCTTCAATTTCTTTCTTCAATGCCTTAAAGTTCTTGTCAAATAGATCTTTCACTTGTTGGTTAGAGTTACCCCAAGATATTTTATGGTGTTTGTGGCTATCGTGAATGGTGAAGCTTCTCTGATTTCCCTCTCTGCTTCCATATCCTTTGTGTATAAGAGGGCGACTGATTTTTTGGAGTTGATCTTGTATCCTGCCACATTACTAAAGCTGTTTATCAGCTGTAAAAGTTCTTTGGTGGAGTTTTGGGGGTCGCTTATGTACACTATCATATCATCTTCAAATGACGAAAGTTTAACTTCTTCCTTTCCAATTCGAATCCCCTTGATCCCCTTATGTTGTCTTATTGCTATTGCTAGAACTTCAAGCACTATATTGAAGAGGTATGGAGAGAGTGGACAGCCTTGTCGTGTTCCTGAGTTTAGTGGGATGGCTTTGAGTTTCTCTCCATTTAATTTGATGTTAGCTGTTGACTTGCTGTATATAGCTTTTATTATATTTAGGTATGACCCTTGTATCCCTAATCTCTCCAATACTTTTTGCATAACGGGATTTTGAATTTTGTCAAATACTTTTTCAGCATCTAATGAAATGATCATAATGTTTTTTTCTTCCAGTTTATTTACATGATGGATTGCATTGATAGATTTTTGTATGTTGAACCAGCCCTGAATCTCTGGGATGAAGCCTACTTGATCATAATGGATAATTTTTCGAATGTGTTTTTGGATTCGGTTTGCCAGTATTTTGTTGAGGATTTTTGTGTTGATGTTCATGAGTGAGATTGGCCTGTAATTCTCTTTCCTTGTTGAGTCTTTGTGTGGTTTTGGTATCAGAGTAACTGTAGCTTCATAAAAGGAATTTGGTAATGACTCTTCTGTTTCTATATTGTGAAATATAGAGTATATAAGGTGTATAGGTATTAGCTCTTCTTGGAAGTTCTGGTAGAATTCCGCATTGAAACCATCTGGTCCTGGGCTTTTTTTGGTAGGGAGGCTTTTGATAACAGCTTCTAATTCTTCACGACTAACAGGTCTATTTAGATTGTTCACCTGGTCCTGGTTTAACTTTGGTATATGGTATTTATCTAAAAAAGTGTCCATTTCTTTCACATTTTCTAGTTTTGTGGCATACGGGCTTTTGTAGTAAGATCTAATGACTCTCTGAATTTCCTCTGTCTGTGGTTATGTCCCCCTTTTCATTTCTGATCTTATTAATTTGCATATTCTCTCTCTGCCGTTTGATTAGTTTGGGTAGGGGTTTATCAATCTTGTTGATTTTCTCCAGGAACCAGCTTTTTGTTTCATTGATTCTTTGGATTGTTTTCTGTGTTTCTATTTTGTTGATTTCAGCCCTCAGTTTGATTATTTCCAGTCTTCTACTCCTCCTAAGTCAGTCTGCTTCTTTTTTTCAAGAGCTTTCAGGTGGGCTGTTAAGTCTCCAATATGTGCTTTCTCTGTTTTCTTTAAGTGGACACTTAGTGTTATGAACTTTCCTCTTAGGACTTCTTTCATAGTGTCGCATAAGTTCGAGCATGTTGTTTCTTTATTTTCATTAAATTCAAGGAAGACTTTAATTTCTTTATTTCTTCCTTAATCCAGGTATCGTTCAGTAGTTGACTGTTCAGTTTCCATGAGTTTGTAGGCTTTCCGGGGGTAGCATTGTTGTTGAATTCTATCTTTAATCCATGGTGATCTGATAAGACACAGATGGTTACTGATATTTTTTTGTAACTGTGTAAGTTAGCTTTGTTATCGAGTATGTGGTCAATTTTTGAGAAGGTTCCATGAGCTGCAGAGAAGAAGGTATATTCTTTCCTTTTTGGGTGGAATATTCTATAGATGTCTGTTAAGTTCAATTGATTCATTACCTCCATTAATTCTCTTATTTCTCTGTTAGGTTTCTGTCTGATTGACCTGTCCATTGGTGAGAGAGGAGTGTTGAAGTCTCCTACTAGTAGTGTGTGCGGTTTGATGGCTGCCTTGAGTTTTAGTGATGTTTCTTTTATGTACGTGGGTGCTTTTATATTAGGGGCATAGATATTCAGGATTGAGACTTCATCCTGATGAATTGTTCCTGTTATGAGTATAAAATGTCCCTCTCCAACTCTTCTGATTGATTTAAGTTTGAAGTCAACTTTGTTAGAAATTAGTATGGCCACACCTGCTTGTTTCTTAGGTCCATTTGCTTGATAAACCTTTTCCGAGCCCTTTACTCTGAGTAGGTGTCTGTCTTTGTGGTTGAGGTGTGTTTCTTTTAAGCATCAGAATGTTGGATCCAATCACTTATCCTGTGCCTTTTAATAGGTGAGTTGAGCCCATTGATATTAAGTGATAGTAATGACCAGTGGTTGTTAACTCTGGTCACTTTTTTAGTAGTTGAGTTTTTGTGTTTCCCTTCTTTGAGTTGTGCTGGTGAAGGGTCGCTAGATGTCTGAGTTATTGTGGTCATTGTTGGACTCCTTGGTTAGTGATTTTCCTTCTATTACTTTCTGTATGGCTGGGTTTGTGGCTATGTATTGTTTAAATTTGTTTTTATCCTGGAAAATTTTGTTTTCTCCATATATAGTGAACGAAAGCTTGGCTGGGTATAGCAGTCTGGGCTTGCATCCATGGTCTCTTGATTTTTGCAGTACATCTATCCAGGACCTTCTGGCTTTCATGGTTTCCATAGAGAAGTCAGGTGTAAGTCTGATAGGTTTACCTTTATAAGTAACTTGGCCCTTTTCCTTTGCGGCTCTTAATATTCTTTCTTTATTCTGCATGCTTTGTGTTTTGATTATTATATGGCGAGGGGATTTTTTTTTTTTTGATCCAGCCTATTTGGTTTTCTGTATGCTTCTTGAACCTTCATAGGTACATCTTTCTTTAGGTTGGGAAAGTTTTCTTCTATAATTTTATTAAGTATATTTTCTATACCGTTGAGCTGCACTTCTTCTCCTTCTTCTACTCCAATTATTCTTAGGTTTGGTCTTTTTATTGTGTCCCATATTTCCCGAATGTTTTGTGATGAGAGTTTGTTGGACTTGCTGTTTTCTTTGATCAGTGTGTTTATTTTCTCTATGTTATCTTCAGAATCTGAGATTCTTTCTTCTATCTCTTGTATTCTGCTGGTTTTGCTTGTTTCTGTAGTCTCTATTCGTTTACCTAGATTTTCCATGTCCAGCCATCCCTCTGTTTGTGTTTTCTTCTTTGCATCCATTTCAGTTTTCAGGTCTTGAACTCTTTCCATTATCTGTTTGATCGTTTTTCCTTGGTTTCCTAGTGTATCATTCACTGATATACTCAATTCTTCAAACTTTCTGTTAAACTTCTCATCCATTTCTATAAGGGCATTTTTTACATGCTGTTTAAGGGCCTCTATCACTTTCATAAAGTCAGTTTTTTCTACTTCTTCTTGATTAAGGTGTTCATGTCCTCCTGTTGTGAGGTCGCTGGGTTCTGGTGGTTTCATGTTGTTTTTCATATTGTTGGGTGAATTCTTGCATTGGCACCTGCCCATCTCTTCCTCTGAATGCTCCCTTATGGATCTTCTTTTACAGGATCAGATCTTCTTGCCCACTGATGTACCTTCCCAGTGATGTCACTCCCCAGTGATGGCACTCCTGGTGCCCAGATCGGAACTCCGTGCTGCTTGGGTAGCTCGTACACAAAGGACCTACCTTGCTTGCTGCAGGCAGGCAGGCTATGGAGACAAAGGAACTACCGCCCTCCTATTTGCCCTCCCAATTCGGGTTCAGTTTCAGTGCCTGAGCTGGCTGAGCCGGGAGATGTTATGCGGCCAAAGAGGGGAGAGAGGGAGATGGGGGTGTTCTCAATGTAGCCTGGGTGGGATAGGAAGAGAGAGGAGGTGTCGGGCAGTATAGCCCCTGCAGAATGACCAGGAAGTGTAGGACGGATGAGGAACGTTTGAGTTCCCTGTTCCAGGCTGCTGCCGCTCTCACTCACCCCAATGATGGCTCTCCTGGTGCCCAGATCAGAACTCTGTGCTGCTTGCGTAGCTCGTAAACAGAGGGTCTACCTTGCTTGCTGCAGGCAGGCAGGCTATGGAGACAAAGGAACTACCGCCCTCCTTTTTGCCCTCCTGATTCGGGTTCGGTCCCAGCGCCCTAGCAGGCTGAACTGGGAGGTGCTATGCTGCCAAAGAGGGGAGGGAGGGAGTGAGGGAGAAAGACAGGGGGTAGGGGGTTCTGGATGTAAGCTGGGTGGGATAGGAAAAGAGAGGAGCTATTGGGCAGTATAGCCCATGCAGGATGACCAGGAAGTCACCACTAATGTTCTTACACGAACACTGATTTGTTCTGAGCAAAACATTTTTCTTGAATAATTTGAGTACCTAGGTAGTTTGTTTTATAATTAGTAATAAATAATTATACAAGTGGCAAGGCAGCTAGGAGAGTCATCCTTGTATATTTTACATAACAGATCTCAAGTTCCCTCTATGTTGTCTACTGACCACATCACCACGAGAAACATTAGGAAGTGAAATTTAAGAATCACACTTGTAATGGAAAATTCTGTTCATGCATGCTCTAATGTATTTCTAAGAGAATCCAAAGTGTTAACTATTGCAACCTTACTCAAAATAAAGTGTTCTATTCTGAGACTCAGAGCAACTTTAGCTCCAATGCCCTGTGAAAACCCATGCCACATACTTCCAATATAAAATAGTTCAGAGTATCTTTTGCTATGTAAAATGTCAATAATAGAATAGAAAGGAAGAATTGCAGTAAATAATTAAAACCAGCAAAAAAAAAATATTAAATCCTATGAATCCATGGCTGACAGAACAGATGAAGTTTTATTTTGAAGCCAAATAGTTTGTGGCCTCCCCGACTCATGTTTTTGTTATTTGCAGCACATATGTCGTTTCTTTTCTTCTTAGACTGGTACTATTCATTGCCTGTGGCTTTCAACAACAGCCCTACAGCATTTCTGACATCAGATCTAGGATACAAAACACACACACACACATGCATGCATGCATGCACACAGACACACACATGCATGCACACATGCACACAGATGCACACAACACACACAGACACACCCCACATCTCCTCATAAGGTATTAATCCAACTTCCTATGGAAAACTAGCTTCAAAACTTCTAAGACACTTCCCTTTCACCAGGCTTCCTCGTCAGTTATGTTTCTCATCACTGTTTTTAATACCTGAGCAACTAAAGTGAGTACATTTTAATTTTATGTTATAGTTTCAGAGAATTCAGCTTGCCAATGTTGACAAATAATCTGTCTACATTATAGCACATGTAAAGATGAGTTGAATAGTGTGCACTCACACACACACACAATGTTAGACAGAAACGAGAATGGAGGACAGTAAGATCATAACAACAAAGATGCCAGCCACAGCCCTCCTTTAGTGACCTTCTATTTCTAAATATTTCCCATATCCAAATCTTTTCACTTCCTTCCTACTTAAAACCACCAGCTGTGATTCCAATGTTTGACACATAAGTCTTTAGTGGGGAATTTCATATTCCAACCAAGACAGTATCTGCCTACAAAATATTTGTTGTTTTTGTTGTCAGTTTCAGATCAGACTTTTGGGCTCTATTCCAGCAGCCTCTCTCAAGATGAGATTTTCTGATTAAACTGAGTTTAGGAGTATTTTGCAATTGTATTGATGGTGCAACAAAGCAAAATAAAACAAAAACACCAGCACAAACTATTTTGGTTATTATAATGTGAAATATGCCTCTTGGGCTAATAAACTAAAGCCAAAGAACAACAGGATCTTCAATTCTGTATATTTTCCCTAAGGTTTTGTAAAATAGTCGGGGTATATTCAACCTTGACTTAAGTACTTTCTCACTCTGCATTTTGTATTTCTTTTCAGCTTTTGGTTATTACTTTTATAAGATGATCCTTGTTGGTACAAACATAGCTGAGTGATAGAAAAAGAAAAAAACAAACAAAAGAGAATCCAAACTCTTAAAACGAGCACAGAGGAGAAAATGCCATGTAGCCCTTGAAAGAAAAGTCACTTTCTATTAGAAAGTCTTCGTATTTCTTTTTATTTTTTTTCCAAAAACAAAATTTTGGAACACTCATAGCACACATAGAAAATAGATTTTCCTCACATATAGAGTGAGAAAGCAGAGGCAAGGGGAAAACAACAGGGTTTACATTAATAGGACATGACAACTTGACCAAACAGGAGGTGGCAGCCCTGCCGGCTGCACGGCTCAGTGCCTGTGACAGACAATTAAGGATCAGAGCCCCAGCTGTAATAGGAGGCAGCAGAGATGTACTGAGAGCCTCCTCTTTCTCTGCTGCTTCTACCAATCATATTGTTTACAGAGACAAATAAACTAATTCATACTAAAGGGAACACAGAAAGGAGAGGGAGCAAGGGGGTAGACAGGAAAAGAAAGTAAACTATAAGGCCAGAAATTTTGGATTATTGAAAATTAAGGACAGTTTCTCCTGCTCGCAGAATAATACAAAGAACACAGCTCATCAAATTCTTTAACAGAACCTTGGTACTGTGGCATAATATTATAGAATTTCAAGCAAGCTTTTGAAGTCATCTGGTACATTCAGCATGGAAAACATTGATGGTCTTCTAAATATTCAGGGTTAGTTATTTTCTATATTAATATTTCCCCTTGTTCTTTCTCAATATAAATAAATTCATTGAAAAACATATAAATTAGAATAAAAATGTAATAAAAGATTGCATTTTCTAAGATAATCATTTAGTAATGATTATAGTGCTTTGTATCTGTATGAAATTTGGGTGATCATTGAAGTTATCATTAGAATATTTGGCATAAATTGAACCTTACTCAGACTAATATTGTTGCTACACAGTGTAGTTTGGTCAGCAATGCCTGTGGCATACCACCTCCAAGAATGTATTTACATCTATAAGATGTTGAGAAAAATTTCCTGTCAAGTTAGTCAAGACTTTTGCCTATAGATATAGAGTAAGAATATGCACACACTTCTTACTTAGAAAAGAGAACTTAATGTAGCCTATTAAAATATTTAATTCTGAATAATTTTTATAAACATTTGAAGATAGTCATGAAATGCACAATATGATATGTGATCAATATCTGGCATTATTAATAGGTTATTATAGCACAAATTGGAATATATGAAAATATTTTCAAAATTCACAGACTCACCACTGCCATGCACACAGGAGAAAGATGGACAGAAACTGTGAAGTTGCTTATGCAGGGGGCAGCTGCATTTAGAACAGGTCCACCAATGTGTGACCATCCCAGGGTGGGAAGCAGGTGTTCAGCAACACCCATTTATTTAGACATGGATCACAATGAATGCAAACAGAGAAATCTTAACTCAAATGCATCAGCGTATGAAAACGCATCTGGTAAAGAGACATTTAAACAAATCTGTTCCAAGTGATTGCCCTAAACGTGTGTTATGAGATTATGGATCTTGGGAATTTTAATCTGAATCAATTTAGGAATTATGCCTTTAAAAAAATACTTGTCTTTGAGTTTTAGGATACATCTGGAGAAATACCTGTCAGCAAACTGCTTGCTTTGTAAACAGGAGGACAAGTTCAATCTCTAGAGCATACCTTTAACAAATCAGGTGTACTGGGGCAAGATTGTAATCCAGAGATAGATAGGCAAAGATAGGCAGATCCCTAGAGCTTCATGGCCAGCCAACCCTAGCTTATGAAGTAAGTTCCAGAACAATAAAAATACATCTCAAAAATACTTTAATAGCTTATGGGAACTAAGGTGGGAACCAAGGAATGATTTTCAAGACTGTCCTCTAGATCCATACATAACTGTACAATTGTATACATGTAACTATACACACCCAAACACATGTACAATAATATAAATACCAACAGACATAAAAAGTCCATTTTATTGTTGCATTTCACATCTATTTTTAATTAAAACTTCATTTTTTTAAAATTTAAGTTTCTTTTAAGTGTAACCTCAATATGTAGTACTCTCTGGGCTGAAACTTACTATGTAAACCAGGCTGGATTGAACCTAACAGATTCCCTTGCTATACCATACAAATTGGAGTATTTTGGTCATACCTCTTATCCAAGATAGACTCTTAATTATTTTATTTATTTCTTACAAGTAAAAATACTTTCACAGAACTAAATCTAGTGTTTATAGATATGTATCACATTTACTTTCTAAGGCTTATACACTCTATCATCAAATTTGAATTTTCTGTTGCTATAGAGTGTATAAACTAACATGTTTCCTAATATGTGGTGATCTGTGCAAGTCTGGGCATAGTTGCAAAGACAAATATTCTTCTTCTTCACAGATATAGGTGTTATATAAATGATGTCACTTGAAATTACAGGGATGGAATAATTTGTGTCCCTTTTTGAGTAGCTCATACTGTTTCCATGATTAAGCTCTCTGAGATTTCAAAAAGTCATGAGTGTTTTCTTATTTATTCTCATTGGAATATAGTGTGGGAAACTATTATACGCAGATTTTCAGCACAGTTTTCTTCACACCTCAAGCCTTTTCATCTTTTGAGAAATTTTATTTCTAATAACAAATTGAAATAGAGAAACAGAAGATTTTTCAGAACTAATAGATAGTGTAGGTGGGTTAGGTAAAATATGCTAAATGTGAAATTATGCTGCAAATATTACCTGCTACTTTGAAAGATATTTAAACTAATTATATTAATTCATATTTAATTAGGCATCTACATTTCCTTGTATTAGTAGTAATGAACTATAATTTTCTTAAATATACTGATTTGGCTAATAATATGATGAATCAATCAAATAGAAATTAAAGCATCAACATGGCTTTGAAGGGCTTATCTGCCCTGTCATTACCTTCTTAAATAATGTTGACATAAGTCTGGAGCCTCTAAAGATGGATGGCCATTCAGTGGATGTAGGCTTAATCATCTTCTAAATCTGACCTGAAAAGTCAATACAGGGTGTTTTATTTGAAGCATGATAAATTTCTGCCTCTATAAATTTAAAAGAATAGACATACACAGTATACACACTAACTACAAAAGATTGAGACCAGAATACATAAGCAGAAGCAGATTTCAAAAATGCATACATAACAATAGCACCCAGTAAGACCACCAAAGCATAAAGGTAGAAAAACACACTGGACTTAATGAAATGGAGAACATAAAACATAGTTAAAACAAGGAAGGGTTCCTTTGATAGCTGTTCCAAATCTTTAAAAGACTACAATTTAATTGTTCAAGAAATGTAGAAAGAAAGCAAGAAAATAAAAAGATAGTGTAATCATAATACTGTAAATTTTAAAAGAAAAGAATGTTTAAAATGATACTTAGATAACTAGATTGATAAAGCAACATTTTTGATTAGCTGCTTTATAGAACAGAACACATAAATAAATCAATAGTGTGACCCAATAAAAGTAAAAATGAACAAAGGGTCAAATTGTCAGCTTCTTCATAGCAGCCAGGGAGTAGTTAGAGAAAAACAAGGCAAAAGTAAACAAATAAAGTACTTTTTCTAAAGACTAAAAACCTCCACCAAGAACTCTAGAATATAGAATAAGCAAAAGTAAAAATATATCTACACACATAGACATTACTCTAAACTTTAATTTTGTTATAAATATAAATATGCAAAATCAAAAATTAAGAGAAGAAATTTGCTTTCAAAGAATGAAAAATCACTGAAACATTGAATTTGTAAAGACAGTGGAACAAAGTTTTTCCTAAAAGAAATACATTCAGAGATCTTATCTCAAACTCTTGAAAAAAGCAAAAGATAACTTTAGGCATTTAGAACATAATTGTGTAATTTAACACACACATCCACACTTGAGAACTCCCAGTAATGGTGGCTAAAACAAAAGCAAAACAAACAAATAAACAAAAGACATCAGAGAGTTAGCAAATGACAGTGAGTAATCTAAATTCATGTTAATTATCAACAAGGACTCTCAGTGGAGTTATATTATTCTGCTAGAGACCCTTCAGAAATGTGCTAGAACCTTTAACAGTTGCAAAGTAAGAGCCAGTTACTCAATGTGTGATAGTAATCATGTTGAGAAATACTGTTTTATATAGTAGCAAATGCAAGAAAAATATTTATTTCAACTTCATTTGTAAATACAAATGAGAAGCTCATTTTCAAAATCAGTAAATATTCAAAGGCACACATCTCAAAGAATTGAAATAGTTGTATGCTATGCTCTGCTATGCTTGGATTTAATTGTCTGCTTGATACAGCTGATAATCACCCATTGAGAGGGTGTTGGTGTGGGATTGTTTATCTTTTGTTTGACTATGGGGCTTATCTATTGAGTATTATTTTAGTTTGATTAATTGACCTAGGAAGATCCTTCACACTGTGAGAGGCATCATTCTCTAGGCAGGATGTCTCGAACTATATAATCAAGCTGAGTATAAGCAAACAAGCAAGAGGCCATGCTTGACTATGTTCTTGACTATGGGTGTGATGCGATTATCTGATTTAGATTTCTGATTTAGATTTCTGCCACCTTAGTTACCCTGCTGTGGTGGACTGTAACCAGCAATTGTGAGTGAAAATGAACCCTTTCTCCTCTAAGTTTATCATTGTCAGGATGCTTTATCACAGCAACAGAAATGAAAGTAGAACCTACACATGTTCCTAGGTAATAGGGAGTGCTTGGTCTTTACATTCATGTGGGAAAAAAAAAAGCAGACATACAAAAGATACCTGTTGAGGAACTGTAAGTGTAGATGGTTTTGGAGTGTTGGTGATATTAATGTTTATAAAATGTTTTGGAAGATGGGACAAATTAGAATAAAAGCCTATTTAAAGTCTGAGAAACCCTAGACTCATCAAAAAATTAACCACCCAAGCATCTATATATAATATATATATATAATTTAATAATCTGAAGATTATATATGTATTATATGTATAGTGTAATTATATAATTTTGAGTTCATAGGATCAGAAGGTCATACATAGAAATCATAGACATGAGGTAAGATTTGGAAAACATCTGTTTTAAACCTCGCTAATAATCATTTGATTATAGAAGAATAAGACTACATGACGCCCTTTTAGTCATGCCTTGTTTCTGCTGATATCTTGAAATAATTTTACCATAAACATGGGGTCTTATAGTGAGGTAATTGTTTCGCAGTTCTGGAAGCTAGAGTACTCAAGTCAAGGCTATTTTGAGAAACTATCCTTTTCCGAAGGTTCTGAGGTGTCCTTCTCCCTATCTTTTACTGTGTGTGTCTTTGGTGCCTCTTGGTTTTTTTGCTACTTAACTTGAACTTCCCTCTCAACTTTGAGCTGGCTGTTGTTCTATGCACATGTCTCCTCCTCTATTTAGGCACACTTTTTAAAAGTCTGTTGTGACAGTGCAGGATAATCTTGTCTTTCAGTTCATAATTTAATGACAGTAATAGATTTGGATATGTGAATCTATCATACCGTCGCAGATGGCAACCTTCCTTTATTTTACAACACCCATGTTCAGTCTGTTTTCTTAAGTGCAAGTTACTAGTTTGCAAATACTCAGAAACTAAATAAGCCACAACTGGCCAATCACATTATTCTATTTTTTCATCACTCCATGGACTCACAGGACAAAATGGAGCTTATGATTTAAAGTAGGGTTCTGTGTTATCTCTAGCAGAGTGAGATGGTGTCTGTGGTGATGGCTTGGCATCTTAGAGGAAGCATTTAAATATCTCCAGTGTACAAGCTTCTTTCCAAAACCCATAACAGGTTTAAATATATACCTTTACTTTGATAGTATTTATTTTGAAACTATTTTCTGCTATTTCGCCAAGATTCTAATAGAGACACATATTCAATTATTTTTATTATGACACTTGTGTCACATATTTCTAGCTATTTTTTATTAAAACTCCCTCATTGTGGTTTTAAAACTTGCAGTTTGTTTTGATCTCCAGGCAATTTTATTTTGATATTTAATTATAAAATAGATGTGTTTAGTCATTTAAAAATGGAAAAAATTGAGAAAATTGAGAGTTTGAACAGAAGTTAAAATTTAAATCAAGTCCCTGTTATTACTGTACAATTATCTCTACAAGATAATTCAAATACCAGTTTGGAATTTTACTGCACCTTAGAATTCATGCAAAAACAATTAAAAAGAGAAGTATGAATTTCACAGTGAGCAATAAGACAAAACAAGTCCATCTGCATATCATGTTCTTAAGTGATTTATAGGCTGAAACACATATTGGATTCATAGACAAAACGGTACCTCAGCTCAGGTCAATGAAACATGGGCCTACTCAAATATTCCACAGAATTCAATCTATCTGAAGCCTAAGGAAATGTCACCGAACGTAAGAGCTGTAACTGCCTGTGGAGTCAAGCATGTTTCAGAATGGAATGGATTTCTAGTCAGTTTTCTCTTCTCATTTTATGAGGAGGTAGCAAGCCACATGAAAAATGGAAAATGCAGGGTGGCATGCACTGAGATCCCATAACCCATCACACAAAGATACCTGTCACAGCTGTGAGAGCATGGATGAATGTCTAACTCAGGCATTCTGACATCCCCATCCATCTTCAACTGTCTGGCCAGCCTGAGGCACGCTGGATGGACAGTCTCCTAGGAGTAGACTCTTTCATGCCATCAAGAACCTTGCACCATAGCCCAGCTGACCCAGGCTGCTAGGACATTCTTGGACTAAAGAAGGGAACAGATAAAATAAAAGGAAGTAACCTAGAGAATAATTTCATGAGATGCATTTAAACTGTAGATTCATTTTAGGAGTGTTTGAAGATGGACACAGAATCTGCTTAATAGATTCATATGCTGAAATTTCTATAATAACCTTTGGCATATAAATTAGAGATGTTTCGCATCAAGAGGAAGAAAGTAATTTGAAAGAGATTAATTGTTTATATAAAATCTTCTTTTGTGAGGTATAATTAGCCTTTATGAAAAAATTCTTAGTAAAGTCTTAAAATATTGCAATATAGATTTAAGTAGGCAAATCTAAAGAGAAAAATAAAGAGGAAAATTGGAGAGCATGAGAGAAATTGTAGGCTAATCAAGAGCTCAGATTTTCTCTTGTTTATTTTCTTTCATTAATTGTGGGTGGAGATCAGAGACAGACTGAAACTGTTTACTTCATCTGTTGCTCACAGTTAATTTTGAAGATGAGCAACAGGTTTTTCTTTCTTACAACAGTATAAATTCCTCACCAGTGTCTAATTCAGTAATTCTATTAAGAATAAAGATAAATCTGAGTACACTTTCCACCCTGGTGTCTTCCTGTATCCCAGCTCACCTGGGTTCCCTGATATTCCCAAATGACCCAGAGGCTGCCACTCTTCTGTTCTACTGGGATTTATTATATTCCTGATCTGCGTGCAGGTTTTCCTGACTGATGATTGCTAGGAAGATTTGGAGTGTCATTAATTTATCCCATACATGATGATCAGGATGATGCTCACACTGAACATGAGTGAACTAAAGAGAGAAAGCACAACAGAGCAGATTTGCTGTTAAGGAGCCTAGAACTGTTGGGCATCATGGATGCTGCGACACAAGGTAGAGACCTTTTTTTTTTTTTCAACATCATATAGATGAGGCAAATAAATTTAAGAGACATCAAAATGAATCCTGTGGTAAAATGTACAGACACTAGAGAGTCAATTTCTAAAAATCTTTGTTCCATGGGTAACAAAGAATAATCAGAGAGAACCTTGGTGGGACAAAGCAGAGACTGTATAAGCATGCACACATACTTACTCCCCAACAAAAAAAAGGTCTCAGTCATTTGGAGCTAAGAATTCTGGTGCCCAAGAAATACATGGATAAGCAGCTGAAAGAGATGTCTGGAAGATATTTTACACCATCAGCTAGTCATGAATCTTAAGGCAGGCATAGAGACAAAATGACATATTCAGGAAATAGGGACTGTATGAACAGTGAGCTGCTGATTTTTACAAGTGGGTATCTTGGTAATGGAACAGAGAGAGGATCCCACTGCTACTGGAAAGGCCTTGAAAGTTCAGCTGAATGCCAAATCTAAAATTAAAAAATGTATCAAAGTTTTGGAGTTCATTTTTATTCATAAACATTTATTTTAAAATTGAGTATAATAACTAAATACAGAAGGCAACCATAAGGTGAATTCAGTCTCAGAGAAGAGAAAGCCTTTTGCAAGGAAAAATAGTGAATAAGGAGGTGGACTATTTTTACACCACAAAGGCACTTGCTTAACTATATTCAAAGTAGCTTCATTTACAATAGCAGAACAAACAAATGTGATGCCCCTCAACTGAATGATGAATAAAGAAAATGTTATACATTTACACAATCTAGTGTTACTCAGCTGTCAAAAACAATGACATGAAGAAATTTGAAGGCTAATGTATGGAACACGAAAAAATTATTCTGAGTGAGGTAACCCAGACACAGAAATACAAACATGGTACATCCTCACTCATAAGAGTGTATTATCTGTAAAGGATAACCATACTATCATCCACAGACCCAGAAAGGCTAGTAAATAGGGCCCAAGGGAGGCTAAGATTGTGTATCTGTAATCACTTTCTGACCACAAGTCTTTCTCTCTCTCTCTCTCTTTTTATTTATTGTTTATTTTGCTAGTGGGCAAGGCTGGTAACCAATTGCCTCCATCATATACTGCTCACTTTGGAAGCTGCTTGGTTGTGCTTACTGCCTGCTCAAGTAATTTTATCTCCCCTCTCAAGCCTTCAATGGGGTTGAAGATTAGATAGTCCTAGTTATCTTTCTCTAATGATTTAGCCAAGCCAATTTCTGATGCAAGACTTAGACTCTTTAGAATAGAATGCTTATTAAAACATTTATCATGTGTTCCTTATTTAATTTTGTTTATGTTGTTTGTAACTTTATACTTGGTATCTGTTCCTATTATATAGAGTTTTGAATTGGGTTTGGATCACCCTTATTCAGACAAAAAGGGGAGGTAATGGGGTATCTTTGTCAGTAAATTATCTTTAAAAGGTGGGACGAAGTTAGGGTGTGGCTTTTTGGGTACCTGGAGAAAAACGCTATGCTGTCCAGGTGTTCTCTCTCTCTCTCTCTCTCTCTCTCTCTCTCTCTTTCTCTACACAGCTGAGCCTGAACTTCTCATTTCTGTTTTGTGAGTTTGCCCCTTATAATAAAGAAAAATATAATTGCTCTGTCTTTTAGCTAGCCTGGTTATTTCTCAACCTGAGATAATTCAATGTCTATTGCTTTCTGGATAGACATAGCAACACTCAGTCAACTCTTCTCATATCTAGGTGAATACAGATCTCTACTCTTTACTGTCCTGTCTCCCATAGAATTAATTAGTTTCAACAAATAAATGATATGGTATATAATAAAATGTCATGCATCCTGACTAAAACTGATTGAACAAGCTGGGCCATTTCAAATGTTGTATTGTGAAATCGTTGGATGTCTCATTGTTAAGTGGAATGAGTTTATGTTTAGAAAGTCATCAGAACACAGATATTTGATTATATACTTAGATTCTATTGAAGAAATCTGTACACTTTAGTTTGGTAGAGTAAAACAGTAAGCTATTATAGGGTACTTTAAGTCAGTAGATATAACAGAGTATGTTTCTTAATAGAAACTAGTTTCAAGGATGACTTCAAGCTGTTTGTAGTGGCACAAAGTCACCCAGTCCTTGTGAAATGTATCAGGATGATCAGAAGCTCAAGGTAATCCTTGGCTACGTAACTAGTATGAGGTATGCCTGTTGTACTGAGAGCCTGTGTCGGTAGAGGCTGCTTGTTTATTCCCAGATGCCCAGACCCAAAATAATCACACAGAAACTATATTAATACTGCTTGGTCTATTAACTTAGCATTCTTATTAACTAACTCTTACATCTTAAATTAACCCATTCCTATTGTTTTGTATTTTACCATGAAGCTTGTGGTTTACCTGTAAGGGTCTGGGGCATCATCTGTATCCTTCAGCAGAGATAGAGCATCTCCCTGACTCCGCCTTCTTTTTGTCTCTATCTCTGCTTGGAATTCCTGCCTTGCTGTATTCTGTCCTGCCATTGGCCCAAGCAGCTTCTTTATTTATTAATCAATAAAAGCAACACATATATAGAAGGACTTCCCACACCAACCCTGTCACAGGATAAAAAAATAAACAACCATAATATAGAACATTTTGTGGCCAACTTGTGCCACATGAGACTGCCTCAGACAAAAGAATAAGGTGACTAAAACTGATGGCTGAAAATGACGAGATCGTAGAAAATTAGACAAGAATCAGTTCGACTGGAGAACAGGCCTTACCAAGTTCTTGTATTTTGAATGACAAGCCTAAGATTAGGGAAAGCAGAGAACTGACCTTCACATCACATCAACATAGTTGGTAGTCAGGGCCACATTAATCTTTGCAGGACAGTAAACTCTGGCATAAAGTCTGAGGAAAAGAAGGTTTTCCACAGAGATGTGTTATGAAATACCTGGGATATGTAGTGAATTTGAAATGCTGTTTTGATTACATTGAGATACACTTAATATGCAAAGGTATGTTTAGGGAAAAAGTAAATCTGAAGATTTTTGTTAAGCAGTAGACTATATGCAAAATGAAGGCACTGGGACACTTGCCATTAGGACAACATGAGGTACAGGTTTCTTGTAAAGACAAAAAAAAAGTGTGACTTAATTCTGAATAATTTAGCTTAATAAATCTAAGTAAACAGATAAAAAGTAAGCAATATGAATTATTAAACTGGTGAAAAATAGAGTCTTTTTAGAAGCAATTGAAACACAGGAACACTTCTGTGTTAACTCTATTGCACACAATGTCATGGAGAAATGGATTGACGAATTTTCAGTAAACAGACTGCCTGTCACACACCGTGCTTGCCTCTAGTTTTAAATTTCTATTGTAATTTTTAGGTCAGATATTTTCTTGTGCTTATTCTAACTACCTGCCAATTTTCCCCAGGATTGGTCTGAAGTTTGACATGATTTTGTTCTTTCATATAATATTCTTATAATTAGAATATAATTTATAATAAGATATATGACCTGTTTTGACATTTAAAATGTTCCAGGTAATTTATAATAAAATCTAACATTCATTCTTATTGACAATGTTTTGTGGACTCAATATTTAAAAGGGTATTAAAAAATAGGAGGTAAGGCTTTCAGAAATCATTTTGTACAAGAAGAGGTTTACAAACAAAAAAAAGTAATTTACTATGACAGTATGTAAGTGGGTATTCATTATTGTAAGCTAAAAGGAAGAATGTAAAATATGGTATTAGTATCTGAAATTCAAGAACAGAATATGAAGACAGAGTCTAGGTGTTTGTAGAAAACATTTGCACAGTGCATTTTATAAATATAGGGCAGGTCATAATAGCACACTAAACATTGGAATTACAGTTTAAAATAGTTCAACTAAAGAATGAATTTCCTGATTATTTGTTTTGCATTATTTTGCTTGCTCTACTCAATTGAATGTCCCATATTATCTAAAAATCAGAATGGAGCTAGTATTAGTAGTCTTCATAGGTATAATTTTATGGTGTAAAACTTTATTTTAATCACAGAAATTCAGCAGAATGGATATTTTTTGTTATTTTGCCAAATTGAACACTAAACTATTGCTGGGTGTAAATAACATAAGAGGCTACTATCTTACTACAGAGAAAAAGGTTTGTCTTAGATATTTTTTTAATAGGAAACACAATGTGACTCTTGTGGTTTATATTTAATGTTGTCTGTAGAAAGACTCATAAACAAAATATAATTTGGAAGTTACTTTAATCTTTTGCCAGTACTGTGGTTTTGTTTATTATATTTTATTATGTGCAGATATAAGAAATGGTACCCTATTCACAGCCATTTTTGTATATGTTAGGAAATAAGTTATAAATAACTGGAGATATAGGATGCAGATTTGGATACAATTTTTTTGATATAAAGCCAACTGTTGCTATAATTTAATTAAGTCAACTATCCTCATGTTTCACTGTTCTTCCTCTTACCATGCAGGTTTCTACAGTGAAACTATGACATAGCTTTACATTTCCTCATGGAGAATATTGCACAGTCACTTCTGCATCCTTCTAAGGTGAAGGCCTCACTCATCTCTTACAAAGCACACCATCCAGAGTTGACAAAACTTTTCCAAAAAATTATTCATATTAATTCCTTTATGCATAGCTTACAATTGATTCAAATACTGGAACAGAACTGTGTAGATGGCCTTGTCAACAAACACAAAGACTTGAGCTCCAGTTCTTAGAACATGCACAAAGAGCTGGGTGGTGGCAGAGCAAGCCTTTAATCCCAGCACTCGGGAAGCAGAGATAGGTGGGTCTTTGTGATTTCAAGGCCAGCCTGGTCTACAGAGTGAGCTCCAGGACAGGCTCCAAAGCTAAAAGAGAAACATTGTCTTAAAAAACCAGATAACAAATCTGCACAAAGCTGGATTTGTCACATATATCTGTAATCTCAGCCTCTCACGGTCATACAGGAGGATGACATAGGAGAATACCAGGTAACCAACTGTACACACAAATAAAGAAAAAAATGAGACACTGTCTCAAGATAGGGAGCAAGGACAGATACCCAACTCTGTTGTCTGACCTCCACACAAATACCTATACTCACACACATGAGCATGCAGATAAATACATAATGAATACATAAACCTTATACTCACATAAGAAAATCAAACAAACCAAATTCCAGTTAAAAAACAAATACCACAAATGATGCGCAAATTTTATTTTTGTGTTCATAATATTAGGGCCTAATCTTTCATTTGTGGATTATCTTTGATTCCACTTTCTATTAAAGATTAAAACCTATACAATTCCTACACCAGATATAATTATCCAGATTTTTCTCTATGCTTTAGTACACATCACATGCAAAGCAAATATAAAACGCCATTTTGTTCTGTGTACTCATAAAAGTTGTTTTTCCTGTTTATGCACTTCTATGGGTAAAGAATGTGTAGAAGCACATTCATATATTACATGCATATTACTGCCATGAGGAGCAGCCTCCAGCAGCTCAGGGATTGAGGAGGATTCCCCAGAGTTGGAAAATTAATCACTCAGCTTCACTTTTCTCTCTGGAGGAGTAGGACTTAATTCTGATCCCTGTGTAAAAGGGAAACACACACACACACACACACACACACACACACACACACCTCCAACATGTCAGAATCTCACCTAGGGTGCCTTCAGCAGATCAGAGAATCAGAAGAAGGGATGCAGAGGAGGCAAACTACTAGACAGACATAGGAGGACTTTTCTGAGGGCCAAAGCTTAGTTCTTCATTTTATTATTTTTTACTGTTGATTGTTCTACTCTACTCTTTTCTGCTCTGTTCTTCTACCCTGACACTTTTCTTCTGTCTCTCTTAAAATCTTCCTTCTAGCTAATTTATTTTTTTCTCTTCTGATTATAAACCCCAGCAAATTTTTTAAATAGTTATAAAATTACAGTCTGGTTATATTCTATTTTTAAATGGTTACAATAAATACAAGTAAAAAACCCAGCTTGTTTTCCATATCCTTTACCCGATTAAACATTTTGTATATTCTAGGTGAAAAGCTAGTTTTCCCAAGAACTCACATACATTCATACTCAAACAATTTGTTATAGGTAAAAAGTATAAGCAAGGAAGGTGTTTTTCACAGCCAGTTACTTTCCTGGCAGGTTGCATTTTGTTATTACTAAGAAAAGATCAATTGTTGCTGTGTCCTAACAACTCCCTTTGGGGAGGGAGTGAGAAGACATGGCATCAGCGACAGGAGTCAGGCAAAAAGGCCTACAGCAGTCTCACTTACTCATCCATTGAGAGAGCCTTATATACCCTCCTTCAGCAACCAGGCTGCATTCTGATCCATAGAAATTGAGTGGTCGCCCCGAAATGGATAGGCATGATCAGGGCCTCTGACAACACCTATTGCTAGGTACTCAGACAGACTCCAGGTTGGCCTTATTTTCCTACAATCAATTTCTTTATTATTTATTGCAAAGTTAAACTTATAAGAATCACAAATGTAAATAATGTGAAAAACGATCAGTCAGCTCTACCTTGAATACTCATGGTGCCCACCCATCCATCAACAGCTTTTTATATTGGGAAGATGAGGGCGTAATGGGTATAATGAGCTAATCATCACCCTTGATCTTCAACATCCCATCCTAATCAGCAATAGCCAGATCGACCTTGTTTTGTTTATTGACCTCAGTGAGTCCCTTGTTCAATGATCAAAATGTGTCTTTATGAACTTAAAATTGTTCCCCAAGATATTCTTCCTCAAAGCCATTAGTTAAAACATCTTAACCTAACCTTACGCCTTTATTTAAAGTTTTGTTTTGGCTATGATGCACACAGAGAACCATGAATGCATCTCCCACCTTTAAGATTAAAAGAACTTAAGCTATTATATCTTCTGTGACTCAGTTGTTTTTCTAAATCATTAACCTAAGTCACAGTCTGCATGGCTTCTCAAGAGAAACTCATAGGTCCCAGTTGCCTGACATTTTCTTGTTCTTATTTTCTATCCCCTTGCAGCCCCTAATTTATAAGGGGTACGGGCAACATTATATCCTGTTTTTACCTATATTAATTTTTTCTACTAAATTAAGCTATATCACAATCACTTACTATATTTGTTAAAAACCCTCAATCATCAAAATTCAATTTTAGGGAACACTATTATAATACAAAAATCATTGATTCAGTTGAACAGTAAAACCTAAGAGGAAATTATCTTCACAATAATCCACAGATAAAAACGCTCAGTAGAAAAAGATATTTCCATGAGATAATCACTACATTAAAGACAGTGGTAGTCTCCTGACACCCATTCACACCATACCAGATACTAGAGAAAAATAGCAGTGGTAAACATGCAAAGGATACAGCAGTAGCAACAGATACGGTGGAGTCAAAGTCTTCTGGGCCTTGTCTAGTTAAGATTCATCCTTCAGTGCCTTGCACTTTAGTTGACTGATCTCCTGAAGTCAATTTCTACCTGCTGTTTCTCTGATATGACCACGAGCAACATTGTAAAAGAAACATACACATACACACACACACACACACACACACACACACACACACACACAGAGAGAGAGAGAGAGAGAGAGAGAGAGAGAGAGAGAGAGAAAGAATATCCCAGATCTTGTTTCTAAATAAATCCTCAAGCAGATGTGATTTTATTAGATAACTGAACATAAATGCCATTATTGATTCTTTTTACATTATTCCATATGGAACCTAGTACATAATTATCAAGGAGCCAAGAACACCAAAGCTTCTGTTCTTGAGGAACTGTGTGAGTAGCATATTTAAAGTAACTAACTTTGTCCCACCACACTGAAAATCACGTCTTCTGGTTGTAGTTGTTGCTCAAACCACCTCCAGGCTAAACATCATGCCTTGAGGAGCTTCGACCATTCGTCATAATTATTTTTAAGCACTTATAACATCTAGACCTGGAGTGAATAAACAGATGTGTTTTTCTGAAGACAGATGTTGGTGACAACATACTCTCCAGTTTGGTCACAGGTTCCATTAGCTCAATATTTATCCTGAAGACAGTGAGTTTTCTAAGTGCAATCAAAGACAAATGCATCAAGTCAAAGCCCAAGATAATGCCTTTAGAATGGCCGCCACATTTCACATAGCAGTTAAATCGTTATCACACATAGTTTTTTCTGCAGCACAACTGGAATACAGAGACTCAGCACATAGCTAAACAGAACAATCATGTCCCCCAGAAGGGTTATGTTGACAGTTCAAAAAACCTTCAAAAGATGTAGTTAAATGGTACAGAGAGATGGCTTGCGTGCCCATGAGAATTGGACTAGAAGAATTTCCTTCTTAAATGATTTCTGAGACAATTCAACTTCCATTACAAGTCCACCATATTTTCATTTATGGGGTTGAAAAATTAAGAAATAAAGTAAGATGTGTCTGTGTTTGCCTTATTGTATAATTCTTCAGATTGCTTACTTTGCAAGAACCCTGGCTTCCACAGTGCATGTATTGTTTTCCAGAATCTATCAAATTAATAATGACAGCACAAAGATGTAATTATGTTTGTGCTGATGGATCAAGATTGCTTGGTACATTTTAGTCACAATATAAGAAGAGTCACAGTTTAATGCTGGGAGCCTCACTACCAAAGTGGATACAGGGAACTGTGGCTATGATTAACTTTATCTTTTGTTTATGTTTTTTTGTTAGTTTTTTTTTTTTTTGGAAGGCAGTGCTTTTATGCAGGACTTAGATAGTTGGACATTGGTATACATTCTACCTAGGGTCTCAATTACACTTCTGGTGGTAACATCCATCTATCAAGAAATATTTCATGTCGCTGAAGTGAAATCAAGACACTGCAAACAAATGAGTTTTTGATTTGCATTTTTTTAAGGAAAGAAGCTCCTGTAAATTATGCTCAACTTTGCTGTCACAAATGGTTTTCTAGAGATCAAGGCAAATACTCAGACTCTACACTTCATCCATGAAGTTATTTTTGATCCATTATTTTAACATGCATCACATATTTTAATTGAAATATTATTTTCCAGACTATCCTTATATGAAATCTTTTGTTGATGCTGCAGAGCTAGCCAAGCTTTAATAACATTTTCTGCTCTTGCAGAAAACCCAAGTCAAGTTCAGTTCCAGCACCCACCTTGTCCAGCTCACAACTGTCGATAACTCCAGGCCCAAGTAATGAACACTCTTTGGCTTCCGTGGTTGTCTGTTCCAGTGTGTATACTTATACACAGCAACATGCATGATTAAACATAAAATAAACCTTATAAAATATATATTATATTCAACATATTGAAAAACAGAGCTCATGGGAAAGACACATATCCTTGTAAAATTATTTAACAAAGCAAATATTTAAGTTTTCATTATTTGAAATTTTAATGTGTTGTACAAATTCAACAAATATCCTGTTTCCTTTATTGTTAATAAATTCCTTTTGACCATGCAGTTAGTATCATAAGAGAACTTCATTTTTGCCTCAAATAAACACTTTTGCTAATTCTTTTTAATATTAAAATAATTGAGAATATAAAATTTGTCTGTTTAAATGATTAAATTATATTGAATAAATATTATGTTCCCTTGATGAATAATTTCAGATCCTTAGAAATAGGAGATTTAATTTCTTGTGTTTTCTTATTGTAATAAACATGATTGCAGCATTAAATGTTTGAATTTTTGATGCTCAAGTTTTCTCTAATATCTGCAAGGAGATTTGATTTGAATTAGGCAATATTTTCATTTTAAAATAATTTTGTAATTCATGCTTGGAAGAAACCTCATTACTTTTATCTTCTAAGTGTCTAAAGTATTATGAAACTTTTAATTTTTAAATTTTAATGTGTGTATAGTCATGTGTGTATGTGTGTGTGTGTGTGTGTGTTTGTGTGTGTATGAAGGTGCCTGTGGTTCACCATGTACAACTAGAGGTAAAATAATGATAATTTCCAGTGTCAGTCTTTTCCTCCCAAAATGCTTGATAGTTGGTTGCCTTCAAGTCCATTATTATTTTGAATTTTTTTCTTTAGTTGAGATCATAATAAAACAAATAGTATTAAATTTTCATTTGTGTTTATTTCAGCTTAGATTTTAATATACATTTCCCTTTATCTTGGAATTAAAGCTAATGATTTCTCATAATCTATGCAAATATTTAAACATTCATTACAAAAGAGCACATACCAATTACAGTGTGGTGGGTCTTCTTTAGTTTCTCTATTTGAAATAGCACGGACGCTGTATGTCGATGGATGAACTCTAAGTTCACCTTTTTATTAAAAACAAAGCACATATCTTAATTATGGCGTTTGAAATTTGAAAAAATTCCAAAGGCTTTCCCGTTAGCTGGTTTTTACACACTGACCTCAAGTGGTGTGGTATGAAATCAGATTCTTATACTGAACTTACGGTACATTACTCTATAAACAAAAGAACAAAGGCTGGGTTAGAAAATGATTACATTAATTGGTCACTGTCTTCACCTAAGTACTTCATTCCAGTTTGGTCCATAAAGATCTTTGAAGTGATTTTAGTTAAAAGTCAGCATTCCAGGACTTATATTTATACCGAAGTACTTTATGATTTTCAGGAAACTCTCACTTTAGTGCATATGCTCACCAGCCAGCTCTTCACTAACTCATCATATCCAGTTTATTTTTTAAAGTAAAACTTGCAGTATTGATAAATATTAGTAAACCTGAGAAATAGCACAACTTGTGCATATGCAAAATGAAATAAAAAATTGCACCAGCAAATTTATTTTGCTTTGAGATGTTTCAAAAATTAAAATGAGGTAAATTATATAATTCCTTCTCATTCATTCAGTATAGAAGTACCTGTATTTTTCCAATACATGTACAAAAATTTTAAGAATGGTGTACCAAGATGCAATCTACAGCATTTATATTATATTAAATAATATTGTTACTATTTAATTTTATATTTATTTGTCATGTCTAACTATTAGCTACTGAGCTTTAGAAACTGCTAGTGATAAACTTTAATGAGTATTTTAACTTTAGATGTATTTCCAGGGGTGTTTTGAAACAGAATTTCATTTCAACGATGTCATGTAGTTTCATGATAGACGTTTAAGGTAGAAGAATATATTTCCCCTAAACACAACTGGAAATTACATCAAAGTCAACCAAAAACAACTTGAAATCTAAAACTACCTTTATACTACCTTTAACCTTGAATGTGGAAAGAAAATAGAATTTGAGAGATGACCTTAAAGCTGTTTGAGTGTTGGGGTTGGTTATTCAGGGTCCTCACAGTGAGAGTGTTTCCACAGCTGCAGCTGGGGACATTGCTCACACTTCATCAGTGTCTGGATCTACTGAACACATGCTCTTTCAAATAACATCCCTACCAGTCCTCAAAAGGAAAAAAGAAAACTCACATATTGTTATAGCCAAGATAATATTTTTTAGAAATACATATTTTCTGTTACTTCAATATATGGTACTTAAATTGTTCTGCTATAGGTTACAAATAATTTATAACATCATAAAAGAGGAAGTTGAGTTATGGAACAATCTCTAAATTAACTTGAAGTCTATGTATAACTAAAGTTATCATAGATTTTTACATACTGTTTTGAAAATAACTTGCAAAATGATTGGACATTCTTATCCCATTTGTTTGCATGGTATTTAAAAATTTCATTTTAATTCATTCTTCAATGATTTCACTTTAAGTATTTATTTTATAAATACAATCTATTATTCCTAGAGTTCAAATGACAGAAAGTTGAAGTTATCACATGCAGTAGTAGTGATAAGCCTTTTCTGTTTTGATAAACTCAAAGCACTTCTTTTGTAGCTCATTTAGAAGTACAACTATTGCAAGAAGATGATTTTTTTCTATGGAGGTCAGAAACCTTGGTTACTTCTATATTCTTTCTCCACCATTTTCTGAAGTTAGAGGCAAAGTGAAGGACTGGCATGCTGAGGACTATTTTGCTTTAATTGATATTAAAATATCATTAAAGAGAAAGATATTTTCACTCAGATCTCATTGGTAAAGTGTAGCAAAACTAACCATGCTGCCAAGAGGAAGCAGAATGTCACCAGCAGTGACCATCTCAGTTAATACAGTGGTTGGAAATCCTGTATTTCTGAAGGGGCCACACCTTCTGTGATAATAATATTCACATTTATGACCTAGTGTCTATATTATTAGGCTAGCTTATTCTGGCTCACAGCATCTAAATGCTACACTCTCAAGGATTATCTGACTCAGTCATTATATACAACCATTATTAAAATGGAATTAGAGAGTCCGGTTTTATCCCATGCTTTTTCAGTCACAGTCCAGCTGGCCTTGGTGAGCTCCCAATAGATCAGCTCCACTGTCTCAGTGGGTGGGTGCACCCCTCGTGGTCCCGACTTCTTTGCTCATGTTCTCCCTCCTTCTGCTCCTCATTGGGACCTTGGGAGCTCAGTCCAGTGCTCCAGTGTGGGTCTCTGTCTCTATCTCCATCCATCACCAGAGGAAGGTTCCATGGTGATATGCAAGATATTCGTCAGTATTGCTATAGGATAGAGTCATTTCACGTTCCCTATCCTCAGCTGCCCAAGGAACTAACTGGGGACATCGCCTTGGGCTCCTGGGAGCCACTCTAGGTTCAAGTCTCTTGCCAACCCTAAGGTGGCTCCATTAACTAAGAATTGTGCTTCCGTGCTCCCCTATCCAACCTTCCTTTATCCCAATCATCCTTTTTCCCCAAGTTCCCCCCATCCTCCCCTTCTCACTTTTCTCTCCCCATCTCCTCTAACCCCCTACTTAATGTGCTGGCTTTGTGGGAGCCTAGCCAGTTTGGATGTTCACCTTCCTAGATATGGACGGAGGGGGGAGGACCTAGGACTTACCACAGGGCAGGGAACCCTGACTGCTCTTTGGACTGGAGAGGGAGGGAGAAAGGAGTGGAGGGAGGGGGAGAAGGGCGGGAGGAGGGGGAGGGAAATGGGAGGCTGGGAGGAGGCAGAAACTTGTTTTTTTTTCCTTTTCTCAATAAAAAAAGAAGAAATAGATGACAACAATAAAAAAAATAAATAAAATGGAATTAGAATTAAGTTAAATGAAAGCCAAGATAATAAACAATGAATAATAATAAATTTCTAATTAAACATGTGCATATATTTTTATTAGTGAGTGTATGGATCCACTGAGTACATGCTCTCTCCTTTCACTCTGTGGATCCTGAAGACTGAATTCAGTTCACCAGTCTGTTTGGAAACTGCCCTTATCCACTGGTCATCTCACTGACTCCATTTTCTAATTATTCTTTCATTTGTTCCTTGTATGTGTTCCCTCAATGTTCTATATCCGTTCTTTCTATAGTAAGTGACATTTCATTGATGGCCTCCAGAAAAATGACTATGCTAGATATATATTTTTAACACAGAAACTGGAAAAGAGCAAGCCTTGGGATCAGATTATTTTATTCGTTGGAGACCCACTTATTAAGGAATATCCAAAAATCCACTGCCACCAATATGAATAATACAAACAACAACATATATTTCTGTCAATGTTCATGCTGCCTTTTCCATATTGGAATTTAATCATTTTATTTAATCTCTCCATACATATGTTTATAACTACATTTAAAATGTGTTTCATAAACTGTTTCTTCACTACAGATCATTTATTGTCCATATATCTGCACTGCTGTGGCTTTCACTATATTTGGTGCAAATTAGCTTATTTTCCAACTTCAGAAAGCTAGGATGTTTTCAAATGTAGACAATTCAGTTGTAAAAAAAAAATTAACTATGTTTAGTTACCCAAAGCATTTGATTCTATTTCATTATATGTTATAAACTATAAATTCTAAATCAGGGATCTAAGATTATTCTGATGAAAATTTAATCTGTGAATTTAAATACATTGTTAGTGTTTAACGAATTCTGGGTTTCAAAAGCTTTCTTATATAATGCATAGTATTTAATTAATATTATATGCTGTTTATATGTTAAAACCATCATTTGATTCTACTGATAAAAATCAAACACAATGCCAAATTTATTTTAATTTTTCTTTATTTTGTTGTTGAGTTTTTGTTTTCTTTTTCTTTTTTTTTTTTTTTTTTTGGTATTTGGTTTTTTGAGACATGGTTTCTCTGTACTGCTTTGGAGCTTGTTCCGGAACTTGTTCAGTATACCAGTCTGGCCTCAAATTCACAGAGATCTTTCTGTCTCTGCCTCTCAAGTGCTGTGACTAAAGGCATTAGCTGGCACCACTACCCAGCTTAATTGGTTTTAAATAATGTGTTTATTAGAAAATTGTAATTATTCATTGATTTGTTTTATGTTGAGGAATATTGCAGCCTAATATTGCAAATATATATTGACTTTTCTTCACTATGATGGTTCTACGCCAACTGATAATATATTTTTCTTTTCATTATTTCATATATATATATATATATATCTTTATTTTTAATCATCTATTTATTTTACATTCCAGTTACAGCCTCCCCCAGCCCTCTTATCCCTTCTTAGTCCTTCTCCCCCTTTCCGTATTTAACCCCCTAATTCTCTCCTCTTCCATCTCCATCCAGAAAAAGACAAGTTTCCTGTGATTATCAATGAAACATGGCATATCAAGTTATAGTACCGCTGACCGTCCAGCCATATATTAAAGCTGGGCAAATTGTCCCAGTATGAGAAGTAGGGTCCTAAAAGCCAGTAAAAGAGTCAGAGATGGAGACAGCTCCTGTTCCTGCAGTTAGGATTCCTATGTACAGTTACAACTAGGTCAGTCTCACATAGGCTTTCTGGTTGCCCATTCTGTCTCTGCAAGCCACTATGAGCCCAGCTGAGTCGATTTTGTGAGCCTTCCTGTAGTGTTCTGGACCCTTCAGGCTCCTACAATCCTTTCTCCTACTTTTCCAGGTTCCAGAACTCAGCCAAATGTTTGGTTGTGGGTCTCTGAATCCGCCTTCATAGTAGATGGATGGGGCCTCTCTGATGACAACTGGGCCAGGCACCTATTTCGTCACAGAAGCCCAGTTCAGGCAACTTAGCCACTGTTGCTAGGAATCTAAGCTTGGGTCCATCTCATTGACTCCTGGGAGGTTCTCCTGGGACAAACTTCTGACTAACCACAAAACGCACCCCAGAAGACCCTTTCAGCACTCTCCCCTTCTGTGATCCCCAACATAATCTCTGACTTTCCCATCCCCACATTCCCTCAATCCATTAGTAAAATGTCATCTATTTCCCCTTTCTGTGTTGATCTGGGTGTCCTCCAATGAACTCTCCTTGTTATCTCATGTCTCCAGATCTGTGGATTGTAGCTTAGTTACCCTCTATTTTATAGCTAATAGCCACTTATGGGTGAATACATACCATGTTTTTCTTTATTGTTCTGGACTATCACACTCAAAATGATTTTTTTCTAGTTCCATCAATTTGCCTTCAAATTTCCTGGTGTCTTTATTTTTAACAGCTGAGTAATAGCAATTGTGCAAATGTACCACTTTTTTTTTTAAAATCTAGTCAACAATTCCTTCAGAGGCAGGAACTCACTAAATGTTTTAAAGGGGGAACAAAAATAACTAAAAGTGAATAAAAGTAAGCCACATCTATATACCCAGGTTTGACAGTGGAGTGATCATGTAATAACTTTGATAAGATAACCCTAAGAATTTCATAATTTCTTGATGGAAACTGTAAATACAGTAGCAGTAGTAGATTCAGATAAAGTTATAATCTAACTGAACACACACATATAGTAAGGAAATGATTAAGTTCTTTAACAATAGTTTGAAGTAATATTTTTAATTTATCATTTTGTAAAAAAAAGGAATGTGAAAATTAACTATGGGGTTAACATTTTGTGAAGAAAATAACCAAGAATATACGATATAGTCACAGAAGCTTTAGTCACACTGCCTTAATAGATAAAATAGTACTACACAATTTATGGTGTCTTAACTGATATTGTCACTGCCAAATGTAAAGCTTACATATAAAAATTCACTTCTCACAGACTTGGAAACTAGAAATGTAATTTCACGTTGCTTATGTATGTACTAGTTTGTGAGAGATGTCTGCTCACTCACAGATGGGTGTTTCATGTTATGATCTTATGTAATGGGAACAGCATGGATAGGAAGTCACTCTTAAATTTCTGAAATAAAAACAAATTGCTCAGACATTAGTGGTTTATGACCTAATCATCTTCCGAAGGTGTCATGTGGAATGCTTTGATCATAGGGTTTAGAACCTCAACATAGGACCTTTAGGGGAGGCCTGAATCTAGATTACAGACATACAAGTTAGAGTCCCTAGAATCTGTAACTATGACACATTTTATGAAAACCAAAACCTCATAGATATAATGAATTATAAAAATGGGGTTATTGCCCTGTATTATGGTCATAGGGTCACCAAAGGAGAGGATGGAAAGACAAGAGATTTAGTGAGGTCACTCAAGCATGGATAATTATGTTGCAGAGGGCAGATTCTGTGTTGTTGGCCTTAAATTTAGAAAGAGGTTAAGTATCAGCATGACAGGACTTTAGACATTGTAGTGTCTGTGAGTTATAATTTTATCCTAGAGCCTCCTAAAAGACTACAAACTGATTGGATTCATTCGAGGTGTTTCATTCGTATCTCTAAAAGAACATTTTCATGTTCTTTGCTTTAAGGTATCAAGGTCTTTATATATTTCATCAGTAAAAGAAGAAAATACAATTATAAATAAAGTGATTGAGTAGTAAATTTGGGGCCAATGTTTCATTTGCTCATTAGGAAAATATTTGTTGAACTAATCATCTTAATTATTGGTCATCAGTGAAATAGATAATGAACATCTGGTTATAAGGGTTTGACAACAAACAAAGAATCACCATGGATTATGAGATGTATGGGGTATCCAGAGGGTCAGAAAAAGGTCATTGATCTGCACATGTGATTTTCTCTGTAGAGAGACACTGAGTCTTGATATGTGTACAAGAACATGTAATGCAGTGGTTCTCAACCTTCCTAAGGCTGATATTCTTTAGTACAGTTCCTCATACTGCAGTGACTCCGAACAAAAAAATTATTTTCATTGCCACTTCATAACTACTGTAATTTTGCCACTTTCATGAAGTATAATATAAATATCTGTCTTTTCTTATGGTCTTAGGTGACCCCTGTAAAGGATTGTGCAACCTCTAAAGGGGTTGAGACCTACAGATTGATAACTTTTGATGTAAGGGAAGAGTATCACAGGATACGAAAATAGTGTGCAGAAGCAAATAATCAATAAGGCACCATAACATAGAGCAGATAAGATTACCAATCCTTGCGTATAAAATACCTTGTAGGTACTAACCTAAGGTAAGCCTGAAGAACATGATGTCAGTGTTTGCATTTTGTCTACATTTTGTGTTAGAGTACATAGGAATGTAGTCAAGTCTTTACAACAGTGAAAAATAAAATTTGTTTTTTGCACCAGAGACAGGATCGTGTCAGAAATGCTGGTGTCAGGAAAGCTAACTTAAGGGGTACAGTAGTTGAGCTACTCAGGCATAATTTGGTGTGCATTAAGGGTGTGATGATAGGAAATGTAAAAAGGGACAGCTGTGGGAATGAACAGGAAAGATTAGAAGGTAGTGATAAACTAGAAGTGATGAATGGTAGAACATAATGCAGTGTCTGGGTGGGGAAATAATGTTGAAAGTCATCACAACTGATTTTTACTACAGTTTACAAGTCAATTCAAAAAGTTTCCTAAAGATACATTGAGGTTTAACTGTTATGCAATGTAGGACAAATATTTATTCTATATTATTTAGTAGTTTAATAAGGCATATACTCTATGACCATTAACACAATCAAGGTAGTAGATACCTCCAACAGTTCACCTTGCCTTATTTTTGTTTGGTTATTTCTAAGATAAGAATGTTCAGCATGAAATATTCTTCCTTAATAAAGCTTTAAATTCATAATATGATTCTATATATAAGAAACATTGACTTTAATAAGTACTCTGGCATAGAAAGGATGTTTATAATTAAGGAATTTATTGTGTTCTGCTATATTTGAACCATTCATTGCATATCTCAATATAAATTCTTGATGAGAAGTTATGTATGTGAGTCCAAACATTTATGAATATATCATGAAAGTTATGAATGGAAATTTGCTGTAAAAGTAAATTTTGGTATGATTTTAAACTGGAGTATTGTGAAGAGATATGGAATAATTACAACAGCATCAACAGAAACAAAGGATAGTTATCTCTATATTCATTGCATGAAGAAACATTAGAATGAATTAGGAAAGAAAATGTTCAGAAAGAGGAATGTACTGAAATATAAAAGATGTGGAGAATTGTACCATGTAAATATCAATGAAAGACATGGGGTTGTATCAATAGCACAAGAATACATAAGCTCTGAGCCCATGCATGGTGTCTTAATTAGGGTTTCTATTGCTGTCAAGAGACACTATGACCATGGAAACTCTTAAAAAGAAAAACATTTAATTGTAGATAGCTTACAGCTTCAGAAATTTAGCCTATTATCATCTTGGAGGGAAGCACAGCGGCATGTTTGTAGACATGATGCTGAATAACGAGATGAGCGCTCTACATCATGATCTGCAGGAAAAAGGAAGTGAACTGTGGCCCTGGGCACAGGGTGAGCATAGGAGCCCTCAAAACCTGCCCCACAGTGACACATTTCCTTCAACAAGGCTATGCCTTCTTGCAGAGATAAGCCACTAGAGGTAGGGAGTGGTAGCACACATTTTTAATCCCAGGACTTTATAGACAGAGGCAGGGGGATCTCTGTTAGTTCAAGACCACCCTGGGCTACACAAGATTGAATCTGTCTAAAAGAGAAATGCAGCATACACAATGGTGATTCCAGCACTTGGAATAACACACCTTTAATACCAGCATTAGGGAGGTGGATGCAGGAGTGTTATGGCTGAGCAGAGAGAGGACTATGAAGCAGGAGGAGTTAAGAATTCAGGGCACTCTGAGGTTTGGTAGAGACAGTTGCAGTCTGAGGTTTGGTGGAGATAGATGGAGTCTGGTGAAGCAGTCTGAGGACAGGATTGTCCCTTTGGTCTTAGCTTTGGTAGAGGTAAAAGAACTCTCTATTGGCTGTCCTCTCTGTTTCTCTTTATTTATCATTAACCCCTTTATCTGACTCTGGGTTTTTATTATTACGATCAACTAGAATTCGTGAAACACCTTCAACAAAAAAGCCACACCTCCTTATAGTGCCTCTCCCTATAAGCTTATGGGGGTCAATCAACATTCAAACTGCTGTACATGGTTTTCTTGTGCTTACTTTGATAGTTTGATATAAACAAGATTCATAAGACCAATGTCTGAACAGTGGGCCAGAAAGGTAATCTGCTCCTCAGAAATTTAATGAAAGGGGAAGGAGTTTGGTCAGAGTTATACATGAGAACTATTATCAAGGCACTTTGTTCCCTTTTAATTGTGCTTAATCATGGAAAGACTTAAAAAGACAAATATAAAATAACAGTATAAAGAAATCAGAAACAGAAAGAAAATTAATTTCTTAGAAGAGAAAGTGAAAACAGACTTGTCAAAACTAACATTGATTTGCTGAGTTTGACTTCATCATTTGAGAGTAAATGAAAGGAGAAGGGATGGTTGCTTCTGGTGGACAGTGACCAATATTGTGTGATGTTTTACTCTTTTGGCTTTCTAGACCTCTTTGGGGGGGGGCACCAGACAGCTTCCAAATAAGTCACATGGAGGCTCATTCTTAGTTATGAATGTACTACCTCAGTTTGCCTTGTTCCTCTCCAGCTTTTCTTAAATTATTCCCACAACCTTTTTTTTCTGGGCTTTTATCCTTTTTACTTCTGTATGTCTTATTTTCCTTCTACTCTGTGGCTGGCTGGGTGGCTTAATGATGGGCACCTGAGGTTCTCCTCTCCTTGTTCTCCTGCTGTTCCTCGTTTTTTTGTTTGTTTTGTTTATGCTCCTCTACCTCATTTCTCCTTCTATGTATATTCTCTGCCTGCCAGCACCAACTATCCTGGCTTCTGCCTCACTATTGGGTGTTTATCACTTTAATAGGACCATCAGGTGTTTTAGATAGGCACAGTAACATGACTTCACAGAGTTAAAGAAATGCAGCATAAACAAAAGTCACACACCTGAAAATAATATTCCCCAACAGGCCAGAAGTAAAGTTTGTCAATATTCTCTGAAGGGGAAGAAAGTTCATCGATGTTAGCAAAGTTTATAGAAAAAAAATAGAGCCTCACTGAGAACAAAGGAAGATTTCAGGTTAGTGACAAAGGGTTTACTCAATGACAATATTATGTGGCTGTAGTTAAAAGTGGGTTTGTTGCATCAATGGAGGGAATTGTGGGAAACGTGATAATTTAATTGTTAAAAAAAGAGAGGAGGCTGCTAAATTGGTTCAATGCTCTGTAGAACTGCCAGTATCAGGATGAGATTCCACTATATGACAGGTTTACCTAGAACTACAGTGACAAAACTACTCAGATCAAGAGTACAAGGTATTTAAAAGTTTCCGTATAGATTTTAAATGCTCGCACAATCACAAAAGACTCATCTTGGTGCCCCTTAAAGTGACTTCTTTATTAACAGTGATCAAAACAGCCTGCATAGTCTACATCATTGCATTAACAAAAAGTTTGTAGGGTTAAGCCAGCCCCTTGAGGAGGCAGGTTTGCCTCGGGCGAATGCATACCTATAAATGGGCGCGCAGGAGGTGGCTCCTACCTTTTTTCCTTTCCTACCTCCTGGGCAACGCGGGAACCTAGGTTCTGTAAGTTTATCATTAAAGTGGTAAATATTCTTTAATATCTGCATTGCATTTATTTTCGCCGATACAGTTGGCGCCTGCTCCGTGGGGCTTTGCGGTTACCCACCCCAAATTGGGCTACCTCCCAGCGGGACCTCACCCCGGAGGTCTCGCTGGATGCGCAAACTGGCTGCGGAAGCAGCTGAGCTTCTGAGCGACTCGATCTTTACTGGTGCTTGCTAGAGAATCAAGCATGACCAGAGAGCTAGCACTCCCCTGCGGTTTGGAATCTGCAGCGCCTCTGAAACAGCATGATCAGTCTCTTTTCCCCTCCCACCTCCACCGGCACTCGGGTCACGTGACAGCGGCCCTGCGAGCCGGCTCAAACACGCCAGCATCCCTTTGATTTGTTCACTTTGGTGGCTTTTCTCTCTGTTCCCTTTCTGGCCCAATTGATATTTATCAGTCTGGTGTCTGTTTCAATTTTGTTTTTGAGTCATTTATTTCAGACTTAGGTCATGTGGACTCAAGTGGACTCTTTCGCCACCACTGGCAGGAACCGGTCATTGCAGGTAAAAGAATTTATTCTTTTATAAATAAAATGTCTGAGAACGTGACTATTTCAAATTTCAACAGCTTTTTTGAGTGTACCATGTAGGAAATTTTACAAGAGGTGTCTATCATCCCACATCTATGAATATTTCTGAGATTCTTAATTTTCCTTAGCACTATTTGGTTTGATAATAGGAAAATGATCAAATCTCATAAGGCAGAGGTTGAACGTTTAAAAACTATTGAGAATGACAACAATCTTTTCGAGAATCAGTTTCAAGTTCTCCAGGAAGAAAACAGATCTTTGTTTAACATGACTCGGTTAACTGAGCAAAATTTAGAAAAGGTACAGGCTGATGTTAAGGAGAAATTCATTACTATGGAAGAAGGAACAGCTGAATTAGATCGTAAGTTCCAGCAGTCCCTTTCTGTAGGAACTGAAACATTAACTGAGAGAATCAAAACTGCTGAATGTAACAATCGAATTTTGTCTAAAGCTTATGACAGATTGGCAGAAAGATTGCCAATACAAGAAGGCACGGTTTATGCCATAAAAATTATGTCCAAAGATGACAAGTTATCTCTAATGGACAAATTTCATACTTTAGAATACTCAATGAAGGCTTTGGAACATAATTCTGGACAGGAGATTCAGACATTGCAAAAAGCAATGGTGAATAGAATTGAAAAGATTGAGGAATTTCTAAATTCTGATGAAGAAGAACAAAGGGTAGAAAGGCAAATTTTAAATACATCTGTGGATAAATCCCTCCGGGACAATTTCCACAAAGCTCTACCTACAGCTCTACATGCCTTTCCAGTAATAACAACAGAGACGGTGATTGGTTCCAGAAACCCTAGGGTCATCAAGGAGGATACATGGGAGGATGTCCGTATGAATGATCTCAAAGAAATTAAACAGGTTGTCATGACTTTTGGGCTGCATGCCTCTTTTGTTAAAGAGATGCTAAAATCTTGGGCCACAACAAGCAGAGCAACCCCCTCCGACTGGCTCCAGCTGAGCTCCGCGGTCCTTGAGAGTGGACCGCAATTGAAATGGAAATGCTTATTCAGGCAAGAGGCTAGACTTTTAGAACAGCAGGAAAAGGCAAAGGGAATTGACATTTCCCTAGATAAAATTCTAGGTGAAGGACTCTTTTCCGACCCTCAAGAACAACCTAATTTGGATGAAAACACACTCTCCATGTGTACTACAGCAGCATTAAGGGCTTGGGACAGGGTACAAGACCCAAGACAGAGAATGGAATCATTTGTCACAGTTAAACAGGGTCAGAGAGAACCCTTTAGTGACTTTTTACAAAGATTAACTAAGGCTGTACAAATAGGGATATCTGACCCAGAAGCAAGACATATAATGATTGAGTCTATGGCTTATGAAAATGCAAATGTGGAATGCAACAAGATCTTGTGGCCTTAAAAGTTCAGATCAGCGCCCTTGGAAGAATGGGTCTTGCATACACTGAATGTTGATACATTTGACTATGGCACTGAAGCATGGGTAGAAGAAGCAACTTCCAATGGTAAAAGGAGACACCAGAATACCAAATGTTTTAATTGTGGCAAAATGGGTCATATGAAAAGGAATTGTAAACAATGGATTTTCAGAAATAATAATAATGCATCTTCTATAAATAACAGAAATAGAAGGATTCAGCCTTCAGGTTTATGTAGAAGATATGGAAAAGGCAGACACTGGACGAATGAATGCAGGTCTACAAGAGATAGACAAGGCAATCTGATACAGACGGGAAACGTGAGAGGGGGGGGCCTCACAGGCCCCCATGGCAAACATGGTTTCCAGTTTCGGCAGAGAACGTGCCTCATCAGGACAATTAGGAAGCCACATGCCTACTGTTACAAGCAATAGTGATCAGAAAGATGAGTTACTTGTGTTTTGGCTAACTTCTATAAATGATCAAAGACCTAAGCTGAGAGTGTGTGTAAATGGCATTTTTATTACTGGCCTGCTGGACACAGGTGCTGATGTAAGTATCATTACCCCAGGATCTTGGCATCCATATTGGCCTCTTCAGAATGTAAATGTTCATCTCCTGGGAACTGGAACCCTATCTTGAGTAAGGCAGAGCACAAGATGGGTTGAATGTATAGGGCCAGAGGGACAAATAGGAAAATTAAGGCCATATGTAGCCAATATTGCAATGAATTTATGGGGTCGTGACCTATTTCCACAAAGGAATACCCAAATTAACATTCCTTCTACTTCTAGAGCCTATATTTCTGAAAATAATATTAAAAAGATATTACAAACAGAGAAAACCAGCCATTAGGGCTGTGCAAGAACAAGAAATTGATGTCCCTTCAGAGATACCAACAGCCTTGCCTCTAAGATGGTTGACTGAGAAACCAATATGGACAAAGCAATGACCTTTAACTGAGGAAAAGTTACAGGCTTTAGAACAGCTGGTACAAGAACAACTAGATGCTGGACATATAGAAGAATCTACCAGCCCTTGGAATTCTCCTGTATTTGTGGTTAAGAAAAAATCAGGTAAATGGAGAATGGTGACTGATCTCAGGGCCATCAACAAGGTTATTCAACCTATGGGCCCTCTGCAATCTGGAATTCCTTTGCCCTCTTTATTACCAAAAGGATGGCCTCTCATCGTTATTGATTTAAAGGATTGTTTTTTCACTATACCTTTGCAAAAAGAAGATAGAGAAAAATTTGCCTTCACAGTGCCTACTTATAACAATGCTCAACCTTCGAGGAGGTACCATTGGGCCGTCCTCCCCCAGGGTATGTTAAATAGCCCCTCCCTGTGCCAATATTTTGTGAACCAACCATTGCAAATAATACACAAGAAATTTCCCAAATCTATAGTATACCATTACATGGATGACATATTGTTATCCGATTCAAACATAGATACCTTGAACAGATTGTTTGAAGAAATACAGATACTTTTACCCAAATGGGGATTACAAATTGCTCCTGAAAATATTCAGAAGGGAGATTCTGTTAATCATTTAGGTTATAGAATAGGTTTGCAAAAATTAAGACACAAAAGGCACAAATTCGGAGAGATCGCCTACGGACACTTAATGACTTTCAAAGACTGTTAGGAGACATTTCCAGTCTACGACCAGCTATTGGGATAACACCTGATCTAATAATTCATTTAAACAAAACCTTGGATGGTGATAAAGATTTAAACAGTCCCAGAAAATTAGCAGCTGAAGCAGAAAAGGAACTAACAATGATTGAGTCGAAATTACAACACGCACATGTGGACAGAGTGAATCCAGAGCTCGATTGTATTCTCGTCATATTACCATCAAAAATTTCTCCTACAGGAATTTTAAGGCAGAGAGATGATATTATCTTGGAATGGATCTTTTTACCACATAAACCAACTAAGAAACTGAAAACTTATGTGGAAAAAGTCTCTGAGTTAATTATCAAAGGCAAGCTGAGACTTCGTCAACTAGCAGGCATAGACCCAGCAGAAATTATAGTGCCTTTCACTGCTGATGAACTAAAGAAATTATGGGAAGATAATGAACCATGGCAAAGAGCTTGTGCTAATTTTTTGGGAGACTTCATAACAACTATCCAAAAAGCAAGAGGCTAAATTTCATAAAGAGAACTTCTTGGATCCTTCCTCGAACCATCCGTGATTCTCCAATAACTGGATCCCATACATTCTATACTGATGCCAATAAATCAGGGAAGGCAGGTTACAAATCAGAAGACTTGGGTAAGGTGGAACAAAGTCCTTATGATTCTGTCCAGAAGGCAGAATTATATTCCATTCTTATAGTACTAAGAGATTTTAAAGAACCTATTAATATAGTCACTGATTCACAATACACAGAAAGAGTTATTTTACATATTGAAACTGCTGAATTTATACCTGATGATACAGAACTAACCTCATTGTTTATCCAGGTTCAAGATTTGATCAGGAACAGGCTTTGCCCTATGGACATAACACACATCCAATCCCATATGGTTCTGCCAGGTCCTCTAGCACAAGGTAATGCAGAAATTGATCAATTATTGATTGGTAGTGTGCTACAAGCCTCTGAATTTCATAAAAAACATCATGTTAATAACAAAGGTTTGAAGAAAGAGTTTTCTATTACATGACAACAAGCTAAGGAGATTGTGAAGAAATGCCCTACCTGCTCATTTTATAACCAAAGGCCACTGCCAGCAGGGGCTAATCCAAAGGGCACCCAAAGGAATGAAATCTGGCAGATGGATGTGTTCCACTTTGCAGAATTTGGCAAATTGAAGTATGTTCATCACACCATTGACACTTATTCAGGTTTTCAGTGAGCAACTGCTTTAAGTTCAGAAAAAGCTGATTCAGTAATCACTCATTTATTAGAAGTCATTGCTATCATGGGTATACCTACACAAATAAAGACAGATAATGGTCCTGCTTATGTCTCTAGGAAAATGAAATGGTTTTTTTGATTATTACAATATCAAGCATGTTACAGGTATACCATACAATCCTACAGGTCAAGCAGTCATAGAAAGATCTAATCGAACTATAAAGGATATGTTGAACAAACAGAAAGGGGTGGAAAACACCCCCAGAAATAGGCTACATTATGCTTTGTTAACCCTGAATTTTCTCAGTGCTAATGAGAAGGGAACGATGGCTGCAGAAAGACATTGGATAATGGAAAAGTCTGCTGAACTAAATCAACCAGTTTATTTCAAGGATGTGCTGACCTCACAATGGAAGCCAGGAGATGTGCTGCATTGGGGAAGGGGTTTTGCTCTTATCTCCATAGGTGAGGAAAAATTATGGATACCGTCAAAATTAATAAAGGTTCGGTTTGAAGGAGAGAAGTCACTTGGAAAAGATAAATAACAATTCATTCACAAGGATGGCGAGCATACTGAGGGTAAGGTTTACAGATCAGTTGGGGGCAGGGTTCTTTTCTTATCTCCACAAGAAAATACTCATCTTCAAAGAATTTAAGGGACCCTGAATATTTAATTACTGATGGATGGAAAATAGTTATGACCCACTAAGTATCAACAATAAAATTCTATACGTACTGTAAGTATTGATATATATATATATATATATATATATATATATATATATATATATGTTTTATTGAACACTTCTTTATAAATGTGTAGAGCTGGTTTTGGAGTTGGACTATGGCTCAGTCCCTCTTCAATTCCAAGCCTGTTGATAAGAGATATTTCAGAGTTTCTGTCTCAGGTCAGGAGCCATGAAATGGGACAGAATAAGAATCATTTTATACTTGAGATACTTTCTTTGCCTTTCCTCATATCTGTGTCTTTCTTTATATGTCAGTATATGTCCTTGTTGTTAATGTTTTAATTTCCCATAACAAGCAACATATTTTCCTACAGTAATCTTTGAAGTTTCCAGGATGAAGATGGGGCCCCACAACATCAACTCAATCTGGTTTTTATGACATCATGATTTTTTTTTAAGCGCTAATATTAGACCTGTTTTTTGGTACCAACTGCAGGAGACAATTTCAAATGATGCACATTTTTGACAACACTCTGGCCGGACCTTCTCAAAACGCTCAGAGACTAGTTATAATTTTCTTAGGTCAAGGGTTAATTTGGGAATTTTACGATCCTTTGCTTTGACAGGGGCCCCTAAGAAGAACATCGCCCCCATGTCAGCTAGAAGCAATCTAAGAGGATGACGTCCCCTCTCCCAACAGAGTTTGCCCACAGGGTTAGGGACATCTTTTAGTGGTTGGTTTAGGGTTGAGGGGATGGGGAGATATTGTATAGAATTAGGGGTATATTAAAGAAAAGGGGGGGGATTAACTGGTTTGATGGGATGATTGGTATTTGTGATTTACTGTTTTTAGAAAATTATATTGGTACTGTTTCTTGTATATTGATATATTGAATATTGCATGTGAGTGTTCCTACTTCTATTTTGTATAAGAGTATGCTTATATTGTATGGATATATCTATCATATCACAATGTACATTTCTACCTCTGGTACTATTTATGTAATGACATTGTTTACATTTTGATATGTAATGACATTGTTTACAGGTGAATATCATTGTCTTCATATATTGCACAGTTGTTTATTCTCTTAGTTTTCAAATTAGATAGGTATTGAGAATTATATGTTTGTCATATTTATTTTTAGGTTAATCAGGTCTTTTAGATACATAGAGATTATTTTTAGTATAGATAGTATAATCCTCAGCCTCTTTGACGAGCTATAGAAAATGGCCTTTAATCTAACTTAGAATTCTGTGCCAACGAGACACAATTACTCCTGGCAACACCACTCTACTCCTGAGAGAACATTGTGCACCAAAAGACACTCCACTGGGAGTTTGTCTTCTTGGCAGAACTGGCCTTTGGGTTAAGAAAATCCCATACCTCAACTACTGACTAAGATATGAAACAGGATTGTCTTATCTTGCCAAGACAGGGTAGGATAATTATAAGAATGTTCCTTGCATTTGATAATGTTATGTCAGTTATGTTAGGCCTTAGCCAAAGTTGGTTGACTCAACATTGCAAACGAGACTTTGGGTGATTGCCCAGGTAGTCAGTTGTCTCTGTCATTTGTTGCACATTTTGGATATCTCTCATTTGTTAAGTAATATTTATTCCCTTCTCAGATCTTTGATGGAGTTGAAGATTATTTAATTGTAGTTACTCTCTACATTATTTAGACTCCTTGAGATAGAATGTCTATCAAAACTTTTGTTCTCAATATTGTTTGTTATAGTTATCATTTGTTATTATTGTTTATAGTTATATTTGGTTTTGTTCTGTCTTATTTAGACAAAAGGGGGAGATGTAGGGTTAAGCCAGCTGCTTGAGGAGGCGGGTTTGCCTCCGGCGAATGAATACCAATAAATGGGCGCAGGGCAGGTAGCTCCTCCCTCTTTTCCTTTCCTACCTCCTGGGCAATGAGGGAACCTAGGTTCTGTAAGTTTATCATTAAAGTGGTAAATATTCTTTAATATCTGCATTGCATTTATTTACGCCGATACAAAAGTTCAAACATAGGAATTTGTTACTGAATGCACGTAACTCAACTTCACATGCTTGGTTTTTTTTTTTTTTGTTTTTTTTTTTTGTTTTTCGAGACAGGGTTTCTCTGTGGTTTTGGAGCCTGTCCTAGAACTAGCTTTGTAGACCAGGCTGGTCTTGATCTCACAGAGATCCGCCTGCCTCTGCCTCCCAAGTGCTGGGATTAAAGGCGTGCACCACCTCTGCCCGGCTACACATGCTTTTTATAAACAAAACAGGTATGTCTTTTACAGAACATGTAGAAATAAATATGGTCTTAATGATTAGAATGGTCTGGAAGAAAATTATTGGGAATTTTTAGTAGAAAATAAAGATGGTAGAAGTAGAAAGAATGAATATGTGTTCTTAGATATGAACTGGCAACACATAGCCTTAATTAGATATGTTTCCTATAGCTCAGAAGGAAAGACTCAGAATCAAAGGATCAAAATTACACTGGTCCATGTTTAAACATGATGATAAAAATAATAGCTCCTATTATGGCTTCCATATGAATGGGTCCATTGATGTTGTCTTGAACTTAAGTATTTCAAGCAATCTGATGAATACTGATGAGTACTATACTACTCATTCTCTTCAAACCTGTGTTTTGAAAGGAATAGGAAGTGATTTAGAGAACTTTTAAAAGTGTGTGTTTTTATAATGCCTGCATACCTGTGCATATGTGTATGTGAGAGCACACACCTATGATTATATGTGTGTGGAGCCAAAGATATCTTCTTCAGTGTGGATGGTTTCCTCTATTGTTCACTACTTTGTTTTTTAGAAAGTTATCTTTCTTGTTATATTACTTTTGTCCCTCCTTTCCCATTGTTTCCTTTCCACTTTAATATATACACAGATAGAAAACAAGAGTCAGTCACAGATTCTGCATATGAGAGAAAATGTGATATTTATCTTGCTGAGTCAGTCTTATTTTACTTATTAAGAAGGTCCCCAATTTCTTTCATTTTTCTGAAAATGATACAATTTCCTTCTTTTTGGCTTAGTAAGATTCTTTTTGTGTATTATCACACTTTCTTCATTTATTCATATATTGATTGGCACTTTCACTGGTTCTATATTGTCACTGTCATGAATAGTTGGAAAATAAACATGAATGTGAAAGGTTCTGCAAGCACGCTGAGCTGACTTAGCCTCCTTTGCAGATTATTAAAGGTATGAGTTCTAGTGCTGGTTTTATAGCAAACATTGAGTGGATTTCTTAAAATGCCAATACCTCTTGATCTCTTTGAATTGTTCTATTGCTCTAGCTAAAACTTCAAGTACTAGATTGAATAGATATGGAGTGAACAACCTTGTCTTGTTCCTCGTTAATTTGATGTGGACTATGGGATTGATGCAAATTGCCTTTGGGAGCATGTGCAGAGACCGATAGTCAGACATTAAGCAGAGACAAAATATAAATTGAAGGTCTCTGTTGGGTCCCTCTCATCAGAGATTATGAAACCCCTCAGAATGGGGTGTGTTTGATAATCAGCTGGGATGGAAGGCACCAGAAGAATATGACCCATTTACAAAATAAACTAAAGCAAAGCTCACATGGTCTCATGGAGTCTAAAACAGCAATCATGAGTCTGTATTAGGTCCTCTAGTTATATTTTATGACTATAGCTTGGTGTTTTGGTGGTACTCCTATCAGTGGGATTGAGTCTATCTCTGACTCTTTTGACTGCTTCTAAGACTCTTTTCTTCCTATTGGACTGCCTTTTGCCTTGTCTTATTGTTTCTTGTTTTGTCTGGTTTCTCAGTAATCTTTTAAAGGCCTGTTCCTTTTTGAAGAGGAACCTGAAGAGGAATGAATCTGGGAGAGAGGGAAGTTAGCAGGGAGTTAGGAGGAGTGGAAGAAGGGGAAATTGTGAAATTATGGTTGCTAAGTATTTTGTGAAAGAGAAATCTATTTTCAACACACATGCACACACATACACATACACAACTCATTTATTGTTTCTTTCTGGAGATAGGAAGTTGTCAGAGATAACATTAGAGATAAACATTAACATATAAGAAAATCTCTTCAATTGTAGGAAGTCCATACCAGTTGTATAACTAGAAACAACCATTTATATATGATTCTGCACAGTATTAGTTTAAATAAAGCAAGGTATGTGTGTATATAATATATTTAAATGTTAATTTCCTCATTAAAAGTATTAAGCTTTTTAGACAAAGCTAGTGTTCTATACATGCCTTGTTGCCAATATTACTTGAACAAAATACCATTAAGACAGTAGAGGTTTGGTAACTGTGTACTTAACTATGTTCAATTTGTTTATTGTAATAGTATATGGATGGGGAACATAGTAAAATCAATTCAGTTAAAGAACATGCTATATATTATAGGTTGAAAAATAAGAGCAAATAAACCCACTGGCACTCAAATACATATGAGAATAAAATATTTTGTATAAAATATCTTTTGTAAACTACATAGCCATGTGGCTTCACCCTATCTATGATAGACACATTTGTTTACTATTCCTTGGCTAACTAATGCCCATTATTCAAAATGCAGAACTCCTGTTCTGAAAGCCTGGACCCCAGGGAACAGCTTGAAATGCAAGTGCACTTTAGAATACAAACAGTATTTTAAAATATATGATTTCTTTCATCTCTTCCTGTAATGCATACAAATGTTTCTTCAGTTTTATTGAAGAACCTGCTCTGACTTTTTGCAATATAGACTGTTTTTCCTTAAGGCCACTGTCTGAGAGAAATGTTATGAATATTTTATAACTTTTCTTTGTGGTGTACTAATGCAATGCTTTTTGTATCAATTGAGTTGTATTAATATATTTTTACAGTTATTTAAATATTTTCTTATAAAATCTTTTTTTTGAAATTCACTTAGCCTTGACACTGACTTGTTTTCTAAGTCCTATTTTAAAATTATTTTCATGATTCTTGTCTAAAACAAAGTCTTTGAGAAATTTCAAGATTAAGGTTTTTTTATATGATAATATCTACCCATCATTTTTGTTCTCCATATTCGCCACTCCCCTTCCTAATTAGTCCCTGTCCCAAATTCATTTCTTTACTCTTTGGCAACCAAGAAAGTACAGTTAGTTATGCCTATGTGTGCTCAAGCGTAGGGACCATCCACCGTACTGTGGGAAATCTTCTTGAAGGAAAAGTGAAAGCCAGGAAATAGAAAATGGGCCTTTGTGGCTGGATACATGTTAGGGTGTAAGTACAGTTGATTATAGATAAAAATAGTGAAATGCAAACTGGGGACTGAAAGCCTTAAGCAGGAGGGTCAGGGGGTTTAAGGGGGTCTGGAGGTGAAGGGAGGGCCACCCCAATGAAATGGGTATGAAAATCAATACTACAACCCACTAATCTCATGACCCAGTTTTGCAAAGGAAGAGGGGAGCATGGTAGAACACATTTAAAGTAGAAAGCTTTCTGGGAATACCGAGGGTTAAAAAAACTAAACATGTATAAAAGCATGGAGGGGGAAAGGAGTTGTTGGATGTGTGTTTGGACATGTATTGAGCATCTTATTTTCCCTTTTAGGGCAAATTGGTAAAGACCAGGGAGATGTAGCTTGTGTCCATCTTTGCAGAAGTGATATTTTTATTACTCTAGAAAATGTTCCCATGCTAATTCTAAAATTAATTATTTCAAATATTTGTTCATTCTGGAATAAAAGTATATTTCTGTCAAATATTTATATGCATTGAACTAATTTGCAACATGTCAAATGGATCTTCCCAATTAAATAATTCATCAGGACTTTCAGGTGCCGAAGAGAGCCATTTTTTACTCATACTTCACCTGTGGTTATCAGGCATTAAGTCTGCTGATTGTGTACCGAGGCACAGCTTCTCATGCCTTTTCTTATGTTTTTGAAAAGCCTCTACCATTTTACATCACGCTGTGCTTCTGAAGTAGTTCACTTTCTAAAGGTTAAGTTCTGGTGCAATCCGTCACAAATGAAAGAATCACACTGTATAAGCCAGAATGTTAGGGTATGTAATTTTTAAATACATATTTTTATTGAATAGGTATTTAATGAGCACTATTCTGTCGAACAAATTCTTTTCCTGTGTGGCTGCAGAAAATGTGGATGTAAATGACAATTTGAATATAAATACTTTCTCTATTTTCTTGGTAATTGATAATCAATGCCCTCAAATCTATCTTCGTGTCTTCCAGATACCATGCACTAATCTTTTCAAATTGTCCTTTTCCTGTCTACTGAGAGTAGTGGAGTATCTGTCTGATTGTATTTAATTAATTTAAAACCCTTTGTTCATTCTCTACATAATTATTTCCATCAACATTTCTTAATTTATATTCAGAAGATGAGAGAGGAATATAATTTTCATATGCTTGATTTCCTGTGTTTGATTTAGAAAACAATGAAATTTATTCTTCAGTGATTTTTCAAATATGCTATTCCAGCTGTGGTTATTTCAGAAGATGACTGTGTTTCTAAGGAATAACAGGACAGTTATTCTGTGTTCTAGTGCTCATAAGGATTTGTTTCTAGATAACTGAATAGCTATATAAAAGTAAATGAAAGTTCTGTCCCATATCTCACTGGCTTAGTCTGGGTAGGTAGATTTTTTTAAATTGCCTATAGAGTACTTCTATATTTAGAAATGGAATATTGAGCATCTATGTTTATGTTAACATTTTATATACCATTTTTATGGATTAAGAAAAAGACTTTTAGTTTAGTAGGAAAGCCCACTAAATGTAAGTCAACTATTACACAGCATGAGACATGGCAATTCACTTAATATTCTGAATAACAGATCATTGGTATACAGGTCCTATTATCTAGACCTTGTCGATATTCTACCCACATGGTTAAAAATGCTGCAAAAATAAGGACCTGGGAATTTGGGGTCTTCAAATGGGGGTTATTCAATTTTATGTACATTACTCCGATGTAATTGTGAGAGAACTGATTGGAGCGACCCCCATTAATGAAATATGAGAAAACAGAAGCAAGAAGTTGGTTATTAATGTACATGAACATCCAGAACTAAGACATATGAATGGCTGGACCTTCAGAAGAATGAATTGGGTTGCCTGCCTCCTTGGCTGTCTTACCATCATCTGCCACTGAGAGAGACTTGCGGGGGAGGAGGGTGGTACCTGCTCTTCAGAAATTCACAACAGTAAATCTATATGGTTTTAGTCATTAAGTTTGTGGTTTGTCATGCCAATCACAATATCTCTTGATGATAATGAACTACATTTCTGAACATTTGGCCACCCAATTAAATGTTTTCCTTTATAATAGTTGCTGTGATTGTGATGCCTTTTGACAGCAACTGAAACCCTTACTAAGAAACCCAGGTTGTTCATAATCAGTCATAAAATAGTTCAGTAAATTTAACAGAAAGTAGATCACACAAATCTGTTCTCAAATTATAAATGAACTAAATTAGGAATCAGCAACAAGCAGATAAGCAAAAATACAATATTTTAAAATTGAGAAGCAATCCATTATAAATCATATTGTGTAAAAGCAAATCTCAGATGAAATTCAAGAATATTTAAACTAAATTTAGGAAACTGAATCTAAATGTTTAGGAAGATGCTTGATAGATGGGAAATTGTAATGCTGATGACATGTTAGAAAGTAGAGAGTTAGCAAAGCAGTGACTGCAGAATGCACCAAATGAAAGTGGCAAAAAAGAATCAACTGTAGCCAAAGGAGACAGGAAAAAGAATAATATGAGTAGAAGCTAATGGAAGAGAAATATTTAAGTGACAGAAATCCTAACACCCAAAAGCTGATTTCCTGAAATTGAAGTCATTCCTTGCGAGGCATGAATTGCAATTTTTTTCAGAACAAAAGATGACCAGTCTTGAAGCAGTATCGCTCATATTAAATACTTCTTTGTTTAAAACCATCCACAAACTGGGTGGTGGTGGCACACACCTTTAATCCCAGAACTTGGGAGGCAGAGGCAGGCAGATCTCTGTGAGTTCGAGGACAGCCTGGTCTACAAGAGCTAGTTCCAGGACAGGAACCAAAAGCTACAGAGAAACACTGTCTCGAAAAACCAAAAAAAAAAAAAAAAAAAAAAAAAAAACCCACAAACAAAAACAAAAAACCAAAAACATCCACAATGCTAACTCCAGTCCCAAAAGATTTGAGAAGTGAATCCTTTCAAATATGAAAGAAAAGCATTTGAGCATTCAATCCTGTAGTTTGTGTGTGTGTGTGTGTGTGTGTGTGTGTGTGTGTGTGCACATGTATGCAAATGCTGATAGAGATTAAAAGAAAAACTGGGGTGTTACTCCACAGGTGTCATCCACTTTGATTTTGAAACTGGGCTTTGTTGCTTTGCAGTTCACTGTTGAAATACGACTGACTGGCTAACAATCCACGGTACTCTTGCCTGACTCCATCTCCCCACTTCTTGAGTTAAAGGCATGTAATGTCCTGCTTGGCTTTTGTAAGTGCGTTCTAAGGATCAAACTCAAGGCTTTATATTCGCAAGTCAAAGCACTTTACTAGAGGAGCTGACAGTTTGTTATACAGTTTTCTTCAGGAATCAGAGAAAAACTAAATATTGTTTTCAATTCAGTTTCTACCAATGATATCCACCATTTAAAAAAAATCTGAACAAAGATATAGCAAATACAGAAAATTCCAGACTCAACACTTCCAAACACATATATAAGAATCATAATTTAAAGAACATTAACAAATATAATTCAGCAATATATAAAAGCAATAATTTATGATAAGCACAGTAAATCTTTCAACCAATGAAAGGAAATCAATATAACTCATCAAGAAAAATACAGTAATGTCAATAGATTATGCAAAGTGTTTAACACCATTTTTTCATCGTTAAGAGAGAGCGTTGCTTCAAAAAGCTAGGAATAAAGTAACAATTTTATTATGACAACATATTCTAAAATAAAGAAGCAAGTAAACCATTTAAAAAATAAATGTACAATAATAAAAATATATGAAATGGCCACAAGAACAAACTTTTAGGTGCTCAGGGTGACAAAATGAAGAACAATATGAGTAAGAAAATAGATTATTAACAAACAAAAATCAATCTTTAAGCTTGTACTAATACATATATGAAACCAATTAACAAAACAACTACGTAAGTAAGTATCTAATTAACTAACTAACTAACCGAAGAAATCCTTTGTCATATAGAAAAAATATTCAATTTGTGTAAGTATAAAGGGAAGATAAAAAGCAGAAAATCACGTTAGGACACTGCAATAATAATTGCCCCAGACAAGATTAATGGAAAGGTACTGAATTAATGACCAGATTTTTTAAAAACAGTACATTTGTGTAGATTTGCAGACCTCTTAGATACCTTAGATTAGAAAAAAAAAACAAACATTTGGGTAAATCAATCCCAGTAAGATTGCAGTAACATTTACAGTTTCTGATTACTTACATCATATTTATCTTGTTAGATTTTAAACAGTTTTATAATATGACAAAACGTTAACATATAGGCATGCAAGGTGGAAGACATTTGGGGATTTTTTTTATTTATATGTAACGTTAAGTATTTCAAAATGATTTTTTAAAAAAGCAGAGAATAAAAATGACAATGAACAGAACCTGGTTCCTTCTAAGGAACTGAACCAACTTCAATACATCTATATCGGAAGTCCCTTTAGGAGCTGCAGCTACATGACAAGATGTGAGACTCATCAATACCAATATATAGCGTGTTTATCTTAAAACCAAGTCCTTCAAAGCTAATTTCTTCTTTTGTTTAGACACAAGAAGATGAAAAGAACAAATTATCTCGCAGATGATAGTGTCAAACTTTTGGTTGCTTTGATCTGGGAGATTTAACTCAAAGTTGGATTCATTCTGACACTCACTTAAAAGGGTTTCTGTTTGTGGTAGCTATACTTTCTCAGGCAGAGGGAAATGGAGGCTAGGGAATGGCAAAGTCAAGCTGTTCACCTTGTGATAACTAGGGGTATGAGAAGGGCTAACATACAATAGATGCTTCAAAGGCTCATTCTCAGTGACCAGTCTTTCAAACAGCACAACTTGGGATCACACCTCCAAAACAGCCTCGAGGGTCTATCTTCTCAAGGGCTTCAAAGAACACTTGGTGCTCACCTCACTAGGAGCTGGGGTCAGGGGGATCAGGGGTTACATTTAGAGCTTGAGAGAAGCATGGGATACTTGAGATCTGGTATGTGCTAGATTTGTATGAGATATCTGTACAGTAAAACAATTGCTCTATTGTTTCAGAAGTTAAAATAATAGTTATTACACAATGACATAAAGTTTGAAGACTAATGAATAAAGCATCTTATTTGGAATTCTTGTATACTGTAACATCATACAAAGTCTCCTTGGGCTAAACCTTTCTAATTTATAACTAACTATCCCTTTTTTTCACAAAACTGTCTTAAGTCTGTTGATATTATTTCTTTGCTTCTTTTGTATCAATTACATTGATGATCTCATAGTCTTTACAAATTAACTGGAAACATCATAAAAGTCAAAGGTTTTATTTGTATTTAACTCTCTCCTTTCTTCATTTTTCTCAATGAAAGCCTAACCAAGTCTTTTATAGTATGCAATACTTTAAGGAGTTAATAACATCACATAACTTGAAGACAGTAGATTCTGTACCTAATAGTCATATATAATCTCAATGCCTATGTCTGCTGTTACCTGTGATTTTCTAGTTGTTTTGAGTGTCATAAAATTCCCTTCATATTTTGTAGACTATAAAACCCTTAAATAGTGCTAATTTATAATCTAATTTATTATATAGTTGGAATATAAAAAGATAGTTTATTGAAGAAATAGAAATTTAGTCTCGGTGCTTATCTATACATGAAGGTGTGCATGCATAGGTTTCCTTGAATACACAGATACATTCATATATATTAAATTTTATATTCATTGAACCTGTAGCTCTGTAGTAGAGTTTGAAGTCAGGGATTGTGATGCCTCCAGAAGTTCTTTTATTGTACAGGATTGTTTTGGCTATCCTGGGTTCCTAGATTTTTTTGCTTTTCCATATGAAGTTGAGTACTGTTCTTTCGAGGTCTGTGAAGAATTTTGCTGGGATTTTGATGGGCATTGCATTGAATCTGTAGATTGCTTTTGGTAAAATTGCCATTTTTACTATGTTAATTCTACATACCCAAGAGCATGGGAGATCTTTCCACTTTCTGGTGTCTCCTTCAATTTCTTTCTTCAAAGATTTAAAGTTCTTGTCATACAAGTTTTCCTGTTTGGTTAGAGTTATCTTTAGATATTTTATACTACTTGTGACTATTGTGAAAGGTAATGTTTCTCTGATTTCTTTCTTGGCCCATTTATCATCTGTGTAAAGGAGGACTGCTGATTTTTTTGAGTTAATCTTGTATCCTGCTACATTACTGAAAGTGTTTATAAGTTGTAGAAGTTCCTTGGTAGAATTTTTGGGGTCACTTATGTAAACTATCATATCATCAGCAAATAGTAAAGGTTTGGAAGTCAAGAAACTTTCAAAGTATATATTTTGGTTTAGCATAGCAGCCCCCAGAATCAAATATCTCTCTGTAGTTAGTTCATTCAGTCACAGTCAAAAAATTCAAAAAAAGCACAATAATATAGATCATCCAGACTCTCTTATTTCCATCTTTATGTGGCTTATTTTTTCTTACCCCTTTAATCTATGACTCTCTGTTCTTTGTCTCTTTAAAGACTTTACTTATTTTTTTTTATAATTGTCTATAATCTTTTCCCTCTCTCTCCCAAGCCTATGTAGAATGATCTAACACTGTGACCCATTTTGAGTCTTGTTCATCTCAATCTGTCTTTATTGCATGTGTATCTATGGTTATTTTCTGACCAGAATGCTTTTTTGTTGTTTTTTAAATGCTAAGCAGGCATGGCCAGGACCAACTCTGCAGCCCCACCTGTTGGCTTTGCCCAGCTCAGCATGGAGGAAGCATATTCACTGCCTCTGAGAGCCATGCACACCGCCCCAGCAGTGTTATAGCAGGTCCATATCACTATTAAGCATTTTGTAACACACTGGTAACAGACACCATTTAAGTGTTCAGCCTCCTGGAAGAGCCAGAACTGTTTGTACGACTATCATGAACTAGGAAGCCCTCCCTTAAAGAAGTGTCACAGTCTTTGCTGCCAATGCTGAATTAGGAAGACCTCTGCTAAAGGAGCCATGGCACCCCTGCTCTCCACCAGCAATCAGAACCCATCTGAAAAAAAAGGCTACCAAGAAGGTGTATTAAACTCTGTTTTGTGTCTAGAATTTCCTTTTAAATTCTCTCAGGATTTATGTGGATATAACTGCCTCATGGCTGCTCCATTTTGTAGTCAGATACTGAGTATTGTTTCCCAGCCTCTCAGACCTGAATAATCACACAGAAACTATAATAATTACAACACTTCTTGACCAATAATTTAGGCTTCTCATTAACTAACTCTTACATATTAAATTAACTCATTTCTATTATTCTGAATTTTACCATGGGGCTCATGGTTTACCGGTAAGGTTCTGGGGTGGGCATCTTTCTCCTTCAGCAGCTACATGGTATCTCTTCAACTCCACCTACTTTTCTCCTCTACCTCTGCTTGGAATTCCCACCTTGCTCTATTCTGCCCTGTCATAGGCCCAAGGAAGCTTCTTTATTAACCAATGGTAACAAAACACATTCACAGCATACAGAGGGTAATCCTACATCACTCATGTATATATATTCACAAACCTGCATTCATACAAACAATTTAAAGTTAAAACTTAATTTTATTTTGTATTTGTTTCCAATTTCTGATTCATATCTTTGATTATAATCTATTTTTATTTTTGTCTTTCTTTTGAATATTTGTCTTTTATTGTTAGTGATAATACGATTTCCCTCAAAGCCCTTTGAAAAGAGAAAGAATATAGGATAATGAGAATGAATAACAACTCAGTATGACTAAGAATTAGAGGCATCGTTGAATTTAAATACCTTAAAGTAGAAATCAAGAGTTCAGTTGTATTTGTAGGTGTGTCATGTGCAGTATACCAACTACAGAAAAAGGAGAAATCTTGCTATTAAAGAGAGATTAAAATTTTTAGCTGTTAAGGAGTCATGTTAATGAACCCATTAGCCACCACCCATTTCTATTGCTATAACTGAGAAAGGCAATCTCAAGTTCAATCAAGAATGGAAAAGCAGCCTCTTTGTAAGATCAGCTTCTCCTGTTATATAAAGGTCAACAGTATCTGCCCTTTTGAAAACCACTTAAAGACCCTGGGAGGCCATCATGTCTCAAGGCTGGCCTTCCTGCTCTGCCTCTAAATAAATCATCTTATTAAGAAGCCAAGCAAGCAAGTAAGGATTTTTGATGCCAGTGAAGTACAGATGATTAGGACTCTCTGAGGAAAGTGATCAGGGTCATTTCTAATGTGCTATGAGAAACACATGAAAGTTACGCTGTCTTTAAATTTCCAAAGACCACATTTTAAAAATACATTTTATTTTTCTTTTTGTCACTGTGATATGAGATCACACATGCTCAGGGTAGGACTGCTTGAATGGTTTCACACAGATGATGGATTTCTGGTGTGATTATAGATGAAAAGGCAGAGGTAGATATAGAAATAGCATACACATAAAGTAAGTGGAATCAAGCATAATTAGAATGTAGTTGTTCAACATGGTTGTTGTAAACAATTTTTGATTTTCAGCTGAAAAAGTTAAAAGATAAAAATGTCCAGGTTTCTTATGACCCATACATTAATTTTATAGTCTAACAGTCAAGAATTATGTGCAATTTTACCAGAGAAATTTTTTGACACATGTTTAACAGACTTGAATTTGCTACAAACTATGTTGAATGGGAGAAAATGACACATTTTATAGTTTTCTTCTATGGAAACTGTCTCCAGATTTATTAAAAGTTAAAGTTTCCCAGAAATTGTAAAACCTCCTTAAAATATCCTTATATTCAGAAACAAAAGATACAATCTTAAATTTTTATATTTTTGGAAATTGGATTTGATGGCTGCCTATGAACAATTGGATATGCAAACTTTCTAGATATGCTAAGGAAAATGCATCTTATGTATGATATAACAAATATTTCATAATTGTTATCCCTTACAATTGCTACTCTGTGAAATAACTCTGCTCACATTTCTCAAAAACAAAACCAAACAAAAACCAAAATAACAATAAAGGTTATGCAGACCAAGGAATACAACGTTAATGAAAACATCCTAGAACATACAGAATCTATGTATTTAATTACAAAATTAACATTCATTTCAAATTTTATTTTTAAAATTTAATTAATATACTTCTTTTACATTCCAACCACAGTTTCCCCTCCTTTCTCTCCTCCCACTTTTCCCCCTTAGTCACTGCCTCCCCACATCCATCACTCCTTTGTTTCTATTCAGAAAGGGTCAGGCCTCCCATCTCTTGAATATTATACCATTCTGTGTTTTGTGCCTGTTTGTATGTGACAAGGAATGACTTCTATTTTTATGCATTCATACAAATTTCTTAAATAATCGATTTTTGTTGTAAGAGTTGGAGTTAACATGAAACCTATAAAAACAGGAGTTTTTCAACATGTGTATAGTTTCATTTTCTAAGTTGTACTGTTCTGCTGATACTGGAGCAGAAGTGCAGAGGGTCTCTGTGTCTGAAACAGCTATCATTTTCTGCTATGCACATCTAAGCAAGCATGGCAGAGGCTACCAGCACCGATCAGAAGGTACCTGGATTTTCACAGCAATTTAATCTCCTGCTTTTAAAACAGTGTTGTCTCTTTGACTCTGTATGACAGGCACAATTTCACTCAGGATTCCAGAGACTGTAGGCCTCTTCACCAGCCGTCAACTTCACATCTCACTGTAGTAATTTTTAGCTACTATTAACCAAGTCTAGTTTCAAGTGGTTGACCTGTAGGTGAGAGGCTTATTACTAATCCTAGATCACTTTCATCCTTTATTTATTATGTGTCTTTTAGTTGACTTGATTCATGTGTACATCTCTAAGAAATGTCAATAGAACTTCTATGTGTGCAACAAGGGTGATGAAGGGTTCAAACTTTATTGGAAAGGAAAACCATAACAGTGAAACTGGATTAATTTTAGGATTTTGAGATAAGACATCTTTTAAAGAAGGATTTTTTATTACCAACTACTGATTTGATGAGAGCACAAATCTCACATGAAGAAACACAATTATAGATGTATAAAGGACATGATGTCACCTTTGCTTATTCTTTAACATGTGTAAGTGAAATGTCCTATTTGAATTCTGTTTTCCATAAAAGTCTTTCTGCTTTAAATTTTCTTTTTCTGAGCACGAGTTTTTAGGATTGCTTCTGCAAAATAACACCTTGTTTACTAAAGATAAATAATGAAATATGTTGTATTAACTTTGTGGATATTATTTTTCTTTATTCTACTTTCATATAACACATATCAACTACATTTCCCCCCCCTCCTTTTCTCCCAGCCTCACCCCTATATTTCCCTCTCCTTCAGATCCATAGCATCTCAATTAATCTTTAGAAAAGATTAGGCCTACCTGTGATCTTAACAGAACACAGCATAACAAGATGTAATAAAACTAGGCATTAACCCTCATATGAGGACTAGATGAGACAACCCAGTAGGAGGAGAAGATCCCATGGGCAGGCAAAAGAGTTAGAGACACCCCACTCCCACAGTTAGAAGTCCCATAAAAACAACAAGCTAAATAACCACAACATGTATGCAAAGGGCCTCATGTGGACCCCTGTAGGCTCCATGAATGCTGCTTGAGTCTCTGTGAGCCCTATAGACCCTGTTTAATTGTTTCTATGGAGTTTATCTGTTCTCCTGGTGTTCTTGAACCCTCTGGCTCCTACAATCCTTCCTCCCCAGTTCTGCAAGTTTCAAATTAGTTCTACCTAATGTTTGGCTCGTGGGGGGGTTTCTGTATCTGTTCACATTGACTTTTTTGTCAATCATATTTGAAAGCTCTTTCCTATTTCTCTGAGCCATCCAACTTCCAGATCCTAGACATCCAAGGGGAATTGGGCATGGACTCCCTTTCATAGCTTTGGGCCTCACATTTCACCAGTCATCAGTTTTCTGGTGCCACAAACTCTGAGGAACCATTGCTTCAGTACATCTTGCAGACAGGACAGGATATCTAGTGAAGGGTTGGGGGCTCCATTGGTGTCCTTATTTCCGTTACTAGGAGCCTAGCCTACTGTTACATGAGTTGGACTGTTCAGGCTTCATATCCTCCATTACCAGGAGTCCTCTCTAGGGTCACCCTAATAGGTTCTGGTAAGTTTCCATTACACTAGGTTTGCACATTGCTCCCTAAATGTCCACCTATTCCAGTGATGTCTCTTCATACTTTCTCTGCCTGTCCTTCCATCCACCACATGATTACTCCTGTCGCCATTTCTACACACTCCGGAGGTCCAAAAGTGTGAGCGTATTCCACTGTGTCTGAAAGTCAGAGAGTCTGAGGTTGCTCAAAGTTGTTGACAACAACTGTGACTACACACCCTGACCTATGGTGTGGTTACTTGGTGTTTTGGACATAAAGATGGCTTATAGAAGTGTATCCTCTCCAACCTGACCAAAAGTCAGAGAATTTTAATGTACTTTTGCTCCTTCTTTTGATTTAGGATGTTTGACCTAGAGTGTGACTGCCTTCAGAATACTTTATCTAGGGTAGCTTCACTGCCTAAACAACAGAATGCTTTTTTTTTCATAAACTAATGGTTTGATTTCTCAAAATATTGAAGCCAGTTACTGTTCTAGTTTTTCTTTGTATCATGTTAAAGCAGTCTTTTTCCTTTTTTTCCCCTTTTGGATTAGGGTATAAAAGCATATGGAAAATTAAACACAGGTATAACTCAGAACTTAAATGTCAGAAAAAAATTCAGCTTTTGCTGAATTACCCACCAGAAACTATCCTATGTTTCTTTGTTTCTTTCTTATCTCTGTTCCTCCCACTTAACATTTTCTAATACTCATGCTCCCACCCTGGAATGTAGAAACCCACCATGGCTAGAAGCCCAGCAGAAGTCACCCCAAAAGTGGCTTGCAACAACCCACCCCAAATCTACTCACAAAATCTATTTATATCTCTTTCTTAGATATCCATGCATCTTCCCAAGACCTCCCCTCTTTGTTAAACTTCTCTGAGTCTGTGTATTGTAATATTTTTTAAAATAAGAATTTAATAGTTGTATCGTTAGTGTGAAGAAAGTGCATGCTACTAGATTGGTTTGGTGAAAGAAGAGGAGAGTGACAGTAAACAGTGGAAATTACTGTTACGAAGAAAAGAGAAAGAACATATTTATATTCAAGATTGCATCAGAAAACAATATGAGTGTTTTTTATCTTTACAAAGATGCCTGATGTGGGTTAAGACAGAAGTAAGCTTCATCTAAAATAGAATACGTTAAGGTAAAAGGAACTAGTATACCAGTTAATATTGGACATAAAAGACATTTAAAATTTGTCCACCCATAACAACTGTTTTACACTGGTATTTTAAATGGTGTGTGTGTGTGTGTGTGTGTGTGTGTGTGTGTGTGTGTGTGTGTGCGTCTCAATTTTGGACAGCAGTATGGAGTGACAACTCCCAATTAGCCACAAGGTCATATGTCATGAGAGAAGAGACCCGAGCCCAAGAGTTCTCCTGATTCAAGTGGAACTATTATATAATCACAATACATAAATGCAATATATTCAATATGTTTAGCATTACCTCTATGTTTATAATATCCTCACTGATCATTGTATTGGATAACAAATTAGGGGGTTCATCTTTGGGGAAGATTTTTTCTCATGCTGTCAGTATTCCTTGATGTTCTGTAGTTCTTTATCTAAGGTTGGAGTACCATGAGATTTAACCCTTACATTATAGCATGTCTCTTGTCATTGTACTTATTCAAGTCTTGTTTTGGCACCCTCATTTCTGAGGTACCATTGATTAAGATTCCCTGTCATTTCTAGGATACACAATTTCACATTAGATTTTCCCTTGGCTCTTGTAACTTTTTTGGTGCCCTTTTCTAAGTTATTCCTCATTGTAGTTGTGTTGTGAATGCATCCATTTATGTTGTGCATCTGCTTACCATACATTAATTCACTTTTACACAGACATGTATGCAGTTGTTACTCATTTCATAGGTGTTGGAGAATGGATACTAGAGGTACTAAGACACTGCTGTGGGATAATGCTCTTTTACACTGTAAAATTTGTAACTTGTATCGCTTTTAATAAAATGCTGATTGGCCAGTAGTCAGGCAGGAAATACAGGCATGATGACCAGATTAGGAGAATTCTGGGAAGAGGACAGCCTCAGTTTGCAGTTGTCACCTAGAGACAGAGGAAGCAGAATAAAAATGTTGCATTAAAAAAAGATACCAAGCCACATGACTAAACATATATAAAAATTATGGGTTAATTTAAGCTGTAAGAGCTAGTAAATAAAAAGTGTGAGCTAATAGGCCAACCAGTTTATAATTAAAATAAGTCTCTGTGTGTTTTATTGGGACTGAATGGCTGCAGACCAGGCAGCACAGAAATTTCCATTTAATAGCAACAATGTCATATTTGGAGAGTTATATTGCTGTTAGATCATGGATCACTTTCTGTTTAAAATCCCATAGCTGTTCCAGAGCCTACAATGGGTCTGTTCTACTGAGACTCTGCTATTAAGGTACTATGATAGTGCCACTCTGCTACCTCTTCTGCCCTTTACATTATGACAGGGTTACCTCATGGTGTCTCATCAATTCCCCCAGATAGACATCCAAATACTCACATCCCAGGTTCTGTTCCTAGATAATAGCATAATCCCTCTTATGAGTTTCCATTATCAAAGCCTTTTCAGTTATTCTCAATTGCTATGCCCTGCCATTACCCACCTGAAACCTGCTGTGCCTGATGCCCTTGACTGATTTCTTCCCTCCAGTTGCTTCTCTAAGCTTGACCTCATCACATTTCCTCTGGAAGATTGAAACTATTCTTGTATTAATTCTTCTGATTCATGCGGAATTGTTTCTATGTTCTCTGTCTATACCATCTATGAAACATTCATTGTGAGAACTAAACTATGATTTGAAATTGAAGTTCAGTGTTCTTTTGACCTAGGAATGTCTCCCACTGTCTTCCACACATACTAAGATGCATTGCTCAATTGCGCTAGTTACTGATGTGAAAGGAGTATATATGCTGCAGAAATTACAATTCAGAGTTTGAATTTTTGTTTTTCCTTAGGCTAGCAATATGCATTAACTACCCACTCTTAATGTTGGACAGCAGTATGGAGCGGCAACTGCCAGTTAGCCACAAGGTCACAAGTCATAGCTGAGCCCATGCAGTGTGTTGTGTCTCTGTAGTTTACAGGTGAGATATTCAATCCTTTATTGTAAAATAGACCTTGAATTCAATGATTTTGATCAACTGCCTGCTAACTTGTATTCTGAGTAGGTTTAAGGCAGGCTATACAAAGCTATTGTCTGATTACATAAGTTAAATGCCTTTGTACCTCAGGGAATTGTCCACCAATGATGGAACTATATGGGTAAACTTTCCTAAGTAAAAGAATATGTCCATTTACACATAATGGAATGCTATGGTCCTTTGTACACTCCCCAAATGCTTGCCATGCCTCAGGCTCTTCACTGGCTTGTGGTCTAACATCAGTGACCTTCTCCAACCTCTGTCTGCCAAAGGTGGATGTTCTTCTTGCACAGTTATACACTTTTATTGTTTCTCTTTGCTGTCTTAAAGGAATTAAATTGTTAGATGAGGATATGCTGATATTTAAATAATATTATGAAATTGTCTGCACCATTTAGCTAAAAATTACATTCTTGAGCCCTACCCAGCATCCAGAGTCTGAAAACTTTTGGGTTCTCAAGTCATATAACCTATGCATGCTGTATCTTTTCCCATACAAGGTCACACCATGATAGTAACAAACTCACAAATGACACCATTTTATCCTGCTGTTGTTCAGTGTCCCTTCCCACCTTTGAGTCTAGATATGGTTCACTGATTTAACTGTGGCTTGTGACAGGATGGACAGTAAAAACAGATGGTCCATGCTTACAGTACAGTGTTTAGTTTACTGCATGGTATAGCACAGGTCACCTAATGAGGTTCTTACCTAATGAGGAACAGTTAATGGGTCACATTTTATTTTTCTTCTCCCTCTGATCTGTGTCTTTATCAGTAAAACCACACTCAAAATCAAAAAAAGGGAAATGGTCGCCAAACCATATTTTCTTTTCATCCAAAAAGACTGAGTGCCTTTTTCACCATAGTAAGTCATTCATAGAACTCAAAGTTACAGTGTTTCTCATGGATTTGTGGACTAGGTGCCTCATAAAATAATGTTCCTTTTTTCTTACTTTTGGGTATGTTAAATAGGCTGGGTCCTATTTTGAAAAATAGAAGAAAATTTGATGTATTTTTATATAGATATGGCTTATATTTTACTGAATAGTTCCCTGGGTTTCTAGACATAATGGTGAATGGTTAACAGACCATAGCTACTGAAAATGCTCACACTTCTTTCTTTTCTTCATTTGAGATGGGACCTGAAACTCTTACTTTTAAACTCATCATACCCCATTGCTCCCTCTTTCTGAAAAAAAAGGTAGAAATGGGAGGAGGGTACATGTGAAGAAATTGTCAGCCATTCCAAAAAAATGACCTGAAGTCTGTTTGGCACATTCAGAGCAACATGGATGAAAGAGAAGAATATTGTTTTTTTTTATGTTTCATTAGTTGTTGCTTCTTAACCATTTTCAGACACACACACACACACACACACACACACACACACACACACACATATATATATATATATATATATATATATATATATATAATTTTTCCAGACAGGATTTCTCTATGTAACCACCATGGCTTTCATTTTAACAAACTCAGTAGACCACGCTGGGTTTCCCACAACATTACCACTGGCCATACCTAAAAGTACTAAATTAGTCTTCTTTTCTTGCACAGATATATTTTTGTGTACATTTCTTAGATTATTTAAATCTACTATGGAGAAAGTATAATGTATTTTTTTAAAATATTTTTTCTCCATTTTAGGTCATAATTTTAACTTTCCCGTGCTTACATATTTATTTTTGTCATCCATTAACTAGACTTTTTTCATACTTTGGTTTCTTACACAAGTATTAGCCAATAGCAATGATTTAAAAGTATTATAGGTCTGACTTTATATGTTACTTGACCTATTTTTTTTGCAGCTCTTAATAATCTTTCCTTATTCTGTACATTCCGTCTTACACCTGTAAGAATGGCCAAGATCAAAAACACTGATGACAACTTATGCTGGAGAGAATGTGGGGTAAAGGAAACATTCCTGCATTGTTGATGGGAATATGAACTGTTACAGCCCCTTAAGATATCAATATGGTGATTTCTCAGAAAATTAGAAAACAACCTTCCTCAAGACCCAACAATACCACTTTTGGGTATATATCCAAGGCTCAATCGTGCCACAATGACATGTGCTCAACTATGTTCATGGCAGCATTATTTGAAATATCCAGAATTTAGAAATAATGTAAATGCCCCTTGAATGAGGAATGCATAAGAAAAATGTAGTACATTTACACAATGGATTACTACACAGCAGGAAAAATAATGGCATCTTGAAATTTGCAGGCAAATGAAAGGATCTAGAAACATCATATGGAGTGAGGTAACCCAGATACAGAAAGACAATTATCACATGTACTCACTCATAAGTGTCTTTTAGACATAAAGCAAAGAACCAGCCCACAATTTACAATCCCAGAGAAACTTAGACAGCAGTGAGGATCCTAAGAGAGACATACATGGATCTAATCTACATGGGAAGTAGAAAAAGACAAGATCTCCTGAATAAATTGAGAGCATAGAGACCATAGGAGAGGGTAGAAGGGGAGGGGAGGGAAAAGAAGGGGAGCAGAGAAAAATGTATATCTCAATAAAATCAATAAAAAGTAACATGAATGACCCTAGTGCTTTCTTGAGAAATGGGAATTTCTATCATTATAACCTAGTACAAATCTGTAACATTTATCAATTTTAAAGATTATTTATTAAAATAAAGGTATCAATTATATCAACATTGTTAACATACTCTGCAATTTCATCTTTTAGGGAATAATTCCGAAAACAATGAAAGGAAAGAGTAGGTTAGCAGAAATGTGGAGTACATCTATATATCTAAACTTGTCACCACCAGCATTTGTAATTGGATTTGCATCTCTTTCTCTCAATTTCATGCTTAATTTTAAGCATTATATATGTTTGCCGACCATCCAGGTTTTCACTTTAAAGGAGTTGTCATCGCAGTTCTGTGGCAGAACATGTAAGAATGAAAGATCATCTTTTTTACAGGGAGTGTTGGGAGTGTAGCCAAGAACAGTATGCTAGAGAAGTGCACCACCACTGAACCTCATCCCTAAACCAAGAACTAACCCTTTGATTTAGCAAAGTGAAAAACAAACTTGAAAGTTGAAACCAGGAGTAAAGCAAACATTACTAATGGAATAATGTGAGATGTGAAATTATGCAGTCTAAGTAATAAAATATGCAACGTGAGTGTACGTGATCTGATTAATAGCTGTGCACAATTTAGACTTTAACATAAAGGCTTAAAGTACTCATTTCAGCTCAGTTACATGAAATAGCAACTGTATGCCAATATCCAGAGAAAAATATCACAGCATTTTCATCTGTACACATAGGGATGTAGGGTGTAGATCAAGAAGCCAGGCATGGTGATTCCTGTTTGTTATTTAAGCAAGAAGAAGTAAGAGGAGTTGAAGCTCAGTGTTAGCCTAGGTTACATTTGAGAGCCCATGCAACACAACTACCAAGAAAATCAAACCCGCGAACCAAACTATGTATAGCTACTTCTAATTTGGAAAAGAGGAGTTTATAAGACTGAAACCTAATGAAACTCGGGTGCTCAGAGAGCTCATCAGCTTTAAAGGCTCAGGAGATTCCTCCATAGGTTATAAAAGAAGGATGTGTTAGCAGCTTTTGTGAGACATCACCTGCGCTTTACATTGATTTGCCCTTAGAGCCCAGTTTGGGAATCTGAGTTGAGTAGAAGTCAGTTCACCTCTTCCCAGGAAAAGTCAAACTCAAGCAAACAGAACAAAGAACATTCATTTACTTTCCGTTCTCTGGAACCAAGATTAGGTTATGACTTAAGTGGTTTGAATGAGAATTCACTAAATATCCGATAAGGAGAGAAAGAATTACAAAAGAAGAAGAAATGAGGGACATTTGAGGAAAGTAGGAGATAAAATCTCAAGAAAAGAGACACACACTTAATGATTTTTCTGAGTTACTTGTGGGCTTATCTGACAAAGAAAACTGCACTTAGTGCAGGTGATAAAAACAATGAATTCAGAAGTAAAAGCCATGTGAACATGGGCTTGCACGGGTCTTCCTGAAAACAGAAAAATAATTTAACATCTCACCATTCACTGTGTAGCCCTCCCTCCTCTTGGATGGATGTTTGGAGAACATTCTGGATATTGTACTGTATTGTTTGTAATGAAAAGAGAATTGTTAATTGACCATTTTCTTCAAAATTCACCCCAGTATGTGGTTCCCTCAGTGCCCCCCACTCACATAACTTGCTGTTTATTTTTACAGATGTACAGCATTTAACACTTTCCATTCAAACAGTTATCTATGTTCACATCTCTTGACTGACATGTAAACAGGCCATTTTTACAGTTGGCTTGCCGATGTGTTATCAGCATTCAAACGGGTTTCATCATCTACAAAATTTCCAGGAAATATCTGTCAAATGGTTTTCTCAGCTTTTATGAAAATAAGTTTGCCCTTAAAGTTTAATATTTACTCTAAAGTGACATAGAGTACTTTATCATTTGAACTTTAAGAAACTTTTAATTTTTTATATGGAAAACATGATAGATATTAAATTTCAAAGATATTTCAAAGCTTTCAGTGAATACACGAATCTTATCCATCCGATTTTCAATGGGTAACAAGCAGCAAAATTATTGATTTCTTTTCTACTGATATGACTAGCTAAAGACACTCTAGAATTTTACATAATTTCATGTTCACATCACACAGTATATCGTTTTTTTTCTATTTTTCGTACTCATGTCTTTGACTCATTTGTGTTGTTGAATGTGGTACATTCTGTTGTATAATTTATTCTGTTCCTAATTTTTGTTTTTTTATACACAAACTATAGCTTGTAAATCAGAATCACTGCTTTTTGATTTTTCAAAGGGTTTCATTTACCCTTTCTTGTCCTGCCTCTGTAGATATGTGCCATTTAGCATTTTTGATACAAGATATATGCTGATTGGCTGTGAACATAGAATTTGAGGTGAGTACACCCAAGAGCTTGGAGAAGCTGTTTCTGTGATTATCAATTTTGCCTCTTGTCTACATGTGCTCCATCTCTCAAAGGGACGATGGCTGAAACTGTGTATGGATTCATCTAATCCACCCTGACGATTTAGGGCCTTTGATTGTCTTAAAAGCTCCAGAGAGACTGTTCTTGGAGCACCACCCACCTTTCCCATTTCAGATGCTTCCTGGTATTATCCATTTTGCTTAAAATTGTTATTAATGATACTTATATTTTTCAGAAGCGTTGGCAATTTTACCTAAAAGGAAGTAAATAGTTTAACAATCTAATTTAAAGTGGTTATGAAGATTAGCTTTCCATGTGACTGTGGTAATTTGTAATAACTGATTTCATGCAGAAATGATTTATATCAGGAATTTGAAAATATTGCATGATTCTACAGATCTCTGAACTTCCACTGGACAGCCAGGGCATGACATTAAGGGTAATATGGCTTTTAAGTGGTGAATTACTTGATAATGTCAACGTATGAAGTTTTATTATAATGTTTACTTATTTCATCAAACTTTTTATATTTGGCTAATTTAAGCTGATCTTGGTTAATATTACATATTTATTTTCTTATTATGTGTGGTTGTGTGTGTTTATGTTTTTTGGTGCATGTTCCCACAACAGCGTACATGTAGAAACATAGAAAAGCATTCAGAAGTCAACTGATTCTCTCTTTCTATCACATGGGTTATGACAGAACTAAGGTTGTAACACTAGTCAACAGATGCTTTCACTTTGATAGCCCAACAAATCTGGCTTAACAGCTAAGCTAAGCTACTCTGCCACGAATGCTAAATGCAATGCTTTAAACAACTACAGCATTTAAATAAAGTAAGCTGTCATCAGTTTTAAATGGAACATAATTATGGGAAGTGGCTTTTGGTACTTCAATAGCAGGAAATAATTTCTCTTCAAATGAGAACAAATGATACATACAGATAAAACATGGTAAAAGAGTCTGTTTCGTCCAAGCTATCTTTCAAGTAATAGGTTGTATGAGTTAGCATTTCTCCTTCATAGTTAATTACATAAACATAAAACACTCAGTGGGATCATTTTTAAGCAGCAAATTTATAAACTTCATAAGTTACTAGAAAAGAATTTCATCATATGAAGCATTTCTATTTTCAAATAGACAAAGCTAAAGAAGACAGTACACAACTATCATTTCAGTCATGACTGGGACAGAGAAAAAGTTGGAGCTTGTAGGCTTTATTGCTCCCTACAGACCTGAATGCTTCCTTAAGAGCAGCTGGAAGCCAAGTCATGCAAATCTGCTAAGTCTTCTAGAAGCAGCCTTTTCAAACAAGGCCCAGGTGGAAGAGAAAAAGGTTGCAACATAGAAGTTGTGGATGTGACGTAGATGTCAATCAACAACAGAAGAATGGATTAAGAAAATGTGTTATATAAGTGTGTGTGTGTGTGTGTGTGTGTGTGAGAGAGAGAGAGAGAATTTTATACAGCCACACAAAAAGAGGTGAGACTATTTCTAAGAAATCTGAGGCAACTAGAGACTTCATAATAACTGATTTAAGTCAGACTCAAGAAGATAATTACTTTTATATTTTCTCTTATTTGTGGACCCCAAAATTTACATAGATTCACAGAAGCATGCCTGTGTGTGTGCATGTGACATGGACATTGGAATGAATCTGTCTAAGAAACAAGAGGAAAAATAAGGATGAGAAGAAAAGAAGAGTGAGATGCTGGGAATGCAGGGAGGAAAACAACCAAAACACATGTTTGAATTTTTTTCTGAAACCTAGTGATACACACACACACACACACACACACACACACACAATGAGTATAGACCAATGTGGTGGTTTGAATGAGAATAGCCACTAAGGGTCATATATTTGAATATTTATTTCAAATTCTACAATCCAGATTATAGACATGTTTGGGAAGGATTAGGAGGTATGATCTTGTTTGAGGAAATACATCACTGGAAGTGGAATTTGAGATTTTAAAAGTTCAGCTTCTCTCTCTACCAGCTGCCTGTCGATTAGGATATAAGGTTCTCAGTTACTGTACCAGCTTCATGTCTTTCTCCCTCTTACCATAATTAACCCTCTAAAACTGTAAACAAGCATCCAATTAAATATTTTTAATAAGAGTTTACTTGGTTATGTTGTCTTTTTACAAATAATAGTAACCTTATCTAATACAATTACTATAATATAAACAACTAGAGAAAGATAAAGGAAACAGGGAATATAGAAAAGCTGACTTTCTGGAATGACACAGTGAAAGAATTTTGAGGATGTCTCTCTAGGGGCAATAACAGTGGAGGATAAGGAAGTAGAAGAAAGGTCCTGAGTACTGAACAAGTCAGAGATCCATCCTTAAAATCTGTCACCTTTGGAACTTCACAATGAACTTATTCTTGAATCTCTCTCAAACAGTAGCTGGACTTTTGTGCATGAATACACAGAATGGCACATTTATTTGGAAGGTAGAAAACCAACACATTTCCAACTTTCATTCTGTTTGGAGATGCATTTGTCAGCATTTGTTTCGGCCTTGGCTGTCCTTTACTGGGACATTAATTCATGACAACTTTGTGACAAAGCTCGATGCTTAGTGAACTTGGGAAACACTTCTTTGGCTGGAAAGTCCTTTGAAGACTCTGGTACTCAGGGGAATGTGCTGCACATATGCAAGAAGGTCATGTTTTTATTTTCTGTCGCTTTAGTGACTAGGAAAATGGAAAAAAATGGAACATAGACTTTAAAGAGCCCCATCTTTCATGTTAGCATTCCCTTTAGACTGTTCTGATCTTGACATTATGTGTCAACAAAGCAATGTTTACTAAAAATGAAAACAAATTTAAGAGAAAGGATAATCATTGGCAGGAGCATTAAAACATCCCATATGCTAGTCTCCTAGTTTTCTTTCCAGTTGCTGTGACAAAATAGCCTTACTAAAGCAAGTTTAAGAGAGAAAAGTCTTATTCAGATCTTATTCAACTGTGTGTATAGTTTGTCATTGTAGTGATATCCAGTAAATATGAACTTGAGAAAGCTTGTCTAATCTACAGAGAAAATGGATGTTTGCATGCTGCATTCAGCTCTCTTTCTCCTCCTTTGTACCATTTAGGACTACAACCTAGGGAACAGTGCTGCCCAATTTTGGATATTCTTTCCATATTTGTCCATTAAAAAGTCCAAGCTATATGCTCATGAGCCAACCTGATCTACAAAATCAGCACTGAGAGTCTCTTCTCTTCCTATTTGGCCTAAGATTCTGTCAAATCAATGCTTAAAAATTACCATCACAACTCCAAATTTTGTCAGCTTTACACACAGACACATCATTTCCAAACCTTCTAACCCTTAAGTCTCCTGTTTGTTTTTGCTTAATGTAAAACATTTCAATGTTAAAAGTCATCAAAGTTCCTAAAATTTTCACTTTTTCAGAAGTCAAAAATGATTTTCGATTTTTTATAAAATAAAACTAACAGGTTTTTACACCTATATATAGTGGTCCAGAGTCAACATTCTTCTATGAAAAAGAATCTGGGCAGAGCATAACAAGTGTCTTAGCTATTGTCATATTGTTGTGAAGAGACAACCTGACCAAGGCAACTTATAGAAGAATACTTTTATCTGGGGTCTTGCTTATAATTTTAGAGGGTTAGTCCATGTCCATCATGATCTGGAGCATGGTGGCAGGCAGGCAGGCATGCATGGTGATGAGCAATACATTTTATTTTATATCCTGACAAATAGGCGTCAGACAGAAACATAGAGCATGACTGGGCAAAGTGTGAGGTTTTGAAACTTCATAGCCCACCCCCCGTGATACCTCTCCTCCAATATGACACAGGGCTCTTCTAACAAGACCACATCTTTCAATCCTTCTTGCATAGTATACTTACTGGGGACTAAGTATTTAAATAAATGAGCATGTGGGGGTTGTACTCATCCAAATCACTACAAGATATAAGAAAATCTAGCAGGAAAACACCAAAGTCTTCAGCTCAATGTTAATCACTTCAGACACATAACATAATATCTGTGTTCCAAATGATATATAGATAGCACCATTCCTTCAACTGTGATACCTGCACAATCCACAGCTTCTCTCTTAGGCATAGAACGACATTTTCAGTTCTCTTTGGAAGATATCCTATGGTCCTGTGGATCTCTAATATCTTATAGCCTTAAAATTAATAGTCATTTTCCTACCTTGATAAATGATGTGTTGGGGTATCTTTACTATTGTATCATGTGACATAGTACCTAGCCTTAGTTGTTTTCTATGACTCCTGTCTTGTAAATTTGATTTCAAAACTAGTTCCACTTGTATAGTATCTATAATACTAACAAGTATTTCCTTCCAGCTGGAGATTAAGCCTGAACTTCTTGGAACTATTTATATCAGCTTCTGTGTGCTAACCCTGAGAAAATATATTTCTATTGTCTCAGGATAGCACCAGAGGCTTTTCCCTGACGAGTTTCATCTCTCTATAAATTCCTGTTGTTTCTTCAGCACCAGCATGAATACCAGCCTGCCTTAAAATTCCTTTTCAAAACAAATCAGTACATTATGTTTAAATTCAGCTTCACTTATCTTTGAGAACACAGCCAGAATGCAGCGAGATTCTTAGACAAAAATATCACATGAATGGCTCCTTTCCATTTCCTAATGTAATCCTCAGTCTTCTGTGAAACCCCTCAGACTAGATTTCCCGCAACCTTCTTATCTTCCTACTTTTAACTATAATGCCTCAATAAGGTCGTCCCATAGCATTCCTTGATTGTTTCACATTCCTCCCCCAAACATCTCCTGAGCCTGAAAAGCTACACAATCACAAAATCGGGCTGCTCACACTAGAAGCCTTACTCATCATCAGGGAATGACTTCCATCCTGCTGTCCCTTCTAGTTTCTGTAATAAAATACCTCTATAGAATCAATTTTAAGGGAGAAAGTAATTTCAGTTCAGAATACCAGGCTTCAGCCCCTCACTGCAGGGAAGCAAAAGTGATAGCAACTAATAACTGGTCACATCCTCAGTCAAGGACAGACAGAGAATGAATATATGCATCTTGCTATTCAGGTTCACCTTTCCTTTTAATATTCATTTCAGGACACAAACAGAGAGTGGTGGTACCCACTTATCCTAGACAAAATCCCAAAGACACACCATCAGTCTACTTGTTCGGCATAATCCTTAATTGGCATTCCCTTACCAGGTGACTCTAGATTCTGTCAAGTTAACAATCAACTAACTATCCTTTAAGTGATGTGGAATTCTGATTTGCCTACTCTTTCACAAGCACAAGCCTAGAGGAAATATTTTACAGCGTAAATAACTACATTTAGAAAACTTATTTTTCTCTTCGTGACCGTATGTACTGAAAACCCATTTTGAGAAATAGTCTATATTTTGAATTATCTAGTGTAGTGTGCATGCCATCAGTGACGTATACACATAAACACACCTACATCTTTTCATATATGTACACAATTATAGTTCCCTGTTTAAAGAACCTCAATAAAATCATCTTAATGTCAATTAAAAAGCTGTATATTATTAAACACAAAATCAAAAATAAGTATAAGATACTAGCGTTATTGGAGAAGTTTATATACTTTTAGCTTTGACCCAACTACTTTACCTCTGAAAACAAATTTGCTTTGTTATGGGATTGTTCTCATAACATCATGTGGGCATGTCATGGGAATAAAGAGTATATTTCATAGTGACTTTGAGACAGATTTCACCAAAAATTAAATCTAGTTATTATAAAGAGGAAAAGTAAAGAAACCGGGTTTCTTGAAATTTCAGAGAATTTTCTTTCTAATAATTCAGCATTCATGAAGACTCATGGCCTTTCTTTAGGAAAGAATCCCTGTTTCAAATGTGGCAGTCTTCCAGAATCTCACCACTTCTCGATTTCTGTGGTGATGAATTGCAATATATATGTGTATGAAGAAGTAAATAGTGTGCACAAAATGGCCTTTTAAATCACTGCCCAGAGTTATTGTAAAATATTGACTTTCTTCCAACAATAAATTCACTTTTCAGGTCTCAGACACTGTCTGAATTCCAATGTGATGTAAATGGAGAGGTAACACTTGGTGATTGGCATTCTCCTTCCTGCCAGCCTGTGTGTTGGCCCCCACACCTAGGCAGCCATTGATTTGTAGGCTGTGCTAAGTTACTCCCTCCACTGGGAGCTTGGTGGCAGGTGTATTTGACCACAGACTCTGATATCAGTCAGTAATTTCATGTTGAACTGTTTGCTCAAGTGTTTGACTTTTTTTATTTTATTTTTTACTGTATTTGTCAGTGGCATTGCAAACCAGGACTGTAAAATTTCCTGAGAACCACTCTTTCTTCTTAATGTTCCATTACAACCTCCTTGGGCTGGTTATGGACAATTCCTTTTCTTTCTATAAGACATGTGGGGATATTGCTTGACTTTTTCTTTTAACTAGGAGCATAGGATGAGCTACATCTTAAAAAATACAATCCTTCCTATTGTTTGAGGTTTCCAGTTTGTGAAGAGCATCTTGACATTTTTAAAATATCTCATATGTAAATTGATGTTAAAAACTCAAAGTCAACATGTTCTTATAATAAATAAATTGTGAAAATAGTGAATATAAATCTATACTTAGTGCTTAAAACAGTAGCCAAATGTTTGAAATTTTATTCCTCCATTAAATACTGGAACAAATTCATCATATCTTAATTTATTCATTTGAAAAATGTGCAAAGTTCCAGACTTGATGTACACTGTCACACATGCTTTCTGATAATTTCTTAATTAAAAAGCATAAAAATGTTTTAATAATTTTACATTTTCAATTTTTCATGGCACCATCTATAGAAATTTCAATAAAATACAATTCTGGTATAAAATTAAACTGAAAGTTTTTCATATAGCTGGAGTTCTTTGACAGAAAAACTCAAACTGAATTATATTATAGAACCTAGAGTTTGGTTTCCTAGGAGCTTCAGTTATGAGCAAGAGTCAGCGTGCAGGTTAAGGACTAAAGAAATGACCATTGTTAACTCGTTATTGTTTTTATTGTTTTGGAAATGTACTGATACTCCAGTTTCACACAAATAAAACAGTATATTGTTCCAAGAATTATATATTAGTAGTGTAATGCATTAAGTATCAGTTTACATGCCAGGATCAGTGCCTGTTGCAAATTTCATAACTAGCCATTATGATGTATTTGGCACTTTAAAATGAGAAATCTTCCTATTCATTCATTTGGAGATTTTAAAAGAGAGAGAGATGTTCTATTCGTTATACATCACTGAACACATTCTATGCACAATTACACATTTAAACCTCTCAAAGCACATCTGGTCCACAGTGACCCTATATAAGCATTATCACTTGTAGCAGTGTTCATTTGAAATCAATTATTTCTGAATATATTACTGAAATTATTACTGGAAACGATTTCTAAAGGTATAAAATACAATGCTCTATAAATGTCAGTATGGTCATCAAAGTTTACATTCATTCCTTGCAAGGTATTTATCAGCTTCTGAGAACATTATTATTATTTCTTTTCCTTTTGGTACTACAGGCTCTTTCTGAGTGTTGACTTCACGGATTTGTCCTTAAGGAGATCTCCATACATGGACATTTTGTTTTTCATATGGATATATCCATTTGTGGTTATGAACCAGCTGTCTTTTAACTCTAGTTCTCTTTTTAAAAATGTGACTTAGTTTATTATTTTGGTTTATATGTATTTCTAAATACACATATATGCACATGCGTTGAGTGCCCATGGAATCTAGAATAGGACATAAGATTTCCAGCAACTAAAATTTCAGGAAAATCTATTAAGATCAACTTCTTAACGTTAATTGCCTTCAACCCCTTACTTTTGATTTTTTTTCTCCCCTTTACTGTACCCCTTCACTTTCCCCCTTCACCTTTCTCTCCCTTCATTCCCCAAATCAGATGACAGCCCCTAAACTTCATCTCTCTCATTTCATCAGTTCTGGAAAGCACATTGAACATCAGATACAGGGACAAAAGAGGATCCTAAGAGAAATATACTTGTATCTAATCTACATGAGAAGTATGGAAAGACAAGATATCCTGAGTAAATTAGGAGTGTGGGAGAGGGTAGAAGAGGATTGGAGAGAAAGGGGAGGGAGCAGAGAAAAATATATATCTCAATAAAAACAATTAAAAAACACTTATCAAAACTCAAGGACTACAAACTTTAATCTGCACACTCCAGAGTAAAGCCTGGCCTAGCATTAATGCATAAGTGATGCATTGGTTTAATCTATTCTTCACAGGGGGTTTCTGAGAGTTGGAAAATTAAAAATAGGTCAAATAGACAAAAAATATTAAAGCTAACTGGAGAACACATACAAAAGCTAACAATTGGTGGTTTACATAAACTAAGTTTAAGTTGAGAATAGTAGTTTTTTTTATTTTTCAATTTCTGAACTTTTTCTCAGTTATAATTTTTTGTATGTTTTTAAGTTTATGCATGCATAAGGTCAAATAAGAGTTCATTTCTTTTCCAGAAAAAAAACTAACCTATATCCCTTATATAACTTTTACAATATTAATTTAAATTATATTCCACTTAGGGAAGGAAATTTGTATTGTCTTTACTTTGAAGTTGCTAAACCAATGCTAAAATATTTTTTTAAATATTGCCACTTGCTAATACTTGAATTCAACAAAATATTGTTGTATTTTTGTACTGTTTATTGCATAAAGTAAAATGAAAATGTCATTTGATCAATAGTACAAGTTTTTTTTTTGTTTTTTTTTTTTTAGTTTTATCTGTAGCTTACCACTTAAAGAGATGAAACAATCACTAGAGCATCTGTGTATGAGCCTGTGGAATTTTATTCTCTCAGCACAAAGCCCTGTGTGCTTCATTTGAGAGGGTGGGAGGAAGCATATGGAATGATAAGAAACCTGTTAAAAAGTTTCAGGTTTGAGCATGGTAACTTAGGCCCTCACAGAAAATGTCACGCACAGCTAAATAAAATAGCTGAAGAAAGTGAAAAGGCATATAACAAAATTAGATGTTCTGAGGAGATAAGGGCAGGAGTTCTACTTAATCTGAACAGTTAGAGGCGAAGTAGGTTTCCTCAGAAGACAAAGGATGAGCTCACTGTGGAAAAGTAAGTAAAGGAAGTAGAATGCATTTGAGAGCTGCAGAATAACGTTTGGTGTGATTTAGCAGGTAACAAAATCATCTGGAGGTGTGACTTTCAGAACCTTGGTGTCCTCCCCAGGATATCAAGGCATAAATTTTAGACAACGGGACTCTCAGAGAAGCGTGACAAGAAGTTTCTTACCTACTGTGGGTGACAGAGTTTCCGTGACTTGAAGGGTACAAGGTATACCGGGCATAGAGTCTTCTGGAGTTTCAGTGCTGCAGATACTACCAGCTGGAGTGTAGCACACATAGTGGAAGACAACAGATGTTTGCTAATTTCATTTCTCTGATGCACCCACTTCATAAACTCCAAACATTTGCCATCCCCAAGTTTGTCTTAGGTTTTGTTGGTAGTTTTCTTTCTTTATGAAGCACCTTCTCATTCCTATATCCTTTGTGGATGAACAAGGGCTAATAAGGTAGGACCTTTTCTAACAGGCCCTGTGTAAATTGGATTGGCAGAGTTGTGGTCTGTGAGAAGGCAACCTCTTTCCTATTCTATGCTCTTAGATAACTTGTATGCCTCTTAGACATGGAGCAATAAGAGCAAACAAACGCAGCTTGGATTGAATTTTTAAGTAAATGCTAGACAAAAATCACTGTGCAGCCAGTACACTGAAGAAAAACTGTACTACTGTAATTAATTGAAAATTTCAATACAGTGTGTCCCATACAAAATAGCATCAAGTGTTTAGTCACACAAAGGAAACCAAAAGATAGTCATTTCATGTCTCTAAACAGTTACCAATATTGCCTGAGGTTGTGCACCTTGAGCATCAGCACTGTGCCGCTGTGTGGAGTATAACAACTTGCTCTGTCAGTTCTTGAAGGCATATCTGCATTTTTCCATTTCTTATAACATTGTCCCTAGTCTTGGTAAGTATCAATTTATTTCTACGTATCTGATAAAAATAGAGTTCTCAGAAAGGGAAAAAAAAAACACTACATGGGACTTTGTGTCAAAAAGCAAACGCCAACCAATCTCTTGTTCTAGATTTTAGATTGTCTGTTTCATATATTAAATTAAAATATAAATTCTTCATGAAAAAGAAAAATTATGAGTACAACTGCATCACTATCTCTGCATTAGCTCAAATCATGTGTGTCCCTTTTTTACAATATATAAACAACAATTATACATACTCTCCCAGTAAACAAATAACTATAAATCCAAAGGCAGTTTATAAATTAGATAAAAACTCAATGAAAATGTCACTAAAATTCAAATAACAAATTAATGTTATTATAAATGTGTTATTTTGGCTTTACCAAACTAAATGCTAATTATAAAATAGATATACTGAATTTATTATAATGAGCCACTTGCTATCCAACCGTTTAATATTAATACTTCTGCTTTCAGGGTTTTCTCCCCATTTAAATAGCACTGAAATTTTCATTCACATTTACAATGATACCATTTGGCTCTGAGCTTTGACATGAAGTATGTTTGCTCTCCATTGTTTGCTCTTCATTCAGGGTTGAACTCAGATTACGTGACAGTGTATGTAGCATGGTTTTACCTTGGGATTACCAATACAGCTAAAACTAAAAACTTCTCACATTAGTCTAGTAATGACTAATACTAATGATTCTATATTTTGTTTGGTTTACTCTTTATACACTTGATGAAGGTAATGGTGAACAGTGAAAATATAAATATAATTAGAATCTTCTTAAGGAAACCCAAGATTAAGGGAAGTGAATTTATATGCCTCTGAATGATAATTGGTTTTCAACAAGTTTTGTTACTCCAATTAATTTATTATCTAATAAAACCATCCATAAAAAGTGTTAGTTGCTTACCTTTAATTAGATTAGGCTTTGGAAGTTTGAAAAGGACGGGGAACACTGAACATGCAGATAATCAGAACTCAAGTGCTGAAGGGCTGAGAATATATCTCACTGTTTTAATGAATCAATGGGGATTAGTAAAAATTTTGGAAAGTGCTTCTAAAAGCTGAAAACAGAAATTTTACAGTCATGTATTCATATAATGGGAAAAAAAGACAAAAACCTAGAGTTATGGAAGCCAGGCCAGCCTCATTTGAGAGATTGATGGATACAACTTAAAATAGGTCAGTGCAGAATGAAGGTAGGCAGAACTAACATTCTTTGGCAACTAATTGGAAATTGAGGTGTTAACCTTGATATTAAGGTTTAACACCAGGATTACTGAAAGGATTGTTGGCTACTATAAATGTAGTAGTTAGCCACAAAGCCACACTAGTTAGCCATAAAGGGCAGGGAGTGGTGGCACACACCACTTTATTCCCAGCACTGGGGAGACAGGGGCAGGCAGATCTCTGTGAGTCCAAGGCCACCCTGAGCTGCTCAAGATGGAATCTGTCTAAAAAATAAACAGAACTCACCAAAAGGTAATCCCAGCACTTGGGATCACATGCCTTTAATATTAGCACTAAGGAGGTGGAGACAGGTGATATGGCTGGGTAGAAAAAGGAATATAAAGCAGGAGGAGACAGGAGCTCAGGATTCAGTCTGAGGTTTCATAGAGATGGCATTCAGTCTGAGGACTTGTAAAAACAGGATACCAGATTCAGTCTGAAGATTCTGTAGAGGTAAGAACTAGTGGCTGGCTGCTCTGCTTCTCTGATCTTTTAGCATTCACCCTCTAATATTTGACCCTGGGATTTATTATTAAGGCTAATTAGAATATAAGCAACGAATTAATGCTGCAAGTATGTTTCTTAGTGGTTGTACATACTAGAATTCTGTGTGAGGGGATAAAATCTTACCATTTGATACATTTATATCAAAGAAATATGAAGTATACACTGACATTCCCAAGCAGTATCTAATGGGAATAATAACACTATCCTCCTTAATAGTTTGCAAAAAATGTCACATGTGCAAAGCACTTAAAATAATGTTTAACCAGAGTAACATTAAATGAATATTAGTATAATTGAGTATGTGCATGTATATTCATTTAAAGACATATACATTAATTTATGGCTATATTTAACCCAGTAATATATCATTTAATAATTATCCATACCAAATGATAAATTTATCTGAAACTCTTATTTAATTTATTCAATGCTTGCTACTTTTCAGATCAACACTAAAATTGTTATGTTGACTCTTAAGATAAATGACTAGCGCTAGAAAAAAAGAATATCTGAAGGAGAAAGGGTATTTTCAAGGTCGTTCTGAGTGATATTTGTTGGAAAGAAAAAAATCAGTGCCCCATTCCATTATGTGGACCACATAATAAGAAATTGCAGGCAGCATGTGTGGGTGGCATCCCTGAAGAACATGACATCAGCACACAGACTTTCAGCTGTAGAGAAATCTCCTTTTAACACAGTCACAATTTACGGGCTATTAGTGAGTCACAGGGGAAGACGTAAGTGCTACATATTGTGTAACATGACAATTAAGTTATTTTTTCTCGCTTCCCAGTAAGGCACTGCCTTTGTCCTTGACGAGGAGCAGTTTGTTTGGCATGAAGGAGAAATACAAGAATATCTAAGACAGATAGATGATCAGGGTGCCGGGCACAATTCTGAAATGCCTCAAGGTCAAAGTTCTATAATGGTAAAATGTCAATTTCAGAAGATGTTTTCTCATTGTGTTTTCTATTACTGTTCTGTGAGATTCTTTTCAGTGAATCGGTTCACTTGTATTCAAAGATGTATTCCTGCCTCTTGTATGGGTCATTATTTTTTCTTATTTTCTCTCTGTAGGTCAGGGTTTTACCATCTTCTCGTATTACTTTACAGCCTTGCAATTGGCTTTCCTGACTCACCTGTCTCCACATTTCTTCTTTTTGTTATCAGCTGCACCCTTTGGAAAGACTGTGGCCACCACACTGCTTGCTCTCCAGCATCCTGAGCAGCTCATTACTGACAATAATACAGCCAACACTGAAGCTTCATGTTTTCCTCTTAACATGTATATGTGCGTTTGTCAGGGTTTAGAATGAATGCATCCCGGAGTTTTGCAAGCCTTTTGTATATCATGCCTTATCATGTTAAGAACCACTGTGATCCGTGATGCACATTTCTAAAAACTTAATGTCCTCAAGGGTGATCCTTGTTTGTGTCATGGCTCCCACAGGCCCATGTGTTGAATGGTTGTTCTGCAGATGCTGGTACTGTTCTGAAATGTATCAGAAGCTAGGAAGTAGAATACCTAAAAATCATACATAAGTCAACAAGGGCATGCCTTTTCAAGTTTCTCTCCTTCTAGTCTAGAGCTCCCTACTTCATAGCTTGAGTAGTGATACAAATAATTCTGCCACAGTTCTATTACTAAGTGCCATATACCATGCATTTGTGGCCCTGACAAACTGAAATTCTAGAATCCACTGGACTCTAGATCCTAGATCCCAGAATCCTTCCTCAATCAAGTAGCTTTTGCTAGGCCCATTATCATAGTGATGAAAAAGTTAGCTAACATATCAATAATAGTTATTCTTAAGATTGATAATATTACTAACTTTATGGTTTGATGAAGAATGCTATGTTATATATTATGTATTGGACAAGTGCTTTGAATAAATTATATTAATTTGAGATATACAATCTTCAATTGAAGACATATTTAACCACTAATTAACTAATTTTGGACTTATTTACAATTTATCCCATGTGTTACTAAAATGTGGCAGAAGCAGGACTTACATCCTATATATAATACTAAGATCCTTACTGATACCATAGAATTCTACATACACATCAAGATGCAGAGTTGTCTCCTTACAGTATGCATATATGTGTTTCTATCAAATTTATATTCTACTCCAAAATAGAATTGTTCTTTGTTACTTTCATACTTTAGCATTGCGCACAATGTATTTTATAAATTAATTAGTCTGCATGTCTATAAAAGCCTACACTTTCATAAAGATACAACATAAATTGTATGCCAGCTTTTTATCTTCATTGAATAATATGCAACAGATATCTTCAAGAGATGTGTATTGCCTATATGTTATAGATTTAAGAGCCTAATCTGCTTTAGAGTTGTTAAGAAGCTAAATAAAGATTTGTATAAAAATGTTTTTCTTGATCTGTGGGAAGTCCAAGGACCACCCACCTCCATCCAGGTCTAGTAAGGTGAGTATCCAAACTGCCTAGGCTCCCACAAAGCCAGTACGTGCAGTAGGATCAAAAACCCATTGCCATTGTTCTTGAGTTCTCAGTAGTCCTCACGGTCCACTATGTTCAGCAAGTCCGGTTTTATCCCAGGCTTTTTCAGACCCAGGACAGCTGGCCTTAGTGGGTTCCCGATAGAACATCCCCATTGTCTCAGTGTGTGGGTGCACTCCTCGTGGTCCTGAGTTCCTTGCTGGTGCTCTCTCTCCTTCTGAATCCTGATTGCTCTTCGAGCTGATGAGGGAGGAGGACTTGATCAGGGCAGGGGGAGGGAAATGGGAGGCGGTGGCGGGGAAGAGGCAGAAATCTTTAATAAATAAATAAAAAAACAGTAAAAAGATAAAATATAGGAAAAAAATAAAAAAAAATATTTTTCCTAATGTTTGGTTTTGATATCTAACCATAGTTCACTTTTATTGAAGTGTTTTTTAGTACACATTGTAAATGAGCAAATATTAGAATCAATATTTCAATACCCTTGAAGATGTTTGAAACCATAACTATGGAAAGGTGATACTTTACTTAAGGGGGTCTATCCCTCAAAAGCTAACCCAATCAAGGACTATGGGGATTAAATTAATTAATTCATTAATTTATTAAGCACAAATCACATTTTATTGGTAGGGAGCTAGCACCTTTGATTCATTGCTTGAGAAAAAGCTATTTTTTCCACTTGGATTCAATGGTTTCTAAAGAGAAATCATCAGTCAGTCTTTGGGTTTGCTTTTCTCTGAGGTTAGAGAGTGATTATATCTGCTTTCAACATTTTCCTTCACATTTGCCTTCACTTTTCTCAGATGTATTTAAGACATTCTTGAGATGTAATTAATCCCATTTATTAATAATTTATCCCATTTGAAGAATATGTTCTCTAAGCACATATTTATGAAAACAAATCATGGAATTTTCTAAATATATTTGTTATGTTTTTATTGAGCTATGCATTTTTCTCTTCTCCATCCCTTCCTCTGCTCTCCCATAATACCCTCTCCCATGACCCCCACACTCCCAATTTATTTGGGAGAACATGTCTTTTTCTCCTTCCCATGAATATCCACATATGTCTCTCTTAGGGTCTACTTTGTTGTCTAGGTTCTCTGAGATTGTGAATTGTAGGCTAGTTTTCTTTGCTTTATGTCTAAAAGCCACTTATGAGTGAATACATATTATACTTGTCTTTCTGGATTTAGGTTACTTCACTCAATATGATGTTTTCCAGATCCATCCATTTGCCCTCAAACTTCAAGATGTCATTATTATTTTTTTTTGCTGTGTAGTACTCCGTTATATAAATATACCACATCTTCTTTATTTACTCTTTAGATGAGGGGCATTTAGGTTGTTTCCAAGTTCTGGATATAACAATTAATGCTGCTATGAACATAGTTGAGCACATGTCCTTGTGGTTTGATTGAGCATCCTTTAGGTGTATTCCCAAAAGTGCTATTGCTAGTTCTTGAGGTAGATTGTATCCTAATTTTCTGAGAAATCACTATATTGATTTCTAAAGCAACTGTACACTAGCAACGGAGGAGTGTTTTCCTTTACCCACATCCTCTCTAGCATAAGTTGTCATCAGTGTTTTTGATTTCGGCCATTCTGACAGGGATAGAATCGAAAGAGTTGTTTTGATTTGCATTTCTTTGATGGCTAAGGATGTTGAGCATTTCCTTAAGTGTCTTTCAGGCTTTTGAGATTCATATGTTGAGAGCTCTATAGACAATCTGAAGTTCTGTTTATGTCTGCACCCCATTTTTAAATTTGGATTATTTTTTCTTTTGACATAAAGTTTCTTGAGTTCTTTGTATGTTTTGGAGATCCGTTCTCTGTTTGATGTGGGGTTAGGGAAGAACTTTTTTCTTCTGTAGACTGCTATTTTGTCTTGTTGACCATGTCCTTTGCTTCATAGAAGCTTCTCCATTTCAGGAGATCCAGCTGAGCAAGCAAAGTCTCCATGCAGAGAAAAACTTCATATAGAAATAGTCATTTATGTTGGGTCGAAAAAAGAGTGAAAATACATGGTGAACATGGTTACTGGAACAACATTCATGCTGCCTGCCTTTTGAGTAACTGGCACTCAAAACCATCTTAATATAAGATTTCCACCCTTGCATGCTGTGAAGTTGCTTAGATAGTCAGATAATAACACAATAAGCAGCTCCTTTTACAGAGACAAAGTCAAAACCAACTTTGGCTTTACTACAAACCTGAGATGATGGCACAAGAGAATTTCCAGAGCAGGAAATAAGATTTTCTCAGTAAGATACTGACATATTTTAATGAAGAGAAAATGATAGACACATATAAAATATACTTATTTCTTTTGAAATACTCCTATGAAAATAATAAATATTTTTATCGTACACTCATTCATAGTGATTTGCCAGGTTTTTTTTTTCTTTGCACTCAGCTGACCAATAACAATTAGCTTCTTCATTCTTGACAGCCCTAAATTCTGTGAAACATGATTGCCCACTTTCATTAAATTCATTAACTGCTTAAGCTATTTAACATTGTTAATTTTTCTTATTCTCTTTCCCTGTTCTACAACATTGGCCAAAAGAATGAACCCCATTAAATACAAGAACAATAGACAATATTATTGGTTATTTCAATGGCAGATAAGTCAGTCAGTTTAAGGGAATGGGGTGCCAGCTCAGCTGTGAAGTGGTGCTATGTGATGTAGAGCCTTGAAACATATTTTACGCTTGACAGTAATAATATTGAATTAATATGTCTCTGCTTAGCTTAGGAAATCTGGTTCAAATTTAGCCCAATTTATCAAGGTTTGGCAGAGTTATAAGAATTAACAAATCATGCTGTGACTTGAAATTAGCATTATGAATATTTAGGAGCTGTTGTAACTCTGGGCTAAATATATAAAATGTCACTGTCATCATATAAAAACAAACTTTCAAACATAAGAGGCGAAGGCTTATTACACAGTCCAGCATGGTTAAAAATAATACAGCATTTGATTTTACTTTTGAGTTCAACGTCTATCAAAATGTTTTCTTTTTAGCAATAAAGATCCTTGACATCTGCTTCAAAGATGTGTATTCAGAATGTCTTTTTGTGCCCCAATCTGGTCTTCCCTTTCCTTGACAGTTTCCTTTAGGATGTATATAAGTAATTCTTCTTCACCCTTTTAGCAATTATGGCAAAGCCATTTCTGAGAGTATTTCTCTCCTCTTATTCCACATAATCCATGGGGATGTTGAAGATTATATTCATTAGCTTTAACACTGGGTGAATAAAAGTTACATGCAAACTTCTGACAATTAAATGCATATGGCATTCATTTGTCTCCTGAAAGTCACCCATCTACACATTTATATCAGAACATGGTATATGTTTTTATTTTTTTTAAACTTTTTGGTTTGTTATTTAAAATAAAAATAGAAGTCACCTAAATGTCTAGAATGATTTTCTTTTCAGCAGAATGAGGTCAAGTACACTGAATGGTATGATGAATGAGTGGTTGTATCCACAGAGAGCTTGTTAAAAAGTTACTTATGATGGGTAATGAGGATTCAGAACCTCGTGGAAAGCAGATAACTTCATTTTTCATTAAAAATTACTTTTAAGTGAAGTTTTGTTCTCATGAAGTAGCTTTGTCTATTTATAAGGACAAAAATGAAGCCATTAAAACAATTTAGGTAAAAAAAAATGGTTTTCTTGTTCTCAATGACCATTACATGCAAAGTCTTTGACCCATCAAGTCTGAAATATTTAGACAAGTTAAGTTTTCATTTGTGCAGTTTGCATAGTTTAAGGATTGGTTAAACTCTGGCATAGTATTTTTAAACATATGAGGAATAGTCTTTGACTTGTCCCAAGCTTTGTAGTTTTTACATGGCAACAACTGATAGTGACTTTCAAATTACCTTCCTTTGGAGGCACAATTGGAGAGCAATATTTGCTTTTATAAAGACCAAGTAAAGTAAAAAAATAAATAAATAAATCGACTACTGGAAGTATTGATTTTAAGAATCCAGTGAGACTAGTGTGATGGTCTACATTTGAAATCTTAGCATGTAGAAGTTTTAAGCTGTGGGTTTCTGGAAGTTTGAGGGCAGCCTGGGCTTCATGGCATGTTCTAGAATAGTGTAGGGTGTAGGGTGAGACCTTGCTCCAAAAATAAAACCATTAAGAAAGAAAGCAAAAGACAGAATGGAATAATGTTAACTTTAGTAAAATAATCAAATTATTTTTTTCTAAAATTATAATGATTTCTAAAGTACAAAGCTAGTGAGTGGATTGAAATACAAATGTTTTAAAAAAAGAACTTGCCAAAGGACTCCTACTTTTTGCATCTAAAATGTAATGAAGTAATCATATATTGTCACAGAAAATAAAGTCTTGGATCAAGATTAGTGCCAATAATCCTTGACTAGAAGGACTTAGATACACACCCAAGATAACCCCCTTGCAATTTAGAGAAGAGAGTCTGGTGCTTGCTCAAGAAAAGAAATGGGAGCAGAATAGTTATTTTCTAACTCTACTATGTCCTTGCGGAAAGATAGAATGACAGTACATACTAGTGAGGGAAAGACACGTTTTAGAATTTCTCTGGCTGGAGATGTATCATGTCTTAATGATAGATAAAGGTAATCCAATCAAATCAATGACAGTTTTGCAGAAACTGATGTCTTGACTCCACTGGTGAGTGATTGTGTCCATCCTAAATGTTTCTGCTTGCAGAAGGTTTCTGGATGCTCCCTATGTGGTGAAAGCAAGGCAGTATAGAAACAATAGGACAGAAGAGAGTTAAGGAGGAATGGCTTGAAGAATATTATTCTGAATGTAACACTGATTGAAGCAGAAATATGAATGTATCTTTCCCATAGGGGAGTGACTTTTTGTTAACATTAACATGAAATGTGAACATCTGGAGTGGTCAAATACTCTAGATCTTGGGCAAAGCTAGAGATTTGTGAGGTTGTCTTTCTGGGGCGTGAGCATATAACTAATTAGCTTTAGAACAGTGCTGTGGGACAGTGGTCTTCTAACCTGTAAATATTAGTCACTTGTATTGCTTTAATAAAATGATGATTGGCTAGTAGCAAGGCAGAAAGTATAGGCGGGGCAACTAGATCAGGAGAATTCTGGGAAGAGGAAAGGCTGAGTCTACAGTTGTCACCAAGACACAGAGGAAGCAAGATGAGCATGCCTAGCTGATAAAAAGTACCAAGCCACGTGGCTATCACAGACAAGAATTAAGGGTTAATGTAAGATGTAAAAATTAGTTAATAAGAAAGCCTGAACTAATAGGCCAACCATTTTAAAATTAATGTAAGCTTCTGTGAATTTCTTTGGGATGAATGATTGTAGGACTGTGTGATACAGAAATCTTTGTCAACAAAATACTATTTTTGGTGATCAATTTCCTTGATTTTAGTCTTCCAATATGAGTATTAAAGGGCAATAAAAAGATGTATAATACATTCCTAATTGCATAAATAGTTAAAATTTTACAAATTAAATGTTATTTGAATTTTTCATTTCAAACTCAATAGTAGTTTAATTTTAAGGGATTAATTGGGAACTGATCAAAATATTCAAACTGTATATTTCTAGACAGACTAATAGGATTGGGTCAGCAGGTAAAGCTGAATACATACATAATTGAGGTTAAAAAATCAAAGGATTTGATAAGTATGAAAATATTAGTTAAAGCTTCAAAACTGTGATAATATTTATATTATCTTTAAAGTATATTTTTCTTATTTTTCATTAAAATGAAATTGACAAGGGCATATAAAATAATTGAATTATATTGCTAAGATTTACATAGTAGTGACTTCTTTCCATAACATCTAAAATTTTACTTAAATACATAAAAATTACTCAGGCAATAAAAGAAAAGTATTCTGTCAGTTATGACAGCATGAGCAAACCTTGTTATGTTTTGAAAAACAAGCCTATCATGGAAAGATAATTATTGCATTATTGGTTGTATGATGTATCCAACATAGTCAAAATTACTTAAGCAGACAATAGAATTGGTTATCAGTCACTGCGGAGGGTGAGAAAAGGGGGAAATATCAGCCCATGGGCAGAAAGTGACCTACTTCTAGTGGTGTACATCTGTGATTCCAGCACTGAGAGACGGACGCAGGATGATTTCTGTAAGTTGGAAAGCAACTTGTGGCGTATAAAAAGAACCTGTTTCAAAAATTCAAAAGTAAATAAATAATGAAAAGTTTAAGCATACAAAAGAAAGAAATTCATAGATTTGTTATGTAACAATGATGCTTATAATTAAGAAATATTGACTAGTGACTGAAAATTTATTCACATAATAGATCTCATGATTTATGTCTTTTTTGTAATAATAGCAGTTAAGAAGACAGTGATAAAATTAATGATAAAACAGTTGAAACAAAACCTAATTTCCACCTTTTTTCCTGTCTAAATTAGCTTCTAAGTAACTTCTGATATTATTTCTATTTTATCTCCTAAGTTTCATATCAAAATAAACAAGAACACCATTTTGAACTAGGGAAAAGAATAAATAGAATTTCTTGGTGTGATAGCAACGCTCACAACTCAGGCACTGCTCAGGGGGGGTCTTCTTGAAATTCAAGTCAAACAGAGTCAAGGTATTACATCCCAAGACACATTCTCACCATCAGTATACAAGGTGGGGTTATGAAGTATAAAAATGTAAATTAGAAATTTCCTTTGAAATTTCCTCCCATAATAATATTTTACCTTTTAATAGCTATTTCCCTATATTTCTTTGACTGTGCCTTGAGAACAATACCATAACAGTTAAAAAAAATCTTATCATTGATAGTATAAAATTACCTTAATAGTATCTTCAAGTATTTCAGTGATAATAGATCATATTACCTTAATCTTCAGACTCATGTTGGACAATCACCCCATTTTTTTTTAGACTATCAGATGCCTTCAGTATTTCTTTTTTTTTTTATTGTGAAAAGAAGAAAAAAAAACATAAACAAAAAACAAGTTTCCACCTCCTCCCAGCCTCCCATTTCCCTTCCCCTCCTCCCACAATTCTCCCCCTCCTCCCACCCTTCTCCCCCTCCTCCCACCCTTCTCCCCCTCCCCCCACTCCTCTCCTCCTCCCTCTCCAGTCCACAGAGCAATCCTGGTTCCTGCCCTGTGTTAAGTCCTAGGTCCTCCCCCCTCCGTCCATATCTAGGAAGGTGAACATCCAAACTGGCTAGGCTCCCACAAAGCCAGCACATTAAGTAGGATCAAAACCCCCTGCCATTGTCCTTGGTGTCTCATCAGCCCTCACTGTTCGCCATGTTCAGAGAGTCCGGTTTTATCCCATGCTTTTTCGGTCATAGTCCAGCTGGCCTTGGTGAGCTCCCCGTAGATCAGCTCATACTCCATATCTCATTGTTCTTAGTTCAGCAGATGTGTTGCTGGGCTACCCAACAGGTTTTAGAGTGCATTATTCTTCTTGCATGAAGTGCAAAGGCAGTATTGTCAGTGACTTGGTGCTAGAGGCACAGTTCTTATAAAAAATTGGTACTTGGCTCCCTTAGCTGGGGTTGTCTTTCTTCCTATAATAGACTATACTTCTGAGAGATGTCTTGCTGTAGTGTTTAATTCCACCTAACATCATGTACTACATAGCCTTTTTTTTGGATAAATTCTGCCTTTCGTTATTTTACAATTGCCTTTTTTTTTATTTTCAAGGTGCTTTCATTTTCGATGTAGAGAAGCTATGATATTACCAGTGAATTTAAGGAATCTGTGGCCCTTTACACAATATTTGCAAAGAGGCTATATCTTTTAAAAAAGAAATACTTGCCCTGCTTTAAATTCCTTCAAATATTTTATGCTAGATATTTGCATTTTACTACATGGCTTCCCCTGGAGAAGAAGTATGGTTGCACAGTTGCACAGCTTGCAAATTCAACATGAGATTTCTCTGTGGAAGTGTGCAGATGCACAGAAATTAAATACAGTAGAATTATGTAGGAAATGAATGATCTGTAAATTCATTTGAAATGCCCATTGGTACCCCCTTTTCCAAGGAGGGGATACTTTTAGTGATATGCTGCATTGATTTTCTTGTATGTCACATTACATTGGGTTTGTATGTCTCATTATGCGATGTTATCACTCTACGGTACTGTGGCTTATGTGGTGACACTGTGAGCATAATGTAATGTGAGGCACCATGGCTGTGAAATGCCATTAAACTAGGACACTCCTGAGAGTCAGTGAATTATGCTCTGTCACCACCGCTACTTCAGAAAGCTCAGGGAGCTGCAGGAGGCACTTGCTGTGCAGGATTATTTGAATTTGTTTATCTACTTCATTTAAGCTTTGCCAAGCTGTATGTTGACAGAATTAACAATCTACCAATACCTCCTCTATTTGGTTTGCTTCTAAGAAAAACACCTGTCCCTAAAATAGGCTCTCATCATGCGTTGTTTATTTGCTAACTGTGGGACAATGATGTATAACAGTAACTTCTGTCACCATAATAAACACTTTCTTCATGTTATGCTTGTTATTAAGGATGAGAATGTCTCTTTTCTTTCATGGATATTGCCTGGAAAAGTTAATCAGAATTCTTTAGAAATTACTTGGTGGTTTGTGTTGTCATTTTTATTGTAGCTTGTTTTCAGTTTTTTTTTTATTCGTCATGAATCTTCTTGTCCAAAGAGACCTTCAAAGTAGTGTAATCTTGTGTTTACTTTCTTTTTTTTCCCCCTCTGTTTTGATACCATGCTGCAGTGATTTGTTGCCAGAGGGTTTTCACGTCACTGATAGTACTGAGTTAGAAGAAGAAACATAACCTTCTGGGCTCATCTATGGTCTTAGAATCTTATATTAAAGGAGGATATTCTTTAAAGGCACTTTTATTTTTATTGAGAATCTTTCAAGGCAGACTCCTCAGTGAAAATTTTTCTGTAACTATTATTTGAATCAAAGGAAATGATGACTTTGGATTCCTTTAGAGTTTAGATCACTTGAAACCAACAAGTTCTAAAGATATGGAATTCTACATCTCTGTAAGAAATTATTTTTAATAACTATAATTTAGTTTTATTCTAACAATAGATATCTGTATTATTTTTATTTAATGTGGATAAAATAAAAAATTATCAGCTAACCTTTTTCTCAGTTTGTCTTTTCTGGCTTTTCTGAAATAATTTTGTTGTTGTTATTACTCCACATTGTCAATAGTTACCAGGGAGGTTTTCTTACCTAATAGTTCATTCATATCACCTAAATCCCTCTTAAAGCCTTGTACATTTTGCAATAATTCAAACACCAGATCTCATTTGAAAATCTTCATTCTATCTGGACTTGATTAGATTCAAAGGGAAGCTGTGGCCTCTGTAAAAGCTGCTGCCTTCATCAGACAATTGTTTTATTTTGTTCATATTGTTTTTCACATAACTACTACATTAGCACTTCATGATATTTCTTCTTTGATGAGTATCATGCTGTTTATTCATAATTCAATATAATTCCATAAAGAGATATCTTTTCTAAATCAACCAAAATGGCCTTCCAGGCTGGAGATTTAAAAAAGAGAAATTGTAACTGAAGCATTCATATCTTTTACAAGTGACCATGGCTTTAGGTGATTCAACTGTATCACGGTTTTTCTGAGTTTATTTAATTTGATGTTATACTTGGTTAGTGAGTAGTCACCTCCTCATTTTTCACATATCTATGATGTTTAATATCGCCTTAAAGAGTTTAAAATAGTTGCGTGTCACATAAAAGATTACTAGTATAGTGTGGTTATTATGTAGTTTCTGTTTAGTAAATTGGTTAATTTTCTAATAGACCATGTATAAAATTCTTATATGGACATTGAGCTGTTGTAATTTCAGCTGTAAGTTGTCAGTGTAATAATATGCCTGCATTTTTGTTGCTGTGATTAGTTCTGTACACCTATGAAACTATATATTGATGTGTGTATTCATATTTCTGGGAAATCATATTGTAAGATAATTATATCACACAAAAATAATGGATATTTTAATCATGGAATGTGTTTGTGTTCTGGATTCCCTTAATAGTTCTAATTTTTAAATTAAATTCTTCTCATTTTAATTGTTTGGATGGGAATGTGCTATAAATTTTCCCCATTCTCTTTCCACCCTCCCCTTTCACCCTCCTCTCTGTCCTCTATATTTCCAATTTAGTCAGGAGTTCTTGTTTTTTTTTTCCCCTCTTCCTAGCCAGATCCATGTATGTCTTTCTTAGGGTCCTCTTTGTTACCTAGGTAAATGGATGGGACTAGAAAAAGTCATCCTGAGTGAGGTAACCCAGACTCAGAAACACGAATATAATATGTACTCACTCATAAGTACATTATAGACATAAAGCAAAGGACAAACAGCCTACAGGACACAACCATTAATTATTCTTTAGATAACCAAGAATATACTTTATTCTAGAGTCACTAGTGATTTCATTGGATAATCTTTTGTTTTATTGTTGTTTACCAAATTGTCATACCTACAGTGGATTTTTCATAATATACTTAGTATTTTACAGTCTCTTTGGTTTGGTCATAAAGTTTTAACTGAATTTTCGGTTCAGAGCCTCTCAATGAAGACAAAGTGCTCTCACTTGGAGGTTTGACTAAGAAAGTGTTCGTTTTCCAAAGTTCTTTGGGTGTGGCAAGACCATCATTATGGCGGAAGCTGTTACTATCAGGCCCTAGGATCTGCAGTTTCTTGCCTTGTGGTCATCTTCATAGGTATTTCTGTCTAGGCTAAAATGTAATTCTCTTTAATATGACAAAATTGCCAGCATTACTTATTGGCTTTTTCATCTTTTGATTGTTATGAGGTCATTGTTCTCACTGCACCTGAGGAGATGATGTGACTCTTCATGGTTCACTAAAGGGCATCTGAAGGACACTACAATTGTGTCAGAAAATATAGCTGGTGTAAAAACCACAAAGTTGCTATTTTATCAGCATTTTCTGTGTCTTCTCTGGAGGAAGGTTACCTTTGCCCAATGTCCCACGTAGCTGTAACACTAACCTTTCTGAAATTAACCAAGTCAACAGGATAGACTTAAAAGAAAATAATACATTAATTTTGCATTTTTTCACATTGGAAATTTAGTAGAACACTATCAGTATTGCTTAGCATTTTCCAGTTTTAATAGCACAGTGCTAATCCTATCTAAGTTGACAATGATGGCAACACCTACACCAGTTAGCTCTGTTTGCTCTTGGTCCTTCTGAATACCATAGTGGATTTTTTTATGTTACTGGGAAAATGGAAGCATGTCTCTTTCCTCTTCTTGAAATGATAAAATAAGACCACAATTTGGTCATTTGTCTGAAGTAAAATCTAATAATGAGAAAAATACATTTTTGGTAAGTATGGTTGGTGTTACTCTCACACTCACTATAGGTGTTTTGGTCTGATAAGTAAATGTACCTATTACAAGATTATCTTACTATTTACTTAAAGAAATTTTTATGAACATTTAGGAAAATGATTTTTCTTTGTGTGTGTGTGTGTGTGTGTGTGTGTGTGTGTGTGTATGCGTGCGCGCACACGTGCACAGGTTGATTTTGGAGCACAGTTATATGTCATTCTGGAACCTTTTATAAGAGAGTTGTTCAAACCTCACTGTTATTGTTTTATACTTTATAGTGATTTGTCACAGAGTGAAATAGATTCTGTGTGCTGGAAGAACTCCATCACTGATCTCTGCTAGTTGTCAAAACCAAAACTGTTTCCAGAATTGGCAATTCTTCAATATCTTGAAGAATAGAAAATTTTAAAGAACTACTTGGGGTGGTACCCATGGATTTGCTAAGTATTCTAGCCTATAAAACTGATTAGTTTTCATCTTCTCTTTGTTTGGGACTCCTTAAAGATAGTATTTCTATAAGCTTGACAGGAAAGGGCTCTACCATTGACACCTTTTTAATATGTTAATTTGTTTCATTATAAAGGAACTTGCCATTTAGTGAAATGACATGCTTTATTTGTCAGTCAAATTTTGGTTTTAAAGTTCAGTGACTTTGAGATCTGAGAGGGTAATTTTGTGAGGTCCAAGCTTTTTGTTTAATTTTTGTATGAAATAGAAGTAATTAATATTAAACAGACTAAAGTGAAAGACTTGTTCACCCCCCAAATAATTACACAGGTAGTTGTCTTCCTTTTTAGCTTAGACAATAATAATTTTATATTATATGTTAAGTAGAAAATAAATCTATCAAGAGAATATGGGATAAAGAAAATGTGATGCATACATAAAGTAGAAAGAGTATCCTTAAAACAAAACAAAAGAATGAAATTTGTAGGAATATATAGACTTGGGATAATAATAATATTAAGCAAAGTCACTTGAACTCAGAAGGTAAAAATCATCATGTTCTGTCTCACCTGTATGTCATAGCTTATAATGTATTTTTGCATATATGTAAATAGCTGTGTGAACAAAACATAACATTTATAAAGAAGACCAAGAAAGAACAATATTGTGATAAGGAAGTAATGGAAAGGCAGAGGAAACAAGTCATGACAGAAGATATATAGCTCATTGCTATAGTTTCAGTTCTATCATTGAATTTGTGTACACATGGTGGGTACATGAGAAAGTAATTGATAATACATGTGCAAAACTATGTGAAAACATTCATGGCAAGAGAACAGCAGTCTGAACTGCATAGAAATTTACCGAGGTTCATAGATTTTGGCCAAGTATTTGAGTGGTTTCTTTAATCTAGCTGTGTGATGTTCACTGCAAGAAAGTGATTAAAATTAATAAGATAAAAAATATAAAAATTCCATTGCAAATGAATTTCTTTCTGTAGCTTTGGTGTTCCAAGTTAAGTTTAAATTAAAAGCGTAATGGAACATAAAGGGAGTCTTTAAAGAAAAGGTTGCATTTAAAGATACTGAACTTTCCCAGTAGTCTCTTTTCAAAAAATTCAGGATGTGGTAAGAGCCTGCATGGGGTTTCTCTTCTTCCAAGGGATGAACATTGACTTGCAGTCTTTGATTGCTTTTCAGAATATTTCCTCTATGTAAATAAAATAACTTTTTATTCTATACTTCTAGGGTCAACTTTGTTTTTTCTATTTTCTTTAAAAGATAGATGTATATTTAATATTTCCTTCTGTCATGCCTATTTGTTAACCAAGCTACCTTTAAACAAAAATCTAATCTTTTCTTAGTCTCATTAAGCTTATTGAAGAAATATAAATTAATATCAATTCAGAAAAGACTGGATATAAACTCCCTATTGTATCTTCCCTGGAAAGATAACAACTGTGCATTCTCATCTTTGTTACAAAATACATAACAGAACAACTTAATGGAAGGCTCATAATCTTCCAGGCAAATACTATGATAGCAGGAATAGCCTGGTAGCTGGGGCAGAGTAATCTGTAATGATTGAGCCTTCATCTAAGGCTCCTAATACTTTAGAAGGTAAGGACTTGGGCTCTGTATAGATAAAAGGCCAGCATATATTCCTAAAGGCTACCCCTCATGACCTACATGTGACAACTAGGTTCTAGAGATGAAAGTTTCAAGAACCTTCCTAAAGAGCATTGATAAGTACTCAATACCAAAACATTAGAGATCAGGAGCAACATTTCACAGGAACACCATAACAAGCTCCTACAAAAATGATAATCAGGATAGTTGTGAATGTTAACTTTCTTTAGAAAGAAAACAATGGAAAAAAATGTGATTATGTTAATAACAAAGACCCTGTTGGGGGTTATACATAAAGTGCCAAGACTTTGTGTCATCTGCCTTTCCAGAATAAAGCAAATCTAAATGGGTTCCAGATTATCAACTCTATGTTAATAAGATGATAAAATTTGTTTTTTGAATGAAGTTATAATTTTACAAAATTTCAATACTGTTAATAACACATTCTTGATCCATAGAGCTAATCCTCTTTTAATCTGCACCCATGTTTTCTTACACGACTATTGGTTTTATAAAGATAGCTCAGCAGGTAAAAGCACTGCCTGCTTTTCCAAAGGTCCTGAGTTCAATTCCCAGCAACTACAAGGTGATTCACAACCATCTGTAATGAGATCTGGTGCCCTCTTAAGGAAGAGGCCTGATCAGTTGTTCTCATCAACTTAGACCATGAAACCCAAAATGGATAAATTCAACAGAACTGCCATATACAGGCTGCCCATGCATGTTTCAGCATTGCCAAGGCATAAATTTCACTCATTCATTCATATAGGTTTTATATAGGTTTACTATCTGAGAGCATAGGGAGCAGTAATTGAATCAGCTATGGATTGGGGCATTTATTATTCATGTGTGGTAATTGCGATCAAAACTAAGTTTAACCAATTCATTAGTTCTCTTCCAAATTTACTTAAGTCTTTTACCAAGTTAATAGCCTACTGGTGGATAGTTCTGTTATTTGTTGCAAAAATTTTGTTTTGAAAATGTATATTTTATGTTTTATAAGATATCACTTCATCTTTTTTATATTTGCATATAAATATCCTTTATTTCCTCTCCTACTGTCACAATGGCTTCTAAGTTCTAAGGATGTGTCTCAGGAAACATATATAGTATAGCTGTGTTATGCCCTTCAAGGCTCATATTAGTCATCTATATGTGCCAAGGGGAAACTTGTTCCCATAGATTTCTCATAAACCCTTAAAGAAGTACCACCAGCTGGGGTTCAAGAATAGGACTTAGTCTGCATGCCCCTCTTCAGGGCATATGTTCAGCTTCCTCTTCCTTTCTCTCTGTCCCCACATCCAGCAGATCAAGTAGATCTCCTCCAACCTTTCTTCCTCCCCCCTCATCACTTTGTTCCAGTCCCTAACTCCAGCAGGCATTTCCTGGGAACAAGTCAAGACTATCATAGATACAGAAGGAGTAACCGCAGATCTTCACCTCCCCACTTACCCGCAGGTATGTAGCACACCACCTCCTACAGCCTCTCCACACTCTCTGGCCCCATTTCTAGGTGACTAAGCAGATTCTTGTGGAACACCCAGTTTTCCTCCTTCTTGGGAACTCCCTCAGTTTTTCCCTTTCTAGGCCATCCTTATTCCTCAATGTCAGCTTCCAATACCTAAAAAGACATTTTACTTGGAAAACCCAGTGTCCAACTCTATCAGAATCCCTGAAGATTTCCTTACAGGCATGACACAGTCAATACTTTTCTAAGAACTAGAAAGGGCAACAGAAACCAAGGAACAAAATACCTACCCAACAAAGACAAGACAACAGTACCTCGAATTACATCACCTCAAGCACAGATAAAAAAAAAAAACCATTAAAAAGCAAATATAGTTAGCTAGAGCCTAACAACCCTAGCAGTGTAGGCCCTGAGAATTACATCATAGATGAAGCACAAAAATACCTTTAGCCATTATGAATATGATAGAGTTTCTTAAAAGTCATAGAACGAATCTCTTAAAGAAATCTAGGAAAAAAACAGTGAAAGAAATGAAGAAAATAGTTTAAGACCTGAAAGTAAAAATAGAATCAGTGAACAAAATCCAAATAGAGGGAAGTCTGAAAATTAAAAAAAAAATGAATTCAAGTAAAACTTCAGAGGCAAGCCTCACTAATAGAATACAAGGGATGGAAGAGAGAACCTCAGGCATTGAATTCACAATAGAATAAATGTGTAGGTCAGTCAAAGAAAATGTTTAACACATACACACAAAGAAACACACACACAATCACACACACACACACACACACACACACACACACGCACAAGGCACAAAACACAAAACATCCAGGAAATCTGGGACACTATGAAAAGACTAAATCAAAGATAATAGTAAAAGAGGAAGAAATAGAGGATGATAATAAAAGGGAGAAGAAATACAGGTCAAATGTACAGAAAGTATTTTCAACAAAATCATAGAAGAAAATTCCCTTAGTTTGAAGAAGGTAATGCTTTTCAACACATAAGAAGCAGGTAAGGTAACATATAGACTGGATCAAGATAATCAAAACCAAAAAAGCTTTATAGAAAAGCAAATAATAATAAAAGCTGTAAAGAAAAAGACTAAGGAACTTATTATGCATATAATCTATAATTCTATTTTACACTTTGATCAGTTCCTTGCTCAGCCATCATCAGATATGTTTCTTCCTTCAGCAGATGGGAAAAAATAGAGACCCACAACAAGACATTATGCAGAGAATGAGAGACCTGGAAACATCCAGGCCTAAATAAAAGATCACTATCTCTTCATTGAATCCCTTAAATCAGGGCTTAGGAACCCTGCAAAAGAGTAGGAGGAAATACGGTGAGAGCCAGAGGAGATGGGGTACACCAAGGACACAAGGCCTTCTAAATCAATAGGATTAACACACAGAGAAATCCACAGAGACTGAAATAGCATGCACGGGGGTCTGTACCACATAGGTTCATAGACCTAAAAAGAAAAGGAGACACATGCCCTATTCCTTTCCAGAAACTATCTCCAATTGTTAGCCACTTGCAAATGCAAACTTAATTTTCTCCAGGAATATCTCACTTGTGAAATCAAGTATTCTCAAGGGTAGGCTGCATGCCAAGCAGTAGACAGACAACAGAAAACAAGCTCGTTGGCATCTTTGAAGGCTTCTTTTCTCATAAAATCATGCCTGAGGTCTTTAAAAAAGAAACTTATCTTTTATGTATTTATTTCATTATATATGTGTATGTATTATTTTTATTCTCTTTTAACATATAGATCCTTTGTATTCATGATATAGTTTCAAGTACAGTGTTTTATGGGATTCCTGAGTGTGTGAATGAGTGGATCTCTTCATCTATCTCTGTTTTACATTTAATTTAATTTTATTCCTTAGAAGTCTGTTTGTTTTCCCACGAAAGGCAGAATGAGGGTAGATCCACATGGAAAGGGATGTGGGGAGGAACTTGGAAGAGTAAAAACCATAATCGGGATATACTATGTGATAAAACAATCAATTTTCAATAAAAGGAAAGGAAAGAAAGGCATAAGAGAAGTACCCTTCAGGCTAAGTTTCCCTACAGAGTTCACCAGATGAGGCATTATTGCTGCTATTACTACTCTAAGAAACAACGTTAGTAGCACAGATTTCAAGACAGAAGTCAGCTTATTTTGCCTAGAGACATTACTACTACCTGACCTTATAATTAGATTGCCCTGGGGGCTTCTGCTATTGGGAAAAGAGTACAAGTTTGATGAACAACTTTCCTGAGCTTTCACTTTTGAATTTTGGTTATTGAGATGTTTTGTAAGTTTCCCCTCTGGGGGAGTCAATTTTTTAAGTATGGAAATTAATCAAACATAGTAAAAATTTTCAAAACGTGCTTGACAGGAAAGTAAATGACGTCTACAATTTCATATTTTCTTCAGCAGAAACAGAAAAGATTAAGAGATGTGTATCGGCAGTAAATAAATGCAAAGGCAGATATTAAAGAATATATATATATACAGTTTTAATGTTTAAACAAACTTACAGAACCGAGATTTCGGCTTAGCCGTTTCACAGGAGGCAGGAAAAAGGAATAAAGGGAGGAGCAGCCTCCCGCGCGCCCATTTATCGGTACACATTCGCCAGAGGCAAATCCCTACATCTCCCCCTTTTGTCTAAATAAGACAGAACTAAACCAAATATAACTATAAAGATTAAAAACGACTGATAAATATAACAAACAATATTGAGAACAAAAGTTTTGATAGACATTCTATCTCAAAGTGTCTAAATAATGTAGAGAGTAACTACAATTAAATAATCTTCAACTCCATCAAAGATCTGAGAAGGGAATAAATATTACTTAACAAATGAGAGATATCCAAAATGTGCAACAAATGACAGAGACAACTGACTACCTGGGCAATCACCCAAAGTCTCATTTGCAATGTTGAGTCAACCAACTTTGGCTAAGGCCTAACATAACTGACATACCATTATCAAATGCAAGGAACTTTCTTAGAATTATCCTACACTGTCTTGGCAAGATAAGACAATCCTGTTTCATATCTTAGTCAGTAGTTGAGGTATGGGCTTTTCTTAACCCAAAGGCCAGTTCTGCCAAAAAGACAAGCTCCCAGTGGAGTGTCTTTGGTGCTCAACGATCTCTCGGGAGCAGAGTGGTGTTGCCAGGAGTAATTGTGTCTCGTTGGCACAGAATTCTAGTTTAGATTAAAGGCCATTTTCTATAGCTCTTCAAAGAGCCTGAAGATTATACTATCTATACTAAAAACAATCTCTATGTATCTAAAAGACCTGATTAACCTAAAAATAAATATGACAAACATATAATTCTCAATACCTATCTAATTTGAAAACTAAGAGAATAAACAACTGTGCAATATATGAAGACAATGATCTTCACCTGTAAACAATGTCATTACATATCAAATGTAAACAATGTTATTACATAAATAGTACCAGAGGTAGAAATGTACATTGTGATATGATAGATGTATCCATACAATATAAGCATACTCTTATATAAAAATAGAGGTAGGAACACTCACATTCAATATTCAATATATCAATATACAAGAAACAGTACCAATATAATTTTCTAAAAACAGTAAGTCACAAATACCAATCATCCCATCAAACCAGTTAATCCCCCCCCTTTTTTTATACCCCTAATTCCATACAATATCTCCCCATCCCCTCAACCCTAAACCAACCACTAAAAGATGTCCCTAACCCTGTGGGCAAACTCTGTTGGGAGAGAGGACGTCGTCCTCTTAGATTGCTTCTAGCTGACATGGGGGCGACGTTCTTCTTAGGGGCCCCTGTGAAAGCAAAGGATGGTAAAATTCCCAAATTAACCTTTGACCTAAGAAAATTATAACTAGTCTCTGAGCGTTTTGAGAAGGTCCGGCCAGAGTGTTGTCAAAAATGTGCATCATTCGAAATTGTCTCCTGCAGTTGGTACCAAAAAACAGGTCAAATATTAGCGCTTAAAAAAAAAAATTCATGACGTCATAAAAACCAGATTGAGTTGATGTTGTGGGGCCCCATCTTCATACTGGAAACTTCAAAGATTAATGTAGGAAAATACGTTGCTTGTTATGGGAAATTTAAACATTAACAACAAGAACATATACTGACATATAAAGTCAGACAAAGATATGAGGAAAGGCAAAGAAAGTTTATCAAGTATAAAATTATTTTTATTCTGTCCCATTTCATGGCTCCTGACCTGAGAAAGAAACTCTGAAATATCTCTTATCAACAGGCTTGGAATTGAAGAGGGACTGAGCCATAGTCCAACTCCAAAACCAGCTCTACAGATATATAAAGAAGTGTTCAATAAAACATATAAATATATATAAAAAATCAATACTTACAGTATGTATAGAATTTTATTGTTGATACTCAGTGGGTCATAACTATTTTCCATTCATCAGTAATTAAATATTTAGGGTCCCTTAAATTCTTTGAAGATGAGTATTTTCCTGTGGAGATAAGAAAAGAACCCTGCCCCCAACCGATCTGTAAACCTTACCCTCAGTATGCTCGCCATCCTTGTGAATGAATTGTCCACTGAAAGCCTGAATAAGTGTCAATGGTGTGATGAACATACTTCAATTTGCCAAATTCTGCAAAGTGGAACACATCCATCTGCCAGATTTCATTCCTATGGGTGCCCTTCGGATTAGCCCCTGCTGGCAGTGGCATTTGGTTATAGAAAGAGCAGGTAGGGCATTTCTTCACAATCTCCTTAGCTTGTTGCCATGTAATAGAAAACTCTTTCTTCAAACCTTTGTTATTAACATGATGTTTTTTATGAAATTCAGAGGCTTGTAGCACACTACCAATCAATAATTGATCAATTTCTGCATTAGCTTGTGCTAGAGGACCTGGCAGACCCATATGGGATCAGATGTGTGTTATGTACATAGGGCAAAGCCTGTTCCTGATCAAATCTTGAACCTGGATAAACAATGAGGTTAGTTCTGTATCATCAGCTATAAATTCAGCAGTTTCAATATGTAAAATAACTCTTTCTGTGTATTGTGAATCAGTAACTGTATTAAAAGGTTCTTTAAAATCCCTTGGCACCATAAGAATGGCATATAATTCTGCCTTCTGGACAGAATCATAAGGACTTTGTTCCACCTTACCCAAGTCTTCTGATTTATAACCTGACTTCCCTGATTTATTGGCATCAGTATAGAATGTACGGGCTCCTGTTATTGGAGCATCACGGACGATTTGAGGAAGGATCCAAGAAGTTCTCTTTATGAAGTTAAGCCGCTTGCATTTTGGATAGTTGTTATGAATGTCTCCCAAAAATTAGCACAAGCTCTTTGCCATGGTTCATTATCTTCCCATAATTTCTTTAGTTCATCAGCAGTGAAAGGCACTATAATTTCTGCTGGGTCTATGCCTGCTAGTTGACGAAGTCTCAGCTTGCCTTTGATTATTAACTCAGAGACTTTTTCCACATAAGTTTTCAGTTTCTTACTTGGTTTATGTGGTAAAAAGATCCATTCCAAGATAATATCATCTCTCTGCATTAAAATTCCTCTAGGAGAAATTTTTGATGGTAATATGACGAGAATACAATCGAGCTCTGGATTCACTCTGTCCTCATGTGCCTGTTGTAATTTCTCCTCAATCATTGTCAGTTACTTTTCTGCTTCAGCTGTTAATTCTCTGGGACTGTTTAAATCTTTATCACCATCCAAGGTTTTGTTTAAATGAATTATTAGATCAGGTGTTATCCCAATACCTGGTCGTAGACTGGAAATGTCTCCTAACTGTCTTTGAAACTCATTAAGAGTCCGTAGACGATCACTCCGAATTTGTGCCTTTTGTGTCTTAATTTTTTGTAAACCTATTCTATAGCCTAAACAATCAACAGAATCTCCCTTCTGTATCTTTTTAGGAGCAAATTGCAATCCCCATTTAGGTAACAGTATCTGTATTTCTTTAAACAGTCTGTTCAAGGTATTTATGTTTGAATTGGATAACAATATGTCGTCCATGCAATGGTATACTATAGATTTGGGAAATTTCTTGTGTATTATTTGCAATGGTTGGTTCACAAAATATTGGCACAGGGAGGGGCTATTTAACATACCCTGGGGGAGGACGGCCCAATGGTACCTCCTCGAAGGTTGAGAATTGTTATAAGTAGGCAGTGTGAAGGCAAATTTTTCTCTATCTTCTTTTTGCAAAGGTATAGTGAAAAAAACAATCCTTTAAATCAATAACTATGAGAGGCCATCTTTTGGTAATAAGGAGGGCAAAGGAATTCCAGATTGCAGAGGGCCCATAGGTTGAATAACCTTGTTGATGGCCCTGAGATATGTCACCATTCTCCATTTACCTGATTTTTTTCTTTACCACAAATACAGGAGAATTCCAAGGGCTGGTAGATTCTTCTATATGTCCAGCATCTAGTTGTTCTTGTACCAGCTGTTCTAAATCCTGTAACTTTTCCTCAGCTAAAGGCCATTGCTTTGTACATATTGGTTTCTCCGTCAACCATTTTAGAGGCAAGGCTGTTGGTATCTCTGAAGGGACATCAATTGCTTGTTCTTGCAAAGCCCTAATGGCCGGTTTTCTCCGTTTGTAATATCTTTTAATATTATTTTCAGAAATATAGGCTCTAGAAGTAGCAGGAATGTTAATTTGGGTATTCCATTGTTGTAATAGGTCACAACCCCATAAATTCATTGTAATATTGGCTACATATGGCCTTAATTTTCCTATTTGTCCCTCTGGCCCTATACATTCAACCCATCTCGCGCTCTGCCTTACTCGAGATAGGGTTCCAATTCCCAGGAGCTGAACATTTACATTCTGAAGAGGCCAATATGGATGCCAAGATTCTGGGTTAATGATACTTACATCAGCACCTGTGTCCAGCAGGCCAGTAATAAAAATGCCATTTACACACACTCTCTGCTTAGGTCTTTGATCATTTATAGAAGTTTGCCAAAACACACGTAAATAATCTTTCTGATCACTATTGCTTGTAACATTAGGCATGTGGCTCCCTAATTGTCCTGACGAGGCATGTTCTCAGCAGAAACTGGAAATGACTGAACCATGTTTGCCATGGGGGGCTGTGAGGCCCCCCTCTCACGTTTCCCATCTGTATCAGATTGTCTTGTCTATCTCTTGTAGACCTGCATTCATTCGTCCAGTGTCTGCCTTTTCCACATCTTCTACATAAACCTGAAGGCTGAGTCCTTCTATTTCTGTTATTTATAGAAGATGCATTATTATTATTTCTGAAAATCCATTGTTTACAATTCCTTTTCATATGACCCATTTTGCCACAATTAAAACATTTGGTATTCTGGTGTCTCCTTTTACCATTGGAAGTTGCTTCTTCTACCCATGCTTCAGTGCCATAGTCAAATGTGTCAACATTTAGTGTATGCAAGATCCATTCTTCCAAGGACGCTGATCTGAACTTTAAAGGCCCCAAGATCTTGTTGCATTCCACATTTGCATTTCCGTAAGCCAAAGACTCAATCATTATACGTCTTGCTTCTGGGTCAGATATCCTTATTTGTACAGCCTTAGTTAACCTTTGTAAAAAGTCACTAAAGGGTTTTCTCTGACCCTGTTTAACTGTGACAAATGATTCCATTCTCTGTCCTGGGTCTTGTACCCTGTCCCAAGCCCTTAAGGCTGCTGTAATACATATGGAGAGTGTGTTTTCATCCAAATTAGCTTGTTCCTGAGGGTCAGAAAAGAGCCCTTCACCTAGAATTTTATCTAGGGAAATGTCAATTCCCTTTGCCTTTTCCTGCTGTTCTAATAGTCTAGCCTCTTGCCTGAATAAGCATTTCCATTTCTATTGTGGTCCACTCTCAAGGACCGGGGAGCTCAGCTGGAGCCAGTCTGAGGAGTTTGCTCTGCTTGTTGTGGCCCAAGATTTTAGCATCTCTTTAACAAAAGAGGCATGCATCCCAAAATGTCATGACAGCCTGTTTAATTTCTTTGAGATCATTCATATGGACAGGCTCCCATGTATCCTCCTTGATGACCCTAGGGTTTCTGGAACCAATCACTGTCTCTGTTGTTATTAGTGGAAAGTCATGTAGAGCTGTAGGTAGAGCTTTGTGGAAATTGTCCTGGAGGGATTTATCCACAGATGTAGTTAAAATTTGCCTTTCTACCCTTTGCTCTTCTTCATCAGAATTTAGAAATTCCTCAATCTTTTCAATTCTATTCACCATTGCCTTCTGCAATGTCTGAATCTCTTGTCCCAAATTATGTTCCAAAGCCTTTATTGAGGATTCTAAAGTATGAAATTTGTCCATTAGAGATAACTTGTCATCTTTGGACATAATTTTTATGGCATAAACCGTGCCTTCTTGTATTGGCATTCTTTCCGCCAATCTGTCATAAGCTTTAGACAAAATTCGATTGTCACATTCAGCAGTTTGATTCTCTCAGTTAATGTTTCAATTCCTACGGAAAGGGACTACTGGAATTTACGATCCAAAGCAGCTCTTCCTTCTTCCATAGTAATGAATTTCTCCTTAACATCAGCCTGTACCTTTTCTAAATTTTGCTCAGTTAATGGAGTCATGTTAAACAAAGATCTGTTCTCTTCCTGGAGAACTTCAAACTGATTCTTGAGAAGATTGTTGTCATTCTCAATAGTTTTTAAACATTCAACCTCTGTCTTAAGAGACTTTATCATATTTCTATTATCAAAACATATAGTGCCAAGGAAAACTACGAATCCCAGAAATATCCATAGATTTGGGGTGATAGACACCTCTTGTAAAATTTCCCACGCGGTACATTCAAAAAAGCTGTTGATATCTAAAAGAGTTACGTTCTCAGACATTTTATTTATAAAAGAAAAATTCTTTTACCTGCAATGACCAGTTCCTGCCAGTGGTGGCGAAAGAGTCCACTTGAGTCCACATGGCCTAAGTCTGAAATAAATGACTCAAAAACAAAATTAGAGCAGACACTAGGCTGATAAGTAGCAATTGGGCCAGAAAGGGAACAGAGAGAAAAGCTGCCAAAGTGAACAAATCAAAGGGATGCCGGTGTGTTTGACTCGGCTCGCAGGGCTGCTGTCACGTGACCCGAGCGCCGGCAGAGGTGGGTGGGGAACAGAGACTGATCATGCTGTTAGAGAGGCGCTGCCGATTTCAAACCGCCGGGGAATGCTAGCTCTCCCATCCTGCTTGATTCTCTAGCAAGCAGCAGGGAAAATCGAGTCGCTCAGAATCTCAGCTGCTTCCACACGCCCAGGGAGACCTCCGCAGGGAGGTGCCACTGGGAGCTGTCACCCCCAGGAGGCTCCGATTTTTGGGGTGGGTATCCTCAAAGCCCCACAGGGCAGGCGCCAAATATATCGGCAGTAAATAAATGCAAAGGGAGATATTAAAGAATATATATACAGTTTTAATGTTTAAACAAACTTACAGAACCGAGGTTTCTGCTTAGCCGTTTCACAGGAGGCAGGAAAAAGTAAAAAAGGGAGGAGCTGCCTCTCGCGCCCATTTATTGGTACGCATTCGCCCAAGGCAAACCCCGCCCCCTAAAGGGACTGACTTAACCCTACAGAGATGTCTATAAGCATCCTCATCCTACATGGTGAATGTAGGTTCTAGGAATTTTGAAGTTATTGCAACACTTTTGCCTGGATTTTTCAAGCTTTAATTACTTCTAATTATATCAATAAATGAGCATAATAAAATTTATAGCAGAGGCACCTTTTCTCATTTGTCTCCTTAATTGATTCTAGGACTTTTTACAGCTTTCTCCTCACAGAAAGGAAAAATATAGATAAATTTTTCACTTGGTCTGTTAGTTCCCTATATTTTAGAAATGAGCCCGCAGTCTAACTTCTGGATTTTAACATACATGTTCAATATACTGAAGTGCAACAGTGTGCTGATATTAGAAGGGGAAGTTCACAGGAATGATTCATCTTAACACTGGGTAGTGGGTTTGAGTGAGAGAGTAGAAATGTGGATACCGGGTAACAACAGCATATTAGAACCTCAGGTTACATGTGTCATAATAAATGTCCACAAATGGCATGCAATATATCTGAATGGAGAAAATCCACCTAAAGGAAATAGTTTATAATAAAGTTTTCTAACTCTTTATTTTCTAGAATTTTATTTCCTTAAATGTTTATGTAATATTTACATCACACTTTTCGCTTCCTAAAGTCTACCTAGACTATTTTCTCAAATTCTTCTGTTACTATATTAATTAGTTGTCTAGATATTAGCATTTGCTGATAGTAGCACTTGTTGACAAGAATAAGATTTCTTCACATATGCCTTGGTTTTAAAACCTTATTACTGTGTGGCAATCACATTGTGCCCAACAGCAGTCTTAGTTTAGTCTGCTTTTCTACTGCTATTCACCAATTTTTTGTGTCCTTGTGATTGAGAAATAAAATGAAAGAAGACAAGAAGAATCACTTTAGTTATTTCATTGCTCAGATATATATGCATTTGTTTGAGAATGATTAAAATCACTCACAGTTGACCACAGCTATATCTTCTTCCAACCTCACCATCTATAGATCTGATTTGCTTATGTCAGCTCCCAGAGTTTATATTAATTCTTTTGCTGTATTTTTTACAAACCCAGAGGGCATATGTAGACAGACACTGCTCTTTTGTTTCCCAGTCACTTAGACTCCAGTAATCACACAGAAACTATATTACAATACTGTTTTACCAATAGTGGAAGCATATTTCTGGCTAGCTCTTACATCGTAAATTACTCCATTTATATTAATCTCTGTGTGACGCTGTGGCCTACCGATAACGTTCCAGCTGGTGTGTTCTTCTCCTTGGGCAGCTACATGGCATCTTCTCTATTCCACCTACTTTCTCTATATATCTCTGTTCAGATTTCCTGCCTGGCTTTACTCTACTATGCCATTGTCTGAAACAGCTTCTTTAATAACCATGACAACAAAACATACTCATAACATATAGAGGAATATCACATCAGGCATAAAGGTAGAAGCACAAAACTTTTATCCTATTCTATTTCACTCTGTCTTCTGTGAGGACTTTAAGAGATCTCTTACTCATTAAAACATTTCCATGGCCAGTTTATTCTTGTAAGAGTTTGTAGATCCTCCTTGACTTCATAAAATCATTATAAGATCTATTTGCTTTTGAAGAAGGCTGTTACTCTGTGTCTTACTTATTAATACACTTAATTTTATTTCTTATACTCATGTAGACATAGAATTAAATAAATCAAAGTATAAGCTAAATGCCAAATTGAGATAGGTCCTTCAAAGAATTCATTGTATTTATTACATGAATCATTCACAAATCTATATCTCTATATGTGATTATATGAACTATGTATTGTATATATACTGTTTACTTTTCTTTACATTCCTATTGTATCTTGAAATTTTCAGGAACTTAAGTATGTAAATCTGTGTTGCTTTCTTTCTTTGTGTGAGTGCATGCATGTGTGCTTGCGTGTGTGTGTGTGTGTATTTTGTGTGTGTGTGTGTGTGTGTTATTTTTGCTTTGGTTTCATTGATTGTATCATTATGCCTTCCCCTGCATCTTTGCCCCTCTTGCTTCTCTTATTCTCCATAATGATGCATTGTCTTCTTCATATAGATGATATGCTGATTTATCTCTCCCAGTGAACTTTTCTGCTGCAATTTCAAAGCTGTCAGGTTGTAAGACTAAGATTAAAGATCTAAAGTCGCAGTATTTCTACAACAGAGTGTATACAAACAGCAGCCAGCACGAGAGCATCCCTTGATTTAATGATCTACTGAATTGAGAGAGACTGTGGAGGAAGCGCAAAGCCAAGGTCATAGAGGAATAAACTCCAAAAGTCTTCTGGAGTGGTTTAATTCAGTTGTTCCCTAAATGTTTAATTTAACTTCTAGGGAACATTGATCAAGCATGACCATTGTTCTTTGAGACTGATTTATAAGTAGAAGAGCAACTTGAAAGCACACATTGCTAGATGTTGAATCACAGGACGAGTGTGATCATTTTCAAAAGAGGAAAGAAATCCTAGTTTCTCCTTTAATATATACATCTGTGGAATCATGGAATCTATGGAATCATGTCACCCACTTTTAGTGTACCTCTTAATTTGTTAATAAAATTAATCAATATAATCTCCCACAGACACACTCAGAAGCTAACAATCCCTCATGGATAGCTTTGGAGGATTTTTCCTAGGTTATGACAAGGTCTTACGTAATTGATCATTAACAATTAACCATTATGATCTCATTTCAAATTTTCTCCAAGTTTGATATAGTGCTTTCATTAGCCACATCAGCATTCCACAGATCAAACTATCATCTCTCCCATCTGAAATATTTCAAATATTGTCTCACCTGGTTTCTTAACATTCATTCTCACTTCAAACCAAGCCATTAACTACACAGGAATATTTTTTTTTCTATTCAGACATTACTCAAATAGCAGGTCTCCTTTTTCAGTGACCTCCAGGAACAATGTCTTTAGACCACTTTTGTGCATAATTACCTGGAATTTTCCTCAAGTCTCTTTATCTTCATTTCTCTTCGGTTTTCCCTCTGTAGACCAAGCATATCCAAATTACTTGGGACATTTTCTTTGTTCCTGTTCATTTGAAATGTTTTTATATGCAAGTATCCCTATTTCTACTCTATTTCGTATTTCATGGCAACCATTCTATCAGTGAACATATTCTTGACCTCATATTAAAACTTCAATCTAGTCTTAAAAAGTTTATATCTCCTTATCCAAATCCACATTTTCCTTTTTAATATTACATATTATTTGGTTATTCCTATTATTTGTCTCCTTCTCTGGGATAGAAATTCATTGTAACAAAGAGTAATATTTGTTCATGGGTGTAGGCCTGCATGAGTTTGTGTGCATGCATTTGTGCAGGTAACCATAGAGGTTGGAAAAGAGTATCAGTGACGACAACTAGAATTAGAGGAGTTGCAGGCAGTTGAGAGCTCCCTGACATGGATTGAAAGGTATTATTAATTTCCAATATATTAAAATATTATTTTATTAAATGAATCCTATTTGCTGGTAGTTTAAACAAGATAGACTCTATTTAAAAACCCTAATTAAGTTGAGCACATACATGAGTTCACTTAATTTTAGATCTTGCAGTGTTCTCTTTTGTCTATTTTTGGTGTGAAATGGAACAAGTATGAATTCTGATGAAAATATTCATGTTAAGCATATTAGATGCATATAAAGTATCTCCCTAATATTTGTGTATTAAATGAGTTGGTCAGTGCTAAGAACATTTATCTCATTCAAAACGCATGATCATTTTACACACTGCCTTAAAATGTACCTATCTGTAGACATGCTTAAACTGGCATGGTTGGAGTAAAATAGAAGTAAAGTCAACCCCTCACATGTCATTAAATAACTTGGCAAACAGGTCACACTCTGTTGTGGGGGTTATTTATTTGCTCTGTAATTTGAGAATAGTCATGATGCTCCAAAGATACAAATATGCATTTTATTGCAAAGGCCCTCTCACAAAAACTCTGTGCCTCTTTGCCCTCTCATCTCTCAACCTTTATCTGTGTGTTTATCTCCTTCTTTCTTTCTCTACGTACATATGTGTGATTTGTGTGTAATGTACATCTATGTTGTGAAAGAATCATTTATTACTTAATATCAATACCACACCTGTATGAACTGCAGTAACCAAGAAGTTAGAATAACATTGAGTCCCATTTGGAGCCCACATCTCTGATTCACTGTGATGAGTCTTTCAGTGTAAGAAGGCTTTCCTCACTTAAATTCCTTAGTTTTGCATTATAGTGGGAGGCCTGTATTCCATTTCCTACTAATCTCCTGAGACTCAACACTCAACATCAAGAGAGACAAAGAAAAATGGTGATGATCAGTTAGCCTAGGTCTTGAGTGATCATTTGTTTGCTCAGTGCCCAAATCCCTTTGTTGCTATTGTTGCCACATGTAATTGAGATCATCAGATGCAGCTCTGAATAATTCGTGAAATTTCTCAGTCCCTGAAATTTTAACTCGATGCTCAGCATCCCTGCCCTTGCAATTGCTGTGTTGATCTGGAAAATCAGATCAACAGAAAGTCTGCCTGACAGATGTATCTGGAATGATTAGACTCACTGACTCTGCTGTAGCTTACAATCAGTACTCGTGATGCATGGCCCATAGAATGGTCCAAACAACATGACATTGCAGTCAATAGATATATTTTCTTCAATCTTTCCTCTCTCAACATCTTTTAAAAAGTAATAATATATACTTTTGTTTTGTGTTATATTCTAAGACATATTGACATATTGTGGAAAATAAAACCTACTCTAGGAATTTTAGTAGAACACTGCTTACACATGATTGAATCAGTCCTTTTTAATTCTGGTGTGTAAGAGAGAAACTATTTTCTTTCAGAAAAAAAATATTTGTTGGTGGTATTTTGTTGTTACTGTTCTTTTCTCGTACTCTAGTTAAAAGTGTATTTAAAAATATTTTTTGTTGTTACTGTTATTTTGTAGTACTCTAGTTAAAAGGGTATTTTTAAAGATTTTTTTGGAAAAAAATTATGTGTATGTATGTGTGCTTGCATGAGTTTATGTGTGCCGGGAGACTAGACAGTGTGCAATCCCATCAAACTGAAGTAGCACCCTGAAGGCACTAGTTCCTCTTTACCACTGAGTCATTTTTTCCAGCTCCCTACAAAGGTATTCTTAAAGATGCTACTTCAAGGTAGAACTTGTTAGGAGAGTGACAGCAAAAAAAAAAAAAAAATAGTAAATAATCAAAAGGATTTTTTGTTGTTGTTCCTACAGCAGTATGAGAGACTTGCAACTTCTCTGACTATTGACTAACTCTTACAGATCTCCTTTCCAAGGCTCTAATGAAATGGAAATGAAGGTTGCTCTGATACTCAGTGTCAGAGGATATGTACCGAAGAAAATTCACAATATAAATGGCATTCTCCATCAAAAAAACATGAAGCAGGGTAGGCAAGGATTTGAAACAATTTAAGGCAAAGAACATTAATGAGGAAGATGAATAATGGGAATATATAATTTAGTCTAGGAATTAACATCTAGAGGGAAAAACAACTCCAATCAGAGGGTTAACTTTGTGGTTTTAACAGCAAACCTGAGCCACTGTTCCTGGAAGAATCCACAAAGGCAGCCTTAGGCTACATGAGACAAGATATCTGATTCCCAGAGAGGCCAAAGACCGGGAAACTGATAATAATAATTTATAATATTAATTGCCTGGGGAAAGATTCTCAAAGATGGCATGAAGCCAAAAATAAATTACTTTTAAACAAATCCCTGAAACTTCACTCTCAGTGGCTTCTCTTTGTTGGCTTGTTAAGTATCTCTGGTCTCATAGGCCGCTTCCTATTGAGGCTGGTGCATTCATGATGTATATCAGGACTGAATGATGGGACAAATTCTCCCTTTTACATCCTATTTGGAAGTTACTATGAAACAAACACCGACATCTTGGTCATCAAACAGTTATGTTCTGCTATATATTTGGTTCAGCCAGGAAATGCATGTAGGACAGAAAAAACTAGAAACACACAGTCACTGTTTCCTTTACTTGTTATTTTTAAAAAATTGTTCACATGTACATACACAAATTATGCAACATAATGAACACCAAAATGCTGATACGAGGTACTTTATGTTTGATTAGTCCTTTTCAACACAGCATTTTGACCTCTGCATCACAGAATTCTTTTTGTATATTTCACAATGTTTTCTCAGACAAATCCCATGATCCAGAAATATCTTGTGAAGTAGTTTGGCATAAAATGGACTTTTTTTCATATTGAGTCTTTTCTTTTTTGGTATGTGAGACATATAATTAACAAAATCTACATATCTTGAGAAAGTACAGTTGGATTCTTCATAAATTTGAAACTTGTCATGTGGGAGTTGCCAAAATATTACAATATAAAACAAAAAAAATTCCACACCATGAAAGTATATGTCCATTGAGAGGTAACAGACCTTATATTTAGGGAAGAACAGAAACATAATGTGCAGCTGACATATTGCAGCTAAAATCATAAGTAATTTAGACTCAACATTACAAATACTTACATTGTATAAGAAACTATATTTGCATGTTATTGAAAATTAATTTAGAAACATTTATTTGCGATAAATAGAAAAGGCAAAATATAAATTTACATAGATTAGTCAATTACAAACCTTATAAAATACTTTCCATTAAAAGGTCTAATAATGATAATAATTCATATTATATTATTATAATACCTAAAATATAACAAATAAAAATAATAAAATTATTATTCAATATTCTTGCTAGAAAAGAGATTTTTATCCATACTAATGTGTGAGACAGAGTCTTGCATAACTGAGACTGATGTCCAACTTTCATGTAGTCTTTCATCTCTTTTAATTCTTAATGTTCTTGCCTCAGTAATGCTGAGAATACCTGTGTACATTACCACATCTAGATGGAATACATATATTTCAATAATTTTGAATTTATTTATTAATTTATGTCTTGCAATTTAAATTAAATTACATTTCTTCCTCCCCTCTCCTCTATTCAAGCTCTCCCAAACACCCTTCTCTATTCTCCTTCAGGATGATGGCCTGGATTCTTTTTTCACTAATTCTTATTGCACACTTTCATTTATAAGTATATACTTAATTTCTTTCTAAATGTAAACTTCTCAGTCCTTATAAAGTTTTACTTTTATGTATTTTTTCCGGGCTTTTTCAATTTGCCTTTTGTTTAGGTCTCTCTGATTATAATCTCTTGATAAACAAAAGATAGGAACAACAAGGAGAACAACAAAAGTCTGGTAACTAAAGAGAACATTAAAGTCCATTCCCCACATTTCTAAACATTGAACTATTTTACTTTTTGTATGTGAGTGTTTCTTTTTTCCCTCAGCATGTATCTATATGCACCACAGATGTGTGGCGGTATAGTGCAAGGAGAGGCCAGAAGGGGGCACCATTCCAATCTCTGGAAACAGTTACAATGGTATATATATGCAGTGCCCCATGAAGGCCAGAAAAAGGTATCAGATATTGGGATCAGCAATTGGGATTGTACACGTTTGTAAGCTGTTAGGTTATGAGCTTCCAGGAGAATGCTGAGAACCAAGCACAGGGCTTCTGTAAGAACGCCTAGCACAATGAACCTCTAATCCACTTCTCCAGCCTCCTGTGTTTACTTCTTATTGGAATAAGAAATACAAACTTCAGTGTGACTTTTTACAATTTCTAAGTACCAATCTACCATCCTAAGTTAATACTACTAAATAATAATAAGGGATCAATAATTGGGTTGTGCAATACCTCTATGTAGGTTAAAAGAAAGTGGTTTCTAAGGCTTGAGTATTTCATAAATAGCTAAAAGCATTTGCCTTAGAAGGGAATTGGAAATGAATGAAAGATTGATAGATATTATGTGATTTTCATGCTTGTTTTTTTATTAATTTTGTTAATAGAAGTTTTGAAATATTTACTTTATTGAACCAAAAATAAATAAAAATTAATATTTCATATAGTGGAATTATATATACTCACATACACAGAGAGTATCAAAATAATTAAAATGAACAATTTTAGATGCTTTTTTCTTTGTATATATGCAACATTTATTAATTTCTTATCAAATTCTCTAATGTAGCACTAGGGAAATTTAGATGTCATCTGAAGTAAAATTATTGAAATATCATTTTATTCACCCAAAAGTATGTAGTGCTCATGTCCCTTAATCACTACATTTATCTTCAAATATGAAATAAAATGATATTAGATTGAAAATGGCTGAATTTGTTTAGAATCCTGTAAGCTACATTTAGGAGATTTGATGTGATTTTAATTATTAAAGTATAATACCTTTCTTTAGTATTAAGTAAAGACCACACAGCCTTTGACTAGCAAAGTTTATGTCTATATAACACAAGAATAAATATATACTAGAAGTGCATAGCCTTTCCTTAGATTTTTTATTATATCTGATGAAAATAAATTACATTCTAGATGATTTATTATTCAACTGAGAAAGATTTGGTTTAAATTTTTAATTATATTTGCATCTTAAAATGTTTGCTTTTGGAAACATGTTTGGCATTTTCATAGAGGTCTAATGGTATTGGAAAAACTATTGTGTTTGCTAAATTAACTGTGTCATACTCATAACTGCTTAGGAAAATCATTCTCAGAAATGTAATGGAATGTGTCAGGCAGAGACACAGATATTTCCATTTTCCTCTGAGATATGACCTCTCATATCACAAGCAGATAGAAAGAATAGATTACATCTGACCATGCCAATCTGTATGAATATAGCAATTTATTGATATAATTTATCCTCCTTTAAAATCATAAGCACAAGGGAGTTAGACATCCAGTGTATAAAATCTCTGGTGCACTGTTCTCCTTCATACTTTAAGAAAATAAAATTAAATGCCCACTTCTACATGTCTGAATTCTTTAGCCCTTGGGTAAAACATTTCTGGGTAACCTGGGAAGTCCTGTGAAAATTTTGCTGGCACAGTAAATATTGTATTGATTTTTCTGTTGTACCAAAGATGGTTATCACAACTAAAACTTGTTATTTTCCTTTCAAATAGAAAACCATTGTAATATTAACCATTTTAAATGATGTAACTTTGTATAAGACTTCTCAACTGACTGAAAGATGTAAGTGATATTTCTACATATATGGAGATACAAATAAATTTCTAAGACTTTTTCTAGAATTTAAGCAAGTATATTCAAGGCAACATTCTTACTTTGACCAATTTCTGCTCCAGATGCAGTACTTAAAGCAGACAATTTACATTCAGGCAACTGATAATCTGTTTGTTTGTTCATTCATCGTTGCTTGCTTATTGGTTTTTTTATTGTGAAAAGTTTACCTAATGATATTTTATTGATTTTAATGCAGAAAATTTAGATCATAAACTGTAGGTATATAAAGTAATCAGGCCATTACTTTATTATATTATTCATAATAGGAAAAGCCATGATAAAATCTATTATAATTTGAAAGAGAAATGGGGGGGGGGTGTGGGAGGTCCTTCTGTCTATGTGCTGTTTTTATTGGTTAATGAATAAAGAAGCTGTCCAAGCGTGTTGATAGGGCAGAACTTAGGTAGGCAGGGAAGATGGAACTGAATTCTGGGAGGAAGAAGGCAGAGCCAGAGAGATACCATGGATCTGCCACCAGAGTAAGACATACTGACGAAACTCAGCTGGTAAGCCACTTCCACGTAGTAATATACGGATTAATAGAAATGGGTTAAATTCATATGTAAGAGCAGTGTTTTAATTAATAAGTTTCTGTGAGGTTATTTTGTTTCTGCATGGCCAGGTAGAACAAGCGGCCCCTCCTCCAACATCTCTCCCTCTCCCTCTCTCTCTCTCTCTCTCTCTCTCTCTCTCTCTCGTAAGTTGAACAGCACAGGTGAGCACGCAGTCTTCTACTTCCTTTCTCATGGACAAAGTGGGGGGGGCATTTCCATTCAGAATTCCACATACACAGATACATAGAAAGAGTTCACAGGACTTATGCCATAGCTATTAGAGACCCTAAACCAAAGTAATATCTGACAGTTATTCCCTCATTTCTTGGTCATAGTAAATTTCTTAGCACTGAGGAGTAGGGGCTCACCATTTTCATCTATATTCTTAATGTTTTCCCAGTAATATTTGAAAAGCAGCTATGATGAAATTCAGTTCTTTCAAACTTATTTATCTTGAGAATTATAATCATGGTGCCCATTTTCCAAAATCTTAGACTCCTTTCTCAAACTAAATGTTTTGTCTTATCTTTATTGTGATGTGCAAAATCTAAAATCACTGTCAATTTGAGAGATCTTTGAACACACCATAGTATTTCATGTTGTAAATTTAACATAACAGTAGCTTTAAAAAAATTCTGACATTTTTCTTCTTTCTTTGAAAAGTTGAAAAATATTTACATTAATAATTTGTTATTAAAATATCAGGTATGTATTTTCTTAACACATTTAGTGTTTGGAAATTCTAAAGAATAATAAACTACGTGTATACATTAAGGAATACTATTCCATTGGACAAAAAAAAAAGAGAAAGAAATCACGAAATGTTCAGGCAAATGAATGGAACTAGAAAAGATCACACTGACTTAAGTTACCCAGGCACAGAAAGACAACAATGCATTTTCTCTCTCATCTGGGCTCCTAGCTCCAAATTTTCAAATGTGGAGTAACTATAGAAACCAGGAAAGTAAAAACAGACCATTGTAGCAACCAGGGCATGGGAGAGCAACAGGGGAACTAGCAAGGTGAAAGTAATCTGTTGGAGAAATGGAAAAACTGGGTGTTCTAATTTGGGGAGAGAAGAAGATAAATAAATACACAGGAAGTAGGGGCGTAATCTGTTGCTCAGGGATGGGAAACTCTGCAGACAGGCTCTGCAGAAGGGCATTCACAAGCTGGCTTGTTAGAGTGGTTGGGAGAGGGCATGAGAGGGGCCTGTCAGTCAGGGCAGGCAAGATGGGTTCTGGCAAAGACCTAGAGGTTAGTTTGGATGCAGGCAGAGGTGGCCATACTAGACCAGGGCACTGTATGTCAGACTTAGACTAGGTTTGGTGTTTGGGGGAAACGTGTGGAGGAGAAGATCAGGCAAATTCACTAGACAAGCTTCTGGGGAAGGAAGTGTAGGGTATGCCTGTGTGGAGACTATTGTATCTATACAAATTTGATATGAATCAAATTGTTTTGAAAAACAAAAATGTCTGTGTCTTTGAAATACCAGTGATTGTGAGTCTCAAATATTACAATTTAAATGTAACCTACTTTTTGCCCTAAAGTTCGGCAGTAATAAGATGATTAAAAAAATACAGTATGAAGGAGACTACAGAAAAGAGATCAAGGCTTCCCAAAGGAATAGTTTTCCCAGGGGTATATTTTGTTTCATAAATCAGGTCTAATCTTTGCCAATCCAATCCAATGTAAGAACACATTTCTTGGTGGGATGAAAAGAAGAACAGAACATTGATAATAGTGTAGCAGGATCCTGTAATAGCTCAGGGTTTGGGTCAGAATACCCATTTTACCTTCTGGTCAGTGTAGTTCAGATTATTAACCAAGCCATCCTCCATAACAGGTTACTGGGGGCTTGAAACACTCTTGTTGTTTTCTCAGAAAATTGATCTACTTTAAAATGCTTCTGTTTGATAAGGGAATTCAAAGACTAGAAGGAAAGAAGAAAAGATTGGATTAGCTAAGAAATGACTGACAAGTAAAATCACTAATAACTCAACAATTACTCAGCTGAAAGAAAGTCAGTAGAGTATTCTTAGGAAATATGCTGGTAATTAGATACTGAAAGTCACAATGAAGGAAGAGTTGGCTTCTGAAGCAAACTGCCACATACTAGATAGGGCACATTAAATTAGCTTCATTTTAAGAGACAATTTACATATTTAAATAACTAAACTGAAATATTTTACCAAGTCTTCTTTAAAAGCATCCTATGGAGTTTATCTATTCCTATATGCAAGTTTGAAATCCTAACGGTGGAATTTTGACTTTTCTTTCGCATAATCTTTGTTGGGAATTGCTTTTCAAAATCACAATGCAAAAGCATTGATTTTGTACTTAGTATTTTTTTCTCTCAATAGTTTTTCCTTTGTTAGACTTTAAGTCTACAATTTGCAAAAATCAATACAAACATAGCTTTCCCCTAGAAGAAATGTCCTCCAGAGGCTCACCTGAAAGAGTCTAGGGCGAGATTTCCGTGACCTTGAACTATTTGCAAAGTACTAGTGGCGACTTTTCCAAGTGTCACATAAAAATTGGTTTTGTGTCTCCAAGGAAGGTTCAGCTTGTAATGTCAGTAACAGCCGGGTAACGGCAACAATTATATGTCACCTCCACTTTCTCCTCACAGAGAGTATTTTCCCAGGCTGACACATTGCTGGGGAGAAAAAGCACACATACAAAAGTTTGTTTTCATTTTCAATTATTTTTGGCGATATGGAGCTCTTGACAAGCCAATAATAGTAAACAAAAATGACATGAATTGACACTGCTGACCACAAGATGTGGAAGCTACTGTGGTCAGGAGACATTTAGTTTGACCACTTTCAATTTTCTGTGTTCGGAGAAGAAGAAATGAAATCCAGAAAACCATAACTATTTAATAAGATTTTTTTCCTCGCTGTAAAAATACACACTCTCTCTTGCCTTCAAAGCTTCCACCTTTTACGGAAAATAGAAATAATTGCTCAGCATGAAATCATTGCAAAACAGTTCAAATTGACTCAGCCAGGCATCCTCCCCTTTATTAAACACAAGGCTGTGCCATTGTTCACACATTATAGAAGTTTATTTGTGTTGTTTAAGCACTAGCAGTAAAAAGATCACTGTAAAAGGAAAACAGCAGAACTTAGCTATGACTAATTAATGTTTAATCTACACTTTATAAAACGAAAAAATAAAGACTGTTTCAGTTATTGAAAATGGTTTTGTGGAGTTGCTGGCAGAAAGAAGTGCTATGTTATTCGGTGAAATAATCAGAGGAAGAAACCTTCTAATGCTCTTTTCATTACACTTAAAGGAGCTTTTCTAATATCGCAAGAACCTTGAGCAGAGCTTGCAGACAAAAAGCAACATAATTAAGTTGCACTAAAAGGCCTGTCAGAAAAGGGTGAGATGAACGGTGCTATTATTCTTTGTAGACTGCTTCTGGTGCTAAACCTACGTGTAAACACCAATCATTGAAAGCTTGCTTTGTTGAGGCTTTGCCTGATCAGGGTTTTCAGCCATGCAGTTGAAAGCTATAGAATTTAAACATGAAGTTAAATTTTTCTGGTGTTCATGATTAAAAATAAATTAATACATAAAATAACTTACCTCCACTTGCATTAAATGTTTATCACACTGCAGACCAGATAAAGTTTTAGAGGGGAGACAATAAACTCATGTTTTCTGTGGTTTGTGTCTTATCTCAGGTTGTCATTTTAGTTACTTGGTTTGTTTTTTAACATTTTTTCCATGCTAATTTCTTTTTAAGATCAAGAATCAATTCAGTCTTTCCAAACCACTGAATAAGGTATAGGTAGAAGGGAGGCCTAAAGAGGCTATAGGAATGTAAACCAAAAATTACTTCAGTAAAGGGTAAAGGCCACAGGTCTTTCACCTCCTTTTGTACATTGAGAGAAGAAGATCTCAAAAGCAACAAGCACATTCAAAGGAACAACAGCTAAAACTGGGGAGAATCAAATGTCCTAACAATCTTGAGTGCATTTTAGAAAGTAACTATTTCTTTAGGTGGGCAATGGGCAATTGAATGTAGTATTCTGAAGAGGAAGAAGCACTTTGGATGAATGGAACAGGAAAGATTAATGGGGGATGCCCATAAACAAGCTGTTTATGCTTATTCAGATTGAGCGTTCAAAGGAAAAAGGACTTCAAAACTTTACTTCACTAGCCTGAAGCAGCAGAGCCCCCAAAACCCTGTCATTGCAGCTGCAGAGTGAGCTTCACGGAAATTGTGAGCCAGACATTTTCCTGAAGGCATTGACCAAACATCCCCAGCAGAGAGACATTTAAAGATACTTCTGTGAAAGGGAGGAGAAATAAACACTGCCATGCATTGCAAATACTCCCGCTAATGAGGTCTGTGTGCCTACAGATTTTCCCTTGGAAAATGTGTTAACTATTGAGCCTGGAAACACTTGTAATAATGTCCTCGCTCTGAGCCTAGAAAATGTCTGGATGCCGTGAAAGGTGAAGCAATCAATGAAGGGTATAGAAGCAGATAGAATGGTTCTGAGGCAAAGGTTCAAGTTAAAGGATGTCTGTACCCATATCTCTAAGCTGCAGATTTTTAGTAATGTTTTAGAATAGTGGCACTGGTATTTAGTATCAGAGAAAGTAACAATTATCATTTGCCATGCATTGTTATAAAGTCACATATGTGGTATATATTACAGATAATATGCACACAATTCTACAAATACCTTAGCATTCTGCTTTACATTTCTACATATACACATATAAATATATCCTTTATGGAGTTTTAATGGAGTCGAACTGTTTTGCCGCATTGAATAGTTCAGATAACTAATTTGTCCATGTATTTTAGAATGACTTTTTTTCTGAGCTTTATTTGAAATCATAACAAGAATTTAAAATGTACATAAAAGATAAATCTGCAGTCTGGGAGTGGTATCTATCGTCACTTCTTGGTACATCAGTTCTCAGGATGGGTTTTCCATTTGTCTGTAGATCAAATTTTCCAAATGGATGGAGGACTATGTCCAAACCTTTCCCTTTCCTTGGACCAGAAGCTTTGTGTGCAAATAACGTCTTGGGAGATAGTGCCTTCGTTTAATGTACTTAGATTAAAATACATAAAGGAGTTATGAAGCCACTGACCTAGGACTCTGAGAAGTGGTATTGTAGCTCATTTGTAGAGTGACAAAGAAGACAATAGAAATAAGTTAATCTGTGTGTTACAAAATAGTACATCCTCATACATATTTAAGATATTAAAACTGTTCACACCAGTGGAGACATGCATTTTTACCTTGTTGCTTCTTTAAGGCCTACCATGCATTCTAGTGTTTAAATGTCACATAGGAATTAAACCTGATAGCAGTTGTCAAGGTAATTATCAAACTGTTTCATGTTCTTGATATTTATCTTCTACTGTGTTGAGTGTGGCTCATATTTTACCTCTTTCATCTTCATTATGGCTCTAGAAAGGACAAAGTCCTTGCATTTTCACTTTGAAGATAAATGAAGCTATTGGAACTCATTTAGATGGTCAAAGTCACACAGCTATTCATAATAGTATCAGTACTAAAAATGTTTACTTAGTTCTTGAAGGATGGCTACTATATACTATCCTAGAATGCTGTGATTTTCATAAAATAATATTAAAACTTGAGGAAGATAGGCAAACAAATTTTAGAAATATTTGATTTTGCTTTAGTACCCCATTGAGGCCATTAAGGACCAGTCACAGTAATTGCTCTCCATGAAGCTTCTCATTACATTTCGATGAAAGTCAATGCATCTTAATTCTGGATTTAATTGAAGCACAATAAAATTATTTGTGGTCTAGATGAACTTAATAACAACTATGGATCCATGTCTTTAAGTATGTTTCTTATAAAGCATTTTAGTGTTTGTGCAGAACAAATTCATCAGATGCAGAACTGCTCTCTTCTCTCTAATGGTGAATGGATGTCTGTATGCTCTGATATCCTAGACTCTAAAATATTAATAAACTTTGTAGAAACATATATGTGATAAAAGGTGGAAATATAGAATGGATGAGAAAAATAAATACTGTTAAACTAAACAAAAGACAACTAATGAGAAATCGGCCAAGCTATTTAAAAATGTACTTTGTTGGAAGGATGATTAAATAACAATTGAGATGACGGGAGATTCAGAAAAAAATTCCAGTGTCTGAAGTGACAGTGGTTATGTTGGAGGAGATCCAGGTAGCAATGGAGCTCTGCAACTCACCAGATAGTATAGCAAAGCTCCGATGGGTACACTCGGGAGAGGCAAAGCTCCAGATGGTGGATTCATAATGTCCCCTGCTTTCGCTGTGCCTTCTGCTCACTGCTATCCTGGTCCTTGGTACCGTGTGATTACTATGTGAAAGAATCTCACTGTATCTAGTATAGTGCGATTATTTCATGAGAAAATCCTACTCCTCGTTGGGCAATTCCTTTGCAGATCATAATGAAGATGACTTTTTATAAAGCAATGACACTTAGTTGGATCAATGATTTAAAGATACGGTGGTTAGTACAGTTAGTAAAGATGATTGGGAAAATGGTCTAGGTTATTCTGCCAATTTCTCTCATAAGAAATGCAAGCAAGATTAAAAAATAAAGCTAGAAGTCACCCTCCCTTTTGATGTAAGACCTGCTGAAGATGGAAAATGAGAAAAAGGAAGTTTCAAGGATTATAGAGCCACGAATTTTACCTGAGAGAAAACAGGCTGATGATCAAAGAAGGCAATTGTGTCCCTACATCAAATGTTAGGTTTGAGCTCCTTGCTCGTGTAGCTTAGACAATTAATCATATATATATATATATATATATATATATATATATATGAAAGAAAAGATGTGAAAGTAAATTAAATGATCCTATTGCATGTAAAGAAAACAATAGGAAAATAATAGATGGTTAGTTAGAACATTTGTTTAGGGTTTTGTATAGTGGAGATAGGACAGGAATCTGCTACACTAAAACTGCAAACAGCTACCTGCCAATACCAAAGAAACTGACTGAAATATTCTTAGAACATAAGAATGGTTAATTGCAAATACTGTCAATTAATTTTATTGACTTCATTACATTATAATAATATACATATTTTTTCTTCATGTTATGTAGTTAAAACATTTCGTTGCTGAAAAGCAGAGTTCATGTTCTTATTGATTATTGAACTTAAAGAACCATAGTTATGTTCACATACATGTCAAGATTTTATAAATACTTATTTAAAAATTTGAAATGTTAGCCACTCTGATCAAAATATTACATATTGTTCACATGTGTAATTATCACAATATGTACCATTAAGATAATGCTTCATAAAAATTAATAATTTGCTATTAAATAGTGAAACATTTAAAAATTAATGTCCACTCATTACTGGTAGGAGAAAGCACTTAATTCCATGAGAATATTTTTCAAAACATTACAGAAAATTTACATTTGATTGTTGACAAGGTAGCCATGTTTCTACACAGGTAATAGAGCTTGAGTAATGTTTCTAGGTAACAAGAGGGAGTCTGGGACACACAGACTGGGAACCAAAGTACTTACAGTTCTTTAGTGGGTTTACTCTAATTGAAGTGCATAACAACTAAAAATTATTAAGATTATAGAAGTTATAAAAGTCTGTACCAAAATTCTCTTCTTTTGGATGTTTTTACAGGTACTTGTGAAGAGATGCATGACCCACACTGTGCATCTGCTTAGATGGGAATGTGGAGTTTCTGAGTGAAAGAAATGATAGAAGAACATTTGAGTAGTAGTAAAATAGGATGCTGCATCAAGGAGTATGTTTGTCTGAAAGATAAGAGACATAGTATCTAGGGCTTTACTTTATTTGGAATAGTTGAACTTCAAAGGTGATATAAGTTTCTGCATATCTGCCTATGTCAAGATTGCTATTTTTTTGGTGTCATGTTAAGGTGGAAATACAGGTACTTTATCATCAAGCTACAAGGAACTACAAACTTCCTCAAAAAACAGAGCCAACTCAACTGCTCAAACACATGAGCCTATGCAGGACATTTCACTCCCCACAACAAATTATAAATAGATTTTTACATGATTCCAATAGTTCATTCATCTCCACTTTCTTCAAGCAGTGTTCCAGAGCCAAGGAAAAAAATCTTCCCACTATCCTAAGTGTCCTTCTATGCCTGGCCTGTACTGAGTTGTTGTGTGAAAGCAAATCTGCCTGGGATAGAGTCTGACCTTGACTGTGATTCTGTCTGTGAACACATACTAGTGATGTGGAATGATGAACTTCTGTTAATCCGTCAGTTGATTGATATGATTAAACTAAAAAAATATTACATTTTTTCTCCCTCTTCTACGTCCAAATGCGTAAACTTTTAGACAAATATGTCACAGACGACAGTTATTTACCCTACCTTATTTTCTTGTCACACTAGTCTGTTCATGAGTCCTCAAATCTGTCATTAACCTCAAATTAGAACTTAACTTTGGAATGAACTTGTCCCATCCATTCTGTTCCCTTAATATCTTATGCCTTCTGGCAAAATCCAATAAAATTCTGAGACACATCAAATTCCACTGTGTCCAGTCCTTCTTACATTGTTCCCCTGCCTGCGATGAGTCATGTCATCCCTTGGGCTTCATTTGTAATTACAACATGTCTCTGAAAGAATAGTTGCTTTATCCTGGAGCTATTTTTATATCTTGATATTTCTACAATTAAATTGTGAGCTCTTAAGACTGAAGATGTGACATGTTAATGTTTTCAATCAACTACCATATGGAGTATGTGTCTTTTCCAGTGGCCTAGATATGCCTTTTCACACTGACATTAAGAAAAATGTGAATTGTCACAAAAGCAATGCTGTTTCTCTGAGGAAAGAAATGATATAAAGAACAAAATATAAACTCTATGGTAGGGTGGACTGTCTATACACAATAAGTAGAGAGATAAGAGAACCAGCTTTAACTTCTTGAAGACACCGAATTCAGCATGAAAGAAGACAAACTGTATTTAGTGAAGAATAAGCTTGAGCTCACAAATTCTACTTCACAGCATTCTTGTGGTGCCCATGATACTGGTCAATGTTAATTGGGAAAGTAAGAAAGAAATGAGAAATATTCAAGTTCGAACTGAAGAACTCATGAGATCAGTTTCTAAGCAATGTAAGATGGAAAAAATATGCTATTATTAAAAAATGGAGCACAGGATGATGCTATATGCTTGATATTTGTGATTCCTCCAAATATTGAATTTATCCAAAGTAATGCTTATTTGAAAATTCTTGAGGAAGTGATTAAATAACAAGAGATTGGCTTCCCAAAGAGTTTAGTGGTCCTGTAATTGAAATGTGTGAGAACTCCTGACCTCTTCTACTACTTGAAAATACATGAATGATTTCTATTTCCATCCATTTGTATGCAAAATTCAAGAAGTCCTTGTTTTTTACTGCTGAGTAATACTCTAATATGTATATATTCCATACTTTCTTCATCCATTCTTCCATTGAAGGGCATCTAGGTTGTTTCCAGGTTCTGGCTATTACAAACAATGCTGCCATGAACATAGTTGAGCATATACTTTTGTTGTATGATAGGGCCTCTCTTGGGTATATTCCCAAGAGTGGTATTGCTGGATCCAGGGGTAGGTTGATCCCGAATTTCCTGAGAAACCGAAACACTGCTTTCCAGAGTGGTTGCACAAGTTTGCATTCCCACCAGCAATGGGTGAGTGTACCCCTTTCTCCACAACCTCTCCAGCAAAGGCTATCATTGGTGTTTTTTATTTTAGCCATTCTGACAGGTGTAAGGTGGTATCTTAAAGTTGTCTTGATTTGCATTTCCCTGATCGCTAAGGAAGTTGAGCATGACCTTAAGTGTCTTTTGGCCATTTGAAGTTCTTCTGTTGAGAATTCTCTGTTCAGATCAGTGCCCCATTTTATAATTGGGTTGATTAGCCTTTTACGGTCTAGTTTCTTGAGTTCTTTATATATTTTGGAGATCAAACCTTTGTCAGTTGCAGGGTTGGTGAAGATCTTCTCCCAGTCAGTGGGTTGTCTTTTTGTCTTAGTGACAGTGTCCTTTGCTTTACAGAAGCTTCTCAGCCTCAGGAAGTCCCATTTATTCAATGATGCCCTTAGTGTCTGTGCTGCTGGGGTTATACATAGAAAGTGGTCTCCTGTGCCCATGTGCTGTAGAGTACTTCCCACTTTCTCTTCTATCAGGTTCAATGTGTTCGGACTGATATTGAGGTCTTTAATCCATTTGGATTTGAGTTTTGTGTATCCTGAGTGAGGTAAGCCAGACCCAAAAAGAGGAACATGGGATGTACTCACTCATATTTGGTTTCTAGCCATAAATAAAGGACATTGAGCTTATAATTCATGTTCCTAGAGAAGCTAAATAAGGTGAATCCAAAGACAAACACATAGGCATCCTCAGGAATATTAACCTTCATCAGGCGATGAAAGGAGACAGAGACAGAGACCCACACGGGAGCACCGGACAGAAATCTCAAGGTCCAAATCAGGAGCAGAAGGAGATGGAGCACGAGCAAGGAACTCAGGACCACGAGGGGTGCACCCACACACTAAGACAATGGGGATGTTCTATTGGGATCTCACCAAGGCCAGCTGGTCTAGGTCTGAAAAAGCATGGGATAAATCCGGACTAGCTGAACAAAGCGGACAATGAGGAATACTGAGAATTCAAGAACAATTGCAGTGGGTTTTTGATCCTACTGCACGTACTGGCTTTGTGGGAGCCTAGGCAGTTTGAATGCTCACCTTACGAGACCTGGATAGAGGTGGGCAGTCCTTGGGCTTCCCACAGGTCAGGGAACCCTGATTGCTCTTCGAGCTGATGAGGGAGGGGGACTTGACCGAGGGAGGGGGAGGGAAATGGGAAGCGGTTGTGGGGACGAGGCAGAAATCCTTAATAAATAAATAAATTAAAAAAAAAAAGAAAATACATGAATGAAATGCAACTTTGGTGACAGGAAGAGTCCTCAGTAGGCAGGACATGTGCTGGTACCTAATCTTTGAGCTTACAACTTCTTTAAGTTTAAAGAACATAAGATTGCAATTTTTCACCCACTCACTTTGGGATTTTATAATGGCAGTACACAATTCAGATGATTCTGAGTCATTTGCTGCTTAGAAGACAATGAGCACGAGAATAAACATTGAAAATAAAAACATATGCTGAAAATGTATATAAAATAAAGGAACACGATCCTTAATATTCTATAATATTCAGTGAATAAACATTCAATGTAAAGAGAATAATGATAAGTTAAAGTCCTTAAAACCTATAGGGTGTTTCTGGAAATTTTGTTTGCAATTTCCAAATGCTGGATTCAATGTTTATGATGTCAGTTGTGTAAGCAAGAAAGGTGTAAAATGCTTGAGAAATATCTAATTTTTTGTTTGTTTGTCTTTTTATATTTTTATATTTATAAAACCAAAGTAGGAATGTGTAATTGTTTGTTTTTTTCACTCCTTTGGGGCCTACCACCCAGCTCTCAAATAAATACATGGAGAATATCTCTTTCATATGAATGCCAAGCCTTACCATGAGTTGTTTCTAGCCACCTTAAATTATCCTGTTTCTCTTAACAATATTTTGTCTCTGGTTTTCTTTTAACCTTTCTTTATTCTATATATCTTTCTTTCCTTTTTATTCTGTGGCTGGTTGTGTGGTTGTCTAGCTGATCCCTGGTGTCCTCCTTTCCTTTTTTCCTTGCTCTCACTCTCTTCCCTGGATTTTTCCTTTTTTTTTACTCTCTCTGCCTACAAGCCCTGAATATTTTTCTCCTGCATTACTATTGGCCATTCTTATCTTTATTAGACCAATCAGGTGTTTTAGGCAGGCTAAGTAACACAGCTTTACAGAGTTAAACAAATGCAGCATAAAAGAAAGCAACATATTATTGCATAATTAAAAAATATTCCACATCATAGATTAATGTAACACATCTAAAAGTAATATTTCACAAAAACATGCATTTTTAAAAAATCAAATTGTTGACTGAACTGGAAAAATGTGGGTCAAAAAAGTATAATTGAAATGGATATTTTATTAGTCTCTGTTCAAAAGTAACATACAAAAATGTTTGAGTCTAAAATAATACCCAAACAAAGCAGAAAAATCTTAGAGATAAGAAGTAAAAACATGTTTATAATATATTTTGTAGGTCTGTATATTAAAGCAGTAAAAACCTCATCCTTAATGATAATTCTTTTGAGATGCTATTTGGCACAGACATGGAGCAAGCTCAAGACATACATGCTAGACTTCTGTTTTCACCCTCTGTAACCTTAGGGTGAGATGTCTATCTCTCTTGGCTCAGTGTGGGAAAGTTACAAGTTCTGATTGCTTTTATGGTGTAAACCTATTGAAATGCCAAGGAAAGATATTCACAGAATATAAATAAATAAACTAAAAGGACCTGTTGTGTATCCTAAGGATAGGGACAGTTGAGCGCCCCCTGGATGTGGAGGGAATCAGTGATGTGCACTGGCAGAGGAAGGAGTAGGAAACATTGTACTGCACTTGACTTCAGCTCCAGATTTCTGAAGATCCTTGTGTGATGAACATTATTCCCTGCGTGTCCTAATCTTGCAAAGGTGAACTTGAAATGAAGGTGGAGTTGATATAATTTATAAGATAGATAGAAATGATTCTGATGTTTGTCCTGACTAATCTAGGAGTTATGGATGAGCCTCAAACTTACTAACTGCCTAGGATTAAAAATTTATTTATGATTTGATTCAATATTCTGTTTGTGTAGTTCACAATTCAAAACATTTATCTCTTTTATGTCCAATATTTTATGTGCCATCCTTGTCCCTCTAAACTCAATACAACCACTGGATTACTCTCTAGTAATGAATGGAAGTTACTTTTCTGCATTGTTGTTGTTGTTGTTTGTTTGTTTTGTTACATAAAGAATGCTCAGCTGGGCAGCATAGCAGAGTTGACCTTGTAGAAAGGGGCATGGGTGAACCAGCCCTGAGGGTGTGAGAGGGGCATAGCTGGTATAGACTTCTGTAGTGTGGAGGTAGGGGCAAGGAAAGAAGCCTTTCCCCTTACCGGTATGTTTTCCAGCTGGTGAGGGAGTTGACCTGTTGGGAGCAGTGAAACCTCAGATCCTGAATTTCTTGTAAACAACTTGTTTTCCCTTGGTCTGAGTGCCTTCAGCTGAATCAGGAGTTCCTGATGGCAGGGGAATGGTTCCTGGTGCGTTTGGCTAGGACGCGGCTATCCCTATATAAGCTGCCCCTGAACACAATAAAGGGGGGCATTCTTGGGGCATTCTGGCATCAAGGATGGCATGTGTCTCTGTCTATCTCTGTGTCTTTATGTGTTTCAATATGCCCCCTTGCCCAGTTCACGAACTGTATGGCGGCACATAGAGCAAAGACGGGCATCGTGTGCCACATTGACCCTTGCCTTTACCAGTTGCAGCAGTCAGGAAAGACCCTGCACCTTATCTGGGCAGCAGAGCTGACACTTTTAACAGGGTGGGGGTAGAAACACACAGGTGAGTTGCCATAGAACATGAGTATAGGAGATCTGGACCTGTTCTTCCTCTACCATATGGTGATATGGACAAAAGAGATGCTCCCCCATACCGCTCTGCCTGAGGCATGTAGGAGAGCTGGCCCTGAGGTCATAAGAATAGGAGAGCTGCCCTGGCCTCTCACCAACTATAGCACTCAGGAGAGCAAGCCCTGCACCAATTAGAGCCAACCAGGTTGGTGGAGGTATGGGTGAGCCAGACTCAAAGTTGTGAACACGGCAGAGCTATCTCTACTACTTGTCTGTCATGGGGTGGTGTGGGTGGGGAGAGAGGCTTGTTTTACCCCTGTGACAGACAAGGGAGCTGCTCCTGCCCCTTACTAGTTGCAACAGGTGGGAAAATGAATCCTGCACCTCTCCTGGGCAGCAAAATAGAGCTAACCCTGCTGGCAGAGGTGTGGGTAAGCCAACCCCGATGTTGTGAATATGGAAGATCTGGCCCCTCTCCTCATATGTGACATGGTGCTGTGGGCAAGGAAAAGATGACCTTCCCCAGGCCACACCTCCTGTGGCAGGTAGAAGAGCTGGTCCTGAGGTCAGAAGAGCTTGAGAGCTGTTCCTTCCCCTCACCAGTTACAGTGCTGAGAAGAGTGGCCCCTATACCTCCTATGAACAATACAGTAGAGCTGTTCCTGAGGGTAAAAGTGTGGGAGAGTCAACCCTGAGGCGTGAAAACATGAGAACCGCCTTCTCCCATTGCTCATTTTTGCAAGAGGTGAACCAGCCAGGACAATGCTGGAGAGCTCACTCTATTGATGAAGACAGGCTAGAGCTGACTCGCTGACCAACCCTGGAACTATCCATGCTCAGAACCAGAGTTATGAGTTGACCTACCATCTCCCACCCACCATCCACCCCATCTGTGATCTGCTGGGCACATGAGGAAGCCAGTCATGCAGAACCAAAGATGCAGGATCTCTACAACACAGGGAAACAACAGGATATCCAAGAGAAGTTTAAGTGAGGGACTAAGGGTAACAGTGTAGCAGAAACCAAAGGCCTCGAAAAAGACTAATGACATTTTCAATGAACACTTGCACGTAAAGATATAAGGATAAAAGAGTAAACTGCGTGACGCACTATTTTACAAGATAGCTTTCCTGATGATACTTTTTTCTTTATTTTTTTTTCTATCTTAAATTTTATTTTATTTTATTTTGGGGGAGAGGTTGCAAGGGCAGAGGGCAGATACAAATAATGGGATATGAATACAATCAAGATGCATGATGTGAAAGACACAAAGAATAAATAAAAAGAAAGTTTAACGACAAAAATAAGAAAGCAATGATGGAGGAAGGCCATTGGCTAATAAAGGCACTGCCCTGGCCCATTTTATTGGTTAGAGGATACATGGGAGGAGTAAACAAACAAAATGCTGGGAGGAAGAGGAAGTGAGCTCAGAGACTTGACAGCTCTCCTCTAGGGAGCAGACACCTGAGAGAGACGCCATGCTCCTGGCTCCTGGGCAGACACACACTATAAAGCTCCGACCCAGGATGGACTAGGCTAGAATCTTCCTGGTAAGACCGGTTCTCACAGATTATTAGAGATGGGTTGATCGGGATATCAGAATTAGCCAGTAAGGGCTAGGGCTAAAGGGCCAAGCAGTGATTAAAAGAATACAGTGTCTGTGTAATTATTTTGGGCATAAGCTAGCCGGGCAGGCGGCCGGGGGTGCTGAGAACGCAGCTCTGCCGCCCCTATTACTACAGTTGGCGCCCAGACATGTGGACAACTAAACCCATTTAAAAAAACCTGAGAAGGCTTAAAAATAAGGGAAAGAGAGTTTAACACAGATTTTTGCTGTTTGTTGGTGGCGTGCTGTAGAGAGATTTCCTGATTCGGCAACAGTAGCAGAAAAAAACCCTGTGTCATTTTAAAGCGCGACTTCCTGGGGCTGTGCCGCCATTGCGATCTCTGTCTGGCTCCTGTGGGAGACAGAGCTTTTGAATAGAGCATTTGGAGTAAAGTGCTACGATTTGTTTGATGGCAACTAGACTCGCTGTGTTCTCGGGTCTGCTCTGCTTGTTAGAGGCAAGCATGCGCTTTCATCTAAGAGAGGCTTCCTGACTCAGCTTTAGCTGCAAAGCCTGCAGCTCATTAAGAGGTCCTGCCACGAAACACTTAAAAGGTGTTGATGAAAAGCTGAACGCATGCTTTTCGGTTTTCAGCCATAGCAGGAAAAAAGCTGCGCCGTTTAAAAATGCCGGCTTTCTGGGTTGTCCTGCCAGGACAAACTCTGACTCTTTTAAGCAGGCGGTTTGTGCAGTTTGCTAGCACAGGCTGCTGAAGCTCGCTTGCTGGCTACAGCCAGTACCTCAGCCATGAGGCTGGAAAGCTAAGAAATGGACTGGATCTAGCTGGCAAAGCCACGCCTTTAATCCTACTGACATTGCTTGGTAAATTAAAGACTCATGTGGTCAGAAAAAGAGAGATATACAGTAAAGAGAGATTCAAAGACAAAGAAAATTTTTAAATGGTTTACAGTGTGTTAAAAATATATGCAGACTAAAAGTTGAAGTTCTTAAAGTAAAAAACAAAAAAAGGAAGAGAGTTGTGTGTGGTAGCACACGCCTTTAATCCCAGTGCCTAGAAGGCAGAGACAAACAGATCTCTGTGAGTTCAAGGTGTAGTAGCCTACACCTTTAATCCCGAATGCCTGGGAGGCAGAGACAGGTGGATCTCTGAGAGTTCAAAGACAGCCTGGTCTACAGAGTTACTTCAGGTCAAAGATACAGAGAACCTGTCTCAAAAAGCAAAGAGTTAAAAGTAAAAATAAAATAGAGGTTAAAATAAAACGAACAAAGATGGAAAATACACAGAGAGTTTTGATACTGTATGCTATTATGCTCTCTTTAAATTATTTAAATGCTGAGGAAGGAGAAACAGATGCTAAAAGATATTTATTTATAAATACTGCTGAACTAATCCAACATAGATATTATAAATTTGGATCTAAGGATATGATACTTTGGAAAGGAGTTTCTTATTTTGTTTTCACAGAGGATGAGACGCTGTTCATTTCTTCTATTCCGATTTGGTATGGTGGACCACGCCCTCCTGAAGGGTTGCAGTGAACATCTTTAGAAAATTGCTTCGCTCAACTGCCAACTGAGATGAAACTAGCACACAGGTTATACCATGAAAAACCTAATTAACGACGCCCCCATTCAGCAGGAAGCAGTTTGGAGAGAAAAAACTGCGCCCATGTTCCCAAATATGTTTTTTTTCTTTTAAGCACTGCTTGGCCCATTAGTTTCAGTTTCTTATTGGCTAGCTCTTACATATTGATCTAACCCATTTCTATTAATCTATGTAGCCCACGAGCTGGCTTACCAGGAATGATCTTAACCTGCGTCTGTCTGGAGTGGGAGAATCATGGCGACTCCTGAGGCGTCTGCTCCCGAGAGAGCTGTGGAGTCTCTGAGCTCACTTCTTCTTCCTCCCAGCGTTCTGTTCTGTTTACTCCTCCCACCTATCCTCTAACCAATAAAATGGGCCAGGGCAGTGCCTTTATTAGCCAATGACCTTCCTCCATCATTTCCCCTTTTTTGGTTTAGACAAAAAAAAAAGGCTTTAACATAGCAAAATTACATATAACAAAACAGTTATCAAGTAAAAGTTACAATAATCTTTATCATAACTAAGGAAAACTATAACTATAACTAACTATTCTTAACTCCATCAAAGACTCCAGAAAGATACAATACTACCTAAGCAAACAAGAAAAAAGCAACTTTTAAAACTCTAGAAATGACAGAGACATCTCGCTACCTGGACAGTCAGCCAAAGTTCCTCTGTACCGTTGGGGCATCCATCTTTAGCCTTCAGGCCCATGGTATCCAGCAGACATTTCCATAAAGCAGGAAAATTCAAAGTCAATTCAGTCACTATCTGTTGTGTCCTGCAGAATGTCTCGCAGACTCTTTCATGAACCAGGAACCCCGAAAGATCATCTCACCTTAGGCAAGTTCAGTAGTCCTCTCTCTGCGGGTTCTCTGTGTCCAGTTTATGCAGTAGTCCAGGCAAGAGCAGTTTCTTGCCCAAATGGCTATCAAAACTCCATAACGAGCCTCTTCGATGCCCATCTTCCTCTTGAAGTAGATTGGTACTGCCAGGAGCAGAGTGTCTCATTGTCATGAAAAGTCCTCAGTTATTAAAACATTAAATGTCCTATTCTGTAATCTTTGAAAGACATGAAGAATGTCTATCTAAAATATATCTCTATATATCTAGAAAATCTAACATGACTACAAGCTTTACTATTATCGATGATTATCCATTAATAACCTATATTTCTTAATTATACAGTACATATTTAAATGAACTACACAATCACAATACCTTAATCAAAATCAGAAACACTTATACATATAACAAAATTGACCTTAAATCTCTATCAATAAAGCAAAACTATACTAATGTAAATTATTCATATCTATATCATATCCCCCTTTAAATGTAAAGGAACATTTATAAACCATATTTGGGAACATGGGTGCAGTTTTTTCTCTCCAAACTGCTTCCTGCTGAATGGGGCCGTCGTTAATTAGGTCTTTCATGGTATAACCTGTGTGCTAGTTTCATCTCAGTTGGCAGTTGAGCGAAGCAATTTTCTAAAGATGTTCACTGCAAACCTTCAGGAGGGCGTGGTCCATCATACCATATTGGGATAGAAGAAATGAACAGCGTCTCATCCTCTGTGAAAACAAAATAAGAAACTCCTTTCCAAAGTATCATATCCTTAGATCCAAATTCAATATATCTATGTTGGATTAGTTCAGAAGCATTTATACACAAATATCTTTTAGTAGCTTTTGCTCTTTCCTCAGCATTCAAACAATTTAAAGAGAGCATAATAGCGTACAGTATCAAAATTCTCTGTGTATTTTCCATCTTTGTGCAGCTTTTTTTTATTGAGAAAAGGAGAAAAAAAAAACAAGTTTCCACCTCCTCCCAGCCTCCCATTTCCCTCCCCCTCCTCCCACCCTTCTCCCCCTCCCCCCACTCCTTTCCCCCTCCCTCTCCAGTCCAAAGAGCAGTCAGGGTTTTCTGCCCTGTGGTAAGACCTAGGACCTCCCACCTCCGTCCATATCTAGGAAGGTGAACATCCAAACTGGCTGGGCGACCACAAAGCCATCACATTACGTAGGATCAAACCCCCGTGCCATTGTCCTTTGCGTCTCATCAGGCCTCATAGTTCACCATGTTCAGAGAGTCCAGTTTTATCCCATGCTTTTTCAGTCACAGTCCAGCTGGTCTTGGTGAGCTCTCAATAGATCAGCTCCACTGTCTCAGTGGGTGGGTGCATCCCTCGTGGTCCCGACTTCTTTGCTCATGTTCTCCCTCCTTCTGCTCCTCATTGGGACTTTGGGAGCTCAGTCCAGTGCTCCAGTGTGGGTCTCTGTCTCTATCTCCATCCATCACCAGATGAAGGTTCTATGATGATATGCAAGATATTCGTCAGTATTGCTCAAGGATAGGGTCATTTCAGGTTCCCTATTCTCAACTGCCCAAGGAACTAACTGGGGACCTCAGCTTGGGCACCTGGGAGCCCCTCTAGGGTCAGGTCTCTTGCCAACCCTAAAGTGGTTCCCTTAACTAAGAATTGTGGTTCCGTGCTCCCCTGTCCAACCTTCCTTTATCCCAATCCTCCTGCTTTCCCAAGGCCCGACCTCCTTCCCTTCTAACTTTTCTCTCCCCATCTCCCCTTACCCCCACCCCACCCCACCCCAAGATCCTAATTTTCTCCCCGGCAATTTAGTCTACTTCCCTTAGCCAAGAGGATAACTATATGTTTTTCCTTGGGTTCCCCTTCTTACATAGCTTCTTTAGATTCACCTATTGTAGACTCCGTGACCCTTATTTATGGCTAGAAACCAATTATGAGTGAGTACAAGCCATGTTCATCTTTTTGGGTATGGGATACCTCACTCAGGATAGTGTTTTCTATTTCCATCCATTTGCATGCAAAATTCGAGAAGTCATTTTTTTTTACCGCTGAGTAGTACTCTAATGTGTAGATAGATTATCCATACTTTCTTCATCCATTCTTCCATTGAAGGGCATCTAGGTTGTTTCCAGGTTCTGGATATTACAAATAATACTGCTATGAACATAGTTGAACAAATGCTTTTGTCATATGATAGGGCATTTCTTGAGTATATTCCCAAGAGTAGTATTGCTGGGTCCAGGGGTAGGTTGATCCCGAATTTCCTAAGATACCGAAACACTGACTTCCATAGTAGTTGCACAAGACTGCATTCCCACCAGCAATGGATGAGGGTACCCCTTCCTCCACAACCTCTCCAGCAAAGGTTATCGTTGGTGTTTTTGATTTTAGCCATTTTCACAGGTGTAAGATGATATCTCAAAGTTGTTTTGATTTGCATTTCCCTGATTGCTAAGGAAGTTGAGCATGACCTTAAGTGTCTTTTGGCCATTTGAACTTCTTCTGTTGAGAATTCTCTTTTCAGATCAGTGCCCCATTTTTTAATTGGGTTAATAAGCATTTTAAAGTCTAGTTTCTTGAGTTCTCTATATATTTTGGAGATCAGACCTTTGTCTGTTGCGGGGTTGGTGAAGATCTTCTCCCAGTCAGTAGGTTGCCTTTGTGTCTTAGTGACAGTGTCCTTTGCTTTACAGAAGCTTCTCAGTTTTAGTAGGTCCCATTTATTCAATGTTGCTCTTAATGTCTGTGCTTCTGGGGTTATACATAGGAAGCGATCTCCTGTGCCCATCTGTTGTAGGGTATTTCCCACTTTCTCTTCTATCCTTTTCAGTGTGTTTGGGCTGATATTGAGGTCTTTAATCCATTTGGACTTGAGTTTTGTGCACGGTGAAAGATGTGGGTCTATTTTCATTCTTCTACAGGTTGACATCCAGTTGTGCCAGCACCATTTGTTGAAGATGCTTTCTTTCTTCCATTGTATACTTTTAGCTCCTTTATCAAAAATGAGGTGTTCATAGGTTTGTGGGTTAAAATCCGGGTCTTCTATACGATTCCATTGGTTGACTTCTCTGTTTTTATGCCAGTACCACACTGTTTTCATTACTGTAGCTCTGTAATAGAGTTTGAAGTCAGGGATGGTAATGCCTCCAGAAGATCCTTTATTGTATAGGATTGTTTTGGCTATCCTGGGTTTTTTGTTTTTCCATATAAAGTTGATTATTGTCCTCTCCAGATCTGTGAAGAATTTTGATGGGATCTTGATGGGGATTGCATTGAATCTATAAATTGCCTTAGGTAGAATTGCCATTTTTACTATGTTGATCCTCCCAATCAAAGAGCAAGGTAGATCTATCCATTTTTTGGTATCCTCTACAATTTCTTTCTTCAATGCCTTAAAGTTCTTGTCAAATAGATCTTTCACTTCCTTGGTTAGATTTAGCCCAAATATTTAATGCTGTTTGTGGCTATCGTGAATGGTGAAGCTTCTCTGATTTCCCTCTCTGCTTCCCTACCTTTGTGTATAAGAGGGCGACTGATTTTTTGGAGTTGATCTTGTATCCTGCCACATTACTAAAGCTGTTTATCAGCTGTAAAAGTTCTTTGGTGGAGTTTTGGGGGTCGCTTAAGTACACTATCATATCATCTGCGAATAACGAAAGTTTAACTTCTTCCTTTCCAATTCGAATCCCCTTGATCCCATTATGTTGTCTTATTGCTATTGCTAGAATTTCAAGTACTATATTGAAGAGGTATGGAGAGAGTGGACATCCTTGTCGTGTTCCTGAGTTAAGCGGAATGGCTTTGAGTTTCTCTCCGTTTAATTTGATGTTAGCTGTCGGCTTGCTGTATATAGCTTTTATTATATTTAGGTATGACCCTTGTATCCCTAATCTCTCCAAGACTTTTTTTTTTTATGATTCCAAGCTTTTTTATTTTTTTTTTAATTTATTTATTTATTAAGGATTTCTGCCTCGTCCCCACAACTGCTTCCCATTTCCCTCCCTCTCCCCCGATCAAGTCCCCCTCCCTCATCTGCTCGAAGAGCAATCAGGGTTCCCTGACCTGTGGGAAGCCCAAGGACTGCCCACCTCTATCCAGGTCTCATAAGGTGAGCATTCAAATTGCCTAGGCTCCCACAAAGCCAGTACGTGCAGTAGGGTCAAAAACCGAATCCAAGAACACATAAGAAAAATTATCCATTATGATCAAGTAGGATTCATCCCAGAGAATCTATCTCCAAGACTTTTAACATAAATGGATGTTGAATTTTGTCGAATGCTTTTTCAGCATCTAATGAGATGATCATATGGTTATTTTCCTTCAGTTTATTTATATGCTGGATTACATTGATAGATTTTCGTATGTTGAACCAGCCCTGCATCTCAGGAATGAAGCCTACTTGATCATAATGGATAATTTTCCTAATGTGTTCTTGGATTCGGTTTGCCAGTATTTTGTTGATGATTTTTGCGTCGATGTTCATGAGTGAGATTGGCCTGTAATTCTCTTTCTTGGTGGAGTCTTTGTGTGGTTTTGGTATCAGGGAAACTGTAGCTTCATAAAAGGAATTAGGTAATGACCCTTCTGTTTCTATATTGTGGAATACATTAAGGAGTATGGGTATTAGCTTTTCTTGGAAGTTCTGGTAGAATTCCGCATTGAAACCATCTGGTCCTGGGCTTTATTTGGTAGGGAGGTTTTTGATAACAGCTTCTAATTCTTCGTGACCAACAGATCTGTTTAGATTGTTCACCTGGTCCTGGTGTAACTTTGGGATATGGTATTTATCTAAAAACGTGTCCATTTCTTTTACATTTTCCAGTTTTGTGTTATACAGGCTTTTGTAATATGATCTGATGATTCTCTGAATTTCCTCTGTGTCTGTGGTTATGTCCCCCTTTTCATTTCTGATCTTATTATTTTGCGTATTCTCTCTCTGCCGTTTGATTAGTTTGGATAGGGGTTTATCAATCTTGTTGATTTTCTCCAGGAACCAGCTTTTTGTTTCATTGATTCTTTGGATTGTTTTCTGTGTTTCTATTTTGTTGATTTCAGCCCTCAGTTTGATTGTTTCCAATCTTCTACTCCTCCTAGGTGAGTCTGCTTCTTTTTTTTCTAGAGCTTTCAGGTGGGCTGTTAAGTCTTCAATATGTGCTTTCTCTGTTTTCTTTAAGTGGGCACTTAGTGCGATGAACTTTCCTCTTAGCACTGCTTTCATAGTGTCGCATAAGTTCGAGTATGTTGTTTCTTTATTTTCATTGAATTCAAGGAAGACTTTAATTTCTTTCTTTATTTCTTCCTTAATCCAGGTATGGTTCAGAAGTTGACTGTTCAGTTTCCATGAGTTTGTAGGCTTTCCGGGGGTAGCATTGTTGTTGAATTCTAACTTTAATCCATGGTGATCTGATAAGACACAGGTGGTTACTAATATTTTTTTGTAACTGTGTAAGTTAGCTTTGTTACCGAGTATGTGGTCAATTTTCGAGAAGGTTCCATGAGCTGCAGAGAAGAAGGAATATTCTTTCCTCTTCGGGTGGAATAATCTATAGATGTCTGTTAAGTCCATTTGCTTCATTACCTCCATTAATTCTCTAATTTCTCTGTTAGGTTTCTGTTTGATTGACCTGTCCATTGGTGAGAGAGGAGTTTGAAGTCTCCTACTATTAGTGTGTGTGGTTTGATTGCTGCCTTGAGTTTTAGTAATGTTTCTTTTACATACGTGGGTGCTTTTATATTCGGGGCATAGATATTCAGGATTGAGACTTCATCCTGATGAATTGTTCCTGTAATGAGTATAAAATGTCCCTCTCCATCTCTTCTGATTGATTTAAGTTTGAAGTCAACTTTGTTAGAAATTAGTATGGCCACACCTGCTTGTTTATTAGGACCATTTGCTTGATAAGCCTTTTCCCAGCCCTTTACTCTGAGTAGGTGCCTGTCTTTGTGGTTGAGGTGTGTTTCTTGTAGACAGCAGAACGTTGGATCCTGTTTTCGTATCCAATCCCTTAGCCTGTGCCTTTTTATAGGTGAGTTGAGCCCATTGACATTAAGTGATATTAATGACCAGTGGTTGTTAACTCCGGTCACTTTTTTAGTAGTAGGGTTTGTGTGTTTCCCTTCTTTGAGTTGCGCTGGTGAAAGGTCTCTAGATGACTGAATTATTGTGGGCATTGTTTGACTCCTTGGTTAGTGATTTTCCTTCTATAATTTTCTGTAAGGCTGGATTTGTGGCTACGTATTGTTTGAATTTGTTTTTATTCTGGAAAATTTTGTTTTTTCCATTTATAGTGAACGAAAGCTTGGCTGGATATAGTAGTCTGGGCTTGCATCCATGATCTCTTAGTTTTTGCAGTACATCTATCCAGGACCTTCTGGCTTTCATGGTTTCCATAGAGAAGTCAGGTGTAAGTCTGATAGGTTTACCTTTATAAGTAACTTGGCCTTTTTCCTTTGCGGCTCTTAATATTCTTTCTTTATTCTGTGTATTTTGTGTTTTGATTATTATATGGCGAGGGGATGTTTTTTTTTGATCCAGCCTATTTGGTGTTCTGTATGCTTCTTGAACCTTCATAGGTACATCTGTCTTCAGGTTGGGAAAGTTTTCTTCTATAATTTTATTAAGTATATTTTCTGTACCGTTGAGCTGCACTTCTTCTCCTTCTTCTACTCCAATTATTCTTAGGTTTGGTCTTTTTATTGTGTCCCAAATTTCCTGAATGTTTTGTGATGAGAATTTGTTGGTTTTGCTGTTTTCTTTGATCAGTGTGTTTATTTTTTCAATGGTATCTTCAGTGTCTGATATTCACTCTTCTATCTCTTGTAATCTGTTGTTAGTACTTCTTTCTGTCATTCCTGTTCGTTTACCCAGATTTTCCATCTCCATTCTTCCCTCGGTTTGTGCTTTCTTCATTGCTTCCATTTCATTCTTCATGTCTTGAACCGCTTCCCTAACCTGTTTGATTGCTTTTTCTTGTTTCTCTTGGTTTTCTTTTGTGTCTTTGAGCGATTTATTCATTTCCTCTACCTTTTTGTTTGTAATCTCTAATTGTTTATGGCAGTTTTTCACCTCCTGTTTAAGGTCCTCTATTATTTTTGTATTGTTCACTTTTGAGTCGATTTCTTCTATTTCTTCAGGAGTAGGGTGTACAATTCTTCTTATTTCGGGATCCCTGGTTTCTGGTGGTGTCATGTTGCCTTTCAGATTGTTGGAGGAATTCTTGTATTGGCGCCTTCCCATCTCTTCCTTCAAATAGAGCCAGGAGAGGCCTGGTCTCTTGGTCCAGACTTTGCTGTGATTGACTCTCAGGGTATATCTCTTCAGTGTAGAAGCAGGAACCGTTCCCGTCCAGATGGGATTCCTCCGCAACCGTCCTGATGGGATTCCTCAGCAACTAAACAGGGCCTCTGGTAGCCCAATGATCCAGGGCCAACAGGATGAATGGAGCAAGTGGGGGGGTGGTATCCAGGAGCGCGAGCTGGAGGTGCCCGGCTCCCTTACAGGGGACCCTGAGGCCTGCCCGGCTGGCAGGCACTCACCACTCTGGGTGGGTCGCCTTAGTTTAGGAGCTTAAGACTGTAGTTGAGCACTGGTCCTAGCATACAGCGGGGCAGGGTTGGGGAGGGGTGCTGGGTCGTGCAAAAGAAAGACAGCCCTGCAGAAGGAGCTGGGGGAGGGGGTTTGTGCTCTCTTCTGGGACAGTCCGCCCGCCCCTGGGTAGCACACACTCACCCGTCCTGATGGGATTCCTCAGCCCCAAATATGGTTTATAAATGTTCTTTAACATTTAAAGGGGGATATGATATAGATATGAATAATTTGTATTAGTATAGATTTTGCTTTATTGACAGAGATTTAAGGTCAATTTTGTTATATGTATATGCATATTTCTGCTATTGATTAAGATATTGTGATTGAGTAGTTCATTTAAATATGTACTGTATAGTTAAGAAATATAGGTTGTTAATGGATAATCACCGATAATAGTAAAGCTTGTAGTCATGTTAGTTAGATTTTCTAGATATATAGAGATATATTTTAGATAGACATTCTTCATGTCTTTCAAAGATTACAGAATAGGACATTTAATGTTTTAATAACTGAGGACTTTTCATGACAATGAGACACTCTGCTCCTGGCAACACCAATATACTTCAAGAGGAAGATGGGCATCGAAGAGGCACCTTATGGAGTTTGATAGCCATTTGGGCAAGAAACTGCTCTTGCCTGGACTACTGCATAAACTGGACACAGAGAACCCGCAGAGAGAGGACTACTGAACTTGCCTAAGGTGAGATGATCTTTCGGGGTTCCTGGTTCATGAAAGAGTCTGCGAGACATTCTGCAGGACACAACAGATAGTGACTGAATTGACTTTGAATTTTCCTGCTTTATGGAAATGTCTGCTGGATACCATGGGCCTGAAGGCTGAAGATGGATGCCCCAACGGTACAGAGGAACTTTGGGTGACTGTCCAGGCAGCAAGATGTCTCTGTCATTCCTAGAGTTTTAAAAGTTGCTTTTTTCTTGTTTGCTTAGGTAGTAGTGTATCTTTCTGGAGTCTTTGATGGAGTTAAAAATAGTTAGTTATTGTTATAGTTTTCCTTAGTTATGATAAAGATTATTGCAACTTTTACTTGATAACTGTTTTGTTATATGTAATTTTGCTATGTTAAAGCCTTTTTTTTGTTTAAACCGAAAAAGGGGAAATGATGGAGGAAGGCCATTGGCTAATAAAGGCACTGCCCTGGCCCATTTTATTGGTTAGAGGATAGGTGGGAGGAGTAAACAGAACAAAATGCTGGGAGGAAGAGGAAGTGAGCTCAGAGACTTGACAGCTCTCCTCTAGGGAGCAGACGCCTGAGAGAGACGCCATGCTCCTGGCTCCTGGGCAGACACATGCTATAAAGCTCTGACCCAGGATGGACTAGGCTAGAATCTTCCCGGTAAGACCGGTTCTCACAGATTATTAGAGATGGGTTGATTGGGATAACAGGATTAGCCAGTAAGGGCTAGGGCTAAAGGGCCAAGCAGTGATTAAAAGAATACAGTGTCTGTGTAATTATTTTGGGCATAAGCTAGCCGGGCAGGCGGCCGGGGGTGCTGAGAACGCAGCCCTGCCGCCCCTATTACTACAAAGCAACATAATTTTGTCCATTCATTCACTCATTTACTTCCACATTGAAGAGAATGGGCTATGCCTGCTTTGAGTTAATCCAAGTTGTGCAGGCTATAAACTTGAATGCAGAACTTTACCTTGAATGACTCCACTTTAGAAAGCAAAGACTTTGACCCAAGTTACTTTGGTTTGGGTACATGTGCCAAGAAAGAATGGCTCTTTATTTTGTTAACACATATAAACAATCACCATCTGCCAGCACTTCTGAATAAACAAAATATTAAATATTACATATGGTGATAAATAATGGCACATAGAAATAGATCAGATCAACTCTGACACATGGGTTTATCTATGAAAAAAAAAGACCTTGAGCTCTAATGTGGTGCATGATGACTAGTTACCAGTCACTTGTTATGAGCCTCATTCAGGGAAATTGGTCTAGAGAAGAACTCTTGTCTCTGACCCCAGGTTGAAGCTTGAGTGCCCTGCTTGTAAAAAGTTGTCTACTTCAAATCAACCCTTTAATGGGCTGTCACCTGGATGGACCTGTAATTTATAACTGTCTTATAAATTCTCGCCTGGGCCTCAGAGATTTTCACCTATGCTTGTATCAGTGCTTCCTTGGCTTTCAAGGTGCCTTCTCTGACTCCAATTTCTGTAGCCTCTACCCATCTGTAATCTGCATTTTACTAGATTATTATTAGAATTGTACTGCATATCTGAGAGCTGATATTAGAAAATAAGACAGGAATAAAAAAACCTGATTGCCAACAGGCAGCTATCAAGCAAAATCATGACATTTGGAGAATTTCCACCAACAAAACTGACACAGATTTTAATATATTAATTATTTGATGAGATGTAACATTTGAAACAGAAATATGTTATCTGTGCTTCTGACACAAGACAGTCACAACACACATTTGTTCATCCATCTGTCCATCCATCTCTGTTTATCCATTTATCTGTATACTCACATTTTCATCTATATGCTCTCACTACACAAACCTTTCTACAAAACTATACTTTGGTTTGCACATTTATACAATTCTATGTAATATTTCTCACTAATTATTCCACAGGATGAGATGGGAATCTCTTATAGTGTGTTTTTCATTAATTGTACAGTTAAGTAAAATCTTTATTAGTAGAAAACTGAATTTTTAGAATATTTTGTTGCTATATCCTTTCATTATTTTGGAATACTGCAACTGTAATTGTGAGAAATCCCAGAAGTGACTTTTAACTAAAAATTTATGAGTGAATTTTACACCATCTAATAAAGACAAATTGTCCCAATTTTGGACATTATCACCTTTAACAGAGAAATGGTTAGCTCTGTGTACTTTTTAATTATTATTTAAATTATTGTGGTTGAATCTAGTATAATTTCAAATATGGAAAAATAGTTCATTTTTATGCATCACAGTTTGGCCCATCAGTTAGCCTTTTTCTATATTATAGCACAAAATATTATTTCCAGGATTTTACATCTTCGTGTTACTTATAATAATATTTATGGTGAAAAAACTTCATTTTAAGTCATTCTTATAAACTGAAGGCTTCTTTAGCTCATGGGCCCTTTGGAATTTATACCTCCAGTAATCAACTCAAAACTCGGAGCATTTTCTTTTTAATAATTTCTTTTTTTAACCTTTCTATCTTCTTGGTTGTCCCCTTCTATGTTTCCAACATGTATTTCAGAAGTTTATATGTTGATGCTTTTATTCCTCTTCAATATTTTCCTTTATTATTATGACAGCTTTATTGTTATTCAGACTTATTTTTCACTCTCGAGGCTTCTTTGTCCATTCCTCTGGTTCTCTTTCCATCCCTTCCTCTTTCTGCTATCTAGAATGCTTTTTATTACAGTTTATCCCTGATAGTGATTTATTAATAGCGATAATGGTTTTATAACTCAAGTCCTCATGGCAGCACAGCAGACTCTTTATTACTGATCCCTCTCCATGGTGAGTTTTTAAGCCAACTTTATACTATGTTCAGGGATTTCAGTCCATCCAAAATCTTTGTTCCATCATATTTAAAGGTGACTTTCATCATATAGATTGCCTGAGGTCATTTTAAGGCTATCACATTTCATTCAAGACTCCTGTAATTCCAGATAAATGAAGGAGGCAAAACAAACAAAAAAAAATTCAGTCAGGGTCTCTTGTAGACCAAGATGGCTTCAAACTTTCGAGGTAAATGACCTTGAATTTTCGATCCATCTATCTGTACCTTCCAAGTACTGGGATTACAGGCATGAACCACCATGCCCGATTTTTATGTGGTGCTTAGGATGGAGGCCAAGATTTTTTGCATTCCATCCAGACACTCTTAGTTACTACTCCATTCTACAAAATATGTTTCTTTAATTGGACAAATCCTTGCTTTCTAAGTACCTTCCTTTATGCCACATTTATAAGTTTCATAGAGTCCCTTTGGCTATATATGTTTCACATTATAACCCTAATCTGAGGAATAGATGGTAACATTGTTTTTAACAGGTATAGTCTATCTATTGACATGGGAGCCTAATCTGTTTGGATGCTCACCATCCTAGTCCTGGATGGAGGGGGGGGGGACCTTGGACTTCCCACAGGGCAGGGAACCCTGACTGCTCTTTGGACTGGAGAGGAGGGGAAAAGGGAAGGGTGGAGTGGGAGGGAAATGGGAGGAGGTGGAAATTTTTAATTAAATAATATAAAAATAAAAAAGACATCTCTCAATCATTATAAAAAACCTGTGATACTATTAGTTTAAAACGAATCATGCATATGAGATAGGTAAGAAGCAGCCTATGCAAAAACATACTGCATCTGACTATTAATGATGTTTATGTGCCAGTTAGGGACCCTTTATATGCCTTGTCACAGCCCTCTTCAAAACAGCCATAGGAATAGGAACAGTTAATAATCATTCTCACACAGAGTGAGCAAGAATGGGCTCAAAACTTCAAGCAATTAATCCAAAGTCTAAGGCATACTGGGAGGGAAGCTTTGAAACTGATCTTGACTGTGATAACTCTTTTCTCTTTTATTCAAGTGATGAATACTCTTCATCTCTGTGGTTGAAAGCATGAGAAACACACTCCACTTCTGTGGTTTACAGCAGTAGGAATAAATATCCTTTTTTTTTCTTTCACTTCAAACCACAATGCCATAAATCTGTCAAAACCTCCTAATGGTATATAAAATACTAACCCAAGTAGTTCTACTCATATTATGTAGAATAGTCCATGTAAAATCTTATGTATTTCTCATATTATTTCATCTGAAATTAATGACAGATAACAACTACTATTTTTTGTTTGTATGTTGAAAGCCATACTTTGCAAAGTGAGTCAAGTCACAGAATTACAGATAGCTCTTTATATTTTTTAAACTTTTGGCTCTTTGTGTGTCAAGACAAAATTATATATAATAAAGGAATAGAATGTGATATTTTTATATATATGCAAAATTCAAAACAGTTATCAACATTAGACAAGCCAACGTAACTACTACTTCACTAGATACCTTTCTGGGTTTGAGGAGACTTTTCTACTCTCTAAAATGTTCAGATTTATAAGGGAAAAGAATTAACTGTGGCCATGGCACTGTGCGTTTGGCCTTCATAACTTATTATTCTTAATCACCAAGTCCACAAGCAACAGCCAGTCCTAATTTTCTTTCTTGGTCATAACTTCAGTGTATCAGTCCTTGTGGTCCTTCCTCAAAAGCCTTCCTGTCAGCCTAGGTTGGCTCTCCTCTTGAGTTTTTCATAAAAAGTTTATACCTTTACATCATATTTCTACTATGAATTGACTTAGGACAGTGTCTGAGATGCTAAAGTCAGGAAAAAAGTCTAGGTTTGTGTTTAGATTTTGGCTGGGATGTAGCACAGTTGTCTTCTGCTCTAATTCAATTCTACCTAAACATAATGTGTCATCCTTATTTGATGTGGGAGTGTCATATATCAATCTGTTGATTTCATTGGTTAAGCAATAAAGAAACTGCTAGGCAATTTGATAGGCTCACCCTTAGGTGGGTGGAGTAAACAGAACAGAACACTGGGAGGAAGAGGAAGTGAGCTCAGACTCCACAGCTCTCCTCTCGGGAGCAGACGCCTAAGAGAGAGGCCATGCTCCGCTCCCAGGCAGATGCACGCAATGAAGCTCCGACCCAGGATGGACTAGGCTAGAATCTTCCCAGTAAGACCGGTTCTCACAGATTATTAGAGATGGGTTGATCGGGATGTGAGAATTAGCCTGTAAGGGCTAGAGCTTAAAGGGCCAAGCAGTGTTTAAATGAATACAGTTTGTGTGTTGTTATTTCGGGGCATAAGCTAGCCGAGCAGGCGGCCGGGGTGCTGGGAAAGCAGCCCCGCCACCCCTATTACTACACTTATTGTCTTCATTTACATCAGTATGCTGGCTTCTAAACTCTCACAGGAGTTATTCTTAAGTCCTGCTTATGAATTTTTCTAGTCTGTATCTCCCAATTTGTTCAAATTAAATCTTTCCTTGGATAAGTTTGAAAAGTCTCTAAACCAGATGGTCAACTATATTCACAAAAATCATACCAGTTATTGTTAATATATTTTGCATTAGATATTTTGTATAGGTGTGACAAACTATCTTGTTATGGGAAATCAACTTGGAGGAGGAAAGGTATATTTTCCCTTGGGGTTTCTGAGTTTTCACACTGTTCTTATTTGATTTTTGTAGCTTTGAGAAAATACACTAGCCAATGAATGAATAAAAATGGAGAAGGGGTTTATTTGGTTTAACATTTCAGGTTTTAGCCTATTTATGAGTGGGAGTAAAGGCTAAAAGTCAAACTGCTAGTCATATTAAATGTATAGTCAGGAGTAGAGAGAAATGAATGCAGCCATACTGCCTGCTTGCTGCTTCTGATCAGCTGAATTGTATTCCTGTTATATAACTCTGAGTCTGGTCTATGAAATGTTATTACACACAGTAAGTTATCTTCTACATCAATTAACGATCAAGACAATGCTCTACATAAATGCCGACAGGCCAATCTAATCTAAGTAATTCTTCACTGGAACTCTGCCCTCAATAACTCAAAGTGGCATCAACTTGGTATTGAAATTAACCAGCCTACATATTCTGGTTGGCTCCATGGGTAGGTGGCAGTCCATCATGGTAGACTGGCCTGACAAATGTAAAACATCTTACCTCATGTTATATCAGGAGATAAGACAAAAGCAAGAAGTACTACTCCACTTTCCTGAACTAGCAGTCTATGCAGGTGGTGATTATCAGTAGATAATCCACTGATGTAGCTAGTTAGCATCATCATGACCCACTAGCTTGTCTAAAGCTCACAAAATGTCAACCTAACCTTTATCATGAATTTTGTGAGAACTTTTATAGTTTAAAACTATATCAAGGTAACAGGCTTTATTGCAGAAGCAAAATATGGAATAGTTTTTCTTTAATGTGATACTGTTGCAGTATCACAATGTCTCTTGTTTGATTACATTTCTTTTGATGATGCTGGTCCAAGCATAAGTTTCCTGTTTTTCTGATTTCAGACTAAAATAGTTATGCCACCATTCATGGTAATTCTCAAGATCAGCTGTCAACACTATGGCTCCTAAAAGTCAATTGTGTCCAAAGAATATGGAATTAATTCTACTTTGATTTGTCCTAAAGATGTTTGTACCTTTATTTAATTAAACTCTAAGGGATGCTAGGAAGCATCTGGCTTTACCTTTTTATTATTGAGCTCATTACTCCTAAGTGATTTTCTCTTTTAAAAGTAGACCATATGTTCCTCTCATATATGTATGAGCATTTAAGACTCAACACCATTTACTGCTTAGCCTTCTCTTCACTGAGTGTTTTAATAAGCCTCACCACTCTTCAAAATTCAGGGATATAAAGTTTGTAAAGTGACAAAATTGTTGAGTTTCTGTTTAATTTTATAGGCATTAATAATGTCACAGCTTTAAGGAGACACATAATAAAAACATCCACTAAATTCACTTTTTCAATCTTTTTATGTATAGAAGCCTTGTCTCTAAACTTCAGAGTTGAATTTCTTGTCTTAGTACATGGGTTCTAATGAGTACAGAAATGAGTGCTTATTTTTCCTCTAACTTTCACGGAGAAAAAAACAGACAAGTAGTCAGAAAGACAGACAGACAGACAAACAGACAGACACACAGAGAGAGAGAGAGAGAGAGAGAGAGAGAGAGAGAGAGAAAGAGAGAGAGAGAGAGAGAGAGAGAGAGAGAGAGAGAGAAGACCCATAAGACCTTAGCAAATATAAGGGAGGTTATCTGTGCTGCTCACAACAGAATTTTACTGAGAAAACTAGGTCAAATTTTGTATAGTTCAGGGTTTCTCTCAAATGCTTATCTACACAAGGCAAATCTTCTATCAATTGCACACAGATTGAAATGAATATAGAAAGTTATATGATAAGAAAAGTAAAGGAACCTCTTTGGAGATGTTTGTGCACTGACGTTAGGGAAGTATATTTCACTCGCAATACTCAGGACTAGATTGTAAAACACAGTGAGGTAGGTTGGGATTGCTATCTTTCATGGTGAAAGAACATTCAAACATTAAATATAGCTTTTAATTTGATCCTTTCAAATATGGCTTTCTTCTTTCCCATAGAAACTCTTCTTTTTTACTTTAGAGAGTACACAAATCCAGATAAGTTGGGATTTTATGCGCTTGTGAATCGAATGTGCCATAAGCCTTGAGACCTGTCCATTCTCATCCTGATTCTCTCTTCAATCTAGTGGATGTAGCACCTTACCCTAAAAATCTGCCTGACTAGGTAGGGGTGATGATATTTCATCCAGTATCAAAATTCTGTTTTCTGTGTCATGAGACTGTAATAAGACATGTACCTGATGGATTGCAATCTCACCTATCAACAGGAAATGATGGATGGCGGGGTGGAAATGGTGTAACTATCAGAGTGATCAAAATTATATGAAAGGGAAAATGAGCTTTATTGCTTCCTGTCCAAAATATGCACTTTTATTCATGGTATTTATCATTTAAGTAATTATAACTGGGTATCACATTCTTACATTCTGATCAGTTAAGCACTGGGATATTCCTCCTAAGATTACAAACTAAGGAATAGAATAAGCAACCTGATATTGTTCTATAGGATTATAGTCTTTTTATCAAAAATTAGCAGGCTGTGCCCCATTATCTAAAGTGTTGGAGTTCTCCAATCCATTACGTTTGGAAGGCAGAATGATAAAACTCAAATTTCAAATGCAGCCAAAGAATAAATAATAAGTGTAGATGACTGAGTGTTGGGAAAATATGACCAGTGAAGTATGACCATAAAACAAGCCCAAGTGTACAAACTGTCAGCCCCCAACCCTAGAATTGCTAAGAAGGATTCGATAGAGAAGTATACAGTAAATTAAAATATAGTTTTTAATCTTCCAGCTGGTAATAGGGGTTGGGAACGAACAGTTTTCTGAAAAAGAAAACGACTTTCCTATATATGTAAATTCACAGGACTGATTCCATTTTCACCTATTAATGAAAATAGGAGATTGGATGAATAAACACAGCCTTTGGAATACACCTGATCAGAAGGGTTTTTATTTTTGTTGTTTGTTTGTTTATTTCTGCTTTTGTCTTAATTATCTATTTATATTTGGTTACCACCAGAAATTTTAAAGATCATACCAGCAAGGCTGGGAGATATCTTCATGGAAAAGAACACTTGAAGTCCCTGCCTCTAGCACCGAGGTTTTGTCCCTAGCACCTCTATCCAGGGGCTAACAGCTGCCTATCACTCCATTTACAGGAGATCCATCACTCTCTTCTGTTCCCTGCAGGCACTATATTCAGGCATTGAGCATAAAAAGAAGCAGGCACACAGACAAACAAAAATGGTCATAGTAGGAATAACAGCTATTATTATAACCATATGTCCAATCGACTTACTTTTTCAAATCTGTATGTACAACCAAGAACTACTGACAGAATTAAAACCATTTTTACTTTCCTTTTACCATAATATTTACAAGTTGACTGCATTGATATCAGCAGTAGGACATTTTTCCATTTTCTTTTTGTTCATGAAAAATTCAGGTATCAAGGAGTAGAAGGTTTCCATGGAGCTCTTTAGTAAGCATATGTATCCCCAAGGCTCCCTTGGGGAGGACGGTGGTGGCTCTGACGATGACTTCAGATGTACTTGCTCTTTGTTTTGAGTTTTCCCCAACACCAATTTCTGGGGATTGAATTTAGATCATCATGTTTGAGCACCTAACATTGCCAAGTGAGCTATCTCTCCAGAGCCAAAGAAAACATTTTTCTTACTAATTACCTGAGATCCCTTAAGATATTCTCTTTGGAAACAGTTATTTGAGATGGTTGAATTTTTTATTAAAAAATATTTTCTAACAATATAGTTGGCAATGTTTTCCCTTCCCAATTCTCCCAGATTCTCCACATTTCCCAGTTCAACTAACTTTATGCTTCCCTTCTCTCAAAAAAGGAAGAGAGAGAGAGAGAGAGAGAGAGAGAGAGAGAGAGAGAGAGAAAGAAAGAAAGAAAGAAAGAAAGAAAAAAAGAAAGACAAAGTATCAGGTGACTCACTGGAATGCTGGAATTCTACTTACATGCCCAAGTAGGAGAGCTATGACTACATCAAACACTTCATATCATGCAGAGTGTTTCATCCTGTAGGAATTTACCTTCTTTAACATAACTAATTTATTTCCATAAGTATTATAATATATTTTAAGATGTATCTAATTCTGAAGCTTTCTATTCTAACTATAATTTCTCACTTCTGATGTTTTTCCTGTTACTGTAAGAACTATGGAAAATGATATTTCAGGAATTGAGTTAAAATGCATTTGACATAACACTCAAATATTAAAGCACATACACATAGTATGTGTTAACTTAAAACTTTGAAGACAATTTTATCAATCTTTATTGATTTGAACAGTTTAAAATCTAAGTGTACAAAAACCATCTAAGTGTACATTGATAGTAATTACCTATGTGGAGACTGCTAAATAAAATATTTATAAGATAAAGCATGAATTCGGTGTAATAGAAGTGTATAATAAGTGTATATAACTTAATTAAATTTATGATAGTGATGACAAGTAAATATTAATCCTCAATTCTAGATTTATTTAACCATAAGGTGATAAATGAAAAGGGTCCTTCAGTCCATAATAAAATGGGGGAAAAACTGTGAAGAAATACTCAAGAACAAGTTGAGATGGATGAGTGGGTTTGAAACAAAGTAATAGAACTAAGGCAATCTATTAAACTATCAACTGCCCTTAAAAATTAAAAGAGAACCTTACAATTGAACTCAAAGCATAACTCTGAAATGCTATTATACCTGTACAAGAAAAAGCAGTTATCTGCACAATTTTTAAAGGTCAAAAGATTTATTCAGAAATAGGTTGGTGTGAATGAAGGTGGCAGGAATCCAGACTGACCTGCAAAGGCGATGTGCCAACCTCTTGCCCCTCAGTGCTAACTAGTGACTCTTGTCACTTCAAGGTTATCAACATGCACCCTGTTTTCAGAAGGTTGCAGAACAGAATGAGGGTCAGCACTTCTAGCAATGTATTTCTATTTTTTACATACCACGAAAAAGTAACAAGTAATCAAATTGCTAAATATCGACATTCTTTCAGAAGAAAATTTAAAATTATAACATAAGTCTTTCACTATGTGATTTTTTTTCACTCTTTGTTACAAAGCATGTTACAAAGTTATTAGAGCGATGACTACCTTATGTGTCAAAATGTTAACGCAGGAGAAAAAGCAGGACAATAGATGTGACAATCAGCAAAGGAGACTGAGATATTGGAGACAATAAGACACTGCCTCATTTTGCATCTGACATACAGAAGGCTATTCCTAAAATATGCTCTGTAAATTGCTGTTCAGCCATTTAGCCTTCCACATTGCTCTCGAGCAAAGCACTACTCAGGGAAAACAAAAAACAAAACAAAACAACAACAACAAAAAAAAACCTAAGACACAAACGGGCTGTTTGTCCTTTTCTACACAGTTATAAGATCTGTGTATCTAGGTCATCTTTCTTTAGGACTTTGACCACTTTATCATAAAATAGTTAATAACAATAAAGCCAAATCTGTAAGTATAAGTACAATAGAAAAACACAATGTTAGAATAAATATGTATCTTCCCAGAACTATGCTGCTCACTAAGAAGAGAAACTGACATTGTATTTCCACAGTATCAGAGTCATTATGTAGAAAACACACTTAGGTTTCAATTTTTCTTTAATTTATGTTTGCTGTTTTATAAACAAAGGGCCTACATATGAGGGAATTGCTGCTATTGAATGTAAGCTGTTCCTTTATTTCTTGGCCACTCAGATACGAATAATCACATAAAACCTGCATTAATAACAACACTGTTTGGCAGATAGGTTAGACATATTCCTAGCTAGCCCCTACTCTTAAACTAACCCATCTCTATGAATCTGTATATCAGCATGAGGCTGTGGCCTCCCAGTAAGGGTCTGGCACCTTTCTCTGTAAGCAGTTCCATGGCATCTGCATGACTCCACCAACTCTTTCTATATATCTTTGTTCATATTTCCCACCTGGCTCTACTCTGCTAAGCCATTGGCCAAAATAGTTCTTTATTAACCAATGGTAATAAAACATATTCATATATGAGGTGAGTCCCACATCAGCTGAATCCCCAGATGCATTTAATTGATTAAACAAATGTCAGCAGGAATTGAAGGGTGAGTTATCTTGCATATTAATAGCTAATGCCTTTGTAATGTTAGCCTTATTAAAATGTGATAGTAAATATTTACATTAAACACATATCAATTTGAGGAGAGCTCACAATCATAATGCTATATGTTGACTGTCTTAATTTCTGGATGTTAGGTCTATAAAATTAAGTCATAGATAGTGATATTAAGATGTGAATATAACTGAGATTTATAAGAGCTCAGTTAGCTGAAACTAAATAGCGTTGCTTAGTCATGTGTATGTATCAATTTTTTTGAAAGGCCGGTGAGGGTTGCAGGGCTTCTAGACTGACCATTCCTTTTAGACTTGTCTGATGAAGAGGTCTAGGAAATATACTAAAGAAACATTTGCAGAACACTCATGTTATTTGTTTTCTAAATCAAAATTAAATGTGTAGACTGCTTAATTTGAAATCATATCTATATTTTCATTTACTACTAAATTTTTATATATGTAGTTATGTTTTGTAATCCATTATCTATCTTTTATCTATCAATCTATTATCTATCTATCATCTATATCTATATATTATCTATCTCTCTTATCCATTTATCATCTATCTACCTCTGGCTATCATCCATCTAATTTCTATCTATCGATCGATCTATTATCATCTATCTATCTATCTATCTATCTATCTATCTATCTATCTATCTATCTATCTATCATCTATCTGTCTTATCTATTTATCATCTATCTACCTATATATGTCTATCATCCATCTATCTATATCTGTTATCTATCTGGCTATCTATATAATATATATTTCAAGATACAATATCAATAAGAAAATATATGTATGCACACATGTAAAACTAATATCTCTTCATTTCCCCTTACTTTTTAGGAAATAGTTTTCCAGCTAAACACAGTTTATTTACTATATGCTTTATAAGACAACCTAGGGAAGAAAGAGTTATGGTAACGCTTACATGGTATTATATTCCTATAATCCTAGAAAACTTCGTTAGAAGACTGAAATAGAAAGATTACTTGTTTCATTACGGTATGAGTTATATACTGAAACCTTGACAATATAGGAAATGTAACAAATAAGAAAAATTATGCTAAATTTAATTCAAAACATCTTCTTACTCAAAATTTAAAATCTTTGTTATTCATTAGAATTTTTAAGACCTAATCAGTAATTTTTTTTAATTTTATGTATCATTCAGAAAATGCTATATAATATTATTCAAAAATTGCATATAATGTCATTCAGAAAACATTGTACCTGTTTTGTGGTGTGTACATCTCTTCAAATAATGAGGTATGAGGATGTATTCACTACTTGTCATGTTGCTGTGATAAAATGCCTGAGAAAGTCCACTTAAAGAAAGAAGAGATTGTTTTGACTTTGTTTCAGAAGATCTAGTCCATCATGTCATGGAATTGTTGGCAGGAGGACACAGGGTTAATTATCACATTTCATAAAGTCAGGAAGAAAAATTAGATGGAATGCTTCCATTCATATTTATAGTTGATCTGCCCATCTCAACCCAATTAGCAAAAACTAATTATTCATTGGCATGCCCAAAAGCTTATGTTAAAGTGATTCTAAATCCTTGAGTTTGCTTCAGTGAATGATTGAAAGTAAGGATACATCTTTATTGCATAGAAAGATTTCTACTGCAGATCTAAATAGAAGGAGAGAGGAAAAACGGCTTCATAAAGGAAGAAGACTGGAGCTTAAGTGGAATTGTGTATTCTACAGAATACAGAGAAAAGATACAGATGGGAAATATAGGACAAGTATTTCTTGAGACCAAGGGAGGACCTAAATGATTTAACCTGAAGATAACATTTTTTTAACAATTACTAAAAGTGTATTCTATGTCCTGGAGGGCAGAGGCCAAGATATCAGCAAATAGATGGTAGCCATTGCAGGAGAAGCCTGAGGAACTGGATCTTGGGTAACCTGCATTTGAGCGTACCCAACAACATCACTCAAGCTTGACCACATGGATTATGCTATCCTTTTACTTAATTGCTTGAGAGACTCTTGCGAGGAAATATATAAAAATGATGAAATAGTGAACAGAAAATACTTCAGAATACTTATTAGAAATTAAGGCAGAAGAAAGAGGAAATATAGCACAAAAAGCTGAAAGAATAAGATAAAGTGGAAGAAGCAAAGAGAAAGGAATCAATGGAGGTGTACAGTATATAGCCAGAGAGAAATTTGGTTCTTCACTAACCAGAATTGTCACACTTCTTTGTGGAGCATACATTTCATTTCTTTTAAAGTTGTGTGTATCCTCTGCTTCTTTTTTTCAAAGTGTGCTATCACTGGCATTGTTTAGAATTGCAAGTATGTGGTGAAAATTAAATGTGATAGAAATGAACAGGTTTAAACTCTTTACTTATCTATAGGTGCATCCCTTTACTATCTAACACAAGGCATGAATGCCTTTAGTTTTGATCATTTCAGGAAACCATTAAGTGGTGATGGGTATAAGAGCAGAAAACAAAGTTGGGAAAGGAGTGAAGAACAAGAAGTCAGTCGCTGGGGTCCCCAGACTTTTCACCAGGCTAGTCATTAGTGGGACCATTGCTGGTGGGTCACAGGAAGAAATAAGCTATGATTTTTGAATCCATTCTTGATGACAGCAATAACCATTGTGGAAATTTGTCGCAAAGACAGCACTTTGGCTAATGATGCCTCACCTGAGCATTTGAAAGCTACCCTTTCCAGCTTACGACATCCTCTGCTCTAGCAGTGTCCTAAACCAACTAGGAACAACAGCTTCTTTGGAAGTCTTGAAGGCAATTCTGGAGGTTTCCTGAGTGTTTCTTAGTTGGAGCTGAAAGTATGAACTCCATGATATTACATGATTGTTCTTGTATTACCCCTGTATTTAGGCTTTAATCTTAACCTTCTGCCTTTGACCTAAGTCTCTTCTCAAGAGTATGCTCCATTATATAATCCATGTGGTTATCAGTCAGGGGAGTAGTAAAATAGATTGAAGAGCATGTCAAAATGGGTCTTCCTCTTAGTAATTAGGAACTACAAGAAAGTACGCATCAGGAAAGTTCTGTGAATATGAAAAATACGGGTATTTGGGTCAGTAAGATGGATCTCTGGATACAAGAACACATGACCAACTCAGACTCCCTAACTTTAGTACTTGGACCCCACATGACAAAGGAAAAAACAAACATCAGTAGGCTATCCACTGACTTCAACATAACACCTCCAATAAACAAATAAAATCTAATAAGATAATGAAGAAGGCCCCAAGGTAATAAAAGCCAGACTGGGGAAATGTAAGTAGCACTTACATTTCTCTCAGAGGAGCCTGCAAAAACGTGCTCAAATTAGTAAGCAAAATCGTGCTCTAAAAATATTGTTAATAAATCATATGTGATACAAAGAAAGATACTTGACACCAAAATGTCTGAATTCAGATAGGAAATTAATTCCTTAAAACCCACAATTAAGTTTTTTTTTTGTTGAGCCTGCTGGGAGGATCTACATTATACATTTCAGTACAACTTGAAATATTATTCTGCTGACTTTTCCTGTCGAGTCATCTCTTCTTTTTACATTATAATCATGTATTTACCTCCCATTCCCACTAAAATGTCCTTTACAGTTCCACTCACCAGCAGCATACAAATCAATTAATGTGTGCAGAATTTTTCTCTTTCATTTTTAAAAAATCTAAATGCTAAAATCAGAAGAAGAAGAAGAAGAAGAAGAAGAAGAAGAAGAAGAAGAAGAAGAAGAGAGGGGGATTATGGAAGGATGGGGTAGAAATTTTGCAATTGCTAAAATTATAAATATATTAATAAGTTGATATTAAGTGATGTGGGAGTGTCATATATCAATCTGTTGATTTCATTGGTTAAGTAATAAACAAACTGCTTGGGCTCATAGCTTAGAACATAGGTGGGTGGAGTAAACAGAACAGAAAGCTGGGAGGAAGTGGAAGTGAGGTAAGATGCCTCAGAGAGAGAGAGACGCCACCCTCTCCTCTCCTGGGCAGACACACGTGATGAAGCTCCGACCCAGGATGGACTTAGGCTAGAATCTCCCTGGTAAGCGCACCTTGGGGTACAACACAGATGATTAGAAATGGGCTAGTCCAGGTACGAGAGTTAGCCTAGAAGAGGCTAGATAGAAATGGGCCAAGCAGTGTTTAAATTAATACAGTTTGTGTGTTGTTATTTTGGGGCATAAGCTAGCAATGTGGGTGGCCAGGTGCCAGGGACGCAGCCCGTCCACTCTTATTACTACAATTAATAAACAGTTTTATTTTCAAAGGTTTGATATAAACTTAGTTGTTAATATAGAGCATCAGCACGGTGCAGAATTTTCTGTCTCTCACAGCAATTATTATATTTGAGATATTTTTGTCTAGGGGAAGAGAAACCAGCCTGGAATGCATCCACAAGCAACATGTTTTGATTTATCATTTACTGGATGAAGCATTATGAATCAAAGGTAAAACCTAATTTCTAGTTCAATTTTTTATTTAATGTCATGAAGCTGGGAGAATTATTTAATCTCTTATATAGCAGAAAACTACCTAGTGATCAGAAAGAATACCTTTCCATATACTTTCCTGTGCATTAATGACATTAAAATAAATTGATACGTAAAGGAGATAAAAGTCAACCATTGTATTAAAGTTTATCTCTTAGGAATGTGATATAAAATTACTTATATTTACTTATAATTGAAGAAATGTCTTTTGATTCTTCTTTAAAAATTTGTTTACTTATGAATTTCTTTATTCACCTGAACTTTCTCTTACCAGTGGCACTGGCAGAATCAATGATTTTCACAAAAGAGTAACCTTTTTTTTTTCTCAACCTATGTCAAATATCGATTACAAATTTATTTCTGAAAGAATATGCTTTATAGTTGTGACATTAAGTTACAAAAAGCTTTTATAACAGTTTAGGGTTCATTAACTTTTGAGATTAAGCTAACTCCAATTCAAAAAAATTTAAACAATTTGAATTATATGAATTTTCTTTGTACAGTAACTTCAAAGATTAAGGGAAAATTGACAGCTAATACTATTATACCTTTTCAAAGTGGTTCAAATGAATCCAATTTCAGTTAGAAAAAAAATATAAAGTAAGATGCTTGCTCTCTTGATGATAGTGTCTTTATGGCTATCACATTGCAGTTATTTACACCAATACAAAGGAAAAGAGAAAAGTAGGATTATACTGTTCTTTTTTTTTAATAATTTTTTTTATTAAGAAAAGAAGAAAAAAAACATAAACAAAAAACAAGTTTCCACCTCCTCCCAGCCTCCCATTTCCCTCCCCCTCCTCCCATCCTTCTCCCCCTCCTCCCACCCTTCTACCCCTTCCCCCACTCCTCTCCCCCTCCCTCTCCAGTCCACAGAGCAGTCCAGGTTCCCTGCCCTGTGGTAAGTCCTAGGTCCTCCCCCCTCCGTCCATATCTAGGAAGGTGAACATCCAAACTGGCTAGGCTTCCACAAAGCCAGCACATTAAGTAGGATCAAAACCCCGTGCCATTGTCCTTGGCGTCTCATCAGCCCTCATTGTTCGCCATGTTCAGAGAGTCCGGTTTTATCCCATGTTTTTTCGGTCACAGTCCAGCTGGCCTTGGTGAGCTCCCAGTAGATCAGCTCCACTGTCTCAGTGGGTGGGTGCACGCCTCGTGGTCCCGACTTCTTTGCTCAGAGCTACAGTAATGAAAACAGTGTGGTACTGGCATAAAAACAGAGAAGTCGACCAATGGAATCGTATACTGTTCTTTAAAATAATGGGAAATTGATCGTATCACATTGGATTGTGTTTTGGGGATACTTTAGTCAAAGTTCACTTGAGATGTAATGGAGGCTGAGACAGAGGACTGACCCAGAATAATCATAACACATGGAAATTGCAATTTAAATATCCAGAAGCAACCATGGAAGGAAATTTCAAATCTAAATATGATCAGAGATCAGGTAGCAGAAGTCAAAGAAATATAAAAATGGCAGATAGTTCTACAAACAGGAATGAAGGAGATAGAACACTACCATATTTGACATTGAACTAATTATCTTTCATAGTCATTTTGAGACTTTGATTTTAGTGACTATTACCCAATAGCACTAAGAAGTGAGGTTTCAACAGAAGTCAAATAGTGACTGCTTTCTTCTCCTCAAGGTGAAGGTCATGTTCTCCTTATGTTTTATTGGCTATTTGTATTTCTAAAGCACATGCCCAACACCAAGGTAATGAATTCTCTCCACTTTGGAATTTGGTACCACCTTGATGAAAACTAAAAGAACAGCCTCCAACAATTTGAATTAATTCAGATTTTACTGTCAGATTTAATCAGTTTAGTTTTTCTTTAGAAGAAGAAGGAGAGAGAGGTGGGATTATGGAAAGATGGAGTAGAAATTTTGCTATTGCTAAAATTATAAATATATTAATAAGTTGATATTAATAAACAGTTTTATTTTCAAAGGTTTGATATAAACTTAGTTGTTAATATAGGCCATTAGCATGGTGCATTTAGATAAAACGTTATATAGCAATTTCCATATTAACTATTTATATTCCAGGAGAAGATTACATAATTAGAAAAAGTTTAATTTTTCACTCCTCATAATAGTATTATTTAAAAGATGAGAAAATTCTATCATGAATCTAATACTAACAAAAACTTAGAAATAGTATCTATAATATTTTCCTACCAATTCTATCATGTAGAAACAGTTAATTTCACTTAATATTTTGTTTAATTAGTTTCAGTGGTAAAACAGGATTAAACAGTGTGACAAAAAAGTCCTCAGGTGGGTGTACAGTATCTCATTGAATACATATTCTCTTGATGAAAAGAAAAATGTTACCAACACCATATAGCTCATGTTGAACCTTAGATAAACTAGTTCATATTCGAGAACTAAATCAGCTGGATAAAAAGACCTGACCAAAGGACATGTTCTTAACTTGTCAACAAATTATTTCTAAACAAACCATATGCAGCAGGAATTATAGACATATAATTTAACAGGTTTAGACTATTGATTAAGCAAGTATGGCCCAAGAGAGCTTCTAAAGTCCCCTGATTTATCTGTAGACCTATAGGGCAACTGAGATATTGTGATCACAGCAACAGTGGAAATCAGACCTTTGAGCAGCGTGTGAGACCCACTCACCAGCAAAAGAATGGCCCTCCCTTATTGAGCCAGAATTGCTCTCTTCTCTAAACTAAGAATCCTGCTATTCATGTTAGCCTCTCTTGCAAACTCTCACATGGTGTGTGTTTTGTAAATAATTAAGTTGTTGAGATATACATCTTTTCAAAAGCTTGGAATTTTATTATCTAGTTAGCTCAATAGGTAAAAGTTGCTGCTCATAAGACTAACAACCTGAGTTTGATCTCACATGGTGGAAAAAGACAATCAACTGCTAAAAGTTGTTTTCTCCCATCCACATGGTAGTTTTTCTGTTTCTGTCTCTGTCTCTGTTTCTGTCTCTGTCACTGTCTCTCTATCTGACATACACACACACCTGTGTGTGTGCACACACGCACATGTACACATGTAAATTTAAATACCAAGTTCAGAATTGCAATGATCTTATAATTTTTATCTTTGCAGAAATATTACAAAGACTATAGACGTATCATTGTTCTAAATCCCATGTGGGTAGCATGTTATTAAAAGTGTCTATTAAAATAATGAATTGAGAATCTTCAGTTGTGAGCTTTGATGATGTTTACAGGCAAATGCATACAGTATAGATGAGATAGATTAGAATCATGTACTGTTTTGATATTTTTTTCAAAATCCAAATTGTATAGTAAGTTGTTTTTTTTTTTTTTCCTGGTGCTATATGATTTTATTTCCAGTGCCAGTAAATCAGAAACAGACAGATCATGGGACCGTGTGGCCAGCCAACCTACCCTCCTTGACAAGTCCCAGGCCTTTGAGAGACCAGGTCTTAAAAACACAAGCAAAAAGGTGGATGGTACCTGTGTGTTCCATATGCATATCACATAGGGGCATATGCACCAGCTATGCATGCACCCCCTATAGACCGATATTTATATAATCACCCACATACAAAAGATCCTTTTCAATGCTTGTACAAATAATATGCAGACAGAATGAAGCACTAATACTCTAAATACTTCATCTTTTAATCAGTATGTATAGGCATATTAATATAGATTTTCTATAGATGAACACATACATGTTATAGATGTATATGTGTTAATGGTTGTTCTTTACTTTTTAAAACTCTACTCTTTTGGCTCTTTTTGGGAGCCTGCCACCAGGCTCCCAAAAAGAGCCAAAAGAGTAAGTTGTTTGTTTTAAAAACATTGTTTAGGTCTATGGGAGATAAAATTTTCAATATAGATTACAGAAAACAATACAAAAGTGGCAGGTAAGATTTAAAATTCTTCCACTGGGATCCAAATACAAGTTTCTGTCCATATGGGTACAATTCTAGGCACCTTGGTCAAGGCAGATAATGGTCTACTCAGCAAGCTCAGGATAAAATATGGAAGTATTTGAAAATTTTCATTAAAATTCTCCTTCTAATACCTCCTTCAAAATGACATTCAGAATTCATCTCACACAGGATGTTTCCTTGACAGTTTTGGCAGAAAGACTCATCTTTGCCACTTCAAATGCTGCTGTTGAGAAATGTATTTTCATTTCAAATTTACATAAGTTCTTTATAAAAGGAAAAAAAAAGAAAAGTAGCAATACAGATTAGGACAAAGCAGCTCTGAGAGAGTTACTTTTGTTTGAAACTTTATATTGGAGTACTAGTAACAAAGTTGTACATACCTCTCCATCAGTATAAATGATGGTTGACAAACTTGTTTTACAAATCCCATTCTCATTATATGCATTTGGAGGATGAGATGGGAAAATATCTACATATAATTATGCTGACATTGACATTTATTTACAAAGGGTAGGTGAATGGAAGTTCAAGTTGACCATCTTTAATAATGGTATACAAAGCTAGAGCAACAAAGAGTAAACAAATAAACCAACTAACAACAGGGATTTCATGATTCATTGAACCTGCTGCCCACACACACCAGTGGCTGATCTTTGATACAAGACAAGTCTTGTTGAAATAAACACATTTAATACCACTGTGGCAAAAACATTTGATATGAAATTTGGCTTAATAGAAGAAGTGATCAATTTGGAATTCATTAAGTTTGATTAGTAAAACTGTAAAACTGGAGCATTGTGTCAGAACACAATATCACAGATCTGACTGTGTTGCATACCATAAGGGATGAGGAAGACATGGAGAGTGAAAACAAACTGGAACAGGAGTTCTGAAGGAGAGGTTAGCAATGTCAATGGGGTATGTTGTAGGCAAAGAAGAAAACTACAAGGAAGAGGGTTTAAGAACAACCGACCACTGTAATATTCTGTGACTTAAAATTTTCTTCAACACACTGATGATGGACTTGCTGGGGGTGTGTGTGGGATCTTGTCTGTCTTCATTTATGAATGAATATTAAGGTCATCCTGATCTACAGACTGAGTGTCAGTACAGCCAGGGCTACAAAGAAAAACCCTAATTCCAAAAGTCAAAAGAAAAATATAAAAAAATAAATAATGGATATTAGAAACCATTGTCCTCATAATTGTAATGTGGCAGTGGAGAGCAGGGTCTTTCAGTTCTCTTCTATTCCCTTCAGGCTAAGAAACAGGTAGTGTTTGATAAAGAGTAAGTGGATGCCTTCTTTCTAAAAGAAAGTAAATCACTCTTGGGATGAGTAATCAGTCTGAAAGGAGCCTTTTACAGAGACAGCATTGATCATTCTGCTCTACTCTGCCTCATGCATCTGCATTTGCCTGATGCAACTAGAAGCAAAATGCACCTTAAGTTCAGCCTCTGTGACATTAGGAAATAGATCACGAGCTCAAAGTATTTAGGATTCAGGTAGAACACATGTGCAACAATAAACATCCAAAGGCCTGAAAACACTCTGTTCACAATGCTTCCAAAAAAAAAAAAAAAAGATAGAACTAAAAAATTCTCAAATTGCTTCATTTTGAAATCTTTGTATTCAGCTTCATTTTTCACAAGCAAGTTTTGAAATTCTGTTTTAACATAATATGTAATCCCTGTATGAAAATACAGCTTATTTTCTGAATTTGTCTTTAGGGTTAATTTGTTTGAAGGTAACAAGAATTTTTTATTTATTTTTATTATCCAAGGATTTTATATTCAGAAACTCTGTCCATTAATGTTCTCTGATTTTATAGAGATATTTATTATTGTTCTAAAATTCAAACCACTTGCTTTATGTTGAATTCAATAAACTCTTTATTCATGCCCCAAGGGAAGGATCTCTATATAAACTAATCCTTTTAACGGAGTGTAGATGGTTTCTGTAAGTCATTTAGACCACATCAATGTTTAAAAAATTTCTGGGGTTAAACTGCTTTTAGTCCTTGTGATTGAAAAGGTTGGCTTCAAAAAATTTTATGGTCTTGTAAAAGGGAAAGAGGTTTAATGGCAACGCTGCTTGAAAATTAGAATTGGTACATTAAAAAGTGAAATTTCAAAGGAAGAACTTTTTCTTACCAAGTTCATCTGAATTTTAGATTAACGAGAGAATTGGAAGTAGAATAAGGCAAACAGATCTTTTATATGTTTGAAGTGGAAAGTATTGAGGATTTTACCTGGATTTCAGAGTGGTAAGAAATCAAGATGGGGCTTGGTTTTCAGGGTCTGGAACTGGAATTGTGAAGAGAGGAGACAATGAGAAAGGTCCTAGGTGGCATGCGTGCTGATGCTCATTACTTTGGAGGTCTCCAGTCTGAGACACTTAGAGCACAGCCACAAACCAGAAACAAAAGGAAGATTATTTTGTCAATCATGGCTCAAGGCCTGCTCTTAGTGGTGTTTGTTGGTAGAACTACAGCAATTTTAAAAGCTAAAAAGAGAAGCTCATGAGATTGGGGCCAGACTGGGCCTCACAGCCTCACCACATTGAAAGAATAAGGGAGGTTATCTATGCTACTCACAACAGCATTTTACTGAGAAAACTAGGTCAAATTTTCTATAGTTCAGGGTTTCTCTCAAATGCTTAGCTACACAAGGCAAATCTTCTATCAATTGCACACAGATTGAAATGAACATAGAAAGTAATATGATAAGAAAAGTAAAGGAACCTCTTTGGAGATGTTTGTGCACTGACATTAGGGAAATACATTCCACTCACAATACTAAGGACAAGATTGTAAAACACAGTGAGGTAGGTTGGGATTGCTATCTTTCATGGTCAAGGAACATTCAAACATTAATATAACTTTAATTTGATCCTTTCAAATATGGCTTTCTTCTGTAGAAACTCTGCTTTTTATTTTAGAGAGTACAAAAATCCAGGATATTTTCAGGTACGTTAGCATTTTATGCCTTGCTGAATCAAATGAGCCACTAGCCTTGAGACCCGTCCATTCTCATCCTGATACTCTCTTCAATCTACATGGATGTAGCATCTTAACCTGAAACTCTGCCTGGCTATGTAGGGGTGACGATGGTACACTAAATTCATAACTTCAATAAAAGATGTAATTAAGCTTAAAGAATGGAGTCAGTTATAGTCACTTTTAGCCAATAACATTTTAATAATCTTTAAGAGATGTCTGGGATTTTTCAGAAAGAAAAGCCCAGAGGAGAGAAACTCAAGTCAATCTATTGGAAAGCCACTGAATATTGAAGATAAAGTGTGCATCTGTGTGTGGGGGTGTATGAAAGAGGGAGAGGGGGAGATAGAGAGAGACAGAGAGAGAGACAGAGAGAGAAAGAGAGAGGAAGAGGGAAGGGAGAGGAGGGAGGGAGAGAAAGAGGGAGGGAGAGAATGAAAAAGAAAGATAATGGTGGGGAAGAAGACTATTACTGTCCTCTAGTAGGAGACATATTGGATACAGAAGACCATGTATTAGCTATGAGTCTTCTCTTTATAATTTGTATCCCTTTATCCTTTCAAGGACCATTTTTAAAAGCGAGAAAAAGAAACTCATGAGATTGGGGCCAAATTGGTCCTCACAGCCTCACCACATTGAAAGAGTGAAAAGGAAGGAGGGAGGAAGGGAGAGAGGTAGGGATGAAGAGAAAGAGAAAGGGACAGAGACAGAGAGACAGAGACACAGAGAGAGAGAGACTTTGACTTGGGATGATCAATGCACAAAAAGACAGTTTTAGTACCTGTCCTCCAAATAATAGGAAGCTCTTCCAATATCTGCAATAGCTACAATATAATGTTGCAATTTATATAATTATATTTGTTTGTTTTTTGTTCCATAAATGTATACATTTGTTACAATTGATTGTATTTCATCTTTCTTTATTTTCTTTAATCTAGATATAGTGGATAACAGCCTTCAGGTTATAAGGCATGTAGCTCAGTCAAGATTCAGGAAAATGCAAATAGTGGTGGAAAAATACTTTCACCTTATTTAATCATTTTTATGTTTTATTTATTATTTGAGAATTTCATACAACATATTTTTATCATGTGATTTCTTCTCCCCTAACTCCTTACATATTCTGCAACTATCCATATTCTTTCTCTTTAAAATAAAACCTACCCCCAACGCGCGCACACACACACACACACACACACACACACACACAGTCACACTCACACACACACACAAGCACACATGCACTCATACATACATATGTGTACACGCTTGAATGTTCAGATCTTATTTAGACAGTCACATTGTTTGGGTAACATCACATGCATACATATGAAGCATTACTTCTCAATGAAAAAAAAATGTCACCAATTAAAAATAAAGGAAATGCAGAAAATATGGATCTTCTTCAAGTAGCACATTCTCCAATTGCTGTATTTATTTTCCATTTAACATTATATATGTCTAAGAAAAGAACTTCAAAATTTTCACATTTTCTTTACTGGGAAAAAGCCTGTGTATTGGTCCTTTGTAATACAGCTAAAATAAAAAGTTACTTAGGTCGGTCATCTCTAAACTAGACTAACCCCATTGCTGTGCCTTTTATCCGTCTACTGTGAGTGGAGGCTTGTGAGCTGTCCCCTCTCCTGCACTCTTCATCTGAGTTCTCATTTTATGCCTTTTCTGAGCAGATTATGTCTGAGAATTGAAATCTGCCATTACTTGATAAGTACAGTAAAGACATTCCATTGCACCCTCAAGATTTAAGCATCTCTTCTGATGCTGTACCAGTCCAGCTGCCACTTGGCCCTCCCCATACATATTTTGCATAGATAATGCATTTTCATTTTAAGAGTCATCTGTTGTTTTGATTCTCTCCCAGAGTAGTTTGATTTCCTGTCTAGTAAAATCACTGTCATTGCAGCTCTTTCTATTCTAGTTTCTGTAGCATTTGACTAGCAATAGAAGTTTGATGCTGAGACATCTTGCCACCCTTAGGATAAAAAAAGGCTGCACATTTCCAGGCAGGAGGATATCAATCAAGTTTCCACTTATCACCGTGGAAGCCAATTTGGCAGAGCTCTGATGTTAGGATCTGCACTGACTTTGTGAGTGATTATGACGCACTGCCAGGTGTAAGCGATGCTCCTCTTGCATGATGATTGAATTTTATTCACTCTGTGCAGTTACTGTAAGAAAATAGTGTGTTAACTTGGACAAAATAAATTTTAAGCATCATAACAAAATTTTAAAGTGAGGAAAGAGTGATTAAAGAGTGACATAAAAGGAGAAAAAAAAGAAGGAAAAAAAGTAACGAAATAGGGAAATTGACTCAGTGCCAAATGTATGCTTCACACTGAAATTATCCTTTTAAGATAAGACAGCCTGTTGATAGACCCAATTTTGCATCAAGATGTTTCTCTGTGCATAAAGTTGTAAACATTATTCTTATGAAAATGTACTGGAGTTTTAAAGTGAAACACACAATACCTATTTATACAAATTGCTGTTTGTATCACTGTGACAAATAAAGGTGTCAAGAGAAGAATGAATGGGAGGGAGACCCTCTCCCATAGCTTGGGAAAGGTATCAGTAGTCACATCTTCAGAAGAGAGGACCCTCTCTGCTCCAGCTGCTGTCCACTGTGGATTCATCCTCATGAGGAATAGCGTTGAGACATCACATTCCATTTATGTCAGGAATTTGGTCAGGTTTATCTTATGTAGGTCTTTTAATGATTCCCACAGCTTCATGAATTCAAGGTTTCTTCATTCTACATGCCAGAACAGAGTAGATGTTGCAGATACCTTGTAGCTTGCAAAGCCTTGCCACTATTTTCTCTTTAAAGGGAATATATTCTTGACATCTTGTATTAAATGTTCATTTTTATAGAAAAATTTTATTGTTTCCTGTACTTCCCCATTCCGAAAACCTCAGAGAAAGTACAGATGTTTATGAAGGCTAATATTAGGTTTGGCATAACCATGTCACCCAAGAGAATATTCACGTAACCAGAAGAAGTAATGAAATATAAACACAGTTTGATACATGAGCTAACCTTTAGAAATAACTGACTCTTGGCCTGTGTCTCTGTGCCCTATATTTTAGTCTGATTGAGTGAATCTTGAAGAAAAAAATCAGATATTACAAGATTTATTCCTATATTTTACTTCTCACGACAGAGATACTGTTATTTATATATTAATGGATACACATAACTGTCTTTTATAAAAAATCATCAATAAACCACCTTCTATTTTAATATATACTTATTTATAAGTGATTCAAGAAGACATTAAAAATGCAAGTCAATATTGAATTAATATTGTAGCACAATGTATCTTAATTTTACTCTTTCATGTAGACATTGGATCAAAATGTGAAACAGTGGTGTGCCTTTTAGCAACTACTGATTCACTTGGTTAGTTTGAACTCAAAATCTAGTATGACAAAAAATGGACTGTTTTTACTTTAATTGTTACTTCCAGTTTAGAAAAAATTATAGTGAATACAAAACCATTTGCAAATCTAAAGTAATTTTTAAAAGTATATTTTTTAAAAAAGAGTTCTGGGCAAAAAGAAAATTCACTTCATTGGATTAACATTCTCTGGGGTCTAGGAGTGATGACAATATGTAGAAATCTTAACACGGAAATGATGCTGAGGTACTAAGCATAAAAAGATATGTGTCTTTTAACTTCTAAAATGGTCACAAAATCTAGTGAGAGACTGGATATTGAATATTTGTATCACAGAAATGATCAATACCAAGGGGATGTACATGCTAGTTAGCCATAGTCATTTTACCATGTAGATTTTAAAACATCCCTACTGAGGAAAGATAAAGTATATTCTGACTTTAATTTAATATAATTAAAATTTCAGATTCAAAAGAAAATAAATAATCTTTTGTTCAGTTCTACCAAATAAATAACTTTCTTTTTCTATCTCAAAACAGAAATTATATCTTTCTCTTGTCTAAGTTGTACAATCTTTATTCTTCTAAATATTTTTATTATTATAATAAAACTTACATAGAAATACCATTAGCACTGGATACATATAGAGCAATTTCTCAGCTGTGTATGATTCATTTACCATGAATGAAATACAGTGGGGCCTGTGGATGTAGTTTCATACTTACACTTACCAGTTTATTTCATTCAGCTTATATTCATTCATTACATTTGATGTCTAGAAAGAGCAGTTAACCAGTCAATTCAAGGAGGAATTATGTTTGTAAAACCAAACATATATAATATATAGCTATATATATAAAACATATAACTATATTATATATAAAATGTTATACTTTGCATATTATATATAATTATAGATAAATAGATGATAGATGATGTAGATATAGAAATATACTTATATTTATCAATGTATATTGATAAAAAGAATTGCATTACATTTTAATGGAGATGTGTTTTCACACATATCTCTGCCTCTTTCTCATGTGTTTGCAAGTATGTATATAGATATGTATGTATGCAAATATATTGTGTATGTCTATAAAATATGTGAGTTTTCTTATGCTTATGCATGTTCAAGTACTTGTGTCTATCCCTGTATATAGATGCCAGAGCAAGACATTAGAAGTCTTTGTATCAGTCTCCACCTTATTATCTTGAGACATGGTCTTTCACTGAGTTGGAAGGAAACTGTTGAAAACTGCCTAATATCACATCCTCTACTTTGCTCAATGTGGGGTTCAGCCACATGATTCATGTTCAGTATTGTACAGTGATTCTGAGGATTCAAATTCAGGTCTTCATGCTTGTACATCAAGTATGCTTTTCCACTGACGTTCATATATGCATAATTATAAAACCATGTTTACTTGGAAACAAACCAATCTAAAACTAATGTAAGACATGTTTCTGTTTTTAATATGTGGATAGCTTTTTGTTTTGAAATGGAGGAGACATAGATAAACCTCTCCCACCTGTAGTGAGAAATTGCATTGGTGAAATAGCAGCAAGAAGACTATACACATTCACATGATATTTTTAGCATTAAATAAATCTCTTTTTTGCTAATATGCTATTTGGTTCTGCAACTCCATCCTAATAACTGACAAGGTTTTTGCTTGTAGAAAAAGCATCTAGCTGTTGATTTTTATTAACCCTCCAACGGAATCCCTTTGATCACTTTCATATTGATGGTATCTTTTCTTATACCTAAATAAATCAATATAACATGTCAGTTAATCTATTGTTACTTGTGTGTGTATTTGCCAACTAATTTGTGTTTTCTTCCCTGGGGAAGACTGTTTCTCCTGCTTTCAACACTACATCGTTGGATGTAGGTCTTTGTCAATTGTCTTTTTTATTAGTTCCTCATATATAGTAAGCTCAGAGTAGAAGTTAACTGAAACAATATTGAGCTATTTTGTACTGACAAGTCAGACACATTGTTTTATTTCATACTGAACAAGCCTTGCTTCAAACTGGAATCTTAAAGATAATCATTACTCACAATATGGACAAATAGTATGGTTAGATTTTTTTACACATTATCTTCATAAGTGATTTCTGCACAACAGTGAAGAAAAGTGAATAAGGAAAAAAACAAATATTTATTTAAACTCACAGTCTCAGAGGATTCAGTGCCTGCTTGTTTGAACACCCGTGCTTGAGTAGAACATCACGATCACAGGAGCCAGCACTAGAGAGTGTTTGCCTCCTGATAAACATAAGTAGAGGCTAGAGAAAAGTCTGAGCCCAAATACAACTTTCCAAGACATGTTCCAAATTATTGTCTTGAAACATAGCCCACTCTAAGGATGCACAACATTACAAAATGTCACCCTTAAATATATAAATGGTCAGCAGAATCCTATGCTAAACATTTTTACACTCAGTCAGTAACATCTTACACAGTCTTACAACAGGCTTTAATTGGCTAGATTCTCTCCTTTTCTTAGGTCACTTGATAGTGTTTCCAAGTAGACATTATTTTGCTAGTAAATATGTGTGTATGTGTTTGAGCACTTGTGTGTGTTCCTGTGTGCACAGTACTATTATCTGTGTTTATGTGCATTTCAAGTTCTCAACTATTTAGTCACTTTAAAAAATATCTTCAGGAGACTATGTTTCAGTTCTTCCTTTCTAATCACATTTGCATATCTGTCTCTCCAAAGAGTAGTGTGTTCGTTCCATCCTTGGCAGACTTGACCTTCTTTACCTTCCTTTATACCACTCTCGTGTCTTTGCTGGACATTCTTCCAAGCTCTCATCATGGGTTTCTGAAGAACTATTTCAGCCTTTTTTAATCTTATATTATTATTGTGTCCTAAAGTTTTTTATGTTAACATTCATGAATTCAGTCACTAATGGCTCTTAAACTCTAGCACACATCTTTATAAAAATCTTTAAAAATGTATAATTGTCTGCTTGAAATGTGTACTTCTCTGCCTTATAAGCATAGCAGGAAGTCACAGCCACACTCAGTATCTTTCTTCTGCAACAGTGTTTTGGTGATGAGGTCTTTTGCTTTGCATTCAATGAATATATATATATATATATATATATATATATATATATATATAATTTATATACACTTGTGTGTATTCAATGTATATATATATGTGTATTCAATATGCATACACATATACATATTTTCTAATTGCATTCCTAGTCCTTTGTAAAGGTAAAACTAGATTAAGCCTACAACTCTTCAATACACATATTAGCAATAATTATTATAAATTAAATAAAAAGAACCCTTGACAAAACAATTGATCTATGGTAAAAGATAAGTAAGTCATTTTAATAGCAGCTATTAGTAATTCTAATTTGCATAATTCATTTTCATAGTTTGAATTTGCACAGTGAATCACATTGTTCATTAAGCATCATTCAGGCAAAGAACAGATGCACCCGTAGCAGCAAATGCCTTGATTGGTGTCTGCATAATTAGTAGATAACAGATCTACTTTTTATATTATTAGAAAAATGTGCATATTCTAATTATATGGATAGCACATCACTATAAAATATAATGTCTCCAAAGGAAGGTGTCAACACACAGGGTTTTCAACCCCCATGCATGTTATCCTGGACTTATGTGTAATGGAAAATGATGTCTAATCTCTACCTAAGCGTGATGTGATTCAGTTGCACCCCAATCCTAGAGTTATTCAGAAACTGGAAGAGATTAGACTTTTACTTTTCTGTTATTAATTTAATGATTGACTTAATTTTGAAATAAGGCACTATTTATTAATGACTATATTCTGAAGAGAAATTCTTCATCTAAAATAGCTAGTACTGTGTGTTTTTGATTAATTTCTGGGTTGATCCAATCTAAACAAATCTTTCTGTGACCAGTGATGCTTTGCAGAACAAGGCTGGGCCTGCATCAGTCTCCTTTATACAGTCAATTCCTACTTTCTCCTTTAACTTTGCCTTTGACTTTTTCTCCTGACATTTAATTATTTACTCCATAACCAGATTTCTTCAGTGTTATAAAATAAAACATGCTCAAATATTTCCTAAGTCACTCCATTTCCTCTCTTCATCTCTTTTTTTCTTATCTGTTAATTGTGATACCAGTAACATACTAGAATGTTGTTTTGGTTGGAAAGGAGTTAATATATTTAAATGAATTAAGAAGGTAGTGCATAGAACATTCACTTCAAATTATTCTCTATCATTAGTTCCATCATTAGTAGTAACACCAACAGAAGTGTTTACATTGATGGCATTAAAGCCTATGCTAAGAAAATGCACCTCAAACTCATTGCTGAATAAAAATTTCCATCATATTTCAGTCTTAAGTGTACAATAAGAACCCCTATTTGACTTAGTCCTAATATCATAGCCAGGAATGCAGAAGGTTGGGGGCACTTTCAGAGAGCATCACTAGAGTCAAGGCATCTGCTAGATTTTGACATGTTGGTTTAGTCTGAGGTCCCAGAAAGGAAGGTGGAAGAATTCATAAGTCAACATTAAGAGCAGATGTACATATGTGATCTTAAAGTTCAAAGAATTAACTCGGAGAACAAGCTTGAAGGAGTCCTTTGAGTTCTAAATGGAAAAGTTGGTTTAAGTCCAGGGTCTTGTCTTCTGCTCACCTTGTCCCTGAGAACCTTTTCCTTAAGCCCCTTTCTCTGTGAAGTTTCTCTTAATAATGTATGTAATATGCATGGTACCCATTGAGTTGGACACTGGTTTTTATCTTTTCCCTGTGATATTTTTAAATGCAGGTCATATTATTAGGTTACTTATTCTGTTATTATTTTTTATCAACTACAAATTATAAGAACACTTGTCATGAGACATTCATCATCACAGGTCAGTATGTTTGCAAATAGGTAGAGTGTAAAGCATCTCAAGGATTGTGTAAGTGGCATGTTGAAAGAGATCAAGCAGGTGCTAGAGTCTGCTTTCTGAAAGACTGATTTGTGAACCCAAGCAAGGTTAGCTTTGAGCTAGGCCTGAGGCCACAGTTGTGAACAATTAGGGCTTAAGTAAGAGAAAAGAATGCAGAATCAGGCTCTCAACTCTTCCCTGATTGTGTCGATTATTAACACTATAATGGAAGCTTTTAATAGGTTGAAACAAAGAGGAAAAATCATTGAAGCAATGCTTTGTTATTAAAATGAATTGCAAAAAAGATAGCATTTGGCATATCACTTGCTCCTATCCTTGTCCAGCTCAAGTTCAGACAGTCCTGTTGGTGAAACTTTATGTTGAAGCATCTGACATTGCTGGTAGAACAGAAAGCCTCAGTTATACTCAAATGATTACAGACAAATAAATAATGCTGAGGGCAGGAGAAATAGTCTTGCCTATGGAAGAGCATACCAATTACTTATGCAATGCTATGTGGTCATACTTGAAAACATACATGTAAGTTTTTATATAAACAGGTATATTTAGGAATATATACATAAATACATATGTTCTTGTTACAATAATTGATTTAAAAGACAGTAAAGAGGTGTATTTGGAAATAATGAGGGAGGAAAGGAATGAAATAAATGATGTAATTACATTACAGTCTCAAAAATAACAGAAATAATTGAAAACTATTTGTCATAATCCCCCTCACAATGGTTTAAATTGTGCAATAGCATTTTTTTTAGTGTCGGTTTCAATGAAATATAAAATAAATTCATATAACATGCTTTTAAAAAATGTATTGCTGACACTAACTATCTAAATTAAGAAGGAAATTCTTCATTCCATCCTAAATTCACTTTTAAAAATAGCCAAGACATACAGATTGTAACTAACTATTAAGAAAAAAATTTCAAAGATAATACCTTATATGGATTATTGAAAGCACATGATTGACTAATTTAAAAACAATCTTTTAATATCTATTTTTACATTAATATGTTACAATAGCAGCATCATTACTTTAATGTGTGCTTTAATCTGAGTAATGACATATGTGTGCACTCTGAAAACAAATTTCTTAAGAAGGAATCTTGCCTTTAGTGAGACAGACTGTTTTATTTATATTTATTGATTTATTCTTTTTTTGCCTGACTGGTATGGAATCGAGGGATGCATATTTGCTAAATGTGTTTTCTGCCAGATGCATATTTGCTAAATGTGTTTTCTGCCGAGCGTAATCCTCCGACCTCAAAATGTCACTTTTATTTGTATATTCTTAGGGTAGTGTCTAGAAAGGCTCTGAGCATAGAAATAAAGCCTAAAAACTGTACTTGGATGAGTAGGTATTTTTTAGGATTTTAATATTTGGGGGGCTGTTGTTTTGGGTATTGTTTGATTGTTTTGTTTTGATGAAATGCAGATTTCTGTTGGCCCCAATGGATTTAAACTCACTACTGAGCCAAGGGTGACTTTTAACTTATGGTTCTTGTAACTCTACCTTTTTAGTGCTGAATTATAGGTACACATCATCATGAATCCCTCTTGATTTATAACAGAAAACATAAAATAATCCATTTAAAAATATTAATTCAGAGGCAAAATGTTACATAGCAAACACCGCTATGTGAGCTGAGAGCACTTAATCAATCTAGAAGGACATTCTCATCCATGAAGTCAGTCTTATCTCCCCTCTTCCAGGCCCTATGGTGACTAATGGCTTTCTGCCTATACAATCGTCTTTTCTGTTTTGTACTTATGAAGAAATTGTATAATGTCGCTTCTTCTGTTTTGTTTCTTGCACTAAGCATAGATTGTTTGAGTTCATTTATGCTGTTGCAGGTAAACTGCCATTCCATTTCAGCTGCAGGATTGTTTTATTTATATATGACACCTTGATTATGATTAATGACATTTATTTTTATACATTTTCCACAACAATACTAATATTAACATGGGCATTTATTATGTGCAAATAATTATTTGAACACTTGTTCTCAATGAGTATATCCCTTTGAGTTGACCTGTTGAGCCATAGGACAGCTAGAACTCACACAAGCGACTGCAACATTTTTTTTTTTTTGCACAATTACATGCATTCCCTTCCTACCCTCAATGTATGAAGGCATTATTTCTCAACTATTAGCAATACTTTCTCTTTAATGCTTTCTTATTTTAGTCTTTGTTAACTGTGATACTCAGTTTAATTATGATGACATTTTTCCTGTGTCTGTTATTTTGAGAAAATTGTAACATGAGATTACCTGTGGAACTCTCTTCCTCTTGAGGTTTTACACTAGTCAATACATCAAGAAAGTTAGGAAAAAGTAATTCCATTGGACTTATTAATATTGTATCATATTCCTAAGCACCAAAACACAGAACACAGAACAACTAGTTCCTCTTCCTTGAGTTGTATGCTTTGTTGCCTTTCACTTATATTTTTCTTGTCTATACTAACTGTTTAAATCATGTAAATACATTAGGAATAAAAACAGAGACTAGTTCAGGAAAAAATTAAAAAAGAAAACTCCAAGGAAAATCATGTATCTAAATGAAAGTTCATGTGAGCGTTGGAAAATGAAGATAACCTAATCCATGATAAATGCACAGGTGTCATACCAGGAGAGGAGACATGGCACAAAGCCAGGCTTTCTACTGCACACTTGTCATCAGATATCTTTATTAACCTTTTTCCTATACCACAAAGAGTCATCAGCTATGTAAACTATTTATTAACTAGGCTGCAGAAGTGTTACAGAGCAATCATTGTAGCTTAAGAACAATTTAGGACATAGTCATTTTAATAAGGTTGTTCAGTAATTATGAAGCTAATATACAGATCAAATCATTCCTTTAGTTGGTTTTAAAAAGTGTTAGCCTAGTCTGTTTGGATGCACACCTTATTAGACCTGGATGGGGGGAGGGGCCTTCCCACAGGGCAGGGCACCCTGACTAATGTTAGGACTGGAGAGTGAAGGGGAGGGGAGTTGGGGGAGTGGGAGGGAAATAGACGGATGGGAGGAGGTGGAAATTTTTAATAATAAATAAAAAAAGAAAAAAGTGTTAGCTATATTCTTTTCCTCCTGAATGTATAACCCTCTTTAACATTGCTGTATGTGATAAGAGAATCATATCTGTGCTTCTAGGTTTGTTAGCATGTCATGAGAAGTTATTTTTTGTTTCAAATAGAGCATCCATACAAAATGTAGGAAACGAGAAGAGTTTAGTTTGAAAAAAAAATAGAAGTCATCCATCATATAGAAGTTTTAAAAGTACACAATTCTGCTCATTGCCATCAATCTAAAATAAAATGTATTACTTTATTCATGCTTGTCTGTTTCATCTTCTGTTGACTCCAGCTTAAATCTGTCATATTATCCACAGAGTTAAATCTTAGACCCTAGCTGAGAGATAATGTAAGAGATTCGATCTTGAAGTGCCAGGTAAAGTGTCATTAACATCATGTCCTTTATGGGCACAATAGGATGTCAGCTTTTATCTTTTACTTCCCAACATGAGGTATGTGTTGCGGCTCTGCTCCATGTATCTCGCTATGATATGCTTTCTCACCATTACCCCCAAATCAACAGAACAAATCAATCACAGACTAGAGTCTCTGAAATTGTGAGCACCAGTACATCTCCTCTTTGTTATGTTGGCTTTCTTAAATAAATGCTGGAGTGATTGGAAACTCACTAACATATCTTTTTAGTTAATTTATTCAACAGCAAAATTCTCCACTAGGAGAATAATGTGTATCATCTATTACCCACTACTCTTCTAACTTTCTGCACCTTCCAACATCAGTCACTGAAGTTTTTGATGTATTTCCCATTTTCTGTCTCCTGTCCATCTGCTGTTTACTGCATTGCTTTTGGTATGTGTTTCCTATTGATCCCTTTTGGGTCTGAATCGACTCATTTCTTGCAAGTATTTAGAATAACTCAAAATTCATTCTGAATTAAATTTCTTGCAGGGGTTGTGTACAGAGGAATGCTTGAGGTGAGGTTTTATAAATGGATACAAAGAATATGCTTAATCTAAATTTCAGAAACTAGAGTTATGTTATATTATGCAATAATATCCCAGATTTTAAGAACAAATGCAAATTTGTTCAGCCATATATTAACTAAGAACTCATAAACATTAAACTTGCTTAAGCAACAAGGTCATAGAAGATTTACCTAGCTAGAAATGAATCAATATCATTTTGTTACTTTTTAGCCTGAGCCCTAATGACTATATAAAAATCAACAGTATATTGATGCAATTAAATCTTCAGTAAGATTTATGATACACTGATGCGAGAAACCACGTTGGCTCATCTGTAACAAGGGATATAAAAATCTTCATTGTTGTTTTGAAACCAGCAGCATTTATATTTGTTACTTTTATTAAAAATCCAAAGGTGGGAATGAAAAGATGGCTCTGCAGTTAGGAACACTTGCTGTTGTTACAAAGAAATGGGACTCCCTACCCAGCACTTACATGTAACCTCACAATCATCTGGAATTTCAGTACGAGGGGATCTGACAAACTATTCTGGTCTACATAGGAAGAACTATGTATGCGAAACAGACACATACATAGAAATAAAACAATTCATATACATAAATTAAAAATGAATATTGCAAAACTGAATGTGTATACCAAAAATTACATATTACCATTATTATTATTATTATTATTATTATTATTCCTTGGAATATATGTAAAATAAAAATATTAGGTACACATATATACACATGTATACTGTGTTTAAAACTGTGAAAATGTTTTGTCCTAAAGTATAGATGTGGGATAAGTAAGTATATTTTCATAGATAATATATATATATGTGTGTGTATGTGTGTGTGTGTGTGTGTACATGTATATATAGAAAATAACTTAATAGGCATAATAGGCATAAAGAACCTCTATAGCTACATTATTAAAATAAAATTATCTTAAATAATTGACTAACAAAAATGTTTAGTTGCTGATTGTTTTGATAAATTCCACTTTAAATCTATTGGAATGTTAGAAGATGTTTTGAGATTTTAGTTGTTTACGCAGTTTAACATTTTTAAATATAATATCACACAAATTGAGCCAGAGTTTTTTTTTTATCATTTTTTCAGTAGAGTTATTTTCATTTTTCTTAAACTTTGTTCATTTGTGCGTATCAAAACAGCAAAGACTATTGATATTAATACTACTTAGAGACATTTTAACATTAACTTTGGGTATTAGGTATTTGTTGTTTATTCCCAAACCACTATTTTCCCTTTTTTCTCAAGAATTGGCTCTATTTTTGATGTTTGTTTATTTGAGTATCTATTTATTTTTGAAAAGATTAGGGAGTTTGATAATTACCATCCTATCAATCACGAGTTGAATATCCATTGTAAAGTCTTTTGGTAAACATTAGCCAGGAGGCTCAAATTTGATGCAGGTGAGTAATTGCACTATAATTATCTTTAAATGCATGGCAGACAAAAAGGCTAAGTGACAGAGAAAGACATGATTACTGCTTAAGATTCTGTTTGGTGGTGATTTTATTAACTGCAAATTTAGAGAATTGTGCACAATTCTCCCCAGGTACTCATGTCTCTTAATATTTTTCATTTTTTTATTTTAGCTTAAAAGCATTGCACATTTCGACCATAATGCATTGTATTGGTTACAACTAGGGTTTACCATGCAATTTATTCTCAAATGGAGACATTTGTGACAGTGAAAAGAGCTGATAATGGTAATTATACTAGAACCCCTAAGTACAGGACCAAATTGCGCTGGGAAATCTAAAACTCAGAGCCACTTTTACTGCAATATGGGTATCAGAAAAAAATAGGTCGTATGGCTCTGTTTATTCACACACAGACATATGTACATGCATACATACAAAAATACATACACACACACACACACACACACATATTTGCAAATCTGTCCCCATCTTCCTTATGCCTGCTCTCCTTCCAGTCCTCTGTAGTTCGGCTCCCTAAGAGACTCAGGATCATCCATTCCCTTGGTATTCTTCAAAAACTCTTAAGAAATATTTCAAAGTTGATTTAGAAGTTTATTTATTTATTTTTTGTGGGGGGGCGTTCATTATAGAGGATGTTCCCAATGTCTGTGTCTGGAATCAGATTGTATAACTACCTTAAATTTCAAATACAGATGATTCTATTTTACTATTCCCAGGTGACAACAATTTATTTTCATCTTTAATGATGCCATTCAATAAAACTTTAAGTTAGACCAGAAAGAATCACTTTGTAACTACAGAAGCTAAACATACACTTTGGCATCTAAAATAGGTGATATAGTTAAACATTGAATAATATCCTTCAGAATATTAGATTATTTTGCATTTCACTATATAAGTAATTAACTTGTACATACTACACTTTTCTAGTTTTCCTTATACAGTTTTTTCAGCAGTTTTAATCAGCTGTGGGATCTGTTCTTGATTGGTTTAATAAAATGCCAATTGGCCAGTAGCCAGGTACAAAATATAGATTGGGTGATCAAACTAAAAATAATGGGAAGAAGGAGGGAAGGACCAGTCAGATGCAGATGGAGCAGGAGACAAACATGTCATGCAAATAAAAGTACCTCCCTGTCTCAGAGCATAACTAAGGAATATGGGTTAACTTAAAATGTAAGAGATAGCTGGGTGGTGGTGGCGCATGCCTTTAATCCCAGCACTCCGGAGGCAGAGGCAGAGGCAGAGGCAGGCGGATCTCTGGGAGTTCGAGGCCAGCCTGGTCTACAAGATCTAGTTCCGGGACAGGCACGAAAGCTACAGAGAAACCCTGTCTCAAAAAACCAAAAAAAAAAGTAAGAGATATTTAATAATAAGTCTGAACTACTGTTTGAGCACTTATAATTAATATAAGTCTCTGTGTCACAATTTGGGAAGCAGCTGACACATATTTGGGAACAGGAAGTAGGAACAGCATCTATTTACATTAAGCTTTTTATCTAATTTTAAAATTAATTATTTACATCCTGACCAGTTTCCCCTCATTCCTCTCTTCCCAATCTCTACCTTTTCTCTGCCTCTCCTCCCATCCACTACTTCTTTCTTTTCTGAAAAGGGCAGGCCTCCCATGGATATTGAAAAAAACATGGCATATCAAGATGTAGCAAGATTAAGTACCCTTCTTTGTATAAAGGCTGAGCAAGGCAACCCCGTATAAGAAATGGGTTCCAAAAGCCAGCAAAATACTCAGTGATAGCCCCTGCTCCCATTGTTAGTTGTCCCACAAATAGACCAAGCTACACAATGGTCAGATATATTCAGAGGGCGTAGGTCAGTCTCAAGAGGCTCACCTGTTTTCAGGATTAGTCTCTATGAGTGCCTATGAGCCCAGGTTAGTTGTTTTTTTTCTGGGATCTTATGTGCCTGGGCTTTGATATGTAGCTGAAGATGAACCTGATCTTCTGCTCTATTTGCCTCTCCTGGGCAGTAAGTTTGCTGTTATGAGTCATGCCTGTATTGACTTGGTATTGGGGATTGAACTCAGGGCCTCCTGTCTGTTAATTAAGCATTTTGCGAACTGAACTACATTACTAGGTCACATTTCATTTATAATAATGATAAAAAAGAGTCAAGTTATTTTAGTGAGAAATTTCTACTTAGGTTTTAGTGAAAAGAAAATTGATAGAAATTCAGATGGTTGGATGAGAGAGAATGCTTGTACTTCCCTGAAAGGTGGAGGGAGGTGTGGTAGGTTGAATGAGAATTCCCAATTAGGATTGTTTATTTAACCACTTGGTATCCAGCTGTTGGTCATTTGCTGAAATTTGTAGAGGTTTAGAAGCATGGACTTGTAAAATGAAGTGTGTCACTGGGGTAAATAGCACTATTTATAGTTTGTTCTCTTCCTTCTGCTTGTGGTGCAGTATGCTGCCTGGTGCCATGCTGTCTGCTCTGGAAATGGAAGCTCAAACCCTTCCATAAGTTGCCTTGGTTATGGCACTTTACCACAGCAAGAAAGAAGTCGTTAATGCAGAAATTAACAAGAGAAAAACTAGGAGAAGGAAATTACTCAATGCTGCACAACACTTGCATTTTAGCCCCCAAACAATTATACTCACACTACTGTGTGTTCAGTACCAGTGCTATGTGAGGGTGAGACTTAAGACACTGAAAGCCAAGAGACATAGTTTCTATGACATTGCAAGCAAGTGGATTTCTACATATCATCTTTGCCTTTGGTCTTTAAAGCACAAAACAGGGCAAAACTAGACCCATTTTGGGAGAAATCAAGAATTTATATGCCTGAGTTATGTGTTTTTGCTCACATATTTTTTATTGTCTTATAATTTGTTAATTGGTTTTGATGTGTACTATATAACCAGTTCTCTTATGAAAGCAGAGAGAGATCTTCAGCATAAGCACATGTGAAAATTTATATGTGTTTTGTAGTTCTGTCAATCACAGCTAATTCATAGGATCAAAGTGAGGATTGGGAGCACATTCATCAGTGCAATTACATGCATCAGGAACTAAATCATGGCTCCAAATTTAGGGCAGCTGTTGGTGTCAGAGGCTGCAGGTCTATCCAGATCATTGTCAAGACTGTTGGTTTCCCCGCTGTGTGACCTGTCCATCTATGTAGGCTTTGCTAATTTTGGAAATTTTTTGAAAAAAAAAAAAAACTTGTCTATTTCATTTGGCAAGAAGCAGCATGACATATCAAACTCATCTTGCTTTCTTGAAGGCAGCCTCTTCTATATTTTCTTCCCCATCACTGTTCAATTGATCAGAAAACAACTCCTTTCTTCCTGCCATTTTTACTGGCATGCTGCATTTTCAATTGACTATGTCCTGTGTCACTTTACAGTCCAGAATGAGGCTTGAGTTATAACTGGCTAAGGTTTTATTTTGAATAATTTCATAAGGTTTTGAATTAAAGTCAAGTTATAATCAGTAAAAATAAAGTAGTGCTAAGAGTAATAATACTCTTCCTAAAACTATTGTCACAAGAAATCCAGTCTATGGGATCCCAATTTTACAGGATCAAAACTGTTAGCAGTCTATGAAGAGTGTCATCATAAACATTTTGTACAAAGTTTAACAGAAAATTCTGTTGGTTAACCACAGTAGCCCACATTGTATTACCAGAATACATGTGTGGGAAGACTGGTGATTAGAATCTTAGAATTTAGATTCAATCCTAAATGGAGAAATATATGAATTAAGAATCCTAAGAGTGGAAGGATAAATACTAACAATAACACAAAATTATAATATGATACATTTGAATACGATATGGTGTAATTATGTTAAATAATCATATAATATTGATGGAGGAAGGTCATTGGCTAATAAAGGAACTGCCTTGGCCCATTTTATTGGTTGAAAGATAGGTGGGAGGAGTAGGTAGAACAGGACGCTGGGAGGAATAGGAAGTGAGCTCAGTCTTGACAGCTCTCCTCTCTGGAGCAGACGCCTGAGAGAGACGCCATGCTCCTGGCTCCTGGGCAGACCCACACTATGAAGCTCCGACCCAGGATTTACATAGGCTAGAATCTTCCCGGTAAGCGCACCTAGGGGCGCAACACAGATGATTAGAAATGGGCTAAATTAATATGTGAGAATTAGCCTAGAAGAGGTTAGATAGAAATGGGCCAAGCGGTGTTTAAAAGAATACAGTGTCCATGTAATTATTTCGGGGCATAAGCTAGCCAAGCAGGCAGCCGGGGTGCTGGGGACGCAGCCCCGCCGCCCTTATTACTACATAATATGATATAATAGAATGTTCTATTATATTAAACTACATGAGAAATTCTTTCAGATATATAAAAATATAAATGCTTACCACAAAAATACTTTCTTTCTGACATTTATGTTTTATAAAATACTTTCCAGGAAGCCATAAATTATTTTGAACATAATTTTGGTTAAATTTTAAATAAAGTACTTCAATAATTATTTTTCATTAAACTTACTCTTTTGAATATTTGTACAAATGACTTTTGATGAAATTTATGTAATTTTTCATAACATTTTTAGTTTTAGGTGTAAAGTCTTTGAACTTATTAGCAACTAAATTTTGCAAAAGAATGAATTAAAGTTCATTTAAAAGTTACATTAATTAATATTAGCATAAAGATGTAGGATTTTCATCAGAAGAAAAAAAGGAATTCGCAAAAGAAAGCACTTGGACAAATGAATGAAATTTACTTTTTATTGAATGACTGAACATATTAATTTTAGAGTGCATGAGTTTAATATACAAATGGTTCTACTTGGGCAAGTTTGAGTGCCTAAAATCTCAGGAATGGAGTCTTTTTTGATATTAATACAGATATGCTTGTAAGGGTTTTAATTACATGATGCACTTTTTAAAAAATATCATTTCTAATAGAAAAAAAGAGTACATGTAATATTTACAACCTGGTACTCTTCTGTAGTTCTCCTCCCATAAAAGGAAAGACTGAGCAGCAGTTGATAGGTCTTTCAGTTTTTAATTTATATGTGATTTCTACTCCAAAGAGTGAACCAAGTAACATTACAATCCTGCATCAATGCCAATAATGTTGAGTGACTGAAGGAAATCTGCATCTGTGTCTCTGCAAGGCAAAGTGAGGAGAAGGGGGGAGAAAGCACAACAGTTGACAGGACTCTGTCTTGTGTAACATCACAAACCCAAAGGCACATTAGGAGCACTGTTTGCACCAGAGAGTGCCACCAGATCTGAACTACAGCAGTATCTATTCCTTTAGAGAACCTGCCCTTCCATTTCAACACATAAGGCTGACTGTTACATAAGTCTATCCTTAATTTTCTAATGAATAAAACCATTTACCTCATAGAATGGGAGATATTTATAGCACAGGGAAGGTGAAGGGAGAAAGGTAACCAAAGGGAACACATTCTATATAAGAAATGAATAAAATGCCGACTTTTATTTTTCTTAGTAAAGCATAAATTACTCTCACTAGCATTAAAATCATTTTGTTGCAGGACACAGAGTAAAAGAAAAACCATTATGACCAAATCTAAGAATTATTAAGCATAGCTGAAGTGAATGAGTCATCAGAGAGTCAAGATCTTTAAGAAGCTACTTTTAAGACTAAAAAGTTAATAAATAAAAAACTAAAAGAAACTATGTACACTATGCATGTTCAGTATATTTATTAAACTTTTTGGTTAGGTTCAGCATTGATTTGTACATATCACCAAACAAATTCTTATTCTTTCTTTGTAGTAAATACTTTCAAAGTCCTTTCTTGTAGCTCTCAGTTGTTGGTTAAGTTGTCTAAGAGACTCCATATTGTGTGTATGCATATATATACATATATATATATATATTACCTATAGCTATTGCCTTTCCTTACTCCACCCCCCCCAGAAGTGAAAGGTGAGTCCCTATTCTGAAGACATCATGGATTTCAGACACACATCCCTGAGAGAACTTCCTGAGCTGGAAATGACCTGAATGCGCCGTTATTGAGGACTAGATTTTATGGTACCAGAAGGTGGCATGCAAGATACAATGGCCGGTCCTACCCAACTATGACTCTTAGGAAACAGTACTGTCCAACTAGGAACAACAACTTGAAAGGCACAGTAGAATGCATATACCTTGCTGGTACCAACAACTTCGTAATTGGACTTAGGCACTCGACAAGAGGGAAATTAATACCTAGATCTAGTGAAGTCATGGATCCATGACAAATTACTACTACTTTACTAAACCAGCAAAATCCCTAAATATAAGCTAAATAGTTCTCTGTATACCCACAGACAAGTGTAGTCCTCACCCACCAACATGGAAACTCTCTTTGCAACAGACTGAAACCATACAGAAAGCTGCCCCAACTGAATCAGAACAGTTCTGCATCTAAGGCTCAGGGGAAAACTTCTGTATGTGGGTGTGTATGTCATGTGGTGTTGGAAGACTGAGGGAACCAGGAATATCTCCTATTTAAGTAGCAATTCTATTTACAAAATGTCACCTTCACAACTGTCAGTATATGAAATGAATACGAACAACAAAAGATATACTAAATGAGACAAGGAAACGAGGGAAAGAAGGAGGGAGGGAGAAAGAACCCTGAAGTTCATTTCTATAGTTTTTTTTTTTTTATTTCAGTAGTTTTAACCTAGATTAGTCATTGTAAGAACAAGAAGCTATACACTGAATTTTATATTTTCATTTGGTTTTTCTTTTTTCATGGTAATGAGGTTATTAAATTGTCATTCATTAAACTTCACATCTAAAACAATTTGCCTTACGTTAGTACTCATATTAATCCACTTAATCTGATACTTTTCTAACCTTTATGCTAGCCAAAGAAGATGTTAGGAAATTTAACTCATTCATATTCTAATCAGTGTCAGGGTGAGGCCTAGCACCCAGTAGAAGATACCAAATACATCTCCTCAAAACTGGAGCCAATAGGTAGGACAATGTGTTCTTGTGAATGTTCTTCCCATGCTATTTGTTATCCAGAAGGACAGTTCACACACTGTTCACATGTCCTTCTCAGCCACAGTGGACTAAAACTGACTCTCTGCAGATATGGGACACTGATCATTTAAATCTCCCTGCACTGTGTATTGCTATTCTATTAATATATACACAATTTTATAAGTTTTGTGGGGATTATATTGTTTGTTTTCAGTAAAATATTCAGAAAATTTAAAGATGAGTAAATGTACTGATGTTTGCATACTAGAGGTCAAAGTAAAAATATTTTCTGTAAGATATAAGTGTTGCTTGGAACTCAGAAAGTCATTACTTTTCAGGTTTTTAATAATTTACTATTGTGGGAAGAAGAGTCATTGTCAAAATTAATTTTCAAATTTGATTTCAGAAATTAAAAAATTATGGGACAGACTCTCACTATGAAGTCCCCTATACCCCTCTGAGTCCAGAAATGTACCCGTGTTTTACCATGTCAACAGGAAACCCTCATGTCAGAATGGAGGTCAAACTACTGTATCATGCTGTGTTAGAGTTAATGGGCTCCCAAGTATAAATTGATTTGAAAATCTACATTGATTTAGGAAAATATTACTTATAGTTCAATATTCTTCTTCATTGTTGCTATATTCTATTGAATTTCTCTTTGTGGAGAAGATTGTTTTATTTTCCTGAAAACAATTTACATTTGTGAAGGTCATAGGTCCTATGAGGAGACCCCTGGTGTTGGAGAGATCTTCATTGCTAGCACACGTTGTGTGCTTCAGTCAGCACTGTTAGCATCCTGAGGGTTAGTGTATGGAGTTATAGCAAGCCAAGTACATTTACCTCAACTGTATTTCCTATGAAGAAGGCAGAGGGCACATAGATGGGAATTTCAGTGGAATGGTCTGTGTAAATGGAAGTATCTTCTTAGTATTTTATTAATCTAAACAGATTGTTTCATATGCATCTAAACTGTGCCATGATCTCATAAGAAATGCCATAAAGCTACCTCAGAAAACATTAAGAAAGATAAACGGATGTTTAGCAGTTAATAAAGGATTAATTTTTAGCTACAAACCTTTAACGTTTCATTGCATTAATTTATTTTTATTGCAAGCTGTCAAATAAACAGAAAAGAAGAGGGAATATTATTTGCTGATGATCCAAAAAGCTTAAGTAAACTAAAGATTACAACAGTGCAGGCACTACCTTAGATATTTTATTCAATTGATCTTCTTCAGGTTCTCCCTTTTCTGATTCTTACTTGTCATTTTCATAGGAAGCCAATTAATTCAGTTAAGCTTTCAGGTCTGCTTCATATTAAATGTGGATCTACCACAACCAGCATTGGAACTAATTATATGTATACTTTTGTCAATTTATAAGCCGATTTAATTTAATCTCTTTTGCAGGGTCTTGTGATATAAACTTACCATATGACATTAATCTAATGGTGGACATCATATATGCTAAATCATAGACATAAACTAGAAGCTGACCAACAGACAAAAAGGCACATAAACAGTTACATGAAAAATTACCATGAACACATATAAAATAATCAATGTATGTTTGGGTCTTTCTATTTTTAAGCTTTGAGGAAAAGCCTAATAAAAGGAAAAAGATCACCAACCTTGACCTGAAGAGGCAATGTCAGACACAAAGTCTTGTGCTAGCTAGTATCTGGCATCAATCTACGTGATTCCTCTGGTGTAATGGGCTGTGAAGTTTGATATGTAAACTTAAACCAAGGGAGTCAACCAGTTCGAGTTAGTAAGAAATGTTTTCAGGGAAGGGGGTAACTTTTAATTGTGTTTTTAATTCTCAGTATGATGTTCCAAACCATGTATGAAAGAAATCTGGAGACTGTGCTTTCTGAAGTGAGTTACTTCATGATTAACAACGCTTAACATCCATCCTGTGTTTTTAACACACATTGCCACTATAAACCCTGAAAATTTAAACTGTCTTAGGATCCTACACTTCACTGACAGAATCTTGGAAAAATAGCTACATCTTATGTTTTTCTGTGATTGTTTCTTCATATGCAATAAAAAATGGCATAGAATTCTATATGACTTTACTCAGAATAAACTCTGTATTGATAGTACAGTGTTTGATAATGGGGGCTGTACAATAAATGAATAAAGTATTTTAATTAACTTAAAAAATGTGGATCTGCATTCATCTTAGTTCTAAATAATTTATATAAATGTTTTTATAAGTATTGTATTATTGGTAATTTGAAATAATTTTTATCACAAGCAGAGAGGTTTTGTGGCAGAAATTACAAAAGCATGGGCTTCAGTGGTTCTTTTTGACTATTCTTGAGACAACCAGCCTAAACTTATCAGACAATTACGGTTTTCACATGAATATCAACCTATGATATGACAAGACTATATATTGGATCTGGTGCTTCAAGAAAGAAAAGTAATTCTTTTAAGCAATTTATCTTGTATATTCTCCCCCTTAGTGTCACTTAGAAAAGTAAGGCAAATCTCTGCCTACCTCTACTCATTTTCTTCTTCCTATTTCTCCTTCTCGCATCTCTCTTTGCCTCTCTCTCTTTTCTTCTCTCTTTCTCTCCCCTCTCCCTTCTCTCCTCCCAATAAAACTCCCCCCATAAGTTCTGTTTGCATGGCATATCTATCTCTCACCCTCCATGAGACACCTTGGTCTTGCCATGGTCCCTCTTGTGCATATCATAACACTATCTATCCGGTACTTGAAATTGAACCTAGAGCCTTACACATGTTAATCAAGTGCTCTGTCCATAAGGTTTGCTTACATATTGAATTTCTGTGTCTAGTAGTACGTTTTCTATACACAAATGCTGCCCTTGATGCTAAGAATGCTATATTTTCTACAAACTTGAGAATAGAGTGCTAATAATTCCACTAGTTGATGATTGATGTACTATACAACAATGACCACATATTTTTATGGATCCTACTTTGCCTTTTCTACCAAAGAATGCAGAAACAATGTTATAATAAATTATTTTAAAACAGTTCAATAATTCATTTGACTTGTCTGCACTTCTACTCCTCTCTGCTCTCAGAGTTTAACAGTGTTTACATGTTTTAAAATAATTTTCCTTTTTCAGTGCTTTGCCCTGTGGCTATGAAATGCACTTTACAAACTGCAGGTTCTATTTTTGAGGCAGGTTGTTATTGATTTGTTTGGGTTGTGATGAACATTTCTAATGTGAGAAAACTGAATCAGAGTGTATCATATATGGAAATATTATTTCCATAAATTTTTGTTGGACACATGCATATGTATTTGTGTGCAGGCCTCCTGGGTCTCCTGAAATTTACATCTATAATGAATACTCAACAGAAAAGGTCTGCCATCTTCTGCTCCAGGGCATTTCATCTTCTGTGTTTGAATAAAGACTTTTATTCACACAGATGCATTTATTTTTAGCTTAACTCTAATAACATGGTACATTTTATTTGACAGCTTGATATTCCTTTGTATTCTCCCTGTGGATATCTTCCACAATTCAAAAAAATTCAATAGCAATTATTCGACATCAAAATGTCATTATCGCTGCTCATCTTTCTAATATTGTTTGAAGAGTCTTTGCTTTCACAGTATTTACATTCCATCAGCCTTTTCTTGCAGTTCCCAGCTCTTCCCTTTCTATGTCATTTTTTTTTTGCCTACTGTTCAAGAATGGGTCAAGCTTAGAATGAAAGGAGTTTATTTAGGATTTATTCTAATTGACAATAAATGGCCTGGGGATTTATGTGCTACAGCTGTCCCTTATTAGATCATAGTTCAGGTCATCAAATTAAAATAAGCTGTCCTAAATTCTGTACTGTACGAGGAAAGAAAGGAAACCCATTAGACCCTCTCAGAAAGCCTTTAGAGTGAATTATGTTGACGGTCTGTGTAGAGAATGGGAGAGATGACAGCTATGCTAGAGTGCCTGTCACTGCCACTCTTGCTCATGCATCCTGCTTTGGGCAGGGGCACAACCGAGGTGCGTAATGGTCTGGCTGTCAGCTTTGGGTCAGAAGGTCAAGGTGCATGGGGTGAGGTTCTTTCTGAACTTTCAACATGCTGTTCTGAGACTTCCTTTCCTAACGTCTGGGTGTTATGAAATATGGAATGCTACAGATTTGTGTTGTGTTCAGAGATTTCTATCACTGTCTACTTGAAAATGATTTTTTTTAACTTATACACGAAGTTCTGTAGGTGGTGTTCTTGGGAGATATAGCTAACACTATTTGTTTGTAGAAATGTTGTCAAGTCATGACAAAGAAGTGAGGGTCCTAAGACTGAAAAACAAATTTCTGGCTGCCATTTTTTTAATAATTTTACAATTGTCCGTAAAAACCACAAGTAATGAAAATATAGGTAAAAATTTAAATATAAGTTTGGTGAGGTATACATCTAAAGTGAATAGGTATCTACTGTTTTCTAGTTTCCTTTCTAACTGTCAGTATCAGCCAAGAACAAGATCTTAGAGACAGCCTGTGGAAGTCAGGGCAGAAGGGGAGAGTTACACAACATGCTTAGGTTATCTTTAGCTGGACTAAAAAGAATGAGAACAATAAAAAGCAGACTATGAGGTTAAGGCTGGAAGCAGGTTTAGATGGCAGCAAAGCAGAGGTCAGCAAAGTAGTGGCCTCAGAAGTCCTGGACAATTTTCCAGGTATGAAGTACTTACAATGAAGGATGAACATAGTGAACCTGGCTTAGTGTTCTAATCCCTGCCCAAATGCTTCCATTTAATGATGCCAACACTGTTTGGAGAAAGTCCTTGTCTTTGGGAAGATCTTATTATAGCCCAATACAATGATGCCATAAATTCTTACAACCTTGTTAACTAAATCTGCTTTATAGCCCAAAAGAGTATACTGAAAAGCTAAATCTCCTTTGCTCAGGATAAGCTTGCTTGGCACTGATAAACAATTAAGAAATCATATGAAATTTTGATATTTCAAATGAATGAATCTTCTATTCCCCTTACATTTGGAAAAACCATAGATAAAACCATAATGGTGTTTCATTATAAAATTTTTAAAAGCATACTTTCTGTAGGATATATTTATATGTGACCATTTGATTGGTAAATGGGCATACATTTTATTTAAGATAAGTAACAATAATTTTGGAATCTCAATTTTAATTAAACTCATCAGCTCAAACACCATAAGCACAAGAGTTTATTGTTTTCTCTATTCATTGAAGCACTAGTGTTTACAGGAGCCATGTGCATGAAATTCATTTAATAAACTGTCAATCTTATTAAAAATAATTCCTTAAATAAACATGCCTTACTTATCCTCTATCTTTCTGCACCATTTCCACATCAAATTCAAACACTGTGAAAGTCATTTTTTAGCCAAAAGTTAAAACATTCATTTCCAGTTTGAGAAAGGAAATTCCTAGGGAAAGTTGGCTACATTTTGTATTCTCACTTTGGACCATAGCAGATTATAACTTTGATATTTTTTCTTTAAAATATTTATTTAGAACAGTAAGATAATTTGAGCTATTCAAAACAAAAACAGAGCATAATCATGTAATTCATTCCCTTGTATAATAATAATTACTGATATACTAAGTAAAGGGTAAACAAAGATGAAATTAACAGTAATCAGTTTCATAAAGCAACCATTGTGTAAGTATGTATGTTTGTATGCATACACATATACGCATGCATATAAAACATATACACACTCTATATATGTGTGTTTGTGTGTGTGTGTGTGTGTTCATGATCTTGTGTGTAGAATCCTGGAATGATATTGCATATTGTGTCTGTAACACTCTTCTGAAACTGGATCACTAACTTCCATAGATAGGTAGGATGAGGATCACAGAATCTCAGGGATAATCTGTCTGTTCTCCGTAACCCAGCTGAACCTCAGTTCTTAGCTCAATGGCAATGGCCTACCTAATACATGAACTCTGGGATCTGGACTCAGGTCTTCAGGCTTTCACATCCTCTGCTCTTATACATTTAGCTACTTTTCAATCATATAAATGCTTTTATACCAGTATGTGGCAGACATGCTTGGCTCAAGTCAGTGAAACAAGTGAAAAACAGTACCAATTAGCCAGCCTTATTTTGAAGTGATTTAAACCAAATAGATTATATTTTTGGACATAACTATCTTGAACATAAATTTGCTTTAACTGTTTTAATTTTCAGAAGAGGGTTTAATTTAGCCAACAGAGACACTGTAGATTGGCCTTTTGCAAACAACAACAATAAAGCCACTAAATGCAACTGGAGTGGAGAGGGCAATGAAGTGTGCTTGGCATAAATGTATCTGATCCAGCTTGACTGAATTTATTATGACTGTTACACACTCTAAACTGCTTCTCAATCTTATCACTAATTGTTGTGCACATAGTATTTTGGATCTTGTTTCACAATTACTATAGATTTCTTTAATTTTCATTTTTAAAATATGAAAAACTTCTTTTCCTGCTGCTTTTATTGCAGGGGTGGAGGGTAAATTGCCCTGCATTTGAACTCTGAATAACCTTCTTTCTCCACATTGCCAAGAGGTGTGGCTAACAGGTTGTCGGCATAGGCTTGAGCTTTATTGCCACTTGTGAACTCAGCGTTAGTCCAGAGCAAAGTACAGTTGGATTTATAGTTCAGCTTTTATTAATTTGGGGATCAGAAAAGCATCTGCCTTCATAAGTTGATATTCTCTGCATATTGTGTATTTCTAAAAGACACCTGATAGTGAGGGAAAGTCACATGTGACTTTTAAGGCCTGAGAACAAAGACTTTATTGTACACACAAGAGAAAATTATTGAATCCATTAACTGTAAAATCACAGCTGAACCAACAGTAAATGTTTTGTGTTATCAAGATAACTACTCTGCTTGCTAATTTCCTCAGACATTTGTCAATATAATAGAAGTTGAAGGCTGGTGGGAGAGAAAATATATTGATTTTCTTACCCAGCATCACACTTGGCGTGCTTCACTACTGACCTACCAAGAAAGACATATCCTTTGGAGCAATAGTGGTACAGCTATTGTAGAGTAAATAAATACTTTTTGACTGAACTTGATGCCTGCTTCACAGGAAACAATGTAATACTTGGTGCTGTAATCCTAATCAAAAACCCAAAAGCTCAGAGCTCATAGTAGCTATGGTCGAACTTGATATTCTTATTTTTTTATATATCATGCTGTCAAATGATCTTCTAAGTATTAGAAGTATTAATGCTTATACCCATACGCATGAACTGCTCTGAACCTTGGTCAAAGAAGCTCCCCCCATTCTGTAGTATGCAGCAGTATATGAAGAGGCACAGGACTGGTCAAAGTGCTGAGAATAAGATTATAAATGTTTAATGCTACTGAACATCTATAGTAAACCCATCACCATAAGGCTCAGGTAATTTCATAAAAGAAGAGGGCAAAAACATAAGAAAAAGAAAAGAATAAAATGTAAGATACAGAGGATAGTAAAGAAATGCATGAAATTCCACCTAGTAAATATGACATGACTATCAAAATCATAAACTCACATCAACTGTGGTTATCTGAACAATATCTATTCAAGATCAAGGCAGACAAACCTTGTCATAGGTGGGTAGATGATTCTCAGACTGCAGGACATACTGAGAAACTATTAATAGTGAATAATTGTGACGGAGGGAGAATCAGACTTTATTGCGGATATAGAGACTGATAGGTCTTCGTCTCTAGTTGAAGGCCTCACACCCATGTATATAGGAAAACATTGATTTGCATTTGTTAAGTTTTCAAAAACAAGTTAGAAGAGGAGGGTGTGTGAAATATGGGGTAAGCTGGAGGAAAAAATAGGGATCAATGTGATGATGTTTCATTATTTATAAAAACCCTCATAAGTAAATATAATTCATAGGTGTTGCAACTGGATAGGTCAATTTGATTGCTTCTCTACATTGGCAACTTGAACAATATTTTCAATGAAATAGTGAATGAAGATAGCTCACAGAATGAGGCTTTCAGGTAAAATCCAGCTTGATTCATTTAAGTCATGTGTATGATCTTCAGCAACAGAGATGCATCCTCAGCTGCTGAGAGGCAACCAAGTTATACCTACTACCAACATGGCAGGATATGCATAAAGATGCATTCAGTGCCAGAGGCAACCAGCAGCTGTCTAATTGGAATTAAGGCCCACTCAACATGAACGAAATTATGCCTGGTACCAGAAACCTAGCCAGTTTCTAAGACTGGTAAGGTCAAGGATCTTAGAAAATAATTTACAACCTCTATTTTGATAGAGCAGCATAATTCCTTCCTCTATTCTAAATACTATCCTTATACTCTCAGATAATTTATGAATGACTTCTCGTCCAAGAAGCCTCTCTTTAGAGAGAGAGTTGAGGTAATCACAACAAACAACACTATACACAACACAATGTCCAACTGGGAGCCCAGACCCAAAGCATTATGTCTATATCACTTCTGCATCTGTTCAAGTAACATCATGGAAATGTGAGGGTGGACTGTAAGAGCCAGAATGCCAGGAAGTCTGCTTTGAAACAATCTCCTAAGGAAATGGCTGTATAAAAACGTTGGAGCAATGACTATATGAATGGACATATTAATGTAGAAGAGGGGAAATTCCATTAGATCTCACTCTGAACAAGGAACTAATGAGTGCTGAGAAAAGGAGAATTAGACTCTTCCAGGGATGAACTCATTTGTTAGTTTTTCAGTACAGAGTGGAAGGTGGTCAGCTTTAAAACCATACACACACCTCTACTGATAACAAGAAAACAGATACAGCAAGGTACGTGTGTGTGTGTGTGTGTGTTGTGCAGGTATATAAATTTGTAACAATAATAATAAAATGGCAATTAATTTTAGCATAGAGTATGTCATATGGGACGGTCTCAAAGGAGGATTGCTGGGAAGGGCTGAAGGAAGGAAAAGAAGGGGGAAGTACTGTAATTCTATTCCAATTGAACTATAAAAAATAAATAAATAAATGAAATTCTCTAACAGTCATCATAATTATGTTACAATTTGAAACAATACACAAAAATACATGCAGTGGCAGCAGTTGTTTTAATTCCTCATGGTCAGAAAAATCACTAAACCATTTCCTCTGACCTCACAGTAAATCCATTTTAAAGTATCAAGAATACTGTGGTCTTGGAATGTCTAATGTTAATGAAGTGTAAAGCAATTGTATAATCATGATGCTATCTCTACAATATTGTGTTTTAGATTTTTGCACTCGGTAATGATGAAATTATTTTCTCTTGGAAACCTGGATATGAGAAAGAAAACAATTTTTTATGAAAATATTTACACATGTATTATATTTTGATTTGGTAATAGAATGTTTTATAACAATTATTTTAATCTGTACAGTAAAGTATTGACATCTTACTTGTTAATACTCAATATACAAAAATAAAGGTTAGAAAAGGAAAATGTAATAAAAACACTGTTTTTAAAAAGATTTATGGATTACATTCTTGTTTTTTTTTTTTTTTTTTGACAAGGTTTCTCTGTGATACAGCTCTGACTATCCTGTCCTGGAACTCACTTTGTAGAGCAGACTGGCCTCGAAATCTGCCTGTCTCTGCCTCCCAAGTGCTGGATCTACATTCTTGCAATTGGCATGGTGTACATGTGAGGTCAGAGGACAACATTCAGGAATATGTTCTTTCCTGTTACCATTTCCAGGCGTCAAATACATGACCCTAGGGTTGGTGCAAAGAACTTTATTTACTTAACCATCTTGCTTGTCTACTTTTTCTTTTAGTATTTACGAAAGGTTCCACGGCTAAGTAACTAATAAACTCAAATTACGTAAAATTCGATGGCTCATATGACCCTGTCTATGACTGTAGATCGGGGAAAAGGCAAAGCATGTCTAGAGATAAGGATGTAAAGGCATAGCAGAACGTTAGTGATTCAAATATACTACAAAGCTATTTTACCTCAAAGCATTTGAAAATGAAAGATAATTGAAATCCTTAGATTTTTTTGCATTCTCAGTTAAATATGCTGATGTATGATATAAGAACCTAGATTTCTAACTATCATTCTGGGGAAATGGTGTTCCTTAGTTCATCTAAAATGTATACAGATCTAGAAGACAATCTGTAAGAATTACAGTAAAAATATTAAGAATGTATGACAACATATGCATAAAAGATTCCTATGCAAGGAACTGAAGAAATCATAGAAAAAATGATGTCAAAGAGCCTCAAGATGGTTCTTTATAAAGGGCTTAGCACCAGGATAGAGAGCTCTGACTCCTAAATTGTCCTCTCAACATTTGTATTCATTCACTCTCACCGCACCAACTAACTAACGTTGAAGAAGAAGGATTCTTAAAAGAAGCCCCACACTAGCTCTAAATTAAGTATAATAGAGGGTTATTTATCACAGACCACAATCTTCTGCTGGAATGGAGAACAGCAACTGAATCCCGCAGCCAGAAAAGAGGCTAGACGCATGCTTTACATTGGCATATATAGTATTAGAGGCCATGCCCAAGTGGGCGGATAACTTAAAGGCTATTGGCGGTAGGAATTCCTACAGCATAATGTACTACTTTCTAATGCATGATTTCAAATGTCATCAATTACAATTTAAACATTTTAGTAGCGGGAAATATAAACAGACAAGGAAGATATTTTCCATCAATATTTTGAATGCACATAGTATGGTGCAATCATCTGAAACTAAAAAGTAAACAATAAATTATTTAGAATAAAGATAAATATCTAGGTGTGGTAGCAAATGCTTAAAAGTTTAGTAACCCACAAACCTATGAACACCTGATTTTCTACAAAGGAGCTAACATCATATATGAGTTTTAAATACCATAATAATCTAGTAATCTAGTACTCCATATCCTAACCATAAAGACTTTGTATCTAAAATTTTAAATAAGTAAACTACAATTAAATATGTTAAAATAAAGGAGATGTCAGAAAAGTGGGGAGAGAAAATAAAAGACCTTCATTCACAGTGAAAGGAAGAGTGTGGATTACTTAGACTAATATTAAAACACACTTCAGGTACCATAGAAAATGACAGCAGTTGAAAATAAGAGTCAACCAATCAGGTTTCTCCTTTTGTAAACATTAGAAGCACAGCAGCAATGCTGAAAGCCAGTTCACAACATAATGCACAGAGAAAGTAAAAGCATACAAAACCACATGCTGAGAGTATCACTCATGTGTGGGATCTTGGGTGCCACACTCAGAATACTGGTTCCCTTGTGTCTTTCTTAATATGACTTTTAGGTAAGATAATATAACAAAATCATTAATAATTTATCTCTTTGAAATGCTTACTATAATAGTAATAAAGTGAATTTATAGAAAAGTTAAAAATTAACAGGAAAATCTCAAAAGGTCTTTTATAGCTCCCTGCTCTGGATAGTTCCTACAAATTAGAAAATCCAGAAGGGGAGAAGCACACTATCAGAGATACAAATATTGTAAAAATAAATATATAAAATATCCCAGATTTACTCACTTCAGAGAAAGATGAAAGATGGTCAGTGGTTTAAGAGCACTTAGTGCTTTTGCAGAAGTCGTGGTTTCCTTTCCAAGTCTCACATCACGTGGGCCATACCAGCTTTAACTCCAATTCCAGGGCATCTGAAATCTTTGCTTTTCCCCCAAAGACTACTGCATATGCATGATGTATATAAATTAGGCATGCTCATACATACACAATTAAAAAATAATCTGTAAAAGTGGATTTCTTAAAGTTAACAGTTTTTAAAAGTAGTTTCTAGAATGTATTGCATTAAAGGTTTGTCTGCAGAAGTATATACTATTCTTGGGATATTATGCAAATGAACAAATAAAGTTATATTTTATCTTATAATACTATGAAAAGATAACCATCTTAACTCAGTATAATTAAATTTAAGAAATTCTAGCAATTATTAATGTAGGACAGATAGTGGAATCTATTTTACTGGTAATATATGAATTAACAAAATCCAGGGACTGCCTTACAAGAAACTCAAATTCACTGAGTTTATACTGAATTTACATAACTATAATATAAGGCCTAAATGGGCAAATATTTGACTGGGAGAAGTGGGCATAATAATGTAATTTGCAATGAGGAATTTGAACTACACCAGCAGGAAATCCAACATCCACAAGGCTGGGCTGGGCTGAGACAGGCTAATGAAATTTGCAAAGAATAGCAATAGTCGCTTACAGAACTTTTGTATAAATGCTTTATATTCGGTGGAGACTACATCAAGCAAACAGAAACATCTCCAGCTATTTCAAGTGGATCTTCACTTACTCCTCTGAATAATTTGTTTAGAACACTAGACTCCTGGAGGGAATAAAAATCAGAAGACATCCACAAACTCTGCATATCACAAGCAACAGTAGAAGATATAAATGTTGCATGTCTAAGGAGCTCCTGTTTATGTAGTCCTGATTGCTAGTTGTGTTAAGATGGTAGTGACAGACAGAAACATAGAGGTAATTCTGTAAAGCTTTATGTCATCTGAGGATCACAGGTTTTTACCACAGGTATAGAACAAAAGATCAAATAGGTGACTAGCAAGCACTTTGAGAATCTTACATCTACTTTCATCCAAAGGCTAGTGTCCTTCAGAGCTATTGGTATATGCATCTATTGTTTCAGGAATTAATAAAATCAGCTTGTACGTAAGACTTCTCTGGCTTGGTTTCTGTCTTGTGTAATGGAGGGAGCTGTATTTAGTACAAGCGCACTTGCTCTGTTAATATTGCCTTCTTGTTAATGTAAACTTTTTTCAGTCAAAGCTGTCCATTTCCCCAGGTGATCTAGATTGTTTTCCCTCAGCAAAGGGTGATAAGATGTTTGTCAGATATGGATAATGCCGGGTTTTGTAATCAGGTTCATTGATTAATATTACAGCTATCACATCTACCAATTTAGCTTCAGGGACAACTGTGTTCAATGGCTAAACTTAATGATATCTATTCCAAGAGCATCAAGATATGTAAGTCCTGCTAGTGACATTGGACCCATGAAACAACTGCTCTTAACTGATTCCTTGTTTCCAGAAGAGATAAGAGTTCTGATCTCTAGATCTGTAAAGATGAGACAAGTGCTAACTACTTGAAAGGATGTGACCCTAGGAACCCACAGAGCAGATATATTTTATGTGTCATCAGTATTGTGAACACAGACCTTGCACCACTGTGCAAAGCTGAGACACAGTCTGGCGTTGTGGTTATGGTTGAGTAGGAAGGAAGTAAAAAACACAGAAAATACCTCTCAGCCGATGATTTCCTTGTATCCATTATTCATGAGAAATATTCCCCCATCATTTAAATTGAAACTACAAGCCAATAGCACATGGGAAATGAAACCAGGGACACTGGTATCTTATCTACACCCTTGAATTAAATGTCTGACCTAAGGAAAGCACTTCAATTTCCTTCCATGTTTCAATTTGTTTATATGCAAATAAGAGAAAATCGTTCACACTTGTGCTTGCATTAGATTAAAGGAGACTTTACAAGAGAAGGTATTTGACACAGGGACTGAAATAAAAATAAATGCTAGATGTGTATAACAACTACACTCCATTAGCTTAATTCTTTTCTAATCTATTTTACTAGTATATTAATTTTACAAAATAATGTATTCCAGCATAGTTTCATAGATTGCTAATGCATGCAATCTCTGTTAATCATATTCTTTCTCATTACCTTCATTTGCCATGTTTTTTTGCTTTCCTGATACTTTCTGGTTTTTATACTTATTTGTTACAGATTTTTAAGTCTGTAAAAGGGAAACAAGAACATAACCAGTACATGTTTTTTTCTTTTAATTTTTTTTTGCTTTCATTGAGTGTATTCGTGCACATTCACATATGTATATGACAAAGAATATTTCAGAATCAGTTCTCTTTCAGTTTCATTGGGGCATATTCTCTTAAAGTTTCTGGCACAACACCACACTCCAAGTGAACGGATCAAGTAGCTTGTGGGTGCTTCTCCTGTGTCTGCCTCTCATTTCCCTGTAACATTACAGAAATTATATAGGTCAACTTTTATACTCTACTTTTTATGTGGCCTCTTTGAATCAGACTCATGTTATCAGTGTGATCTACATATGTTGTTAACCCACTCAGCAATCTTGCCAGTCTCCTATTATTATTGCTGATATGTCTAACTTGGGGTTGGGGAAACACCTCAGTGGAAAAAGGGTGCTTGCTGAATAAGTATAAAGACTGGAGTTTGAATCTTCAGCATCTCTGCAAATATCTGAAAATGGTTGTAAACTTCTGTTACAGTAGTGTTACAGGAGGCACAAGCATGAGAATTTCTGGGACTTTCTGACTATAAAACCAATCCACTGTTTGATAAGAGACCTTGGAATAAGGTGAATGAAGAGCAAAGTATCCAAGCCATCCTGTGCCCTGCATTTGGACACAGTTGGACATTCACTAGGGTCTCCAGCACACACATTACATTTTCCCCACCCTCCTCATCTATCACACACACACACACACACACACACACACACACACACACACACACCATGCCTGAACTTGATATTCCTGGAAAACACCACACAGAGGGGGAAATAGCTCTTACTTACTCTTACTATCCAACTGAATTCTTCTTGGAGTTTATATGAAGAGTTTACAAAGGTACAGAAAATATGACTCCTCAGCCACCTGTAGTAGGGACTCTAGAGATGAAGTTTGACTGCCGATGCTTTAAAAAGGCATTGCTTTTTAAGAGTGAAACTAAACTTCAATCTCATTTACCAACTCTACCCAGAAATAAATCGTGCATAACTCAAGGGGCAATCCCAGCCAGATGAAAAACTACCTGCTGATTGATACCTAGAATTGTATTTTGTCTTGATAAATGTCCATTTCTCAACATGAGAAAATATGCAATTGATTATATTTAAATTTATAATCACAGATACAAGCTCATTAGAACGGTTGGTTGTTTTTTAATATGTAAAATTACATGACTGAGGAAGGTAAATTAGAACTCAAAACAACTATACAGATACATGAGGCAAGAAAGCAAGAATTGGTAGTGGCTAAGGTATATGGATGCTTTGGATCCATGGGCTGCAGAACATTTGCTTCAAATTGCCACATTTCCACACTCAAAAGAATGTGGTTTCACTTAAGGCCTATGTCTTTGGTAAGCCTTTATTTCATAACATTTACTGTTTACAGAGAAAAGGACAAGTTGAACTAGATTTATGTAGTTAATATGAATTATGGCTTCTATGCTATTTTATTGTCACATTTTAAAAAAGATCTTATAAGGAACCTTGATGTAAATTCCTAATAACATACTTAAATTCAACCTAAGTGAAGAAAGGAAGGTTAATTCCCAGTTAAAGTTCTATTTAAAGGAACAAAGGAGAGTATAGTCCATTCATGGGCTATGCAACATCTTTATATTTTAAAGTATAGGAGGGTCTTGGACTTCCCATAGGGCAGGGTTCCCTGCCCTCTCCCAAGCAGGGAGGTGGAGGGAGGAGGGGGTGTGAGGGAGCAGGAGGGGATTGGGAGGAGGGAAGGAAGTGTAAATTATTGAATGGGAAAAAATAAATAAATTAAGGATAAGAAAAAACAAATATAGACATAATAATTATAGAAGAATAAGGGAAATAGTATTTGCAACCCTGCTTTAGTAACTTGCCTAAAACATTGTACTATATACATGCTATTGGTAAAAAGAAAAAAAATTGCTCTGCTACTTCTTCATGTAAATATTTTGAAGCTCTTAACTAGCAGAAAATATGTTTTTAGTATATTTTCGATAAAAAACTGTTTCTAAAATATACAGAAAGCTAATAGCCAGCATTCCAAATTAATATCACCTATGGAAATATTGGCAGATATTTCACTAGAAAAATGGTGCAGAATTACTAAACGTGTTCATTGTTTACTAAACTCATTCATTGTTATTAAACACGATCACCTGTACAATTCACAGATAAACTGCTAGGTGATTATCATCAAATTCTTAAGAGAGTTAATATTTTAAGATATACATTAGTAGTAGAAGTAGTAGTAGTATTTGGTAGCAATTACTAATAGGAACAAATTTCCTGTTGAATTTGAATTACATGATAACTTGGATATTAATCATACAAGGAACTAATAACAAGAACTCTAAATAAAAGCTATTGGCATATGCAAAACTCAGGGATTTTACATACATATGTATGTATGTAAATTTTTTGAAACAGTTTCTTCGAATAACTTTGGTGCCTCTCCTGAAACTATCTCTTTTTTGCTAGACTTGCCTTAAACTTAAAGAGATCTACCTGCCTCTGCCTCCCAAGTTCTGGGATTAAAGGCCTGCACCACCACCACCTGGCTATTTAAGATAGTAAACAGTGCTGGGTGTGGTACCACGTGTTTTTAATTCCAGGGCTGGGGGGCCAAGGCAGACTGATCTTTATGAGTTCTAGGCCAGCCTGGTTCTACGATAGAGTTAGTTCCAGGACGACCAGAAACCCTTGTCTCAAAAAAACAAATAGAGAATAAACAGTGTCATAATAAACCAAAAAGTGATGTTTTGAATGAATAATTAAAAAGCTGAGGAGTCCATGTAAGTTTAAAAATTAGTAAACAAAATTAGTGTTACTGCTAAACTAAATTTACTCTTTGAGTCACAGTGAGTAAATACTAAAGTATCTATGATAAATGATTAGAAACAAGAAATAAAAACCATCTAGAAAACATGAAAATAAAATAAAATACATTGGAAATTACTTAGATTTTGATAAAGCTGTAGAGATAAGTCCCGCCCCTTATGGGGCGTGTTCACCTCGGGCTAATGTTTGCCTATAAATTTGGCGAGCATGCTCCCAGCCACTGCGTCTGCTTTCCTGGTCTCTGCCGGAATGGTGGTTCTGTAAGTCTATTTCTCCATTAAAGATATATATATATATATATATATATATATATATATATATATATTTACAATCTGTCTGCATTCGTTTACGCTGTTACATTTTGGTGCCCAGGAAGGAGCAACAGCTGCTAAAAGATATTTGTTTATAAATGCTGCTGAACTAATCCAACATAGATATTCTGAAAATGCCTTGACTTTGAAATTTGGATCTAAGGACATGATGCTTTGGAAAGGAGTTTCTTATTTTGTTTTCACAGAGGATGAGACCCTGTTCATTTCTTCTATTCCGATATGGTTTGATGGACCACGCCCTCCTGAAGGGTTGCTTTGAACATCTTCAGAAAATTGCTTCGCTCAACTGCCAACTGAGATGAAACTAGCACACAGGTTATACCATGAAAGACCTAATTAACAATGCCCCCATTCAGCAGGAAGCAGTTTGGAGAGAAAAAACTGTGCCCATGTTCCCAAATATGGTTTATAAACGTTCTTTAACATTTAAAGGGGGATATGATATAGATATGAATAATTTGCATTAGTATAGATTTTGCTTTATTGATAGAGATTTAATGCCAATTTTGTTATATGTATATGCATATTTCTGCTATTGATTAAGCTATTGTGATTGTGTAGTTCATTAAAAAATGTAATGTAGAATTAAGAAATATAGGTTAATGGATAATCATCAGTAATAGTCAAGCTTGTAGTCATGTTAGTTAGATTTTCTAGATATATAGAGATACATTTCAGTTAGATAGACATTCTTCATATCGTTCAAAGACTGCAGAATATGGCATTTAATGTTTTAATAACTTAGGACTTTTCATGACAATGAGACACTCTGCTCCTGGCAGCACCAATCTACTTCAAGAAGAAGATGGGCATCGAAGAGGCACCTTATAGAGTTTGATAGCCATTTGGGCAAGAGACTGTTCTTGCCTGGACTATTGCATAAACTGGACACAGAGAACCTGCAGAGAGAGGACTGCTAAACTTGCCTAAAGGTGAGAAGGTCTTTCAGGGTTCCTGATTCATGAAAGACTCTGCAAGACATTCTTCCGGACAAGCAGATAGTGACTGCCTTTGAAATTTCCTGTCTGCTGGAAACTATGGGCCTGTAGGCCGAAGATGGATGCCCCAACGGTACAGAGGAACTTTGGGTGACTGTACAGGCAGCGAGATGTCTCTGTCATTTCTAGAGTTTGAAAGTTGCTTATTTCGTGTTTGCTTAGGTAATATTGTATCTTTCTGGAGTCTTTAATGGAGTTAAGAATAGTTATAGTTATAGTTTTCCTTAGTTATGATAAAGATTATTGTAATATTTACTTGATAACTGTTTTGTTATATGTAATTTTGCTATGTTAAAGTTAAAGCCTTCCTTTTTTTGTTTAAACAGAAAAAGGGGAAGTGATGTGGGAGTGTCATATATCAATCTGTTGATTTCATTGGTTAAGTAATAAACAAACTGCTTGGCCTCATAGCTTAGAACATAGGTGGGTGGAGTAAACAGAACAGAATGCTGGGAGGAAGAGGAAGTGAGCTCAGAGATGTCATGCTCCCCTCTCCAGGGCAGACACAAAGCTCTGCTCTGTGAGGCACATGGAATTCAGCTCCGACCCAGGATGGAAGTAGGCTAGAATCTTCCCGGTAAGCGCACCGTGGGGTGCAACACAGATGATTAGAAATGGGCTAAATCAATATGTGAGAATTAGCCTAGAAGAGGCTAGATAGAAATGGGCCAAGCAGTGTTTAAATGAATACAGTTTGTGTGTTGTTATTTCGGGCATAAGCTAGCTAGCAGGCGGCTGGGGTGATGGGGACGCAGCCCCGCTGCTCATATTACTACATAAAGCTACATGGAAAACATGAACCTTAACTCTTTTTTTTTTTTTTTTACAAATCGAAGATTCTGAATTCTGTTATCATTAAACCTTAATTAGCCAAATGGAAAGGAGGTCAGAGACTTAATTTGGATAATGAGGGTTGCAGATAAGGATGGAAATTTCTCATGTAAATGACCCATGCATGCAGAGAAGTAAGGTCTAATGCAGCCAACAGAGCTTTCTAGATAACCAACTTTTCCAGCAGTTGAATACAAATGCAGTTCAAAATGCAATTAGAAATCAGTTAAGAGTAGATTAGTGCAATGTGAAGATAAGGTACAGAGACAGGCTCATCTAAACAGAGATGAGGCAACATACTTCTTTTAATCAACCAGACTTCTGTTTTCTTTACCTGCTTATGCTTTATTTGAAAAATAAATACCACGTGCTTTTATAGCACATGGAATTTTCTCACAGGAAAGATCACTATGGGAACACAAACAATTTGGTATCTAATGTGCTGTTCCAATAAATACTGAGCAGAAGCTTTCCTCCTTGTTGATCCTCATGTACTTAAGTCAAGTTATTCTTGGTTCCCATCCAAAGCCCTTACAGCATCTTATATCCCATTCCACATTATATTTATGATTTGATGCCAAATGAGATGATCAGCTTAGTTGATATAGTTAAAAACCTATCATGGGAAATAGGAAAAAAAAACAACTTAAATAATTGCATTAGCTTCTTTCTTATTATTTGTAACAACATTAATTGTCTGGTAAAAAACACTACTAACCATTTCTTGATGGGAATCTTATGCTTATTGAAAGAAAGTGAAATTGTTTAGTGACTGAAACAGTAAGTATGTACTATAAATTCTCCAATTTGAGTCTGAACATTTTCTTTCCATTTCTGTATTAGGCAGGCACATGCTGTATTTGGAAATATATCTGTATTGCAATAAAAATTAATCATAAAATTAAATTTATGTACAATAAACTCACAGATAATTTCTTATGTAAAATATTTAGAAGAACTAATAAAATAGATTTTATAAATTATTGGCTTTATAACACAATTTTACCTATATACTTCTGTACATTTTGTAATTTGAATAATATATCTTTTGTTTTCATGATATAGTTTGTTGAGAGTGTCATTTCATTGAAGACTTAAACTTTTGGTACTTGTTTTCTAAGAGATGGATATGAATTCTAATTCTAATATTATCTTAAGTATATGGACATATATTCACCTGTCTCTGACCACTAAATAACAAAGCTACATCAAAATAAAAGCTTCTCTTAATCTTTAAACATACAGACCAGAAGAACTGATTACTTTACTTCTCCAGGTGAAAGTATAATCAGATACAGAAACTTCTCCATGTCTTTAATACATATTTTCTTTTTTTCCCTTAGAGTATAGTCCTTGGAGAGAGACTTGGAACATAATCTTTGCATGATGATTTATAGACAGACTTCCTTTTGAAAAAAGGCAGGAAAGGAGAATGGGATACTAGAAAAAAAATTAAAAAAGAATATGGCCTCAGGTGTTGTCTGAATGGAATGCTGGAACAGGGTTAATCATACATGTGACAGATTTCATGGACATTTTCAGGATCTTTTGACCTATGGCTGAATGTGGTGTGGACTCGATGGTGGGATGGGACAATGTACAATCCTAGAACTGAAAACTTTGACAGACTGAATTAATATTTAAAGTGAGTATTCCGCCAGCTGATGAATGATAGCAAAGAACTAGGGAAGAAGAACATCATTACAGTTTTTGCATTCTCTAGAATATATATATATATATATATATATATATATATATATATATATATATATTACATCCAGAAAAGATACATTTTAGCATTTCTCTGAATGTCTAATATCATAAGGAAACAAACATTTTTTTTTATTTTTTAAAAAAGGATAATGAACAATTTTTGGTTTAGATACTATGAGTAATCTTTGCTTAAATTTAATAGTATTCTTTATTAAAATTATTTTAAATAAACTTTATTTGACATTTCATACATGAATGTACTGTATGCTGGTTACTCTCATTGCAGCCTTATTTTATATTCCTGACACGCTTTCCAAACCTCAGTCTTCCACACAAATGTCTTCTTCATATTCATGTCTTTTTGTTTTGTTTTGTTTTGATTGTCCTATTGCGTTTAATCTAGGTTGTAGAAGTGACACTGTGTGGAAAACTATCCCTTGCAGCTTGGATGACTCACTCATGGGTAAACAATTAAACACAGTGACTACTCCTTCCTCGTATTCCTTCAGTGACCAGTTGCTCATCTGTAAGGGATATAGCCCCATGAGCCACCGAGATCCCTTATTGCCTGTTGACCGGCCCAGTCTTAGGTAAACAGTCATATCTATTGTGGGATCACAATTTTGAATGTTCTGTCATATACTAAATATAGTATTGTTCAGTCCTTCTATCTATCTTCTGGCTTTAAAATCTTTTTTTTATTTTTTTCATTAACCCGAGTAAAGAATGGATTGGCACTGATCAGTAAGTCAAAACATGCTCTAGAACAAAATGGACTCAATAAACAGTATTTTTTCAAAAGACTTGCTTTTTGAAAATGAACAAGCAAACAATGTAATTAAAAGACATTGACATGTTCATATCAGTCACACTGCTGACAGTAAACATTACTCTCAGAATCTGGAGTAAAAGAGAACATGAAAGAATATGATACAAACAGGAGTATGGATCCAGCCACTTGGAATCAAGGTCATGAAACTTATTCTAGAGGGATCAAGAACTTGTTCCCAATATTTCTTTTCTCTATGGACAATTTCTGTAAAGGAACTAAGCCTCCAGTAAGAAATCACCAAATGGTAACTTGTTAGATCTATCAATCACATTTATTTCAAAAGACTCATTGTGTCCTCTGGTTTCTTTTCTAGTAAAGGGCCCAAGGAGAACCATCATTTTAGCCTTAGTTCTAGAAGAATACTCCAAGGTATTATTACAAGCTGAGTTTATTTGAGTGAATTCAGCACAGAACAAGAATGTTATGGCCCTGTGATCAAGAAGATTGCTTTTTTCCAGACACTGTAGGATTTTAGTTGTTACTCTAGCTAAAGCAGACTAACACAAAAAAGCTGATGTACTTGCTAACTTAATGAGTTTTTCTCATCAGCTTGTTAATGACATGATGAATGAATTAGATCTACAACATAGAAAATAACGAATGCTTATAGAAACAAATTTGGATTTAAAATTGTTATGTCAGTTCACTACAAAACAGTTCGGAAACAGAGAAGTTCACTGAATTTTACCCAGCTGACAAGTGGCAGAGCTGAGATATGAACACAGCCTGCCTATAAAGATTCTGTGCATAGAAGAGTTATTCTACACAGATGCCATAGCAAATGTGTGATTTCACATGAACTCAGAATCTCTGGGGACCATTTTGTGGCTATTTCTAGACAAACCAAACAGTGACACAAGTGAAGAATCCATGACTGACTGACGAAAATGAAAAGACCAGAATGAAGAGAGCCGTAAAAGTGATCAGTGTTATTCCACGAGGAAGCAATCTCAAAGTTTCCTTTCTGTATCAGGAAGCTTGCCAGATATCATCTGGTTCAGTATTATGGCGTACCTCTCATTCCATAGACTAGGCTTTGATTTTGTTCAAACAAGGTCAAATTTATCTCTATTCATGGCAACCAAATGAGCCTTAACTAAGCCAAATGCTTTAATTGATTTAGAAATATATTTTATATGGCACCAGCTGTTGAAATGAAATAATGACTACAAAATAATGTTTAAGCAGTAATTTTCAGACATTTGGAATTATGAATTATGGAAATTCATAGTAATGTAAAGTCTAGGGCAGATACAATTGAAGCAATTTGGAGAATGCAGGCTATATTTGAAATATTCTGTAAGGTGACCATTTCGGAAAGGTGTGGGTTGGAGAAGAGTGGAAAGTCAAGAATATAGGAAGAGTGAGGCAAAATTAATAATGAAAACATCAGTGAATATCAACAGATATTACAGATATAAGTGTGCCTTTGCTTTCTAAGTAAATGACAAAACAGACCAAGTGGAATTAGCCATAGCACTTAAAATAAAATCAATAGTAATTATGTGACAAGAACTCTTGGGAAAGCAATAGTAAAATGAATTGTGTTTTGACAAAAGGATATGAGCAAGAAGGCACTAAAAAAAAGTATTGTCAACAGTAACAAAATACATTTCACATTGTAACTACTTGGAGAATTTAGGTTATAACAGAAAGTACCATTTACTTTCTTTTGAAATCTTAAAAATTAAAACAGTATGTTTATGGATGTGAAAATATTTTTACATATAATTTATAAACAACTGAATATCAACTGCAGGATCTAATAATAATTTGAATATACATATTTTTAAACCAGAAACTGAATAGCATCTTTTATGAAAAGTAAGACTAGTCATAGATAAGTAAATGCTTTAAAATATTTTTAAAGGTTTTTTGGAATTGCCTACCGGCACACTGCATTTAAATCATTTCCATTTCTCTTTCCCTGCTCCAACCTTTCTTGTGCCCTTATTCCTTCTCAAATTCACACCAACTTCTTGAATTCTTGTTATATATGTATGTATATAAAAGCTAATGAGTCAAATTAGTATGACTCATGTATTTGTATGTAGTGTTGAACACTTAATATTTCTATAATTTTTATTAAGAATATATTATTTATATATAGCTACAGGTGCATATTGTACAATTATATAAATAAATTATAGATACATATTTTCTAATACAAATATTATTTAAAGAATGAATCATTTATAAATTTGATAGCATAATTTCTTTTTACAAAAACCAAACATATATATGTATATAATATTTGTAAATATATTTATTTGTATTCAGTTGAAAATTACATTTTTTTTCTTTGGAAAAACAACTGTCACTGTCAAATATTGTTATTTTTCTTCTGTAACTTCAAATGCACCTCAAGGTTCAGTTCTGAAGGCAAAAATTATTTTAGTTATTATAACTAGGTGTGGTTTTGATATAGTAAAATGAATTCTATAAAGAATACAAACACACATGCACAGACAAACACACACACACACACACGAGTGAATGAGCATGGGGTGTGTGTGGAGAAACTGTCCTCAAACATATTTTTTGATGACTTTACTACTTAGCTATGAATTAATCTTTCTCAAGTTTTTGTCTTTTGGTTGGATGGGCTCTATTCTTGTTTTACCTTGGTGCAGATATGGCTCCATCCAACCTCAAAGTTAGCATGCTCTCTCTTGCTTGATTGTTCATGCAATGGATTTATGGTGGCATCTGAGTCTATATTCATTTGCATTTATATCACTGGAAAACTTCCTCTCATAGAGCATTCCAAAGAGTGAGAATAAAAATCTTTTTGGCTTCTCAGCCTGGCCTCGGAAATTGCAAAGTGACAACCTATCTCTCTTGGTCAAGTCAAAGAAAGTCACTGGAACATCTCATCAAGGTTCAATCTCCTACTGGCAGGAGAATCAGAGTGATGTTGAGCAGAGACAGTCTGGGGTTGGTATCAATGTGTGATACATTGCTAACTCACACCACAGACTTAATAATCCTGAGTGATGATTTGTTAATCCAGAGGGATATGGCTGCACCTCACCCAGGAAATAACAGGCTCACCCTCACTGAAAAAGGAAAGACAAGAAATGAAGATGCTCTATATTTTTTTTCAGCCTTTCTGGGAGACTACCATATTAAGATAGCAGACTAGAAAAACAACAGAGCATATGTGATACACTTGAGTCACAAGAACTATGGCACAAGTACCCCCACTGTTTCTGGGCCTTGACTGTAAGACACAAACAGGAACATACAATTAGAGGATTAATCTGCACAAAAACATTGCTCTTCACTTGGGCACAGGATGAAAACCTGTCATCACCTTTGGTTTCCATTTCTTTCCTTTACTTTGGCTTACCTGTTTACCTTTGCACTCAGAAATTTTTGTGGTCTGAATGAGAAATAATCCTCTGTAGGATCATGTATTTGAATACTTGATATACAGTTTGTGGAACTGGTTGAGTTAGTCACTCAAGGAGAGCTGATCTACAAAGCAGCAACATCTAACTTTTCTTCTGTCCTGTTCCTCTTTAAGTCTGAGGTACAAAGATATGATCTTGTTTTCAACCTTTATGCACCTTGAATTCCAAGAAGAGCAAAGGCCTCTCCCTTTAATCCCAACAGGGATCAGTGGCATGCAATTCTCTGAGATTAATGCTGGTCTACAGATTGTAGCCTGGTATACAGAGTGAGTCCAGCACAGCCAGAGCTACACAGAGAAACCAGGTCTCATAGCTAAGTGTGGAATTTTTAGTGTTCACTAGAAAATCTTGAGACCACTAAGTAACAAATCTATAAATTACCTTACTTTGGACATTCCACAATGTGTATGTATCTCACAGCATCATAATTTATGTGAACATTATAGACACTTTATTTATAAATAATAAACTCACTTAAATATAAGTATCATTGATCTTTCATATTAAGGGATATAATTTAATGTAGACATTTCCTTAGCACTTCAATATGCAGTGTACTTAATAAAAAGCATAATAAATATTCAGCATTTTACAGTTATTAGATGAATATTTCTTTGCAAAGAAGATTATGGATCCAGAAAAATATCTCAGTGGATACATATGTTTGCACACAAGCCTGATGATCTGAGTTGAATCCCTGGGTCACATATGGTAGAAGGAGAGAACCAACTCTTGCAGGTTATCTCTGGTCTCCATACTTGTACCATAGCACCCATGTGACCCTGCAAACAATTGATAATAAAAGACTTAAAAGAAGAATACATATTTAAATCAAGTGCTCCTTGTATGTATTTATATTTTGACAAAGGTGAAAAAGTCATTATTCAAAGAAATTCAGCAGATATATTAAAAACTACTATATATATTCAAAACCTTGTGATTATTGCAGACTACTAAACAGGTGTAAAAAGTGACTTGAAGCACAAATAAAACCAAAATGTTTGAGTCAATCACTTTTGTAAAATTAACAAATTTTAATTTTATTATCACTTTATATAGTGTTTGTTTTTTGTCTCTTGTAACTCCTTTTTTATTATTATACTTTCAACCCAATTTCAAACAGTACACAAATAAAATATCAAAATAGTGAATGTTTATAGAATTTCATTTTTTTAATGTTATGTTTATGAGTGTTTTCAGGTATGTATGTATGAACACCACCTATATGCCTACTGCTCATGGAGGGGAAAGACAAGTCAGTTTCCTTGAAACTGAAGTCACAGTGTTTGTGAGCTGCCAAGAAATCTGGGTGCTAAGGAGTATACCTGGATTCTCTGCAAGAATAGAAATTATTCCTAACTGCTAAGCAATCTCTCCAACCACATTTTTTTTAAAGATAGCAAGGTATAAGCCAAGAGATGAAACTACAAGAATTTCCATACACCAAAGTACTGTGCTTTTCTCTTGCATCATATTATCAAACATGTCCAATAAAAGGTGGTGAGACTAGCAGCACACACACTCCATAATGTAAGTACTCAAAATACGAGTACATGTCTCCTGTATCATTTTATGTAAGGATATACTGATGCAGAAATGGGCATAATGGTTTTCTCAGATGATTATGGTAGAAGTATATAAGTCATATTTTAATGAAAGCAGCACTGGTGAGTTCAGGCAACCCTTGAATATATCAAGTTTCAAAAACTGCTATTCACAGCTTGCAAAGAAAATATATCAGCATCCACTCTGAATTTAGGAATAATATATGCAAAGGTTTTGTGCTTTTAGGAAACATAATGGTGTTATTCTATGATCCATCACTTCATGGTTTTGGAATATTCCCTCTTTGAAGTCTAGAGAGAGTTTCAAATAGAATGCAATTTTCACTAGTTTAATGTAAATGACAAGTGAATGCATGATTTACAGGAGACAGGAAATTATATTTCTTATACATATAAAATTATATTCCCTATATATTTAGGATGACAGAAATGTTTCAAATTAGAGAGGGAGGAAGGAAGAAGAAGATTTATAAAATGATGTAGATTACCCATGAGTGATGGAGGAAGGTCATTGGTTAAAAAATAAAGAAACTGCTTGGCCCTCATAGCTTAGAACATAGGTGGGTGGAGTAAACAGAACAGAATGCTGGGAGGAAGAGGAAGTGAGCTCAGACTCAATAGCTCTCCTCTCTGGGGCAGATGCAATGAAGCTTCGACCCAGGATGGACATAGGCTAGAATCTTCCCGGTAAGCGCACCTTGGGGTGCTACACACATTATTAAAAATGGGCTAATCCAGGTGAGAGAGTTAGCTGAGAAGAGGCTAGATATAATGGGTCAAGCAGTGTTTAAAAGAGTACAATTTGTGTGTTGTTATTTCGGGGCATAATCTAGCCATGCGGGGGCCAGGCAGAATGAAAAGCAGGCCCACAGCTCCATCAACACATGAGCCCCCCAAACTAATGCTTTTAAGGTTTTAATTTGAACCTCAAATGGTTCCACGTTACATCTTTGTTGATCAGCAGAGAGCCCTTATGTTTACATACTTTTTCACACTATTTCAGTGAATAATAATTCAGTAACACATTTTAATATGTAAATCATATTAGAAAAACTTAACTTTTAGTTTTCTCATTTTCCTCGCAGCTGTATATTTGCTTCTTCATTTTGAGTCATATGTATCAGTCTTTTCCTACTTCTTCAAACTCTCTCATTCATTCTTCACTCAATCTATATCCATCTCTATATAAGCTTAATGCAGCCATCAGAAGCTTCATAATAAAGAATGATTTGTAGCTTGTCTCTGTGAGCCTAATAGGAAACCTGCTTAGTTTGTTCAGTGGGCAATATTCTCATGGTACCCTCTATTCCCTCAAACTCCTACAATTTTCCATGCCCTCTTCTATGGCGTTTCCTGATCTCTGAGGGGAGGAACCAAAAGGAGTCCTCCAATTTAGACTCTCTCATGCATAATGTCTGTCTGTGGGTTTCTGCCCTGGATCCCATTTGCTGCTGGGGAGTGACTTTGTGGTGATACTGGACAAGGCATGTCTAACAAAACATTAGGAATCAATTCATTGATACTTTTTGACTGTGCTGTTTGGTGCTACCCTAGGTCTCTGGGATGTCCAGTCTTCAGTCCCTGGTCATTCTAGTTGTATAAGACATGGACTCACTTTCATAGCTTGGGCATTAAAGTAAACCTGATATGTGTAGGCAGTCCCACAAGTCTATGCCACCATTGCCCCAGCATATCTTGAAGACAGGACAGATTGTAGGGAAAAGATTGGTGACTAGGTTTCTCTTTTTGTAGCTTACAGAGTACGTTCCTGCACCAAAGAAGGTAGAACATATGGACACAGGCTCCAACCAGGCACCAGCTTCACCTCTCTATATTCAAGGAACTGTGTGGATGTTGTTCTCTGCAATGAGGATCTGCTGTCAGTTTTTGGAGAGTGTCCCTCTGTACTAGAATCAGCCTGGGTTTGTATAGTGATCTCTATGGGATCCTCTCAGCCAACAACTCAACTGAAGGCAACCAAATACCAACACAGGAAGCCTTGACTGACTACAAAAGATAGCCAGTTCAGACTATATTTTTCACCACTAGGAGTCTTACTAGGTTCATATTCATGGATTTCAGGAACTGTTCACTGTACTAGGTTTCCATACAGTTCCACAATGCCCTCCAACTCCAGCTGCACCTTCCCACACTCTATCCCTCCCTGAAACCCACCTGATCCCTCCCACTCTCGTTCCCACCTGTGCTCAGTTGAACCAGCAAAATCTATTTGTTCTTCCCAGAGATATCTTCTTATCCTCCCAGAACCTTCCTTATTACTTAACCTCTATGGGCCTGTGTATTGTACATTGATTAGCATTTACTCAATCACTATTATCTACTTACGAGTGAGTACATACGATTTTTGATTTTTCTGGATCTAATTTACCTCATTCAGGAAGATTTTTTTAAGTAGTATCCATTTAACTGAAAGTTTCACAATACCATTTTATTATATATATTCCAACTATGATCATGGAACTTTTCTGTATGATGTCTAGAATGCTGTAGAAATCACATCAACGTGTATCTAAAACAACAGTGGTGACACACAACATGAGGAATAGTATTAAAGGGTCATAGCATTAGGAAAGTTGAGAAGGTTCTAGAAGGAGACAAAGAATTCAAAAGAGAGGTTTAGAAACAAACATTTCAGACCAGTCTTTTATATCTACATTGCTCAGCAAGTGTGATTCAAGTATAATTGATGAAAGTATGAACACACAATGCATGCATTAAAATTCATTTCTGTATAACAAATGATGTAGAGAAAAGACATTTCTCATGCCATGAGAATTATGTGAAGTCAGGTGTCCATTTCTGGGAACCTTGCTGGAATCCCAGGGGCTAACATCTGGCTTCTGGGCTCCCAGACTGCACACACTAAGTTTAAAGCACTATGCAGGACAATCCACTGCTTTTTTGTAAGTTGGAAAACTCTGTAAGCTGTATTTAAGCCCTATTGCTTTGGATGAGACTGCACAGTGTTCCCTTGAAGACTCTACCCTTCCCTTTTGAGCCGAGCATTCTTCCTTGTTGGGGAGAACACTTTGGAGCAGTCTGCCTCGCACAGATTGCTCAGACAAGGCTGATGCCACTTTTATCTGCTGCTTACTAAGGTGACTATTGTTTAAATTTGCATTAGGAAAACCATTTAAAAAGAAACTAAATGCCGATGATTATAATGTCTACACTACATTAAAATTGTTAATTTGCAGCAGTAATAATTTAGGATTTTAATTATAAGCCTGAGAAGCAGATTCAGAAATGTAGTTGGCACGGGTAACGCTAATCTGCCCTGTAACATTTATTGAAAGCAATATATCCATTTTAATTACAGTGTGTGTCAAATAACCAACTCTCTTGTTTTTAATGTATGATCCCTTAATTTGCTTGATTAAGGGGACTTACCATCTGTTAAGATTTTTGTTGTGTCACTTTCTCTGGGCTTCTCATTCTTTATCAGCATTAAGAGCTTACCTAGAGCCCTTCACTTTGATTCTTAGTAATCATTTACCTGATGCTACCCAGTACATCTCTCACCGTGTTGAGCATCATCACTTTCTCTATTTTTATTACCTCAAGGGTCATGGAGAGTCTGCTTCACTAAAACTGCAGATGTTGCCAGGATTTAGGAATGTATTGTCATAAGAGACGTGAAATCAATGCTAATCCTGGTGTCTTCAGTCAAATCAAGTACCATTTTCACCATCATGTCTAGAGCAAAAGGCTACTTCCAGCCATATTTTGTATTAGTCTGCTTTTCACTCCTTTATCACAACTTCATAGTGAAGACTCTGAGACTCTGCTTGCACTGTTAATTTAATGTGTGTTCAACTTTGTTTCTCCTCATGACTGAATGTAAGACATGATCTTTGTTGAGCACATTCTTCACGGTAGTACCATTGTACAATAGTACCAAAAGCATCACAAATTTCTCTCTCATTGCCACTGGGTGAAGACATAATAAAATCTATTATGTATCTAACTGATCATTTTCAGATATATTTAAAGTCTTATTCAAAGTTAAACTGGACTTCCACACCACTCAGATCAGCTCTTTCATCCTAATATTTGCAAGTTAAATTTTATAATCCCTGAGAGAATACAAACAAAGTCAGATAGTCCAAATTATAATCCCACTAAATCTAAGGCAATGGGTTTTGTTTTTATTGAATTTTATTGAACTCTACATTTTACTCTGCTCCCTCCCTACCTCTCTCCCCTTCAATCCTCCCCCAAGATCCCCATATTCCCAATTTATACAGGAGATATTGTCTTTTTCTACTTCCCATGTATATTTTAAAGAGTGAAAAATCCTTTCATTTAAAAATATGCATTTCACTTAGTAGTACTGGAGGAAGAGTCTCAATCCTCCCATATGCTATGACAATGTTTTACCAGGGACATATCACCAACCCAAGCTTTTCTGCCTTTACTAGGAGAGTGTGTAACTACTAATACTCACTCTCAGTTGTTTTTAGTGTCAAAGAAAAAAAATCACATAGATACTTGTCTCAGGCTCACTTACCACATAGTCTCTGACATCAGCACAGCTCTGACAATCCTCTTGTGGCTGTATCGGGATAAGCAATTCACTGGTTTTCTACTTGTTTTTGCGGTGTACTTAAGAGGGATTTTTATTAGACCCTGTAGTCATGTGAGATTGAATGTTATGCAAAGCAATTATTTAAAGTCAGCTAATGAATGCTGCATATAGCTATTTAAACTGCATTATCTAGAGAGAAAATGACATCAACAATTATACTATGAATTTATTTAAAGAATCAAAGTCCAAAGTTAAAGTAAACATTATTTTGTATAAAGCAAAGACAGAGGTTCACAGCAAATAGCCCTGTTCAAATATGCCATTGATTTTCAGTTAAATGCTCATTCAATTACTCTTCCTAAAAAGTGTGCCTTAGGGGCTAGGGAGATGAAACAGAGGGTAAAAGTGCTTGCTCTGCTCGTAGGGTGACCTGACTATGAATCTCAGACATGTACACAAAACTCCACGCATGAGTCTGCATGCTTGTAGCCCAATAGTTTAGTGAAAGTCAAACAAGTCCTGAGTTTGCTGGCCAACTAGCCTAGACAAAACTGAACCTCCAATTCAGTGAGAAAACCTGTCTAGAGGGAATAGGTGGTGAGTGGTAGAAGACATCCCAAAGCCTTGGTATTAGTGCACAGAGGCATGGTCACAAATGCATTCACTTACTCATGCCACAAACACATAAAATATACATCAGACACACAGACACACCAACCACACACACATGTGTGTGTTCTAGAAATATGGTTTTACAGTCGCTTAGAGTCATTCTTGAACTACCATGGGACTGCTGCTTAGGAATGAGCATTTTTAAGAGACTGTCACAAGCATCACAGGGTACGCAGCATGCGGCAGGACAATCAGGGAGTTCCAATACAGAAACATCACATGTGTCCCTTTTACAGTTAAAAGAGTAAGACCAAAATCTGAACACACTTCAAGGTACGTCACACTAATTCACCATAGGAAGAGAACCTAGAGTTTGTGCATTTTAACCCAAGAGTAGAAATTTTTATCTCTGAAGTTTTAGATTTATTAAATATAGGATATTTGATATTATAAAAAAATGATCTCTTTGATACCCATGAACATATATCTACGAGCAAACAAACTTTTCTCTTTGCAATTATTTAACACTGGTATCAGAATAATAGATGCTTCATTATGCTGCCTGTTATGCTGCATTTCTACAGAGGAGGCTTGAGACTGGATAATTGATAAACTTTATATTCAGTGATGGCATTAGAACTCTGAAGACTGAGAGATTGTGTGGTTGAGTGTACCAAAGCAAATTATCACATCTATGTATTTTCAAGCTTGTTATTTTCAATATATTCTTTTTTTATTTTTTTAATTTATTTATTTATTAAGGATTTCTGCCTCGTCCCCACAACCGCTTCCCATTTCAATATATTCTTATAGAATTTAGAGAAGTAGATTAACTATATATGCACCCTTAATTTTAACTCATTTCTCATAGTCATGTTTTCTGGTATTAACTGAACTTTTTCAAATACTCATGTATTTATTTTATGTACATTTGTGGAAGGGTGCTGGATCCTCTTGAAAAGGAGTTGGGAACAGGTGTGAGTTGCTATGTAGATGCTGGGAATTGTACCTGGGACCTCTGGAAAAGTAGCCAGTGCTTTTAACTGCTGAGCCATCTATCCAGTCCCAAAATAATAAGTAGTATTTTTCAAGAAGCTATCTTTATCTTAAAGAAAATCAATAACATATTTTCAACTAGTTTTCATTTTGAACATTATTATAAAAAAATGAAGCAATGGCAAGACCAAAAATTACTCCAACAATCCAAAGTTAAGATGCTTAGTCTTTGTCTGAACACTTCTATGCACATTTCATGTGCTCATGTAGGAAAACTTTGTGCTTACTAAATGTTGAATGGCTGTTGGATAGCACAAGCACACATGTATCTACTCAAATATGATATACAGCTCTCTATTTCATTCTGCCAGGTTGAAAGTTTTATTGACTATTCTAGATTCACTAAAGCGTATTAGAGTCCCTATGCTAATATTAGTCCAATAAATTATCTTCTGTGTATATATCAGATATGAAAGGCACAGGTGATAATTAGACACATTGGACTTTAAAGATGTGAGACTGTTGGAAGATGTATTATCTTTGCTCATGAAATTAACATTCAAAGTTCAAATGTCGAAGAGATGCATTTTCCAGGCCCAGATCAACTCCCTATAAATGATCCTGAGAGGCACTTTAAAGAAAGGAATTATATGGGTATGAGTGTGTATATGTGTGTGTATATATATATATATATATATATATATATATATATGTATGTATATATATATATATATATTTGGCACAGGAAATTATACTTAAGTAAAAGCATGTTTTAAGATAGGCATTAGCAAATTAGTAGGGAATGCATCACTCCTGTTTTACACTCTCAAGCACTTAATGGGGATGGACCTACAAATCACATTATCATCACAGTCTGTACCTTCGTCAGATGTCATAGCAACAGCTGCCCCAGTGACTCGGAGAGCGCCAGAGGCTAACGGAGACATCTGTTTGCTGACAAGCTCAGATCAAATGACAAATGGTAGACAGAGACATCAGGCCTTGGCAAGGTCAGAGGCCTTAGTTATTTGGTCGTTTCAATTGTAGACACAGAGTTTTTCTTCTTTTGATGGACAGACAGGAAAATGACTAACATAAAGGTAGTTAATGATGATCCTAATTCTTCCAGAATTAAAATTAAGTGTAGTTTGGAAAGGAAAATGATACTCTTGTGATGGGCAGGTGTTTGTGAACACAACAGGGTCTGTGTAGACTTTCATTGTGCTTTGAAAATAACCACAGATGTTTATTTTAGTCTGATCAAGAAAGACTAAAAAGTTACAGATGTCATTTATTTTAATAACAAAAGGTAACTCTTTCACTCTAACTTTAAAAGGGTTATTTATTTAAGATATTATTACTGTTATTTCAAACTAGCAAAACCCATTTTTATGGCTTTCATTTAACTATAAAGTAGCTATTATTATTGTTATTAACATTATTGTTTATTATTATTATTATGTGCTCTACAATTGTTCTACAAACCCCCACTGTGAACACTGATATTTTAGTGAAGATAAGTATAAATATTAAGACTTCTATGATCTCAGTCACATTAAAACACTTCCTAAATTCAATAGAGGATTAAAGATTTCTATCAAATTATTCTAAAGGATATTGTGTTATTCTACTTTGTATTGTTTCCTCCTAAAATGGCAGAGACTAATGTTGTCTTTCTTGTTGGTTTAAAAATGATGCTGGAAGTCTTTCTACATCAAGTTTTAATTTTGTTAGGTTTCATCAAGCCAGTTTGAGATGCCAGCTTTTGGTTAGTGAAACCTTGATGATTAAGAGAGATTATAGCGCATTCCCATAGAGATGTTCTTTATCTTTCAGTCTAGGGGTTGCTTTATAATATGTCTTGGTTATTTTATACTTTATTTCCACTTGTTTTTGTGCTGCCTCTGCTACTACTAATCTCTCTTGACTCTAATGTAATCAATATAGTTCAATGATTTATTGGCCCTATTAAACAGCAATTAATAGTGATGTCCCCTGTTCTAAAAGGTTTATTATGTGCAGATGAGCTTATCAATTAGATGGAGACATGCATTTAGAACTTTGCTTTTTTTTCAAAATTTAGAATTTATCAAGTCCATTAAATCATTGATATATGAGCAAAGGTTTAAAACAAATAACTTTTTCATCATGTCTAATTATTCATTTAAGAATGTGTTTTCCTTTAGATAGTTTTAACTTTTATTTCCTACAGTGTTTTCAAATTTGTTGATGCTTCATGATTTATTCAATGCAGAATAGCTGTTCTAAATTAACACTTTCTTTTCAACAGTAAGGTTATAATACACTTTGTAATTTAATTTAAAATCAAATTAATGAAAACTGTTGATTATTACCAGGACCTGGAAACAGAAATATCAGCAATGCCTCAGCATACTCTTAAAATTTAAAATTTTGACTTTAAATATTTAAGTAATATTAATTTGTTTAATTGAATAACAAAGTAAGCATAAATTTGTGTTTAAAGTCATTCAGATTTGGGTGGTTTTTGAAAAATTCATTTGCATGCAATATTTAAGAATATGCTTTTTGTTTTTTTATGAAACACTCAATTATCTTTTATTTCATACTATTATTTAGAATATGTGATTAAAAAACTATTAGAAGTACTATTGTTTTCCCTGTGTATCTTGTTGTATTTACTGTTTACACATCTATATTAGTCTAAAGAAACAACTGACAGAAAGAATTGTGTGGGGTGGGTTATTCAGTATATTGTCTTACACAATGTGGTCTGCTTAGTTCTAGTTCTTACACTGAAGAAGACTAGAATCTGGTAGTTATCAGGCCATGAGCTCTTATGTGTCCAAAGTCCCAGTCTGACCCTGAAGGAGGATCTCTGTAGAACTGCTTATCTTCAGTTCTCCACGAAAAACAAGGAACATGGTTTCAAACTTGGTAAAGAAATGCCACCACAACTGGGTAGAGAGATAAATTTTTTAGCAGTAGTGCAAACAAGACGACAGGGTGAAAAGTTTCCTCCCCTATGTTCTTTTACCTGAGCTGTCACCAAACATTGCCATTCACACTTATGGGTTTTTCCATTTCTCCTCGTATGATCAAGAATATGTCTCATGTCTTTCACATTCTGCCCACTGGTTATGTGTTTGAGTTGGTTTACATCCAGTCAAGTTGACAGCCAAGATTAGCTCAAATAATGTTCTAAGTGACTTCTCCTTTTCTTTCCTTTAGTGAGTCCTATAATTTGAAAATACTAGTTAAAACCCTAAAATATAAAGAATGAGAGAAAATTAAAAGTCCAGAGGCTTGCTGACTGGCACAGATAGAATGGGCATTTGTCTTGTTTTTTTAGGTAATTTTATTAGGACCATTACTTATATTTCCCAGTTTTCTTTCAGGAGTCGTTTTAATTTTTACATGTTTTTTTCTTCCTCATGATATATATTTGAAAATGAATTAGCTCTACTTTATAGTATAGATAAGGTAATGAATAGGTTTATATAGTTTATAATTTGAAAGTAAGATATTTTGTAACCCATTACTCACTGAGTTTTGTAGTAATATACATAAATTAATACAGATGAAATATATTTTAACATTTCATTGATTTATGTTTAACTTCTCTTTATGATATTTTGACTTCACATGCATCTATGAATCAGTGTGCACAGTTCTTTTGGGGGCCAGAAGAGGGCAATGGATCCTCCAAGTTTGAAGTTACTGATGGTTTTCAGATGGCAAGTGGGTGCTAGAAGCAAACCTTGGTCCTCTGGAAGAGCTCCCAGAACTTTTAACTAAAGACCCATACTAAAGACTCTGAGTTGAAATGTGGCAATTTTAATATTGAATTTTGAAATCAATGCCAAAGAAGAGAAAAGACATTGTATGAGAAATATAAAAGGAAGAAAGAAAATGTCTTAGTTACTGATTAATCAAAAGCCTGAAAAAAGTTAATATGAAATCTACCTCTTCAATGATTTGTGACTTACAAGTTCAAGTTCTAATATGGATTTTTTAAATCAAATTTTAAGTGATTATAGAAAAGAAGACTTGGGAACAAATTATCATAATTATTAATTTTAGGTACATTTAGATACTAACATACAGTCATTAGTAGTCAATACTGTTTTCTTTCAAAAATACAAAAAGTTAGGGTTAAGAGAGCTTCTTCCACAAAGTTTATAACCAATACTCAGAGTACTTTTAAAATTAATTCAACAATAATTTTGATCAGAAATGGTATTCAGAAAGTTGATTGCTATGTAATTATGTTATAATCCCAAAATTCAAGAATAAACCAGACTATTTTTTAAAAAAACATTCTGCATACACAGAAGAGAGAGAGAGATAGAGAGCGCGCGCGAGAGAGAGAGAGAATCAGGTACAGGCTTCCCAAATTCTGATATGTAGACCTTCTTCCAGTTTGTACTTCATGAGAGAAAATTGAGTGAAACTTTGATTCATAGTTGTTTATCTGACCATAACCTTGTGAGATTTCCAGGTTACTTACAGAATAGCCCATAAGGTCAACTTAACCAAGGGAATGATTATTTTGGTATATGTATTTGGAGCTTGCAGCTCATGGTTATATTCATTGCTTTGCACCCATATTAGCCAGTATATTTTGCTGGAGAGGGAGACAAAGGAAACCTCCACAGCTAAAAGCAAAAGGAATAGGCAGGAAATGTCTGAGTTTTAATGTTTCCTCTAAGGGAGCATCTCATCTGACCCTCAAAAATTAAGATTATAAATAAACCCAGTTATGGAATAAACATCAAGAAGATGAACATACAATCTGTAGCAAGAAGAAATTATGAAACACAAACTTGAACCCTACGACTTTCATTTCTAAATAAAAATTATGCATGTCTCAAATAGATAAAAATCAAATGGTTATCCCTAAAAACATGTATACAAGTAACCTTATACAAACTTAACAGGGTGTATTTTATAACATATATAACATATATATATATATATATATATATATATATATATATATATATATGAGGCCATAAATTTGAAAGGTAGCAAGGAAAAATATGCAGGAAGGTTTGGAGAAAAATAGAAGGGGAACAATGGTGCAATCACTTTATAATCTAAAAAACTCAAACAAAAGAAGAATCAAAGTAATTAAGCTAGTAGATTCAGTCAGTGACTGCCAGTATTCACAGTGATCTGAATACAAAGCTATCTATAGTGGGGAAATTTCAGACCATGTGTGTAAGAACTACAAAATACAACAACAAATTAAGCACAAGGAAAGGACACACACTAGCTTATCTGAGTGCTAGTGTGAGTGATTTCAACAATAACCATCTACAACCAAAAAAAAGTTAAGGACTTTTATTTCTTTGTTTTATAATACCTTCTGTTTTATGAATGCTGTAAAATATTCATGTCATTGTACATCATGGAAGAATTATTTATATTATAGTAATTTACTCACATCTACTTTTTCATATATATATATATATATATATATATATATATACTATATAATAAAGGTAAATCTCAAAGCAGTTTTAATATATCTTCCATAAATTAAAAATATACTGCAGCATAAAAGCAGTCCCTTTAATCTCATAAATGTGAAGGTCCAAGGGTATATTCCAATGTATTCCAGTATCAAAGAGTAAAATTTGCTTTAAATTTTACAGAAGGCATAATCTACTAAACTCTTGTCATCAAAATGTCATTACAGTCTCCTGATTCACTGTTTCTTATTGATTGGAAAAATCTGTTTATTTTTCATTTTGTTTCCTAACATGGATTGTATGTGAATATTTATAAGTTTTATGGTCAACAGCCATGAAAATTATGACACGCCTTTGTGTGAGGTGAAGTATAAGCATTTTGCTGGCGTGCCGCTTCTTCTTCTGCATTCATTACCTTAATACTTTCATTGCTTGATCCATTTGAAATTACCTTCAGTAGATGTGATTTCTATTACCCAGCATAATGCAACCATCACAAAATGTCATCTAAGATGATGGAGCTGTGAGGAGGTTTCTAAAATAAATTATACATGCACTTATGAAGAACATAAATAATGATTTTACAATGCAAATTTGAGTGTTAGCAGAATTCTCAGGGATATTTTTTTGCCTCTTTTATTATTCTTTTCTAGTAGGTAAAAATATAAGAAAATGTTTGTCCCTAGCAAAGATATCAGTCTCAATATATCATCTAAATTTAAGCATTATACTATAAAATAAGTCACCCGTTCTGCAATTTGATCATTTTTCACATATGTATCTATGTTTCATCCTTATCTGGCTATTTGATTTGGTCCTTTTGGTAATTATAGATTGGCCTCTATATACGAGGAACTGCATTAAGGACTTAATGAGTTCTTCATAAAACTAGGTCCAGTCTGTGACTTCTAGTATTCAGTGATCTGAATGCAAAACTATCTTTAGTGGGGGGAATTCCAAGCTATGTTTTATTTTCCATAAAAATCAGCACAATGAAAGGAAATACACTAGCAGATTTGAGTGAGACTGTAAGACAGCTAAGGCTGCTGTTGCTTGGAGCTCAGGCAGATAGCTTATGAAAAGCTGGTCATGGAGGTGTTTGCTTTTGATAAAACATGAGAAAATAATGTGTTCCAACCCATGGCTTCTAGCCACAGTGAAGGGAGTACTACAGTCAACCAATTTATTCTTTGTGAAACTTATTTTTTCCTGTAGGATTAGGGTAACTGTCCTGAAATTAAATGTTTGCTGAAACAATAAATGATGTCAATGTGAACTATCAAATAGAGTGATGATCACATCATGGGAAAATGTCTTCAAAGGGAAGGTATTATTGTGACCACTCTAAAGGGAAGGATATTCTGAACTTATGTTGTGTTAAGTGGCTTACCCAGTAAAATATCAGTGGGTGATAACACAGGAAATTTACCATTAATATTCTTTGGACTCATGTTGGTTCCATTTGGAAAATGGCTTCTAAAGTTTCGTCAGGTGCCTAGTGGTTCCTAAAATGAAAAGATGATGACCTTAGTCCTCCCCAGAATTTGACTGGTCATTGTGAATTCCATTGATGTTGCCATTTTTATGTTTGGTCTCATGAAAAGATTGTTGATACCACCAATAACAAGGTGGGTATAGATGAAGGCAGGGCAGTGCAGCTCTAAATTAAATCCTTCACACACTTTATACCTTTGCTCATGAATTATTATTTTGTTTTGCAATGAAGGAAATTTTAGGGCCAAACATGAGTCTACTTTTGGATTAAGTTAATGCCAACTATCCTCTAAAATTCCAAAATAATTGTCTTTTTCTTTCTTAAATGCCAAGATAAATGTAACATCTTGATTCAAAAACATGAAAGAGCAAGAACATATCTAAAAGAATCATGCTTCCTAATTATTACAATAATGGAGGTAAAATTATTCTCCCTTGTCCTCAGGAGCACTAACCATTCAGAAGCACACATAAGTGATTTATCACAATCTACTTCTTACCTCTAATGAGAAAGGCCAATGCGCCTGCAAGCATTGCAATTGCATAGGCCTCAGTAAAATGAATTAAAATGTTTATGTCATATCATTCTTTATGACCCTGCTCATGGTCTTACTCACTTGACTCATCCTGAATGACATTATGCTATGAAAATTGTCACACAACTGTTTAGACACAGAATGAGATAAAAGATGCATTTAAGCAAATACACCTGTGGGGACATCTAATAGGTAGGTTACATACACAAAGGAGGTGTGTTGTTCTGAAGGCTTTCGGGTTGGTGGGAGCAATGACTGTATATAAAAATACATCTCAATTATTTTACCTCAAAAGAGATCTTATCTCTAATACATAAATGACCATAAAGGAGTCTAAAGACAGTCTAAGCTGCTGTCTCTTGGCACAATGTTTCAGCTCTCTGCAATAAAGACAGTCTTAGGTTCCTTGTGTGCGTATGGCTTTTTCAGAGTACTTTAGTTCACAGAATCCTTGTTGACCATGATAACAGAATAAGCATCGGATTTCTTTTTTATCTTTTCTTTTATAGTTTTTATTATGCTATAATCCACCCTGACTCAAGAGCACTTTTCCATATCTTCACTTTCAGCTATTTAAATTCATTTTGTTCATATTTTTATTTGCTCGACACTCTTAATGTCTTCATTATTTTTGGCCTGCTCCTTAGGCTGTTTCTATTTTTTTCTAAATTCTCTTGGAGAGATTGTATCTGCTGCTATCATTCAGAATTTGATCCCAAATGGGAAGCCCATATTAACTGCCCCCAGGATTATTTTATCATTTATTGGTGGATATGTTTATGTCTCTGTGTACTAGTATGTACACATACATGTGGGTACCTGCAGTGAGCAGAAGAGGAGACATCATGGACCTCAAGTTACTAGTTGTGAGCCAGCCAGGGTGGGTGTTGGGAAACAAATTCCAGTCTTTGAATGAACAGAAAGCACTTTTATTTGTGGAATGATCACTCTAGCCTGTTATGAGCTTATCTCAGCCTCACAAAACTTAATCCCTACTGCTGTCCACAGCCTTATGACACCCACCTTCCTTCGAGGGCTTAGCTCTGTCTAGCATTTCTTCCTCTGTCTTCTCCCTTACTGTTATTCCTTCTTCTGGCTTTGACCTGGCTAATCGCTGTCAGCTGATATGGCAACCTTTCTCCATCTCTTGGTGTTCCTCTCACAGAACACCAGAGATAATTATGAAATGATAAAGGAAATGATGGAAGTTTATTATTCACAACTCGAGAGGTTGGGAATTCCAAGAAAGGTGCACCATCAGTGTGTTAGTTTGTCCCCATGGCTGACTCAGCAGTGCCATCTAAATGTTGCTTCCCTCACAGGGAAGGAGCCATCTGTCCTCACAGAGAAGAGCAAAAGTAAACAACTAAACTATGAGCATTTTTACAGAAGCACTAATAATTAATGAAGATGGGAGAAGTTTATAGGATCTAAACCAAAAGTGTTACACTAGAGATTAAGCTTCTAGCAGCTAAATTTTGAGGACCACATTGTAATTGCATCATAACTCTCTTGGGAAGCCTTCTTTCTCACCATCCATTCCAGAATCAATTAAGCTTCTATCACATTCTCCCACAGAATGACATACAAATCCCCATTATAGAAGCCACTATCCTGTCAGATAAAAGTTCTGTGTACCTTTCTGTACCCAGAAATCTCTAGATCTAACACTCTTATACAGTAATCAGTGCCATTTCCCAGTTTGATATCGTAGCGTAGTGAGCATACTATGCACTCTGTGTAAAGTGATTGCAAGATGGATCTTTAAAATAGGACAGATATTTTTCTTCACAGTAAACTTTAATCCAACATTTGGATAAATCAACTGATAGTTATATATAATTTTTAAAAGAAGCATAATATATTATCTGTTAAATATTGTTAACAACAACAGAGATGTTCTTATTTTTCTCTAGGAAATATGTAAATGAAATGCTTGACATTAAAGCAACATTTATGTGGGAAACAATAAATAAATCTGCAAAAGCAATTACAACAGCTTCATGGGTCAAACATGTGAATCACACAATCTATGTCCTTATATGATACAGGATATACAGGATGAACAGAGAGATGTCATGAAATAAGCAAAAACTGCAGAATTCTTGTTTAGCTTTTCAAAAATCTATTCAATGTCTGCTTCTAATTTACGTCAGCTTGCCTCTTTCTTCAATTTCTGTGTGAACTGCTCTTCCTGCACTATAGTTACATTGCATGCTGCCTCAGATAAAGCCGCCCTAGCTCAGAGCAGCCAAGTGGTCCACTCCATGCTTCGCGCATCCTGACCAGATGCTTACTCTTAGCTAGAAGTGGGTTGCTGAAATATTCAACTCCAGCCTTATGCAACAACTGGCCATCTGTCTTGCCATTTCTTTAAGAGGCTGGCAATTCAGTTTCCAGGAATTTTATTCTCAGAGCATACACTGAATAAAAGCATCAACGATCCTTAAATTAGCCACATTCTGACAAATTATTCTTACTGGGAATGCATTGAAAATTAGTAATCAAATTAAAATAGAAAGCCAAAAGAGGCACTGTCATTTGTTCATGAAGATGGATATATAACTTCCTACTCTGTATTGTGCACAATATGATGTATAAATGTTAACACAGGGCCAGCATATTAAGACTACTGTTGATGCCTGGTTGGACTTTGAAGAGATTATTTTTTTATCTCGTTTTTTTTTTTTACTCATGTAGAGGAATTTTTCAAGTTACAGTTTATGATATTGCAGCCAGTTAGAAAGAATCTCCTTTGTTTACATTTGTAAGCAAATTTTATTACAGTGTAAGTTAAAAAAAAAATTTCCCAGTGGATGGAGTACTGTAATTCTTCTAACTCAATTTGAAGCAGGGTGATTACAATTTGAAATGAATTGATGAGTGAGGCAAGATTTACTCCGAATCTATGTATATTCTGTACTTCTTGTGTGCAACCAGCAGTCACTGACTATAAGGTAAATATCACTAAGTTTTCTGACAGGGGAAAAAATTGACAACGCATAAGCAGCACACCACCTTCCCCAAAACAGGCGCCTAACATAGGCAGAATAGAGTCTGGTTTGAAGCACTAAATTTATGTATGAATTTCACAGTACTTCATTTTCTAACGGCTTTACTTAAGGTGCTGCATTCATACAGTCAGTTGTACATTGCTCATAAAAACAGTTTCATTTTTAAAATAATTGATATCCTGTAAATGACAAATATTTATAGTACATCCTATATTTTGATATAAGTATTCACATGAAGCCATTTATCATGATTAAAATTATGAGCATATCACTCCTAACTCCAAAATTTTCATTTAACTTCTGCTTCTGATCATTCTCTCCTGTAACTCTTTCCAATCCAATCCTGATTGACTTTTCTTCTCTCACATTAATCTGTGCTCCCTATAACACTATAGGAATGACTCACATAGGGATCGTTTTCTTATCTATCATCATTAACTGTCCTGTCAACCTTAAATATCATTCCTGTTGAAATATGTGTCAGTTATTTATAGCTTTCTAAACAAATGAGTAGTATTTTATTGTGATGGTATATACAATTCACTTACTTTTACTAATAATGGTTAGGGGCTTAATGGTTTGTATCTAGTACAAAGGAAGACTTTAATGAATGTGTATGCATATGGCTTTAAAAAGATATGTACGTGTTTAAACTTTCAAAATGAATGGGGTGGAGATGAGGTAGTGAAAGATGGAGGAAGAATAAGCTAAAATTATAATCCATGATCTCTAGGTGACTCCTCTACCTCCTGATCCTCAACAAATCTTAGTACAGTCAGTATTTAAAATTGGATTGCTGTGGTTATAGTTTGATTTTTTCTGATATCAACTGATGATAGTGTCTTTGCATGTGTTTATTTTCCATCTTAATATATATGTATAGATAGATACATGATAAACTAGATAGATTATAGATATACTGATGACGAATACATAACTGATAAATATGAACACTCACTTATTTCAAAACCATTTTATTTTGTACTATTTTAAAACTTCCTCATATAACTTAGTTAAAAGTAAGTTTCGAATACTTTATTTGAGTCTGTTAGAGTATTACCTTACAAAATAGCATGCCCTCTCTGAGGAATGGATGGAGGGTAGGGTTAGGGGGGAAAGGTGGAGGGAACAAGAGAACAAGAGAGAGTGGGAGATGGATTTGGCATGTAAAATGAGAAAAGATAGTTTTTTTATAAATATAAACAAAATAAAAAGAAAATAACATATTATGTTTATTGTTTACCAAATCCTATTTGATCATTTCATGTTTCTCCCTTATCCCATGGCTTATTGGAGATGTATTGCTTAATTACTAGTTATTTTGAGATATTCTTGAAGTTTAAAAATTTTATAGTTGAATTTTTTTGATGGTACAAAAATGTTTTCTTCTCATGAACAGACCTTAAATCAAATCAAACATTGATTGATTACTCTCACAAGCTTTGTGTCACCATTGCCCTAGAATATTTTGCAGCTAGGACAGCATTGTAGATCAATAACTGCAGATCTCCTTCCTCTATGAAAAACCCTAGAATATAGGGGTGAAGGATCTATGCAGGCACCAGCTCAGCTCTCCATGTTCAATGAGTTGTGTGGGTATTGTCTCAGCAATGGGGCCTCTCTGTCAGTTTGCCTTGACAACTATTGTCCTGGAAACAGCTTATATTGTTTGTGGATTTCCATGGAACCCCTTTGGCATAAGATTCAGATGGATATAACCCTGTCTTAGTACCAAAAGCTTCATTTGGTGGCATGCATTGCCTTCATATATTTTTGGAAGGTTCCTCCTTATTAGGTTTCTATACTGCCCTTCAAATGTCCCTCAATTCTAGCTATCTCTCCCCAAAATCCCTTTCCCTTTCCACTTGACTCTCCTGTTCGAGTCCCCAATTCTCCCCCCAATCCTCACACACAATCAATTCTATTCACTCCTCCCAGTGAGATCCCCAGTCCCTTCTTCTATACCTTACCCCTTAAGATCATTCAACAGCTCTTTCATTGTACAGAATTGTGCCAACTATCCTGTTCTTTTGTTTTCTTTTATTGTTATTTGTTTGTTTTATGTGTTTGTTTTCTGTGTGTTTACACATGAAGTAGAGAATTGCCATTCACAACTGTGAATGGTGTATGAAGAATTGGTTGAAATTTTAATGGGGATTGCATTGAATTTGTAGATAGCTTTTATTAGGACAGTCATTTTTACTATGTGAATCTTACTGATCCATGAGCATCAAAGGTCTTTCTGCCTACTTATACCATCTGCATTTGCTTTCTTCGAAGACTTAAAGTTGTGATCATAGAAGTCTTCACATGCTTGGTTAAAGCTACCCTAATATATTTTATATTATTTAATGCTTTCCTGATTTTTCTCAGTCAATTTGTTATTTGCGTAAAGGAAAGCTGCTGATTTGGGGGTTTAGATTTGTATCCAGCTACTTTGCTGAAAGTGTTTACCATCTGTAGGAGTTTCCTGATGGATTTTTTGGGTGCTTCATGTATATTATTATATCATCTGCAAATATCCATATTTTTATTTCTTCCTTTATTGTCTCCAGTTGTCTTAATGCTCTAAGACTTCAAGTACTATATAGAATTTATATGAAGAAAATGCAAAACCTTGTCTTGTTCCTGATTTTTGTGGAGTTACATTGAGTTTTTCTCCATTTAGGTTGTTGTTGGCTGTGTATTTGATGTGAACTGTCTTTATTGTGTTGAGGAATATGTCTTGTATACTTAATCTTACCATGACTTTATACTTATAAGTGAATAAGAAGTCACCATGAAGACACATTACACAAGTGTAAATGATAGCAAATGAATCCATATATAACTTGACATTAAAAATAAATGTATAATAAAAGTAAAGAAAACAGGCCTTGTGAAACATCAGGCAAATGAATCAACTATTTTGGGAGAGTCTTAAAATAATAAAATAGAAACAAGGAATTAAAAATTAACTCTCTTCAAGACTGTAACTGAATATTCAAAATGATACCTACACAGTACATCCTAGATGTTTATTCTATATCAGTTTTATACAGTATTCTGGACACTGTTAATTTAGAACTGGGTTAAAATGTAATAGATTTTCAATTAAGATTCATATAAAGTGTGTAGCTCCTAAAACAGGTTCACAAATTTTACTTAGTGCTGTTTTATCTAAATTGAAAATATCTTTTAAACACAAAAAATAATTCTAGTAGCTGTGATATTTAAAAGTACCACACCGGATAAAGTAATTACATTTTATAGCCACCATTTGGTTAATAGAAATTCCTAGAAATGGCATTTTCCTAGCATAACAGGATAATCAAAACATACTTTTTATGAGTTTGTGTGTATAGAATTGGCAAATGAACCAAAGACTTAACAAATATTAAATAAATGCCTTGTATGTATAGTCTCAGTTCTAATCAAAAGATCGTTAAATTCTTTGCTGACGACTCATGTAAAGAAGCTTGATGAAATTGGACACTCATGAAGTCATTACCCTAATCAAGGTATAAGAAAAAGTTATGATTTTATATCTATTAAATGCATATAATAATAGTAATAATTCCATTTCACATATAAATCAATGAAATGATATTTCACTACATATGTGATTATTCGGGTCTGGGTGGCCAGAAACATTCGAGCAGTCTATGTCAATAAAAGAAAGGTGGTCCTCTCTGTAACAAACACCCCTCAAACACTAGCAGCTACATGGTGTCTCTCTGACTCCACCTACTCTACATATCTCTTCTACTTTAGTTATATTCTGCCCTGCTATAGATCAAATTGGCTTTATTTCTTAACCAATAAAAGTAAAAAACATATACAGAAGGTCATTCCACATCATCTCCCCTTTTCTATATAAATAAAAATGGAGATTTTAACCTTAACATAATAAATTACATATGCAAAACTGGTATCAAGAAAGGATCACAGATACACTATTTATATATAATTTATCTTTTATCAAAACTATAAATATATTTATCTGTCTTCAACTCTTCGAAGACCCCAGAAGAATATATTATTACCTAAGTAAACAAGAAGAGCATTTTAAGCAACTTCTAAAACATTAGAATTGACACGGATATCTTATTGCTTGGACAGTCACCCATAAATTAACTTTAGGCTGTATGTTGAATATGTTATAGATTTTGTCATTGTAAAAGACATATGTTGAGTCTGAACTTCTCTTCATTGTTAATGCAGATTCTTGTATGATTGTTGCAGTCAAGACACAGAGCATAACTTTCTTGACACCTCTTCATGGCCCCAGCAGCATCCTAAACCCTTGTGTTCATTCATCCACTCCATCTCTGTAACCTTAGAATTTAAATAGTTTTATGTAAGAGACTAAATACATACCATTTAACCTAGTTTTATGCCCATCCTAAATACTCCAGGGAGAGCTTTCACAGGTATTGTTGAAATTGAATTTGCTAATACTTTGCTATGGTATATCATAGTTTCTTTCCACATTCATGTACTGAGATGAAATTTTTATTATTCCTGGTTTCAGAGCATTTCAGAAAATCTTGATACATTCAAGATTTAGGGTGACATAAATTTTGGTTCCTCTGTTTCTTTTCTTGGGTCATATACTAGCAAACTGTCATGCAGACAAACAAAAGTAGATATATTGGCATGGCAGGATGGCTTAATTAGATTCTTCATGACACAGCTGTCGTGATTTTTCATACTAGCTTATCAAATTAATACCCCTGCGATGGTCACTGAGAAGAAGCAGGCTGATGGGTAATTATTTCATTTCTACAAGTCGTCAATTCAGTGTGTATTAGCTAGGATTACTTTTAGGACTTTGGGTCAAGTAAGGTTAAATACTTTCCTCTATAATAATTGTTGAATTTCACCTTTTGTGAAATTCAAATAAACATTCATCCTTGACTTCATTGAAATTGTCTATAATATAATACTGATTTGTTTAAATTCAATCATTTTTAAGTAAATGCATTTAATTTCTTAAATTAATATTCAAAATTATTTATACCAATTGAGGATGAAACAAATGTTATCGGGATGGTATCTTTTAGACAATTTGCTACTTTTATGGTAGAGTAGGCTTATAAACACACTGAGGGAGGGCTTTAATAAGTCACAGATATTCAGATGAAAAGAACAGTGCCTAAGTTTCCATGCCTGAACTATTTAATGGTTAGCTGTCAAAATTAGCCAAACTTGTTTCCATTTAAAACCCTAGGGGTATTGAAATAACTTAAGTTCTGGTTCCAGATTGGATATAAAACACGTTGAATACAAGAAAGAAGGAAACCTCAAAACCACCTTCAAAACACAATGAAACCCTAAAATATTTCTGAACTTTTAAAGAGTCCCATGGGTAGAGAGAAAAGTTTGAAGATATTGTCCTAAAATGAACAGATGAGAGAGCATTCTCAGGCCACATCCCTCAGGCCAAATAGACTGTGTGATTTTGCCTATGGCACCATTTCCACTTTCTGTTTTGCTTAGCTCCAGTACATTTAATAAAATGTAGTAAAGAATAATATTTGCTTCAGTGATCTTACTTTCTTTTGCTCTCTCAGCATATCCAGTTTATGTAGGTATAATGAAAACTTTTTTAAAGATGTAATTTTATGTGTGTGTATGTGTGTGAGTCTATGTAAGGATTTGCTGTGTGTTTGTGGGTTCCAACAGAGGTCCGACTTATGTGTTGACTCTGAGTGGTAGAATTACAGGCAATTGTAAACCACATTATTGGGTTCTGGGAAAGGATATCTAGTCTTTAGCAAGAACAGCAACACTCTTAACAGCTGAACTATGTCTCCATCCCCGTATTGTTATTATTGTTATAATTAATATATGTATGAGATTCCTCATTAATTATTTCATGTATTTATTCATTTACCACAGTTATAACCCAGCTCCATAGCCAGGCACGGAGTAAAAAATAAAGGAATAGAGAAATAGAAAAAGGTAAAATCCCAAATATATAGAGTTGATAGGGTGATATAAGTTAAAAAACAAGCTGGCTAGAAATAAGCCAACCTAAGGCTGTGTATTTGTAAGGAAAAATAAGCCTCTGAGTATTAATTTGGGAGCTGGGAGATAGGCCCCGAAAGAGTAAAGTGTTAAAAAAACAAACAACTGCTGAGTATATGTCACTAATCTGTTTGCTGAGATTGTACAGTTGTTCAGAAAAAGACACATTTTTTATGAGACTTCTTCAACTGGATGTACTAACAACCTCTGTAATAAATGAGAAAATGAATATAAGATACAATTTCAGGTAATGATATAGACTCTGGATGATAATGAGGTGGACCAGGACTGAGGTTAAATGGATACATTATTATAAGTTAAAAGGGTAGTCCCCTTCGCCTGCATAATGGAAGAGAAATTTAGACAAAAGGGAAAGGCTAGAGTAGTTCTTTTTGGAAGACTTTTTTTCAATCAAAGAACAGAATATTCCTTGGCCCCATATTAGACTAAGTGATATCTCTCATAGTAAGATTGTAAGTTATGTGAGATACGTGGTTTTAGTGACTCGTGAAAGCATTTGAAGTTGTGAGAAGATGATTTTAGTAGGGAGCTCCAAATTCTGCTTAATCTCCCAATTGTTAGTAGTTGATCACAGAACCCATATTATCATATATATATATATATATATATATATATATATATATATATATATACACATATATTGGTTTTTGAGACAGGGATTCTCTATGTAACAGCCCTAGCTGTCCTGGAACTAGCTCTTGTAAACCAGACTGGCCTCAGATTCACAGAGATCCTCCTACCTTGGCCTCCCAAGAGCTGGGATTAAAGGTGTGTGCCACCACTCACCACTGCCTGGCTTCATTGTCCTTCTTATTAATGTGTTCAAAAATGGTACCTCAGTCATAGCTGAGACTGTGGCATACTATATCTTTGTAGATTAGGTCAGAGGTCACTTTAGTTCATGGTGAAAATAGTATTTCATGTTACCTGAGATTAAAGAAGTATTTTTTTCTGCAGAACCCGAGGGAGTTTTTGCCTCAACCTTTTGCTGTGTATAGAATAAATGGCTATTCTAGGAAAAATAAAACCTTTTATTTGGTGGTTGCTATTTTTCTATTAATTTATTTTTCTTGACCACATTGTTAGGAAACCATGTGATTTGTTGTTTTTGTTTTAATTAGAAATAGGAAGGGAGAGATGACATGTTTGGATTGTTCAATTCTATATAATAACCCTACTTTATGGAATCTACTATTCTATCCTATGTGTTTATTAAAACTCAAGTAGTGCATGAAGAATGACAATCAAAGCACTTGATACTGGGGGCATATTATGACATTGAAACTGCCTAAAATATCCATTCTAGGCAAACTTTGAAAAAGAATATTTAGTGTAGCATTATGTTGTTTAGAAGAGACTCATGCAGGTTAATAGTGCATCGACAGCAGAAAATACATAGGTTCATAAGATGAAAATGCATATGTGTGTGGGCAAGCATGCATGCAGGGAGGCCAGATGCGACCTTTCATGTCACTCGTCCATTTTTTTGAAACTGGGTCTTCACTGTCCTGTAACTTATATCCCTGGGAGTCCTCCTATTTTCTAAAGGGAAAAGTAGGTTGAAGAGCCAAAGGAATGGATGGAGGAAAACTGGGGTCAGGATATATTCTGAGAGGAGAACATATATTTTTGCATATTATAATTGTCATTTTAGTGAACACTTGGAAATTTTATGTGCATTAATTTTTTTATGAAATCTTTATTACTAAGTCCTTATCTGAGACTTGGATGATGGTTCACTTGATAAAGTACTTGCATCAAATACATGGTGGCTAGAGTAAAATTTTAAAAAAAAAGATGAACATGATGGCACAGACTTGTAATTCTAGTTTTGTAGAGGTATAGCTAAATGTATCCTTGAGATTTACTGACCAGCCTTCCTAACAACATGCTCCTTAATCTTAGGTCAGTGCCTAGTCAGAGTCTGAATGTTCTAGATATCTAGAATAGAACCAAACACAACAGGAGAACGAAAGTGTCAATATAATGATGCCTAGTCTGTTATATCATTAATTGACGACTATTGAAAGTGTCATCAGAGAGTTTTCATTCAGTAACTGATGAAAACTGATGCAGAGATCTACAGCCATGCATTGGGCCAAGCTCGGGGAATCCTGCTGACGAGAAGGAGGAAAGATTGTAGGAGTCAGAGGGGTCAGGGATGTCAGAAGGGAACCCACAGAAACAATTAACCTAGGGCAAAGAGTTCACAGAGTCTGGGCAAACAACCAGGGAGCCTTCATGGGACCAACCTAGGCCATCTATCTACATATATGTGAGAATTGTGTAGCTTGGTCTAACTGTGGGAGCTCTACCAGTGGCATCAAAGGCTGTCCCTAACACTTGGTCTGGCTTTGGGGAACCTATTCCTCATACTGGGTTCCCTTGTTCAGCCTTAATGAGGGAGGAGCTTAGTCCTAACTCAGCTTGATATGCCATGCTTTGTTGACACCAATGGGAGGGCTGCCCCTTTCTGAACAGAAACTCTACCATTGGCATCAAAGGCTGTCCTTAACACTTGGTCTAGCTTTGGGGAACCTATTCTTCATACTGGGTTCCCTTGTTCAGCCTTAATAAGGGAGGAGCTTAGTCCTAACTCAGCTTGATATGCCATGCTTTGTTGACACCAATGGGAGGGCTGCCCCTTTCTGAACAGAAACAGAGGATGAATGGATGGGGGTGTACAAAGGGGAGGTGGGAGAGGGAATAGAAAGAAAGGAGGGAGGGGAAGCAGGTTGAGATATAAAATGAATGAATTTAATAAATGATAATAACAATACAGAGTAGCTGTACTATCTTGCTATTCTGTTGGTGATATCACTAAGTAGAAGAAAAAAAGAGCAGTATTATGGGCTTCATGTTAGAGGACAACTTGGGAAAGGAACAGCGGGTTCCACTGATGTTACATGAAGCCCAAATCAATTCATAGAACTCCATATAAAAATAATGCTCACAGTTTAATTGAGAGACCCCAAATGCAGCAAAGTTCATCATACTTAGATTTCATGACTTTCAGGAGACTATTCATTTTTGAAGTATATGGGGCTGGAGAGATGGCTGGTCAATTATGAGCACTCGCTGCTCTTCAAGAAGACTCTGAGTTCTTGTCCTCACTACTCTTCCAAGGAAGCCAACACACTCTTTTGGCCCCAGGGCACAAGCACACATTCATGGCATATGTAAACATTCACATAAATAAAAGCAACAATAAATTTTAAAAACATAAATATATGTCATTATTGAAGAATTTTTAGTCAGAACAGTGGCAAATTATTTACTTTCGTAGAATTCACATTGAACTAGCCATATCCTTCAGGAAGTGCTGATAGAATAATCTCCCTCAGTGTGCTAAGAGTACAGGGAGTTCACATCTTCTAGTTGCCGCGCACTGCGCCCCCGTGTCTGCGCTCTGTGTGCTGGCACCCAGTTACCGAGCTTTGGGCAAGGGGCTGGAGGTTAAAATACAGACACACACAGACAGAGAGACAGCAACACGGGTCATCCTTGAATTCCCCAAGAATGTCCCCTCTATTGTGTTCAGGGGCAGATTATATAGAGATAGCCATGCCCCAGCCAAACCCACCAGAAACCACTCTCCTGCCATCAGGAACTCCTGAAGGTCTCGTGCTCAGAGCAGCTGTAGGCACTCGGATCAGGGGATTACAACAAATTCAGGATCTGGGGTCTCACTGCTCCCAACATCTAGTGTCTATGGGAACTCAACTGTGATCCTTATTCTTAGTACTCCGCACAATTGGATAATAGAGCTTGAAGTCTTCTGTGCATAGCATATTCTTTTGGAGCATTACCTGCTTTTTGAGCCTAATTTTGGCAATCTGTTTGTTCCTCCTTAGAAAAGTCAAGCAAGGAATAGACACTGATTTATCTGAGAGTCTCATAAACATAATATAAATGATTCAGAGTTGGAGATTTTTATTCAGGCAGAAGAAAGAATTTGTGATATCAATTGAATGTTCAATGAACTTGAGCTAGTAAATCATGTGTTTAATTGTGACTAATAAGTATAAATTAATAGGACATGAAAAAGTGTCAGAGGAAATTTGCTCATCAATATGTCTTGAGAAATTTGACTGTGGGCACTATAGACATTTAGCATAATTTTAACTTGAGGTTTTTGCCCTGACATCTACAAATACCATATGGTGAAACCATGGTTCTGATGTTATAGGACTTGCATGGGGGGTCATTGGGAGGCAATTAGTAAACAAGTTCTTGAAAATGAGGCAAAAAAACCTGAGATAGGTTCTTTGTCCAGATAAGCAAGGAGGCCAATGACCATATAGCAAGATGACAGAAGCCTATAAATCAAAGGAAGGTAGTCAAATAAAAGATGTATAAAGATCCCTCATCTTGAACTTTTATTCCTAGCAGCTGGAGTTTTGAGAAAATAAATTTTTATTGTTAGAGTCAGGTAGTCAATAATATTTTGTATAACAATCCACAGTGAGGGTATTATTTAGAAAAACACACACCTTACATATTTCAGGAACATAATATGGGTGAATGTGTACCACAGAAATTTTTCTGCTTTAAGCAAACCAATGTCTATTTCTGTAACTTAAAATTTAGTCTTGCACTGATAGCAGGGATCCCTGAAGTATCTTCACCTCCTTTCAAATGTCTACCTCTTTCTCATAGTGGTCCACTATTATATTCCCTTAGACAAAACTGGGTCACATAAATATCAATGGCCTTTAGCAAATCTGGAGGATGTGTAACATGTTGCCTGGACACATTGATATTTTCAAATAAACTGGAATGTCCTTGAAGGAAAAAAGGGAGAAAAAGAGACTTACACAATGTAGGAAACTAAACTAAAGATATTTCTCACAAAAGTTTTCTTAATATATTTAATGAGAAGTTCTTGAAGACATACGGTATAAACAGATAGTGAAAAGGGAGAGAGAAGGGAGAGAAGCAGAATGGAGAACTATGGTAGGTAGAGAGATAACCAGCAGGAGGGAGAAAGAGTGAGGGAGATAGGAACAAAGTTTAGCCTGGTGTGATATTAAACAATCCCAGAACTCTAAGGAAGTGGCATGTAGAACTCCATGAGTTCAACACCAGCTTGTTCTACTTTGTGATACCCTGTCTCGAGTCAAAGCAAGCAAAAAAGAAAGGAAGAAAGAAAGAAAGAAAGAAAGAGAGAAAGAAAGGAAAGGAAAGGAAAGGAAGAAAAAGGTTTGGATTCATATATATGAAAGTGTTCCAATAAAACACATTTCCTTGTAGTCTATGCAAAAATACTTTTAAAAAGGAGTTCTTTTACCTTAAAAAGGAAACTTGTGTAAATATCTATAACCTTTCTTTAAAACAGTTATCATATTAGCTGCATTAATGAGTATGCTCTAGATAGTATTCTATATCAATATTAAAAATAAAGTGAAGTGTCTTAAAAATAATAACAAAAATTGGAAAAGAAAAAACAAATAAAAACAAGAACTCAAGAGAATAAATACTCAAAAAGCATTTTGTTTCTATTCTTTGATAATATTGAGTTCAAGTTGAATTATGAAGTCCTCAACAAAGCAAAGTTTTTGGTAATTTTATCAATTAATGTACATTGATTTCTCAATATACTATTGATCACTTTACTCTTTTTAATGCTAGTAATGAATTACTTTATTTAGAAAATATTCTTAAACTAAGATTCTTACTTGACTGACATGTTCTGACAGGGCATCAGAAAAGATTCCTCACTTACATAAAATATCTTCTTTGCCATTAAGAAAATCAGGTACACTTGTTTACTCTGAAGATTTTTACATCAACATCTTATTATTGTTTATTACCTTATTATCCTGTTTTATTTCATTGAACACTTTTTATGCGTGATGGTGAAATCAAGCCCGAGGAAGAGGAAGTTGGCACATTTAAATAAGGCACAAATAAGGTAACACCCAGATAGCCTGAAGGCTGCAGAAGTGGATTTAAGGTGTATGGTAATCAGTTCATAAATGATGCACAACCCAGCCCTTTTCACCTGAGGCACTTGCTGCAGGTACAAAACCCAGCTGACTGAAGACACACCCATCCGTGGTTTGAGCCAACCTCATGGTCCCTTAGGATAAACAAAGAAATGGTCTAATTCTTTAGACACAGTTGTCTATTAACAGTAAAAATTGTTATTGCATTTTAACCTGTATGTATCAACATACTGTTTGTCTGTCTGGATTTCACCATTGACTCACTCAATTCTGCCTGGGGACATTTTACCAAAAGTATTTAGTGTATTTTATCTCAGGGGATGTTTACCCAGTAGCTTAAAACATCTATGAGCATCTGTAATAAGTAAGTGTGTGTTTGATTATGCGGGTGAATATATATGCCTGTTTGTCATGGCCTGTGTGTGGCAGTCAGGCAACCTTGGGTGTCTATCATTACTGTCCAATGTTTGAGACAGGTTTCTTTGTTGTTTACAACTGTGAATGTCAGTGTGGTTGACTTACAATCTTTCAGTGATTCTCCTATCATTGCCTTCACAAGAGAATAGAAGCAGTGGTATTATAAAACCTTACTACAAATCCATTACCATTTTGTGTGTGGGTTCTTGGAACTTACTCAAACCCTTATTACTTGTCTATCAACTGCATCACCTAATGACCCAGTTCTGAGTGTCTTACTCAGTATCCTTTTTTCTTGAATACAGCAAACTTTGTTCTCACAAAACACTAGAAATTGAAGAGAGAAAGAAACCTTTGAGAAAACACCATAGGCGAGGTTTTAATGAATGTGGGTTCATGAGTTAAGATCAATAACAGCCCAAAATTTTAATAATCTTACTCTTCTTGTCTTTCTTAAAGGAAAAAGAACATCTAGGAAATTTCTAGATGAAGTGAAATATAGCACTGCTAAGATGTAAATATGATTGTCAGATAATCCACAAAAATCCTACTTTCTATGTTTCGTATTTTATGATAAATATTACTAGGATTAAATTAATTAATCTTAGCTATTCTGAAATTTCCTATTCTTACAAATTATGGACTGGAGAGATACTTTCTTTATGCATGTTCAGTGTCCTTCCCAAGATATTTAAAGAGATGGAGGTCCATGAGATGGCTCAGGGAGAAACGACTGGCAGACTGGTGACCTGAGTTTGATGCCCAGGACATACATTGTGAAAGAAATTCTCCTGCAAATCAGTCTCTAACTTCCACATATATGTCAAGGTTACTCCATTGTGAATGTGTATGTGTGTGTGTAAAATGGAAAAACAAACATAAATCACAACACATCAAATCTAGAACCAATGTTCAATGAAACCTGAAATGTTTATACACAGCATCTTAGAAGTAGCATGGGTGATGCTGAAATAACCACTAAGCATTGGGGACATTGTTTCAGCTGATTCCTTGTACTTTCTATCACTGGCAGGCCATTTCTTTATTGGATAGTTTGTACATCTTTCATAACTATTGTGTATAATTCTTTATTTGCTTTTTAAATTATTTTGATTCTCAAAGTTGTGTTTACTTCGTGGCAAGTTCTACAAACTCTTTTTTTCCTAATTTTCCGTTCCATTCTTGGAAGTATTTCTCTTTGGTTTCTGTCAGTAGACTATCCAATCTAGTTAAGCAACGATAAACTAAAGGGAGGATTATATGGAAATCCAACTCAGGGATGACTCAGCATTGAGTTCACTGGGGTTACTTACAGGATCATGGGTGATTCAAAGGCAGTCACAGCACAAGGAAGTCCAGTTGGCAACTTATGGGAAACTGTACAGTTGAAGAGTCCCACATGATCCATAAAACGTATCGACTGGAAACTTATGTGTAGAATCATAACCACAAAGCTCCACTTCCAATCAAACTTCTACCTCCTACATAAGCTCTGCAAGGGGAGGGGCCTGGTGAGGATCTCAAGAATGCTTTGAGGTCTGTTAGCTGTCTCTGTCCTGTAATCTCACAAGCCTTAAGGGGCAAATATATTCCTCCATGTTTATAGGTCTGGGGTCTGAGGTCTTGTGGGTTCTTACATGGTTACTCTAATTCAAAACAGGGGTGATGATGACATCTAATTTCAATTAAACAGATATAAAACCTATTGGAACAAAGGTATATCTTTATGCCTCCATAAACTATTTTTTCCTGTTAATATTTAAAGCTTTCATCATATTTCCTATAAAATGTTATCTATGTCTATATACTTCCTGTTTGTATATCAAGATCAGTATTTCAGATATTTGTACTATACCTTCCAAAAAGCTATACATTTCACAATTCTGTATATTTGACTTTTCTTAATATTTCATATGCTTTTCCTTTCAGCATCCTCTTGGCACCATTGGTGATTATTGACTTATAGCCAAGTCAGATGCAGTAACCATGAACTGCTGTCTGCCTTGTTCACTGCTTTGCATTCCTTTTATTTCAATTTAAATCCAAAGAGTGACTTGAGATTCATCTTTATCAAATTCCATATCCTTGTTATTCATCCAGCATTCAAGTATTTTCAGATAACCTGAATCTCAATTTTGTCATCAACTGTTATATTACTTATCCTTCCAAGTTTTAAATCATCTCAAATTTGGAAACTGACACGTTCAGCCTTGTTCATAATCTGCACCCTGAATCTTCCTCACAGCTGGGGCCAATTGATCTGTGTCAGCAGGCAAGTACAATTGCCTATTCTGAGAGCTCTCTTATCCTTCCCCAACAGGAAATGTTTAAACAGTTTCAGTCTCAATTTTGGCAGAAATTTCCCTTGGTAACATATGGATTTCACAGAGAACTGTGTATAAAATTTGGACATTACTGTGTAGATTTTCATGGGACTTACTATTGGTAGCTAAATTATAATGCAAGTAAGTTGGAATATTGAAGAGCTATAAAGAACATCATATGCTATTTTCATGTGCACTTGTTGATATTCAATGCAAATTATAATACTAGTTTCACTACATTTGTTTACAGGTTATAAACCTAAAAATCAGATAATTCACATTTTACAAATGAAGTTGAAAGCGGTAAACACAAATCCAATTTCTTTTAAATACTAAAATATGTAATTTAAATTTTCCTAGAATTTATGAAGGCTGTCAGACTAGAACCAGATCTCATAGTTAACAAACTAATTCATTCAGTCTAAGCTATTTAATAAGTAAAAGTCTTTGTTGCAGATTTGAATTTTTTCTCAATATTGGAAGAGGAAAATACTTGTGTGATATTTACATTCTAGCATGAGGACGTTGACCTTCTGCTGGCAGGATGGAGTTACCTCTTCTTTCTTGTTTCCACCTTCCATCTCTTCCCACTCTTAGTGGGATTGGAGGAGGAGTAAGATTACAGTGAATCTTTCTGCTTACTCTGATATACCTGAGTCATAGGCTGTTCTCTGTTGAAAGGAGAGCTGATCTGGGTGGGTTTGGTAATTCCATCTTCTCGAGCACATAGAAGACAGTGGATAAATACTTCTAGAAGTCCTACTATCCTAGCTGTTATTATGATCTATAACTGAGTAAAAGTGGACATTTTTAAGTTCCCAACCTACTATATTTAGTTTAGCTTCTTAATTTTAAATTTTTATTGGTCTCAAATAAAGAACTAACATGAGGTCTAATTCTTAAGATATTCTATAAGTATATAATAAAATGTGACAACCTTTATGCATTTCCAATATTCCAAGTTACATGCATTGTAACTTACTTAGCAATATTAGATCCCATTAAATCTAAATTGCAATCTCAAATTTCATATCTGTTTTTATATCTCATTGTTTGTTATAAGCACAGAATATAAACTAGGTCTTTAGGACTTACTTATCTTGCTTACCTAAGTTATACTCTTTGACTAATAGGACAAAGAAGCTTGATATGTATAAATAACAAATATTTAGACAATTAAACATAACAAGATCTGCCACTCTCCATGATCAATGTTTTGGACTTGGAGCAGTAAAAAGCAGAAAAGAATGGGTATTAGATACTGGTAAGATATTTAGACTCCTTTTAAACAGAAAAATATTTTGCATACTATTTATATTTTCTGCTTATCAACAAATATAAACCCTTAGAACTCTGACTTTTTACCAAATACCATTTGACTAAATATTTTCTCGTACTAAAATAAATATCTAACAATGACTACATGCAAAAGATGTTTTATACTGAATTCTAGTAATTATAATAGGTGAGTTTGATTTGACATATACAACACAGTGTTAGAATAAAAGGGTTGCTTCTGTGGTCTTGAAAATATTCTATAATCCCTAAGATAAGAGAACCTGTAACTTTGAAGATGAAATTCATAGATTTTTTTTAGTAAAAACGAGAATTTCTGTATTATGTCTGTTATTTGCAAATTCTTTTTATAGTAATGTATATTTTAAATAATTCACTGAATTATTTGAGTAACCTAGCATCATTTGTTTTTCTGGTTTTGCCTTGTTCAATATTTAATATCAATGTATCTGTATGAATTTATTTCATTGTATATTTCCCTGGAGTTTTTAGAAAACAGAATTTTGTAAAGAGGCAGAAATTTTTTTTTATTTCACTGATATTATTAATTTAATAAATTTAAGTTTTTTGTTTTCTAAAATATCGAGTATTTTGATGATACTGCATAGACAGTAATGTGTGTTTTGAGGAAAAGAGACTGTAGTAGTTCTGAACTATTGACATTTTATTACAGTGGCTTCTCAATGACTGACAGACACAATGATAAATAAGAATCAAAATGACTCAGACATAAATCTACACACCTATGGGGGTACAGATATAAACAGAAAATTCTCAGTAGAAAAAAAAACTCAAGTGTCTGAGAAACACTTAAAGAAATATATAATGTCCAAATCAAGAGTTCTTTGAGATTCTGTCTTATATCTGCAAGAATGGCTAAGTTCAATAGCATCAGTGACAGTGTGTGTTGGCAAAGATGTGTAATAAGGGACAAACTCATCTGTTGCTATGGGAGTTAAAAAGCTGCTCAAATTCTACTACGTTCTTATTCAGGGGTCCAATGTTCACCACATTTCCAGTTTGATAATAGATTCTCCATCTCTTTCCAACCCTGCTATCTGACCTCCTTATGTCACACAAAATCACTTCATCACGTCCATGAATGGCTAAGATCCATAACACAAGTGACAGCTCATGCTGTCAAGGACGTAGAACAAGGGGAATACTCCTCCATTGCTCTTGCAAGTACAAATTTGCAGTACAAATGAGAAATATATATATATATATATTTTCAACCCAACCACAAAACCTTTGACCTACAATCTGTCCTCCCTGAAAGATATGCTAGAGCAATGGTGGCATTACCTGTGGAAATAGACAAACGATGCCTGATTTGTCTTAATGCCCACTTCATGGGGCAGAACCATACCTTACTCTTTTTGATTGATCAAGGACTAGGTACTAGATTCCCCAGAGACCTAGGGTAAAACTTCTACCGCAAATTCTCATTGGTCTTAATAATAAAAGTCCCAAATCAGGAGTCTTCGCTGGGGTCATCCTTGTGGATTCGTGGGAATTTCCCTAAAACTCTTAGCAATAATAAAGAGGGAACCTGAATTGGCCTTCTCTTGTAATCAGTTTGGTGAATACCCCAACTATCACAATAGAGACTTCATCCAGCAGCCGATATAGCCAGATGCAGAGATCCATTTCCAAGTACCAAGCTGAGCTCCAGGAATGCAATCAAAGAGAGGGAGGAGGAAACATATGAGCAAAGAGGGGGGTCAAGATAATAATGGAGAAGTCTACTGAGACAGTTGAACCAAGCTCATGGAAAATCATGAGCTCTAGACTGACAGCTGTGGAGACTCCATGGGAGCAAACTCGGCCCTCCATATACGGGCAACAGTGGTGAAACCTGGACTATCAGTAAGGCACTTGGCAGTAGGACCAGGATATATCCCAGGTGTATGAGCTAGCTTGTTGGAGCCCATTCCCTTTGGTCGTATGCCATGCTCAGTTAATGCAGGGAGGAGGGACTTGGCCCTGTCCCATATTAATATGCGAGAATTTGTTGACTTCCTATAGAAGCTCTTACCCATTTGGGAGGAGTGCATACGGGGTGGGGTGGGAGGAGGAGGACTGGGAGTGAAAACTGTGAATGGAATGTAAAAAGATAGATAGATAGATAGATAGATAGATAGATAGATAGACAGACAAACCCGAGTCAGACATAGGGGTAAATGCTGGACAATCAGAGAAGCAGAGCAGCCAGCCACTAATTCTTACCTTGATTGAATCCTCAGACTGAATGGGCAATACTGTCTCTAGGAATCCTCAGACTGATTGTCTTGAGCTCCTGTCTCTTCCTACCTTATATTCCTCGCTCTGCCAGTGGTATCACTTCCAGCCTTCTCCTTCCTAGTGATAGGAATAAACACATATGCTATCACCTCCTGGTTTTGTTTCTCTTTTAGACTGAATCAATCCTTTGTAGCCCAGGGTGGCCTTGAACTCAGAGATCTATCTGCCGCTGCCTCCCAAATAGTGGGATTAAAGGTGTGTGTCACTACTGCCTAGCATCTATTGCGAACTAGTAGCTAGCTCTGCACTCTGATCATCAAGTAAGCTTTATTTGTAAAAGCACACAAAAGAAACCACCATAAAACTAGACATTATTTGTCTAAAAAACAAAATTATTTCCGCTGCACTTAGAGATCAATGTCTTCCTTATTCAGTCATCATCAAAGAAGCTCCTTTCTGGAGCAGATAGGGACAGATGCAGAGACCCACAGCCAGGGAGTGAGAGTCGATGGAATACATAGCTCTAAATGGGATGCCTCCATCAAATTCCCCCCTTCAGAGCTAAGGGAACCACATGCAAGAAGAGCCAGAGGAACAAGTCCCTCAGAATCAACTAAGTATGAACTCACTGAGAGTGAAGCAGGAAGCACAGGGCCTCCACGGATCTATACCAGGACCTCTGCATGTATGATGGCTTTCACCTTAGGAATTTTATGGGACTCCTGATTGTGTGAATGAATGGGCCCATGACTCTTGTGCCTGCTATTGGGATTCCTTTTCTTCCATTGGACTGCCTTGTCCAGACTTGGTCAGAAGATTTTTGCTGTATCTAATTATATTTTATTTTGTAGATAAATTAAAAACAAATTAATGCATTCATTTGTTAAAAACAAACAAGCAAACAGTAAACAAAAAGAATACAGTAAAAGAAGTGACTAAAGAAAACAGGATTGGTTGAAAGAGTCAGGAAATTTTACTTCCTTCATTGCTGTTCGTACTTTAATACATTTCAGCATTTTGCTATCTAAAATATTAAGGATTCCTGATGATACTATACACACTAAAGTGTATGTTTTGAGAAAATAGACTTTCTAAAGTACTTCTGAATATTGACTCATTACAGTAACTTATCAATGATTGACCATTCATGATTATACCATTCCTATCATTTTAATTAAGACTGTTTGGACTTTTACTTAATATATTAAATGTGAGGTATTAAAGTGTAGAAGTAAAGTTCAGAAGTGCTCAGCTGGAACTTCCCTCTGTAAATACAGTACATATATGAGGTTTTCAAAGTTGAACAAGTAATTTCACTTTATTTCTTGTAATGAAGCTTTCCAAAGATCAGGAATTAATTTTTTCTTAAAAAAAAAATGAGGTTTCTAACGCCTGCCTGCACCAAGCAGGGTAGGCGCTTTGTTTGCGACCTGCCCACCAGCACTGAGGCCTGATCTCTCGGCGCCAGGAGAGACAGCATTAGGGTGAGTTTCTGGCCCCAGGACGCCAGCCTCCGAAGGGAAGCTCAGAGGTTCCTTGGTCCCCTATCCTTCTTGGGCTCTCTGCAGGGCCTCCACTCCCAGCATACCTCCTCTTTCTTCCTAGCCCACCCAGCTCCCATCCAGAAACCTCCCCACTTCTGCTCCACTGCCCTCTTTCTGCAAATAACATCACCCAGCCCAGCCTGTCTGGGCACTGGGTCCGAATCCTCGGGGCACTCAAGCGGGCGGGACTCCCTTTGTTTCTATCGCCTGCCTGCACCAAGCTTGGTAGGTGCTTTGTTTGCGACCTACCCACCAGCACGGAGGCCTGATCTCTCGGCGCCAGGAGAGACAGCATTGGGCACGGAGGCCTGATCTCTCGGCGCCAGGAGAAACAGCATTGGGGAGAGCCAACATTGGGGAGAGCCAGCGTTGGGTAGGCAAGGAGACCTGATCTGGTAAAAGAAGATTCATAAGGCAGCATTTGGAAGAAGAGATGGGCAGACGCCAAGGCAAGAATTCGCCCAACAAGTTGAAAAGCAACATGGAGCCACCAGAAACCAGCGAACTCACAACAAGAGGACATGAACACCTTAATCAAGAAAAAGTAGAAAAGATTGACTTCATGAAAGTGATTGATGCCCTTAAACAGCATGTAAAAAACACCCTTATAGAAATGGATGAGAAATATAACAGAAAGTTTGAAGAATTGAATAAATCAGTGAATGATACCCTAGAAAACCAAGGAAAAACAATCAAACAAATAATGGAAACAGTTCAAGACTTGAAAACTGAACTGGAGGCAAAGAAGAAAACACAAACAGAGGGCCGGCTGGACATGGAAAATTTAAGTAAACAAAACAGAGTCTACAGAAACAAGCATAACCAACAGAATACAAGAGTTAGAAGAAAGAATCTCAGATTCTGAAGATACCATAGAGAAAATAAACACACTGATCAAAGAAAACAGCAAGTCCAACAAACTCTCATCACAAAATAGTCAGGAAATATGGGACACAATAAAAAGACCAAACCTAAGAATAATAGGAGTAGAAGAAGGAGAAGAAGTGCAGCTCAATGGTCCAGAAAATATATTTAATAAAATTATAGAAGAAAACTTTCCCAACCTAAAGAAAGATATACCTATGAAGGTGCAAGAAGCATACAGAACATCGAATAGGCTGGATCAAAAAAAAAAAAAAAATCCCCTCGCCATATAATCATCAAAACACAAAGAGTACAGAATAAGGAAAGAATATTAAGAGCTGCAAAGGAAAAAGGCCAAATTACTTACAAAGGTAAACCTATCAGACTTACACCTGACTTCTCCATGGAAACCATGAAAGCCAGAAGGTCCTGGATAGATGTACTACAGAAACTAAGAGACCATGGATGCAAGCCCAGATTACTATACCCAGCCAAGCTTTCGTTCACTATAAATGGAGAAAATAAAATTTTCCAGGATAAAAACAAATTTAAACAATACGCAGCCACAAATCCAGCCTTACAGAAAGTAATAGAAGGAAAATCACTAACCAAGGAGTCCAACAATGACCACAATAACTCAGACATCTAGAGACCCTTCACAAACACAAATCAAAGAAGGGAAACACACAAACTCTACTACTAAAAAAATGACCAGCGTTAACAACCACTGGTCATTAATATCACTTAATGTCAATGGACTTAACTCACCTATTAAAAGGCACAGGCTAAGAGATTGGATACGAAAACAGGATCCAACATTCTGCTGTTTACAAGAAACACACCTCAACCACAAAGACAGGCACCCACTCAGAGTAAAGGGCTGGGAAAAGGCTTATCAAGCAAATGGACCTAAGAAACAAGCAGGTGTGGCCATACTAATCTCTAACAAAGTAGACTTCAAACTTAAATCAATCAGAAGAGATGGAGAGGGGCATTTTATACTCATAACAGGAACAGTTCATCAGGAAGAAGTCTCAATCCTGAACATCTATGCCCCTAATATAAAAGCACCCACGTACATAAAAGAAACATTGCTAAAACTCAAGGCAGCCATCAAACCGCACACACTAATAGTAGGAGACTTCAACACTCCTCTCTCACCAATGGACAGGTCAATCAGACAGAAACCTAACAGAGAAACAAGAGAATTAATGGAGGTAATGAATCAAATGGACTTAAAAGACATCTATAGAAATATTCACCCAAATAGGAAAGAATATACCTTCTTCTCTGCAGCTCATGGAACCTTCTCAAAAATCGACCACATAGTCGGTAACAAAGCAAACATCCACAGTTACAAAAAAATATTAGTAACCACCTGTGTCTTATCAGATCACCACGGATTAAAGTTAGAATTCAACAACAATGCTACCCCCAGAAAGCCTACAAACTCATGGAAACTGAACAGTCAACTACTGAACCATACCTGGATTAAGGAAGACATTAAGAAAGAAATTAAAGTCTTCCTGGAATTCAATGAAAATAAAGAAACAACATACTTAAACTTATGGGACACTATGAAAGCAGTCCTAAGAGGAAAGTTCATAGCACTAAGTGCCCACTTAAAGAAAACAGAGAAAGCTCACATTGGAGACTTAACAGCCCACCTGAAAGCTCTAGAAAAAAAAGAAGCAGACTCACGTAGGAGGAGTAGAAGACTGGAAATAATCAAACTGAGGGCTGAAGTCAACAAAATAGAAACACAGAAAACAATACAAAGAATCAATGAAACAAAAAGCTGGTTCCTGGAGAAAATCAACAAGATTGACAAACCCCTATCCAAACTAATCTAACGGCAGAGAGAGAATTTGCACATTAATAAGATCAGAAATGAAAAGGGGGACATAACCACAGACACAGATGAAATTCAGAGAATCATTATATCTTACTACAAAAGCCTAGATGCCACAAAACTGGAAAATGTAAAGGAAATGGACACTTTTTTAGATAAATATCATATACCACAGTTAAATCAGGACCAGGTGAACAATCTAAATAGACCTGTTAGTCGCGAAGAATTAGAAGAGGTTATCAAAAACCTTCCTACCAAAAAAAGCCCAGGACCAGATGGTTTCAATACGGAATTCTACAAGAACTTCCAAGAAGAACTAATACCTATACTCCTTAATGTATTTCACAATATAGAAACAGAAGAGTCATTGCCAAATTCCTTTTATGAAGCTAAAGTCACTCTGATACCAAAACCACACAAAGACTCAAACAAGAAAGAGAATTACAGGCCAATCTCACTCATGAACATCGATGCAAAAATCCTCAACAAAATACTGGCAAACTATATCCAAGAACACATTAGAAAAATTATCCACTATGATCATGTAGGCTTCATCCCAGGGATGCAGGGCTGGTTCAACATACGAAAATCTATCAATGTAATCCATCATATAAATAAACTGAAAGAAAAAAAACCATATGATCATTTCATTAGATGCTGAAAAAGCATTTGACAAAATTCAACATCCCTTTATGATAAAAGTATTGGAGAGATTAGGGATACAAGGGTCATACCTAAATATAATAAAAGCTATATACAGCAAGCCGACAGCTAACATCAAATTAAATGGAGAGAAACTTAAAGCCATCCCACTAAACTCAGGAACACGACAAGGCTGCCCACTCTCGCCATACCTCTTCAATATAGTGCTTGAAGTTCTAGCAATAGCAATAAGACAACATAATGGGATCAAGGGGATTCGAATTGGAAAGGAAGAAGTTAAACTTTCGTTATTTGCAGATGATATGATAGTGTACATAAGCGACCCCCAAAACTCCACCAAAGAACTTTTACAGCTGATAAACACCTTTAGTAATGTGGCAGGATACAAGATCAACTCCAAAAAATCAGTCGCCCTCTTATACACAAAGGATATGGAAGCAGAGAGGGAAATCAGAGAAGCTTCACCTTTCACGATAGCCACAAACAGCATAAAATATCTTGGGGTAACTCTAACCAAGGAAGTGAAAGATCTATTTGACAAGAACTTTAAGGCATTGAAGAAAGAAACTGAGGAGTATACCAGAAAATGGAAGGACGTCCCTTGCTCTTGGATTGGGAGGATCAACATAGTAAAAATGGCAATTCTACCAAAGGCAATTGAATCTATAGATTCAATGCAATCCCCATCAAGGTCCCATCAAAATTCTTCACAGATCTTGAGAGGACAATAATCAACTTTATTTGGAAAAACAAAAAACCCAGGATAGCCAAAACAATCCTATACAATAAAGGATTGTCTGGAGGCATTACCATCCCTGACTTCAAACTCTATTACAGAGCTACAGTGATGAAAACAGTGTGGGACTGGCATAAAAACAGAGAAGTCGACCAATGGAATCGTATAGAAGACCCGGATTTTAACCCACAAACCTATGAACACCTCATTTTTGATAAAGGAGCCAAAAGTATACAATGGAAGAAAGAAAGCATCTTCAACAAATGGTGCTGGCATAACTGGATGTCAACCTGTAGAAGAATGAAAATAGACCCATATCTATCACCATGCACAAAACTCAAGTCCAAATGGATTAAAGACCTTACTATCAGTCAGAACACACATTGAACCTGACAGAAGAGAAAGTGGGAAGTACAATACAGCAGATGGGCACAGGAGATCGCTTACTATGTGTAACCCCAACAGCACAGACATTAAGGGCAACATTGAATAAATGGGACCTACTAAAACTGAGAAGCTTCTGTAAAGCAAAGGACACTGTCACCAAGACAAAAAGGCAACCTACTGACTGGGAGAAGATCTTCACCAACCCCGCAACAGACAAAGGTCTGATCTCCAAAATATATAGAGAACACAGGAAACTAGACTTTAAAATGCTAATTAACCCAATTAAAAAATGGGGCACTGAACTGAACAGAGAATTCTCAGCAGAGGAAGTTCAAATGGCCAAGAGACACTTAAGGTCATGCTCAACCTCCTTAGTGATCAGGGAAATGCAAATCAAAACAACTTTGAGATATCATCTTACACCTGTCAGAATGGCTAAAATAAAAAACTCCAATGATAGCCTTTGCTGGAGAGGCTGTGGAGGAAGGGGTACCCTCATCCATTGCTGGTGGGAATGCAATCTTGTGCAACCACTTTGGAAATCGGTGTTTCGGTTTCTCAGGAAATCCGGGATCAACCTACCCCTGGACCCAGCAATACCACTCCTGGGAATATACCCAAGAGATGCCTGATCAGATGACAAGAGCATTTGTTCAACTATGTTCATAGCAGTATTATTTGTAATAGCCAGAACCTGGAAACAACCTAGATGTCCTTCAATGGAAGAATGGATGAAGAAAGTGTGGAATATCTACACATTAGAGTACTAAGCTGCAGTAAAAAACAATGACTTCTCGAATTTTGCATGCAAATGGATGGAAATAGAAAACACTATCCTGAGTGAGGTAACCCAGACCCAAAAAGATGAATATGGGATGTACTCACTCATAACTGGTTTCTAGCCATAAACAAGGGTCACGGAGTCTACAATTGGTGATCACAAAGAAGCTAAGTAAGAAGGTGAACCAAAGGAAAAACATATAGTTGTCCTCTTGGCTATGGGAAGTAGACAAAATGGCCGGGGAGAAAATTGAGATCTTGGGGGTGGGGTGGGATGGGGGTAAGGGGAGATGGGGAGAGAAAAGGGAGAAGGGGAGAATGGGGGAAACTTGGGGAAAAAGGAGGATTGGGATAAAGGAAGGTTGGATAGGGGAGCACGGAAGCACAATTCTTAGTTAAGGGAGCCACCTTAGAGTAGGCAAGAGACTTGATCCTAGAGTGGCTCCCAGATGCCCAAGCCAAGGTCCCCAGTTAGTTCCTTGGCAGCTGAGGATAGGGAACTTGAAATGACCCTATCCTTTAGCAATACTGACGAATATCTTGCATATCATCATAGAACCTTCATCTGGTGATGGATGGAGATAGAGACAGAGACCCACACTGGAGCACTGGACTGAGCTCCCAAGGTCCCAATGAGGAGCAGAAGGAGGGAGAACATGAGCAAAGAAGTCGGGACCACGAGGGGTGCACCCACCCACTGAGACAGTGGAGCTGATCTATTGGGAGCTCACCAAGGCCAGCTGGACTGTGACTGAAAAAGCATGGGATTAAACTGGACTCTCTGAGCATGGCGAACAATGAGGGCTGATGAGAAGCCAAGGACAATGGCACGGGGTTTTGAACCAACGTAATGTGCTGGCTTTGTGGGAACCTGGCCAGTTTGGATGTTCACCTTCCTAGAAATGGATGGAGAGGGGAGGACCTAGGACTTACCACAGGGCAGGGAACCCTGACTGCTCTTTGGACTGGAGAGGGAGAGGGAGAGGAGTGGGGGGAGGGGGAGAAGGGTGGGAGGAGGGGGAGAAGGGTGGGAGGAGGGGGAGAAGGGTGGGAGGAGGGGAAGGGAAATGGGAGGCTGGGAGGAGGTGGAAACTTGTTTTTTTTTTCTCCTTTTCTCAATAAAAAAATGGAAAAAACAAACAAACAAAAAAACCAAACCCAAACAAACAAAAAAAATGAAAGAAAAATTTTACATTAGAAGACATTTTCTGCCAGGTAGTGGTGTTTCATGTCTTTAATCCCTGCCTTCGGAGGCAGAGACAGACAGATCTCTGTGAGTTTGAAGCCAACCAGGTCTAGAAAAGCTCGTTCCTGGACAGCCAGGGCTGTTACACAAAGAAACCATGTCTCAAAAAACCAAAGCCAAAATCGAAATCAAAACCAAACAAAAAAAAGAGATATTTTTATTGTTATTTTAATAAAATATAATCTTTCCTTCGAAATACATTTATTATGTAGCTGTTAGTTTAAAAAAGGATTGTATACTTCAGTTTTGCCTTTAAATAAGTAATATATTCATTTATCCTTTCCTTATTAGATAAATGCAATTATGCACCATAAATTTCAATGCAACAAAAGCATTGGTTTTTATATGAAAATGTAAACAAAGAGGATAAACTTTTGTCTCTTTTCGGTGAAAATATTTTTAAAAGAAAAAGTAAGGTTCAGCTGCGGCATCATAAGTGGGGTTAATGTTTTCATAAAGATACCAATCTGCTTAAAGACAAAGTAATTTCTATTCAGGTAAGTTGTGGGAAGTGATATTTGGTGCCCTTGTCCTTTGGGGTGTCTACCCTGGTGCACTGGCCTCAGGATGCTGAAGACTTGCACAAAACCTGGAGTAAGTGTTAAGCAGGAGAGAGCTCAAGAGAGCGACCCGTTTCCTGTCTGACAGGCTAGAGGAGTCCAGCAGTTGCGGCCATTCTTAACGCTAGGGAGCACACTTTCCCCAGGAATTATCTCAGGATGGGCGAGGCTTCCATCTGCAAGTCAGCTCCAGGCAGGACGCCAGCCACTGCTGCAGGGGAGTGACAGGGCTCGCAAATACGACAGCGCTGACGGTAAACAATGACAGTTCTGTCAGGAATCTGAGAGGCTTTCATACCTTGGCATGTGCCGAAAAAGAGGCAGAGTTATGTTATTTGTGGCATATAAAAATGACAGCCTGAACTCTTCACCCTCTTTCCCCCCCTTTAAACAAATCAAAATTAGAGCGTTAGCAGGTTTATAGTTGCAGGAATGGAAAGGAGGAGGCCTTAGGAATTTGAAACTAGAAAAAAAAAGAGTTATTTCTTAACTGAAAATATAAACTTACATTAACTATATTTCAATTTTAATGACTCTGTGTTTGCAATGATCTTAACATAAAACCCTCTCTTATTCTAAAGAACTTAAAGAACATGTAAATGTTATCTGGCGGGTACAGAACAAACAAATACACAAAAGAGCACCTGATGTAACAAAGCCTGTGAGATGTCAGATTCTAAAGAGCAGAAATTGGGGTAGAATGGACACCCAATTATCTACAACGAAAAGTCAAAGCGAACTCATTCAAAAGTTTGTTATGTGTCTAATATATGGAAACTTTACCTTACACATTCTTAGAGACAAGGCAGGAGTCTCCTCCCAGGAATTGGCCATTTTTATGGGGAAAATGAGTACATACAATATACTCGATGAGATCAAATGAAGGACAAGGTAACGTTATATTTCAAGTGGGTCATTTGCCCAGGGCAGTATGATAGATGTTCAGAAATTGCAAGAGTAGAAGGATGCGGCTCCAGATCTTTTTTTTTTTATTAAATTTATTTATTTATTAAGGATTTCTGCCTCGTCCCCACAACCGCTTCCCATTTCCCTCCCCCTCCCCCCGATCAAGTCCCCCTCCCTCATCTGCTCGAAGAGCAATCAGGGTTCCCTGACCTGTGGGAAGCCCAAGGACTGCCCACCTCTATCCAGGTCTCGTAAGGTGAGCATTCAAACTGCCTAGGCTCCCACAAAGCCAGTACGTGCAGTAGGATCAAAAACCCACTGCAATTGTTCTTGAATTCTCAGTATTCCTCATTGTCCGCTATGTTCAGCTAGTCCGGATTTATCCCATGCTTTCCAGATCTTAACCAACATGTAATGCAATAAAAACATTACACTTCTGCGTTATATCCGTGCATCTGAAGATAGGATATAAAACTCCTTATTTACCAAGAAAGCATGCAAGACCTCCTAACTCACGCCACCGTATTTAAACATACGGCTTTCTTACTTTTATAGGCTAGAAGTAATCCGTTGTTCTTAGGAACCAAAAACTTGGTACAACTCCAAATTAAAGTAATAAACATGATCACATCCTCTATTTTCCTCATTCTCATGCTTTTAGTTTTCCCAATGATCATCTCATTCACCAATATAACAAAACACATTAATTTCCCCAACTACGTAACCCTAAGTATTAAATACGCATTCTTTATTAGCATTATTCCTTTGTCTTCCTTTTTCAATTCTAATACAAAACTAATAATTACCAACTGACATTGAATCACCATCGGATCCATAAAATTATCTTTAAGCCTAAAATTTGACTTCTTCTCAATTATTTTCCTGCCAGTAGGAAATTGATCGTCACATGATCAATTATAGAATTATCCATATGATATATGCACTCAGCCCCATACCTAGATCGATTTATCCAATACTTACTACTATTCCTGATTACTATAGCCATTCTAACCTTCGCTAATAATCTATTTCAACTTTTCATCGGTTGGGAAGGCGGGGGATTAAATCCTTCCTACTAATTGGCTTATGGTACGGCCGAGCCGATGCAAACACAGCAGCCCTACAAGCCACACTATATAATCATATTGGTGATATTGGATTTATCCTAGCAATAGCCTGATTCTACACAAAGACTAACTCATGAGAACTCCAACAAATTTTCATGATAGATAACCCAAAATATCATCCGCCTTAGAGGCCTCCTTATTGCAACTACAGGTAAATCAGCACAGTTCAGCCTACATCCATGACTCCCATTGGCCATAGAAGGACCAACCCCTGTATCTGCACTCCTTCACTCAAGCACTATAGTTGTAGCAGGAGTCTTTCTGCTAATCCGATTCCACCCCCTTATCTCTAATAATAGTACTATCTTAACAGCTATACTATGCTTAGGTGCAATTACAACCCTATTTACAGCAATCTGTGTGCTTACCCAAAACAACATTAAAAAAAATGTAGCATTTTCAAAATCACGCCAATTAGGCCTGATAAAAGTCACACTATATATTAACCAACCTTACCTAACTTTCCTACACATTTGCACACCCGCATTCTTTAAGGCTATAATATTCATATGCAACGGATCTATTATCCACAGCCTAAATGATGAACAAGACATTAGAAAAATAGGTGGCCTAGCAAAAGCCATACCATTTACATCCTCATGCCTAATTATTGGTAGACGGGAACACCTTTCCTCTCAGGCTTCTACTCAAAAGACTTAATTATTGAAGCCGCCAACACCTGCTATACCAACGCCTGACCCCTCTTAGTAACAATATGATTAGCAGACATCAAATAGAGAAGGAAGGTAGTGACATGATATCCTTAAAAACCAAATGAAACATACTTAACACGGCAAGTGTTTAAATAAACTAAATTTTTATCTCTTCAAAAACACATTTTAAAATAGGAAAATAATAGTAGGACACTAATATACCAAAGAAAAGATACATTTATGGACACCTATTCAAAATGACTCCTCCCTTGCTCCCACACTCTAGGGTACTCTAACAGGCTCTTGGAATTTGGGTATCTACAATGCCTTTCTCACTTTTGATGAATTTCTCTTTATGTTGTGATTCTGATCTTTACTGTTCTGGCTAAAAGCATAAGAATACAACCTAGGTTTGCACATCACATGTTAGACCAGAAATTCAGATGGACTCAAGAAAATTAGTAAAATCCTTATCTTGCAAATACATATCAGAATGTTGAAAGACTTATCCAGCTTCTTTACTTTGAGGTTTTTGTCCCTGATAAGATATATTAATAACTTTCAAACTCAACACCCCTTTTTACTCATTGCATAAAGACCAACTCCAGGCAAAACAAAGGCACCCAAGTCTTTCTGAGGTGGGTTCTGTTTTTCAGCCCACGTATGTCTCAGTCTAGTGACATCTAGCAAAATATTGATAAGTTTCAACTGAGTCCCTATCACCGATAAACTATTGCTAATAATTGAGTATAGAAATAAACCATCCTAATTATTGCATCAGTGCTTCAAGGATAAAAACTTATAAGGTAACTGAATAAAGAACAGAATTCCAAAGAGGGATATTTATGGAAAAAAATAACTCTTCATACAAAGAAAATTATAAGGCAAGATAAAGTTACATATATGTATATCCTAGTATTGCTGGATTAGTTTGATTTATGCATGGAGTTCTTTTATCCTACCCTTTGCTTTTCTTAATAGCTTTCCAATCATCATAATAAATCATATGTTTTAACATCCCCACTCTCGTGTAATCATTATAAGAAAGAATACATGCCTAACACTTATAATTTAAATTTCGATTTTAGCAATATTATGCTGGCCCTTAGATATTATATATTTATATATTAAGATCAAAGCAGCTTTTTAGAGGAAACATCAGAAGAAGCATTAGGCTTCAATTACAACTCTTAACAAATATAAGGTAGTTAGTCAAACTTGGATTAACTTGTCAGTATATTTCTTGCTAGGAAAAAAAAAGAACCAAAGAAAATTTGTTTTGACTAATGGCCCCATGGCTTTCCAACGTTAGTGACTAATATCTCTTATTGGCCAATGCCAGAGAGATGTTGCTAGCAGGTTTGTAGGAAGTAAATCAGACGTTAAGAAAAAATAGTATTTGGTGTGTGTGTTTCATAAGTTTCTGCCTCTCCAGCTAAGGAAGTCATAGGCCTTCAAACAAGAAGTCTCCACTTTTGTCACGTTATCTAATCCTTATCATTTCTCACAGTCCTGGTGTCCAGACACTTTAGTCAGGAGGGGTTTCCACTCTCTTCATAGCTGATACTGGGTACTGATTTTCAATGGAAGCCATGGGGACATAAAAATTGTTTGTTATGGTTTGGAAATGAACTAGACTCGCCTCCGAAGGCTAGGATGCTAAGCCTTGGTGATAAGATGGTGCAGCTATTGAGAGATGGCTGAATCATAGGAGTGCTCCCTTACTCAGGAAATTAATCCATTGATGACTTCTCAACATGGGTGTAGATCCTAAATAGAGGAAGGAGATTGTGACAGGGCCTTGAATAAATCACTATAGGGCCTTTCTTTTTTCTCTAACAATCTCTGTTCAGAATTGTGTGGAGTAACTGGCTTTCTTTTGTAACATTCTTAACCACACCTACAGAAGTTTAACCAGACCGCTTATCTGCTCAGAAGTAACTAATTTCCTATTTCCTCCTTACTGTCCCCAATTTATGTTGATGCCACTGGCTACCACCAACAGTTGAGAAATATGGGAAGCATATTTTTGATGGATACAAAATTTCTGTATTAATATTTGATACAAAGAAATGATGACGAAGTAAAAGTAGTATTAAGTAAAGAAAAAGTACAATATATTACAAATGCTATTCTTTTATGGAATAAAATACATGCAAATTACTTGTTCAAATGTACAAACTCTTTCAATACCAAAGTCTATTACTTGCAATAATGATTATCATTAGAAAGAAGTGCTTATACTACAGAGTGAAGATTTCATAATAGACAAACTCTATGTTGTGTTTTAGACACACGTTCATGGTATGGAATTCAGTGCTTTGAACCTTTTATCACCATTATCCCTTAGTTATTAACACATAAAACTATCTAATAAAGACATACTCTCTAATATATAGGAATTGCCAATATAAAACTGGTTTGGAAAATATACAGCTAGCCAGTTTTCCTTCATGCTAAATGCATGCGTATGTCAGCAGTGTCATTTGCACTTCCTTGTAAAGAGTTGCTACATTCCTACTCAGCTCACTCATTTGGAGCCACAAACTTTAATTTAGTTGGTGCTTTCTCTGTTTTCCTATCAGAATTTATAATTCCTTAATTTTGAAAAACTTAGGAAAAGTAAGAAAAAAACACCTGGTTGTAGAGTAGGTGGAAAAGCAAATATGTTAGCATTTATTCTTAATGGTCTCGTTAGCTTCCCTGGCTATAAAAACTGTTGGAGTTTGCCTTCTTTACAGCGGATAACATACTAAATGTTCTACATTAACAACTGATCACTTTAAATGGGGAATGGAAATGGTGACAGAGCTGGAGCTGATTCCTTTGAGCATGATGCTTATATTAAGTAGAAGAATTCAGTTGTTCCTATTCTTGTAGTCTGTGGACTGAATAATACCAGTTATCAAAACTGCTACTTCAAACAGGTTAATTACCATATGAGGGATAAAATTTGAGTAAGAATGGTAAAAAATAATAATTTTTACTTAATTATAAAAATCATCACTTAATTTAAAGTGTAATAAATTCAAGTTCTTGCTTTTTATTTCTTATTAGGGAGCTGTGTGGTTACATATATAAACAGATCTGAGATAAATAATACTTCATATGCAAATGGAAACTCTATACCCAGCCTGTGGACTTGATTTACATTTTATGTACTTTTAAAATCAAACATTGAAGAAAGAAGGGAAACAAATATTGATACATATTAAAAAATACTTAAGATCAAGTACTCATTATGAAATTACCACTTGGTTTAAAGACTAATTCAGGGATGGAGTTATCTCGGTGGTTTTGACTCTCTGCTCTTCCAGAGGACGCCCTTTCAGTTCATGGCACGCAAGTCAGGCATGTCAAAACTGTCTGTAGCAAGCAACTCGGTAGCCTGTACCCTCCTCTGGCCTCATTGTCACCTGCATAGATATGACACATATTCATATCTACACATAAAGAGAATAATAACAAATCTTTAAAGTTACAATCTATAAAAGGTAGAATATGATAAATATAAACTATGCCTTTTAATTTTTAGTGATTTAGATACTTTAGTCACACTTGTGTAACATTTTCTGATGCAAGTAACTTATAATTTTGTTCTTATCTGTGCTTCTAAAAAGTGTCCAGGACTATGGAATGTGAAATGATCATTTAGTGGAAAGAGAAGGAAAAGAAGAACAGAAACTCGTAAAGAGAGGAAAGCATTTACCACAAGTCATCACTTGAGTTATAGAATGCTTTGTTTAGTTAACATTAGAAAAGGTTTACATAAAGAGAAAATATGATCTTTCAAGCTCAATGATTGAAATGTGCACCAACATAATATACATATAATTTGCTTTGGAGAAAAATACCTATTCAAGTTTTAATTAGAAAAACTTAAAATAAACACTAACTAAAAAATTTCTTCTGATAATGAGGTATGGATATATCAAACCATCTGGGCTAGTAAAGTTGGTTATAGGTAAATGATTATGACTCTTTTTTTTTCTTTTTGGAGAAATCAAGTTTGGCTCACAGTTTTAGGGGTTACAGTCCCTTGTGGGAGGGGAAGACATGGCAATGTGAATGTGAGGCAGCTGACCTCATTGTGTCTACAATTAGAAAGCAGAGAAGAGTGAATCCAAGTGCTTGGCTAGATTTCTCCTTTTATTCAGCCCAGGATCCCAGAAGCTGGTTTGGTAATTCTATATATTGTCAATGGAAAAGAAAATAAATTTCAGCCATTACAGTTATCTGTAGTGCTATGTCTGGAAGATTCTACACCATTCTATGCACCACTTCACCACCTTATCTCAATGTGCTGCTGCTCAAGGGTCAGTGAACCTGGATTGCACTTTCTTACCCATCTCTGATCCAAGAAAAAAAAGAAAAAGAGGACTATCTTTAGCAGACAGGACATTCTTAACAGCCTTTGTAAATGATGCTTTGAGCTTAATTTGATAGCAGTATTATCATTGTTATCTGAAACATTTTACATAGGTGTCAGCCATGATTTTTTCCAGACAATGACAATGTAAGTTAGAGCTTTTCTTTTTTTTTTCTGTGTTGTTGTATACTTTACAATTGTACTTACAGAGTTAAGAAGTACCAAATTTGTTAGTGACTTTCTGAATGGTACAGTTTTCATTTCATAATATCAGTATGGTTCTAGGAGCTAGTTGAGACATTCGTTTTTATAACACTCAACACTAACAATACTGTTAGGTAAAACCCTGTCTCCATCATCTAATGGATGATAAAATGTACAAATGAATTTTATGGCAGATTAGCTCCTTTGCTGTCTCAGGAGGGGCCTGCCCACTTGTCAGCATGCAAAATGCAGCAGCTGTGTTATAAGCACGGCAGTTTTGTATTTGTCCTATTAATGGAGGAAGAATTGCTCCAGTGCTAAGTGCTTCTTCAAGTTTGGCCTCCTTTCTACCTACTTTTAAGTTTCTGAAATCCCATTGTCTAGTAAACAAGATAGAGTGGTGATGGTAATTCATAGGCAGACTGTTAATTTTTAATTCAACTTTTTAAACTCATTAGTTTATTTTACTTATGCTCCCATAATGTATAAGATAATCAATGTATTCCTACATGCTTTGCTGGAATTTTAAATGGATATTCTTTGTTTCTTGGATGATTTATTATGCTGCACAAGAAGATCCTAAAACTCTCAGATACATTATACTTAACTTCACTCAGTTTTCCCATTGACTTTTAAAAATGAGCATGAAGCTTGTTCTGCCTGGGAAAAACAATTGGCCTGCCTAGAGGGACTATTACAAAACAGCAAATAAGCATTAGACTGAAGGTAAGTCTGAGTGATCCTCCCAGTTTGATGTGCACTCTAGGATTGCCTGCTGGCCCTCATTAAAATATGTTTTCATTGAAACTGAGTTAACCCTTTCCAAATATTCAAGGTCGTTTCCATAGCCAGTAAGCTAAACCAACACTGATTCCATCTGATCTGTGTTCCCATCTACCTCCGGTGGCTTAGGAGTTTAGCTGTTTACAAACGAAAGATTGGATTTGCACTGTAATCATCCATTAAATTTGGATGTATTTCTCTTGCTCAACTTTTAATCTGCATATTAGTCAAAAAGGTGAATGAGATCTGTGAAATCTTTTTTATATTTCTATTAACCATGCAATCTTTCAAGTGCTGTGAACTTAGAGGAAAGGCAACATATCTCAACTTTAGCTAAGATTTATGCAAACAATTATGAAAAATATCACACACGTGATGCAGTCTAGTTATATATATAAAAGCATACACACACACATATATATATACTTTTCTATACATCATTTAGTCTAAAAGTATCTGATTTATAATATATAAATATATGATAATATTTATAATAGATAAGAGTGAACTTTAAATTTACCCCTAACTCATCCTGTTATCTTGTTAAAAATGAATTTTCAGTTCACTCTAAGCCCAATTTCTACACAAGAAGTAATAACACCTTCTCATATTCAGGGTGAGGTGTTATGTGATCTTTTAGTCTTTTGGCTTTTGAGGGGCCCACCACCCAGCTCCCAAATAAATGACACACGGAGGCTTATTCATAGTTATGAATGCGTGGCTTTGCCTTGGCTCGATTTTAGCCAGCTTTCCTTAATTTATATTATCCTGACTACCTTTATCCTTGACCTTTTATCTTCCTTTACTTCCATACACCATTCGTTGCTTTTTTCTCTGTGGCTGGCCTCTGATGTCCTCTCCTTCTTCTCTTGTATGCTTCCCCTTTTTCTTATTTCTCCTTCTGTTCATACTCTCCACCTGCCAATACTTTCTCTTGCCTCGCTATTGGCCATTCAGCTCTTTATTAGACCATCAGGTGTTTTAGACAGGCAAAGAATCATTGCTTCACAGAGTTAAACAAGTACAGCATAAGCAAAAGAAACACAGCTTAAAATAATATTCCCCAACAGAGAGGCAGGAAAAAAAATGCGAAGAAATTTCCAGGTTACTTTCAACTCTGCTCTATATCACTAGTCCTTGTCAAGGATATTGGGCTAATTAGTTTCTGTACTTTCATTGACTGTGATTAATACGTCACCTGTCCCTAATATGATGTAGAAGTCATGCTGCCAGCACTTTGCCATATTAACATCACCCTACATGATGAAAGATTCAGCAGCTATGACAGTCCTAGTAGCATGCTCAAAAAAGTTTTATTTTTAGGAACAAAGATGTAAGCAATTCCATACTCATATATTTGGTCCATTCTTTCCCTTCTTATAATAATCATATGCCCTGTTACATGAATTAGCACACTTTAACTCAAGGTTGGCTAAAACAAGAAATGTCTTCCTGGATTCTTTCATCCTCCTTGTATTTCTATGACCTCCATTTGGATTTCACACTTTTTCTACTACATCCTTTGTTCCCATTGTCTAACTTACAGATATCGGGTCAGCTTTGTGTTTCTTCTAACCTTCTAATCAACCAGGAAGCTGAGGAAGATTAATGCAGGCAGCCACTCAGTTATACCTATTTCTGAATTTATACATTCTTACATCCAGCCAGGGGAAATTACAGTTCACAGTAGCCAGATCTTACTGCCTCAATTAGCCAAATCAATACACACACCCCCACCCTCCACAGGTATGGATACTGTCCCAGAGGTACATATAACATATGACTCTAATTTTGTCAAGTTTTCCATTGACTTTAAATGTTAAAGGAGTATTTGGCTAAATTCATGCAAAAAAGAATGCACAAATATAAAAGAAAAAACACACACACATATCTTTGTATTCTTTGTAGTCAGGCTTTTATTCTACAAGCTCACTTTCTGCTTTCTGCTAACATTATACTCAAGAAATTTACTTAATTACTTTGGTAAGGAATCATGTTAGGCTCTCTATCATAAAGTGATACATATATAGTATATATATATAGTATATTTTAATATAATCTATGCTATATAGATATTTATGTAATGCCATGTAAACTTTGTTCAACACACATGCAAAAAATGTATTATTATCATATTTGATTTTTGTGGTTTGCTTGAGAAATTCCATTTGCTTTATTCTCTTAACTAACAAAATATTCAATTTTAGCATTTATTAAACATATCAAGTACGCTAAAATAATTCGAGTTTCTTTCTAAAAGCTTTCATCACTATGGTCTTCATCTTTCTAAAGATTTGAATGATTGCTTTTCAAATCCATGCACAGCTGCCCTCCTTGCTTCTCATTTTTTGCTTTTTGAATATGGTCTATTATTTCCTAGACATCTGTGCTCCTATTTTATAGTCTAGTTCTCCATTTATCTCAAACATATCCTAAGGTAAAATGTTAGGAAATGGCATGTAGGGCAATATTTATCATACATTGGTTATCTAAAATACACCAGCCCTGTCTAAGTTTTCAGTTTAGCATTCTAAGAAGAAAAGTTATGCTGTGATGAAAGATATTTTCTTTCTAAATCTTACCATGGATCATTACCAATGAGGCAGGGGAATAAAGAAAGACACCTTGATACCTGATCTACATAGAGGGACCCCAGCAAGTCAAGGTTATGTATTGAGACCATGCTTCCCTCCTCTCTTCATTTCTCTTTCTGTCTCTAAAATATGTGGGGTTTTCTTTGTGAGTTCAGTAATGGGTGCATATAGTAACAATATGTATATATGTATATCACAGCAATGACTTAGATGCTAATTTCATAATTTTTGGCTAAAAAAAGGAAACAAACTGTCCTTCATTTCTAAGGCAAAGATATTTCTGTGCCAAGGCATTTTCTACTTCAGCAATATCGTGCTATAAATCAGAACACATTTAGTGCCAATTAGGAAATAAACTTATTTTTAGCACATATTTTAAGAATAGTCCCTTACAGGCTAAACTTATCTGGTTTTAATAATCAACATGAACATCAGTAAAATGCCTGAGATCTGATACTCCAGTTAGAAAATGTGAGTGATCACTTCATTTGAGATACCTTTTTGCAGCAGCTGTTATGATATTGAGATATGCAAAGAGAAGTAATGATGGAGAATATAACACACACAATAAAGGGGAATAATATTCTGCTCCTTAAATCATAGTCTAAAACAATTTAAGCAAAAAGCACATACTAACAAATACACTGTTAAATAAAACTGGATTTCTGAAAGTTCTACCTGTTTTGAAATAATTAAATTTCTACAGAAGAAGTCAAGCCATAACCAAGCAGAGATTGCTTTCAGTCTAATTTTAAAACTTACTTAAAAGGCATATGTCAATTGGTTAATGGAAGTGCTTTCGTGAACACAGGACCAATGCACCTCTCCCATAAAATACGATGCCCTTGTTTCCTCATCTTGGAAGTTGGAATTTTAAACTATGAATCCAGAAAAATCGCCAACATTTATATCACATCAGAACCTTTTATTCTCTATCTCTTTCATCTATTCATTAGAATTTCCAACAAAATAATGTCTAATAGATTGGCTGAAATGGTACTCCTTTCTTGCTTCTGATCTTATTTATAAAACATGTGTCCTATATTTTATATGATTTGGGCCATGTTATATATGTATGTTTTCTCTCAGTTTAAGAATATTTTCTTCCAACATTTTACTTCTCCAAGACAATATCCATCAATGATTCTCCTGAGAGTCAACATCAGAGAATTGCTTCATTAGACTTGTATTTATGCACAGGGAATTATCTCAGCAAGCTCTTTCTCATCTGCTTTATTTATATTGTGATGCAGAGTGAAAGATTACTATCTTACAATATCAGGAAGAAGAGTCAAGGTCCAGGAGATTACAGAAAGTAATATATATTGTTTTCTACTTCCACTAAAACATTTCCTACCTATTCCTATATATCAACCAAAATCTATTTTTTAATTCTCTGGAGCTATTTTACAGTTTTGACTTTCTGAGTGTTTATGAATGTATTCAATTAAATTTTGTCATTTTTTTCTGTTTCTATAATAACTTTAAAGTACATATACATACCAGGAATAAAAAGTAAAAATGAAATTATTTTATATCATGTAAGACAATATCATACTCCAATATTCCACCATAGTTAATTACTTACAAGAAAGATTGATAGTGAATTTTCATAACTTTTCTTTGGGCTATTCCAGGAGACAGATACTATTGCAAATCTCAGAGAGAACTTCAGTTTTGATTCCCTAACTTACATAATTTTATGCTTAAAATTCACACAGTCAAATACACACTGAGTTGAATTTGTTTCAAACCATTTTTTTCTGAGGAAAGAAGAAAAAACATTATATTAAGTAATACTATAAATTTCAATACAATTCTTATTTAATGTAATACTAGAATTTTCTTTTCTATTATTTTTTCTTACTATATATTTTGATCATGTTAATTCTTACCCTCAACTCTTCCTAGATCCTCTCTACTTCCTTTATGAACCCAACCTTATCAAAACCAAATAAGATAAAAATGTTCAATCAAAACAAAAATGTAACAAAAAGCTTATAAAAATAAAGACAAAACAACAACAAAAAAGTTGAGTTTTTTTTTTTTTTTTTGGTGTGTGTGTGTGTTGGCTAACTTCTCCTGGCCATATATTTTGCCCTGAAGTGTGGTAGATACACCCAACAACATTATGTTGAATAAAACTGAATTTCCAACCATTGTTAATACATTGCAAATGACTTCTTTGTTATGGATGGGACCTCATGTCTAACTCCTCCTCTTAGTGCTGAGACCCAGTCTGGGTTGAACCTATGCAAGCCTTGTGCATTCTGCATAATCACCTTGAGTTCTATGTGTATTAGTCCTGATGTGTCCCCAAAACACTATTGCCTTGGCGTTTCCCATCCTCGGTGGATCTTGCAATATTCACCTTCTCTCAGTTTTCTTCTGTAAATAGATTAATTTATATAAGGAACAGATGACCTCCACTTGTTCTCCTATTATTGAGATTAGAAATTGTGAAAAGTAGATAATATCATAGATGAAATTTAAATAAGCGAAAAGATAGAACAAGTTCACAACCACAACCGTAGGTGGCTTTTCTGAATTATCTTAGGATAGAGATTTCATGTGTGACTTATTTTTCTCATCATTGACAACAAACATGAAGAAGCAACATAAGAAAGGAAGGATTTATTTGTACTCATTATTTGAGGAAACAGTCCTTCATGCCTGGGAAAAAAGGAGGTGGAATTATCAACAAGCTGTTAGGGACTTAAAATCTGTAGCTAGAAAGCAGAAAGATTAGTGCTGGTGTTCTTTCTATTTTGGCTTATTAATTTTAATATTTTTATCTCAATAAAGATTCAATACTTAGAACTTTGAACAATGATAGAACTGGTAACATTATACCCCTCAAGTCTCCGTGACCAATGTCCATTATAACCCTCAAGTCTCCGTGACCTATGTCCATTATAACCCTCAAGTCTCCATGACCTTTGTCCATTTTACCCCTCAAGTTCCCATGACCTATGTCCGTTTTACCCCTCATATTTTTAAAATCAGCACCATGTAAATGTTGTTTCCAAGTTATGCTGGAGCTCAAGATGGAGAATTCATTTCTACTACATGTGTAGTAGACTCTGAACAAGAAGATACATGGGTTTAGAGTAGACTTCCCTTGGTGGGTCTTTGTGACAAGAAAAAAAAAAAATCAGAGGCATTCCTTTCTTCTCCTTTCAAATGAATTAAATTTGCCAACTTTTAGAGACTTTGATGGGTGAGCTCTTATCCTCAACCTTTTTTCTATCTTGGTAAAGAGTGCAAGATTTACTTTTAATGATTCTCTTCTTTCTAACAACTACAATTGCTTTCTTTTTATTCACTCATTTTGATTGCGATTATGAACTCCACATGCTTCTTTTTCTGATCAAAGTGGACATTTTTCAAATATTTCTGCTGTCTTTCACTGTAAAACTGACTAGGAGTCATGATTAGAAGCCAGGATTCATCACAAATGTTTTGCTACCTATATTTTTTCTATCAAATAAATTGTCCTTTACTGCTCAATTAAATTTTAATGCATACACAGAAAGTACCACAAATTTTAAAATATATATTTATTTTTATCATTAATTACATGGATGTTTGTAGAAAGTAGGAATATAGGTAAATGCATACAAGTAATTATAGACACCAAGAAAGGTCCTTGGATTGCTAGTGCTTGAGTTGTAAGTGGTTGTGAGCAAGTCAATATGAGTGATGCGATTTGAACCTGGGTCATCTGGGAGAGAAACACAAGCTCTTAATTGCTCACTTTTATCTTCAGTCCACAAACATTTTTTAGTTAGAAAGAAACATAAATTACTAATAATTGAATTCCCTGTGGATTCTTTGTTTTCTCTGAAATTTCAAGATTACAGTCTTTACTCTGTATTGCTTTTGGTCCCCTGTTCTTTGAGTTCCTATCTGAATAACCTGTTAAGCTCTAGCTAGAGCATTCTAAGAATTCTGTAGCCCATAGGTCCAAACTTTTCTAATTAAACACACAAACCATATTCAAAGGCTTATAAACCACATGACGTTTACAAAAGCATTTCAACTTCGCAATTCTAATTTATTTTATTTGTTAATTGTATCACTGCTATAATAAAATACCTGATAAAAAACGTATGGAAAGGGAGTTTTATTTTGGTGTATGATTTGAGGATGCAATTCATGATGTGTAGGATGTATAAGCATGAGTAGCTGGTCAGGTTATATTTGCAGTGTCGATAATTTCTTTTGTGAGTGGTGATACAATCAGAATAGGCAACACATGTATCTCCATTATCAAATTGTATGATGATTTTCAGTTATATGTCCAGAATTGTACATCTAGATTATACAGGTGCTCTTAATGAGTGTTTCTAGGGCAATTTATACTGATTCTCAGAGAACTGGAGTTAAATCACTTTCTCACTAGTGTTTTACAGTGTAGAGTGACTCCTTTCTCCAGTCCTGTCATCACTGGGTTCTGTTCTTTATGACAGATATTCTGACGGGAGTGAGATGGAATACCAGTGCACTTTTGATGTGTGTCTCTTTTAGAGCTCAATAAGTGGAATATTTTAATAAATCTCTTTTGTAACATGCTCAGTTAACTATGAAACCTCTTCCAAAAGTAAATCCATTCCCAGTTGTAACACTCAGATGATTGTGGACCCTTACGATTGTTTGACCCACTTTATCAGTGTTTGGTTAGTAACAATACTGTGAGACACTTTTGGATGAGCAAACCACACTGTCTTATCATCTTTAGTTAGATTATATAGTATTCTCGCTCTCAAAAGAATGTGGCATTTGCAGGTTATGTGAATTTATGTATCTATAATAAATGTTTTGCTTACTAAAAACCTATCCTGTACGGTAGCATCATCAAATTTTAGAGAAAGGCATTTGGTTCATTTGCTTTACAAAGAACTCTGGATAATAGAAACAGATTTAAACCTTTTGGCTTGCTGTGTCCAGTTGAATAAAAAGAAAAAAAAATATCATCAAATGAAATCGTCTGTGTTTGTGTACATCTGTGTACATAAAACTAAATTCATTATCAATTCTTATTTATCACTTTCTAAGTAAGTATCACTTTGGAAAGATCAGCAAAGTGGTAAGAGCTATTTTCAGACTATAAGGAATGCCACAATTTATTGTGAATATTGCCTGATTCAGCAATATGTGCAATAATGTTTGAGAAGCTTAGAGTTCATTTCATAGGATTAATATCAAATGATAATGCTGGAGTTTAGGGATTTATCAGGGTTTTCATTGAGTCTAGATATGATGCTAGAATCCTACGAAAACAATTTCTTTTCTCTGAAATATGTTCTCAGTTGTGTCTCTACATTTTAGCTATGACAGTTTGTCACATCTCCCTCTAGGTTGAATCAATAAGGACACTATAATCCTCTCATATTTCATTGAGGGGGTGCTTCTCACAGTTTGCAAACCTTATTTTCCATGCGAAATTGTGACTTGGATGCATATGGAGAACAAGTATTCATTCTGAGAAGCTCTAAACCCTCGAGGATCCCTGGCATTTCTTTCAGTGCCTTAGTTCTTCCTTATAGAAAGATGTTATCATCCAAGACACATACTTTCAAAGTCGTGTGGAGAAGTCTTAGCACTTAGCATCCCAGAATGGGACTGGATTCGGATACATAGCTTTTAGACTTATACTCAAAGCCAGTACATCTCGCTTTTTATAAGAAGAACACTAAAGAGGGGCAACCATATGCACAGAGAAGAAAAACTGCAGCTGTCTGCTGATGTGGGGGTCCCCTCTGTGTGCTGTAATTACCATTAATGAATAAAGGAACAGCCTTGGCCTGTTGATAGGGCAGAGCTTAGGTAGGCAGGGAAGACGGAACTGAATGCTGGGATAAAGAAGGGCTTAGAACTTACTATGTAGCCTAGGTTAGACTAGAACTTCTCGATAGTCTCTTGCCTCTATCGTTTGGACTAGTATTGCAGGCATGCACCAGCAGGCCAGATAAAAACTGGGGTTATGACGCTTAACTTCCATAATATATATCTACTTATATTTATTATTTTTTTACTGAAATTTATTTGTTTTAATTTGGTTATTTGTTTTTTTTTTTGTTTGTTTTGTTTTGTTTTTTTTTTTTCCTGAATGCATTTCTGTGCACCACAAGCATTTCTGGTGCTCACGGCAATAACAAGAGAGTCTGGAATCTCCTGAAACTGGAGTTACAGATGGTGGTAAACCTGTATGTGGGTTCTGAATACTGACCCAGGTTCTCTACAAGAATAGCAAATACTCTTAAACACTGAGGTTTCTTTACAACCCAATCTTATGTCAGAATTATACGCACATGACATGTTAAGAAATATGTGACAATTATTTATGTAACTAATTATGTAGCTTGTTCTATTTGTGGGACTCCTAGCAGTGGGATCAGGATGATACTTGAGCTGATTTTGGGGAACTTATTCTTCATCCTGGGATGCCTTGGTCAGCCTTAATACAAAGTAGGGCGCTTAGTCCTACCCCAACTTTTTATGTTAAGCTTTGTTGTCAACCAAAAGCAGCCTGTCCTTTCTGAACAAACAGAGTAGTACATTGGATGGAAAAGACAGAGGAGAAACGGGGAAGGGGGGGCAGGACGAGAGGAGAGAGGCAAAAATGAAGTCATGATGTAAAATAAATGAAAAAATAGAAAATTAAAAAGAATATAATGTGGCTATAGGGATTAATTTATCGTGAACTCAAAAAAAAAAGAAAAGAAAAGAAATTCAACTTTAGTTACATGGTGATATTTTGTTATTTTATCAACTGTTTTCTACAAAGGAGAGTTTTACTAATAGGATTGATTTTAAGTGTGTCTTGTAATGGGTTTTCTGAAAAACAGTTTGTTCTTTCTATCCTAAACCTGATTTATCATTCTACATAGCAACTTTAAATATTATATGAATTACATCTCCTAATGGCTCATTGCTTTCTTCAGGGGGTATTGTAATGGGATGAATTCTTTGTACTCCTGTAGCATAAGAGAAACTTCCTGGGGTTCCTATCGATAGAAATTAATTCTACCAGTATAACGCCTGTAGGAAGCCAAGGGAGCACAGCTGAGTGCATGCACAATAAATGCTCTCCCTCAACTTCATGATAACAATGTCTGCTGAGATCACCTAGCATTCTATTTTATGCTTAAGAAGAAACTTTCCCCACAGAGTTATGAGGTAAATCTTTAAATATTTGGTACCTACAGTTAGGACATAAAGTACTTTTTAAAGTAGCTTTTGTTTTATAGCCCTGATTTACCTGGATCAAAATGTGTGGACCATATTTCCTCCCTCCATATCCTGCATGCTTGGATTAAAGGCATATACCACCACATTTGGGTAGTTTTAGAATATTTTTTTAAGAATTTGTTTTGTCCTTTGTTATTTACTACACTTTCCTTTTTCTTATATACTCAAATAAATATTCTCTCAGAAATTAGGAGACTCCCTGGTGTGTTAGTTCAGATAAAACAAGGACTAGGAATCATGCAGACATAATTGGGCCAGTTTCAGACTTGGGAAGACAAGAAACTCTGTCTTTAAACATCAGTTCTAGATTTGTGGTTACGTGTGAAGAAAGATTGCAAGCGTGTAGCATTCCATCCTGTAATAACCAGAGTCTCATTCTTATTTGCTTGACCTATGTCGTGACTAATCAGGCCTGAAAAGTAAAATGATAATGTAGATAATGTTGGCATAAGAAAGGGAAACTCATGAAAAAGCATGATTCTGACACTTTGTGTACCAGTTTCCACCAAAAATAAGCACACAAAACTGTGAAAATATAAGTCATAGTGCAAGGAGCACTTTCTGATATAAATATTTCCTAGCTTAAAATGTGATAGACATGCCTTCAGTAATGCAATTTCCAGTCTTGTCCTCCTCCTGGTGATTTTCAGAATAGCAAGCACCTAATCTGCATCTATCTTAGAAGGGGTAACTTTTCTAAAGGTTCTTTTGGTCACATGTACAACATTAACTTTTCGAAAAACCACTTTTAGTTCTTGTCCTTCAGAAAAGGAAAGGTACAATAATAATTTTAATGTTTAATATGTAACAGAGGAAAGTTAATAAATGCTATTTTGTACATTTTAAGATCAAAATTAACAACGATGGCATATTTAGGTTCAGTTGTTCTTGCATTAATGTTTGTCCTCAAATTTTTATAACAGGCCAGAGCAAAAGTTCACATTTAACCTGTTACAATTTTTCAGTAGAGAAAAAAATGATACCTCTAGAACAATTAAAACATTTTAAGTGATATTTAGTTCTATTTGCTAAGATCATAGGTATATATTTCTGACATAACCTATGGAACTATTTTTGTCTATAGTATTGTTATCTCAGTAGCATATTTTGTTGGGAAACTACATCTGGCATGTAAAAAGTATTTCTTAAAATTTATTAGACTAACAGAGCAAAATAGAATAACAAAGAAAGATTCTATAGCCAGAGAGTCTTACAGCTCAGAAAAACATGCATTTGATAATAATGAAATTTGAAGGATGGCCATGTAAATGGAGAAAGAGTTGGCTTTGGAGTTAAGAACACTGGCTGTTGACCAGGCGGTGGTGGCACAAGCCTTTAATCCCAGCACTCGGGAGGCAGAGGCAGGCAGTTCTCTGTGAGTTCTAGGCCAGCCTGGTCTACAAGAACTAGTGACAGGACAGGAACCAAAAAGCTACGGAGAAGCCCTGTCTCGAAAATCCAAAAAAAAAAAAAAAAAGAACACTGGTTGTTATTAGAGAAAACCCTTGTTTTTCTCCTAGTACAACAGGGTAGATCATGACCACCTGTGACTCCAGTTTCAGAGATTTAAAACCTCCTTTTGACCTCTGTGGTCACCTAGCATGTAATAGTTCATGCATATAGGGAAGATAACAAATAAATATGAAATAAATTGATCTAAAATACATTTAAAGGATGGCAACTTTATTATAGTTTGGGAACCCCTAAGTACAGATAGAAAGTATATTTGATAATATTGATGAAAATTGTTAACAAATATCAAAACCGACCATGAAATATCATCATCACCTTACTGACTCAAGGACATTAAATGTTTAAATTCTGTAAATAATTTCATTAATATAATGTGTAGTTATAAGAGCGGCGGGGCTGCGTCCCCGGCACCCAGCCGCCTACATGGCTAGCTCTAGCTTATGCCCCGAAATAATTACACCGAAACTTTATTCTTTTAAACACCGCTTGGCCCATTTCTATTTAGCCTCCTCTAGGCTAGCTCTCGCACCTGGACTAGCCCATTTCTAATAATCTGCTGTAGCCCACGAGCTGGCTTACCAGGAATGATCTTAACCTGAGTCTGTCTGGAGTGGGAGAATCATGGCGACTCACTGACTCAGCTACTTTCTTTCAGCACTCTGTTCTGTTTACTCTGCCCACGTATGTTCTAAGCTATGAGGCCAAGCAGCTTGTTTATTACTTAACCAATGAAATCAACAGATTGATATATGACACTCCCACATCACTAATGTGTAAACCTTTATATTTGCAAATACCCTATAATTCATGATTGAATTTTCTCCACTGTCAAGGGGATTTTGCTTGCTCATGTATAAATGGTGAATAATGGTGAAGAGAGACTTAAAAGAGGCAGGAGAATTACAGACATTTAATATACAACAAATGGATGATAAATAAAATCTCATAGTCTTGAGGATGTCTGCTCAAAGGTCAGAATAACAGTTTCTCATCATTAAAAAATAATTATGTTAAATGATGGCTGGGTTATTTGACTCCAATTCTGTATTGTGTCTGTTCAATAAGCATATAGAAAAGATACAGTTTTTATTGTTTGTAATTTCATGAATACATATAACGTCTCACTATAGCTTTCTCCTAATTATTTCCTGTCTCCTATCAATCCCTCCTCTCCAAATTCACGGACTCTTTCTGAAAGTGTTTTATTTCACTTAGTACTATCAGACTCTCCAAGGTGCAGGGTCACCTACAGAGGCATAAGTAGCCTCCCAGGAGCAGTAGCTCTGCAGAAAACTGATTTCCTTTACAAAAACTGAACTTAAAAAAAAGTGTATTCAAGAACAGATAGAGAGAACATAGGTTTTACTTATATATAAAAATAATTCTTGTTCTTTTTTTTAATTCAAAGACTTTTAAAATTCTTATTTTTATTATATTTTATATTTATTTCCTTTAGAGGTTTTTATCAAATGTAATCAAGTAATAGAAATGGGTGATTAGGCCCCGATTGACCTTATATCTTGAAGTAATTCTACACAGCGTTCTTTCTCATTTATTAGTTAGAGTTATTTTATGTGTCTACCCTGACAGTTGAAGTTATGGCTGAACTGTTGGAAGAGGAATCTTATTGTAATGATGTGTGTGTGTGTGTGTGTGTGTGTGTGTGTGTGTGATGTATTTTAATACAGCTCTTTCTCATCTGTGTTAGCTCAGCAGCCATCTATAAGACAAATTTGCTGTCTTCTACAGTAGTGATAAAGTCATTTTATATATGAAATGTGATATATCAATTTCACTCTATGCCGTTTTATTACTTACAATTAATCTGCTGATATCAAAATTGATTTAAAATTACATCATTTTTGTCATAGCTAATTAATTTGTGATTTAAGAAACTCTACATTGGGGATGGGGATGTGATTTTATTCTGCATTTTCTCATGGTTGTGTGCTTGCAAAGAACTATTTGAGGAAATAGTTAATATTATTGAAAAGAAAAAATATAAAGAGTGATTAAATTTATCGTTAAATTATAATTCTCCTCTTACTCTGGAGATATTGTTCCTGAGCCTGTGGATCCTCACAGATATTCCACGAACATGTAATCTCCAATCAAGATGTTTTAAAGTGTCTACAACATAAAAAAGGGTTTTTAAAAAAATATTTTTTAAATTTATAAAATTTATTTTCATACATCCTGATCACCCCCTAAATACCTCACTCCATTTCCTTTTCCCTATCCCTGCTATTCCAGATCCACAGCTCCTTTATTTCCCTTCAGGAAAAAGCAGATTTCCCTGGGATATCAACAGAACAGGGCATAGAAAGATGCAATAACACATCCTTACATCATGTTAGAATGAATGAAGCAACCCAGAGTTTTTCCTAATGTTTGATTGTGTTCCCATCAGCTCACTGGGAAGCCACTCCGAATATGAGGGCTAGGTACTGATCTATAAGTATAACAGAATATCACTAGCAATCAATTCAATGCTTCCTTCTCTTTTCTTTTCTTCTTATTCCTTTTCTTTTCTTTTTTTAAATGTCAGTGTTGTTGGGTTCTATCTTTGTGTGGTTGAACCATCAGTTTCTGGTTCCTGACAATCTGCCTGAAGCAGAGGCTGTGAACCAATCCTTCCTTCTGAATTGTGTTCAGGTGCCTAACTAGTATTATGCTTATTTTTGACTTTGAAAATTTTATATGTGAGCCCTATATTTATGTAATCTTTCCCTGTATTCTTTCCATCTCCTTTCTAATAATCTTCCTCATTCTGTCTCAAATTCAAGGTCTCTTATTCTTTAATTATTATTGCTACACACATGCATAACTATAAATTTACATTTATAATCAGTTAAGATTATTCAGTGTGGCTGATATGTGTATGTTCAGATACTTAGCACTTGAAAGAGATTAATGGGTCGTGATGATCCTGCCTGATGAGGACTGCATGGCTATAATGGAGAACACACAGTTGACTATAAACCTGATTATTTAACTACTAGTGAATTTCCATCTCATTCCCTTTCGAAACCTCAAATAATCCTGCTTCGGCCTGAACCTGCATATGTGTGAGCTACAGTTTTAAATATAGCCCTGGTAAACACCAGGGATTCTCTTTCGATTGATCCTCACATGAAATCTTCCCATATGTGTGGAGGTTTTTTGCTCAGAATGTAATGCTTACTTTTATTTAGCTCAATACTATCTTCAGTATCCATTCTACTTACGACATTTCTATAATTATGGCTGAAATATGTCTCTGCTTGATCCTAACCACTCATTTCTCCTCATGGTGCTTGTCCTGTCCTACTGCCTTTATTTCTCCACTAATGGTTCACCTTTGTTCTTTTCATCCTTTTTCCTGGTCACCTCTGTGATATCACACATTTAACTAAGGTTCAGAATAGCATATGTTTTCCCAGCTGCACTCTCCTTAATCATATCTCAAAAATTTCTATTAATAACATATCTCTATGAAAGGACAAATACACTATTTAATAATGCTATACTACTCCCGTTTTTTATAATCTCAGTGAGTTACATAGATCATTTCCTTGTTTTCTGAGATGTTTATACTTTCCTGATAATATCTGCAAAAATTCTATTTATCACTGAAAAAGTTGGATCAAACTATTTGAATGTACAAATACATATTTAATCAGCTAAGCAAGTAATATTTGTTTGAAATTTGTATTTATTTTGTTCCAAACATAAATGCACATTGTTTGAAAACGTAACATTTGAAATATAAAAGCAGGTGTTATTTATATATACTATGTGTATAGATGTGTACAAAATTACTCTCCTTTTCTAAAACGTTTATTGTCTATTTTCTCCAGTTGTACTCTGCACTCAAATTCTTCTAAATTCATCTTTATTATTTCTACCTATGGACATTATAAGGAGATGCAACTCCTGGCCATAAAATTAATTATGATTTCTCAAGTTAACGGCAACATAATGAACAATATAATCAATATTTTATGTAAGGCTTCCAAATCTATTCATAACAAGTATGTAGTATATTATGTCTGAGGTCATGGTGACAAAATATGACACAAATTTTAACATTAAATCATTAGGAAGCAGCTCATGAGAAAATAAACTCCCATCACCTGCCTCATAAAGGTGTTTTTATCACAACTGTAACATACATAACAATGTAATTACGAAATGTAAAGGAACTGCTAATATATATAGTTTATTAAGAACTATAGTTTGTTTTATGGATACGAAATCCAACAGAAAAGTGAAAGTCAAAATACAGTGATTTCATCTCACTTCTCTTAGAATTCAGGTTACCAAAAATAAAAGTAATAAGAGAATAGCTCCTTGGTGAAGACTAGAAGTCACTTGAACACTGTACATGTTTAAATTAGCAATAAGAAAAGTAATCAGGGGCTCCCCAGAAAATAACATACAACTCTATGATCCAGCAACCCACCGCTGTTTACAAACCCCTGAAAAATAATTCAGTATGCTGCACTTTGCATGTAAAGCAAGAAATGGAAAATGTCCATCAAATGATGCATGAATAAACAAGATGTAACAAAGGCACAAAATGGAATAAATATTCAGGTATAAAATTATGAAGTGTTGTGGAATGTTAGTTTAAGAAGTGCTACATTTGTTTATGCTGTGGAATATTTGCTTACTGATGCAAAGACATGTTGCATTGCTTTTAATGTTGCATTTGTTTAACTCTGTAAAGCTTGCCTAAAACACTTAATTGGTCTAAGAAAGAGCTGAACAGTCACTAGCTAGGCAAAAGAGAAAATAGTTGGGACTGGTGGTCAGAGAGAATAAATAGGAGAAGAAATCTAGAGATCAAACTGAAGAGTGAAAAAAGGAAGGGAGAGAATGACAGGGCCATTCACCCAATGACACAGTCACAGAGTAAGAATGAAAGAAAGATATACAGAATAAAGGAAGGTGAAGAAGCCAGGTGGTGGTGGTTAATGCCTTTAAACCCACCACTCAGGTGGTAAAGGCAGGGAGGTCTCTGTGAGTTCCATGCCAGACTGGTCTAAAAGAGCTAGTTGTTTCAGGGCAGGTTCCAAAGCTGTTACAGAGAAACCTGTATTGAAAAAAACAAAAAAATAAACCCAAAAACGCAAAACAAAACAACATAAAAAGGAAGGTAAAAAGCCCAGAGGCAAAATGTTGTTAAAGAGAAAATGGTATAATTTCAGTTAGAAAAGATGACTAGAAACAAACCAAGCTAAGGCAAGACATTCAAAAGTGAGAATAGTCTCCTGTACTTATTTGGGAGCTGCAAAAGAGAAAGAAAAGAGAAGACTACAACGAAACAATGGCCATCTGGGGCAAAGCCAATGGAACTGGTGATGACACTCTAAGTGAATCAGAAACATATGATATCGCTCATATGTGGATCTAAAGTGTTTCCCAATATATCTGTATGGTTTTTGGAGTGTAGGTTCCTTTGCATATAGAATTTCTGATAGTCAATTTACAAATTCTTAATGTCAAATATGCAATAAGGAAAAAGGATGAATTTGACCTACATATTTTTCTTCAGAGAAAAAAAAGCTATGAATTACTTTTTATGCACTATTTTAAAACAAATACATGGAGATTGCAAAACTTCAGAAATGGAAGTACCAAAATAAAACATTAAATCATTATGAAAATAGTAAATTTAAGGTGGCACCCTAGGTACAATCTTGGGACTGAAAGGAATTGTCACTTAAAACTAAGGACATCTGAATGAATACAGATTATCTTCACAACTAATGCTAATGTAAATTGATTGTTATAGATATGGTACAAGATTGAAAATATCTAATGATAGGAAATACAGTCTAGAATATGCAAAATTTGTTCACATGTTATCTGACATATAACTATATATATATATCAAAATATATTATAAACAAATATTGTTTTTAAATATACTTGTAATTATCCTCCAAACTTCTTGTGATATGATTCACAAAGAAAATTTTATATTCTGAGGAAGCCAGTTTGATATTTGTATCAAATTTTCTACTACTATGAGAACACAGCATGACCAAGGAAACTCACAGAAAGAAGGGTTATTTGGAGTTTATATTTCAAAATGGTCATGAGTCCATCAAAATATCAGGGAATCATCAGGCATATATAATAAATGGGGCTGGTAGTAAGAGTTGGCCAACAACTCACATCTCAACAACAAAGAGGGAAGTTAAAATGATAAAGTTTTTAAATTCTCAGAGCCTGTCCCCAGTGACATTCTTCCTCTGGCAAGGTCACACCATTTAAGCTTCCCCCCAAATTGCCTCTTGAAGAAAAGAAGTATTCAAATCCCCAGCGCTTAATAGTGACATTTCCATTTAAACTAGAACAATCATGAATTATTAAATTAGAACCAGCAGGCAAGTTTCTTGTGAGAGGATGCCCCAACACCCCCATCTTATCCCGGTAAGCTACAAGTCCAACTCTGTCCCCAAACCCTCTCATCTGCCACGACTTCAGAGGAACTCTGACACGAGCTGCAATTACAGAGAGAGGACAAAGAGAGGAACTCTGAAGCACAGCCTGTGACTGTACCGAGTGGATCCAGAGAGCAGAACAAGGGAGCAGGCCAAGGGAGACCTCAGTGACTTCCTGAGACACAGATGGCAACAGTACAGAACAGACCAAGAACAGCTCCCAAAGACACAAAAAACAACTGCAAAGATTGGATCAAGAGACATAAACACTAACACAACCAATTGAAGGAAGAGATGGGTAGGCAACAATGCAGAAATCTTCCAACAACCTAAAAAGCAACATGGTAACACGAGAACCCAGTGACAGGAAGACTTGATTAGTCTAACCTAAAAGAAGAAGATTAATTATTAAGCTAATAATGTAATCAGGGGAGGATATTATTATTATTATCATCATCATAATCATCATCATCATTATCATCATCATCATTAAATTAAAAAGAAAAGACAAAATGTTGAATGCTGGTGAAAGAAAATATATAAGATTTACTTTGAGCTTTGCAAGTTTTCTGTGCTTAAATATTGATCCACTACAAATCCTAAAAAAAAGGAGTAGAAAAACTACTTTCCATAATACCTGAGATGAGTAAGAAAGTAGCTTCAAGAACAATAAGAACAAACACTGCAATTTGTTTTCTGAAAGAATAAAGCTTTTAATGGGAGGGACTCAGATAAGAGACTTGTGCTAGCAAAAGAGAATGTGGGAAATCAAGAAAAGCCTCTGAAAGTGTATTGAGTACAAAGTTTGAAAGATAATTCACATACAGAACATAGAGACAAAAACACAAATAATTGCTGGGAGAACAAGATAATGAGGATAAATGCAAGGCATCAAACACTTGATGCACTAAAATTAGCTTTAAGTATAGTCACAAATTGCTGAAAGGAAGATTATTATCTGAAAGTATTAGCCAATAACTACTAGAATTGCAGAAATTTTTCGATCCACAATATCATAGGGTCATCCAGTGCCACTAGTGTATAAAAGTCCAGTCGTATTTATTTGCACTGTCAGAAGATAAGAACTGCCTCAAGATTGCCTGTTTCTACATGATTCTAGAAATGATAACACGAATCACATAAAAATTACAACATGTAAACTATCAAAACTAAAACAGTATATTGTTAGATTGTGTTTTGGAATATTGACCAAAAGTAACTTGGAGAGGAAATTATCTTATAGGTTGTAGTTGACCATCACGCGAAATCAAAGAAGGAACTCAACTAAAGGAGCCTTAAGCAGAAACAACACAGATGTTCTGCTTATGAACTTGTTCCAAAATTCATGTATAGCAACCTCCTTTCTTTTAAAGAAATATATTTTTAAGTATTTTTCTCATCAGATTATATTTAAATATTTATAATGTATAAGTACAAGTATTATATATATTATATATGCATAAGTATAGTGATAAGATTCATCTTTTATATGGCATAGGCCCACCCACCTAGTAGGGATGGTAACAGCGACAGTGTTTTTGTTTTTTGAGACAGGTTTTAATGCAACAGAGAAATCCTGTCTCAAAAAACAAAAACAAAATGAAGCCACCAATGTAAGAAAAGAGGTCTAAGAAGTTAAAAACATATTATTTTTAATTTCTTTGTTGCTAAGGGAACAAAGATATTTGCCGATCAAAGGCACCTCTGAGTTGACATAGCCACAGGTTGCTGCTGTAGAATGAAGATTGTTATTTTTATTTTTCTTGGGAGCAGAGTATGTGATGCTTTTAGGTGTTAAGAAACAAAGTCGTGGAAATAAAGTGATTACTCATTTATGGCAGTCGGAAAACCAAGTCTCATGTCTAATTGTCCCATTGCCTTTAAATGGTCCGCAAAGAATCACCCACTTCTGAAATGTTTAATGCTTCCAAAGTTTCCAAGCTGAACTTTGGCAATAAAGAGTTTTCATGAAATACAAAACATGACTCCTACCACATCTCTCCATGGCAACTTGGTAATGATTCATGACCTTATACTGACTCTGAAAGTTCTTGGTTCATGGTTATCTTGGTTTCTTGGAAAACATGGGAAAAACAGGAACTTTGGAGTAATTTTATTAAATCCAGGTTGTACATTTCTGCACATAACCAATGAAATTTATCACTGGGTTTTGTCTGTTCAGTTATATACTGACTATTACCAGCTCTTTGATATTTACACAAACTTTCATAGAAATCTTTTAGTGATCCAGCTCCAAACTCTTACGTGTTTATATCTCTACCATTTTTAGGGAATATATTCATATTTATCTTTTTATTTGATTTAACATCTTTTGGGGTAGAAGTAAGGTTTCACCAGATTCTGTGTGACCCTTCTGAAAGAATCTTATTTTCACCGCAGAAAGTTGAAAAAATAGCTCATATTTGTGTTCGGGGATTGTTAATGAAAGTGTTCAATCTTAGTTGTATGAAGTCCCAGAGTTTATGAGAAGTTCCTGTAATTCTTCAGATATTTACAAAAATAATGCTGTCTTATGATTTTATCTCAGCAGCAGGCCTCTGTGGGTTCAGCCTGGGTGTCCAGCTCTTGTAATCACCCATAGTTGCAGGTTGGCAGCACTCAGATATTGCCGACAGTTGGCTAGACCCACATCACAGTGCTTTCTGCTCTCGGAAATCCTACTGCCTCAGGTGTTTTTGTGCCTCAGGCTACTTCATTACTTTATTACAGTTTCTCCCAGTTAGTGCTTTACATGACGTATAACTGGTCTTCTACCTGCCACTCCATATTTCCCCAGAACCCCTCCCATTAACTTTTCCAAATAGCAATACATGGATCATCCATGTGAAGTTGGAATTTAGTATTTTTTTTAAATTGTTTTTCCTTTTGGATCTGCTTTTCACTTTCATGATGTTTATTTTACTGTATATTTTTTTCTTTGAAGGTCATCTCAAATCATTCTTTGGTAATGAATATAATAATTACATTTACTTACTAGCAATAAGAAATGAGACACATCTGTTCTTTGCATTTAAATGGACTTTTACAATATAGTTAATAGAAAATAAAATATTTTTTGATAGCAGTAAATTTATACTAGTTCTTTCATGGCTGCTATCAAAGGAAGTCTAACAATAAAATATAAGTAAGTGATTCCTTATAAAACAAAGCCCTTCAGGAGTTTCCTTTGATCTAGTGAACAGAAATAACCTCAGCATTCAAGGAGTTATTCAAGTCCTGAGTCCCATGATGCTTGGATTCATGACACATGGTAGGTTACACTCGTCACTCACTTTTAAAGACAGGAAACCGCAAGCTGCCCAGTTGCATGTCTGTAGCTACAATAAAATACCTTTATGAAAAGAAACTTTGGGAAGGTATTTTGAGTTCAAAATTTCAGATTTTCAGATTACAGCCCAATAAGTGAGGGGAATGAAAGCAGGATGATCCTGAAATCACTGATCACATTACATTCATAGTCAAGATCACATAGAAGTTAAGAAATGCATGCTGATTTCTCAGCTGCCTCTCTTACTCATTTTGTGCCCTCTGAACTCAAATCCAAAGAGCTGTGTCACTCACTTCCCGACTGGACCACCCCAAATTAATTGAATCAGTCAAGACAATTCTTGCGGCCATTATCACAGAGCAACCTGATGCAGACAGCCCCTCGCTGTGGCTTCCTTCTCAGGAGATTTTAATTTTCCTCAAGGTGATGATGAAGCAAAGTATCATAATAGTAATTTCCAGCTCTGTCCTCCATGCTATCAGGCTGTGAGCTGGAAACACTTGTGGGAGCAGAATCTATACACTGAGAATGGAAATAGCTAATAGTAACAGCTGGGCCTTCTCTCAATTGTTTGAATATCTGATTTACTAGTATCTTAAGTAATGGAACTATTTGAGCATCATATTTCACCTTATTACTTTCCTGAAATTGGCCCTTTCTGTAAAACCACAGATAATGTATGAAAGCCTCATTCCAAAATGATACAAAATACCACTATATTTTCACCTTGTTTAATTTCTGTGATTCTTAGATGTAAAGGTACTTCTGCACATGCAATTTTAGTTATGAATTAATAAGACTTCTTACTATTTGCATTTTTGTGTCCTGTTATGAAAATTGTCTATTGGTATCTCATCAATTTTTATTAGGATTATTTATTCTTTAACAGTAACATGGCATGCTTTTGATATGTATAATACAATATGTCTCTCAGTTACATTTACATATGTTATACTTTATATTTTTAAAACTTAATGTCTCTTTGGATGGATATATTGCTCAACCTAGAAAGAGTAGGGATGGCCTTGGACCTTCGACAAAGCAATGTGCCTTTCACTCTCTGAGTATTGGATGGGGGTGGTGTGGGAGGGTGTTTGGAGGGAATTGGAGGAGGGAAGGGAGTGGAAACTTGGATTGGTACATTTTAAAAATCTAATAAACTTAAAAAAGAAATCAAATATAAATTCTAAGTAAAAGAGGTATTTCTAGAGAGTCTGTGAGAAAAATCTAGGAGAAATGCCCAGATGGTTTTCCAGATCTCACTTTTTCCTGTTTTTTTTCTTGACAGGAATGTACCTATTTTCCATCTTTCACAATGCAAGACTATATATATTTCTGAACACCCAACCTTTTAGGGTTAGTTATTGTTCCAGGATCTACCCATTTTCTCTCAGACCATATGTCCCATAAGCTAAAGCTACTCAGTCTCAAATCCAGCACAGAAATCCGTGCTGACTGTTACAGATTGGGGCCAGATCAGACAATAACTTGGGAAGAAGCATGGCTTTCGTCAAGTTGTCATACTGCTTGAATGGCACAGAAACTGCTGCTACTTCTAGCTGTCTGGGCGGCTGTTGATGAGCTAGACACAACACAAAGGCACATATTTATTGTTCATAAGAAAGGAAGAAGAAACACACATGGCTTCCTAAGCAACTTCCTCACAATGAGCCAATTAGACCACTTTAACACAAAGACTTATTATTCTTATTTGCATTTGTGTATAGAACTATTTTCACTGTTTAGGATTACAATATTTAATAAGAGTATATTTTCCTGAGCTCTTTTTAGTTAACAATCTAATAAAAGTTCATAATAATCATATGATACTTAAATAAAAACATGCTTTCATATATTCATATTAATCAAAGTATATACCCTTAGAGGGTATAATTAAGTCAATAGAAGAAGCAAGTCTGTAATTATTTTATAATGTTTTTTAGTTTGACAAAGGAAAATGAGATTCTGTTATCTTTTATCTTCAAGCTGAACAAAACAAATCCAACAATCTTAACGGGAGATTTTAAACCCTCTAAACAATTTTTTCAAACTTATGATAAGGTTGTGGAACACTGGAATAAGAGAGATAAAATTATGCATTTTTCTCATTATAATATTCATGGGAGATGAAACTTACAGGATAAGACTAATTGCACAACTTTTATTCAAAACAGTTTTTTAATGCCCTGTTGGATGTGTGAGAATTCTAGCATAAGTTCTTGCTTTTTCTTTAAACTCCTACCTATCACATAGTGAAGGAAAGTATTCCTGGAAAATAACCATAAAAGAAGAAAGGAAGAGAATAAGCTACTGTCTGAGCTGAAAAATGGTAATTTAAAAATAGCTGTCCATATTGTTTCTGTACAAGAAACAAAACAAAACCATCAGAGCACTACAGGTAATTATTTGCATGAATATAGATAGAAAACACTCAAAAAATACTAGTAAACCAAACACAGATATATACCAAACAGATTATACAAGTTGACTTTATCCCAGATATTCAGTGATAATTTAAAATATTTAAGGAAATTATGTAACAAACCATAAAAATAGAGATAAAAACTGCATGATCATTTTAATAGACACCAAGAAGTCCTTTGACAAAATCCAACATACCTTCAGGATAAGAGTTCTAGTGATAGCAGGGTTGGAAGTTTCAGCTAATATTTTAGAAAGTATTGAGCATGCTTACCACTTATCACTGAATGAACAAAGTGAATATTATACACCAGCTCCAGCAACACAGTCAGTGAGCACATAGTATTTATAAAGGAACATTTATCTCTGAAACATATTTTTAACTGTGAAATAAGGGATATTAATATTACCTCAAAGAATCCAATGCTAATGAACATACTGACATGCAGGAAACACATATACAGTGATTTTACAAATGAATAGAATTTCACAAAGCTGCCATGACAAACATTAGACAGAAATAGAGCTAAAAGTAATGTACTATATAGATATATTTATTATATTTGATTGTGTATGATGTTTTACTATGCTAAAATAAGTAGTCTTCAAGAAAGCATGGTAGTTTTATAAAGTGAGTCAACCAGTGGGACAGAATCGAAATCCCAGACATGATTTTATACATGCAAAGTTAATTGAGTTTTCCTCAAAGGTGCCTAGAACACCTTGTAGGGCAGCATTTTTAATAAAACTTGGTATCTACCTGTCAGCGTGAAATTACCTGGTTATCATTCATCATTTGCAAAAGTCAATGCAAAATTAATTAAATATTGAAGTATAAATGAATTAAGTGTTGAAGTGTAAAATTTAAAGCTGCAAAATTATTAGAAGAAATTTTATAGGATAGTGTCTGGGTAAGCGGTGGAGGTGTATGTCTACTTTGAGCTCTAGGCACTAAATTGGTTCAGACTTACTCAGGCCTCGTGGATTCTGCTGTAATCTCTGTTATTATGTGCAGTAGATAGCCAAAACAAAATAATATCCATGGCTTCTTTGGGTGTTGCCTCTTAATATTGTATCAAGGCATTTTTTGACCATTCAGGTCCTTCAAGTATATATTATGGCTTCTAGTATTGTGTTTGAGGAAAATTTTTGTGAATGAGTTTGAATGTTGCTACATCTATATGTGTTGTTGTTTTTATTTGGATCTTTTTTTTTGTTTATTTTTTCCACTTCCAATTTGTTTTTGTTTTATGTTACTATATTATATTATATTATACTATATATAATTATTCCTTAGATGCCAGCTTGATTTCGAAAGAAAGGAAGAAATGTACAGATCTGGATGTGTGGGAGTTGGAAGTGAACTAGGGAAGATTGGGAGAGAAAGCCTATAATAATACTATATCATATTGAAAAATCCATTTTTTAATAAAAGAAAAAATAAAAATAAAGCAAAATTCGTGGAAATTTACAAATATTTTGCAGTCTAAGAGTGGATAAACAACTAATTTTGTTTGCTTCTCATAAATAAAATCATAGAGGAAAAAATTAGCGAAAAAAATCTACACAACTTTAGTGGACTCAGTAGCTTTCTTTCTATCTTTCTTGCTCCTATTCATCCTGACAGATGACATAATATGACCAATCACCTCACACTTCTGCCACTCACAATTGTTTTGTGAATAAAATAAATCTGTTTTTTATCCTTGTGGAAAAGCCATTATGTCAAACCAAAAGTCTTCCAATCATCCAAAGAAGTAATTAAGGTGAAAAGGAAACCAGTGGCTGAAAAGATAATCCTATAACATCTCACAAAATGGCTGAGCCTTAAACAGAAGAAACTTAAACACTTGTAATAAAAATATTCAAAATCTGACTTGAAATGGACAAGAAACGTTAGTGAGTATTGATATTATACTTTATTAATGATTGCTCATTTTTAAAAATATTTCTTTCATAATATAATTTTTATTTTAGTGCAAAATTTAACAAAATAGTACATAACAATTTTTATTTTCTACTTTTTACTCTTGCTTATTCTTAGCATATTTTAATTATTTATGTGTATTTATTTGTGATTTAATAAAAACATATATAGAATATACAAACAATCAAGGCCAGATACTCACCAAACTCATATTAGATTCAAATATAACACTGCTTTAGAAATTTCAATGAATTATTCCTGAGATTTTCAATTTTAATATTAAGGGAAAACCTTTCCTACAGAAGTATATTTTTTAAAATAATGAAAGATTAATATTTAGATATCCCACACCAGTGCCCAGAAGACAGAAGGCTGTAACCTACAACCTTGTTTCTATAGGATAATTTATAGTTGGTATTTTTTAGAATTAATTGTGTAAAGAATTATACATGGGAACTTTTAGAATACTAATAAGTAAGAGTTTCTTAATTATATAATAGATAATTTTCAGTATACTCTAAAATATTTCAATTAAATTCTTATATATTAAATACACATACTGTAATAAGACTAATTATACACATTCCAAAAAATGTTTCTTTGTTATTTTCACAAATTAATAATTTCAACTTATAAAGTTCTATCCTAATAAATCTGCAACAAATGGAGTCTTCTAGGCTCATTAGGTTTCAATTCTAAATCAAATTCTCTTTTATGTAAATGTTGTTAAATTTGTTCTAATTTATTAAAAAGAGATATAATTAAAACTACTATTTAAGTATTTATTTACTCACCAAAATATGAGCACCATGTCATAGGATATGATTAACATCTGTGGCTTTAGCCTGACAGGACACTTCATGTCCAGTTTAATCAGAAGTAAGATACAGTATCTCACATCATTTTGTAAGTCTATTGTTTTAAAATATCCTGAGATACTGAACATAGATTTTATTCACATTTTCTCTCATTTCAAAATGTAATTCTTACTTAACGATTCTTCTCTTTTATTACGAAGGGTATAGATATGAAGGTAGTCAAGCATTTGAATTTAGGTGGGATGAAGGGCCATGTGTCTGTTTTAGTAAGAAATTCCATTTTTCATCCTCTGTAAGACTGATTTTTACTTACCAAATATATTCCAAACTTATCTTTACCTGTCATCTGCCAATGGTGGAATTAGATAAAAAGCATAAAATTCAAACCATTTTTCAGCAAAATTTTAGGAAGACACTGGTAAGATACTGGTCAGTATAGTACTTTCCTTGTATACATGAGGATCAGACTTGATTCCCCATAGTTAGAAGTATGTCCGTGTACCCTTGCAATCCCAGTGCTGAGATTACAGAAATTAGATGATTCCGGGGATTCACTGGTCAGAACAGTGAGTAAATAAATTAATCATTTAAACATGGAGCAATCCTAAGGAGTTACACAGACACCTTAGGTTGGTATGGGCTCCATTTGCTTGCACACATAGACATACTCAATGAACACACAAAGAATAATATGCTGGCATACACACAAGAACATCCAAAGAAAATGTATGTTAACAATGTATTATGAGCTTCTGTTTTCTTATATTATATTACAAAGTTTAAAATGGAAAGTATTTATTGTCCATTGAAAAGCATCTCTCATTTTTTTCTCAAATTACATAAATATTTGCCCAGGGATTTAAAAATGAAATATATTTACTTTATTATCATAATATTCTAAATTATTGATAAACCCTTTTAATAACGGAATTGAGAAAAATCTATTTTTAATGTAGATTTAAGAGATATATTATAACTAAGTTAATATATAAATAATATTTTCTAGCATGAACATTTTTACATCTTTTATTGTTACCAACATATTCTTTTAAAACTATTTTCACACCATTTAACTTTCTAAATTTAATATCACACTTGAATGGTGATATGTAATTGGGTTAATTCAAAACTAATTCAAACTAAAAGCAACTTATTATTACAAAGGGAATTCCCTTTGGTGATTGTACCAAGGTAATTAATTTTTCCTGCTATTTAGGTTTTAATATTGTATTTCTCCAAAGCAGAAATTTACTGGCTTGAATGTTTGAATATATGTAAGCAAACATCTTTCTCTACTCGAAATATCTTTTTTTTGTTGTTTACTACATTATCTAAATTTTCATTAATTAGTATTCAAAGGCATTTACTTTTCATATATGAAAAATATCTGATTTGTCTCTAGTGACAAAGCACGGGCTCTCATTTTTGAATAAGTTCATAGCTGGTGCAAATTAGCCATGGTTTGGAAATCTCAAGAGTTTATAGCTAGAGTATTAGAACTTTATGTAGTAATGGAAATGCAGAAGTGTCCACTTTGTCAGCTTTACCATAAATTTAAGCATTATTTTATTACATAGTAATTAGCACATACAATGTCAGATATTTTTTTCTTGTATGTTGGTCTGAATTTCTGTTTTCAAACTACTCATGTATGTATCATTCAAATACCAGAGCTTTTCACATTATATTTAACAAATTTTTCTGTGTGCGTTCCTGTTGGTGACTCAGTGATAAAATTGTCTCTGTCAATGTCTATAATTATAATAATTAACTCTGGATTTTATAAATTTTTATTACTGATAGTTTTTTGAATGTCACAAGATGTCAGCTTTACACATAATTCATAGAACATAGATGTATGAGTTTCAAATATAGTCTTTGTTATGGATAGCTTACCACTGCCTGGCTTTAAAAAATATTTGTTTAACTTTGAAAATATACCAAACATAACTACTAGTTCAATTGTTGTAGATGACTTGCTACCAACCCGCATTTCTTAATTTTCCTAAGCAATTTTTAGTAATAAAAACCCCATAACAATGTAAAATATTTGAGATTAGTAGTTACTTCTTCTTAGCTTAGAATTATATTCAATAATTTACCCTTTTATTCTATTATTCCAGTATCCCACTCTTGTTTTGTTCAGGAAGAGATGCCTGAATCTAACCTCCTTTACTCAGTTTTCTCATTGACCATGACCAGTAAAAATTTGCAAGCAATGCCCCAAATGATGAGAAACAACCATAATCCACCAAATATCCCACCTCTTGGGAATGAGGGTGACATGTTCTATAGATGTCCTATTGTCTGGCTGCAGTGACATCTTTAGGGAATTCTGAGAAAATTAAGATAATGGTCCAGTACTCAGAGAGCTAGCTATATTATTTTTCATTTAGTCTCTGTGGAACTGGAAGGTGTAAAGCTTCTCTGCAGTCCTGAATGGAGTAGTCTGTGAGACTGGACCATCTAAGCAAACAACTTTGAAGTTCAGGGTGCAGAATTTTGAGGAGAATGCATCAGAGGCATGTTGAATCTGGAGCACCTGGCCTACATATTTTTGCTGGTTTCTGATCTTTTGAAAGTACACAAACTTTCTAAGGTAACATATATCTGCTTTGCATTAACAGAAATAAGAAAATTGTGGTTTGCATAAGTCAGCTAAAAATATTTTGTCATATGTTTGGATCAGATGAAGGGTATCTTTCAGCATTATAAGTACATTAGGAAATTATAATTAAACTGTAATATAAGTCCAATCCCTCTGTGTGAAAGGATGGCATGTAATAATACATGAAAATTCTGTAGCAAACAAGATTTGCCATGTCTCATCCAGTCTCAGAGTTTTTTCCATAATGAGGGATCAGCATATATGTATGTACCTGTCCTGTAGTGTCTTTTTGGTTTCTTTATTTTTTTTAATGTCTGTAGCCGAGATTTTCTGATTTTCATTGCTTTTAAAGAGAACTGTAACCCTTTGTTTCCTGTGGAAACAAAGATGTATCCTCTCCCCCAATGCAGCATATTTTCTAGCTTCCATTTTGAAGTTAAGGCGTTCTTAAAATATATAGATTGCTTTAATTTAATAATTTCCATAATCAAATGTCTCTCAGCAGTGAAGCATGAATTCAAATTGGTCTTATCAATAAAATTCAGTCAGCTATTGGGGGTGAAAGCTAACGTACATAGAAGCAGAACAGCCCGTCACTAGAGCTCTTAACTCTAACAAGGCTCAGACATAAAGGGCGATCCTGTCTTGTCGCTTGTATCACTGCGCCCTCAGACTGACTGCCTAGACTCCAGCCTTAGACTACCTGCCTCTCAAACTGCAATTTGCTCCTGTCTCCTCCCTCCTTATATTCCCCTCTCCACCCAGCCATATGACTCCTGTCTCCACTTCCCTAGTTCCGTAATTAAAGGCACGTGATCCCAAGTGCTAGGATTACTGTTGTGAGACTTCTGTTTCTCTTTTAGACTATCAATTTCCCTAGCACAGGTGGCCTTGAACTAACAGAGATCCACCTGCCTGGGATTAAAGGTGTGTGCCACCACTGCCTGGCCTCTAGTGGCTTAGCTCTGCACTCTTCTCTTTGGGTAAGCTTTATTTGTAAAAACACAAACAAAATACCACTACAGAACAGCTATTTTTTTTTACATTAGTATTTAAAATTCTCATAGTCAGCCAAGTATCATACAGAATCCTGGCACCCTGTGTATTTCCCTTTTTGACATGACTCTTCTTCATACTGATTTACCTTTTCTTTAAAGATTTTACTTCATTAATTTTAAATTATTTATTTTTTCTATGACTGTGTATATCCATTTTTTTACTTTACCTGTTATGAGCTTTTCTTCATCTGGACCAATTTACTGCCTGCCTTAAGACTTACTTCTCTGACTATGTGAGTCAAAGCCTAAACCCACTTCTCCTCTCTGTGCTGGCAGCTGGTTCTATTCAGCTCCAGGGAGAGCTGAGTCTTAGTGATGCCCATGGCACTGGGGAGGAGCAGCATTTACCTGCCTCAACTCTGGAAATTTACTGAGCCTGTACTGTTTCTACTTAGTGCTCCAATCGCTCAAGGGCTCGCTGTATAGCATCCGTGGCTCTGCAAGCTGCGAGCCCTTCATGCCATGCTTATTTTGTTTGTTTGTTTGTTTGTTTTGTGTAAAGATTTCTCCAGCCATGTGTGGAAATACATGCCTAGAGGTTGGATGCAGTTTGGAACCAGCTTTCTTGGAGAACTTTCTTGGACTTTCAGTCAACAGCTCATGGAGTTGTTAATTATGAACGATGGACTTAGCTTAGGCTTTCAAATAGCTAGCTCTTAGCTAACTTTTATAACTCAAATTAAGTTGCTTTTATTTATCTGTATTCTGCCACTTTGCCTTTACTTTTTCTTGGTTCAATTCCAACTTGCTCTGAGTCTGCTGGTAAAATTCATTCGCCTAGATTCCTCCTCTTCTTCCTCTCTTTACCCAGAAATCTTGCTTATTCTTTCCTGTCTAGCTAGTGGCCATTCAGCTCTTTACTAAACCTATCAAAAGGTGCCTTAGAAAAGATACTATCTTACAATGGAAACAAATATTCCTGGACAATACTAGCTCATAGGAATGGCTCTGAATTCTTACTTTTCTCTAAACTGTGTTAGTAGCTTAGGTCATTTTAAAAGATCTACCAGACCTCGGTATAAACATCAAATGTGGGAAATCATGGGTCAGATGCCTCAAAATGGCCACAATGGCAAGGATCTCCCCTTTCCAGCCACACACACATGCACATATACATGGCAATTCAACACACACACACACACACACACACACACACACACACACACAATCTATAAATATATACCTCACATAAGTACAGCAAACCCTATGGACATATGCGCCATATGTACATATGTGAACACACACACATATTTATCTGATTTGCACACATGGCCAGTCACATATTCTGCACTAACATCTGACTTTTGCTTGTCAGCTTCTCTGATAAAACTACCATGGATTTCTCACTGGCTGGTTTCCACCATTACAACTGCTGAACATAAGATCCCAGCACATTGTCTTTTTTTCTGCCCAGCTTGTCTCATTGCTGCCTGCCAGAATGATGTCTCTGAACAGTCCACCTTATTGACTTGCCTGACTTGCTCGAAATGTGCTTATGTCATCCAGGAAAAAAAAAAAGAACTGAACATGTTGAACAAATGTTCAAAGGTGTCAATCAGTGAAGTGATAATTGAAAATGCTGAAAGGTGGCAATTGTGGTAAGATGTCAATGCCTGAGGGGGAAATTATCAGACTGTCAGTAAAATATGGTCATTGAAATGAAGTGACTCGGAAGTTCACATCATTTTGCTAGCATACTATGCATGGATATACATTTGACGGAGGAACGGACTCCAGGAGACCTCAATAGAAATAAGATAACATACTGAATTCAGAATGCAAACGGTGGCACTATTCTGGGCTTTTTTTTGCCATATCATTGTCCCATAACTCATTTTAGTCATTAGCACTCAAGAGTGCCGAATGTTTATTTTGGAAATTGTATTGATTCTAAGCATAAAAAATTAAGAAACAAATATATTGCCAAGACAGGTTGTTTAACAGACAGAAACTTAAACATCAAGGTTCAAGGGATTGACATGATATGCATAAAATTAATTTGAAGACAATTCAAATGAAAGAATGGCAGTTCACATTAGTATTAAACCACGCAGTTTGCAGAACATATTGGAGATAAAAACAGCGTTATTAGAACTGTAGTTCTCAAGCCACACATATTAAAAAAAATGATGAGCCAGACTAACTGGAGACTGAAAGTAGGTATACTCACTGAAGAATCTAAGTGTTCCTGTTGAGTGAAGATGGAACTGAGCCTTGAAAAATTAAAATTTATAAAAAGCACAAGAGTAAGTCACAATGAATATGACTTAAAAAGGACAAAAATATCTATACGGAACTAAACTGGAAGATGAAGTTTTCAGAGAATCTTTGGTAATACTCACTCCATGGAGCATTCACCTCTAACATCAGATCTTAGTGCCCAGCATACTGCTGAATGAAAACTATGCTTAAAAATCTATTAATTATTCCACCCCAATGTTACATTCTGCAAAGAACACATTTCAAATGGTGCCATGCAGTGATTTGTACACCAAGGATTTTTGTCAAATATACTTTAATGTGGCTGAAGAGAAAGTTAAAGGAATTCAGCTGCCCCTTTTCCCAGTTCTGTGGTCCCAGACCACTGCTGTGTGCTCCAGGCTACTCAGTGTTCAGATTCCATATTTCGTAAACTTCACCTAGAACTATCTGTTTTATGTTGCCTGCTGCATTGACAACATTTAGCCTTAGGCATGGCTGTAATCATCTCCTTTATTATTTTGTCTTTTAATGGGCATGGTGAAACAATTCTCATTAATTAGTGTCACTTTTATTTATTGAACTATTTATCAAATTTATCACTTGTTTGACCCAAGCTAAAAGTCCATGAAACTTAACGATTACTACCAGGAAAACTATTCTCAATTTAGTTCCATAGCTGCCTAGGTATTAACTCAACTGAAACACGGCAGTCCAAACTCTCTGATATGAGGCAGTATAGCAGCAACTTTGGAAATAAGAATAAAAATAATTAAAAACTCTAAGATTTTTCTGTCGAGGTTCCCAAGGACAGTGCCAACTTCTACATGTTCTAAGAGCCAGAAAATTCAGTAAAAGCAGAGAAGATTAAACTAATTATAGAAAAGAAGTATAAAAATATCACACAAGTGGATACTAGAAACATGTCAAAATAAATTTCTGACCATTATAGAATCCAAAACTTAAATATATGTGTGTGTCGTGTGTGTGTGTGTGTGTGTGTGCGTGTGTGTGTGTATGCATGCTTGTCGTTTGGAGTCACTGTTCTCAGCTGCAAATTGACTTACTAGTGTTTAACGAAGGACATTCACACGCATAAGAACTTTGAATTCCAATGTCTATGGAGGTATTAGTACACATCATAGCAGGGAGAATAGGCCAGTATGTGCTCTTCAGAGGTCTCTGCTTTTCTTTTAATATTAGTCTCTGCTTTTGTTACCTTACCTCGGGATTTATTTGTTACACTCACACACTCTGCAATTCCTCAATTTACTTCTAGTGCAAGTGTTGTCTAAAATGTAGAGTAACATTGTTTATAAAAGTGAGTTTTCAAGTTCTCTGATTCATTTTATTTTGTTTATAACATGAGGTCTCATGAATCTCAGATGGCTTTGAACTCACTATCTGACTAATAGAAGACCTCCGGTCTTCAAGACCTCCCAGTTATTTTCATCGCAACGAATGCCACCTTGTGTTGCTTTAAAACTTTGTTCACTTTCTGACTGCTGCTTTCTTAAACCACGCATTGCAGTCAGGCCTAGAGTTCATGGTTACATTTTAAACTGGGATATTTTATTTGCCTAATTTTTCTTATCATGTACCCCTTTGCAATGAATCCTGTTTCATCAGATGATTGTCTTTCGATAATGTTAAACTTAGCATGTATCTCTTTGATTACTGGCTTCACTGGTCTTTTGATTATGCTGTCAGTTTGAGTGATAGAAATTAAGGATTTATGTAGTTTATTTAACTGAAAAATAGTTTTTTTGCTCTTTCATTTGAAACATGTTTATAGATGTTCATACAATAGTTCATTAAATATGTTGCATTTTTTCTGTTGAAATATTTTCTCTTTGCTATTTCTTTTATCATCATGGTCAATATTTTCCACTCCTCCTTTGTTTTTTTTTTTGACTTATGCATGCACTCCATTCTTCTAATTTAGTAGCAGCACTAGTTTTTTTTCAAGGAAAATTATCTACCTATGTTTCATGCTGGCCTTATTAATTTTATCAGTTTATCTTGAAAGATTTTGCTGATGAGAAGTGGGAGTTATTTGTTAAAGTTGTAGAACACTTAAGTTTCTTATAGTTTATCCTTGTTATTTTAACAGAGTTCTGGTTTAACTATGTTGTTACCCACCCAAGAGTTATATAAACATTCATGAGAGATTAGTCACTGCGGACTGGACATGTAGTTAGTTGAAACGAACCCTATTTGTCTTTGGCCAAGACTTTTCTTTAACCTTGTCTGCAATGCTTCAACTGAATGTCTGCAAATTTTCTGTTATTCTCTTGGCAAAACTGGCCTTTGGGCAAGAAACTGTCCATACCTTAACCACCGATAAAATATGTACAGATAGGACAAGCAGGATAAAAGCAGTCTTTTTAGACTGCCAAACCTTGCCAAGACAGGCTCAGTTCTTAAAATTTTTCCTGCCTCAGAAAATGGTCTGTCAGTTACTCTAGAACTTAACCTAAGTTTTTTGCTTCAACATTACGAATGAGACTTTGTGTGATTGCCCAGGTATCCAGTTGTCTCTGTTATCTACTGCACATTTTGGAAGCTGCTTGATTACACTTCTGGCCTACTCAAGTAATATTATCTCCCTTCTCAGGGAGATAATACTACTTGATGATTAAATAGCATAGTTACCTTCCTTTTATGATCTAGCCAAGTCATTTCTAATACAAGGCTTAGACTCCTTAGGTTCACATTAGTATTAAACCACGCAGTTTGCAGAACATATTGGAGATAAAAACAGCGTTATTAGAACTGTAGTTCTCAAGCCACACATATTAAAAAAAAATGATGAGCCAGACTAACTGGAGACTGAAAGTAGGTATACTCACTGAAGAATCTAAGTGTACCTGTTGAATGATTATGACAACATTTAGCATATGTTCTGTGCTTAATACTGTTTTTGCTGGTTATAATTCTTATAATTTTTATACTTGATATCTGCTCTTAGTGTACATAGTTTTGTATTGGGTTTTGAACTCTCTTATTTAGACAAAAGGAATAGGTGATGGGGAACCTAGTTCAGTCACTTAAAAGAAATCCTTAAAATCCTTAAAAGTCACTTAAAAGAAGAACACTTAAAAGAAATCCCACACTAGCTCAGAAATGAGAATAATAGATGGTTATTTATTTAGGGGTAGACTCACAAATCAGAAACCTCTGCTGGAACAGAGAACAGCAACTGAATCCTACAGCTGGAAAAGAGGCAGGATGCATGCTTTACATTAGCATTAATAGTATAAACGACCACGCTCCAGTGGGATGGTAACTTAAAGGCTACTGGCTGTAGGATTTTCTACAGCTTGGACCAGGTTGGAGTGTGACTTTTAGGTATCCAAAAGCAGAAGTCCCGCCCAGCTCACTCTCTTCTTCCTGTGTTCCACACCTTGAGGTTGGCCCCCATTCCTGTTCCATGAGTTTTTCCTTTTAATAGAGAGAAAGCTTAGAATAATCTATTTGGAATTAGCTGATGAGACGATGGGGTTCTTTGTTCTTGTCCTGTTTTAAATAAGTTTGTAACATGTACTTATTTGAATATTATTTGTGTTCAGTATGGGAAATAACACATTCTGTCTGGCAGAAGTGCTGTTATTAATTTTCTTTACAATGATTATGGATCATCTTCACACTTGTGCCAGCTTGGCCCTTCGTTCTGGATCAGTATGATATAGGCAAAAGAATTATCTACTAGTTGTGACAATCTGTTTTAAGACTATCATAGTGTTCACTCATTCTCTCTTCTCTTAGCTATGCTCTCTTTGTTACTGAAGATGGGGCTTCTCTTGAGGGAAGGTATAGCATATATACAATGCAAAGCTTTAATCAGGGTCCACAATGAAGAAAAATCATACATATATGTGGCCACCAGAACCCTCCATCATCACCTAGTAAGGAGTTGACAAAAGGAGCAGTCAATACCATGACATTATTGAGCTAAGCAGTAAGATACTGCTATCAAATGTTTTTATCAACTTATAACTGTTTCTTCACAAAACTGTCTACTTTATAGCTTCCATTAGGCTTCAAATTAATTACAACTTCATCTGGAATTTTGTTATCTCTCATACAGATAATTTGAAATAATGTACGTTATATTTACAACTTTCTGATTTCCAATATTATTTTAACAAGTTATCTTCTCAACAATGAGAATTATTTTCAAAGTAATATCATGCTAAATAGAGTAAAATAACTATCTATTCACAGGACCTCTGTGTGTTCTTTTTCCTAGGTAAGTTTACAAGATACAAAAACTTAGGGAATCCAAGGGTGCATTTGTATTAAATAAGGTATACTGAAAGTGGTGATGAAGGCATAGAACAATCTGTGTTGCCTGACTGTAATCTTTTTAGACAGCTTATGATAGATAATACCCAATAGATTTATACATACGCAGGATGTTTTGATTCTGACATAAACTTTCAGATATATATATATATATATATGCATGTATGTATGTATAAAATATAGGGATTCAAACCCAACATTCCACTTATCACCCAAATAACAAAATTTATATTTGCATGATGTTGAAAACATATTTTTCTAATATCTTCCCTTTTTTTTTTAATTTTTTTTATTGCGAAAAGAAGAAAAAAAAACATAAACAAAAAACAAGTTTCCACCTCCTCCCAGCCTCCCATTTCCCTTCCCCTCCTCCCACCCTTCTCCCCCTCCTCCCACCCTTCTCCCCCTCCTCCCACTCCTCTCCCCCTCCCCCCACTCCTCTCCCCCCCCCTCCCTCTCCAGTCCACAGAGCAGTCCGGGTTCCCTGCCCTGTGGTAAGTCCTAGGTCCTCCCCCCTCCGTCCATATCTAGGAAGGTGAACATCCAAACTGGCTAGGCTCCCACAAAGCCAGCACATTAAGTAGGATCAGAACCCCCTGCCATTGTCCTTGGTGTCTCATCAGCCCTCATTGTTCGCCATGTTCAGAGAGTCCGGTTTTATCCCATGCTTCTTCCCTTTTTAATTGCCATTTTTCTTAATAGTGACATTAAACTCTCATAAAATGATTACATATTTTGACTAACTCTTCCTTTGCATCCATAAAGTACATCCCATAGGACCACTGAACATGGATTTCTTTGTGTGTGAAATGAAACTTTTCAATCCATCAGTTAAAAAAATATTACAATCATATCAGAAGCAGCACCAGTAATTGGGTTCTAATCAACTCAGATGGTTTACAGAATTTCTGCCTTTAACGCTCTGTGTCTTCATTGTGTATGTGTTACATCTGAGCTGAGAAGAGCCTCCAAGTTGAGGAGCTCTAATAACTAGCTGATGCTATCACCCTATCACCCCATCAGTCCTTCTATTGTCATGTGATCCTAGGATCAGGTGACCAAGAGTAGCTCTAGAAAGAGCACACCTCTATTGATATTTCTTGCATGAGTCAGATTATAAATTGGTCGAATCAATGGTGCCTTGTGTACTCCAGACCACCAAGAGTCCACATTATTGTTCTGTCTGACATCAAGGAGAGCCAAGATAGAGGAGGATAAAACAAATAGAATGAATTCCAGTCAGGAAATAGGCACTAGAAACTCAAAGGCAGATTCAACTACAGATTAAATATGTTTGTGTGTGCATCTGTTTATTATCTACCATTGTAATATGGTAGAAATTTGGTTTTCTTTTTTTAAAAGTTTTCTGAAAAATTACCAACAGAAGTCATTCAACAGCAGTAAAATTTACACTCCCAACTACACTTTAGAAAAGTTGTGATTTTATTTTCTTGGAGTTTCATTTCAAGATGTTGTATTCCCCAATGTGATTACATTGAACAGATGTTCAATAGATTGTCTTGTTTCTTTTAAATGCCTGAATTGAAACATTTTATCCACTCTAAGCTTCTCTAATTTCCTTTCAACTCCAACAGTGGAATTTGCCTTAGGTACAGTCCCAAAAGGATTTTGATTCTGTGACCTAAAGCCATAATGTTTTTGATTAGTTTCACCACCATTTTTAAAGGCATGTGGACAAAAAAATTGCTAATATTGATTTGTAAAAGTTACAAATCATAATAATCTTTTATTTTTTTAGATTCAGTAAGTCCATCTCAAAAAGGAAGTCGGTTTAAATTACCTTTGCACAAATACCAATTGCTATGGCTTAGAAATCTGATATCAATCTGATAAACAAAACGAGCTAAGACTTTCATTTGATGATGGACAGAATTCAATTAATTTCAGAACAAATACCATTGTAGAAGTAGGACGTTAAGTCAAAATATAGTCATTAACTGTGTAATAAAAGAAGTATGTACATGTGCCTTCCAAAGGTATTTATAAAATTGAATTTGTATCAGTTTTCAGTGCTGTTTGGATATCCTGAAAAATGCACATAAAACAGAAAGTCTGTGCTTCCAAACAGGAAGTGGACTTGTAAAGAATTGAATTACAAAGCAATTCTTAACAGTTCCAAAGAAACAGCTGCCATAGCCAACTTTTGTTGCAATAACAGCAAATGTGTTTGCTTGTATGTGTTGGAAGGGGCACAGGGAAAAAAATCCATAGAACCAAAGAATATATTATTATTTTGTTAAGGAGATTTTGCTGAAGCAATGTCTGTCACTGTGACATTCCTGTGTAGAAATGTCATTCTCTTGTTCATGTAAATCCTGTGAGCTAAGCTCCAATTTATGTTTTTCCTGGTCTTCTAAATCATTATAAAATGCACATGTATCAAAATAAAGAGTGAGCTAACGTCATTACTAAGGACAAGAAGGCACTTGCTGACCAAGGCTGATGCGCCGAGTTTGATACTCAGAACTCTTGGGGTGGAAAAACAAAACCATTCCTGCACATTGAAACCCTACCGCCATTCTAACGCAGTGGCATGTCTATGTTTATGCCCATATGTACACATAGAAAGAGGAGAACATAGTGAGAGAGACAGAGAATAAGAAATTTAACATTTTGAAGTACAGTAGTCTCCCAGAAGGAAACTGGGGTAGAAGGGCAAACAGGGTAGAGTCCACGACAGTGTCCTTACCAGAATGAAAAAAATCCTTGGGAAAATTTACTGATATAAGAATGAACTAGTTACCTTTATTTGCAGAAACAGAATTGAGAGGGAACTGAGAAGTACAGCCCAAGACATTCTTTCTTCCAGCTGCAGTCTAAGGATCCACTGATGTAATCTCGGAGAATCTTCCCCTGCATCATTCATTTCCAGCTTGCAGAATTGCTCCAGATACAGACTCAGGGAGCAAAGCATGGCTTCGGTGTCAGGAGTGCGAGAAGCTGTCAGACTTGGTTTGCTGATTATTTCACGTCTTGAGTCAAAGTAGCATTTCCCTCTGGGTGGTGTCTGGTCAGTAGCTGGACAGTGTATCACTATTCAGTTGCATTTTCCTGGATATCGAAGGTTATTTCTTCTCACAGGAGATTCGTGAAGAGAAAACATTAACGTTAAACCCCTTTTAGAATATCAGAAACTACTCTATGCATTCAAATTGGTGATCTCCTTTTTTCCCCCCTCTTCATCATTGATTAACTTTTGTCACAGCGGTGTTAACCCTCTACAAATTCTTCGTAACTAAAACTACACCCATCACAGTATCTGTTTTCCAAACACTCTAATTTGGAACATAGATGTTTTGCTCCATGTTATAGTACATTGAAAATATCATCTATTTATTATAGAGAGTACTAACCTAGAGCAGGTAGAGCAGCAGCAGCTTAGGACAATGTGGGCCAATGGTGGCAGAGCCAGAACAGGGACAGGATCCCTCTACTATGTGTCTGTCACTTGACTCAGGGCTCCATTTCCTGTAACACCTCAGAAGGTTCCAGAAAGTTTTATATTCCAGGTTCAAAGACAGCAATTGTTCATCTTATCACCTTAACTTCTGTTCCTTTTAATTCCATGTAAATGTTTGCTCTTGTTCTTTGAAGGAACCCAGATTAAAATATTTGTCAAAAAATTATAGAACTTATGCGACTTAGTACAATAGTAAATGCAGACAGTGGGACACATTTAAGTTCAATGTGCTATGTACTCAAAGAGTACCACAACACAGTATTTAACCCAGATCTCCCAGATTTGTTAGGATTTGAGAATCCTTCATTCACTCTTAGTAGGAGTGTGTGATGACTGTTCTTGTTGTGTTTTCTAAGTAGAAAAATTTCTCAGAAATATTCCAGGAATATTAGATTCTAAAAGCTTCATAGTTAAATATGAATGCCAAATGGCTGTTAAAAAGAATACATCACTCAATACAAATAGAAAACTCCATTCTCCTTTAAAAGTGGCTAAATATGAAGGTGTTTAAAGGAAAATAATCTCATTTTCTTCACCATCTGAGCTAAGTGTTACTAGGAATTGTGTACTGTCTCAAAATAATAAAAAAGTCTTCCATATGACCCTGCAAATGCCCAAAGGACTCAACATCTTATCCCATAGATCCATAGATACTTGCTCAGCCATGTGTATTTCCAGTCTGTTAACAATAACATCCTCCCTACACACAGAACTTTACGTTCTCTCTCTCTCTCTCTCTCTCTCTCTCTCTCTCTCTCTCTCTCTCTCTTTCTCTCTCCCTCTGTATCTCTCCCTCTCCCTCTTTCTAAGACAAACACAAAACTAAAATGAAAACTAACTATAAATCAATGAGACAAAAAAAAACATGCCCAAACAAAACAAAAACAGAAACAAAAAGCCCACAAAAGCTCTTAGAATCTTTCTGCCTCTTCTATTGTACATATTCTGTCTTGGGAGGAGGGGTTGATACAGACATCCTTTTTGGACTGAGTGATCCAAATTCCCTCACCTTTCCACATTGTCTAGGTTTTCTATGTTAATGCTCATAATTGGCCAGAAGCAACTTCTCTGCTGAGGGCTGAAGTTTGTACCTGACCTTAGAATCTGGAAATGTGTCATTAATAGTGATTTTATTGCCTTGCCTTTTTACTAGAATGATACCAGGATATTTTTCTACTGGCTCATGACACATCAGCTTTCAACTTCTTGGTCTCACTTTCTGTGTTCTCAAGGCTGTCTTTACTTTTTAAATTGTTTATTATTTTGTTAATATTCCCAAATCAAGTATATCTTTAAAATATGAGAATTATGGAAAGTATTTTTTCTATAAATTTTCTAATATTAATTTTGCCTAATTTACACCACCAATTTTTATTTAGTCTTGTGTTCATTATTATTTCAGTAATACTATAATACTATACTATGCAAAACTACATACATTTATCTGTCTAGAGAAACAAAGAATTGGTCTTTCTCTGAAGTAATGATGTTCCTTAGTTCATTAAGTGATGGACAAGCAATGGCACTTCAATAAAAAGCTTATTGTACAACAATTGAAAAATCAAATAAAGCAAGATTAAAATGATTAGTTGAGAATTATAATTAAAAAAGAAATAAAGAATTTCCAAAGGTCAGTCTTTTTATATAATTTGATATAATAACTCAGTGAAAATAAATTTACTATTTTCTTATCTGATTATTTTACTAAAATAGCCACAGGATTTTTAATTGAGTTCATGGACATCCTCATGAGGTAGGTTGCTTTTCTTTTATATTTGTGATAAGAGGATTGGTGAACATAGAGGAAGTCCTGCATGTTCACAGCCACTGAACCACAACAAATGCCTTTTAAATAGTGGTTCATCCCACATTGTGCCATATAACTTTGTAAATGTGTGTGTGTATCCATCAATCTGTCAGTCAGCTCCAATTTTAATTTCAATGGGTAAGAGTTACCATTTGTTTGCCAATTCTCTGATTTAGTCCTACATAATCAGTGGTTATTATGCTGATAAAATACTACCTCAGGTACTCAAGTAAAAATGTAACATATGGACAGACAGATGCATCTTCTTTATAAAATAATTTGAGGATTTAGGGAAATAATATCCAGAGTTAATCTTGTTGTATTGTGTACTTTATCCTTAAAACCTGAAAATTAGTGGAAAGGTAACATGTTAAATTTCTGTTTTAAGATATGTAAAGCTGCCTCTCCCCTTCTGTTTCCAACAGCTGTTCAAAAGCAAGGAGCAGCATGGACAACAAAATAAAATGATTAATTTTTAAAATGAGACTAGGAAAAATTATGTTCTATTACACAAGATGAACTGAGAGACACTGGCAGGAAATGAACAGACAAGCAAATATTGTGGATGAAATAAAAGATAAGACAAAGATAAAAACAGTGAGACAGTAAGTCAGTGCAGTTCTTAGGGCTTAGGTAAAAGGTCATACCATTTTCATTCTGGAGAAGTAAAGGGTGGCACTGGCTGAGAGCAGATAGCCCATACCCTTACTGATTCTAGGACAAACAATGAAACTTCTGTTTGTAGAAAATAAAAGGTATTTTGGTATGGAAAATTATCATACATTTATAATAATTAGGGAGATAAAACAACACAATTTGTTTCCACTGGATTAGAGATAGCATAAGAAAATTTGTATACTTAAATGTTGACCTATGAGAAAACTTCAGAGAATCTAAAATATTCCCATGCCTCTGCTTGGCAGGGGTGGGAATTGGGGAAGAAGAGAGGAAAGGGATGGTGGTTATAGGTATATCTAATTGAGAAAAATACCTGTGTAAAACTGAGAAGAAAATACACAGAAATGATCTGTTTGTTTTAATCTGTGCCATGTACTTCCAGGGAGAGCCAAGTAGTATGGATAATTGCAACCTCTGCCTAGCAACCTGGAAAAGATGTAGAAGCTTTTGGCGGCAGCCTGATGACCCAGGCACAAGGGGAGACAAGAGCTATGAGTATGTGAGTCAGAAAGCCTTGCTCAGTTTGATGACTTGCAAGCTTTCCCTTAAGCAGGATTTCTTGTTGGGAAAGGAAAGAACAAATGATAATAAGCTGTGTTTAAACTCAGCTGAAGCAGCTTCCCTCAGGACTTGTAGGTGTACTTCAGGCCTCGGTTGCTTTCCTGGATTTGTTTCCTCACTCTTTTGCCTGTTGTCCTGTCAGTCTGGGAGTAGAAAAGGTTTTATCTTTGGACCTCACATCTGCTTAAACTGGAGTTTTTTATAAATCTTTATTTATGTCCTTGTTCCTTCTTAGTTTCACCTGTGGTCAGCTATAATATAAGCAATTATATTTTTCATTTGTTAATTTCAAAGAGAGCATTTGTGCAAGATTGATTCTAGAATCAGATGATTCAGGAAAAATTATGTTGGTACAAGCCAAGACATGACACAAAGAATAATATTAAAGGATAAATTTCTTAGTTAATTGATCATGAAGGGTCACTAATAGAAAAATCTTAGGGAATTCGAACCTGAGAATTATTCGGTCTAATGAATCTCATTACACTGGATTGAGTGAGTGCAGTCTTGATAGATCGAAAGGAAGAAGGCATCCAGCAACATGGTGCACATCTCTCACTACCCTTCCACAGTCACGGGGCAAGAAATCTGTCTCATTTATTAAGACTATTTCTCAGAATTTTATTAATATTCTGCTTCTCCTCCTCCAATATTATGCAAGAAACCCTGAAAGAAGGAACCAGGCAATCGATTTTCAGAAGGGGAGGAAGGCATCCTAACCTTGTCCCTTGATTGTGGTACAGAATTCATGTAAGTGTCTGAGTAAGAGACAGGTACATAGATGGCAAAATGACACAGGAACACAGAAGGCAACCGGAGAGACTTGAGGCAGACTGCAGAAAATCTCACAGCACATTGTTGGTTATGAACCACATTAATCATAGGTTACCTAGTTTTTAATTATGTATCAGTGCCACAAACAATGACTCAACTTGAGTGAATGCATGCAACACAATTTTTCTAAACTTTATTTTAAAGCTCTGAAGTTGTAAATATTTTCCCAGCTCATAGACAAGGGGGTAAATTTTCATCTTCCCCGGTTCTTTAACTTTCAACTTGAATATAACTAATTACAACATCTTTCCTGTTAACCCATGAGTCAATTTCTCATATTACATCATAATGAAATTCAGTATAACCATTCGGAGATAGCCTTCCATTGGTTCTAGCTTTGGAGAACCCTAATATGTATATGGGTTAAAATGAATATAAGCATTTAAGAAATAAGTTTACCTTTGAAGTGTAATGGAAGACAGTTCATTAATCCTTGAATCAACTCATGAATATGGAAAAATAAGAGAGATTTTTACAGTGTATTATATCTTCATGTGTTCATATTCACATATATGTGTATATACATACACACATGTATGACAACAGATGCATACAGCCCCTAGCTCTGAAAAGTATAAGTGACTTCAACATTATCTGTGCACACGTTTTTCTTAGAAATTGTCTTTTAAATGCTGTGCCTAGTAAGAGGAAGCAAACTCCTTATTTACAGCGAAGCAGGGAGAGACTTAGATTAATTTGAGATATATTATGTTGACAAAAACCAAGATAGTACATAGAGAATGTTATTTACATGTAAAATAGAGTGGTGATCCTTCTTAATGGGGCCTCAATTTTATGAACTGGGAAAATATTAACATAAATATTAATTCTAAAAATACTTTCAGTCTATTAATGTGATTTTAGAAGCAAACCAAATAATTAAACATCTCATAAAGATCAAAGCATTTATATAATTTAAAAGTATTTCTCATTAAAGTTTTAAATGAGAAGAAGAAACCAGTTAGTAGCAAAGCTTACTAACACTCTACAAACTGACTAAGACAAACAGCCTTTAAGATGTACAAATAAAAACCATGTTTTTGGAAACTGAAGAGATGTTTCATTGTGTAAGAGCACGTGAAGGATCCTTTAAGAACACTTGAGTTCATTTCCTAGCATCTACATGGCAGTTCCAAAACATCTGTAACTCCAGTTACAATACATCTGACATTCTCTTTGTAGGCAAAGTTACCACACACATACATTGTACATACAAACAATCTTACATGTAAAATTATGAGTAGATATATCTTTTAAAGTAAAATGTTATGGTCACAGCTAGAGGTAAGTAGTGAAAACACAGCATGAATTCATAATAGATGTGTTCCATTTGAATCTCGACACACTGATCAAGTTCACCTCAACCTAAGGCTAATGAGAAGGTCCGTATGCAAAGCTGTCCAGTGATGGTTATTAACAGGTGTGGAGAGCTATATGACTGTTACACAGTATTAGAAGAGTTTGAGATAAAACCTGAAAATGAGGATTGCTAGGATGACTCATTCTGCAAATTCTTGCTTTACAAGCATGGATTTGAAGCTCAGCACCAACTATAAAGCAAGATATGAGGATAGGACACTGTATTCTCATATTTGATGAGACAGATTCAGAATATTTATTGGAGCTCATTGGCTATCTTACCTATCAAAAGAGTGAGCTCTATGCTCAATGACAAACCCTGTCTCAAAAAATGAGAAGAGCAACCCAGGAAGTTATCAGGTAACACACTTGGTCCCTGAATGAGTGTACACAGAAATCCACATACACCCACATAAACATCTGCACACATCCACAAGAACACGTATGTGTGCTCACACGCATGTGCACACACACAAACATACATAGACTCAGACACACCACACCAAAAATAAATAGATAGATAAATAAATAAAAATAAAAAACTTAATATAATTATTCTCAAAGTTTTTTAGTCCAAAAGACATCTCTGGGACTTTGTCGAATTGTTGCATTGTAGATGGGGTCTGAGGATGGGGCTGATGGTGACATTTCATAGTCAGTTTGTTGGATTTCTGTGAATTCTCAGAACACATTTTGTACCTCAGTATCAGGGTGATTAGAGTCTGGGATAAAAAGTCTCAAATGGCTTAGGGCAAATCACAGTTCCTATCTTATACTTGGATTTTTCTGCACATTTGAGACTGTTTTAAATAAGTGTAAAGGTATAGTCTATCTGTTATAGGTTTTGAACATCTTATGACTTTTTAATTTTGTGCCAATAACTTCTTAAATGTTATTTTTAAAGTATTTATATTTGTAAGAAATTATTTTGCATGGACAACCAGATTTGTGAAGAAAACCTAAAATATGTGAAATTTAAACCAGCCAATTAGTTTAAAATGACAGTTTTTTTATTAATGAGAATGCATTCTTACAAAATTGTAAGACAGAGACCTTATTTTTAAATTTCTGCAATTTCACTTTCAAAAGAAAAGTGAAAAAAGAACCCTTTGATTTGTTTAGATTACCTCTGACACCTTCACAAGTGAAAGAAAGTTAGAACCATTCCAGAGAAACACAGTTTGTTTTCCTCTGAAAGAATCTTATGTGCAAGATCCCACGATAAGCACAAAATGCTGCTTCTATAGTGCAGGATCAGATCTGCGGGAGGATAACATAACTGTTATGTAAAGAAACAATTTATATAAGAGACCTTAGAAATCTGACTTAAATATTTTAGATTTTGTTACAAATGAATATATGCATTAGATTCTTTTAGATATTTATATCTGAAGAACGAAGGACGTGTTAGTCAGCCTGCTTTGCTGTATGAGCTCCAACTCTGAAGTAGGCATGTGGAAAGAGATGGCAATTGGAAGGAGGACTGACTTGGGTATGGGATCCATCTGTTTCAATTGTGTCTTCCTGAGTCAGAACCAGCATATGGGCTGTGTCGCTTAAGTAGCCAGGGAACACTGAGAGGTAAAGGTCAGCTTCCCACAGTCTAAGGGCAGCTGTAGTAAAGCAGGGGTAAAACTTTGCTTTTGTAGGAGAACGTAACAGAAAGTAACTGAAATACAGCAATTTTTAAACATAACAAAAATATGTGTGTCTATGTGCTGATGAATGCATATATAGATGTGCACACGTGTATGACTGGGTGCATGCGGAGAGCAGAGGTCATTTAAGAATATATGTGATTCCTCAAGAATTTTTCTATCAAGTTTTTTAAAGACAATTTTTAATTAAAAATCCATATATCCATGGAGTTTTAATCACATTCACCTGTTACTATACTGTCTTGCAGATACCCTATCCTATCCTTCCCAACTTTGTGTACCCCTTATATGTTTTGGTTGCCCTACGTCCTTACATTGCTGCTCATTTGCACATGATTGTGTGTCTGTGTACTAAATGCCTCCCAACCTACAAAGTGTTCTGTTCTCGAAAGAGAGTGACTATCTCTTTCTCAGCAGTCACCGGCTGCTTTGGGGTAAGGCTTCAGAAATGTCTCTCCTATCTATGTTGGAATTTTAACTGACTTGATCTTGTATAGGTATGATAGTTTCAGTGTAATTGGCCCCCAAAATCTCATAGAGAGTTGCACTCTTAGGAGATGTGACATTTTGGAGTGGGTATGGGTTTGTTGGAGGAAGCATGCCACTGTGGGGATGGGGTTTGAGGTTTCCTATGCTCAGAATATTGTTCAGTATGTCAGTTGACTTTTTGTTGCCTATAAGATGTAGGACTTTCAGCTACCAGTACATTTGCCTGCATGATACTCTACCACCCTGATAATAATGGGGCTAGCCTCTGAAAGTGTAAATAAGCCACCTCAATTAAAATGTTTCCTTTAAAGGGTTACCATGGTCATGTATTCTTATAGATACAAGTTTCTGGACTGCCTGGTTCCACAGATATTTAATCCCAAAGAAGCACAGAGAAGCATATATTAATTATGAACTGTTTGGCCTATTAACTCAGGTTTATTATTATCTAGCTCTTACAAGTTAGATTAACCCATAATTCTTATCTATGTTTAATTATGTGACTTGGGGCATTTTCTCAGTAAGGCATTCTCATCTTGCTTCCCATGCATCTGGATTGTTCCTACATCTCTGCCTTTCCTCTTCCCAGAATTCTTCTAGTCTGCTTGCCCTGCCTATACCTCTTGCCTGGCTACTTGCCAATCAGTGGTTTATTAAACCAATATGAGTGACAAATCTTTACATGTACTAGAGCATTCTCCCACAGCCTTATCACCCCACTGCATAAAAATGAAAAATAAGATACTAGGTAACAATTGAGAAATAGTGCCTCCCTGGAACTAATGAATAACCAAGTAAGTCTAGGCTTGCTGAGCAAGTGTTGGAGATTCAACCACATACAATTGCATTTTAATTTTTTTTTCTGAATTTTGAGGTTCAAGGTCATATCACCAGGATTTTAAATCAAGCACAGCACTGATAGCTTTCTAAGTACCAGTGACAAGATCAGTCTTAAGGAAATTACTCTTCTTCCTAGTTTAGCTTTTGTGGCAATCTTTATATAGCTACTTACAGAGGCCCTATGCTATACCCATCTAAGGTAAATTTTAAAGCAATTTTATTTAATTCATAAGAATATCTTGCCATCATCATGAATGTGTAGGAGTCAGTGAACGCCAGAAGAGGAATCAGATTCCCTGGAATAAATTCACCGGCATTCTGAGTTAGGTATTAAGCCTGATCCTCAACAAGAACAGCTAGTGCTCTTAACTGCTGAGTCAGCTCTATTGCCCAGGAGGTGTTTAAATGACTAAATCATGTGAAATAAGCTTTGGGAAAAATTCAGTAATGTAATTTTTCAGGTCAAATTAAAATTGGGTGGGCAAAAGCATTGGCTCTTTGCATTATTACATGGAGCATAACGATTAAGGTACTCTATCTCCCTCCAATAATGTATAGTCTCTTCTTGCTTACCTATGCCTTCTGCCCATTCAAGGAGAGTCTACCCCACAAATATGCTACTACTCTGAGCTGCAGCTGGAGGTGTTGGAGTTCTCAGAATTGCACAGACTGTGATGAAATCAGCTGCATTCACCGTATTTTTAAAAACAATTCTATAGGATGGGAATACAATCATAATTGGATACTTAACTTATTGGGAAATTTTCCAAGTCTCAGATAAAGAGTGCATGTTATTGAATTTGTTATATAGGTTCAGTGTCCAAATTCCTCATAGGAAGCAAATATGTACACCAGCAGGCTGATATTAACAGGGAGTTAGATTGATGACTGGATGGGGCACAAAGGAAAAGTGGTTGCCCATGATCAGTACAGACCCAGTGCCATCTATACCTCCCAGGGCCCTCTGCAGGGCTTCCCTACTTGGCGTTCTATGGCACTTATAATTTCAAGGGATGGGAAATATAGTCTTATTTAGTATGCCTTAGACCTGCACATGGCATTATTTTATTTTAAAATGAAATAAAACAAGATACTCTGCTGGAGGTGTAGTTCAATTCATAGAGTGCTTATCTACCATACACAGAGCCAGAAGTTTGGTTCCCCAGCACAATAGAAACCAGTTGTAGAGGCACATGCCTGTAATACCAGCACTTGGGAAGTAGAGATGGGAATATCAGAAGTTCAAAGTCATCCTTGGATGCGTAGAAAGTTCAAGGCAAGCCTTTGTTACATGAGAATCTATCAACAATGTATTTGACTCCTACATTATCGTATTTAGGTTAAAATTGTGTGATTTCATGTGTGTGTGCATGTGAGTGCACATGTGTGTCTCTGTGTGTGTTTGTGATGAATGTGTATGTGTATGTTTGTGAGTGCATATGTGTATGTGTTTGTGTGTACATGTGTATGCTTGTGTGTGTGTGTGTGTGTGTGTCAGTGTTTGTGAGTGTGCTGTCACTTGCTTTTCCTGATAGTCATAAATCATGAGTCTACACTGATTGCAGAACTCTGATCTCATGTTTGTCTTTGTTTCTTCTGGGCTTCATTATAAGTCCTTACTTCTCAGTTATTCTGAAAAGTTATCAGTCTATTCCCCATTATTGCTTTCTCTGTGCAGCAGAATAGATGGCAGGTGCTTCAGGATTCTAAGGCACTCTGGGCTGCTTCCATGGCTGTAAAGTTGAAAGAGTGACTTCAGCTCCCATTCATCCTTAGCTTGTTTGTTTCATCAGTTTAAATGTCTGCAGACCAGAATCAATGAGGTAAGAATAAACAACATATCTAATCTCCTGCTTTGATATCACTCCATCATCTCCCGCTTAAAGTACACCATCGTTTTACTTTCATTTATTTTCCTTTCTAATAAAACCTTGACAGCTCAAGCAATGTGTTATAAAAGCTTGGAAAGAGATTAAAACTTTCCATTCTCACTCCTTCTTGCTTAATCACGCCGAATCATCACTAACATTTCTTCTCATTTTACAATTTCTCTTTTTTATACGGACACCCTGAGTATTTCTTTGTATGTGCACTTTTTCATGTAATATCCAGATGTCTTTAAGCAATGTTTTCCCAAGAAGTTCAAAGTTCACTAATTGTCCCTTGAACACAAAAAGGATACTTGGATATCTGTTTCTTAAAAATGAAAAACTTAATAATTTAAATATTATACTTACAGTTCATACATGACAAAGTTGTCTTAATGATTCAAAACTCCTGTCACAGCAAGTTGTCTTCTGAGAAATCAAAAGAAGTTGTGTTCTAAAAGTTTTATCATGGAGAGCTTCCTGAAAGATAACAGTCAGGGAAGAAGACATCATCACTATTCCTGAGAAAGAACCTGAGGGGAAAAATTCAAAGAATCAGTTGCTTATGCCCAGGCTGACAGTCCAGTTGAGGTCAGTGAGTATACAAAGAAAGACTCGAGGAACAGCGATCTTGAGGGCTTTGGATGGGACAAACTGTTAGTGTTAAGGTTTCATAATGGAAGATTCTGAGGCAGATATTAATTTCTGATCATGACCCCTGCTGATGTCACTGAGAATCCTACATAATATCTGACAACGTTACCTCTTCACACACCTATCAGAGAGAAGTGCTGTGGGGGTGATTCCAAGAGCCCAGAGCTCTTGAATAGAACAGGCTCTGGAGCCCCAAAGTTTGTGGTGCATCATGTGTGATGCAATCTTCTTATGAGGTTTCCAATGAAGATCTTATGAAGGAGAGCCAGGGTAAAAACACTTCAGTCCCTTCTCCCAACCTGAGTGCCCATCCTACTGGGCTTATATTTAGAAAGTGGTATCCCATGTCAATGCATTCAAGATGGAGCTAGAAAACATCAGATTGAGTGAGGTAACCCAGACCCAGAAAGACTAGTATCATATGTACTCACTCACAGTGTTTTTAAAACATAAAGCAAAGAAAACCAGCCCACAAACCACAATCCCAGAGAACCCAAACAACGATTAGGACCCTAAGAGAGACATACATGGATCTAATCTACATGAAAAATTGACAAAGACAAGATCTCCTGAGTAAATTGGGTGCATGGGGACCATGAGAGAGAGTTGAAGGGGAGGAGAGAGGCAGGGAGGGGAAAAGAGAAAAATGTAGAGCTCAATAAAATCAATAAAAAAGAGAGGGAATCTGAGAAGTACAAGAAAGAACTACAGATAAGTGAGGTATATGGACAGGAAGTGACATGGGGCCTCCAGAGTAACTAGGAAAATATTCAATGTTATTGCAAGTCACAGTGTGATAACCATACTGTTCAACTCAGCACTTTTGTTTTGTTTTCAGAAACTTAATCCAAATCATAAACTGTCCAAATTGCACTAAGGAAATATACCTCAATTTTGGCTTATAGGTTTGAATTGTAATTATGTATTAGAATTCCCCATAAGCATGATTAGCTAACAAAAGTCATCACAAGGAAGAATAGGTTCAAAGCCTAACCAACCAAGGAAGAAATACTGACTGATGCAAGATATTTTAATGTACTTTCATTAAAGTTAATCTTTCCTATAACTTTAATTTCTCAATATTCTTCTTTTTGAAAAAAATAAAATCTTAATGCTTACTGGGCTCTGTTGGAACATGCCTTTAATACTAATACTCAGAGACAGAGGCAGGCAGATCTCTGAGTCCAAAGATGGCCTGGTCTACAGAATGAGCACTAGAACATCCCATACTACCCAGAGAAACCCTGTTTCATATAACAAAACTGAAACAAAACAAAAAAAAATCTTATCTATTTTGAATAAATATCTTTTTACTTTTAAGTTTATTTTTATTGTTTGAGAATTTTGTACATGCATATGATATGTTTAAAACACATCTATCCCTCATTCTTTCTCCTCCAATGGCTGAAAAACACTGTCTTAGTTTTTTTTTCTTTCTATTTTTTGAATGCAAAATCTATTTTAACAGAAATATTTAATTGGGGTGGCTCACTTAAAGTTTCAGAGGTTCAGTTTATTATCATCATAACAGGGAGCATAGTGTAATGTAGGCAAACATGGTGCTGCAGTAGGAGTTGAGACTCCTACATCTTGCAGGGAACAGGAAGCTAACTGAGATATTTTGTGGTAGCTTGAGCATAGCAAACCTCTTAGCCTGCTTCCACAGTGGCATACTTCCTCCAATTAAACCATACCCTCTCCAACAAAGCTTTACCTCCTAATAGTGACTCTCCTTATAAGATTTATGGGGGCCAATTACATTAAAAAAAACCACAAACACTTAGAGAACTGTTTAATATTCGTTGCCATTAGGGAAATGCAAATCAATACTACTTTGTTAATTCATCTTATACCTGTCAGAATGTCCAGATCAATAAAAAATGACAATTAATGCTGGCAAGAAAGTGGAGTAAGGAGAACATGCATCTCTTGCTGGTGTGTCTGCAAACATAAAAACAACCACTATGGATATCAATATGGTGGTTCCTCAGAAAGATGGGACTCGATCTATTTCAAGATCCAGTTATCCCATTCTTGGGAATATACCCAAAGAATGCTTCTTTCTAGCTCTGAGATATTTACTCAATCCCATTCATCACTTTCAAGAATTAAAAACAACTTTGATATTCCTCAACAGATATATGAATAAGGAAAAAATCATACATTTACATGATGAGATATTTTTCAGCTTTTAAAAAATTAATTCTCAGGTTTCGACAAGTATAGTATGTATTCACTTAAATGTGAACATTATCTGTTAAGTCAATGATTACTAGTGACAATCCATAAATACTGAGAGATTATGTATAAAGTAGAGGGATAAACATGGACTGGAGAAGATAGATATCCCTAGGAATGTAAAATATACTTGGTAGTTATAATTGGAGGAGGGGAGATTATAATTGGAGGAACAAATGGGAATGGAATGGGAAGGGCAAAGAAGGAAAGACAGCAAAAATTAAGGGCAATTTGAGAGGCAGTGTGGAATCATAATACAGTAGAAGCTTCCCTATATAGAGAGATCGTTTTTATTATACATATGACAAATTGTCAAATAAAGGGGTAGGCAGAATTCCACTGGACATCTCTCGTCACCACATGAAGCTTCAGTACTGGGATTAGATTACATATAATTGAATTGCCCAAAAGAGTCTCATGGGAGATCCCAAGTAACCCAGCCTGTTGACATGACCACAGATGCCTCTTCCCAAAATGAAGGCAAGGCCCTATTGCTAAAGACACCACCTACACAAACTCATTAAATTTGGTGAAGTTGAGATCTTGTCTACATAGTGTCTTCACTACTATATGCTAATGAGTGTGGTAGAGGAAGGTACTCTTCTTGCACACAGAAAAGAAGTGTAAACACCAATACACCCACAATCTGTTAAAGAAAAAGTGTAAACACCAGCCCATCCTTTAGATCTGTAATGTTTTTCCCCAAGAGACACACTAATGCAATGGTGACACAAACCAATATGTGTTTAGATATAAGGTCCACTTTACAAGATGTTATCTACAATCAATGCTGTTCAGATGACCAAGTACTTGAGACTGGATAGTCCAGGGACTTAGAATAAAATCAAATGCTAATATTCTACTAAATAAACATAACAATAAAATGGCTCCTAATGATAACCTGCTATGCTCATAAATTTGTGTATTACTCAGTCATACTAGAGAAACTTTTTCCTGCAGCAGATGGAGACAAATATTGTAAACCATGACCAGATATTAATGTAGAGAGTAAGAGACCTTGAAACATTCATCCCTAAATGAAATATCACCATCAGATCCCTCCACACAGGTAAACAAACTTTCTTGTAGGATGTTGTTTTGTGGCCATCAGCCCCTCCAATATGACATGGAGACTTACTATTAATTATGAAAACTTTTCCTTTAGCTTAGACTTGTTCCCAACTGACTGTATCTCTAAAATTAACCTGGTTTTATTAATCTACATTCTGGCTTGTGGCTTTTACCTTGCTCCCATTCTGTTTATCTGACTTATTCTGCATCTTGCTGGCATTGCTCCACCTACCTCTCCTTGGAAGTCCCACATATTCTCTCCTGCCTAGTTATTTGTTGGGACCATTCAGAGTCCTGGTCTCCAGCTGCTCTTCCCTGCTAGAGATCTTTACTTTCCTTCTGATTCAAGTTACTGAAAGCTGTGTCAAAGTTGTTTACCAGCTCTGCTTCACGAGCACGTGTTTCCTTGACCTTGAGGATCAGAGGATAAGGTTTTCACCTGTTGGCTCACCAGACCATGTTGGGTATACAAGACTCCGTGGTACTATTGAATGAGGGGCTTCTTACCAGTGTCTAGAGGTCCGTGTCTCTGTCTCTGTCTGTGTGTCTCTGTATGTTTCAGCCTCCAGCCCCTTGCCCAAAGATTGGGAACTGTATGGTAGCACATAGAGCACAGACAGGTGTTGTGTGCTGCATTTAATGACCATTCAGTTTTTTTTTTGTTAAAACAATTACAATGACACATCTTCACACACTGTAAACAAATATCTTGCAGCACTCAGGTATTAGGGAACCCTGTGGAAGAGGAGGGGGAAAGAGTGCAATACCCAAAAGTGATAAAGGACACCAAAAAAGAAAGATCCTCTTTATCAATAAGATATAAGCATATATGAACTCATAGAAACTGAAGCAGTAAAACGGGATCTATATGAGTCAGCACTAGATGGATTCTGAGAACTGAAAGAAGTCCACCCATCCCTAACACAGATGCAATCCCAATTGATAACTACTTGCAATGAATTTTAATTTTCTCTGAGTTTCACAGGAAAATAACCCATTCTTTTATTTTTAATTCTCTCATATTTTATGTTCCAATTGCATCAGTTTCTCCTCCCTCCACTTCTCCCAACCCCTCCCTGAAACTCCCCACTACTTCAGATCCACTCCTCCCCTGTTTCACTTCAGAAAAATGTAGGCCTGCCAGGAATGCTAACCTAACACAGCATAACAAGTGAAGTAAGACTAGGCACATGCCCTCATATCAAGGCTGGATGAGGAAACCCAGTAGGAGGAAAACTGTTGTGGGTTAGGGGAGGCCACTTGTTCATTTTTCAGCCACCAAAATAATCACATAGAAACTCCCAAAATAATCACATAGAAACTATACTCTTTGCATTACTTTTTGGCCAATAATTGTATGTTGCTAGCTAGCTCTTATATCTTTGATCAATTCATTTCTATTATTTTATATTTTACCACAAAGTTTGTGTTCTACAAGCAAGGTTCCAGATGGTGACTTGTATCTTTCTCCTCTGGCATCTCCATGGTGTCTCCTCGCTCTTTTTCTTTTTTTTCTCCTAGAATTCAGTTTAGTTTTCCCACCTACCTCTATTCTTCCCTGCACAGGTCCAAGACAGCTTCTTTATTAACCAACAGTATTCACAGCATACAGAGGAGAATCCCACATCTTTTCTGTTTAAATAAAAAAGGAAGGTTCTAACTTTAACACAGAAAAATTACATATACCAAAATAAGTATCAAACAAGAATTACAGTTACAATATTTATGTCTACTTTATTTTTTTATCATAACTAAGGAAAACTGTAACTGTCTATTCTTCAACATCATCAAAGACTCCAGAAGGGTATAGTATTACCTAAATCATCAGGAAGTGCACTGCAAGCAACTTCCAAAACTCTAGAAATGACAGAGACATCTTGTTGCCTGGACATTGACCCAAAGTTCTTCTGTAACATTGTGGGTACCCATTTTCAGCCTACTGGCCCATAATATCTGGAAGACTTTTCTACGAAGCAGAAAATTTCAAAGACAATTTCACTTATTTTGGCAGTTTGTCAGTCACTTTCTTCTGTGTCCTGCACAATGTCTGGCAGGACACTGCTTTTTTATGAAGCAGGAACCCTGAATGATTGTGTCTCCTTCTTGAGGCAGCTTCAGCAATCATTTCTGTGGGTTCTGCATGTCCAGTTCATACAGCATAACATTTAACTTTCCAGGAAAACTCAGCTTCTTGTCCAAATGGCTAACCAACTTCATCAAGAGCCTCTTCAATGCCCATCTTCCTCTCGAAGTAGATTGGTGTTGCCAGGGACATATGTGTCTCACTGACATGAAAAATCTTAAGCTCTTAATACATTTTAAATTCCTATTTTGAAGGTCTCTGAAAGATTTGCAGAATATCTATTTAACTGAAATATATCTCTATATATTTAGAAAACCTAACTAACATGACTACAAGCTTGACTATCATAAATGATTATATATTAAGCTTTATTTCTTAATTATACATTACATTTTCAATGAACTGAAATATACATATAACAAAATTGACCTAAAATTTGTATCAATAGACCAATATTCATACCAATGCAAAGTATTCATCTCTATAGTATATCCCCCTTTATATGTAAATAAACATTTATAAACAATCATTTAGGGAATTGAGGCATAGTTCTTTCCCAACTGCTTCCGTCTTTTTTTGGAGGGTCAAAGTAATTTCTATTATTTTATATTTTACCATGAGGTTCATGGCCTATGGGCAAGGTTCCAGCTGGCAGCTCACATCTTCCCCCTTTGGTGGCTTCATGGTATCTCCTACTTGGCCTTCTTTCTCCCAGCATTCAGTTTAGTTTTCCCTCCTACTTCTATTCTGCCATGCCCAGGCCCAAGACAGTTTCTTTATTAACTAATTGTATTCACAGCATACAGAGGGGAATTCCCACATCAAAGTTAAAGGCACTCTACACACCCACTGTTCAGAGTCAAAGAAGAACACCAAGCTACAAACCCCCAACATATATGTAGAGGAACTAGCCCATACACATACAGGCTCCCTGATTGTAGGTAAAATCTCTGTGAGTCACTATGAGACCCACTTAGTCTAAGGGTAGACTACATGCCCAGCAGCAGATGACCAACAAAACATGAACTCAATGTCATCTTTGGAGGTTCCTTGTCTCATAATGTCATTCATAGCTTTTCTTTTTTGTTCAATTTTATCTTATATTTTTATGTTTTATTTTACTTTTTTCATTTTTTCTTGTGTTCTTTATTCATGTTACTTGTTATTTCCTTATAAATCATGATTTCCAGCTCAGTGCTTTTATGGAATTCCTAAGTATTTAATGAGTGAGTCTCTGTATCTATGTGTGTTTCTTTGCCTTTTCTTCGAATTTTCTTTTCCTTATGCTTGTTTTGTCTTTGATGTGTTAACTTTTATTTTGTTCTATTATATTTTATTTACCATTTTTCTTTAGAAGCCTGTTTCCTAATGAGAGACAGAAAGGGAATGAATCTGAATGGGAGGTTATACAGGGAGGCACTTGGTGGAGTAGAAGGAAGGGAAACCATAATCATGAGAACAAAATCTCTTTTCAATAAAATAAAAAAATAGAAAAAGTGAATTAAAAATCGAAGAAATTACATGAGATCATAAGAATAATTCCTTTACAATAATACAGTTTCAATTCAGATACATGTTCTAGACTGCTAGCTTAAGATTAGTAGTGAGAAAGTGATTTTTAGGAGAAATCAAACAAATCTGCATGTGATTTATGACATCAAATGGCTATGGCCAGTTCCTTCTGTTTGGGAAGTTTACTTCAGCCTGGACATACACATTTATAAGTGAACCTTTGGAGCTCGCTCTGCTGTGGCGACAGTCTGAACTGTCAGTTCTGGCTAAGCTGTGTGTCTGTCACAGAGTTCCCATGATTGAATGTGAAGATTATAATCATTAGCAATGCCGGGGTTCACTGTGGGTGGAATGTGATGTGCTGGTGACATTCTGTTTATATGAGGAAGTGAAAATCAGACTTCATCTTTTCCACCTCAGCACCCAGAGGTCTCTAGGTTAGTTACCAAGGCCCGGCAGTTATTGTGTTCCCAAACTGTGTACTAAATTGTTCCTTCACACAGTGGGTGGTGATTTCCCTACATCTTATAATTGCTATTTCTCATTAATTGGGACATGTATGTATTTGACATCATTACTGTGGCTCAGTTAATAATGTGCATCAATTTAAAAATAATATTTTACAAATGTGTTTGTTGTTACAAACTTTAGCTATTAAGATTTTGTAATGCATTGCTGACATTAGTCACAAATGATACCAGGACAGAAGTACATACTTTTAACATGTTAAGTAAAAAGCTATTTTTTAAATTTTCATAAAAGATCCTATTTAATATGAATCTGCAGATAATGCTGGTTGTATTTAAGTATATTTGAATATATTTTCATTTAAGTAATTAAAATTTCTAATAATTTTTGAACTCAAGTAAAATAGACTTTAATATGTGTTTCAGTTACTTTAGTGATACTAGGTACATTAAAAATCAGCCTTCATTTTTTACTAAGATATGATTATTAATGGAATATGAATTTGAAAAAAATATGTTTTGATATGTGCCTTTTTCCGATGTACAATTTATTGTTCTGTTGTTTCATAAAAGTGGAAAGCAGACTATAATTTACAACTTTACCTCATTTGAGTGGTGTTTTCCTCCAAATATGTGATTGTGCCAATCACCTGCCTTCAAAAAGTATGTCTGTCATAAACAGTCACTGAAATCCCAATGAAGCACGGACCTTCTAATTTGTGAAGACATGGGACCTAGATGCCCCACTTCATCCTGTTTCAAAAGAGAACATGAGGGCTGGAGAGATGGCTCAGAGGTTAAGAGCATTGCCTGCTCTTCCAAAGGTCCTGAGTTCAATTCCCAGCATCCACATGGTGGCTCACAACCATCTGTAATGAGGTCTGGTGCCCTCTTCTGGCCTGCAGGCATATGTGTAGGCAGAATATTGTATACATAATAAATAAATAATTAAAAAAAAAGAGAACATGAAGCTGTTTATAAGCTATGTTTAATGGAAAATAACGTCCAGATTTTAAGCTTAACAATAAATACAGTGAGAAATATCTAAATCAAATTACTTTTGAATAACCTTCCTTTTTAATGTTAATAAATAAATAGAAAATTTATTTTTTCTTCTAACCGTAACTTAACAACTTCAGATACCATTCCCTATGTTCTCAAAGATAAATTAGATGTGAATACTAATCAACCAAATAGCTGCATTATGTGATTCCAAACACTTGTAAGTTTAGGAGAAAAGAAAACCTTAACATGATTCACCTTACTTAACCTCCAACCAAAATTCAGATTTAAAAAAAAATATTGAATTAGGATTTTTACTGAGCAGGGCAATGTGATTATTATGAGTTTAGATATTCATTAAATTGAAATAACTTGAATAAAATAATAGCATTTTAGAAGGAACAAATTATCTCTACTATCCACTAGTTAATAGCAAGGGGAGACACTGTGAAAGTGGTTTAATGAACTGACTTTTCCAGTGGTTCCCAGCGGATCCTGCCCTTCAGTATCCTATGACCTTCTGTAGTGTTTTTGAGACTGCTATCAGTAGTCTTTCCAGTGCTGCTCTGCAGAAGCAGAGGTGTCTTTCTTCCAGGTCACATAGTCTCCAAGGGGAAAGATGCTGCAAACAGGAACACAGCTTGGAGGAAGTCGCTGCAGGTGTGTTACAGTGCTGGCCTTCAGGGTAAATAAGAATGAGGAAGGTTAGTCAAGGGCTCTGCTAAATTAGTCCGACTAAGGCAGTTGTTTCCCATATGAAATGAAACGCTGATCCTAAGACATCATCTCTTGGGGCCGTAGTTATTCCAACACACCTCTGTGGGACAGAGGTCATACACCCTCCTTGCCCTACTACAGCAATGTCTTAGGTACCTCGTAAATAAATCAGTAGTCAACTCGGGGACATAGAAACATAGGGCAAGGTGAATAGGAGGTCCTATTGATATAAGTAGTAACATGCATTCTGGGAAGGAGGAATGAAAAAAAAAGTATTAATGCCAAAAAATAATAGCAATAAGAAAAGTGATTCCTTTTGTATTGACTGTTGTAAGCCAAGGAAATTCGAAGTCTTTTACACATTAGCAAGTTTAATTTCTAAATAATTCCACAATTTTGCTTTATTTTCATTTTATAAAAAAGGCAAAAATACTGGGAAATAATTATCCAGCATCATACAACTATCAAAAGAAATAATCAAGATAAGAAATGTAAGAAAGTAGGTGCTGGAGAGATGGTAAATGGTTAAGGGCACTGGGTCCTCTTCAAGAGGACTCGGGTTTGATTCTTAGTACTTAGTGCTCATAGGTGCATCTTTTCTTCCCACTTTCTCACCAGGGAGATTTTCTTCCCCATTTCTGAAGCAGAGTCATTGCTTCATTTTTTTTTTATCCATGCCTCTTGAAGCCTACTTTCCATTTAAATTTCTTATTTAAGTTTGTCTTCCACTAAACAATATTTTCCCCATCCCATCACCCTAACATATTGTTCAATAACGTCAGGCAGTGTGCTTGCTGCTAGAGAGTACTATATCACAGTACCACTTTCTCAACTTCAGCCCTCATCACATTCCTTCTTCTCCATTGGTTTCCTGTTGTATTCTGCCCAAGTACACCCATAGCACGTCTTTCTAAATCACCTTCATGATCATTTTCCTTTGATGGACTATATGAAATTCATCAGTTCAACTAACTGTAAGTCTTCCTGGTTTACAGGCACAGGCTTCTGCTTATAGAATCGATTCCATGTGTTAGAAGTCCTCACCCTGCTCTGCAAGGACTTCTGACAAAGGTGTCAGTGGCTTTATCCACTATATCTCTTTGCTTTTAGAGGTAAACCTCTTTGGTGTTGCTCTAATCTCAATTATTATTACTGACTAATATGAGTTTGACTAATATCAGGTGATTCATTTCATATGGGAGATTTACCTTCCACCTAGACGGATCCAAATTATCTCTTCTGAGTTCTACTATAAGAAACTAAGCCCTATTATTAGAAATGATCCCCTAATCTGTTGTTTTTAAAGTATCTTGTTTCATAACATATCTGACATTATGGTTGTCCAGATGGAAAAATAAGTTTTCCATTATGTTTGTCTAGATCCAACACTTCTTGTTCTGAAGACAGAATCTCGCCCAGCATTGGGGGGTGCATGCTCTTAGTCCCAGAATTTGGGAGGGAGAGGTAGGCAGATCTTTATAAGTTCAAGGCCAGCCTAGTCTACAAGAGCTAGTTTCTGGACAAGCACCAAAGCTACACAGAGAAAAGAGAAAACATGTCTCAAGAAATGGATGGAAATAGAAAACACTATCCTGAGTGAGGTAACCCAGACCCAAAAAGATGAATATGGGATGTACTCACTCATAATTGGTTTCTAGCCATAAATAAGGGACACGGAGCCTACAATTGGTGATCCTAAAGAAGCTAAGTAAGAAAGTGAACCAAAGGAAAAACATATAGTTATCCTCTTGGCCATGGGAAGTAGACAAAGTTGCCGGGGAGAAAATTGAGAGCTTGGGGGTGGGGTGGGATGGGGGTAAGGGGAGATGGGGAGAGAAACGGGAGAAGGGGAGGAAGGGGGGAACTTGGGGAAAATGGAGGATTGGGATAAAGGAAGGTTGGATAGGGGAGCACGGAAGCACAATTCTTAGTTAAGGGAGCCACCTTAGGGTTGGCAAGAGACTTGAACCTAGAGTGGCTCCCAGGTGCCCAAGCCGAGGTCCCCAGTTAATTCCTTGGGCAGCTGGGGATAGGGAACCTGAAATGACCCTATCCTATAGCAATACTGACGAATATCTTGCATATCATCATAGAACCTTCATCTGGTGATGGACGGAGATAGAGACAGAGATCCACACTGGAGCACTGGACTGAGCTCCCAAGGTCCTAATGAGGAGCAGAAGGAGGGAGAACATGAGCAAAGAGGTCGGGACCACGAGGGGTGCACTCACCCACTGAGACAGTGGGGCTGATCTATTGGGAGCTCACCAAGGCCAGCTGGACTGTGACTGAAAAAGCATGGCATAAAACTGGACTCTCTGAACATGGCGAACAATGAGAGCTGATGAGATGCCAAGGACAATGGCATGGGGTTTTGATCCTACGTAATGTGCTGGCATTGCGGGAGCCTAGCCAGTTTGGATGTTCACCTTCCTAGATATGGACAGAGCGGGGAAGACCTAGGACTTACCACAGGGCAGGGAACCCTGACTGCTCTTTGGACTGGAGAGGGAGGAGGAAAGGAGTGGGGGGAGGGGGAGAAGGGTGGGAGGAGGGGGAGAAGGGTGGGAGGAGGGGGAGAAGGGTGGGAGGAGGGGGAGGGAAGTGGGAGGCTGGGAGGAGGTGGAAACTTGTTTTTTTTTTCTCATTTTCTCAATTAAAAAAAAGATGTAAAAAAAAAAGAAACCATAAATAAATAAAAGAATCTCAAGTGTGCAAAGTATGAGATGCAGCATTCTTTTAAGGAACTTGTATCTCAAGACAGATGAGTCTGAGGAGAACAACAGGTACAGCTATCACAAGTCTTGGAGAAAGAACCCAGCAAGAATATTGATTCCAAGTCCATTTTGAGCTTCAGCTATGACAGTGCATTTTTTGGCTCTGGCTAATATGAGTCTTTGAAATTCTTCACCACAAATGTTACCAATGCAGTAACAAAAGCAGCGGAAACATTAAAAGTTATGAATTCTTATTCTCCCCACCGCTTCACACCACATAATGATTGTGGGTGGTTTTCAGCCTTCATATCTCTGTGAGCATACTCATTAGGAAAGCGATGTTTTATCTTGCACTCAGCAAGGTGATGGACAGTTGCTCAGCAAACACGGTGCTTCCATGGTTCCCTCAAAACCTTCCCACTTAGGTGAAGTCCACTGCCTTCTAACATCACAGCTTCAGTGAGATGAATGGAGATAAAACGTGGAACTTGGTGCGACTATTTGATTTCTTAAAATGCCGTTCTTCCTGTTTTCCTTTCTCTTACTTTTTCACTCTGTGGTAAACAGTCATTTCAAGCACATCAGCCTGGTGAAATGCTATTGATTTCAGGACTGAGAGATAAAGAGAGAGGCCTCTTTCTATATTCTCTGGAGCTGAACAAGAGTAAAATATATTTACCTGGAAAATAGTTAAATTCAAGAAACTTTATGTGGAAAAGTTGCTCAGAACACGGGTAAATTATTGACAGATGTTCTTATTTATTTGCATGTTGTAAATATATACTCACACATATCAAATATGCATTTTCAACACAACCATAAATGAGTGTGCATATATGACAAATGAGCAGAGGATTCATAGTTAGTATGAGTCTCCCTACTCTTCTAGGAAGATTATTTTATGGAGTAGTTGATATTAATGAGTCATATGTTAAAGAATAATTAGAGTTATTTCATGAAGTTTTAAAAATAAAAATTAATGTGCAATTACTTGTATTTCTCTTAGTTATTTTCCTTGTTATTTTTAGAAACTATTTCTTCAACAATAAGTTCTCATGTGGGATAGGCCATTTGTTAGTTCATAGTCTAACTAGTTGAGAATAAGCACATGGCTCGATGAAATTTCAAAATAGAATTTTTTAAGGTTGTACTAATATTTTTTGAATTCTAGCCAAAGCCCCTGAATTACAGTGAAACAAATCAGTTCCTCACTGAGGTGGGAGGGTGGCGAGGCAGAACCTTTGTGGAAACAATAGAGTCATCAGCCCCTTTCATGCCCCCGTCTAATTCGATGTGTCAGGCCCTAATCAGCTCGGTTTCACAGACCTCTGCTCCATAAAAGCACGTTTGTTTAACCACAATCTCTGCTTCAGCATGACTGGAGAGGGAAGAATAACGGAGCAAGCCAGGCATAACTCACAGTGTGTGTTATGGGCACCGAGTGATTCCATCATTTGCTGAAGAGGCAGAGGAGAAGTGACGGGCTCATTCATGCCTCGGAGACATTTTTAGGTCTATTGAAAATTTTAATCTGTGCACTCTGGATGAACCTCCCCAGTCCTTAATTTAGTCCATGTAACTGTGTGTGGAGTCTGTCTGACTCAGATAGGGCCAACTGGCTTCTGTAGGAGGCAACCACTCCGAGCAGTTTTCTTCTCTAAATTCATCCTGCCTTGAATTTTACACACACACACATAAGCTCCATTTACAGGAGGATTTCAGAGTTAATTAAACGCCGAGTTTGTTTCTTTAGAAATTGCCCATGCCTCCAGGGTTAAGGAATAACATTTCAGCAATGACTTTAATTTAGGATTAAGCACAGGGTGCATTTGCTGTGGACATTTTCCTTTTATGAGGACACATCTATAGAGATTGGAAATTTCATCTCTCTTTTAGCATAAAATGTTTTAAAAATAGGTTTTAAAATATGCCAAAAGATGCTACACATCAGCAAATTCAAAATCGCTCTTTTATGTCACAGGACCTGGAAACAGACAAATAGAGTCGGCTGCTGGGAGGGTTGTTGCTTGATGATAAGGCCTTGTTCTGCCTTCTCCCTACACATGGCTCCCTGGTTTGCGTTCTCTTTGCTCTGATTTTCCATGCTGATAATCTCAAAAAATAATATTTACAAGTATTTGGATCAATTATATGTCTTATTTTTTATTACAGGATGAGCAAGTCAACAGCACAATGCTTCATCTGACTCCTACAAAACACATTATGGCTGTCTGTGGATATTTCTATTCTTGATTTTCTGAACAGTGAGTCTTTTCATGAGGCAAACAGTGAACAACCAAAAGAGCACAGCAGCCTCACAATGGCCTTTGTAAATTTATTCTGAAATATGGTACTACTGTAATTAAATATAGTGCTGTATGAACACAATACCAGACTAGCCCGTATAATAAATTAACACTGTCCATTTTTTCATTGAAATCATGGAGCATTTGTGTCAAAAACATTACATTTTGAAAAAAAATCAATGTCTTAGATCATAGAATTGTAGAAAAATCAGGAAATACACTTTAAATAGGATTTAGTAAACACAGAAAAGACAAATGTACAATTGAAGATGGAAGGACCCCACAACTTCTCTCTGTTTACATGTTTAGTTTAAATTATTAGCGAGGTGCACATGTTCATCTCAATGTGGAATGTTTCTGAACTTTCCTGTGCTTTTTCACTGACCATAAAGTTTGGAATAAATCAGGAAAGTTTAAATAAGAATAATTACTATAGTATTTGATGTCGAGATACAATGAGGGAACGTTTGGCATTTTCTGTAGGTCAGATGAGCATATGGATTCCTGGAGGTAAAAAGTTCAATCCATGAGGAAGAACAGAGACACCCAAAGACCAGAATGGCTACAGTAAAACAAAACAGTCTTGAAGCTGAGTCCAGTAAGCCGCAATCATAAATCTTATTAAGCAGGGATATTTCAAAATAAAACAAGCAAGGAAGAAAAGTGTGCCCTCCTTCAAAATTTTCAGTTTCCTTATTACTTTAGGAGAAGAAGAAACAGAAATTTTAAAATTTCATGTTTTCATAAAATTCATAATCAAATCAAAGATCTAAGCAAAACCTACTATTTAGTGAATACAAACTCTATATAATATTTGGGAGAAACCTGGATACCTTACACTAAGTTTAGCAAGTACAACATTTTCTTTATGAAATTGATTCATTACCCAAAGTCTATTATAACAATATATTTTCTAACTTTTACTGTTTGATCTAATGGGATAAAAATTAAATAGCCACTTTATCTGCCTCCTCTGTCGGAGTCATTGGCCAAGGCTTTAGTTCTGCGAACCTCTCTATTTTAGTTCTTACAGGTTTTAAGAATGCATTTGCTCCTGGTTTCTATAAAGCTCAGATTAGGAAGGGAAATTAAATAAACAGAGGTGATGATCTCAGTGTGAATGAGTCAAGGCTAAGCAAAGCATTATAACTTGGAAATGAGTCTTCATGCCTCAGAGGAAGCTGCTATTAAAGTGGTTGACTGTGACGTGAGAAAAATGGCACTTCTAGTGGGAACAAGGAAGAAAGCAATAGGCCAAACAGTTCAAAAGGGTTAATTATATAAAGGATTATTATTTGTAAAATAGAATATAATTTTATAAACATTTGTATGTATGCATATAATTAAATGTTCTTTTAATAATTTCTTATTATTTCTTGCTATAGAAGTATTTCATAATATTTTAAACTATTGGATTGTGAAGAAACAAGAAACTTTAGCTCATAACAGTTAGAAAGATTCTATTTTACTATTTCTTTTCCTGGTTAACAACTTGCACTCAGTGATGACAGAGATACACAGAGAGAGATCAAAGTAGATGAATATGTAAGATTTCACATGCATGGACACTTGGAATGATGTTCATTTTTACTGGGCAATTAATATATCCTCAGATATTCTTCATGACAATTCATGACAAGCTTTTCAGCCATTTTACATGTGCACTGCAATTTAGCTGATCAATCAGATCTCTAAGCTTTTACTTTTATATTGAAAGTGAACTCAAGTCATTGACTTTTTTAAGAAAGCAGATCCAAAATAAATTTAATTTTATACAAATTTATTTAATAAGATTTTAAAAATTAATACATGAATATAATGACCCTAGATATACATTGTATTTTGAGTGATTATAAAGTTTAACTACTATCAATATTTTATTTACTAATATTTTTATTTCATTTTGTTATTAATATTCCAATATTTTCATATAAGTTAATATGAACATCTTTTATATTGACAGTCATTTCTCATATATTACAAAAGCTTATCTCTTTGACTTCTTTGACTTTTATGGGACTTACTCTATTTGTATTTTAATATGTATCATTTCAGTTGCATTAAACTTAATATATACAAACTATCACTGTACTTTTACATAAGTGCTTATGAAGGTTTCTCTTCAAATGGTGAAAACACCTCTTTGCATTTGTTTCCTGTTTTCTGCATCATGATTGCTATCTTGTCTCTAACTGATCTGCATGTGTGGTGAAGGGAAGGCAACAGTTTAATCTCACCTTTTAAAATACCTCATGGTTTATGGCTAGAAACCAAATATGAGTGAGTACATCCCATGCTCCTCTTTTTGGGTCTGGCTTACCTCACTCAGGATAGTGTTTTCTATTTCCATCCATTTGCATGCAAAATTCAAGAAGCCCTTGTTTTTTACTGCTGAGTAGTACTCTAATATGTATATATTCCATACTTTCTTCATCCATTCTTCCATTGAAGGGCATCTAGGTTGTTTCCAGGTTCTGGCTATTACAAACAATGCTGCTATGAACATAGTAGAGCATATACTTTCTAGCCATAAACAAAGGACATTGAGCCTATAATTAGTGATCCTAGAGAAGCTAAATAAGGAGAACCCAAAGAAAAACATATAGGCATCCTCCTGAATATTAACCTACATCAGGCAATGAAAGGAGACAGAGACCCACATTGAAGCACCGGACTTAAATCTCAAGGTCCAAATCAGGAGCAGAAGGAGAGGGAGCACGAGCAAGGAACTCAGGAACGCAAGGGGTGCACCCACACACTGAGACAATGGGGATGTTCTACTGGGAACTCACCAAGGCCAGGTGGCCTGGGTCTGGAAAAGCCTGGGATAAAATCGGACTCGCTGAACATAGCACACAATGAGGACTACTGAGAACTCAAGAACAATGGCAATGTTTTTTTTTTTCCATTTTTTTATTGAGAAAAGGAGAAAAAAAAGAAACAAGTTTCCACCTCCTCCCAGCCTCCCATTTCCCTCCCCTCCTCCCACCTTTCTCCCCCTCCTCCCACCCTTCTCCCCCTTCCCTCCACTCCTCTCCCCCTCCCTCTCCAGTCCAAAGAGCAGTCAGGGTTCCCTGCCCTGTGGTAAGTCCTAGGTCCTCCCCTCTCCATCCATTTCTAGGAAGGTGAACATCCAAACTGGCTAGGCTCCCACAAAGCCAGCACATTACGTAGGTTCAAAACCCCATGCCATTGTCCTTGGCTTCTCATCAGCCCTCATTGTTGGCCATGCTCAGAGAGTCCAGTTTTATCCCATGCTTTTTCAGTCACAGTCCAGCTGGCCTTGGTGAGCTCCCAATAGATCAGCTCCACTGTCTCAGTGGGTGGGTGCACCCCTCGTGGTCCCGACTACTTTGCTCATGTTCTCCCTCCTTCTGCTCCTCATTGGGACCTTGGGAGCTCAGTCCAGTGCTCCAGTGTGGGTCTCTGTCTCTATCTCCATCCATCACCAGATGAAGATATTCGTCAGTATTGCTATAGGATAGGGTCATTTCAGGTTCCCTATCCTCAGCTGCCCAAGGAACTAACTGGGGACCTTGGCTTGGGCATCTGGGAGCCACTCTAGGTTCAAGTCTCTTGCCAACTCTAAGGTGGCTCCCTTAACTTAACTAGCCATAAACAAGGGTCACGGAGTCTACAATTGGTGATCCCAAAGAAGCTAGTAAGAAGGTGAACCAAAGGAAAAACATATAGTTGTCCTCTTGGCTATGGGAAGTAGACAAAATGGACGGGGAGAAAATTGAGAGCTTGGGGGTGGGGTGGGATGGGGGTAAGGGGAGATGGGGAGAGAAACGGGAGAAGGGGAGGAAGGGGTGAACTTGGGGAAAATGGAGGATTGGGATAAAGGAAGGTTGGATAGGGGAGCACGGAAGCACAATTCTTAATTATGGGAATGGGTTTTTGATCCTACTGCACGTACTGGCTTTGTGGGAGCCTAGACAGTTTGGATGCGCACCTTACTAGACCTGGATGGAGGTGGGGGTTCCTTGGACTTCCCACAGGGCAGGGAACCCTGATTGCTCCTTGGGCTGAGGAGGGAGGGAAACTTGATTGGGGGAGGGGGAGAGAAATGGGAGGTGGTGGCGGGGAAGAGACAGAAATCTTTAATAAATCAAAAAATAAATAAAAATTTAAAAAAAGAATAAAATACCTCATGGTATTCAAAAAGTAATGTATCTATTTCATTTATAACAGTGCTATCTTAGTATGCTCAAAATTCCTTATAAGCTTGCTTCTATGCCATCACAGTTTCCTCTGTCCAAAAGTCAAAAATCTGATTGTTGCAGCTCTTGTAAATATAGCTCATTCACAGCCCATGTCCATTACCTGCCTTTGGTCTTTCTGCTCTCTCCTAGTTTTAGTATTTCGTGTTCTCTTTATGTTATTCTCTGTATGAAGAAGATAAAGATAGTTGCTTTTGTTGCTTTGATTCTTAACATTGAATTTTTGTCTTAGTAGTGGTTAAGCACACAAAATATATTTGAAGCTGAAATTTAATGTGAGCTGCACAGCATCCATTTGGAATATCTGTTCTAACTGTATAGAGGTTTACTGAGTCATACATTGGTTCTAAAAATTTTTATGAATGGTGTTAGATTATTTAATAATACATTGTGTAAAATTTAAAACAGAGTATAGTTTAATATTTGGTAGGCATGTGCCTCCTCCATACTGTTTTTTAAGAGAAGTCTTGTTGAATTCTTGCCCACTATCTCTAAGAAACTTTTAATCTTTCATTTCACTCATCTTGCATTTTATGGTTTACTTAGGAACCCATAACAGTTAAAAAGCTTATTTTACTTATACCAGGACATTATACCCCCATTTTCTCTCTCTCTCTCTCTCTCTCTCTCTCTCTCTCTCTCTCACTCTCTCTCTCTCAACTTTCATGCATTTATTTGGTGAGGGAGAATTCTCTGAATTTTGTCAATCTTGTTTGAAACAAATGCTGATTGGCCAGGCAGGAAGTATAGGCAGGAAAATCAGACAGGAAGTAGAAATGATGCAATAATAACAGGAGAATTCTGGGAAGGAGGAAGTTGATTCCTCCCAGTCCTGTGCAGTCCACCAAGGAAGCAACATGTGACCTGCCCAGATGAAAAAGGTATTGAGCCATATGGCTAAAATAGATCAAAATAATAGGTTAATATAAGCTACAAGAGCTAATGAATAGCCTGAGGAAATGGGCCAATAAGTTCTATAACTTATGGAGATCTCTGTGTGATTTTCTTTGGACTTGCCGGCTGTGGGAACTGGGCAAAACAGAAACCCCAACAAGCAGGCCCCGATCGTGTTACATTTATTTATAGTTTATACAGTGTATTATATATATGTATATATATACATATATATATATTACTCTAATATTTTCCATATTTAGAATAATGTCTTATTGTAATATTTCTAGGCTTAGATTTTTCAACCAAAGTATTTATTTGTCAATATATAGTGCACATTTGTATAATTTATATACACTATAAAGTTAATCTAGATATTTAATGTAAGGGTCTATATAATGTTTGAGTTTGTATGCCTCTTATTTACAATTATTGTAATTCTGGAATTTTTGCTTCATTATTTATCTATTTCTCTTATCTATTAGATAATATCTGCAAAGTTCATTTTTTGTTCCAATATTTGATTGGATTAATTTTGAAAGTTTACTCATGAGATATCATTTCAGTTCAATCAGAAATTGCAGCTTTAGGCCAGAGTAACACTAGGTTCATCAATACCATGGCCAGAGAGAGTGCTCTAAAGGACTGCGCCAGGCCTCATGAAGTTTTGGCCAAAATTGAGACACTGTTTACAAGTATTTTGACAGTCCTGATTCATCTTTTCATTTTATAACACTAGTTATTATTTTGAGAGTATGTGCTTTATGATTTTTATTTTTCGTTACCTACAACTATTTGTACATGCTTTTATTACTTTAACTTCAGGGTGTTAAAATCATTTCAGCTGCTCATTTCTTTCCCATGGTTTACATTAATGTCAATCTGAAGCTGACCTAGGAGATATAAACGCTCTCTTCAATGTTTATTTTGACCAGATCCAATACCTCATTATTGTTATGAGTCTGGGGTAATTTAGAGCTTCACCAGTATGACTTGAATTTTGTTTTCAGCAAAATAGAAACTTCTAACTAAAATAACTCACCATGAAAAAAACAGAGTTATTTCTCTAGGTAAGATCTTGGCTATTGTTTCAAGGATTATAAAAGCACAACAGAAAGTTATAATTTTGGGAGACAAATTAACTCATATCCTGTCTGGACAAGGTTTGACTTTGTAAAAGATGTTCAGCAGGTACCTCTGCCATCCAAACAAGAAAGCTTTTATACAAAAGCAGAACATAGCTTGTTTAATTCTGTGACCCATTACCTTGTAAGGATAGCAGAGGCAGTTAAATATTTAACTATAATCAGCAGTTTTTAAAAATCTGCACCAGGAAGTTGTCCATCTTTGGCAAGTTAGATTTGTTCTAAGACATTAGCAACTTTCTCATGACTTATATGAGCTAAAGCAATTTTATTTTCACTGGTCCTTCCAGCACTATAAATTATCCTCTAATGTTTTCCATCACATTTATCTGTAAATTTGAATATTCAGGATTTTAGATAAAGTTCTGATTGTGCACATATAACAGATAGGTGAGAACTCATAGATACAGTAAACTTACATTTCTACAAAAATATAATCCATAAAGAATCAGCTTTAATATAGTCTGATGTTTTTCTCTGCTTTCCTCTTCTGTGTCCCCTTGTTAATTCTCTGACTTCAAGATAGAGGTCAGGCAGCTAAAACAAACAGGGTGTGAGGTGTTGAATGAAGAGCTAGAAAGTTAGCCCTGAGGAGGTCGCCTTACAGACATCTGAGTAAGCATCTGTCACGCTAGAGACTGGAATGCATGTCTGATTTCAGAACACTGGAGATGGAGGGCAGAATGCTCAGGAGCAGCACGTGAGAGCAGGGTGCAGCCAACCATGAAATGGGCTAAATTTTAACCTTGAGCAGGACAAACAATAATCTCCTTCCAGACAGACTGGGAATTTGTGCTCATATATGTTTCCCAGGTTGAAGAAAGCTAAAATGGTTTCTTTAAGATTACAGGGAAGGAACAAACAAAGGAAATCCCAACAGCAGGTGTCTCTGGGTGTGGACAAATATAGTCAACATGTCAGATTGGAACTGACAGCACTCACCTTTTTGAGAAGAGAATAGGACATTAGCAATCAAAGATGATAAACTTTCTTTGACTCAGGGTCAAGTTGTGATAGTTTTATTATGCACTCCAGTATTGTGGTTTCTTAGCCTCGTGTTTGATGAGAGTATCTGTTCTTAGTGAATAGTGCCTGGAAGAAGTTCAAGTCTTCGAAACCACATGAGCAGATCATCTAATACAATGAGATGAAGGTTCAAATCTTGTAGGAGTGTAGCTTGACTGTTCTTGCTATTTTAATAATCATAGTATTATTTATATTTTATAAATTTTCTTCCTCATTTAAGAGGTTAATTTTAAATTAATACATAATGTTTAGAGAATTTTTGAGCTTTCCATTATCTGAAATAAATTATTAATCTTAAAGAAATATTTTGAGCCATTAATTTTGTCTTTAAAAATTAACAACCACATTTTGTTGAGATAGGAAATTAGAATTCACCATCGAAAACTTAACTACTTATCTTTTAAAGAAAAAATCACTCATTTAATCTGGTAAGTGTGTACACAATTCACTGAAAATTTTTTACTTTGATTTTACAAATAAGCATCTCAGAGTGTATAAGAATATGTCTGTGTGCACTGGGATATAATTAGGAATGGTTTATTCTCACCATATCCAAAGTTTTGTATAAATAGAATTTATTGATTTGAATTAGCATTTTTTGGAGGTGTTGGACAGAGAGAACTCTCCTGCCCTTGATCATTTGTTATTTACCAATTTTCTCACATAAGCTGATCATGTCTGAAGACCAGAACTGAAGGGGATTTGGTATTTGGAAGGATATTTTCCAACACTATTATTAATGATTTTTGATGATTTTGCATACTATTCCTTTTGCAATTATTATAAATAGGAAAACTTTAAATTTTAAATTTTTATTGAAAACAGTTTCTTTTCTCAGACATAATATCCCAACAACAGTTTCTCTTCCCTCTACTCCTTCTGTCTCCCTTGTTCCCCAAATCTGTTCTTCCTCCATTTTTCTTCAGAAAAGAGTAGACCTCCAAGAAACAACCAAACATGAAAAAACAAAAAAATGTTTTAAGCAATCTAGCTCTGTCCATTTTTTTATATTTACTAAATTTATGATTTAAATTTATTGAGCAAAAATGACTAATTTTAATGTAGTTGCTGTTTCAGAAGTAGAATACCCACTGCAAAGGGCACTGGGTCACCTGTTGGGAACACTGGATGCATGCACCAGCTGGTCCACTAACTGGTCATGTCAATGCAAAATTATCCATAGGGGCTAAGTACAATAAACAATAGTTTCCATTTATTCAGGTTTTAGTGATTAGAATGATAGACTCAAATGACTCTTTAAAATTGTTATAACAAATGTGGCAAATAATTTATATTATTACTAATTGTGTTGTTTTAATGTTAATTCTCTTCAAAGAGTGTTACTACAACCAAGGCAATAAATAACTTATGTCTAAGGGGGCTTCTTCACTTAGTATTTTTTGGGTAAACATGACGTAGGTTGATTGCTACACACAAGGCAAATTAGACAAATAATCAGCTTCTTAGAGCACTCTAGAAGCTTGTTTCAGAGAGAAGGCATGTGTAATGTAGATAACACACATAAGAAAGAATGCATGAAACAATAGAACTGGAGTTAAAATACACACACACACACACACACACACACACACACAAACGAATTCTAGAATCTGAAAGCAGCTGTTATCATTCAGGAGACTATGTCTAGCGGATCAGTTATTTACCTTGCCTTTGTCCCATTGGATTCTATTGGTTGATTAGCATTTACTGTATACATCTAAAGATTTCTGATTGGATTTAATGTTAGGAATATTTACAAGGAATCAGAACAGTCATGCATAAACACTGAAGAGAAAGTTACCACAAAGCTTCTTTCTCTAGCAAGTGATGAAAATGGATTTCTCAGTTTCCCAGAAAGAATAGAATCCTTCCATGAGTGAATTTAAACAGCTACTTTAACTTTTTTATGCAGTTATTAGAAAACCTGACATCTTGTTAATACAGTAGGCTCAGGTGAATACGCAGTATTTATTTTCCAGTAAAATTCATGCAAAAACTCCTCATTCTTTTGACATGGGATGCCCATGCAGTTTCTTATTTTTAAGTCTGAATATTTGTTTACCATATGACATTAATGTACTCATGGATATTCTAATGTTTTACCTCACAACCCCGGCCTTGGGTTTTTCTCTTCTACATTCTGACCTATCCCAGAGTAAGCAGCGCCGGGCAGTGGGTTCCTCACATCATCATCTAGGTCTGCTCAGCTTTTTTAACAGTACCTAGAATAACTCCTTTCTTTCCTCACCTTCCCTCTTAATTTCCCCAGGAATGCACTTTATTCTGGTACTGTCAAGGAGGCAGAGATACTTGGTGCACTATTAATTCTTCCAAGACCACTAAATCCCTAGAAGCTCCTACCTTTTATATTTTGTTTTCATTTAAACAAAATGCTTTTTAATAGAAGGATTTGTGTCTCGTTGATTTCACCTTCAGTGTTGCCATAACTAGCAGTTAATTTTTCCCCAGAGATGAATCAGTAGAGAGAGAGAAAAAAGAAAAAAAATTACAGAAACTTCAAGTAGTGCTGATAAGGTAAATAGTCGGGACTCACAGACAGAAAGCACCTAAGCCAGGTTTCCAGGAAAGTTCTGTGGCAACCCTGTGACCCTCCACCAATCAGGTTAAACCACTTCTGACTCCCAGTCTTGGAAAGATTCTGCCTTTGGTTATCAGTCCCATTCCCAAAGTCTACAATGCTGATCTCTGCCAAAGATAGTCAACAGGTGAAGGAGCTGCCTGTTTCCATTGTTGGAACCAGGTGTGTGTTTCTGAATCCACCACTAGGGGCCTGTAAGTGATTTTCCTATGGTAAGGTTATTTTTACCAGAAAAACAGATTTCTTCTGTTTGGGACCACATTGTGTGTTCTATACGCATTAGGTGGAATTTTATGAATTTGCGACTGAAACCACATTTCCAACACCCTTTCTCTAGCAAAATGTCAAGTTTAGGGCAGAAAATTATAGCTAGTTACTGAAGCATTGCTTATGCATGGGAAACCAGAGTCAATTTCTTCATTGTGTCCATGGAAGGAAGGCATGTAATACTAGCAGTATTATTTTGCCAAGTTTCAGGGCCATAATTCTGAGAGATCTTAAGACTGTACTTGGATGCTCAGGAAAAAAAAAAAGACTCAGTTTTATTTTGGATATACTACCCAGCTACAGACAAGTAATTAGACTACATACATTTTCTGTTTCCCTCACAAAACATGACTTTGGGGTTTACATTTTTGTGCTTTTTTCTTAAGTCTAGCTAAATGGCGAAGGGCATATAAAGTTCACTCTGCCCACAGTACTTTGAGCATTTATTTCCCTGTCAGTGGTATTATGTCAGCAACTATGTGTGGGTGGAAAAGGAGGCCCTGCAAGCACTAACCGTCTGTTGATTAAACAAAAAGTTGTAAAAATAACATAAATGGGCAAAGAGGCTGTGAACTAATCCCAGCGTTCTAGCTAAAAAATGAAGTTTTCAATAAAGTTGACAGCATGGCTTGACAATACATAAGTTCTGACCAAATTTGTCACCATCTTAAAATAAACAGTGCTTGCAGAGAGTTAATGGTACATAATGTCTGATCTTTGAATAGGCTTAAATCTGGCAACGTGTCCCGGTAAAAAGAATAAAGAGGTGGGGCTATCAAAAGAGAAGTACAAGTCCTTCTATCAGAGTGTTCTTTACAGGAGTATGTGTAAGCAGCTAGTAAATGGGTTCTTTGAAGAGTGGGTTGAGAAGATTACCAGGAGCAGCTCCTGAAAACTGATGAAGCACATACACCGATGATTCCACTGAGTCATCTCCACGTAGGCTTTTTCCTAGTGTCCTTCCAATCTCTCTTGTGATATTGTGATCTGATTCTCCTATCCAAAACTCTAGGAGCAGAAAACAATATATGAAATGGCTTTCTGAAAGAGAGGTTGAAGATGAATGGGGCAGGGCTGTTTGATCCTAATGAAACCCTTAATGGAAAAGGAAATTGATTTTGTATTTTCACTGGGTTGTTATTCTCCATTCATCCATATTTTCTGAAAAAAAAATCAGAACAATATTAGAAGCATATTCATCATATTACTCCTTTGGCTGAAATTATTTAAAAAGTATTATAGTTCCCTGGAAGGTTTACTTCAACTATTTGATTCTCACAGAATAATTTACATACTGGCATAGCTGATGAGGGAAAATGATAGGATAAAATTACTAACAATGTATTTTAGAAGCACCTGGAACAAGATGATATTCCTGTATTCCAAATTCTTCAGGCAATGTTGCTTAAAAAGCATCCACTTTTTAATTAAAGCATCCATAAGTTACTATTCCACTTCATCTCTCTCATCTGTAAGATTACTGTGTATGAACAAAACACATTTATCAAATAGTATTATGGCTCCAAATAAATATTTTAGAAAGGTTGTGCCTGCTTGTAACATGTTTAAGTTCAGTTTTCAGAATGAAGTCAATTTGTGATAAAAATAGCACATTTATTTTTCAACTTTCTTTCCTTGCTTTTTAAAAATTACTGATGGACATTGGATCCAGGATCTTGTTCACACTAGCAAATTATTCCACTCCTGAACAATGTCTCCAGTCTTCCATTACTCCCTAGTGTAGCATTGTTTCTCTGTGTCTAAACACTGTAAGCACTCTGTTTAAATGAACCTTGCAAAGCTTTTTAGCTGCTTTTTAGATCAATCTTGTGAAGGATTTTAAAGGAAAAATTGCATTGTACCTCTCAAACCAAGAAGGGTTTAAAAGTCTAAATTATGTTGGTTCTGAATAATATATGTATATTATATTATATGAAAGACCAATTCTACTTAAATCAATGAAAACATTTATTATGAAATGTGCTGTGATTTGGTGTACCATTAGGAAAGGGAAAGTATAGATTTCATAGTGTATGTTTAGGAATAATTTTATACCACACACGTATTTATTACACTAGCTTTCAGAAACTATGGCTTATTTAATATATTCCTAGGGAGATGTGATTTTCCCCTGTGTTGTTTAAAGTCAATAAGTCATCATTTCGCACATATATATATATATATATATATCTCAAATGCATCCCTAAAGTAGCTTAATCTACACCCAGCTATAACTAAAATGCTGCACTATACTTTTACCTTAGACATGGCTTCTGAAACTCCAGTATTCAGGAAGCTGAGGCAAGAAGAATGCCACAAGTTCAAACCAGTTCGAGAATGTAATGAGTTCAGCCTGGAAAACAAAGTAAATCTCAAGAATCAAGTAAATAAATAAATAAATAAATAAATAAATAAAATAAAAAAATGAAAAAAAAAGAAACTTGAACTGCAGTTAATTTCAAAATTGTGTTGATTTCAGTGGTCAATTAATATGTTTGAGAGTTTGTTGTAAGTGGGTATTAGTGGAGGAGTTAATAGTGATTATGAAAATATAGTGTTAGGAGAAGGATTCCAATGTTGACTAATACATAAAAAGAGAAAATTTAGTCTATAAAAACTAATTATACATCTCAGAAAAACTAAAGGTGAAGCATCAGATATTAAACAGGGAGTTAAAATTTAATATGGTTTGATATATCAACTCAGAATATGAGGACTTACTGCAAGACATTTCTTTAGATTTTCTTTTTTATGGTTTCATTGGGCTGTAAATAACAAAAATTGTATGCTCTTAACACACTCGTTCGTGTGCTGTACACACATGGATATTTAATAATAGGTGAATCAGCTATTTTTCTATCAAGCATACAAATGTGATTGTTGCTGTTTCTGAACAAAAAATACCTGTATTAGTTGCTTTTCTGGTTTGTGTGACCAAATACCTGAGCAGAAGCAGCTTAAAGGAGACTTCATTTGGTTTCTAACTTTGAAATCTCTCTCTAACGAACACCTATGCTTAGCGCTTTCGCTCTGTCTAAAATCCTTGCATCATAATGTAATACGTATGCACATACATTCATGCATATTTAGAGAGAGAAATATTATTCTTTTAGGAATGAAATAAATTTAAATGATGCCCTTCTGGTTTAAGGATGTGAAAACAGATCACAGCACACTGATCAGTTCCTTTCAAGATACAAACACATGGGGAAAGTTCCAATGAGCATGCCAAGGCCGCTGAACCAAAGAGTCCATGTGATTGGGTGTAGATCCCCTTCTCCCTTGTAGATTTGGTAATCATCTCTCTGTTTCTCTATTGAAACAAAACCATTTGTATATTTCCTTCTGAAAAATTGAAATAGCACATCCTTTTGCCTACAGTGTCACTGAAAAAGTTAATAATTTACAGTACTTTTAATTTGAAAGCCCGATTTTATTTATCGCTATGTAAAATATATTTTGTTTTCAAAATAAATTTTGATGGATTTCTTTGCAAATAGTGGACTATTTTAAAAGAAATTATGTTTTTATTACTTCAGCTTCTGTACAGATCGGTTAGGATACCTTGGTGTCACCAGGTTCACATAGCTTTTTAAGGAATTTGAGTCTCTAGGTGAGATAATGAAGAATTTATTCACTTTATCATAAATAGTTTCATCATTTACCAGAAGAAAAGTGCAAGGAACAAAAAAATAAGGGCTATCACAAAGTTTAACGTGTGAAAGTGGCAAAAATATCACTAGAGTGTCTTATTGTTGGGGACACTGCCTTTACTTCTTGTCTAGACATGGTTTTATAGATCTGAGATCAAAAGGTATTAGGTTCATGTGTTCAGACCGCTCAGTTATCTTACTTTATCAGTGTGTTCTCTGGTTCCTCTTATCTTCAGCTTAGAAAACACTTCCCGGAAAGACATGTTAGGCTAAAGAAGGATTACTAACTGAACTTCTTTCGCTTCTCTCATTTTGGAAAAAAATTCTGAAAACATTTTGTTGCTCTCTGAAATTAGATTGAGAGTGAACTTAAGGAAGACTGCCCTTTAACACCAGGGAGTGGAAACATGCCTCAAAGCATAGCCCTCTATAACAGTACTGAGGACTCCATCTCTCCTGGGCCACAGGCGTGTGCTACTGTGTGTCACATCATTTACTGGGTCCCACTTTATGAGCGCTGACAGGAGGAGCTTGGGTAAATCGGCATCTGCACAAGTATGAATGGAAGACAAGAATGAAATCTGAAGACCTAACGCCGCTGCAGCAAATTACAACCAATGAAATATTTACATCTACTTGTGAAAAAGCTGGACATACTTCTAAACTATGCAGTCCATATATTATCAGCTCAGCATCTGAAATGATATGTATTGTTTCCTCTAACATAGGTTTGCTTTGAATTCTGTGACAACACAGATGTGGGCTGAAGTTATGTCTTTGGAATAAATATATAAAACTTAAAATACAATGAATAATGCAACAACTTTCCATACTATGAATATTTAAGATTTATGTTAACAGCTGCAATAACAATGTTACTTTTGTATTTCATCATGTCTTTTGAAGTGAAATAAGCTAGTCAATTCCTGTCTAGTATGAAGTGAATAACATTTTCATAAAAAAATGGCTACTTATCAGTTTGGGTGCTTAAAATGTGGAAGAGTCAAAAATGTACATGTCACTGAAAGTTTCCTGTGGAAGTGTTTTAACAGGATACGGAATGAGCAGTCAGCGCTAAATAAGGCCGGGTAGAGCTTAACAATTCCCCATTACATTAGATTCCAGGCTAGGTCAGGGAACACTGGAAATAAAACCTAATTATTCTCAATTGAAAATTTCGGTGTCACCCTCACAGTCTGACCTACTTTGGAAGCTCTTTAAGTGTCTGCGGCAATGAGGAGCAGGTGACAGAAACTGTTTGTGAAAGCATTCGGCTGTGGAGCAGTGCAGCCCAGTGAGGATGAGAAAGCCCGTGTACTGCAGGGCATCTGAAAAAATGAGTGGAGATCTGTCATTGGATAAATCTCTCTTTAGGATGTGAATTGAAGGCATTTTGCCCTATTCAGTATGGTATTTAAAAGTACAATTAAATGGGTCAATTAACTTAGGAATTGAATTATATTACTTCACTAATCTCACAATTTAAGTACACCTTCAAACCATGGGGTTTGTGTAAAGGTTTTTTTCTCTCTCTTTAGCTCATAGCAACATAATTTTAATGAAATGTATGTCATATTATACATCAATTTATCTGCCGATATTAGCAAAAATTAAACACCATTTCTTCAAATCTCTCTTCGTGCATTACCAAAGATTCTCAGTATTTGTTGCTGTTATTTAACTATGACCAAGTAAATCCATATTGAAGGAGTTCTTATATTGTTCTAGTTTTGTAAAAAGCTGGACTGTGACCGAAAAAGCATGGGATAAAACCGGACTCTCTGAACAAGGCGAACAATGAGGGCTGATGAGACGCCAAGGACAATGGCACGGGGTTTTGATCCTACTTAATGTGCTGGCTTTGTGGAAGCCTAGCCAGTTTGGATGTTCACCTTCCTAGATATGGACGAAGGGGGGAGGACCTAGGACTTACCACAGGGCAGGGAACCCGGACTGCTCTGTGGACTGGAGAGGGAGGGGGAGAGGAGTGGGGGGAGGGGGAGAAGGGTGGGAGGAGGGGGAGAAGGGTGGGAGGAGGGGGAGGGAAATGGGAGGCTGGGAGGAGGTGGAAACTTGTTTTTTGTTTATGTTTTTTTTCTTCTTTTCTTAATAAAAAAAATAAAATTAAAATAAATGTATAAAATTTAAAAAAATGCATTATATTGGGAATATTTGTTACCATGAATTACGTAATTAAATTAAATGTGCATATTATTCCTGTATCCATTTTGGATCCTCTTTAGGGCATATTTGATTTATTATAATGAAATGTAAGTCAAGTATGCCTACTATTAAGTTAAGATCTTGGGGTTTATCTATAAAAAATCAGTTTATTCCCTGTATAAAGATTATTTAATTGGCTCTGTGTGTGTTTGCATATGGTTCTTAAATTACTACATATAAATAGCAGTGCTCATTAAGAAACTATGGATGACAAGTGATAGAATAATTTCTAATTTCATGCACTGTCTGCAGAACTTCCTGGTCTTGACTCATGTTCTTCCAGTCTTCTGTCTTGAACTGACAATCTAAGCACATATAATCCTAGTCTCTCTCTAACACTTGCAAACTTTAACCATCATCTTCATTGAAAAGCTCCCCTAATTGGTGACACCCAGTTCTAGTTCCCTGCTTTAATTTGTAACCTACTTGAATGACTCCTGGTTCATAATTGCAACTGCTTGATAGACAATGTCAGTTCACTTAGTCATTCATTCATTTCTACATTTTTTTAATCCAGGCACTAAAACTTCTTTTCTCTTATCTCAGGGATAATGACCTAGAAATCTAATAAGACAAGAAAAATAAAGAAGATAAAAATGGAAAACCACAAAAATAATAAATAATACCCTGTATTGAGAGAGTTAATTAGAAATATTGGTGTTGATAACATCAATCATAATAAAATTTGTAGTAATTCTATAAGAATTTGTAAATGGAATTGGTACACTTTGTTGGCAGAATGAAGAATTGCTTTTTGAAGGAAGAGAAAAACTGAGTGTGGTATGTTAGTATTGGTTCATAATCTCTCAGGACCTAAGGAAAGGTAGCTTCAGTGTCAATGTGGTAACTGTGCTAAAAGGTAGGGAAGAAGAAAACAGTATTTCAGAGAAGCACAGTTTCAAGTGAAGATAAATCATGCAATCTTTTGATAATAGGTAGTTTGGATAAGTGGTGAGTCTCTGCTATAATAAATTATAACTGAAGATCTCTATGCTAGTCTGTGCTGATCTTCTCTTCTCGCTATACATGGGTAAAAAACAGATACTGTGAATTTAATTTAACTGAGGCTGACAAGGCAGAGTTTATCCTGTATAAGGAGAGAAGTGTTATTTATTTCTTCAGTATATTTTATGGTGTTTTTATTCCATCTTGTTTAAAATTTAAGAAAACTTTAATGACAACTTTTCTTATAATCATTAGTGGACTGTCAAGTAGGTTCAACAGGCAAGGATTCTTGAGTTCTATCCTAGAAGTCCACTCAATGAAAGAGAGGACTGACCCCTACAAACTGTCCTCTGATTTCCACATTATGCCTGGCATGGTCTTGTGTATACACACAAACACATACTAACACAAAATAAATAAGAGTGTAAACAACAGCAATAACAACAAGACTATATTGAAGAATATATTGGAGAATTATGTCTGGTCAACTAAGTCTTCAAAAATCTTGGGATTGAAATTACGTTTCTAGAGAAAAATAGTTATGGGGCTCAGCTTACCTGGCTAGAGTCCACCACACCATTAAATTTGAAAGAAGGAACCAGAAACTGATAATGTAGCATCATTGGTGTATAAAATGCTGTGCACTCTCTTGAAGATTTTAATATAAAATCCTGATAAGAATAGGTAGAAATTACTTGATCTTTGGGTATTGGGGGTGGGGGAGAGTGAGCAGTGCAGTGTTGGTAGGTAGCAGCAACTTCTTGCTAAATTTGCTTAAACTTTCTACATACTATACAGACCCTTATGGAAATTCCAAAGCAAAACAGTACTAGTGAAACCAGGACCTATGTGGGCAGAATAAGAACAATCACAGCCTGAGGACATGGGCTGGCCATTTTTAACAAATAACTGTGAATATGTTAGGGAAAAGAAGGGCAAAAATCAGTTAAGTATGTATTCCAATTGCTTATCTCTTAAAAAAATACAGTACCTCAAAATATCAAAAGGAAGAGAAAATCTAAGGTTGACTCTGCCATTTAATTGGAAGCAATTTTAGAATATTTTACATTACAGAATCACAGAATGAAACTTGCATTGATTATAACGTATGCTAAGTAAGTTTGGTGGCTGAGGATTACTCAGAAGACTACATCTTATTTTACTGATGCTTGCAATATTGAAACTTATTGCTATCATTTTTATGATGAATAATATTGAACTTATATTTTTATTTTCTATAATTAATTTGATTCTTTATCTACAATATACACAAATGTGTGATAATAAATGTGTAGGCAGGATCCCACTTTTCTTTAATTTGATACAGGCACTCTTCAGACTAGTGGTGAAAATACAAATTGGTTGACTAGCAAATCTTTGTTCTATGTATGGAAGGTGAAATAGGTCACAATTCACTATAGTCAGACCATTAAGAGCTTGTTGGAAGAATAATAGTCTAAACTTGCAAACTTCAGATGTAAGAGTTTTTGTGTTTATATGAAATTTTGGAGCAAGACATTTATTAAGGCACTTAATGAGCTAAATTTAAAGTAACAACAAGCATAATGGTATCATGGAGCCAAATAAAAACACCCCAAGGATAGCAACCTGCAGAATTCAAAAACATTTGCAATATTAATGTATTTGATTTAATAATCTTTTCACTCAGCCTATTACTAGACTGTAAATGTTCAATATTCAGCATCGTATTTCTGTAAATAAAATGATTCTCTGTCACATACTTCATTTTATATAAAATAAATGCAATAAAGAGCTTAAATTTTGCTATTAAGAGCAACCATGTTTCCATTCACTATGGATAAACCCATTGCTGTGCCGAAATCATTTTCTTTGCCACTGAATTCATTTGAGAAGATGTTTTTAGATGTTTGTATGTCAGTGAAATTCAGCACCTCAGAATAATGGTCTTTAAGACGAAGGTACACCTAGGAGACAAGACACTAGATAGACATCTTAAGACACACACCACAACACAACATGCGTGTGCACAGCTCACTAAAATCATGTATGTACTTTTTCATTAGGGACAGATTGCTGTGAAAAGAATAATAAGAGATTGGCACAAAATGAGCATGCAACTGAGCTACCACAATGTTTCTGCAACCTCTAGATAATCTGCTTTTCCCCCTCCCTCCTTCTGTTTCACAGAATCACCATTCTTTCTCTGTCCTCATTTTTCCACAATATAATGAATATGCAACAATGAATTATAAGATATTTGAGAAAAAAATGTTTTATTTCTGAAAGGCAGTATATATATTTGATATTTCAGAAACATTCTTTTCCCATATCTATGATAAATACATATACAAATAATTGCTGTATTTAAGTTTCAAAATGACTCTATGGTATTCTTATGTAAACCGTCAGAAAAAAATGTGTTTTACATCTAGTAGTTAAATAAATATGGTAGTTAAAACAAAAATCAAATTGAAAACATAATTTAGATTATTAAGAATATTGCTTTGACCTTGCTAACCATAATTTTTCACTTTTTTAAACTCTCCGGGACTTTTTCTGCCATTTGCAGTGTGAAGTGGAGTCTAGATTAGGCTCGGTAGTGGTTTTGGTGACGAGCATAAGGCAAAGTCGAAATCAGTTTTCTCTTTTACATTAGAGAAGTGATAAAATTAATTGATCTAATTACTTCAAGTATGTTATAAATGTAATTTATATGAAAATGTCATTTAAATAATGTCTTGATTTCACCTTTCACACAGAGAAATGGCAGATGTGGTCTGAAGCCATTAGCAGCCTCTCCTCCTGACTCCAGTCTTCCCTCTCTTTCATCCAGCCATTTCTGGACCTCTCACCGTATACACGTGTATCTTCTGTCCTCTTTCCCCAAACCTTGCAAATATTTCTAAGAGGCCTTGACCAACTCATGAGAATATGTACTCGAGCCAAGTATCCTCCCTCTGTCAGAAACATTCCTACTCAAAGTGGGTTCCAATTCAGGGAGACACTGCTTCCTTAAGGTAGAAAGTGGAGAGGCAGGATTGAAGAATCATTCGTTTGAAGGCTTTTTTAAGGCTGTTTGAACGTATCCTATACTAAGAGAGGGAAATGTAATGACAAGTAATTTTTAAAAAAATCAGAGGAATGTGCACCATTTGAAAAGTCAGAATTGAAATCAAACGTACTTAAGTGATCCTGCCCGTGTCTGTGGTAGAATTAATTCTTCAGACGTTCCTCGTTGATCAAAGGAAAGCAGATTGCACTTACCTTTCATGGAGTGAACATGTTCCCCCAAATGTTCAATTCCCTTTTGATTCTACTCTTAGAGTTTATAGAAATTCCTATAGAAACAGGATTCTATAAAGGAAACTCTATCTATGAACCAGAATGTCAAGCTGATAAAATAGAAGATACTTTAAAATTTTCAATTGTGCTATCCAAAACCAGACACACTCTCTTTTACAAAACTTACCTTGCAGAAAAAAGATGAACTAGTAAAGCCATAATTTGAAGGTTATTTTGTATATTAGAATACATTTATGACAGTAAAATTCAGGAACCTCCTGAGAGGTAACATCCTTCATTACCCAGTACAATACCCCTAGCTTACCTGGTAGTACTGCAAAAGAGACATCAATGCTTATTCAGTCTATGCAAGATGTCTTATTTTATGTTATTCCCTTAATCTCCATATTTCCATTGCTCCTTAAAAATCAGAAATTCCGAATTTGTTTGTGTCCAAACTTGTCTATAATTTTTTTTATCCACCATGCAGTAACAGAGTTTATAACAATTTTGGGTCTTTAACACAATTCCTGGTAGAGATTAGGCACTCTATAACTACTTGTAAATTGAATAAATTATATATTCAAACATGCTGTACTATTAATTAATCAGAATTATATTTTGTCTGTTAAGAGATGTGTCTTAAAGGTAACTAAGGTCCTAACATGTCTTATTGCTTGAAAATGGCACAAGGTCCTGGTCTTCTTATATCTTGGAATTTACCAGGTTATTTATATTAAAATGACCTTTGATGCTGAAATAACAACTCCTTTGAAAACTGCAATAGGTCCAGACATTGCTAGCAAAATAAAGGGTAGATGTGTCAAGTCTTTCATTCTTCATTTGTGGCATCAACCCAGTATCTAGAACAGTATCCATCTAAGCCCATCTGCAATAAGAAGCTACTAGCTGTATGGCTTATTTGATATAGTTCATTCTAACCAAAGTGTTCTGAATCCATGAAACTTCATGCAACTAATTCATTAGACTGTAAATGGAGTAAAATCAAATAGTAGTTATTCAGAGGTAATACTATATAAAACTTAATAAACCTTGGGTTTCATGAGATAATAGCTTAAGAATTAACCTCACATATTTTCTCATTTAAATTTCTTATAACATGCATCATTACTAGTGTTAATAATACTACATTTATCATTTTTTCTAAGAAAAAATAAGGAAAGACTAAATTGTCCATTTAGTACTATAATTAGTATCCTCACCAAAATTCAGTATAATATGGTGATAATTCAACAGCTCAATTACTTTGCTTGCATTTCCTTAGGACAGTATCCCCTTTTAATTTTTATAATATGGCAGTAAATTTAAATAAGAATGTTTTTAGCAAAATAACAAAAGTAGATTCCCTCTAAGGACATATTACTTAGCTAACCATGGTTTCTAGATTATGTTTCCACACTCAAGTTTGAGATCACCCCCCTCCCAACCAGCAGGGCATAAATCCATTCAAAACCATGTGGTTATGCCCATAACATACATGCGATTATTAAAATAGTAAGTATATCTTGCCAGGCTTTTCCTAACCTTAGTTCACAGAGTCGCAGATAGGATAAGAGTGTTGTTGGGTTTTTCTATCCCCTCTAGTCTACATAACATCTTCTGGTTCTCTAAAAGCTAACAACAGAGAGGATGATCTATGTTTGTGATAGCTTTATTTTTCCATGTCCTGTGACACCAAAACATGCCACTGAGACTGATACTGTCTTTAGTCAATAGACTGCATCTATGTCACTGTTCTGATTGTAGGCATTTCTACAATCCCCAAGTGACAATACATAGCACATGGATATCGCCTGTTTTATTCCACATAACTCCAGAGCATTTGAATTTATCTGCAAACAAAAGATTAAAAACGAATGTATAGGAAGATGAGGTGAGAGGCAGTAGAAGAGTGGGGACAAAAACATTGTAGGAATACAACTGTGAGAGCTGCTTGAAAAAGTAAAGTTTATTAATTAAAATAACAATCCAAATGTATAATCAATCAATAGGAATAGAAAAAATATACCTTGGTTAGGAATATGTGTATCTTTATGTATATCATCTTGATTTTATAATTTGTCAAGTTTTTTTTGAAAGTTTTCTTTGGACAAGTCTCATGAGCAATTGCTCTACAGATTATTTCCACTACCTATTGTAAAAAGTTGGTGATATGTAAATGCTAGGTGCATTTAAAAGCTTTCTAGGCTCAGGCTTTTCTATGTCTTTCACAGTTGTCTCATGTTAGCTTGATTTGGTGACTTACATGGGCTGTTATTTTTAGGTACACAACTTCCTTTTGTTTCTTACCAAGTATGTCAGCCTATTTTTAAAAGCATTGACTTCCTCTACTTCTACATGTGCTTATTCAAGGATAAAAAAAAAAAACAGGGACTGCTGACTAATCATGGACATTTATAATTAAGGATGAAAAATTCAGATATTTGAGGTAGATATTCAAAAAAGAAGATTCTCTTCTAGCTGAAGTGAGGTATTTTAGGTTCCCTCCAGTATAGTTTAATGCATATAATTGACCTTTTATGGGTTGTTTAAGAAAGATCCTTTGACAAAACTCTTACCTTTGTTTTGGGGATCATAATCCTGACAATCTTTTAATCTTACCAACTTTGATTGATTCTGTTCACAGAATGACAGGCACTACTCTACCTGTTTAGATGTTTCTCATGGTTTCTGGTACCTATGGGTCTGCTCTAATTCACACTCTACAAACCTGAAATAGATTAATGACAAAATAGCAAACTCATATGGACATGAAGACAATGAGAGGCTGGATGAAGAAACATGAGGAGAGTTATCCATTTTTCCCTACGGAGTGATTCTGGTATACATATGGCTTCCAAAGCACTGGGTACTATTCTATAGAAATCCATTATTCTTTACTGATACCCTATAAATCATGGGAACTTCTACCCTCTTATCATGTTAGAGGTTACAAAAGAAGAAAAAGAAAGGCAACTCTCCTTAAGTTATCCATCCTTTATGTGATATAACAGAGGTCTGGACATGGGAAAACAGACTTCAGAATGATTATAGATAATCTCCCCAGTATTCTGTGTGATGTTGCATTATATTCTCATTATTTATTTAGCATTGCTAGAGATCATATGGCAAGCCTTGGATCTAGCACTTTTTATATGACAAAAACACTCCACTGCTTAGATACATCACTAACTTACATTATATTACATACATACAAATAAAGACAATGGGTATCAAGTAAGTTAAAGTATTATTAGACCATTTTCAGGGAAATTCATTTAGAGTTGTTGTTTTGTGAAACAGGTAAATGTGTTTAATAAACCATTTCAAAATAAAAGGAGGTATTTGTAATATTTAATATTTATATAAAATATTAAGTTCTGTCCATAAATTAGGAATGATTATGGATGAACTCACTTCATGATAACTTATATTAACAAACTTATACTACTTTAGAATAAAACAAATTGAAACAAAATACACTTTTATATTGTGTATTTTTCATATGTGTTCAAACTAAGTAATGATTTTTCTTTGAGGGTAGTATATTCATTTGATATCATTGGTTCCAAGATAGGCTTATTACCAAATTTTAATCTTAGTACAGAAGTCACTGTGCCATACATAGTTTAATAAATTATTTTCTTTGATGAAGATACTTGAGCCCATGTTTCATATGTTTATCTTGTTTTATTGTATCCACAGTACTGTTTAAAGGTCTTTATGACAAAGGTTTCTCAGTTAGTAGATTTCTGTCATTTCTTAAAAGATCATATCTGAGAGGAAATCACATAGTGCATTAAGCTATAAAGAGTAGGAAAGAAAGTGACTTGAGCATTTTGAAAACTCTGCATTTGTCTGTGAATTCCTGTTCTTATTAAGTTTTAAGTTACTTTTTTTAAATTTGAGAGCCTAATATTTGAGCATTGTATTTACATCATCTGTTCCCTTTCCTTTCCATTCAGCAACTCCCATGTAAAGCCATCCCCTGTCAAATCCATTCTCTCTTCTTCTTTAATTAGCATGGCTGCACGCATACATACACACCCATGTATATGCATCAGTACAACCTGCTGAGTTCATTTGTTGATGGTCAGATATTTAGACCTGATCACTTGGCATTAGACAACGTTTCAGGTGGCTCACTCTGGAGAAGACTAATTGCCTCTTTCCACAGTAACTGATGTGTGTATCTTATTATGTAGGTGGTATAAGTCTTGTGAGATATTCTCCCTTCATGTTGGCATGTCACCTGGTGTTGTCACAGTGCTGGTCTTGTCTATGTGACCACGTTGTTGAGATTTGATTCTGCTTTCTTATATTTAGGAAGAGAAGAAAACAGAAAGTGCCTTCTATCCACCTTTTTTCTTGTACTTTTTAAAAACTCTTATCATTTTTCTTCCAATGCTAAAACATATAATTCACAATTTTGCTTTAAATTGTTCACCTATGAGATTTAACTAACCAGTTTTTGTGTAGTTATAACCCATGTCTGCCAAAGCAGTGTTAGAATTGACAGCGGGGTGTCAGGGAGAAAAGAGAATGAGAAAGATGCTGGTTTTAGCATTATTCTTTGCATCTATATTGGCTTAATGTATGCTTTTAAATTAATACCACTATTAAAATAATGGAACCCTGGGTTTTTTAAGTGTGCTATTTTAATGAATTACAAATGACATACTTGACCCTAAGGAAAGACTCATTGGTAATGAGATGCCATCCATGCCTGACCAAGCTACCTATTTCTACATTAATTGATGAGAATTTTCATTACTTTGAGTGTCTTAAGATGCATCTGATTTAATTTCAAATCAAGAGAACTTGTCAGAATCTTAAAAATATAGGCTCACAAAGAACTCTGTCAGTAGCAATTGTTCAAATTATGCACTGTCACTAATTAACACTTCCTCAGTGTGGTGAAGATCAAAGAAAAATCTTGCATTAGCTACTGTGCTTTTCCAGGAGTGAGGTAATACCTATCCTCTAAGCAAGGACATGCTTAATAAAACATGTTTTGCTTCTTTAAAAAATACGAAAAGGTCTAGAGGGAATTCAGAGAACCTTCAGAGACGCCTAAGAATTTAAAGGACCATGTGTTCCTTTCTCAAGGTATGGTAAGTGTGAGGATGAACATATGGATTATCCATTTTTAAAGGTCGAGATGATTAAACATAGACAATTTCTTGTGACTCAAACTATGGTTTGAGTAATCAACTAAATTTTATAAAATTACTTTCCTCCGTGTTTTGTGCTTCAGCTTAAGACCTTAAGGTTTTTCAAAAAAAAAAAAGGTCTCGGGAAAATAAAAATAATTTTCAGACAATGGTCTCTGAAAAATCATGATACTGTATGTTCCCCACAAAATAAAAAGATGACTGCCCTTTTTCAGCAATAGCATCCTTTAAATAAAGAATCTTTCTGTAATGTAGAGCTAACCCACCTAAACAGATATCTACTAGTTTATTGACAACATCAACATAACTAAACTTTAAGACTAATCCCTTTTCAAAACTACAAATAATTGTAGTTTAACTATTTAACATTTTATTTAAATATTGTAGAGGAACAACCCTAATACCTTAAGTGAACGTAAATACTGTTTAATTTTTTTTATTTCATAACTTTAGCTATTCTGTACATTTGAATGAAAGTTTCCACATTGCAATATTTTCTATTATTTTAAAAACAAAACTGAAGACTAAAGTAATTTTAGTGCCTGTTTATTTTAAAAATTGATTTTAGACATTAAGAAAACCTTTTTCCTTCCTTTCTTTACACAAATTTTATCCCTAATACTAGAGTTTTACTGACTGTCTTAAAGTTATTCATTTGGAATTATGTTAAAATGATCCTTAATAAATGTTTATTTTTCTAAAATTGTACTTGGCACTTATACAACACATTCCGTTCATACCATTTATTATTAGCTTTATGTATATGTGAAAAGCAGAGATATTACCTATTCACAAATATTACTTATGAAGTAGACAGTGTTTTGTTTCCATATTACTATTTTGATAAATGAAATCAATATCACACAATCCTCAACTATGTAATGAGTGTGCTTGCTCGTGTGTGGCTCATGAATTAAAATACTCGATAAAAGCAGAAATCCTTGGATCAGTGACCTTTAAAATTTATTGAGTCTTTATAGCATACCTTTAATTTTTCCTGGCTCATAATTTGATAACATATTTTAATTTTAAATATTCATTGGCATTTTAAAAGGTTTAATACTATAACACTAAAAAGGGAAAATGCATAAAACAAACTTTGTCTGAAAAAAAGAAAGCACTCTGGATTTCCATGTAATTATTCTATCCCAGCCTGAGCTTCTTTGTCAAATTTCTATTTCAGAGAAAAATATTGTTTGGCAGCAAAAACCTAGGCAATTTACTTTAACTTTTATTTAATATGGTAGAGGACACAAAGTTACTCCATCTCCCTGCATAGGTGCATGGAAGGACACAAAAGTCATGGAACTCATTACTGAAGACAAAGGAAAGAAGTAAGGGGTGGAGCAGAGAATCATGGGAGCTAAATGTATTTTTATCATAATATTACTTCATCAAGCAGATTATTTCAGTGTCCATTTATTCTTGTAGCATGTTTTTGTAAGAAAAAAATGAAAGATCTTTCTTGGCACTCTTCTTACTTTATGTAAATCATGTCACAATCAAATATATATATGGATACTCTCTGGGAATGAGAAACTTTATTTTTTCTTTAATTTTCAACTTCACATACAATTATTAATAATGAAGCTCTTTAAATTCATATCTATATCATGTCTATACAATAAACTTTGGAGCTTAAAATTATTACAGACAGTGCAGCATATCAACAGAAGTCAATGGAAAATAATATTTATTAAGTATCCCAATTATCTTTATGCATTTTTGATGTGAGATATCCTTCTGCATATGTGGTGTTTCCATAGGTTGATGAACGAAAGTGTAAAGCCAGGTGGGAAATCCAAACAGAGATATAGAGAGAGTAGGCTGAGTTGAACATATGCCATATAGCCACTGAAGGAGAGAGATGTCTGAATATTCCCTGTAAGACATAACCTTGTGGCAATACATAGATTGATAGAAATGAGTTAATTTTAGATATAAGATCTAGCTAGGAATATGACTAGGCCATTGACCAAACAGTGTTATCATTGATATAGTTTTTCTGTAATTATTTGGGTCTGGGCAGCTGAGAAATAAAAGCACAGTTTCCATTTATATAATGACACCTAACATTCAGCAATATATATCCACATAAAACCTAAGAAAGCTTTAAAAAGGAGCTTAAAGACCCACAAAAATGGGAGTCAAGTATAACTTTTTGGTAGCTGCATTTTTCTCATCACCTCTGTTTGCTCACTGCAAGCAAAGGTGTGGCTTCTTTAAGTGATGGCTTCCTACTGGCAGCATAAAGGGCTCTGGCTCTTTGGGGGAGGTTTTTAGTTTTATGACATTTTCACCTTCGTAAAAATTAAGTTCCACACAATTCTTAAATGAAAGCAGAATTGATGAAGTCTTTTAAGTAAATGGTTCATTTTGAAGGCATCAGCACTGTCAGTTGTAGGTGCTTGGAGGTGGAACCAACACCAATGAGATATATACAGCTGAAATTATGAATTTTGACAGAGAACAGTCAAAAATTTGGTGAGATTATTCCCTCTTTAAACATTGTTGTGGACAACTTACGTAGTGTCTCTGATCCCTATGATTTGCACATAACAAGGCAGGGTGACTTGTGAGTGAGGTGCGTGGGTCTCTGACCCAGAAACCTCCTGTCTGGTTAGGAACTATTCAGTGCCAAAAGGAACATGAGGGAAAATAGAATTATTTTGTATAGCTGCTGATGAAGAAGAAAGTATCCTTTCTTCTACATAATGTTGTTATATTGATAAATTCTCTTTTAAAAAGTTTCCAAAAAAAACCTAGTATAATATATAATATCTCTGGATGTTTACTCCAATTGATTGTGATAGAGAGAATCCACGCATGCTGAGATGTGGGAAATTACTGTGTAAACTGGTGTAATCCAATATACACACATGAATACTAAAAAAAAATTAATAAAATCCATCAGAATGTTATATCATAATACCTACAAATACATGAGACTGTAGCCCCACTTGGCAGGTAAATGTAACTTGAAAGTAATGATGGGATCTAAACTAAGAATTTTATGGCAGAATAATATAGAGTAAAAAGGAAATAATACTCATGGCTCAAACTTTGGAAGTTGAGGTTTGATCCTGTAGGAGGATTGTCCAAATTGTGCTCTATTGTTCACAAAAATATGAAACTGAGACTTTTGCAGAATGCCAAGAAATATATCTATGTATTTGTTATTTGAAATGCATTTTAATTTTTTTTAATTAAAATATAATTGTATCATTTTCTCTTTTCAACTTTTTCCCTTCACCTTCTTCCATGTAACTCTACTTTCAAAGCCATGCAGCAAATTTACTTTCAAAGCTTTTCCTCATGCTTGAGTGATTTTTGAAGTTTAGAGCCTCGACAAAATAATTAGGGGTCCTCATCTCCATATTACAATTACAAACATCCTTGACAATGAAAAATGGTAACAAAAAGACACAGCTTAGGGATAGACGTGGGTCTCATTAAGGACACAGTAGAGCACTTGTTTTAGATCTTTAGATCACCTTCTCTGTACCTATTCATGTTTAGACTAACATTGATGAGTTTAACCAACTCACGTCTTCACTGCTAGAAGTCCAAGCAGTTGGTAACTGGATATAGTGATCATACAATGTGTGTGTGTGTGTGTGTGTGTGTGTGTGTGTGTGTGTGTGTGATAATGAAAAGAGGAATAAGAAGGAATGGAAGCGCTCTAAATGGTATCTTAGCTTTATTTTTGCTGGTTGATCACACTTGTTCTCTTTTTAAAGTCAAATGTAGTTTTTAATTTAATGCATGTTAAGACAAAATATTTAAAAGAATTTCTGTTATTCCAAATGTTCAACATAAGATTAGATTCATTTTTGTTAACAAGTAAAAAATTAGTTACAGATAGAAGATATGGAGGTAGACATAGATTTTTTTTTTAAATGAAACCGTGAAAGGAACAGTAAAAGATTGTCTTTAAATCATGACAGCTGTAAAACCCATCCCGTTTCTCATTTTAGCAAAAGTATTTTAAGCATCAAAAGCAACACACAAAACGGTTCGAAGGAAATAGTGACATAATGATAGATGGGGCCTGAAAAAGGATTCAATGATTTTTGCGGAACTCACTTTCATCTTGCAGCTAATTATATAATGAAGTGGAAAATCCAAATAGCTCCTCTTGCGATTTCTGTCAGAGACTGTAAATTTTTAAAACTAAGAGTAAGAAGAATAAGAAGAGTTTTGCTTTATGGTTAGTTTCTCAAAATTGATCAGATGAGGGCATCTTTCATGAAGAAAATTTGATAGCAGATGTCAAGAACTAAAGTTTGTTTTTTTGTTTTTAACCCTGTGACCCACTATGAGAATGTAAACTCCTGGAGTTTAATATAAATGGATTATTGTTATTTAGCATTTTAATATTTATAAAGTCTATCATTTTTTCAATATTCGTGAAGATCCTACTTCATGCCATACAGTCTGAGAGAGGCCAGGTGCCATGATAACCTTTTCATGAAGGCTGCAAGTTGCCAATGACTACAGAGAGAGGATATGGACATTTAAAGTTTTAAGCTGGATTGTGTGATTCATTCAGGTATACAGGCATATGTAGCGCAAATTCTAATTGGTCCTAATAATAAAAAGTCAGAGTCAGATATCTGAAAAAATACTGAAAGATCAGGAACTTAAACGAGGACCAGCCACTAGAGAAACTTCTTACCTCTATGGAATCCTCAAACCAAATGGCCTGAACTCCTGTCTCTATAAACCCTCAGACTGACTATGTCTGAGCTCCTGTCTCCTTCCTCTCTGTCCAGACATATCACTTCCTGCCTCTACCTTCCTAATGCCAGGATTAAAAGCATGAGATCCCAAGTGCCTGGGTCAGAGGTATAAGCTCTGTTTCTCTTTTAAACAGGTTAAATTTCATGCAGCCTTGAACTTCTGGTCTTTCTACTTCCACCTCTCAAATGCTGGGATTAAAGGTGTGTGCCACTACTGCTTGGCCTCTATAGTACCTAGTATCTAGCTCCATTCTGTGATGTCCAGAAAAGCTTTATTTACTAGAGCCCAAACAAAATATCACCACATTTTCCCCTTTTGTCTAAAATAAAAAGGTTACAATTAAAATAAGAAAACTATACACAACAATTACAATAACTATATACAATATAGTTATGTTTGTACATACATCAACAATATCAAGTCCGTAAACATTTGACTAATTCAGAGAAAATACTCCATTACTTTTCCTAATTTGGTGAGTCCAAAAGTATGCAGAGTTAAGAAGTCTCTCAAGTGCAGGTTCATGATAGAAGTAAGTTTTGACCATTTCATGGGTTAGGATAATAAACATTTCATGGTGCTGACTGAATACTTGCAACTGCATGTTCTTTTCCAATAAACACAATAACTGGTAAATTATTGACTAGAGTGAGAATAATCTGTTCCCCACCAAATAACACACTTTCAGATTTGTCTCAAGTGGCTATCATGGTGTAAAATACTATATGTCGATGTAGAACATAAAGTTAGCTCTACATGGCAGCAATGCATCTGTATGTCACCTAAAATTAGAATTAAATAAGCCATGCAAATTATAGCTAAAAGAACATACAAACTATGTTCTACGCCCTCAAAATTTCTTGAAGATTTCAATGATTTTGGAGTAATGCAAAGAATAAAAAACAATTTATATTAATTGCTATAAACAACAGAAAAATTTGAAATGGGATCTTTCATTCTACAAGGAATATGATATACATGAAAGCTATATGGAGTGTATATAAAAACTAAGATATGTCATTGAAAATTACATCATCTAGGAATATATGCGTGTGTGTGTGTGTGTGTGAGAGAGAGAGAGAGAGAGAGAGAGAGAAAAGGCTTACATTTTTTTCAGTATCATGACAAATTTTGTGAAATTTCTATTTTTTAATATTTATTATTTTAATAAATAAAGAGTAAAAGAGGTGTTGGCCATGCTTCATTACCAGAAGATATCCGAAGAAACACATTGACAAAAACTGATCTCCTTTATTTCAGCTCAAAATTATTTCAATGGGTTGAAGATTGATAAGCAAACTGAAGACAAAAAATATTGCTATAATATAAGACAAATAAATACATTTACCCAAATATAGCTTAATGGCAAATCAATTTTTCCAATGGAAAAAATCATTATAATTTTAAAAAAGCCAAAATAATGTCTCTTTTTTTGTTGTTTTGTTTTGGTTTTTTGAGACAGGGTTTCTCTGTAGCTTTGATGCCTGTCCTGGAACTAGCTCTTGTAGACCAGGCTGGCCTCGAACTCACAGAGATCTGCCTGCCTCTGCCTCCTGATTGCTGGGATTAAAGGCATGCGCCACCACCGCCCAGCTAATGCCTCTTTTTCTTAAGAATATCAATTAAATTGGAATCATGCTGAGAAAGAATGGGTTGTGGGAAAGAAAACAAAAATCAGATTCATTAGTGCCATTACTCTTCTTCAGATGTTTTAATCTTTCTGCTGAAAAGAGTATACAGTCCAAGTCTTTTTAAGAGAAGCAGCCACACCCCGTAGACAGAAAATCAATGGTTCTTATAAAACATTTCTATCTAGGTGATCTTACATTAATCGTCAATGTATATGTTAGAGACTCTCTTTCAAGAGATGGGGGAAGATGTCAGAAATCCAGGTAAATTCTAAAAGTAATTGATGAGTAGCGTAGCTCTCTGGGCAATGAAGTGTGGCAATTTAGTTGAAGAAGAAGGGGAGCTTGCCAGGTCCCTGAATAAAAATCTATGCCTTCACCTCAATAATTCAAGGCTCTTTAACAGAGTGTATGGTCATGTTATTTTTCTTCACAATGGAGATCTAAGCAATTTTAGAGATTGATTCTGGGGCCAGAGACATGGTCAGACAGTGAGGGATCTGTGCAGTCAGGGAAGAGACAATCAGAACAAGCAGGCATTAGTAGTATAAGGAAGCAGAGGTGGCCAACTGTAGAGATCACTGCAGGTGGTTTGGATGCAAGCACAAGTAAAAGAAGAAGAAGCAGGAAAAGGAGAAAAGGAGGAGGAGCAGGAGGAGGCAGAGGAGGAGGATTTTCCAGACTATTCTGTGTGTCTGGGATAGCATTATGCCAATTTGGATAGCTCATACAACAGTGGTTTCATCAAGCAAAGCAAATGTGTCTAAGTGACCTTGAGAATGTTTCAAGAACTATTTAATATAAAAACCATTTAATTTTAGTTTTCAGGCAAAAACTAAGGATAAGAATGAATTCCAGACAGGCCAAGTGTGGTCCTTCTGTGACTTGGCTTCTTGATTGGGGAAGTGAGGAACTGTGAATGATTATGACTGTATGAATAGTTGACTTTTAGCATCGCATGCACATGTGTGCTTCTCCCATAAGTTTTCTGTGTACATAAGTTTTGATTATTTATTTCATCAGCTAATGTGGAAATGCTTAGTTCAAGCAATAAAGTTTCATAATTATTTATGGCTCAAAGACTTCCCATTTACACTTTTAAGATTTGAACTAGATTACTGAATATTGTGTGATATTTTAATATTACAAGAATTCTTAACAACTGTGAAAGTGATAATTAATACATAAATTGATCATTGTATTTAATTGTCAGGTTTTCTCCTCACAAAATTAGTACCAGATTCATAAATTTTCTGAAGTTTATACTTTAAAGTTAACTTTTTTTTTTTTTTTTTTTTAAGAATAGCCATACCCTCACTATTGTAAAGACATCAAATTGAGGAATCAATGGACATTCATGGGCACTCCATTACTGCATAATAGTGAGTTTGTAGGGAGAAATCTTTGAGTATCTACCTTTTCTCATATTGCTAGAGAATTTTTCAAATTTATCTTTTAAAATACTATGTTTCCAGCAATCTCTCAGTTCTGACAGGTGGCATGATTCACCACCATTTGGGAACCACATCCAGAAAGTCCTCAATAATAAAACCACAGGATGATACACAGAGCTGTTCTGCAGGATGTAGTTCACCCAGACGGTACTCTAATACATTTGACAACATTTTTCGAGTTTAGTTTTACATGTGAGACAGAGTCTCATGTATGCCAGGCTGTGACATGAATTTCTGGACTTTCCACCTTGTCTCCACAGTGGCAGGATTACAGGTGCATATTACCACACCTGGTTGTGCCATGTTGGAGTTCAAACCCTTGTCTTTATGAATATTAAGAAAGCAAACATTCTATCAACATGGTTACATCCCTGGCCGTGGATTTCATTGTGATATCACAATCACAAGTAGAGACAGCTAAAGCTCAGCCTGAAAGCAACGTTGGAGCTGAGAACTGGATAGCTAATTGTATTTTGTTGTCATAGACTCTTGAGAAAGTGACAGTACAAACAATAATACAGAAACAAGAACAAAGCTTCACCACTCTTGAGTTCCTTTCCAAAAATTTTAAAGACAGCGATATGATTTTGCTTCTTAAAATCAGGCCCCACTGCCAAGGCTGAACTCAAGGGGTAAATATGCCCACCTGGATACTTTCCGTACCATCTGAGGAGTCCTTGGGAAATAGCAAAACCATTCTATTTTAATGACTCTTAGTCTCCATTTTTAAAAAAAAAAATAATTATTTTTCCTTTTGCCTGAACCTAAATGACCTACAAAATTAGTTCACGTTACTTCTATCACAGATATTTAGTTAATTTCTCCTAAATGGAATGGGATCAAATAAAGTACAGTGATTTTTAGATGAGCCTTTAGGTATCAGTTATTTATTTCTGATTTTGACAATGAAAGACTATTTTGTACGAAAAGCAAGCTGCAGATTCTAGAGTTAAGCCAAATAAAAGGCACAATGGAAATAGTAAAGGATGGAGAGAGAGAGAGAGAGAGAGAGAGAGAGAGAGAGAGAGAGGTGGAAAAAGTACTTCTGAATAAGGAAGCTAAGAGGGAACAAATTTGTGGCTAAAGCGATATCAATTTATGACTGCAGAGGGGGTTACACAATGCATAGTGATTTGTTCCTTTGATATTCTGAAGTTTTCTTCTGACAAGACATATAACTCAGCTTTAGTGGAAATTTTATTCTGATGAATAAATGTCAATTCAATGTGTTATCAAGGCATCTTACTTTATTCACAGACTTTACCTACACAAGAGGTTTTTTTATTTGAGATTTTTGCCTTAGAGAACTAATTCAGTCTGGAATAGTTGCAGAGTTCATGGATTTATTCATAGTATTTATCACGGGAAATCTTTGTAAACTTACAAATTTTTATACATTGACAAAATCAATGCAATAAGGGCTTTAAAGTGGCTTAACAGTTCAGTATGGTTAAAATTTAATTTTAATCTTGGTTGATAATGAAAATATTTTAATATAATAAAAATGATTCAGGTTATATAACTCAATCAGCATTTTCTAATATAAATTTGTATTACTTAAACATTCTCCAGAATAAATTGTATAGAACATCAATAATGGTTATTGCTTCTAATAAATGGATAATAACACTTCTAATGAGCAGATACATAGCATATAACTTTAGACAAGTGCTTTGAAACAAGAACTTCCCATGTGCCATACAGTGGAAAACAATGATTCGATAATTTTAACATTTCTACTGACTTAAAGCTGAAGCTCAAAATGGAAACAATGATTTTTCAGGCCTTCTTATAGTTATCTCTAACTTTTTATTTATAGTAACCTAAGATAAGGGGAGGAGATCACAAACTGGGGTCCAGTTTGAGTGTAGGCATACACCCAGAATGAGAACAGGCATACAGAGCATTACATATTTATATGTTTATACTTTTTAATTTTATAGTAGATTTTTCTAACAACTGCTATCATAAGAAGAATTTTAAACTTAAAAGATGAAAGCACTGTACAAAATTATGGTAGCAAAGTAAAATATTTAAACTTTGAAAATATGATGCTTTATTGGTATGTAACACCATCTCTAGAAAAATCATTGTTCTTATTGACTTTTCAGCTATGAGTTCCCATGTGTTTCTTTTATGTATAACTATATTTCTTCCTTTCTAGAAAACCACCAAAATTGTATTATATTAATTATTTTTCGGTTTCAAGAATAAAACACCATAACCAAAAGTGACTTACAGAAGAAATTTATTTGGTCTTACAGTTCCAGAGAGTAAGAGTTCATCACCAAGGGAAGCATTGTAACAAGCAGCAGGAATTTGAGAACTCACAACTTCAAAATAAGCATGAAGCCAGTACAATGACAAGAAGTAGGATGAGACCCACACACTCACAGATCATCGCAGTGGTATAGGTCTCCTAACAGTACTTTACCTCCCAAAGCTTACGCAGCCTCCCCGAGCAACACCACCAATTGGAAACCCCTGTGTTCAAACATGTGAGTCTCTGGGAAACATTCTCATTCAAGCTATTATGGAAATAAAAACAAGTCAGTTAGCATGTCAATCTGTTGTTTTCACTTCTGTATTTCTATGCAAACCCTTGTAATTTTCAATGTGAAGGTGGACACTGATATCAAACAAGAAAATGCCAGTTCATTGCCTGTAATGGTCACACATCAGATCTTCTGGGTCATCAGTGTCTGGTACAAACTGGTATGTAATTCTATCTTATAGACAGGAGTTATTTGCTGCTAAATGATTCTGTCTTTTTTTCTACTGAAAACAAAAAGCAAGAAACAGTGTTCTCTGGTCAGACTCATACAATCTTTCTTCCTCCTTTCCAGCATGGTTCCCCACTGAGGGGGTATGGATCTGTGGGGAAAACTGGGAGTTTGGGGAAGCTGGTTGGAGTGGAGGGAAAGTAAATTCCAGGAGTGGTCTGGATGTATTTTATGGGACAAGACTCTAATTTCAATTAAAAAAGAAAAGAAAAACAACTATAAAATGCATTGCCATAGAAGGTCCTTTCCTATGTTTATCAAATATCAAGGGTAATTTGATCTGTATAAACTTTTCTAGGAAGCTTGAGAAATAGCTCAAAGGTTAAGGGGGTTCATTAAGGGTTGGAGTTCATATCTTAGCACCCAGATAACTACTTTCCAGTCCCCAGAAATGACAGCAATTACAATTCCAAAGGCAGATAAAGACAGCATCACTACTGGAGCTTGAAGAATCCCAGTTTAGTTGAGAAAATGGATAGTCAGGTTCTAGAAGAAAGCATATGTGAAAGGAATAGGGTGAGTGTAGGAGGAGGGCCTGCTTGTTCATCCCGGGTGCCTGGCTAGCTTAGCCCCGAAATAACCACACAGAAACTGTATTAATTAAATCACTGCTTGTTCATCCCGGGTGCCTGGCTAGCTTAGCCCCGAAATAACCACACAGAAACTGTATTAATTAAATCACTGCTTGGCCCATTAGCTCTAGCTTCTTATTGGCTAATGCTTACATTAATTTAACCCATTTAGTTCCCCCCACACACACACCTAAGTTCTCCCCTATTAATAGACCAGGGCAGTTTCTTTATTGATTTATCAATGAAAGCAACACATAGACAGAAGGAGCTCCCGTATCAGCTGAGGGTTATAGATAAATGATACACAGAGTTCTCTTTTGGCCTCTATGTATTTTCACAGACACTCATACCTCGCCCCATGTTCCAGCCCCCGTTCCTTCTTTCATTTCTTTTTTATTCTAAGTATTATTAAAAATAATTTTATCTCTAGTTTTAAAGAATAATTGTTTTCATACATTGTATTTCAGTGTTACTTTCTTCAAATTTATTAGATATGAGATATTAAGGAGCTAATTAGCACAAAAAATTGTATAGTGTAAGTCCAAACAGTATTTTCACGAGTGCTTGATGCTAGTCTTTCTGTCCAGGACTAAGAAAACTATAGTTTAGAAGAGCTAGCTGAATAATATAAATGTGCTCCTTTGTGAATGAAATCAAAGCTATTGAAGGTAGCTCAGTATTTTCTCAAAACATTAGTGACATAAAATTCACTAACAAAAAAATGAGATGAGTTGATAAAACCTCTCTCATGAATTCATTAGATTTCATTCCTTGTCTGTATAATCTGCTAATAAAAAGTATTTACTACAGTGATCTTTATCACTCAGTAGAAAAATAATGTAACTTTTAAAAAGATGTCATAAAACTTTGTAACCGGGTTAGATGATGACTAATAGACATTTTAATCGCAAAATCTTAAAATGAGTTCAATGAGATAAAGATGTTGATTTAAAAGAGAGAGGGAGAAGAGAAAAAGATTGAATCTCGGCATTTTCAAAGACTCTTATGATGAATGCTGAAGATATTTGACCCAGGTCACCAAGTTGAGTGGGACTCAAGGAAGCCATCCAAGGAGGGTGGGTAATCAAACAAAAACTGGAGTAGAACAGCATACTAGTGTCTACCTGCTGGTCAGTGTTCATAAGTGGCAGTTCCACAGGGGGAACTCGTATAACCTGTTCTTTTTGCTACCAACTTGTGGTCACTGGATCAGCACCAGCAAACTCAGCAAGTCTCTGTAAAAGAAACTCCTTCAATGGAAGAGAAATAATTTCTCTCTAATTTATGATATTCATCTCTTCCAGTAATTTGTTTGCTAATATGCCAGCAATCGATAGACAACAGTGAAGAAGAAATTTGTTTTCAAAAGCACTCTTCATTAAATCACACTGGCCTCCCATCACAACTGTATTTTGCTTCTTTATTCAATAGTGCTTTCATGTCCCATGTGTGCAACTCTCATTATTACAGATCATTTTCCTTAGGATGTGTGATTTAATTTTAATGCCTGGATCTAAATCAAAATCTTCTGCTACTTAGAGGCTCTCTGGTGTAATAAGAAAGCACAGATTATTTTGTCTTGCTGCTTGAGAATGCTTTGCACTGTTTTTAAATTGTAATAAAATTCAATATGAACAAAAGGACATTAGAGGTGTGTATAAAGCTGGCATTCCTTAGATAAATACACAACATTATTCCTTTTTGAAAAAATACCATTTCCTTTGGGTGCTTTCTAATTCTTGGTTGATATATTTCTGCTATTGTGTTTGGGCAGCTCATTTAAAAATGTAATATATAATTAAGAAATATGCGAAAATAGATAGCCATTTATAGTAGTTTAACTTGTAGTCATGTTAGTTAGGTTTTCAAGATGTACAGAGACATATTTCAGATGTGTAGGTATTCTTCAAATTTTTCAAAGACTAACAGAATATGGAATTTAAAATGTTTTAATAACTTAGGACTTTTCATGAAATTAGACACACCTGCTACTGGCAGCATCAATTACTTCAAGAAGATGGACATCGAAGAGGCTTCTTATTGAGTTCATTCACCATTTCAGCAAGTAATTGCTCTTGATTGCTTGACATCATGTTGTATAAACTGGACATGTGGGACCCACAAAATAATGATGGCTGAAATTGCCTAAAGGTGAGACAGTCCTTCAGAGTTCCTGCTTTATGAAAGAGTCTGCCAGATATTGATTGGCAGGACACAGAAGGAAGTTGCTGATAAACTGCCAATACAGGCAGAACTGTCTTTGAAATTTCCTGCTTCATGAAATAGTCTGCCAGATACTATGGGCCTGTGTACTAAGATGGATGCCCCAGTGTTGCCGAGGAGACTTGAGTGACTGTCCAGGCAGTGAGATGTCTCTGTCAACCCTAGAGTTTTGGAAGTTACTTGCAATGCACTTCCTATTTACTCAGGAAGTATTATATCCTTCTGGAGTCTTTGATAGGATTGAAGAATAGATTATTATAATTATTGTTTTCTTTATTATAATAAAAGATAAAATAGATATAAATATTGTAACTGTAGTTCTTGCTTGATACTTGTTTGTTTTATGTAAATTTACTATGTTAAAATTAAAAAAACTTCCTTTTTACTTAGACAGAAAAGGGATGTGATGTGGGATTCTCCTTGTTATGCTGCGAATGTGTTTTGTTAATGAATAAAGCTGCTTTGGTCATATAGCAGGGCAGGATAGAACTAGGCAGGAAAACTAAGCTGAATGCTGGAGAAAGTAGGTAGAGTCAAACACACACCACGTATCTGAAAGATGAGATCCACCAGCTGAACCATATGGGTAAACCACAAGTCTAGTGGTAAAATATAAAATAATAAAAATTGATTAATATAAGATATAAGAGTTAGTCAGCAATACGCTTAAGTGATTGGCCAAGCAGTGTTATAATTAATACAATTTCTGTGCGTTTTTTTTTTGTTTTTTTTTTTTTTGGTCTGGGTGGCCAGGAATGAACAAGTAGGCTCCTACAACAAACATACTTAAATCTCCTAGATTTGGTTCACTTCCAAGTGGTTAGAAGGACCACTGCATTAGGAAAGAAATTGGGCCTTTGAGAAGCTAGAAATAATATCAATTTCAAAACAAGTACTTTGTGAAAGAATTTCCAACTCAAATATTTGCTATCCAAGACCTTGGGAGTTTAAAAGAAAATTTTGCATGCAACTCTTTAAAAAAAAAACTGTGTTTTCATCATATATCTAAAGTTGAGTTTCTCAGTCTTCCTAATGATGTGACCCTTTAGTACAGTTCCTTATGTTGTAGTGACTCCAAACCAAAAAAATGTTTTTGTTACTACTTCATAACTCTAATTTTGCTACTGTCATTGATCATAATGTAAATATCTGATATGTGGAATAACTGATGTGGGACCTCTATGAAAGGACCCTTTATCTCCCAAAGGGATCATAGCCCAGAGTTTGAGAGCCATTGTTTAATCCTAGACATTATAGAGTCTAGGATTAAAATAAAATTAAATAAACATAAGACAATTATACTATATTTCAGTAAGGGACAATCAGATAAGTGTTGTTTGATTTAGCTTTAATTCCCTCAAATAAAAAATGGTTAATGTTCTACAGCTATGACATAATGAGTAACTCATTGTGTAATAACTATGAGCTTGTGCTTTGCTGTGCACTTATCAAAGGAAGAAGCAGCTGTTGGTATCAGGAAGACAAACATGGAACTGGCAGAGAAGACCACAGTGTCCAAGTCCATTTTCTAGAGTCACAGCACATAATAAAATACTTCATTGTGATGTTTTAATTATTTTAATATAGATCTTGAGTACTGTAATGGACATTGAATTTTTACTGCCAATTCAACATTTATTCACAGTTCATTCAATTTTTCTCAATTACTGAGGTTTACTACAGAGCAAATTCAATATTATTCTCAATGAAAGCTTAAACAGAAATATTCTAACTGTTGATTCATTTATAATTTGGGTTAGAGACACTAATATTACTAATATTACTCTTAACAGTAAGTTTTGCTCAATATAACACAGAACTACTAATAGTTGATGAAAATCACCCACAAAGTAAGTAGGTAAACTCGGCTTCAGAGCCATCGGAATCACTGGCCATTCCTGTCCCCGTGTCTCTTGAGTACTCAATCACACTGTCTCCCCGAGTCCTTATCAGAAATAGTATCACATAAAATTCTTCTTAACAAACTGTATAAATTTTACAGCCTGTAATGAGTTCACTGGAAGGACACTTTCCTATCCACTTAGCTCATCTAACGCTTTGGGGCAAGGGGTGAGAGCCTTGAACTCTTTGCGTTTTATTTTCGCTAGTTTTTGTCAGAGCTTTCAGAAGACATCATATCTGTTAGGTAACACCTTGTCCACGATCTGCATGCTGTTTGTGCACAAGGCTCAAAACTGTCATTTCTCATCACGGGGCATGGATTTTAATGCTTGTCTAGTTTGGGCAAAAGATGCAGAACTCTTAGCTCTGTTAGGCTGCATGCTGACCTGTTTTTGAACTTCCTCCCATCTGCTACCAGGTTTGTATTCACACTGTTTTGTTATACCATTTGGATGATGCAATTTCAAATTATAGTTTTCCTTAGTTATGATAAAAGGTAAAATAGATGTAAATATTGTAACTATAATTCTTGTTTAATACCTGTTTTGTTATATGTAATTTTACTCTTTTAAAGTTAAAATCTTCCTTTTTATTTAGACAGAAAAAGGGAAGTGATTGGGGATTCACCTCTGTATGCTGTGAATGCCATTTGTTAATAAAGAAACTCTTTTGGTTTGTAATAGCGCAGAATAGAGCTGGCGGGAAAGCTAAACTGAGTACTAGGAAAAAGAAGAGTCAGTGAGACACCATATAGCCACCAGAGAAGAAAGATGTGAGCTGCTAGTTAGAACCTTGCTGGTAGACCATGAGCTCATGGTGATGCATAAATTAATAGAATTAAGTTAATTTAAGATTTAAGACCTACTTAGAAAGATGCTTAGTCTATTGGCCAAACAGTATTGTAATTAATATAGTTTCTGTGTGGTTATTTCATGTCTGAGAGAGTGGGAAACAAACAAGCAGCCCCCATATACAAGTTCTAGGTGATCCACAACCTTTTTTTTTTTTTAAATCTCTTTGTGTACCACACATGTATGTGGTACATATACTGTGCCAGGGTTCTGGCATGAAGTTACCCCAAACTACTGAGTTGGTTCTGAGTGTTTATAGTACACTTGGGAATGTGTAGAAAATGGATCAGAGTTATTAAGCAACAATTGTGGCTATTATTCAAGATGGTTGCAGTTGCGGTCAGGAGAACCTATCTTATATGAGTTTTGTTATTAAGCTTTGGATTCCATATTTAGCAGTTCCTGGTTAGTACAATGTGCAGCTGGAACATTATTCTAAATTTCTCCACTTTGTATATTCTGTCTATTGCTATCTAGTTCATGGTTACCTTCTGATGCTGATTATGAAAAAGAAGAAAGGATGTTATTAATTTCTCAAGAGGAATGACTATGTTCTCATAGAGAAATTATTATTTTAGAATGAGGTAAAATGTGTTAATTCATAATATTCAAATCAATGTGAAAAGGTACATGCTCAGACACTGACAAGGCTTCATCATTGCACATATCAGGGCTGTGTTGCTACTGACGCTATTTCCCAACCGGGCCTTCCTCTGGACATCAAGATGGCCAGAGCATGAATCACATACTTCAGTGATAACACAGGGATTGCCTATTATAACATATTTTAAACTAATAAACAAAATTGATGGTCAACTTGAATAAAGTACCTTGATAGACAGCACAAGTCTTTATTTAGGGACTTGCTTCTCATTGAATCCACACTTTCCAATATCAAACTCCACATTAGACAGTAGAAGCTTTACCTTTCATTCATTGATGGACTATTTTCACATTAGTGGAGGCACACAGCAGCCCCAAGACTTATTAATTTTTGAAAATAATCAGTGTTTGATGTTTGTGGCATAAACATTTTTTATAGATTATTTTAAAAATGAATTGCTAAAACACACCAGTAGTAATGCATGAAATATATTAATACTATATCTCCTTTTGAAATAACATTACCATTAAAAACACTCAAAGAAGACATTACATTGGGAAGAAAACATGAGAAGGGGCAGAATTTATTCAATGAATAAAATTTATATGTGACATTTGCATTTTAAAGGTTAAGTGAACACAGGTAATATAGGTAATAGAAAATGGAGTCACTAATTCTATTGGAATGAATGAAATGAGTTTGTAAAAGATTTTAAAACATTTCTTGAGAGCATCATACCATAAAATTATCTTCTCAGTAAACTATGAAGTAGTTATAAAACAATGACAAAGAATGGTAGGGACGTACCTTCATAGTCAAGAGCATTTTCTGCTCTTGCAGAGGACCCAGATTTCATTCTCAGAATCCACATGGTGGCTGGAAGTTCTTTTTAATGCTTGCTCGAGGGGATTGAATGACATGTTCTCTCCTTCCCACTACATTCAGAGATGTAATGCATACACATATAGTTTGTTATAGCTTGTTTATTTATATACATAAAGAGATAAAATCTTAAATTAAAAAAAATATAATGGAAATTAATTGCTAGAAACCATGTCTATGACCAAGAGTATGTTACAAAACACCATTTGGGATTGAGCTGTTTCCTCTGAAATAAAACCAAAGAACTGGTTCAGACTTCTTCACCACCCATTGACTGCTATGGCTTCTCATCTTGAGTGGGACTCTGTGAAATTTTCTTTCACTGTGTTACCTGGTGTGGTCTTTACAAGTCTATGTAAGCAAGCATATTGTTGAGAGAGAATTCTGAAAATATTGTGGAATATCTCAAATTTGTAGGAGATGATAATGCCAGATTCCAAGTATGTTGACTCTTATAAAAACATGGCTTTGGGGGGTGGGGGACAGAGATAAGGGTGCACATCTGTGGGTGAGCTGTTAGTAGCAAGTACTGCTCTTACAGAGGCCAGAGTTTAGTTCCCAGAACCCATACTGGGTGGCAAAAAAATCCATCCATGATTCCAGCTCCATGGGTCTCTGATGCCTCTGTCATGTGGGAATCTACATTCACATGCACATGCCCTCAGACAAGCACATATGCATCACACACACATAATTTAAAGTATACACATCATAAAAATATTGAGCAATGCCTACTTGAGTTATGTGATATTTTTAAAATCTATCGACTATTAAACAACAGAATTAGGAATCTCCCTTTGTCTTCTAGGTCTTATAGAAATGAGAAATGTTTTCATTACCACAAAGATATTTGTTATGAAGAGGATGTGAAACTGGTAGAGGACAAGAAGCCGAGTGTGAAAAAGTCTACTTAGGCTGTTGAAATCTAAGACTTTTTAAATAATTGCTTGAATAAGCAATATTTCCATGCTCTATTTCTATGCATGTAATGTTTTGTGTGAGACACAATATTCATCATTCTATATAACACGTTTTGATTACCATACCACAGGTCCCTCTATCATTAACAGTCCCAAACTTACCTTAACCTGAGAATAAACACTCACTTTTCCAAGCTCATCAGTAGATTTATGTCTGACAGGTACATTTTCCCCAACTCTTCAAGTCCTGATTTCTCTCTCTACCCATCAGTATTTTCCTAGTCAACTATTATAAAGGTTCTTATCGATTATCATTTTTCTTTTTTACTCTGTTGTATTTTCTTGTTATTGCCAAGCCTGGTTAAATAAATTTTCCTTTTCTTTGCTGGAAGCCATATTCTGCACACTCTCTTGTTTTTAATTTGATTTCCGTCTTCCTTTCCCCCTTCTCTCTATCCTTCCCAACTTCCTTCCTTTCTTTCTTCCTATCTTTATATCAGCATCTTTGTAGACTGTCCAGGCTGTTCTCAAACATAGAATCTTTTTACCTTCATCTCCTGAGTGTTGGAATCATGAGCATTTGTTACCATTCCTGGTCTCTACAGGATGATAGCACTGTAAGACTGAGGTGCAAGGTCCATTCAGTAAATCATACAGTAGACACGAGGAATTTTTCATTTTAGAATACTACATCTCAAAATATTTCAGCTGTTAGCATCTTAAGTACCATGAAGAACCTAATAACTTACAAGTTTATAAAACTCATGCAGTATATACAGACATTTCATAAATATTAAAGCAGTAACACTCATCAGTCAGTAGATATATTTTCTAAACTTCATTATTTACCCACTCTTGTTCATTTTAATTTTTAAATATCAATGAAAAGCAACATTAAACATGCCAAATGACAAACACTGGAGAGCACACATAGTGAAGAAAAGTAATAGATCATATATGTTAATGTGTTTAAATTTTGTTAACAAGCTTTCAACATGTTTTCTTTGGATGTTTGCCAAAATTTCAATTAAGAGAAAAATGCCTCAAATATGAAGAAAATATATAATCTGCTACCATGTTCATGTAAAACGATCACTCTACATAACAATTCTTAATCCAATGCAGGCTATATGACAGCATTCTACAAATTACTTTATAAATATCTTTAATATTGGTATGCAATTGCCTATTCTTTAGAGAATTTCTTCCTGCTACAGCTCATCTGGGAAGAACAGATGTCCCTAAAACCTTAGCCATACTCTTGGGCAGCACATACAGATGAGTTGGAAAGTTCAGGATAAGACCTGAAGCAATTGGTGACACAAATGGCAGGAAAAGCATTTCATTAGCTTGGAGAAGAAAGTCACCTTTTGTTGAGCGGGTTGTTGGCACAGCAGAAATAATATAACTTGGAAGAGAGTTCTTTTTAATTTTTTTTCTTGTATACCAAAGTTGCTTTTAAAAAGATACACACACACACATAATGCAAATATGTAAGGATGTGTATGTAGATAATATGTAAATATTCTAGTAAATATTTTGGTAGTAGAAATATAAGATTTTGTTTTAAACATTTATGGATTTAAATGATATATGATTTTAATATCAAAATAGTGGATAATATATATAGTATCTATACACACAGAGTAACTATTTTTATTTCCTACTGATGACATTTTTACAAGTGCATAATCTAAATAAGGAAGCAATAGGGTACTTTAGGGAAATCTCTTAAACATCATTTAGAAATATATATTTCAAAGTTACCCATGAAGTTATATATACATTTTTAAAAGACTTTGTTGTCTGATCTGCATGAATTAATCAGTACTTGGTCCAGGGTGTCAGATTCTGTTGGATTGTTATTGTGGATCATTGTGGGAACATAACAGACTGAGTGCAAGAAATAAAATAACCACAACAACATCTTGCTATCTGTTAAGGTAGGCAGAGGGATGGTGAAGCCCAGGTGGGTTCAACTCCACACAAATAGTGCAAAGAACTCTTGATTACTGAGAGCTGGAAAAAAAAAGTCTTTCCCAGAAAAGAGCATATCAAGTGATTGATAATGCAAAATGATCAGGTCTGAAAATGTACATACAAGTACCACTATGCAGACGGAACAGTATATTTATGTATTTAGAAGTATAGCAGCAAAATTATTTATAAAGATTTCATCCTGATGATGTCTAGAAGAGTTCTGCAGTGATACCAATTAATTTCTATGGATATTCTGAGAGACAACAGTAAGAACATATAAATAACCAATAGCAAAACAGCACAACATAAGCCCAGGTAGCCAACTCAGAATCCTACAGTGTATTACCTGGTGATCCTTAACCACTTAGCCAAATGAAAACCTGTCCAATCACAAGAACGGTCTTTATGAGCACTGGAGAACCACAGCGCTGCCTAGGAAATCCTTAAGAAGAAAAGCAATTTGGTTAGGAATTGAAAAAGGATCTCTCCTATCTCATTCTGGACTTCAACTTCAATGAAGCAAATGGAAATCTTGAACTTCTCATTCTACCGTCTCCACTTCCCGTTTGTTAGAATTTCCAGAGTATGTCACTGCTCATTGCTAGGGATTAAGACCAAACACACACACACACACACACACACACACACGTACACATACACGCATGCATTCACACATACGTGATTAATTAGTGAAACACTGAAAGCTTTTTAACTGAAAAATTCATTGACTTATCCTTCACCTCCTTTTCTCCCTTCTTACCACATCCCAATTAAACACAAAGTCTGTGATCTACCAAAAGAATATGTGTTTCAAGATAACAAATATTTCATGAGACATCAAATAGTTATGCAGGGGGGTGTGCAAAACACTGAGAGTGATGATATTTCTTGACTTTGTCCCAGAAAATATAGACATGGATTTGACATCAGCTCTCAAGAAAAAGTAGGTGTGCAGATCGATCTGAAGTCTACCACATTCTGAAAGCTATGCATTTGAGAGACCCATCCACTTTTTGCAGTCACAATGAGAGCAAAAGACAATTGTGTGGAAATGGAGAATAAAAGAAGCAATATTCCTGACAAGAAAAATGTGCATGACTGGTGACAATGTTGATAAATCTTGAATAAATTAGTCACTTTAGAATGGACAGTTAAAGTAATTTAGTAACTCTATCTTAATTGCATTTGAAATACAATTCCTTTTTCAAATAATTCATTGGGGCAAGTATCATGTGCTATTTAGCACATTCCGTAAGTCACATTAGAATGCTCACAAAAATGGAGAACTATGTTTGTACTGGTTGATAAATCAAAACTTGGATTAAAATTTGAAATAATTGCAAAAGCTAAGTTTTCGAGTGAATGCTTGGAAAGTGAAGGTGAAAATTGGTAGTTTCACACATCCCTAAGCACTGTGCCTTTGTCTGTGTAAAAAGACAGGAGACATGTTCTTGCTACTTGATTATCTATGCATTTATCATCTCTCTCGTCTGCATTTTCCCTGTGAACACTCTATGGTAATCTGTATAACTAAAAGGTTTTCCATTACACATAATTTTAAGGAGAACAAATAATATGCAATCATATACAATGTGAGAAAAATTATGACCATCTCATCTCCAGAGAAATTCACATTTAGCCTCAATTTACTCCCAGAAATGCTAGGACAGATTGATTTGCAGCAGTGATCTGAGGGTAGAAGTGGGGTAGCTGTCCTGCTTCAATAGGAATAGGAATATGCATTCATTGACAGTATACTTTTCCCTCAACAGTATGAAGCTAGCTGGGTGTGGAGGCACAGATCCAAGGTCATAGGGACTGTCTTCATTACCCTGTTATATTTTATTTCTGACATTATTGTAACGCATGAATCTGTAGATTTTTTGCTTCCATTTCTCCAGAAATACGCATGAATATAAAAGGCGAGCCATTTGTAGGAAGCCGAGTGTTTTAGGAAAAGAATTTTGAAGTGTAAGGAAGAAGTATGTAGACAACTTGAAGTATGAAAAATAATGGTAGTACACTTATTACCAAAGAGGCTAAACTACTGATTACTGTGCCGTTGAGAAATGTTCTTCATTCTTACTTCTAATTAATGATCATTCATAATTTAAGTATATTATTCAGGCATGGATTTACATCATTTTAAAAAATAGGAAAAGCTATGCCAATGAACCTTCTTCCAGCTTGTGCTTTCTATATTCAAGATTGTTACAACTTGGTACTCAGCATGGGCAAGTCTTATGCTACTCTGGGTGGGATATGAGAAAGAATCCCACTGTTCAGGAGCGAGGGCCTGTCAGAACAGAGCCGACATTCCTCCATCTCATTTTGTGCAATATGACTTAGAGCTATGGAAGAAAGAACTGACTATCTTTCTTTTTTTCCTCTTTTATCAAAGCACTCAGAAATGTCTAGTATTTTTTCTTTTTTTTTCTTTTTCTCTTTGTATCCCCAAACGTATTGGGTAGAATATCTACTGCTGTTACCTTCTTCTCCTGATCAAAGTTTCATTTTTATAGTCACTGCCTAACAAGGGTGGCACTAGCCAGCAATGCAGTTCAGAAGCAGGACTCCATTTTATTTCAGCTAACACTTAAACACCATAAAGGATTCACGTTCACCTTAATGGTTCAGATATCTGTGAACTAATCTTATAATGCTCAGATGTTCTGTTATCTTAGCGAAAATTGGGCTGCTGAGCTGTTTAATTTTAGTGTTAGCAAATGGGTCACGAAGAACCTTAAACCTCAACAAACCAAGATTTCAAACATGATAAGAGCTGGACAGGTCTCTATGGCGGCTGTGCACAGGAAGGAACCAGCACTTTTCAAAACCTTACTCTGAATGTGAGGTAAGGAGACATGAGCTATGCAGTGCACCAAGAGTGTTAAGGACTTTGGACAAATGGTTCAGCTTCTAGACTTCTCATTCTTAGCTCCCAAGGACTGCTCAGGTGGTGGATAAAGGCAGAGTCCACTGCACTGTGGTGTTAATAGTTACTACTTTTAACATAGGCAGGTTTTCTAACTATCACTTTGTTTTTATCATTTCGTCTTTATTTACTTCCTTATTTATTTACTTTTGTGAGACAGGGGCTCATCCCATCCAAACTGGTCTCACAATTTCTCTGCAACCAAAGATGACTCTGAGATCCTGTTGCATCTACCTCCATGTTCTGAGTATTTGAATTAAGGACACTCATCTCATATGAAATTTACTAGAGATGTTTAAAACAAGCATTTTAAAACTATCTTGAACTTTATAATTTAACTGAAATGATCTCTGCCATATTTGCTTTGGGGAGCCGATGTGTTCAGCTGCTTAAGAATAATGTTCTCTGATACCTGATCTCAAAACATTTGAAAGTGTGCTCAGATTTGTTAACTGAATTAATAGTTTCTTACAAGTCAGGAATCTGTCATGTCACAAACTGCTAAACAAATTGAAATATCATAGAATTAAATATGAAAAAACATAATGGTGTGAATAAATTGCCAGCAATCCATCAAGCTGATAAAGCCTAGCTAAACTACCTTTTAAATATTCATATGTTAAGCAAAACTTGTATTTTAAAAATTTGGGGGATGTTGTAGGATACAATATTTTCTAGGCAATTTTTCACAATGCTTCTTTGGAACCAAGGGATGTTTCTCTGAAAAGTGTTTGAGTTCAGCTTTCCCACAGAAGTAAGATTTTATCTTGACATATTAGATGCATACAAAATTTTAAATGGAAATTGTATTTTGCGGTGATATTTTGGGAAGAAATATCAAGAATATAATGAAAATTCCTACACTAATTGTTTTCTTTTTTTTTTTTTTTTTTTTTTTTTTTTGATTTTTAAAATGAATTTTATTGGACAACAAACCCATTTTATCTTTTTTTTTTTTTTTTTTTTTTTTTTTTTGACTTGGAATGTATTGCAAATTTTTTTTTTTTTTTATTTTATTTATTTATTAAGAATTTCTGCCTCGTCCCCACAACCGCTTCCCGTTTCCCTCCCCCTCCCCCGATCAAGTCCCCCCCCCCCCCTCATCTGCTCGAAGAGCAATCAGGGTTCCCTGACCTGTGGGAAGCCCAAGGACTGTCCACCTCTATCCAGGTCTCCTAAGGTGAGCATTCAAACTGCCTAGGCTCCCACAAAGCCAGTACGTGCAGTAGGATCAAAAACCCACTGCCATTGTTCTTGAGTTCTCAGTATTCCTCATTGTCCGCTATATTCAGCTAGTCTGGATTTATCCCATGCTTTTTCAGACCTAGGCCAGCTGGCCTTGGTGAGATCCCAATAGAACATCCCCATTGTCTTAGTGTGTGGGTGCACCCCTCGTGGTCCTGAGTTCCTTGCTCGTGCTCCGTCTCCTTCTGCTCCTGATTTGGACCTTGAGATTTCTGTCCGGTGCTCCCGTGTGGGTCTCTGTCTCTGTCTCCTTTCATCGCCTGATGAAGGTTAATATTCCTGAGGATGCCTATGTGTTTGTCTTTGGATTCACCTTATTTAGCTTCTCTAGGAACATGAATTATAGGCTCAATGTCCTTTATTTATGGCTAGAAACCAAATATGAGTGAGTACATCCCATGTTCCTCTTTTTGGGTCTGGCTTACCTCACTCAGGATAGTGTTTTCTATTTCCATCCATTTGTATGCAAAATTCAAGAAGTCCTTGTTTTTTACTGCTGAGTAATACTCTAATATGTATATATTCCATACTTTCTTCATCCATTCTTCCGTTGAAGGGCATCTAGGTTGTTTCCAGGTTCTGGCTAATTGTTTTCTAAGGGAAGATATTTAGTTGTTGCTAATGTTCAAACTCTGAAGGGACACATTTCCTGAAACAATGTCTGAGCATCCACTCATTTATTCCCTAAACATATGAATCTATCATTAAAACTTCATGCAGTAATTTTGTTATTTTTGTATGTGTATGTAGTAATATATTCAAAGATTACTGAAATATTTACTCTTCTATGACACTTACAAGTTATTTTACTTTTCTTCAAATAAATAGTAATTATTCTCATAAATAAATCAACTGTCTGCAGTTAACATTTGTTTTTAAATTGTTCTACTGATGTTTCATGTTGAAGTGCTTATTTAGCATGGAATCAAAGAATAGAATCTGTGAGTGGCAATTCTTTTTAAAGTGCAGTATGATGAAGCCAATTAAATAGAAATGAGCTATCTCTACATGACATTGATAGGAGATGGTTTTGAAATGGTATCAGCAATTTCAGTACCACTGGCAATAGACTCACTTTTATTATATTAAAACAAATGATAATTATGCTTGGATATTTAAGCTATTAGATTTTATTTCTACAAATGCTTTAATTCCTCAGTGACCGACCTATATTCTGCAGCTCAAATGATTGAGAAGACCAATACAGATTATTAACAAGCCTTAAGAGTCAGCGACTCTCATTTTAAAATGGTTCTAAATAGTATTCAGAGTTCTTGAATGCTTGAGTAGGAATTTCTTTAGGACTGTCCCCAACATAAAGATTTCTTTTTTCTATTGAACTTAGTGTTTTACCCACACAAACATATCATAAGAGCCTTAACTGCTTCTTTGTAATGACATTGGCTGTGGAAAATCATAGGCCTTGGCAGCACATCCGGCAGCTTAACAGTTCCAACATTGCTTCTATAAATTACACAAAGGAAGACTCGTTCTCTTCTCATTATGTGTCTCTCTAGGTGCGGTATGGAAAAAAGAAGAAGAAGAGAAAAAGAAAAATATTTTTATTCTGCCCTTTCCTAAGTGTCCCTGAAGCAGCTGTTAATATTTTATACAATTTTCTTAACCAATAGTTGGCAATAAAGACAAAATAATTTACTGTTTCAAGATTCCTCAGTGTTAAGTAATTAAACCAGCATCAGGCATGGAGCACAGGACAATGGCAAACTTTCAGATGAATTAATTTGATGGAAGACCAGCTGAATAATTGGAGTCCAATTACAGGCAGTTTAGTGCCATCATCACCTTCATATATAATTAAATTCAATTGGTTGATACAGCTTCTATTTTTATGAGGGCACTCCCCAGCTTTCTGTACCCCACTGTGACTTTGGATCCAGGCCAATCAATTATTAGTCATTTTCTTTCAAATGGAAATGCTGTGGATTAGTCTTATCCTCTGCCATGCTTGTGCTTTAGAAATCTCTGGTAAACTATGTTCTTTTTGAGTCTTTTGGTGCACATAGGTGAATGTTCATGTAGACTGTAAGGTAATGAGGAGATCACAGCTACAGGAGTTAGAAGTCTGTCTGAAATGCTATCCAAATTGCTGCATTTACAAATAAATCATGCCCTTTGGGAGAGGAACAATATGAGTTTTGGTTTTCTCTTTTAAAAATTTTCTTCAAGGAATCATGTATTATTATTACTCTATAGTTTGAATTATTTTTCAAGAAAGAGACACTTTCCTGTTGTACTGCAGTTTCATAAACACATACCACGCTGTGGCATAATTGGTAATGTAGACCTATACATAAAATATAAATACATACTATGACTTAAGGATATGTCATGAGGATTTGACATCTGTATATATATATATATATATATATATATATATATATATATATTTCTATGTTCAATAATACAGATGTATCATTCTTGAACAAAAATCAATAAAATTTTGAGATTCTATATTTTATTGATATTTAATTGTGTTATAAGTTTGTTTTCTTTTTTGCTTCCATTTCTTTTTTATTTTTTTAAAACAATCTTTTTTTTATTTTACATACCAATCTTAGTTCCCCCTCCTTCCCCTCCCCCTGATCCCCTCACCTTCCCCCCACCCCAGTCCTCATCCACTCCTCAGAGAGTGTGTGGTCTGCCTTGGGGAGTAAACAAAGTCTGCCACATCACAGTGAGGCAAGGCCAACGACCTACCCCCTATATCTAGGCTGAGCAAGCTATCTCTCCGCAGGGAATGAGCTCCTGAAATTTAGTTCATTCATTGGGGATAAATACTGATCCCATAGCCAGTGGTCCACAAACTGCCCATGCCACACAACCTGCATTTGGGGTCTAGTTTATTTATATGAGGTTCCCTAACTGTCAGTCCAGAGACTGAGCTCTCAGTAGCTCAGGTCAGCTGTTTCTGTGGGTTTCCCCATCATGGTCTTCACCCCTTTGCTTATGTTACAAGTTTAATTTTGTTGTATCTTTAGAAAAAATGATCATGATGAAAATAGGTAATAAGTTTTTACAATAGGAAATATTTGGGGGACAACATATTAATATGTTTGTTCTTCTAATGTAATTTTCTAAATGGATATAATGTGCTAGGTAATACTATATTATATATAAATTATATTATAAATCACAGTTGGGTAAAAAGCATTGACCTATAAGCTGATTTTGACCTTGCTACCTTCAGGATATTTGTCCCTTAATATTTTTAATCCTAGCAACAGTTTGCCAGTGGCAAAGTAGATTTTAACAGTTTCAGGGTGATACATGTAATAATTCCCAAATTTCACTGGAGAGACAAAATTACTTGCATTTCCATCTAGCTAGAAAGAGAGTCATCCTTCACAAAAGTTAGAGAAGCCAGAAAATGGACTTAGATATATTAAAAGAAAGAGATTATTTCTCCTGACCAATATGGATCACTGATGTTAAAGTATTTCATTTATACTCTTATGCCTTTAGTTTGAAAGACCATTTTACCTGATCTCAATTCATTATGCGTTTCTTTAGTTCACTTTTCTGAGAAAATTCTAATTTAGACATGGCAAATCTTTAACAAAGTGGTAAAAGTTTTCAGAGACAAAAATACAGAATACTAACTTAATAGTTAACATCAAGCTCCAAGATGATAGAGACAATTTTACATTAAAGCTTGTCAGTGAAAAGAACAAAGATGGAAGTGAACTAGGAGGATCACATACACACACACACACATGCACACACACACACACACACACACACACACACACACACACACACAAAGAACTTTCCTCTCTCCTCTTAACTTAGCCTTAGTAGCCCTTTCGGTAAACACTGACATAAAAACACAAGCTTCAGAATTTAAGATGCCGACTTCTGAAGACATTTCAAAGTATTTTTAATAAAGCCCAGAAACTATGTGGACATTAACTCTTCCACTTGAAATCCTGTACCGTGTGACTCTGAGTAAGAAGATTATGGATTATCCAGAAAAGCATGTGTAAAGAATGAAGCATTAACAAAAGAAAAGATTAACTTTGGCCAAATATTTAATAAAATGTTTTAATTCAGTCTTTCTTGAATTATAAAGATTTTCTTTCTTATATTTACATAGTTTGGAACCCAAAAAGTATTAGAATGGTTCTATTTAAATACAGATATTTTAAAGAGCAGGGATTTGAACTTTGAAAGGTTAATGGTTACATAATTGTTTGGTCACAAAACTTAGCCTCATAATCAAATATTTAAAAAATTGTTAATTCTTCTTTATGATGTGCAATTGCAAATTTTATAATCTTTTATGCTTTATTTCATTTTCACTTGGTAAAATATAACATTAACATATCTGATCAAATCACAAGTAGTACAAAATACAATTTTGATAAAATTTTTAGAATAACTGGAATACTTGATTTTGCAAATATTTGGTCAAAATTTCTAAATCTTGTTTTATGGAAAAATTGGAAAATAATAAAAATGACAAAAATAGAATATATTTGAAAGCAAAAATTTTTATGGAGTCAGATAATAATGATGTTTTTCTCATTTCTACAATAGTTGCCCATCTTCTCTCCCTGTAAGAAGCAACGACAAAAGATGGTTAGTGGTTTAGGCATATTGGACAAACACCATTTAATCTCAAATATAAAATAACAGTAGGGTTTCTGTGCATCAGAAAATGCCCAAGATTCATGATTTCAGGAAGCATAATCTAGGCAGTCAGTTTGTACCCATAGTCCTCAGGGCCCTCCTCACAGATTATGCAAACAGAGCTGTGCAACAGAGCAACCTCTGTCCTTTCTGGGAACAGAAAAAGCTTCCCAGTAGCTATGCATGAAGAGAATGTATAATGTGTGCTACTTTCTTCAACTTCTCTAAAACATAGTTTGACCAGGAGAGCCAGAGCCCATCCACAGACATTCTTCTCTTCAAACAGTACAACAAAAGCCTGTGTTTGCTGGTAGTATCTGTTTAACACTTTGCACAGAGGCTGGACTTCCTGGGCAGAGAAGTGCATCAATAACCCAGTGGGAAGTGGCAGAAACAGAAGGTAAACACAGGTCAGGCCAGCAAAGCCTGGTAGGGGGTGGAACTCACTGCCTGGGACACAATGCAGAGCCGGACATCAGAGGGATTCATCCTTCCTTTCAACCTGAATTCTCAGTTATTAACTGAGGCATAACATCATATAGTGAAAACAAAGGAGCTCAGCCACTTCTCTGCTGCCCCGCAGATGGCATCTAAAATACACACAGGGTTCCTGTGAGAATCTTGCTTTAGCCATTATGCTGGAAGAGTCATTCAGCTAGGGGAAAGGAGCGCATCAATGCACTGGCTTCAGTGAAACAGATTCAGTCATGTACACCATAGGCCTGCACCATTCTCTGTCATAATTTATTAGAATTTTGGTAAATACCATCCATGCAAGACTTTCCAAATTCTGGTGTGACTTTTCTCTTCAGAGCAGGCAAAAGCATCTAATACTCTGTGGTCATTCCCTGTATATCAAGGCTTCTATTTCTTTACAGCGGAACAGGAATCATTATTTTTTACTTCCACTGGATTGGGTGAAAAATAATGCTAATACTGAGTCCAAAATATATGGCCTTGTTGTGCTTGTTCGGTAACTGTAAAATCAATGAAGGTCAGAAACTGGAAACAGCAAGTCCATGGATGCAATGAACTTCAATGATGTCAGCTGGCCTCAGGCTTAGAGTTATTTTGGAGAGTATTCTAGTAATCGTTCTGCATTTTGCTTAGCCAGAATAGCAGCAGCAAAGCACTCTGGGTATTTGTAAGTACTCTAGGTATTTGTATTGCAGAAAACAGGAAACATGGCAGGTACTATTATCTACAAAGTACTTTTTCATTAGATCAACTGAGAACTTCTTCCTGTGAAAAAATTATTTAAAGCGCAGAAAGTCTCCCTGTCTCTTTATATTTCAGTTTTCTTTATATTTCTTTATAGTTCAGTGGTGTGTGTGTGTGTGTGTGTGTGTGTGTGTGTGTGTAGGTTAACAGTTAACAGCATACATTCTTAACTTCTGTGTCATCTGCCTGTACTTCCTGTCTGTTTGTCCTGCCTATACTTCCTGCCTGGCTACTGGCCAATCAGCGTTTATTTAAAATATAACTGACAGAATACAGACCATGCTCCCACACCAAGGGGGGTGGGCTCAGCATGGTGAACTATTGTTCAGGAAAGTCATTCATTCTTGCAATAGTTTTTTTTTTTTTTTTAAATACCTCTTCTGTTATGTAAGTTCTTACTGTTATATAAGTGTTTTCCTTAGTAAGACTAAAAAATCAAATTCACACCTACTCTAGGAAGTAAAATTTTGGTGCAGGATGCTGACTCAACATTTCAGAGCACTCACAGAATATGAAGGTTCAATTCCCAGCACCCACACAGTGGATCACAGTGGCCAACAACCCCTGTTCCAGAAAAACAGAAGACTTCCTTTGATCTCCAGAAGGCCCAGTCACATGTGTGGCACAAAGTCATAAAAATCAGGCAAAACATTTATACAATAAAAATAAAATTATAATATAATATTAAAAAAGAGTAATTTGGGGAGTTGTTTTCAATAGTTTATCCTAATTGTTTTCTAATCCAAAATCATTTGATATCATTAAATTTTGAAAAGATGCGTTTCATGTTAATTTAAATTTCATAAAAATATGCATTCAATATTAAATTTCATAAATAATAAAGTCTACTATAAAAACTTCTCAGGATAAATAAATAACAAATGTTAGGGTAAACATCATTGCTACTCTTCAATCAAATGGCATAATGTATTTGAATATTTACCACAACTTTTTCAGAAAGAAGAAGAAAGACTATAATGAGTAGTGTATACGCAGGGATGCTTGGGTTCTTAGAATCTCAGGTTAATGAATAACAAAGACAAAAACATAGAACATTCTTTTTAAATTTGTGTGACTAAGTTATCAGATATAAATCACTATTATACCCCCTTTGCTGTATCATAAAATAGTATTAATATTTTGTTGGTTCACAAGAAAAGATCAAACAAATGTTCTGAAAAGGACCCACTACTTAGAGGATCTATGACATAAAATGTTATAAGCCCTTTGAAAAGAATAAATCATTTCAATGGGTTTGTTTATATATTTTAAATTTCTGTGCATATGTGGAGAGGTCAAAATATAGAAAATATCTCTAAAAGCAGGAGATTCAGTCCATTTTTTGCAAAACAAGAAATAGTTAGAAACCATGTTATTGCCAGGTGTTTTAAGTGTTCTCAGTAATTTAGTACTGGAAATTCTTTTGTGTATGTTTTATAAAAAATATATAGTTTATGGATCAGTCTACATTTATTTCTCCATTATAGTTATTTAATCAGAATTGAATGTGTTTAGTTGTTATGGAAAATGGCCATGGTTTATCTAAATGTTTGTCTGATGTTCCAAAGGTATTTGAGCCAAGCTGTTTTAAGAATTGTGACCTTTGAATGGATAAACTTATGCTCATTCTTTTGAGTGTGAGACTATTGAAACAATAAATCCTAAGGACTTGGAATTCCTCCAGGAATCTCATCTTGGAAAAGGACAGCCTGAAACTTTAGTGCCAAAAGAGACAGCACATGTTTCCCAAAAAATCTTATATCGCGTTGACAATTTGACAGCCTACCTTGCAGTAGAGACTGGAGATGGTGGGACTACCCCATCATCAGGCCCGCTTAGTTTCTTATACTTCTTGCATCTATTTAAACCCAAACACAAACACCATGCAAATACCCAAGAAGATACCCTTGGGGGTCAGTGGGCCTCATTATTTTTCTTCCTCCCAATGGAAACATTGAGCAAATAATCTTTCTCTTTAACTTTCCATAATGTGTGTCCCTTAGCTGATATATTATGATGGGTAGGTAGAAGAGACTAGTCAGCTAAGGCTACCAGGGACCAGAATTTAATTCCCAAATTTTTCAAAACAAAATAATCATTGAGTAAGGAGACAACTTAAGATCACTGACTGGGAATTATTGCTAACTTTGTGTTATAAGCAGGAAGTACTGGCTCTGATGCAGGAGAATGACACAGATTAGAAGGAACACATTTCTTTGTGTGCCTATTTTATGGAGAACCTGAATCTTGTCCCATGTTTAAATGGAATCTATTCTGTCCTACACAGCCTGACACTATGATTCCCTTGTTATTCCCAGAGTAACCCTGACTAATACCTGTAGTTAAATTTAGCATCTGTAGGTCAAGGAATTCGATAATATTAATAACCTGAATTATGGTCCAAAATGTCAGTAACCAAGTAAAAAGAGTAAGCCAAACTTTTTGTGTGTCAAAATAGTTTATTAACTAAAAATTATATTATTTAAATAATTATACTTTAGTTAATTGTAATATAGTTGATATTTCTATAAAAATACCAACTTTGTAGAGATTATATTTCTATCATCACCTTAGAAAGATAACAAAATGCCCTTGACATATAGCTAACAACTTTTCCTCTACAGGGGCCTAGCAAGAAAGCCCAATGGATAAAAGTACTTCTTTTAATAAACACTAGAAGCTGATATGAATACTAAGCATGACTACATAATAGCTTCTTAGTCTGAGAAGTTCCAGTTCTAAAGACATAAAAGATATAGGTTTTGACTCTTACAGACAATGTGTGATCATTTTGGAGGATAATTTTCCTTCCATATATTCTTGAAGGTATAACAAAGATGAACTCGGAGTTATTTTGTAATTTAGCTTAGTCAAGCATGGCCACATGCATGCCTGTGACACTGGTGCTGTAGGGACTGAGATGGGAGTACCACAGGGTGTCCTGTTAACTACAATAACTCTATGCTCAGAAAGAGACTTCTCTCAATTGAACAAGGTGAAAAATAAGAGTAGAACTCATTACATCCTTCTCTGGGCTCTGCACTTGTACAAACAAGTTCTTATAACACATGTATGCACTATGTTCTAACACTGTATACTTTCAAAAAATAAAAAAAATTAAAAAAATTTCACATGATAGAACAATGACGTCCTCTGTAATCCAGAAAATAATGTCAATAGCTATATATAATACACAGAGTGCTGAATCATCCAGGCACCTATGGAGTAATAGCTTAAGATGGGATAGATCAAAGGAGGATTTTTCTTGACTTCTACTAAAGAATTTGATCACAAAAATATGTTTGCAAGTTCTAAATTCAAATGCCCTGCCTTCCCAGTCCATCCAAGAAATTACTCAGATTGGTCTTGGCATGCAAACTTTATAGAATAAACAAAAGAACTAAGTGAATATGTATCATACAAGCGGTTTCCATGAGTTTTGAATTCCACTTTAGCCATTTAACATTTTGGCCTTTGAGTTTGTTTACTTACCACAACATAATGTTTACATTTTTAAAGAACACTTCAGAATGAATTATCCAAGATTGACTTGGACTTATTTTAAAGTCAAGTTGGATGTGTGTGCAGTTTTTATGCATGGAAAAGAAACACAGAATCCCCTTCTGGCTCCACTCTCCAAAGAAGATGAAGGTTTTGTAGGTAAGGTTAAGATGAGCTCTTAGCTGTGTGTATGTTGACTTTCCACTCTTTATTTAGAACATTCTTTCAATACTTTTGTACTTACACTAGAAAGTAATGAGTAATTTCAGTCATTTTACAAGTTGGTCTTGCCCAGAGTGCTTTTAGCAAGCACAGATTTTAGAAGACATGATTGAATGGATATAGAGGCAAGAGACACAGAGTGGTCAGGGAAAAGCTTTCTGAAAAAGGGTCTAGCTTTTTTATTTGATGTTTGTTTAAACAACCCATTCACTTTAGTCTATATAAAAATGATCCATAAATTAAGCCACCAAAAGCATTTGACTAATAAAACCCCATCAATGTTTTTTTGTTGCTCTTTAATTTATAAGATCAAATCAATTTTAAAGAATGAGAAAGTCAATTAGAAAAGATTAAATATCAAATTTATGGTCTCAGTAAATCTCTTGAAATCACAGCCATGTTTTCTATACTGGCCTTCTTAAATTTGAACAACGTCTTCTAAAAAAAAATAAAAACATATTATATGCTTCATATTTTCCTTTTTTCTTTTTTATGGTTTTTCTCTCTATCAGTCACAAGCTATTTTTGTATCCTTTATTTCCGTTTTGAAGGAATGGTAAGTGACACTATTTTTCTTGATCTTGAGACCTGAAAGTTGTAAACAGTGTTCTGGAAGAGAGCGCCTGTCCCTGTGACAGCTACTGTTCAAGGGTTAAGTATTACCATTTTCCACCTCATTTCCTCCTTCACCCAGCAAGTTAATTCATTTAAGCCCTTGGCAGGCCATTGAGAATTGACTCTTCTTGGAAGGTCCATTAACAGGGAACAGTGGTCTAACACTGTACAGAGATCACACTGAAGTTTTTTTGTTGTTGTTGTTTTTTTTTTTTCTCAAGAAGTTTTACGTTGACTTTGTATCTAAGGGACAGGATATAGAACTGTTTGGGTCTCAGCTGAGTACCTTTCATTGCCTTAAGTAGGAACCAGGACCAGAAATGGAAATACAGAGGCATTGACTTTTGGTCAACTTGTCTTTTAGTCACAATTCTGTCACATAAATGGTCTATTATTGTGAACAAGAACATAATTTGAAATGTCCCAGCCTCTGTTATGTATGGATGATCCTGAGAAACCTTTATCATAGTCTGATGTGGAGGAGACTATTTAATGTGCTCGACAAGGTATTAAACTGTGATCTTCAACCAACATTGTGCTTTTCAATTACTACTATTTTCTGACTATGGGAATCCCTTTATATACCAAAGCTCTGCTTCCTTGTAAAATAGAATCACCACACTAACATCATGAGATAGGGTGTGTGTTTGTGAAGAGCAACTGACACCTCTCCTGAGGTGATATTTTCCAAAATTCAGAAGTGGTGACACATCATTTGTAAATGTTAAAAAAGTTATATATTTGCAAAGATTATAAAATAAATGTTCCTATGGAAGGCTATGGATAGTGACATTGGCATAGAAACAAATTACTTTGAGTAATTAGCATCACAGGAATAGAATAATGGCAACTTAAGTACAAATCCCAATTCTGTCATTTGCTTGCTTCATGTACCTGAGTAAGACAGGCATCCCTGTCATCCTTCATTCTTTTCATCTTGAAGTAGGAAAATTTTATTTTCCCATAAACAGTCTGTAAGGATAAATGACACTGTAGATAGGAAGACAGCAGGCAGCCCTGACACACTTGTAAGAGCAGAAATAATACTACCTACATTTGCTGCATACATTCCAGACACTACATTAATCACTTGATGCGATTTAAATACTTTAGTCTTTGGCAAGCCAAGACTACTCACAGTGATCACTATTGAAAAAAAAAAAAAACTTTGCGACCAAAGAACAGGTGAGAACTGTGATATAATGATTGAGCCAAAACTCTAAGTATTTTTGTAATATTCCAACCCGGAAATATAAACACCTTGTGAAAGTAAAGCAGACCTGGCATGTCCAAAATATCATGGAAAGATCTCATCTTTGTTAATTTCTTTCTTTACCCAGATCTATGTAAACCAACTCTTAGTTATCGTCAGATAGACATAGTCATAAATAACAAGTGGTCAATTATTAATATTGTTTTTGTTAGGTACTTTATATTCATTGGTTATGGTAGTTTTTATTTTTACTCATTAAATATCTAAATTCTTTGCAAACTTTTACTAATTATTATAATGTTCCTTGTATTTCAAGTAATGAGTGTGAAGTTCAATGAGGCCACAATACTTTGTATTTGTGTACCATGGACTATTGAAAAAGTGTGAATAAAATACAATGCCTTAGAATACATACAATATTTTCCCAGTAACAAGTTTCTTCATTTGGAAGATCCCATCCACCATGACCTCTAGAATGTTCAGAAAGTTAACAACTCATCAAGCAATAATACCATAGTGTCTAAAAGCTGAAGAGGATTCGTCATTGTCTATTGATTCATTCTTTATGTCTATTCAGGTATATGAAGGATTATACACACATTCTCACACATTGGGAGGCCACAGAACAACCTCGGAAGTTATTTTTCAGGTCCTTGTTTTATTTTTGTTTTAATTAATTCTTTTATTTTTGAGATGTAATATGCCATTTTCTCCTTCCCTTTCCTTCTACAAAATTTTTCCATATATCCCTCCTTGCTCTCATTTAAATGCATAATATCATTTTCCATGAGTTGTTAAAAAAACTATATGTGTGTATGATATATATTTATATACATGTATGGTTTATATGTATATCTAGATATATGTATATTCCTAATTACAGAAATATAACATTATAAGTTTCTTTAATTTTACTTACATGTAAACGTTCAAGAAGTCCAGTCCTAAGGGATACATCTGCAAAGTCTCTTTAGCACTTAAGGCTCAAGGACCACTGCAGAAGACTGCAAAAAAACAAACAAACAAACAAACAAAAACAAACAAACAATAAAAAAACAAAAAACAAAAAACAAAAAAAAACAACTTTGTAAAAGTCATAGGATCGGGGAGTTGACTATGACATTGTTTCTCCTAGGAATTTCATATGCTTCACTCATAAAATCAAGTCAACATGCATGCCCAAACATGAGATGAACAAGGACAACAATAATCATATTAATGTGAACTGGGAAAAGTCTAGGTGTCCTCAAGCACAAACAAAGAACTACTGGCTATTAAGGAATGTTGACAGTGAGAGAAGTAGTCTTCCCTAGGAAAAAGCACAGCATTTGGCTAACCAATAACTTCTTGTGTTTTGTGACAGACACTTTCACTGGCCTGGAGCTTGCTAAGTAGGTGACGCTAGCTAGTTAATTGCGCCCACTATGAATGTCCATCTCCCTTTCTACAACGCTCAGAATACAAGCACAAATTGCCATGCTGTGCTCTCTTTACTTGGGTTCTAAGAATCAAACTCATGGTTCCATAGTTGTAAAGCATGCACTTTACCTACCGAGCAATTTCTTCTGCACGAAAGTCAGTGATTATTTAAAATCAAAATAGACATAGCTGTGCAACTCTCCAAATCTCTGAAGAGATGGTCTTGTCTTATTTGTGCTTACCTGCAGAATTTCTGAGAAAGGATAATGAATCCATAATAAAAAAAAATGACTTCTTATGTTTTGTGGGCTGAGAAGAAGGTCAACGGACAACATTCTCCCTCTATTAGTCCCTTTGAAAGTTACAGTCATCCCATTTACCAATTTTTCAGAAAACACACTGAAATCCTAAAACTCACAAAGTATTAACACATCCATATTTTCCAATGCTATACTCCGTATGAGACCAACTGAATGAATTTCTAGATTCTCTGCTACAAGTATAGCATGGGTTTTGATTTACCTTGTAGTTCAGCTGGGTAAATGCTGCAACATAAATTACTGAAAGATAAAGGATAGTAGCAATTGCAGAAAAAAATAAAATGAGCAGAAAAATGAGATGAGAAAGAAATAACCTAGGGGGATGAAATTGAAGGGGAATAGAAAATAGCTCCCTGAAAATAAGCAGGAAACCAGCCTCTGGAAGGAAGAGTCAAATGTATCCAAAGTCTTGACAGAGGTTGTGAACAGTGGTATCACGCAGTTTCAAGGGTTTGAGAAGTGGTCAGCAAGTGTCCTGTATAGACACTGCTTCAGGGAAGTAAAGAACTTTAAGTCACACTCAAACACAATGAGTGGAAAATGCAAAATACAAACTTAAAACACCAGGGAGACCAATGTTTCAGAATTGTTTCATTTTGGGTAGAGGATAGAAGATCAAAGAGATACAGCAGCAGCTGGAGGACATGTCCATCTGGGATGACATGATTCTTGGCAGGGGGCAGCAGTGTTGGCTTCTGTCTCCTTTGGTAATTCATACCAAAGTGATTACAAAATCACCTCCATGCTATAATATTATTTTCATTCTCTTTTATTTTGGTGGTATAGAGGCTTGAACATAGGGACTCACACATAGCATAGAATTTCTCAACTGCTGAGATCCACGTTACAAGCCTTATATTTTGTTATTATATCTCTGGCTTAATGTCTGAAAATCTATACTAATGAAATTGTCTCACAGAGTTAGCTTTCCTGAAAGCCTATAATTTTCTCTAAGCCCAATGCCTCCAAATTAATTAAAGCATCACTAAGCTTTCACAGAGCAAAAGGAAAAATAATTCTCTTAATCTTGGGTTAATTACATGCAGTAACTGGAATTCTGCCTTTTGCCCTATGAGTTTTCTGTTTCCTAAACTTCAGTAAAAGTGTATTAGCTGACTTTAATTGTTTATGCCACTTCATCTCTTGTCTCAAAGTAACTGTAGAAGCATAAATTGTGAGGACTCTCACGTAAATACAAAATTTCCTACATGTAATAATAAAGCTATTTGTGTAAGCATGATGATAAGATTGCAAATATTCCTGACTGGAAGGTTCATAATTTGAATGAAAATGAGAACGTAGTGGTGAGATGTCCCAGAAATTCTTTTAACAAAATAATAAACATTAAGCTTCCTTTAATATCAGTTATTTTTTTCTTTACTATATGATTCCTGTCAGGCTATAACAGGAACTAAAGAGCAAGTAGACTTGAACTGGTTCTAAGCAGCAAATGGGTTGAGAAAAATACATTTTATGAAGTCTTTTTTTTAAATATAGTTATTTAGATCTTTGAAAAAAATTATGTATTTTATAAAAATTTCATATATGTGTACAATTATTCTTTGATATAGACACCCGTACTTCTCCCCAAATGCTCCCAATCCCTTCTAATATATCCACCTCCCAAATTAATGATCTCTATATTTTCTAACTGAATTTAGTTTACGCTGCTCATAATACATGAAGGTATGGAGCCTTCCACTAGGGGATAGGCAACTTACCAGTAGATCACCCTTGGAGACAATTCATTTAAAACTAAGTAGAATATTTTTCATGCATCCTAAGTAGCACATGGTTGTATGTAGTCACACAGATCTGCTACCATTGCATGGTTTGGTGCATTTGTGATGCAGTTTCCTTAAACCTTTAAGCCTCAAAAATGTTCTGAAAGTCCCAGTTCAGCAGATGCTTGTTCCTGGTACAAGCCATTTTCTACTCTAGTGACCACTTTTTCACTGAGAACTTAGTAAGCAGCAGGAGTACAATAAGACTTCTGTTGCAATTCACAGTACTTTCCCATCACTACCCTGTGATTAGAAATACTGGCAAAAATGTGTACTCTTAGAAGGAACAAACACATGATTATTATTAGAGGCCTTTCTGTTCCATGTCTCCTGACCATCTCAATTTACTCTATAAGGTTCAGTGCATAAATAAGTTTAGCTCTTGGAGGGCCGACAGCCAAGCTGTAAAGAGTGCAATGTGACATTACCAGGTTAGCAGAAAGAACAATTGGATTTGTTCCTTGTTTTCCCATCGCTGAACTCAAATAGAACATTGATTCGATTCCAAGGAAATCCTACATAATGAGTTTCATATTGCATTATTAATAACAAGAACATGCTTTGATTCCCCCCATGAGCTCCCATACTAACTGACATGAGGGAGTATCTCCTACCCTCTGCTTCTATTTCACCTTGACTGGAGAATTTCATTCAATTTGTAAAGGTCACTAACAGGAAAGGTGGACAATGAGTGACAGAGGACACAGAAAACTGTGATTTCCCATACCTTATTACAATGCACATTTTTTGGGTGAAAAACCTACAACTTCTATTAATGCATTCCACTCCAAAAGAGCTTTTATCTTTTATATTCTATGCTTCCTCATTGTCTCTTTGATATCCTTTTTTTTTTTTTTTTGAGCAGATAATAAGTACGTCGTGTTGATTCAGAATGCTGCTCTTCCCTTTGCAGAATTAATTTTTCAGCTTGTTTGGGCTGAGGATGTGACTGCTGATGCAGTTCTGTCTCACAGCCTGTACCCAGGCAGTATAACATATGCGTAGTAATGGAGTGTGTCGGGTTTGAAGAGCCAAGCCATTAGGCAGTGCATTAAGCTAAGCCTCTCCAACAAGAGCTCTGGCTACGGCTAGATCTTGGAGAGGCCAAGCCTAAACAAGCAGAGTCCTTGAGATGCTTGTTCTTGTATCCTTTGTGCTCCCCTATGTTTGCTGATGCTATGTGTGTCTTTTGATGGATTCCCTTCAGTTCATTCAGTGAGGATACTCAATAGGCTTTGTTCCAGGTGGGTTAAAATAACAAATGATTATTCAGCAGTGTTTCTACCTGTACATGAAGAAGCTACCTTGTATTAAAGAAATTTTAACACATTTAAAGCTGATGAATTTTCTGAGTCATTAACTATTAACAAAACACTATGAAATATTCTACTAAGTTCCTAAGCATAAAACATAGTCAAATATCTATGTATCCTCTACACCCCATCAGAAAACTAGCTCCCCATTTGTTACATTAAAATATCTAACAATATGTATTTAAACTGATTAGTTTATGTGCTCTGTTTGAGCATATAATTTTTTGAATGGTCTTCAGGTTACAAAACCTTTCTAAAGTCTTAACCTAGTTGTTACTGACTTTGAGATGTTCTGTATTGATGTAACATTTAATTACAGGCTTGTTTGCTGAAACCAGGTGGTAACTTCTCTAAAGCTGAAATTTTAAATTAGGTAAAAATAAAAATTGATTCCATCAGCAGTATTTTCTAATAATATTTGCCCCATATCTAACTTTTTCCATCTCCTGTAAGTTTTTACTCTAGTTTTTACAGATCTTAGTGCAAAATATATTTGCTAGTATCTTTTACTAGCATTTTACTTGCTTTTAGAAATTTTATAAAAACCTACTGAATATACTTCCTTAAATCAAGTTTCCAATAAAAAAATTTTTAATATCTCTGTACATATCATTACTTCATCTTGGTACTCATGTTGGGAAGGTAAAACTGCACATCTGGACTTCACTGTTTTTATATATCCACATACACAGATGGTATCTACACATGTGTACAAGTATATATAAATGAAAGCACAATCTTGATTATAAGGCTGCTCTTTCGTGGATAACGTAGTCCTGAAGAAATATGATTTTATTCAATAAACTTTTGAAATTATTATATGTTAGGAAAGCTATTCATGGACTAAAATAGAATACTGAGAAAGATCACATATGTATGAAATGCACATGATGAAACATTTCAGAGGCTATCAGTAAGATAAATAATAACAAGTTTCAGAGAATAACATATAAAAGAGAGAATGGAGGGAAACTTTTCCAGTGGTAATAAGAGAGAACTCATGAAATGTGCTGTAGATTATCTAGATTATATTAAAGTAAGAACCTCTGAAGTCTTTTGTAGTATTAGGGGCGGCGGGGCCTCGTCCCCAGCACCCCAGCACCCCAGCCACCCGCTCGGCTAGCTTATGCCCGAAATAACAACACACAAACTGTATTCATTTAAACACTGCTTGGCCCATTCTCTTCTAGGCTAATTCTCACATATTAATTTAGCCCATCTCTAATCATCTGTGTATGGCACCCCAAGGTGCGCTTACCAGGAAGATTCTAGCCTATGTCCATCCTGGGTCGGAGCTTCATCCCGGGAGCAGGGCATGGCATCTCTCTCAGGCGTCTGTTCCCGAGAGGAGAGCTGTGAGTCTCTGACCTCACTTCCTCTTCCTCCCAGCATTTTGTTCTGTTTACTCCTCCCACCTATCCTCTAACCAATAAAATGGGCCAGGGCAGTGCCTTTATTAGCCAATGACCTTCCTCCATCATTTCCCCTTTTTCGGTTTAAACAAAAAAAAAAAAGGATTTAACATAGCAAAATTACATATAACAAAACAGTTATCAAGTAAAAGTTACAATAATCTTTATCATAACTAAGGAAAACTATAACTATAACTAACTATTCTTAACTCCATCAAAGACTCCAGAAAGATATAATATTACCTAAGTAAACAAGAACTAAGAAACTTTTAAAACTCTAGAAATGACAGAGACATCTCGCTGCCTGGACAGTCACCCAAAGTTCCTCTGTACCGTTGGGGCATCCATCTTTAGCCTTCAGGCCCATGGTATCCAGCAGACATTTTCATAAAGCAGGAAAATTTAAAGTCAGTTCAGTCACTATCTGTTGTGTCCTGCAGAATGTCTTGCAGACTCTTTCATGAATCAGGAACCCCGAAAGACCATCTCACCTTAGGCAAGTTCAGTAGTCCTCTCTCTGCGGGCTCTCTGTTTTCAGTTTATGCAATAGTCCAGGCAAGAGCAGTTTCTTGCCCAAATGGCTATCAAACCCCATAAGGTGCCTCTTCGATGCCCATCTTCCTCTTGAAGTAGATTGGTGCTGCCAGGAGCAGAGTGTCTCATTGTCATGAAAAGTCCTCAGTTATTAAAACATTAAATGTCCTATTCTGTAATCTTTGAGAGACATGAAGAATGTCTATCTAAAATATATCTCTATATATCTAGAAAATTTAACTAACATGACTACAAGCTTTACTATTATTGGTGATTATCCATTAACAACCTATATTTCTTAATTATACAGTACATATTTAAATGAACTACACAATCACAATACCTTAATCAAAATCAGAAACACTTATACATATAACAAAATTGACCTTAAATCTCTATCAATAAAGCAAAATCTATACTAATGCAAATTATTCATATCTATATCATATCCCCCTTTAAATGTAAAAGGACGTTTATAAACCATATTTGGGAACATGGGCGCAGTTTTTTCTCTCCAAACTGCTTCCTACTGAATGGGGGCGTCGTTAATTAGGTCTTTCATAGTATAACCTGTGTGCTAGTTTTATCTCAGTTGGCAGTTGAGCGAAGCAATTTTCTGAAGGCCTTCACACCAACCCTTCAGGAGGGCGTGGCCCATCATACCAAATCGGAATAGAAGAAATGAACAGCGTCTCATCCTCTGTGAAAACAAAATAAGAAACTCCTTTCCAAAGTATCATGTCCTTAGATCCAAATTTCAAATTCAAGGCATTTTTAAAATATCTATGTTGGATTAGTTCAGTATAATTTATAAATAAATATCTTTTAGCATCTGTTGCTCCTTCCTCAGCATCTAAATGATTTAAAGAGAGCATAATAGCATACAGTATCAAGATTCTCTGTGTATTTTCCATCTTTGTGCAGCTTTGTTTTAACCTCTATTTTGTTTATTTTTACTTTTAACTCTTTGCTTTTTGAGACAGGTTATTTGTATCTTTGACCTGAAGTAACTCTGTAGACCAGGCTGTCTTTGAACTCTCAGAGATCCGCCTGTCTCTGCCTCCCAGGCATTTAGGATTAAAGGTGTTTGCTACTACACCTTGAACTCACAGAGATCTGTTAGTCTTTGCCTTCTAGGCACTGGGATTAAAGGCGTGTGCTACCACACACAACAACTCTCTTTCTTTTTTTTTTTTGTTTTTTACTTTAAGAACTTTAACTTTTAGTCTGTATATATTTTTAACACACTTTAAACCATTCAGAAATTTTTTTTGTCTTTGAATCTCTTTTTACTGTATATCTCTCTTTTTCTGACCACACGAGCCTTTAAATTACTGAGCAATATGGGTAGGATTAAAGGCGTGGCTTTGCCAGCTAGATCCAGTCCATTTCTTAGCTTTGCAGCCTCATGGCAGATATACAGGCTGTAGCCATGTTTACTGTAACAACTGTGTGGCATTTTAAGGTCCCTGCCAGCAAGTGAGCTACAACAGACAACATTTACGTCCTCTCTTGGTAGCCGGCCCTCCTGCCTCAAACGGTCAGAGTTTGTCCTGGCAGGACAGCCCAGAAAGCCAGCATTTTTAAATGGCGCAGCTTTTTTTCTGCTAAGGCTGAAAATCGAAAAGCATGCGTTCAGCTTTTCGTCAACACCGTTTAAGTGTTTCGTGGCAGGACCTCTTAATGAGCTGCAGGCTTTGCAGCTAAAGCTGAGTCAGGAAGCCTCTCTTAGATGAGGTGCTTGCTTGCCTCTGGCAAGCAGAGTAGACCCGAGAAATTGCTGCTACCAAGAAACCAGGCACAATGCTTTCATTTTGTTCTAGAATTACTTCCCAAGCTGTCTCAGGCTTTATGTGGAAGCAGTTGTCCACGTGGGCACCAAATGTAGTAATATGGGGCGGCAGGGCTGCGTTCCCCACACCTGGCCGCCCACATATTGTATATAATTTCATAGTAGGTTTATAACTCTCTTATTTAAACAAAAGGGGGAGGTGTTGCGGGTGGTCCTCCCACTCCTCCAGCCTATCACCGCTGAGGTACCAGCCCACTGGGGCGTGGTTTCTCTCCCTTTAAAAAAGCGGCCACTTCCCTCTTCTCGCTCTCTTCACTTCCTGCTCCGCCTGCAACTAGACTCCTTTCCTGGTTGCAAAGAGGGCTGTTGCCTGGGACAGTGATCTGTAAGTTTTTTCCCCTTTAAATAAATACCACCCTAATAATCATAACCCCGAATTGGTGTGGCATTGTTTGTGACTTACGCCTTCAGTCTTTGATGGAGCTAAAGAATAGATAGCTTTGGTTATAGTTTTCCTTAGTCATGATAAAAATTTAAGTAGATTTAAATGTTGTAACTATAATTCTTGATATTTGTTTTATTATATGTAGTTTTACTATATTAAAGAAAAAACCTTCCATTTTATTTAAACAGAAAAGGGTAGATGATGTGGGGTTCACCTCTGTATGCTGTGAATACCATTGCATAATAAAGAAACTGCCTGATAGGCAGGGAAAACTAAACTGAATGCTGGGAGAAAGGAGGTCATTATTTATATAAAGAAAATTCATAAAAGATACATACATACATAGTTATCTAAAGAAATCATCTAATCAAATAATGAAAATAAAAGGTAAAATCCAGAAATCATGAGGATTAATAATGATTTAATATATAATTTATTATGGGTTATTTATATATCTTCCTCTTTAATTGTGGCTATTTAGTATAGTAATTTAAATTAGGGGATTTGTACAAACAAATGATAAGTCAAACTACAATGGCTTTTAAAGATTTTAGAAAATAACCATTTTACAAATTCATATCTTTTCATATCAAAATGTGCTTCATTGAAATTATGTAACTCATTCAATCTAGTTTAGCGGTAAGGTTAAAATTTTTATGTTTTATACATTTAAGACTCAATATATACATATATTTATTCTAAATTTGTAATTACAACATTAAATGAAAGATAATGATGCAATGATGCTAAGAAAATGTTTTTACTATTTCTTATGAAAAACTAGATCTTCTATTTTTCCTTGTTTTCCCACTTTTAAGTCACTACATATTCATCCATTGAGTCACTTAAAGCACAGAGAAATAAACTTTCAAACTACAGAGCTTTGGCAGAAGTTTTATTTTCATTCTGCTCACTAGAGCTCAGTGATGGTCTGTGTTACCAAGAAATATAATTTGTCAGATGGACTGAAAGCACATTTTTATGAGCAAAAGTTATTACATGGAATTGGTACTTTTGTTCTCATATATCAGCTATTGGAGTTATTTTTAACCTTGTCTGTTTTTTCTATACAGGAACAACTTGTTTCTCCTGTTGCTAGAACTAAACAGTCAACAATAGAGAATGAGTTGAATACTATAGTTCCTTGCACATCGTGAGCTAAAACATCAATATAGCATTTGTTATGATCTTTGTTGCCAGACTTCATGGGAAAGGCAAAAACAGCTTGAGTTTTGAGGTCCTAGAAGGCAGTACTAAAGTAAGAAGCTATTGGAATCACCCTTTCCTATATAAATGTAAAACATTCTGTAAAAATCATTGGAAAAGAATAAATACAGACTCTCACAATCACTTTTTCCTTGAGGTAGCTTCCTGTCTCTCACAGCACATTTTTTCTCATTTTATTCTGATATTCTTTATGTCCCTCTGAGTTTTTCCTTCACATTTTGATATGGTGCACATGTTGAATACTAATAGCATTTACCTGTCTCAACACCAAACCCTTTATTTTTCAAAGTCACAGATGTCTGCATTCCACATCCATCCTTTGTAGAATTTTACAAACAAAATTCACTAATGTTATTTCGCGTAATTTTTCACATTTTCCTGGCAGATTGTTAATATTATAGAAAAAAGTCCAGGACATTTATTCAACAGTTAGAATAATGTTTTTCTTGCACTGGAAATACCGATGGATTTACTTATTCTATTGTAGTTGTACTCTTTTTGTCAGGACTCCCAGCTTACAAATAATGACATAGATACTTATTGTTAATAAAGAAAGATTGGTCTTTAGGCTTATTTCCAACTAGCTCTTATAACTTAATTAAATAATATTTTAAAATCAACCTTCTGCCATTTTTACTTAGCACAACACATTTGACTTACCCAAGTCTGCTGGCCAATTCCCTGTCTAGATTCCTCCTCCTGGTTCTTCTCTCTACCTGGACATCCAATCTATCCTCTCTAGCCTAGTAATTGATTGTTCAATGTTTTATTAATCCAATCAGCAAGCACATTCAGCCGACATACATTTTTACAGTATACAAAATGTTTATCCAACAACAGTTTATTGTACACAGTTTAAGCAGTTCCCTTTACTTTTCACACACACGTTAAATTTTCAGAAAAAGTTAATATCAATCCTTTTTATTTATGAAAAAATTATCTAATTAACTTTTCTTTACCAATGAACTTACGTACATATTATTGTAGTCCATACAAAATCAATAGTGATTTTAAGGATATCTCAGAGCCACTTTGACTTCTCATATTAGAGACAGGTAGAAACAGACTTAAGCACGATCCATTGGGTCATAGTGTGAGTTACAGTCTAGAAGTCAGCATGTAGAATACCCTTTTATTCCTAAAAAGGATTTTAACCTCAGACAGCCATGTCTTCAAGAGACCATCATTGGAAAATGTTGAAAATATCTATTAAGTGGAAACAAAAGACTGGGGAGGAAGATGCATATAAATGATGACAGTCATAAAACAAGTTCTACAATGATGTGATAACTTTTAGCCAATCTTGACAGGATCATCTTAACAAACAATGAACTTCTGCATGACTTTTTATAAATGTCTGAGCCAAGCAACTGGATCTGTTAGCAGCTTGGCACTTGAAAGAAGAAAAGGTCACTGCTCTTAGTGATCAGTACAATAGAATCATGCTATGACAAAGCCTGAATCTATTCATGTCAAATATTCACTACAAATGATTTTAGTTGGCTCAACCAGTCCTTGATTTACTGGTAAAGTCCTGCCTTTGTTTCCCACTGTTACTCTGTCTTATAATTTGAGGAGGCTCTACTCCATTGCTCAAAGTTCAATGCATTCTTAGGCCTCCATCCTCCAGTTGGCACAAGAGTTAGACACAAGGAACCCACCAAGCATCAGTGAAAGAGGGAAATAAAAATACCCTGGGAGATTAAGCTGTAAAATCAACATGTAAAGAAGAAAATTCAATTTAAAGGGACTGAATGCCTGCAGGATCAGCAGGATTCAACTCAACAGGATTAAATACATTAACATATCTAAAGAAGGAATATAGGAACTCAGAAGAAGTCCAAGACAAAAGTCTGAGGAAGAGAATCTGGGAGGGGTGTGGAAAAATTAGATTCGGGCAAGGAGGCCAAGGTATACAACTATTCAGAAAGTCTATAAAATAAAATTATCAGCTCCTCCAATCACAGATCATGTAGATACATACACATGTGTACCTCTCATCTGGTCACCTGGGTTCACCCATGCATATGCATGCACTTAATATGTATAGACAGTCCCTTTAAATTTAGGTCATTGTAGCTGGGCGGTGGTGGCGCACGCCTTTAATCCCAGCACTTGGGAGGCAGAGGCAGGCGGATCTCTGTGAGTTCGAGACCAGCCTGGTCTACAAGAGCTAGTTCCAGGACAGGCTCCAAAACCACAGAGAAACCCTGTCTCAAAAAAAAAAAAATTAGGTCATTGTTCAGTCTGTTGTGCGTACAATAAAATATGAAATTTATGCAAAACTTTGACAGAATGTATTCAATGTTGTATTTTCAATCTGCACTGTAACATTTTTGATATATATATATATATACATATAAACTTATATTTACCAATTTTTACCTTTAGTATTTTTTGTGCATCAGATATTTATTACTTAAAATTTATTTTTGGATATGATTATTAGAATGATCAGGAAGATATGACAACTGCCATACAACATACTACTATCAATATTAAAGTCAAAATACAATTTTTTCCCCTGAAAGTAAATTTCTAAAAAATGTATTCTGCAGTGACTATAAACTGGGAACACAGATTCAAGTTATCTCAAATTCCATGGTAGTAGTTTCATGAAACTTTTGTAATAATCAACAAAGAAAGTTATAAAGTGAAAACACTTTAAATACCTGATGATGTTTTTTCATATGGATAGATTGGTGGCCAGCCCAATTCTCATCAAAGAGATTTCATCCAGCAACAGATAGAAACAGATGCAGAACCATAGCCAAATATTAGGCAGTGTTTGGGAAATCCTGCTGAGAATGGGAAGGAAGGACTGTAGGAGCCAAGGAAGTCAAGGACATCAGAAGAATATTCACAGAACCAACTATCCTGGGCTCTCAGAGGCTCACAGAGACTGAACCAACAACCAGGGAGCCAGCATGGGGCAGACCTAGGCACTATGTATAGAAGATACAGTTGTGTAGCTTAGTCCTCTTGTGGGACTCCTAACAGTAGGAGCAGGGCCTATCTCTGAATCTTTTACTTGCTTTTGGGATCCTACTCCTCATTCTGGGTTGCCTTGCCCAGCCTTAATACATGAGAGGTACTTAGTATTACTGCAGCGTTTTATGTCATGTTTGGTTGATAGTCACAGATGAACTGCAAATAGTATTAAAAAAAGTATTAAAGAAATACTTTAAGCAAAAAAGGAGGAGGAGTGGATGGTGTGTCACAAAAGGAGAATCGATAAAGGGACTGGGAGGAGAGAAGGGAGGGAAAACTGAGGCAGAGGTATAAAATAAATAATTTGAGTCCATATATATTGGCAAAATCAGGTTGAGGGGATATCTTTGCTATAGGACTATGTTACTATATTTGTTTGTAGTTTTTGTGTTCTGAGACGAGTTTATATATCACAAAAGGATTTGTCTAATATATACAAAGATGTGAGATCATACATAGAAGTGGTCAATTAATTATTTTTTAGGAATTAAGATAAACCCAAGATAATTGCACTCTGGACCTGCAACATATCAACTGTTCACTATTATGAGGTTCTGACCAGCTAATCAGCCCCGTGTAATATTCAGTGTAGGTGTGACTTTTTCTAGAAACTCTATTTTATGTCACAGATATTTTTATTTCTTATTATTTAGTCATATGTTGTTCCTTTCTACCTGAACTACATAACAATCATACTTGAGTTTTCATGCATTTTTATGTAATGTATTCATGTAATCTCAAGATGGCATCTCAATCTTATGGGCACACATATCCATGAATGATCAGAAAGATGACTTTTCAATTAGCTGTATAATTTTGATCTATAGAAAACATACTAGGTTATGCTTCATAACTACATCTATTGTCCCGCGAGGAATGCAGACAATTAAAAGCCTGCTTTCTTCTCTTTGCTCAGACTCACTGCACACAATTAACTCATTTTTACCTCAGAGCAAGTTCAAACTGACTAAATGTTTTTTGGTAAATAGATCATAATTTTAACACTTTAGAGTTCGCACAAGGTCAGAGTCACAGGTGTCCAACCAAGATTGCTACACAAAGCGCCCTAAGAAAAGCATGCCAATTCTTCACTCGCCAAATCTAGCTGATAAAAGACCTAAGGGACACTGTGCCACTGGGCTCCAATCACAGTCTTATTCCTGAAACCTTGAAACCTTGTGGTGACATGGTAAATGGCTCAGTTCCTTATTGCTTACCCATAGGAATGTGTTTTGACCAATAAGAGATAACTCTTGTAAATTTTTATTGCTTCCAACATCCCGTAAAAGAATAATTTTTAGACCAGAGGGGAAAAAAAAAGAATCAAGGAGGAATTAGAATTAGTGCAGGAGAATTAGAATAGAGGCAGAACAATAAAGAGACGTGACTGGAAGGCACGTGAGGCTTCTCCCTCAAAACAAGAGCTATGTTAAGTTCTCTTGAGTGCTCTGTGGCTTCTGACCTGAGCCCTGGAAGACAGTCTTGCGGAACAGGCTTCCCAAGCTATAGATAATGCACCTGTGCGGGCAGGCCTGACTTGATATACTCTGTAACACAACATCTGTGTGTTGTACATCTCTCAAATCCCACAAGGGGGTTTAGAAAGTAATCAGTAATATTTGCCATTTGTTACTTTGGTGCAGATCAGAACAGTTTTCTAATGTGTACAGCACTGACAGCCATGACCAAAGCTGAAGCACTATTAATAAAAATTCAAAGAGAGAAATTGGCATTCAACCTGAAGATCCAAAACGGAAAATAAATCAGCCACTGGCTAATACCTCAAGCTCAGTCAGAAACGACCTCCAGGAGTCTCAGAATGAGACTGAGCCTGAGAGCTCTATCCTCCCATTTTATAATTCCCCTCGAGTTCTGATATTAAAGGCATACACTACTACCACCTGGTTTCTACGGCAAGCTAGTGTGGCTACTAGGATTAAAGGTGTGTGTTATTGCTGCCTGGTCTATTAAGCTGGCCAGTATGGCTGTTTTACTTTTCTGATCCTAAGGGAAGTTTTATTCATTAAAATACAAGTAAAATGCCCCCACACTGAGCATGTTATCTTACAAGCAATTTTGTATCTCAGGATGCATTATTTCACCAAGTGTACCACCAATAATCAAAGTGTTTGAAGGATGTGAAAAAGAGACTATGTTTGTTACCTTTTCTGTTTCTGTGGTAAAATACTATGAGAAAAAAAAGGGGGGGAGGGGTTTATTTTGGCTCAAAGCGCAAGGTTGCAGCTCATCCTGGCAGCTAAATCAGGGTTGCAGGAACTTGTGGAGATAGCCAGTCACATTTATTATTAGTTAAGAAGCAAAAATTTAGGAATGTTTCTGCTCAGCCATGTTCCTCCTTTTATTTTATGTAAAATTCAATCCTGTGGAATTTAGGATCAATCTCCTCACTTCAATTAGGCTAATCAGGGAAAACCTTCAAATTATGCATAAATTGATGTAAAAAGTTGATCTACCACAGGTGTGCCCAGAGATTTGCCTCTTGCTTCTTTCTCTATCCTGCAAAATTGAGAGTACTATCATTAAAATAATAATGTATATACAAGGAGGAGTTGGTATTTAGATTTTAAGACAGGTTCTATAATAAAAGACTGTATTGCACACAAATAAAAATCTATAATACGAGACTGAAAGAAATGTCCAGCATTGAGTGGCAAGATGATATGCTGTGGTTATAAAGGAATGTGTAGTGTGGGACCAGTGGATTCCATGTTTCCAGACAACTTGGACTATGTAGGCTTTCAGCTGTTTTCACACCTGGTTAAATATTATTTTTGGATTTTTATGTGTCAAATGTAAAAGGTCAACAGCAATTTATAATGAAAAATAGTACTATTATAACCTTTAATAAGATAAGATTAAATGAACCAGAATTGATGTATTAAATCCTGATTTCCATATGAACATCATCATAAAACAAAGATGGTAACTGCTCTGTAGAAGACACGTAGGAGAGAAAAGGATATAGCGAGAAACCAAGTAAGGACAGAGCTCCCAATATGTACCAACATTGATCTACTTCCTCTGATCACAGCCTTTTTCCTGACATTGATAACTTCCACATGAGCCCTCATGTGAGAAACCCATCATAAGACCAACCCACTGAGTAGGACAGAACTTTTACAACCCGAGTCCCTAATGTCAACATAGTATTACTCTTTCAGACAGTGGTAGGAATGAAGCGTGGCCATGGTAACCTTTGCCTGTTCAAAGTACATGAGAGATCAGGGCTGGTTGATCATACAACCTAGCTTATATTATATGAAGAACTCCTGAAGGAAGTAAAGAAAGACAAAAAAAGAAAAGCCAGAGAGAAAGAAGTAAAGAAAGAAAGGGACAGAATATCTTAGTTAATTTTCCTTGTTACTTTTTCTGTGATAGAATTCTGTTACCAGAGCAACATGAGAGAGTCTGTATTGACTTATGCTCCCAAGAGGATAGAGAATTTCACAGCTGGGAAGATATAACAAGTGACAAGAACAAAAAGAAGTCTGATCATATTTTCATCTACTCACAGGAAACAGAGAGCTAGAGAGAGTGGGAAGTGAGGCAAAGGTAGAATCTTCAAGAGAACACAAAGTAATGCAATATCTTTGCTCTCAACGATATCCTTTCTCCAACAAGTCTACACCTCCTAAAATTTTCATAGCCTCACAGATAGATCCACTCTTGGGGACCCAGTTCTCAAATACACAACTCTATGGGGGAACATTGCTTATTCCAATCACAACAATCTTCCTCTTGTCCCTGTAAGATCATGACCACATCATTATGCAAAATATATTTAGTCTAACTTTAATGTCCTCAAAGTCTTTAACAATCTCAACCCCGGTGTCTGCCTTGTTCATCATCAGAGTGTCTCTCACTTTTGACAGAATTATAAAATACTTGAAATATAACCGCACTTTTCTTTAATGTTTTTTGATTCAGTTTTCCAGGTTTAAGTTCTTCTGCTATTGACAAGCACAAATTTCCCTTAAAATTATCATGTATTTATTTAAATACTCTTGGAATACTCTTTGCCTACAATACCATCATTGAATGCTTTACTTTCCTACACAGGTCTCCATGATCAGAACCCTGCCTTTGCTAAGATCATTTACAAATGATTTCGCTAAAAGGTGAAAGCTTTTGAAAATAAGATTTTGTATATCCATGTGTTAGGTCACCAACCTACTATTTTCTACAATAATTCTTAAATAATTTATATTACTCTGACTTTAAACTTCTCTTCTGATATCCCTGCTTCTGAAATTACCAGCTATTTCACCTCTTTCAGAAAAAGTGTCTCCATTTCTTGAATATGGGTTACTGATTAAATGTCTGCATTTGCCACTAACATTGAGTTTCTTTACATCTAGCACAATTTAGGTTACTGAGTATTTTGTAATGCATGTTATTAACATATCATTTTACTCCCATTAAAGTAAAAAGAATCACAGAGACAGGAAGGTTTCTAAAGTCTAATATTATAAATTATGTTTGTTATTCCAGTTTTTTTCTTTCTTTCATTTTTGCATTACTTTGTGTTCTCTTGCTAACTAAAACACATGGACTATTTTGTAGCAACAACACAGAACCATTTTCTTGGCCAGCGACATAGTAGGGAAAGTGGAAGATTATTTTGCTACAAGGCTTGGTGATAAATTGACAATAATTTCCTGAAATGTCAAGTGTTTATGCTGTAGCATATTGTTGCTGTGAATTGAATTATAGCTTTAAATGCCAAATATATTTTGGAATTTTACATTCTTAATGTAATAATTTTTTGAGAAACACTGAATTGTTTTTGTATTTGCTCTTTATAAATTTTGAATTTACCAGGGCGCTGGCATGGTGAAGGCAGAGACTCTGTAGCATTTGGCACTAGCACAATGTCTGTTTCTTACCCCCGCCTACCTTGATTTTGTGTACTGTTATTTGATTGCCATTTTTATTATATTGCCTTATGTAATTTTATTTATGAAATGTAACAAAAATATAATAAGTAGGGTAAGAGACTTTCCATCAGAAATAAAAGCAGAAGTCCCCTGTCACATTCCCCCTTCTTCCTAAAATGCACGGTGTTCCTCCTGACAACTGTGGATTAACTGGAGTCTCTAGAATACAGGTAATTGCGTTCCAGGCTTGTATACTAAATGCAAACAGTGGTTGGTCTTTGCTCAGGGAAGACATAGCTGTAGGATTTTAATAATATCCCCGCATACCTTGTTATTAATAAGCTTCTTCATTATGTTTCCTCAGAAGCTACCACCTTAGCATCTGTGGAGCTTAAGCCTCTCCCTTCTTTGAGTGGAAAAGATGGTTTAGTGGCCTCCTAGTCTGTCTCTCTTCTTTAAGGTCCAGATCAAGTCTTCTCCCCAAACTTAGAGAAGCACTGATTGGCTTGCCTTTGGTGTTTAGACTGTTATAACATGATGCCCCTCCTGCATCAAGGGATATACCCCTGCTATTCATTGGAGTGTGTGTGTATTTTCTATAGAAATGGACATAATATATTACATTGTAAATTACATTATACTTTATTTAGTATGTTTTTAGAGAATCAGTTCCACAGTTACTGCTCCACTATCTTATAGGAAGAAATAGGCTTCGCAATTTCAAAGTAAGGGTTGTATGTATAAAAATGTGAATAGAGACCCTATACCTGCTACAATTATTAGGTGAAAGATACAGAAAGGTTTTTCAACGTGTTATGTATGCGATTGTGGTTAGATTCGCTTCATTCCCTGGTGCTCTGCTAGCACAGTGCTACTCACAGGAATACCATATTCAGAGACAGAACAGATGTGGCAAGGGCACCTGCCCTCTCGGGGCTTCACAGCACCAGTCGATTCACAGCGCCGCTCAGGTTTATTAGATCCAGCTTCGTTATCCTGCTGCTCATTATCAGACTTGAGTGAATTTCATTCCAGCTTTAATTCTGCTTTCAGAGCCATATTCAATTGTATTTTTAAACAACAATTGCAATTTGTATTACTCAGTAAAATGACCCTTTAATAAATAAAATGATACTAGTAATTTGGTAACTTTTAAAATGTTTCAGAGAATAATAATACTGAAAGGTGGTTCATTATATGAAAACCTGAATAGGAGGAAAAAGAATTCTATGATGCTGCACAAAATGAAAGAAAAACATTCTGAAAGCTCCCAAATACTTAATATTTATTAAGATTGCATTGAAGATTTTTAAGCTTATGCTTTCCACAGAAGCAGGAAATTTTTAAATATTAATACTTATATATTAAGGGCCTAGGAATATAGTTGTCTTGCTAAAGCACTTGCCTGGCATGTATAGGAGCTGGGTTTTCTCCTAAGAACTAAGGGAGGCATGGGGGAAGTAGAGGGAGGTCCATAGTTAGGTTCTCTTTTATAATAACCTATGTAATTAGAACAGACTAATTGAGTTTAGTTTAGTTTTGTTTTTTTTTTCTCAAAACTAAGCTATAATCAGATTCCTATATACAAACACAGCATAGAGCAGTGGGTTTAAAATTCATAATAGACATTTAAAAACAAACTAATTTCAAATTTGGTTCATGTTGTTATTTTATAACAACTATATAAGTCTTATAGTTTGGCAAGCAGAAAGCTAAATGAACTAGTCAGACTGGAAAAGGAAATAAAAATGGGCAGGGGAGTAAATACTAGCAGAGACAAACACTGCTACCAGCAAGAAAATGGTTGAATTTAAAGTTTATCAGGTAGGATGCAGAAAGGAAAATCAGATATTCACTGGTGAGTAAACTTCAGCTGTTCTGCTTTTACTTTGCCCTTCTTTCTCTTTATGCATTTGCAAAACACACAAACACACAAATCAGGGTAATCAGATACTTCTGACTTGATCTACATCTTAGCCAGGGGTTTCTCTTGACATTGTAAAGACAGAGGAAATGAATGAAAGCCAGGAGGAAAATAAGAAGGAGAAAGGAATTCTGGAGTTCTGGTCCTTCAATTCTGTTCCTGGCTTGTCTCTTTAGAGGGTCATAATTTTTCTTATTATGAGATATAGTTTACAATGTAGCAGATGTTTCCATGGAGCTCTAAGCGACTGCCTTTGTGTTGACTCACAGCTCAATTTGGCATACTATCTAGAGTAAAGAGGTTTCTCCAGAGGGTAGGTAGTTACCTTTCTCAAATGCTCCTCTGATTATTCCAAAAATGGAACTGGGCTAGGTTAAATCCTTAACAAAAGCAAAAAAAAAAAAAAAAAAAAAAAAAAAAAAAAACCTATATGTAGCACTACCCTTAAAGTTTAACATTCTTACCAACTTTTGTATGGCAACAATTTTGAAATTTAATGTAGAAAGAGATTTAAATTTTATGAAGAAAGTCTAGGCCAGTAAGGTTTAGCAAGAATCTTGATGAGATAAAGACAAAGATTAATCAAATACAGTTAAATTGTTTACATTTTGATATATTTAGCAATAATATGATTTCTGTGCATAAAAAAGATAATCAATAAAATTGAATAATATTTATTATTATTTTAATAAAACCATTTAATATAAATGACCTGATTTTTGGTAACTGAATATAGTTACAAATATGATTAGAAGGGGAGAGAGGAGGAAGAAAGGGGAGTGGAGAAAAATGCATAGGTCAATAAAAACAAAAAAGATATATAGAAATGAATAACAAATTGTATGAAGAATGCACACAACCACATGTTTATCTCCTGGACGATGCACTGTCAGACACATATGCAGTATTAAAATCTCCAGTATATCACTATTTAAAGATATCATCTTTCAAAAGCTCAATTTTTTGTAAACTTTTTATCCAGACTTAGATTTCATTAAATTACTATTAGGAAAGTAAAATCATATAACTTGGGCTCACTCGACATACTTAACAGCTTTTGAGTAACTAAAATGAGTGTAAGTTTTTTTTCTTTTTTTTTTTAAATTGGGTTGTTTTCTTTTTTTTTATTGAGAAAAGAAGAAAAAAAAAACATAAACAAAAATCAAGTTTCCACTTCCTCCCAGCCTCCCATTTCCCTCCCCCTCCTCCCACCCTTCTCCCCCTCCTCCCACCCTTCTCCCCCTCCCCCCACTCCTCTCCCCCTCCCTCTCCAGTCCACAGAGCAGTCCGGGTTACCTGCCCTGTGGTAAGTCCTAGGTCCTCCCCCCTCCGTCCATATCTAGGAAGGAGAACATCCAAACTGGCTAGGCTCCCACAAAGCCAGCACATTAAGTAGGATCAAAACCCCGTGCCATTGTCCTTGGCATCTCATCAGCCCTCATTGTTCGCCATGTTCAGAGAGTCTGGTTTTATCCCATGCTTTTTCGGTCACAGTCCAGCTGGCCTTGGTGAGCTCCAAGTAGATCAGCTCCAATGTCTCAGTGGGTGGGTGCACGCCTCGTGGTCCCGACTTCTTTGCTCATGTTCTCCCTCCTTCTGCTCCTCATTGGGACCTTGGGAGTTCAGTCCAGTGCTCCTGTGTGGGTCTCTGTCTCTATCTCTATCCATCACCAGATGAAGGTTCTATGATGATATGCAAGATATTCATCAGTATTGCTCTAGGATAGGGTCATTTCAGGTTCCCAATCCTCAGCTGCCCAAGGAACTGGGAACCTCATCTTGGGCACTTGGGAGCCCCTCTAGGGTCAAGTCTCTTGCCCACCCTAAAGTGGCTCCCTTACCTAAGAATTGTGGATCCGTGCTCTCCTATCCACCTTTCCTTTATCCCAATTCTCCTGTTTCCCCAAGTCCCCCCTCCTTCCCTTCAACCTTTTCTGTCCCCATCTCCCCTTACCCCCATCCCACCCCACCCCCAAGATCCCAATTTTCTCCCCGGCAATTTGGTCTACTTCCCTTAGCCAAGAGGATAACTATATGTTTTTCCTTGGGTTCACCTTCTTAATTGGCTTCTTTAGGTTCACCTATTGTAGACTCTGTGGCCCTTATTTATGGTTAGAAACCAATTATGAGTGAGTACATCCCATGTTCATCTTTTTGGGTCTGGGACACCTCACTCAGGATAGTGTTTTCTATTTCCATCCATTTGCATGCAAAATTTGAGAAGTCATTGTTTTTACCGCAGCGTAGTACTCTAGCGTGTATATATTCCATACTTTCTTCATCCATTCTTCCATTGAAGGGCATCTAGGTTGTTTCCAGGTTCTGGCTATTACAAATAGTACTGCTATGAACATAGATGAACAAATGCTTTTGTCATAAGATAGAGCATCTCTTGGGTATATTCCCAGGAGTGGTATTGCTGGGTCCAAGGGTAAGTTGATCCCGAATTTCCTGAGAAACCAAAACACTGACTTCCACAGTGGTTGCACAAGATTGCATTCCCACCAGCAATGGATGAGGGTACCCCTTCCTCCACAGCCTCTCCAGCAAAGGTAATCCTTGGTGTTTGACTTTAGACATTCTGACAGGTGTAAGATGATATCTCAAAGTTGTTTTGATTTGCATTTCCCTGATTGCTAAGGAAGTTGAGCACGACCTTAAGTGTCTTTTGGCCATTTGAACCTCTTCTGTTGAGAATTCTCTGTTCAGATCAGTGCCCCATTTTTTAATTGGGTTAATTAGCACTTTAAAGTCTAGTTTCTTGAGTTCTCTATGTATTTTGGAGATCAGACCTTTGTCTGTTGCGGGGTTGGTGAAGATCTTCTCCCAGTCAGTAGGTTGCCTTTGTGTCTTAGTGACCATGTCCTTTGCTTTACAGAAGCTTCTCAGTTTAAGTAGGTCCCATTTATTCAATGTTGCCCTTAATGTCTGTGCTTCTGGGGTTATACATAGGAAGCGATCTCCTGTGCCCATCTGTTGTAGGGTATTTCCCACTTTCTCTTCTATCAGGTTCAGTGTGTTCGGGCTGATATTGAGGTCTTTAATCCATTTGGACTTGAGTTTTGTGCACGGTGATAGATATGGGTCTATTTTCATTCTTCTACAGGATGACATCCAGTTGTGCCAGCACCATTTGTTGAAGATGCTTTCTTTCTTCCATTGTATACTTTTAACTCCTTTATCAAAAATGAGGTGTTCATAGGTTTGTGGGATAAAATCTGGGTCTTCTATACGATTCCATTGGTTGACTTCTCTGTTTTTATGCCAGTACCACACTGTTTTCATTACTGTAGCTCTGTAATAGAGTTTGAAGTCAGGGATGGTAATGCCTCCAGACAATCCTTTATTGTATAGGATTGTTTTGGCTTTCCTGGGTTTTTTGTTTTTCCATATAAAGTTGATTATTGTCTTCTCCAGATCTGTGAAGAATTTTGATGGGATCTTGATGGGGATTGCATTGAATCTATAAATTGCCTTAGGTAGAATTGCCATTTTTACTATGTTGATCCTCCCAATCCAAGAGCAAGGGAGGTCCATCCATTTTTTGGTATCCTCTTCAATTTCTTTCTTCAATGCCTTAAGGTTCTTGTCAAATAGATCTTTCACTTCCTGGGTTAGATTTACCCCAAGATATTTTATGCTGTTTGTGGCTATTGTGAATGGTGAAGCTTCTCTGATTTCCCTCTCTGCTTCCATATCCTTTGTGTATAAGAAGGCGACTGATTTTTTGGAGTTGATCTTGTATCCTGCCACATTACTAAAGCTGTTTATCAGCTGTAAAAGTTCTTTGTTGGAGTTTTGGGGGTCGCTTAAGTACACTATCATATCATCTGTAAATAACGAAAGTTTAACTTCTTCCTTTCCAATTCGAATCCCCTTGATCCCATTATGTTGTCTTATTGCTATTGCTAGAACTTCAAGCACTATATTGAAGAGGTATGGCGAGAGTGGACAGCCTTGTCGTGTTCCTGAGTTAAGTGGGATGGCTTTGAGTTTCTCTCCGTTTAATTTGATGTTAGCTGTCGGCTTCCTATATATCGCTTTTATTATATTTAGGTATGACCCTTGTATCCCTAATCTCTCCAAGACTTTTAACATAAATGGATGTTGAATTTTGTCAAATGCTTTTTCAGCATCTAATGAAATGATCATATGGTTTTTTTCTTTCAGTTTATTTATATGCTGGATTACATTGATAGATTTTCGTATGTTGAACCAGCCCTGCATCTGAGGAATGAAGCCTACTTGATCATAATGGATAATTTTTCGGATGTGTTCTTGGATTCGGTTTGCCAGTATTTTATTGAGAATTTTTGCGTCGATATTCATGAGTGAGATTGGCCTGTAGTTCTCTTTCCTGGTTGAGTCTTTGAGTGGTTTTTGTATCAGAGTAATTGTGGCTTCATAAAAGGAATTTGGTAATGACCCTTCTGTTTCTATATTGTGGAATACATTAAGGAGTATAGGTATTAGGTCTTCTTGGAAGTTCTGGTAGAATTCTGCATTGAAACCATCTGGTCCTGGGCTTTTTTTGGTAGGGAGGTTTTTGATAACAGCTTCTAATTCTTCGCGACTGACAGGTCTGTTTAGATTGTTCACCTGGTCCTGGTTTAGTATTGGTAAATGGTATTTATCTAAAAACGTGTCCATTTCTTTTACATTTTCCAGTTTTGTGGCATACAGGCTTTTGTAGTAAGATCTAATGACTCTCTGAATTTCCTCTGTGTCTGTGGTTATGTTCCCCTTTTCATTTCTGACCTTATTAACTTGTGTGTTCTCTCTCTGCCGTTTGATTAATTTGGATAGGGGTTTATCAATCTTGTTGATTTTCTCCAGGAACCAGCTTTTTGTTTCATTGATCCTTTGGATTGTTTTCTGTGTTTCTATTTTGTTGATTTCAGCCCTCAGTTTGATTATTTCCAGTCTTCTACTCCTCCTAGGTGAGTCTGCTTCTTTTTTTTTTTCTAGAGCTTTCAAGTGGGCTGTTAAGTCTCCAATATGTGCTTTCTCTGTTTTCTTTAGGTGGGCACTTAGTGCTATGAACTTTCCTCTCAGGACTGCTTTCATAGTGTCCCATAAGTTTGAGTATGTTGTTTCTTTATTTTCATTGAATTCAAGGAAGACTTTAATTTCTTTCTTTATTTCTTCCTTAATCCAGGTATGGTTCAGTAGTTGACTGTTCAGTTTCTATGAGTTTGTAGGCTTTCTGGGGGTAGCATTGTTGTTGAATTCTAACTTTAATCCATGGTGATCTGATAAGACACAGGTGGTTACTAATACTTTTTTGTAACTGTGTAAGTTAGCTTTGTTACCGAGTATGTGGTCAATTTTCGAGAAGGTTCCATGAGCTGCAGAGAAGAAGGTATATTCTTTCCTCTTTGGGTGGAATAATCTATAGATGTCTGTTAAGTCCATTTGCTTCATTACCCCCATTAATTCTCTAATTTCTCTGTTAGGTTTCTGTCTGATTGACCTGTCCATTGGTGAGAGAGGAGTGTTGAAGTCTCCTACTCTTAGTGTGTGCGGTTTGATGGCTGCCTTGAGTTTTAATAATGTTTCTTTTACGTACGTGGGTGCTTTTATATTAGGGGCATAGATATTCAGGATTGAGACTTCTTCCTGATGAATTGTTCCTGTTATGAGTATAAAATGTCCCTCTCCATCTCTTCTGATTGATTTAAATGTGAAGCCAACTTTGTTAGAAATTAGTATGGCCATACCTGCTTGTTTCTTAGGTCCATTTGCTTGATAAGCCTTTTCCCAGCCCTTTACTCTGAGTAGGTGCCTGTTTTTGTGGTTGAGGTGTGTTTCTTGTAGACAGCAGAATGTTGGATCCTGTTTTCGTATCCAATCTCTTAGCCTGTGCCTTTTTATAGGTGAGTTGAGCCCATTGATATTAAGTGATATTAATGACCAGTGGTTGTTAACTCCGGTCACTTTTTTAGTAGTAGGGTTTGTGTGTTTTCCTTCTTTGATTTGCGCTGGTGAAGAGTCTCTAGATGTCTGAGTTATTGTGGTCATTGTTGGACTCCTTGGTTAGTGATTTTCCTTCTATTATTTTCTGTAAGGCTGGATTTGTGGCTACGTATTGTTTAAATTTGTTTTTATCCTGGAAAATTTTGTTTTCTCCATTTATAGTGAGCGAAAGTTTGGCTGGATATAGTAGTCTGGGCTTGCATCTGTGGTCTCTTTGTTTTTGGAGAACATCTATCCAGGACCTTCTGGCTTTCATGGTTTCCATAGAGAAGTCAGGTGTAAGTCTGATAGGTTTACCTTTATAAGTAACTTGGCCTTTTTCCTTTGCGGCTCTTAATATTCTTTCTTTATTCTGTATATTTTGTGTTTTGATTATTATATGGTGAGGGGATGTTTTCTTTTGATCCAGCCTATTTGGTGTTCTGTATGCTTCTTGAACCTTCATAGGTACATCTGTCTTCAGGTTGGGAAAGTTTTCTTCTATAATTTTATTAAGTATATTTTCTGGACCATTGAGCTGCACTTCTTCTCCTTCTTCTACTCCAATTATTCTTAGGTTTGGTCTTTTTATTGTGTCCCATATTTCCTGAATGTTTTGTGATGAGAGTTTGTTGGACTTGCTGTTTTCTTTGATCAGAGCGTTTATTTTCTCTATGTTATCCTCAGAATCTGAGATTCTTTCTTCTATCTCTTGTATTCTGCTGGTTATGCTTGATTCTGTAGTCTCTATTCGTTTACCTAGATTTTCCATGTCCAGCCAGCCCTCTGTTTGTGTTTTCTTCTTTGCCTCCATTTCAGTTTTCAAGTCATGAACTGTTTCCATTATCTGCTTGATTGTTTTTCCTTGGTTTCCTAGGGTATCATTCACTGATTTACTCAATTCCTCGAACTTTCTGTTATACTTCTCATCCATTTCTATAAGGGCGTTTTTTTTATATGCTGTTTAAGGGTGTCAATCACTTTCATGAAGTCAGTTTTTTCTACTTCTTCTTGATTAAGCTGTTCATGTCCTCCTGTTGTGAGGTCACTGGCTTCTGGTGGTTTCGTGTTGTTTTTCAGATTGTTGGGAGAATTCCTGCATTGGCGTCTGCCCATCTCTTCCTCCCAATACTCCCCTTTGGATCATCTTTTACAGGATCAGGTCTTCTTGCCCACTGATGTACCTTCCCAGTGATGTCACTCCCCAGAGATGTTTCTCCAAAATGATGTTTCACTTGGGGCCCAGATCGAAACTCCGCTGCTTGGTTAGCTCGCGAACAAAGGGCCCACCCTGCTAGCTGCGGGCAGGCTATGGGAACAAAGAGCTGCAGGCCACCCTTTTGTCCTCCCGGTTCGAAAGAAGGGAGGGAGGGAGGGAGACAGGGGGTTAGGGGATCTGGATGTAAGCTGTATGGGATAGGAAGAGAGAGGAGGTATGGGCAGTATAGCCCTTGTAGGATGGCTAGGAAGTGTGGGCAGGCTGAGGTATGTTCCCAGCTGCCGCAGCACTCACTCACCACAATGATGTTTCACTTGGGGCCCAGATCGAAACTCCATGCTGCTTAGTTAACTCGCGAACAAAGGGCCCACCCTGCTCGCTGCGGGCAGGCTATGGGAACAAAGGAGCTACCGGCTACCCCTTTGTCCTCCCTGTTCGGGTTTTGTCCCAGCGCCCTAGCAGGCTGAGCAGGGAGGCGCTATGCCACCAAGGAAGGGAGGAAGGGAGGGAGACAGGGGGTGGGGGGATCTGGATGTAAGCTGTATGAGATAGGAAGAGAGAGGAGGTATGGGCAGTATAGCCCCTGTAGGATGGCCAGGAAGTGTGGGCGGGCTGAGGTATGTTCCCAGCTGCCGCAGCACTCACTCACCACAATGATGTTTCACTCGGTGCCCAGATCGAAACTCCGCGCAGCATGCTTAGCTCACGAACAAAGGGCCCACCCTGCTTGCTGCGGGCAGGCTATGGGAACAAAGGAGCACCTATGTAAAATTCTAATCTGAGTGTAAGTTTTTTAATTTAGTGGTGGCGCACGCCTTTAATCCCAGCACTCGGGAGGCAGAGGTAGGCGGATCTCTGTGAGTTCGAGACCAGCCTGGTCTACAGAGCTAGTTCCAGGAGAGGCTCCAAAGCCACAGAGAAACCCTGTCTCGAAAAAAAAAAAATTCATTGATTGGAAAGGGATAAATTAAAATTAAGTTGCTCATTCTTGTGAGTCACATGACATGTACTTAAGAGATAGTTGATACAGAACAAAGCAGTCATACTGTATCTCTCTCTTCTCTTCTAAATCTATTTCACAATCATCCCGTTTCCTCAAGTTCCCCCCATCCTCCCCTTCTCACTTTCTCTCCCAATCTCCCCTTACCCCCCTCCCACTCCACACCCAAGATCCCAATTTTTTGCCTGTCAATCTTGTCTACTTCCCATAACCAGGAGGATAGCTATATATTTTTCTTTGGGTTCACCTTCTTATTTAGCTTCTTTAGGATATCATATTATAGACGCACTGACCTTTATTAGTGGCTAGAACCCAGGTATGAGGGAGTACATCCCATGTTCATCTTTTTGGGTCTGGGTTACCTCACTCAGGATAGTGTTTTCTATTTCCATCCATTTGCATGCAAAATTCAAAAAGTCATTGTTTTTTACCGCAGCGTAGTATTCTAATGTGTAGATATTCCACACTTTCTTCATCCATTCTTCCATTGAGGGGCATCTAGGTTGTTTCCAGGTTCTGGCTATTACAAATAATGCTGCTATGAACATAGTTGAACAAATGCCTTTGTCATGTGATCGGGCATCTCTTGGGTATATTCCCAAGAGTGGCATTGCTGGGTCCAGGTGTAGGTTGATCAAGAATTTCCTGAGAAACCGCCACACTGATTTCCAAAGAGGTTGCACAAGTTTGCATTCCCACCAGCAATGGATGAGGGTACCACTTCCTCCACAACCTCTCCAGCAAAGGTTATCGTTGGTGTTTTTCATTTTAGCCATTCTGACAGGTGTAAGATGGTATCTCAAAGTTGTTTTGATCTCCATTTCCCTGATCACTAATGAGGTTGAGCATGACCTTAAGTGTCTTTTGGCCATTTGAACTTGTTCTGTTGAGAATTCTCTGTTCAGTTCAGTGTCCCATTTTTTAATCTGGTTAATTAGCATTTTAAAGTCTAGTTTCTTGAGTTCTTTATATATTTTGGAGATCAGACCTTTGTCTGTTGCGGGGTTGGTGAAGATCTCCCAGTCAGTAGGTTGCCTTTTTGTCTTAGTGACAGTGTCCTTTGCTTTACAGAAGCTTCTCAGAAACCAGAGGAGATAAACAAAAACAGTGAGGTTAACTCAATGTAAGTTTCTAAGTAAGTTTTACCTCTATGCTATTTTGTGTGCTTGACTTGTTCTCTGTGCCTGGCTGGCCACTCTCTGATGCCTTCCTTCCCTTTTCCAGCATTCTCAGTTTGACTTTATCACCTACCCTTATACTCTTCAGTTATTGACCATTCAGCTTGCTTATTAAACCAGTCACAGTGACAAGTATTCACAGTTTACAATGAAATTATTCGACAGCAGTTTTTGTTATTGTGTGTTTGGTTGGTTTTGGGTTTTGTTTGTTTGTTTGTTTTTACTGTTAATTGAAAACTCAGTCTTTTATCGAAAATCAGGTGTTCATAGGTTTGTGGGTTAAAGTCAGGGTCTTCTATTCAATTCCATTGGTCAACTTCTCTGTTTTTATGCCATTACCAAGCTGTTTTCAGTACTGTAGCTCCGTAATAGAGTTTGAAGTCGGGGATGGTAATGCCTCCATACAATCCTTTTTTGTATAAGATTGTTTTGGCTATCCTGAGTTTTTTGTTTTTCCATATAAAGTTGATTATTGTCTTCTCCAGATCTGTGAAGAATTTTGATGGGATTTTGATGGAGTTAAAGTATACAATGGAAAAAAGAGAGCATCTTCAACAAATTGTGCTGGCAAAGCTAGATGTCAATCTGTAGAAGAATGAAAATAGGTCCATATCTAAAACCATGCACAAAACTCAAGCCAAATGGATTAAAGACCTCAATATCAGTCCAAACACACTGAACCTGATGGAAGAGAAAGTGGGAAGTACTCTACAACAAATGGGCACAGAAGACCACTTCCTACGAATAACCCCAGCAACACAGACATTAAGGGGCTCATTGAATAAATGGGACCTCCTGAGACTGAGAAGCTTCTGTAAAGCAAAGGATACTGTCACTAAGACAAAAAGGCAACCCACTTACTGGGAGAAGATCTTCACCAACCCCGCAACTGACAAAGGTCTGATCTCCAAAATATATAAAGAACTCAAGAAACTAGACCGTAAAAGGCTAATCAACCCAATTATAAAATGGGTTACTGAGCTGAACAGAGAATTCTCAACATAAGAAGTTCAAATGGCCAAAAGACACTGAAGGTCATGCTCAATGTCCTTAGCGATCAGGGAAATGCAAATCAAGACAACTTTAAGATACCATCTTACACCTGTCAGAATGGCTAAAATAAATAACACCAATGATAGCCTTTGCTGGAGAGGTTGTGGAGAAAGGGGTACACTCACCCATTGCTGGTTGGAATGCAAACTTGTGCAACCACTCTGTAAAGCAGTGTGGCGGTTTCTCAGGAAATTCGGGATCAACCTACCCCTGGACCCAGCAATACCACTCTTGGGAATATACCAAAGAGAGGCCCTATCATACAACAAAAGTATATGCTCTACGATGTTCATAGCAGCATTGTATGTAATAGCCAGAACCTGGAAACAACCTAGATGCCCTTCAATGGAAGAATGGATGAAGAAAGTATGGAATATATACATATTAGAGTATTACTCAGCAGTAAAAAACAAGGACTTCTTGAATTTTGCATACAAATGGATGGGAATAGAAAACACTATCCTGAGTGAGGTAAGCCAGACCCAAAAAGAGGAACATGGAATGTACTCACTCATATTTGGTTTCTAGCCATAAATAAAGGACATTGAGCTTATAATTCACCTTCCTAGAGAAGCTAAATAAGAAGGTGAATCCAAAGACAAACATATAGTCATCCTCCTGAATATTAACTTTCATCACGCGATGAAATGAGACAGAGACAGAGACCCACTTTGGACCACTGGACAGAAACCTCAAGGTCGAAATCAGGAGCAGAAGGAGAAGGAGCACGAGCAAGGAACTCAGGACCGCGAGGGGTGCACCCACACACTGAGACAATGGGGATGTTCTATCGGGAACTCACCAAGGCCAGCTGGCCTGGGTCTGAAAAAGCCTGGGATAAAACCGGACTAGCTGAACATAGCAGACAATGAGGACTACTGAGAACTCAAGAACAATGGCAGTGGGTTTTTGATCCTACTGCACGTACTGGCTTTGTGGGAGCCTAGGCAGTTTGGATGCTCACCTTAGGAGACCTGGATAGAGGTGGGCGGTCCTTGGGCTTCCCACAGGTCAGGGAACCCTGATTGCTCTTTGAGCTGATGAGGGAGGGGGACTTGATCGGGGGAGGGGGAGGGAAATGGGAGGCGGTGGCGGGGAAGAGGCAGAAATCCTTAAATAAATAAATTAATTAAAAAGAATAAAAAATTAAAAAAATAAATAAATTCAAAAAAATTACAATAAAAATGTGCAAACAATGGCTTTATGTAAATTTGTATGATTAAGGAAGGAAGAAAGTAAGTAAATCTAGATTTTGGAAAACCTTTCAATACAGCCACGGAAAGGTGACAGACTAAATTTAAAATCAATTGTTCAATAAATAAATAATTAAATAAAAAAAAGAAACTCAGTCTTAAGAAAATAAGGAAAGAATAATTAAAACTTTGATTAGCATAATACAAAAAGCTAAGTCAAGTTTAACGTTTAACAATAGACTTTAAAAAGTAAACACAGGCAAGAAAAATAATGTAGCAATTGGTGTGCTGTCTTCTTCATCAATCATTTTTGGGGATAGATAAGTATCTCTTGGTCTAAAACATATGCTGTTTATCGAAATGCTTATTTAATTATCAACATCTCATGATAGGTTAACAATTGCTAAATGTGATTTGACAGAAGAAAAGACATCCAATAAGTCAAATAAAATTAGAAGTGTGTAGAAAGAAGGAAAAATTGGGGACCTGAGAAGACAAAAGAACCCTCATTTTAAGTTTGTGTGTGTGTGAACATATATTAGGAGAGAATCAGTCGTTTCATCTCAATTAACAAAATTTGCTCTGTAAAAAAGATAATATTTCTTTCATGTAGAGATATTTTCAAATGAGTATGGTCTTGCTCCTTCCCCAGTTATTTTCATAGTATCTCACAAATAAAACTAAAGGCATTGGTTTACAGCAAAAATATTTTAACTTCTGTTCATGATAAACATCAAATTCACATCAGGGATCAGCCCATAACCTCTTTTACTGAGAAAGTTTCCCCTAACAATCCTTAAAATACACCTTCAAAAGCCACCAAAATTGTATCCATGCCTATATTGAAGGCCATTATTATAGCTGTCTCTTTAAAAGCCCACACCAACACTCTCTAATTTCCACTTTACTTGAATGCCTATTTTTTTCTTAACCCCTGATTTTAAATGTTAAAAAAAAAAAAGTTCTTTAAACTGCCACTCTGCTTCATATTGGTTTGTTCTGAAATTCTTTGCTATGGTGAAGAGTTCCTTATTAACCACAGTAAAGTAAAAGTCTCAGAGTATCTCTAGAGAATATCATGTATGTTTTTCATTCTCAGACATTCTTATCTTATTAGCATGGGCATTTATGAAGAGTGTGGAAAGGGGTTTTAGTAAGTAATGGAGAAAATGAACCTTCATGGTCTCTAACTTGTGTATTTCCTAAGGAGCTTGCCACCCTGTGCTACAGTCTCTTTTTAGTGGTTTAATTATTTTTGATCATGGTTTTGTCCTGGGTCAAATCTGTCACGATCAGAGAAGAGTGAACTGGCAGTCTTGGGTTTGGAGACTTTAGCAAATGCTTTGTTCGCACATTTATTGTTCATCACGATAGCCTGGGGTCTTTAAGCTCGGCGCTCTGACACTTTCACATCTTGGATTTGTACTGTTTGGGAACTGGGGCTCAGAGAACTAGAAAATGATGGCCCTTAGCTACTGTCTCTGCTGTGAGTAATAAGTTAAACTCTTTTTCTGATCAGGAATTGGATGTTTTCTGATGACCGTCATAAATGTATGTCAGACACATTAGTCATGTTTACAAGGGTAAAACCTAGACCTTTTACAATTCTTGATACAACTTATCTTGAATTTCATTATGAACAGTTTTCTCAATAACTATTTTACCTTGTTAGAAAATGAGAGAGAACACAAGTTTTATACGGAAATCATATAGATTTAAAATTCAGTTATATATTCAAACTTTAAAAACCAAATTCTCTCAAAAATAAAATAAAATTTGATATTAAAAATGCTCAATTCCTATCTTTCTACTTTAGGTTAACAATTTTTTTTAAATATTTGAAGTTTTAAGTATCTTTATGTTTAATCACAACTATTCCAAGGATTTCAATTTATAACATCACTATAGCATATAGTGCAGTGACTAGACAGGTTCTTGTATAATATATACAAGGACCCAGGTTTCAATACCAGAAATAAATAAAAAGAAAAGAAAATCACATTGACCAATAAGAATAGACATTACAGTGATTGAAACACTGTAATCAAGAAAATTTTAAACAAGAATGAGGCATATCTATATTCTGTCAGATTTTTAAAGGCTTGTGTTAATAACGGAGTAGGGTATACTTTTGAAAAAGTCTTATCAGAATATGTGTTACATGCCACATGATGGCTGCAGAAAACTATCTAACTTGTAGGGAATTATCATACAAAATTAAAGATTTGTGTTCTTTAAATATTTCATTTTTTAAATATTGAAAAATATTTAAAATTTTAAATAAATAAATAGCCAAAACATTTTTCTATTTTTTGTTAAAAGTGTATAATTATTTTAATGTTAACATCAATTTCAATTCATGAGTTAAGGTACAGAGTGTTTTTGAAATATTGACTCTTCTACAATAATTTTTCCTATACCTTTCTCTTTTATTTTCTTGACAAATAAAGAATTACCATGTAGAGTGATTAGCTGCTTCTCAGTAGATTATCCAGACCTCAGGAACACCACTCCAATTTCTCATTGCTCCTGATGAGTTTTACCCAAGACAGACCATGATCCAAACCAGATCTCTGAGACTTGTTCTCTGTGTGCAAGCAGTTGGTGTCCACTGGTCTGTAGTTTATTTGATATTCAATGATTTTAGTCTTTTGCAACTCTCATGAGCCTCACTAATATCCATCCCCTGAGTCCATCACAGTTGCGTTTCTTACCATAGTTTCTTAATAAGCATTGTTTTTTACTCATTTCAACTGAATAGACACAATTTATTATGTGCTAGGACATAAGCTTGTTTTTTAAAGGATGATAATGAGTATGATAAAAATGAAAACAATCCACGGTAGCAAGAACAATCCAATTTAGTGCAGACAAGGAAATCATCAAGTGTAAAATATGAGACAATTAATTAGTAAAGCGAGAGTAAATGACAGGCTCCGTGGAGGAGTCTGATCACCTCTTCTCTCAGTCTCATGTGACATAATGTTGGGGTACAGAACTGGATTTCTCTACTTTTTTTCATTTCTCACATCATTACACATCTTGAAATTGACCTGGAATGTTGCTCCATTTAAAATGGCCTTTCTAATTTTCTCCCTACTCCATGATGTCTTTACAATTGTTAGTTACCCTGAGGGAGATGAAAACTGCTCACGAAAATATATACCATAGGAAAATGGTATTTTAAATAATTCTCAGATACTCTTTCTGTTCACCAACAACAAATAGATATTCTAACAGTTCCTTTAGTTTCTATTGTTTTTATAAATAATAAAAATTATAATTTTGCACAGAAGCATAATTAACACTTTATGCTAAAAGTATGAAATTTGAGCAGATCTAATTTACTTGTTTCAACAACCTGATTCTGTAACACAAAAAAGGTAATATAAATAAAAGTTAGAACAACAATGTACTGTGGTATAAAACAAGAAAAATAACAAGAAAATGATAATACAATAAAATATATAGTCACCTCTAGGAATTCTTGGTAGGGGGTGTCTTTGGAATAATCTTTAGTTAGAAATTATGCAATTTCCTAAGTCCTTTACATGAAATAGTACAGACTTTTCTTATATTTTACACATACCATCCCAAATATTTTAAATTACTTATGGGATCCTTACAATGCTAAGAGAATGTAGATGCTGTAGAAGCCGTGGTTGTGTTGTTATGTCTTCTAGCTACATTTTTATCTCTTTTGAGGCAGCTTTACTATAAGGCAGAAATAGAAAATAATATTTAGAAATTAACGAATTCCCCAAATATGTGCAGCCAGTAATGAGGAGTACAGACTTAGTAACCAGTGTAACATATATAAATGCCCCATGCTTTCCCCTTGACACTCCATAAAATTTCAAGTGTTGTCCTGATTTCTTATGCCAGTGCCTGTGAAGTAGATTAGATCCAACCTTCAAACAGCGAACTTTCAAAAATCATACTTTGAGGACCAATATTTCTTTCAAGAGCAAGTCAAATACTCAAACTAGGAATATTCAATTTAGATTATTCATACTGACTATTGGGTGGTGAAAAATTCTATAGTATATCAGCATATTATTTTACTTTATAATATGGTTGGATATAGTTATGAATTAATTATACATAATTATATTATTTAATGTCTTAAAATTTAAATTTAGACATAGAAAAAGTTTATATATTAAATGTAATTTTTATATCATAGTGTTTGGATTACTTTAGCTTTCATTGCTATAGAAGTAGTGTTTCAGACAAATTAGGAGTCCAGAGCTACACCAGTGTTATAGTCAGGGCTCCAACTCATCACTCTCTAGCTCAGAACAATTCATTGATAACAACTTCTGAATGTTTTTCTACAAAATCAGGAACCACTTCACTGTTATTTTATTATGCAGCTGAACTTGCTTTAGGTCCAGGTACCCAACAGAGAAATTCTGCTTTAGAGACTAAGACCTTCTAGCGATATTACCTCATGCTGTATTTTGTCTCCCCTGGGAAAGACATAAAAATTTGTCTTCTGAATGCACCTCTATGAATATTTTCTGACCATATATATACTCTTACTCAAATGGACTTAAAAACAGGGATGGTCACTGAAAGTTGGAACACACAATTTGTATCGGTTGATTTAATATGAAAGTCTAGGCTCATGAAATTGTATATAATGGATAAATCGATACAAAGGAGGATTAGAATCTGAAACCAGAAGGAACATAAAGCCAGCACTCATGTAGGAAAAAGGGCAAAGATGCTATAGCATGTTGTAGGCCATCTCAACTAAAAAGGGACTCATTAAAAATGTAATGCAAGGAATTAGTGTTCATAAGCATATTAATAATTTAAAGGGTTAATAGCCTATAAATACTAGATAAGTGATTTGAATTGGAACCTCATAACGATCTATCTAGAAAAAGTAAGCAAAACTATAATATATATGCTGAGTGCCTACTAGGTCAGTTCTGTGCATTCTTACTGATTGTCTGTTCAGTCTTTGTGAGCCCCTACGAGTCCAATGGCACTCCTAGCATAATGAAGAGGGGCTACCTCTGATGGGGGAGTGCCATATATCAATCTGTTGATTTCATTGGTTAAGCAATAAAGAAACTGCTTGGCCCTCATAGGTTAAAACATAGGTGGGTGGAGTAAACAGAACAGAATGCTGGGAGAAAGAAGCTGAGTCAGTGAGTCGCCATGATTCTCCCACTCCAGGCAGACGCAGGTTAAAATCATTCCTGGTAAGCCAGCTCGTGGGCTACACAGATTATAAGAAATGGGCTAGTCCAGGTGCGAGAGTTAGCTGAGAAAAGGCTGGAACTAATGGGCCAAGCCGTGTTTAAAAGAATACAGTTTCTGTGTAATTATTTCGGGGCATAAGCTAGAGCTAGCCATGTGGGCAGAAGGGTGCCGGGGATGCAGCCCACAGCTCCTATTTCAACATACCTCCAACTCTTTTACTGGTTTTTGGAACCCTACTCTTCATACAGGTTCACCTTGCACAGCCTTAATGTGTGGGGAGGTACTTAGTCTTACTGCAACTTGATATGCCATTTTTTATTGATACTCATGGGAGGACTTCCCTGTCCTGGATGGAGATGGAAGAGGTGGAGTTATGGGTGGGAGAAGGGGGAGAGAGAATTAGAGGGAGAAAATGGGGGAGAGACTTTGATGGGAGGGTGAGGTAAGGTTGCAGCCAGGATGCAAAATAAATAGATGATTTTTTTAAAAAAGCAGAAAAAAACAATAGATACATACTTCATTCAACTAGGCCTAAAATAGCTCTTTAAAATTATGATTCTTGCTGGGTGGTGGTGGTGCACACCTTTAATCCCAGCACTTTGGAGGCAGAGGCAGTCAGAGCTTTGTGTGTTAGAGGCTAGCCTGGTCTGCCAGAGCTAGGTCTAGGACAGACTCCAAAGAAACCCTGTCTCGAAAAGCAATATATATATATATATATATATATATATATATATATATATATATATATTTAAATCCCATTATCTTTAAATATGTTAAAATTGAAAAAAAATTGAAATGTGTAGGATAGAATACTGAAGAAAGCATAGAAATACATTTCTTATCTTTTGTAGCAGATTTAGTAAATAATACCTAAAGTTTAAGGCACATTAAACACATAACATACTTACGGTAAATCTCTTTTGCTGCCACCTTTCACAATTAAGAGAATAATTTTAAGTCAGAACACATTTATGATGGGGAAATATTTAAAGTTCTTATCCAGATTGGTTTTGTTTTACTGTATTCACATCTACTCAGTTCAAGAAATGTAAATTTAACATGTTAAATATTAAATACAACTATATCTCCTTATTCATCTGTCTTGCTGTAGCACTGACAAAGGCAATTTCCTTCCACTTTACAGAAATCCCAGGCTCATAAGATTCCCATTAACCTCCTTGGCAGCATCTTGTTAAAAAGCCAGGGACCAGCTCTCATCAGCAGGAGTCTTGAGTTCTAATCATCAGGAGGCATTGCCCTCCTTCTGTGGATACCCAAACAGCCAAGGAAGAGAAATTCAGGAGGCAAAAAGGCAAACTATGAATTAGCTATCTGTAAGATAGATCCTAGAATAAAATTTCATATTTCTGAGATACCTAGAGTCCTTGGACTCTACTATGAAAGTTTCTCATGATTCCTCAGAAATTTTGTTCAATCATCAGACATTATCACACTTGAGACTCTAGTCTCTCCAGTGGGTATTTCATAGGTCACAGGAGAAGGGAAAATTTGTCAATTGAATATGAGCAGAAGTGGTTCAAATCCCTTCCAGGAAATGATCTTCCACTCTATTTCTTTGTAGTTTCAGAGGTGTTCCTTGGGTTAGAAGACTGTGGAATATCAGACAGACTAAGAACAGAATCGGGAACAGAAAAGTCATGGAACCAAAAGGAATGGTAAGTTCACTCCATCACAAAAAGAGAAAGAAGTTGAGTATAACTTTAAAGTTAATGTAATAGCCATTTATTTTTTTAAAATTGTATCAGAGGTAGAGAAATAATATCTAGATTGCATTCAGAATAATAATTAGAATAAGAATCTAAACAGATAAAATTATCTTGACTAAAATTTAAACTGAAACCCACGAATGAAAATTATTAATATCAATAGTTAGATATTATAGATCACAAAATTAATGATAAAGAGGGTTGTGCAGAAGTGCTACTATCAGATATTCTAAAACCCATGGAAAATATGCAAAAAAGAAAAAGTTTCAAAAAGAAAATGCCATTGACTTGGTATCTTGCAATTATTAATTACTAAAATTTAAATCAAACAGACAGAACTTTGAACTGAATTTAGAGGCTACAAAATGTTTTAAAATTTTGATATACTCTACCAGCAAACAAAATTTCTACAAAGTGAATGATTAACCCTAAGAAAAACTTGAATGAGACAATTGATATGTAAATTACAGATTTATTTAATTTTAATTTAAAAATAAGCAAGAACAAAGAAATATCATAAAAATTATTATGTGTTAGGCCTCCTTAAAATTTTGGTAGCTTTCTCATTTGTATTATTGTATTTGTAGCTATGTGTAACAGTTAATTAAGTAAAAAGTAACAACATGTAATATCAAGAACTTATTTCATTTTATACAATGGATGGTACTGAAGAAGTACCTTTAATTTATGAATGAACGACAAGTACATATTGTTAATTTAATAAGCCAATATTTTTAAAGGACAATGTTCTATAAATATGAAAGTCTTATGTTTAAATCAATAAAGTACTTTCCAGCTCAAGAATCTAGACAAGAAATGAATAACCTTTCAAAAAAAAAGAGATATGGCCTGGTAAGATAGCTAAGTGTGTAAAGCAAAAATTACCAGAATACATGAAAACAACAATAACTAAAAAGTAGCAATGGAATCCCACGTGTAATTCTCATGATCACATGCAGAGAAAGGAGGCAGAGACAGGAGAATCCCAAGGTCTTGCTGACCAGAGGGCTTGGCATAATGAGTGGTGAACAACAAAGAGACTTAGTCTCAAGCAAGAAGTGAAGATCAGTGTTGGTGGTTGTCTTTGAGATCTCATCATGGTTTGTGGTGTCTGTGAGCCTGCATATGCACACATGAATATGTGAACATACATCAATCAAAAGTAGAAAGAAATAGCAAGAAATGCTATTGACATTACAGAGAAAAATTTATCTCCAACAAGTCATCCCTGATTAATTCACACTGAAGGGTGCATTGGGATATACCACAATATAATGAGCGAAAACAGGCAGGCAACAACTGAAAGACAAGAACAAAACGTGTTTAAATTTTAAAGATGAATATTGCCATATGGTGTTTGAACTTTAATGTTTCTGGTACCAAAATACCCTAGAGAACAATTCGAAGAGGAAGAATTTACTTTGGTGATTAGTCATCGATTTAAATAATTCAATCCAGAATTACTTGGCTCCAGGAACTTGGGTAGAATAGAGCTTGTGGCAGATGGAAACTGATCACTTTATGGAGGTGGGAAACAAAGAAAAGGTCACAGAAAATGATGCCAGATCAGAACAATGTTGTCAGAGGAACATCTATACTATTCTGCTTCATCCAGCTGACTAATATTCATGGCATATTAATACAGTCATCATATTACTTAGTCACACTGGGATGGTTCCGTTCATTGAGACAGACCCCGTAATCTGACTGCCCTAGAGATGTCCAGAAACACCAGAGGAGTGCCTTAGTAATCTCCAAAGCCCCTCTTAATCCAGTCAAGTAAATAAGCAATAGTTTTATATGGGTTATTCTGGTCATTTTAAGTGTCAACATTTATACACAGAAGTCCAAGTTTGGATTTTAATACTTAATACAGTGAGTCTTCCTTACAGAGAGCCCAAATTGGTAGAAAAGATGACAGTGATGTGTTCAAACACATTCAAAGCCTCATGATCAACCCATTTGTGAATAAAATATGTTTTGAATGCTTTTCTGTAGTTGAGATATGAATTCTATAAAACATCCAATAAAATATGAGATATGAAAGACCCATCTCTTTTACATAGTATTGATACAGGTCGGGGCCATTTCTCTCACAATTGGAGCCATTTCCATCACTATGAGGTATAGCTACTCACAGAGGGCTTGGCATTTCCACTCATAGAAAGATGTTACCTCAGCTTGGCTAAACTCCCTCTTCATTTCTCACATTCCTCAAGGCTGTGGATTTGAAAATATAAACATTATTCAGTTCTTTCAATTATTCTCTGCCTTGATATCCTCTGATAATATATTAGAGATCTTTATCCCTTTGGCAGTTTCCGGAATTATCTCCCATCTGCTATCTATCACAGTTTTCTCCTTTCAGCGGGGTAAGATCCTTCTGTTTCATCTATAATAATCATTTTATAAATTAAGGGTATAATTTTTATAAATACTTTATATTTCAAAATTATGCATTTAAAATTATTAATGGAAAATTAGCATTCAGGACAAGTAAGTAGTAATGCAATTTTTTATGAATGGACCCAAACTTTCTTATATGTGAATAAAGAGACCATTTTATCACTGATAAGAGGCCAAGTAAAATATCACAAGTAACATGAAACACAAATACCTGCTTTTATAAAATAGTAATATTTAACAAATAAATAATTGTACTAATAAGTAATTATCTGTGTGTATTAGAAAAACTATAGATTCCAATGAATATGTCGCCATTATGCATTTGTGAGGACTCAGGTTCATGACTGAATATCTATCTTTGGGGAAGTATTTATTGTTGGAATGTCTTGGCCTTCTATATGGGACTCCAAAAATTTCTAAGACATTCACTCAACTGGAGTTATTGTTTTATTCATAGTATCACTAGCACAGATGTGTTCATTACCTACATGTGTGATTTACATGGTTGTCATCAGCTTTACGCTGTGGGCTGATGTTTTGATCTAGTTTCTTTTCTTCCCTAAAAGATGTTGACAGTTATCAAAACAAGTGTGGTTAAAGTATTCCAGAAAATACACACAAAAGTTGAATACATGGGAAACTTTACTCTGCTCAGAAGGAAAGTCAGTTACATCACTTGGGGTTTGAGAAACCATTTTATATTTTCTACCCTTTATTTTTGAGAGAAAGACATCAAAACTACCAAGTGTACCTACTATTTATGTACTGGACAAAGTTCTTACCTTATCCATCTATCTTAATATATTTTTCATTGACTTTAGTTGCTACAGGTTTATCTGTTTTTGAAGTAAGCATGTTTATATATTAAATACAATGCTCAATATTGGGCCATAAGCTTTCCTATTGGCCAAGATCACAAGGTATCTATCTTCAGTTTATATGAAGTAATGGATGCATTCAATATAACTCTGCTCTTAGACACAATATGTTTTAAGATATAATATATGTTATATATGATTAATAGATTGTACAAAATCCTTATAATTGCTATACTTTGTGGTTTTTTTGCTATCTGCAAACATTTTATCATGCAATACTATTCTGTACTTCCAACTAATGGCATTCAGACTAATATTGCTAATATTAATGTAGGCCCTCTAGGTTCCATGCAACCTCCCATCCAGCTTCATCACATCCCTTAGTTCTAGACCCAGGCACTAACGACACTATATAGGTTTCTGATTTCAGTGAATGCCACACTGTTTATTAATTATTCAGTTTCACTTGAACAGGTGAATTCCAATAAATGTTTTGAATTTTGATTTTTTTATGTCTTAAATGAATCAGGTAAACGAGCCTCACCTCTGACTTCCAACTCTGGAAATGTTATTGTGAGAATCTTTCTCAGTACTCAAAGACATTCTCACACATGCTGAACAAAGCTATTATGTGAAAATATTCTGTATACAAAAGGATTTTCTCCAGAATTTATTATTTTTCTAAAGGTACTAGCGACTGAACCAATGATCCCACATATGTTTAATATGTACTTCACCACTGAGTGGTACCACCACCGCTGTATGCTTATTTATCAACTAGATAACAAGTATTCTGCTAAATAAGTTTATTTCTCTGAATGTATGATGGTTTTGAAATAAGTAGTTTGGAACTAATGTACCTTCAAATATATGTCTTTTCTACCAACCCTAAATGGCAGAGAGATGGCTTTAATTTGCATCAAGCCATCTGTTACGGGTTTCACAAACAGATTTTATATTAACTGTAGGTTTAGTCAATATTCATTACTTCATGTTGCATTTTTCACAATAGAGAGTAAACAAAATTATTTTTGAAAATAGCCAGAGGGAGCTTGCATCAAGACATCGTCTTTTCTTGTTATCAATTACTTTTACAATCTTCCAAACTTTCTTGATATTCCTTCCAATGGTTCTATTTTGCAGTACAGATAGCTAGAATCATATGGTAAACATGTAACTTTTTTTTACCTTTGATTTCAGAAAATAATTTTTAATATGTACAGAGTATTTGATTACACAGCTAAGTGAAACCTTTAGTTCTGTGTTTAAGCATTAAAAAAACTAGTTTTCAGGCACAATCATTAGGAAAATAATAACAGTTCTATTAATTACTTTTATTTTGAGACATACGTTAGTAAAGACTCCTATTTACAACTTTTAATAAAGACCAGGATCTAGAAATAACAGTGATTACTATTGTTTCAATACTATGAAAATATGAGGACGAAGATCCTGAGTTAGAGGTCAGCCTGTGATACATAGTGAGACCCCGATTCCACAAGAACGAAGCTAGGGAGAAGAGACTGAACTTTCTAATATCATAAAATGACTTAAACAGTCAAACTCTTATGCATGAATTTGGTAAATTATGATTTATTTTTGAAAGAGAACACCAAGAAATCTTTAATAACTATACACTGTGTGGTTGAATCAAAAACTAAATAACAAATAAGTATTTTGGACTATTTTTCATTTTGCATGTTTGAACATGTTTCCCCAAGTAATATTTTCTATTAGATAGACATCCTGGATATGAAAAATTATAAGAATCCAATAGAATATTTTACAATAATTAGAATCATAAAAGTATTTCAACCATAAATGTAGCATCCTCTGAACTAAGAATGTTTACTATTGCTGTTTACTGTGATGGTTACTGTTAGCCATGGAAGTTGAGAAAATCAATATAACCCTTCCAGAGACAATAAATATTCAAATTTAATTTATAATTTTATTTTGAAGAAATGGCATGTATTTTACAAAATCAAAGATGATCCAATTCATGTTATTTTTCTCATAATTAGTGCCAAAGTAGCATATTTATTTTCATTAGTTGATTAGCAACACACTTCTTGTTTTTATGAAGTATTTTAATTTTATTAAATGTGAACTGAAAAACTGAAATTAGACTTAACCTCAGCAGGCTATTTATCTAGCCACATATGGGTCAAATTGTGTGTAATATTGCTAGTATTGAAAAGATAGTTATTTGAATCTTACCAGTGTCCAAACTGGATATCAATAGAACAAGTGTCCTATTTGACTTCAAGAAGGTATCTATGCAAAACCAAATCATTTTCTAAACAATGTAACTTTCAACTCACATCATGGTTGCCATCTGAATAAAAGAGTCCACAGCATTAAGTTTGTTTTTCTCAGTGAAATCAAACCTGACCACTGCCATAGTCATTCTTCTTAAAAACAGAAGAGAATGGGATGCTCTAATAAGCTACACTATTCATTTTGAGGTATATATTTTTAAAAGACTTCTTATTTGTATTTAATTGTGTGTATATGTCTGTATGAGTTTATGCACACTGTGTGAATTCAGGTCCCTCTACAGGACAGAGGGCATTGGTTCTTGTAGTGGATTGGATGGAATTGGCTTCTGTAGTCTTTTATATTTGAATGTTTGTTTCCCAGTTGGTAGACTTTTGGGAGAAGAATTAGGAGGTATGGCTTTGTTGGAGTAGTTGTGTCACTGGGGTCAGACTTTGAGGTTGCAAAAGACCATGCTATTCCCAGTTATCTTTCTCTTTCTCTCCTACTGTAGATAAGATGTAACCTCACAGACACAGCTACAACACCTTGCTTGATTGCCTGGTGCTATGCCCACAGCCATGGTGGTCTTGGACTCACCCTCTGAAACTTTAAGACTCAATAAGCCTGTCTTTTTTTTTCTATAAATCTTATTGGTGTGTCTTCACAGTAGTAGAAAATCATTTAGAATTCAGAACCAGGGTTATGTGGGATTCCCCTCTGAATACCATTGGTTAATAAGGAATCTGCTTTGGGTTTTTAGCAGGACAGAAGAGAGCAAGGTGGGAATTCCAAGCAGAGATTGAGAAGAAAAGTAGGCAGTAAATTTAATGTTGGGATACTAAAAGAGACAAGGAAAAAATTGAATAAAAGGACTGGTGTTCTCTAGACAGAGACATGACCCAACTAATGTGTAACCTGTGGAAAGAAAAGGCCAAGGAAGCTATCTGTTCCCAAATAACAAGAAATCTATGCTTATGCAAAAGTATTTCAAAGAGGAGGTTACATCGGAAGCAAACAGTGAAACTTGGCAGCATTATCCCTGTGATTCTGCCTCACAGGCATGAAGGATACAGGAGATAGGGGGTTGTAGAATCCTCATCCATGGCTGCAGATAGCTTTGCAGTCAGGTATTTGGCAAGGGAGTCCCTGCAGGAAGTCTTAGAGGGACTGTTTCGTGAAGCTGTGAAAGTGACACCTGCAATGTGTTGGAGATTTATGGTGAGCTGCAGAGGTAGCTGAACAAGTCCAAGAGAGAGAAGTGTGTTACAGTCAGCAAATCTGTAAAGGCAAGGCATCTAAACAAGGAGTGTATCTGTAAAGTTTAGTTCAGTAACTTCTATGTAGTTGAAATTACTTGCCCTGAAAAAGATGAGCTGTGTAAAACTTCATCGTGGTATAATTGTAAGAACTCCATTTGGATTTCTGCAGTAAAGTTTTCAAAACTTAAGTTTTCATATGTTGATGATTAATGTTTTTGTTATTTAAGTAAAATTTAATAATTCATTAGATTTTTTTATATAAAAATTAGAAATATGCTGAAGTCACTGTTTCAATATTGCTCACTTATTTGAGCAGATTAAAGTCATAATTAGACATTATGTTCATAGAAGCAGGCACAATGCTTTTCAGCTGAATTTTCTGAAAATATGAGAGATAATTTAAAGCATTTGTTTTATCTAAAAACAAATGTAGCATGTAGGTGGTGCTGAAAGTTGTTCAGTTTTCATAGAAAAAGTCATGTTTACCACTACACTTACAATTGGATGGGAAATGATGGAAAATACTTACAACTCAGACACTTTTATTTTATAGAAGGCATGTATTTCCTAGTAAGAAAAAAATCTTAATTCTTACTGAAACAAGTCATTTGAATTCTAGAGCATTTATTTTTGCTTGTTATTTATACTGGACAGAGACTGACTTTCCTCTGCTCTGAGTATTGAGAGCACCAATAGAGAAATTACAGACTGGATCAACCTCTGTACCAATAAAGGCTGATCTTTGGAGCTTGATATTTGGCACAATTTTAAGGTCAGAAAACATTATTATTCCATTGTTTTGTGTTTAATTATTTTAAATTGTGGAAAAGCTTAACTCTCTGGATAAATATATGCAGGTCTGGGCCACATATCAATGATTTCTGAAGACCTCTACATAGTGCAAAGCCCAAACACCTGCATCTGCACACAACACTCCTGTTAAATATGCCACTGAGTTTCCAAACACTACTCTTTGTCAAACCCCTCAGTTTTGCACTGGGAAATTGCTTTATCCTCCAAGTATAAGAGGTAAAGTTTTATATAATGACAATTGGTATGAAGCATGAACAAGAAACCTCTCAATATGGAAAAATAACACCCATGACATCCATTATTGCTAACAAGAGAAGAAAAATTAGATTTGGTTGGTTATTGTCTTCAGGTTTCAGCTATACATAAATACATTAAATATTTTTGGATTACATATTTGATATGTTTTTGGATTTGGTTTGCAACTATTTTTTAAAAATTATTTGCACCTATGTACATAAGGAGAATGGGTCTGTACATATCATTATTTATTGGATCATTATGTAATTTAGATATCAAATTAACTGTGACCCTGAGAGAATTAAATAAAGTATCTTATGCTTCTATTCTGTGAAATAATTTGAGGAGTATTAGCACTAATTCTTATTTGAAAGTCTGGTAGAATTCTGCATTAAAACCATTTGGTCGTGAGTCTTTTTTGGAAGGGGATGGTAAAGTTATGATAAATGATGTATTTCACTAGAGATTATCGGCCTGTTTAAATTACCTACCTGGCTTTGATTTAACTTTTCCATGTGGCATGTATTTAGAAACTATCCATTTATGTTAGATATTCCAATTTGGCATAGGAGAGGTTATTAAATATGTCCTTATGTTCTCAGGACTTCCTTGGTGGTTTTTGTAATGTTGCTCCTTTCATTTCTCATTTTGTTAAGCTAGAATTTTTCTTTTGCCTTTTAATTAGTTTGGTTAATAATTTGTCAATCTTGGTTTTTCTCAAAGAACCAACACTTGGGTTTATTCATTTTTTTTGCCTTTTTTCTTTTTGTTTCCATTTTATTGATTTTAGCCTGGGTTTGGCTATTCGTTCTAGTCTACTGCTTTTGGTTGTTATTTCTTCCATTCATTTTAAATTTTCAGGTGTGCTGCTAAATTATTACTATAAGATCTCTCCAACTTTTTATGCAGACACTTAATGCTATGAACTTTCCTCCTCGAACTGCCTTCATTTGGTATGGCACTTTTTCATTTTCATTCAATTCCAGGAAGTCTTTGTTTCTTATTTCTTTCTTAATATCTATCGTGACCTATTTTTCCCCTCAAAGATAAGATGTTTAGTTTCTATTAGTTTGTAATCTTTTTGTAGGTTCTGTTGTTGTTAATAAGCAACATCAGATCAAGAGGTTAGTTTAGTTTTCTTACAACCATTGAGAGTGTTTTTTTCTATCTGAATTTGAGGTCAATTTTGGACAAGGTTACATGTGCTATGAGCTTCTTAGAAGAAGGTCTATTCAGGGACCATTCAACATAAATATATTAATATATGTAATCCACCGTATAAACAAAAAAAATAAACAAAATGAAAGACAAAAACCACACAATCAACTCATTAAATGCAGAAAAGGCCTTGAAAGATCCCCCAAAACTCCATTCATTATAAGTTCTAGAGAGGTTAGGGTGTTCCTTAACATATAAACATGATTTTCAGCAAGCCCATAGACAAAATTATCTTAAATGAAGGGAAATCACCCTGAAATCAGTCTTGACACAGATATGAAGTCACAGGGACTAAGGAAGCAATCACAGGGATGGATGCACAAAATATAATCCTAAAGCTGAAAAGAACAGTGGACACACATCACTATTCCTAATCTTAAAGATATCCCCACTTGCAAATATTTTTTTTTTGTTTTTGTTTTGGAATATCACTTAGAAGTCTGTTTTCTAATCAATGAAAGAAAAAATAAGTTAATTATTGCTGATGTTTACAAAAAATGTTTAAATCCTTAGAAAATTATCACGTGTTAATCACAAACCCAGCCCATTCACTAAAGTATAACCCAGACCCAGAAAGACAAATATACATACTCACTCTTAAGTGGCTTTTCGACATAAAGCAAAGAAAACCACCCTTGAAAACCTAGAGGACAATGAAGACACTAACAGAGACATACATGGATCTAATATACATGGGACATAGAAAAAGACAAGATCTCCTGAGTAAATTGGGAGCATGGGGACCATGGGAGAGGGTTGAAGGGGAGGGAAGAAGAAGGGAGGAGAGCAGAGAAAAATGTAGAGCTCAACAAAATCAATAGAAAATAAAAATAAAGGAATACAATTAAATGATACTCTTAGGGACTCCAGGAGGAATCTTCAGTGATTGTTCTAATGTGGGGAGCAGTGAGACCCCAGATCCTGAATTTCTTGTAAACAACTTGTTTTCCCCTGATCTGAGTGCCTTCAGCTGCTCTGAGCACAAGACCTTCAGGAGTTCCTGATGGCAAAAGAGTGGTTTCTGGTGGGTTTGGCTGGGGCGTGGCTATCTCTATATAATCTGCCCCTGAACACAATAAAGAGAGCATTCTTGGGGCTTTTTGGTGTCAGTGTTTGAAAGGTCTGTGTGTCAGTCTGTCTCTGCGTCTGTGTTCTCAGCCTCCAGTCCCTTGCCCGAAGCTTGCGAACTGGGTTCTAGTGCACAGAGGGCAGACACGGGGGCGTGGTGTGTGTGGCAGTCTAATGCTGTTATTTTATCTTTTGTCCTCCTTCTGATGATTTAATGCCTGATATGAAAGTATAATCTGGGAATCTTTCTTGTGTGAGATACTGAGAAGTTGGTTTTCTCAACCCCGTTCTAAGAATGCACTTTTAATACAGAGGCTGTTTCATGTAGCTTCTACAGGAAACACAATTAACATACTCCTTGCTGAGACATAATTTTTGGAATTTAGCTTTCACCATGGTTTATTCCTCAGATGAAAGTCTCTTTTTGTAAATGATAAAACTGGCTAAAATTCACTGTTGTTTTTGCCTTCTCAATTTCCAACTCACATGCAAATACACCTCCATTACTTGATTATTCCAAATTCACAAAAATCTCAGTTTCATCTGAACTTTTTAAAACCATGAATATGTCAACAGCATCCCCCAATTATTTTCAACTCTTATTTTTATTTTTTACCTTTCAAAAGTCCATCCTTTATTTCTGAATGGGCATAATTAATTATAGTTTCCAACTGTCAGTTATATAATTAGTATAATTTTACATATAAATGTTGTTTTTAGTAAAATTTACTGTTCATAAGTTTTCTTTTTTTCTTTTTTTAATTTATTTATTTATTAAAGATTTCTATCTTTTCCCCGCCACCGCCTCCCATTTCCCTCCCCCTCCCCCAAATAAGTCCCCCCCCAGCCCGAAGAGCACTCAGGGTTCCCTGCCCTGTGGGAAGTCCAAGGAACCCCTACCCCCATCCAGGTATAGTAAGTTGAGCATCCAAACTGACTAGGCTCGCAGAAAGCCAGTATGTGCAGTAGGATCAGAAACCCATTGCCATTGTTCTTGAGTTCTCAGTAGTCCTCATTGTCTGCTATGTTCAGCAAGTCCGGTTTTATCCCAGGCTTTTTCAGACCCAGGCCAGTTGGTCTTGGTGAGTTTCCAATAGAACATCCCCATTGGCTCAGTGTGTGGGTGCACCCCTTGCGGTCCTGAGTTCCTTGCTTGTGCTCTCTCTCCTTCTCCTCCTGATTTGGACCTTGAGATTTATGTCTGGTGCTCCAATGTGGGTCTCTGTCTCCTTTCATCGCCTGATGAAGGGTAATATCCAGGAGGATGCCAATATGTTTTTCTTTGGGTTCTCCTTATTTAGCTTCTCTAGGATCACTAATTATAGGCTCAATGTCCTTTGTTTATGGCTAGAAACCAAATATAAGTGAGTAAATCCCATGCTCCTCTTTTTGTGTCTGGCTTACCTCACTCAGGATAGTGTTTTCTATTCCCATCCATTTGCATGCAAAATTCAAGAAGCCCTTGTTTCTACTGCTGAGTAGTACTCTAATATGTATATATTCCATACTTTCTTCATCCATTCTTCCATTGAAGGGCATCTAGGTTGTTTCCAGGTTCTGGCTATTACAAACAATGCTGCTATGAACATCATAGAGCATATACTTTTGTTGTATGATAAGGCCTCTCTTGGGTATATTCCCAAGTGTGGTATTGCTGGGTCCATTAGACTCATTAGATCTTACTACAAAAGCCTGTATGCCACAAAACTAGAAAATGCAAAAGAAATGGACATTTTTTTAGATAAGTACCATATACCAAAGCTAAACCAAGACCAGGAGAATGATCTGAATAGACCAGTTAGTTGCAAAGAACTGGAAACCATTATCAAAAATCTCCCTTCCAAAAAAAGCCCAGGACCAGATAGTTTCAATGCAGAATTCTACCAGAACTTCCAAGAAGAGCTAACACCTATACTCCTTAATGCATTTCACAATATAGAAACAGAAGAGTCATTGCCAAATTCCTTTTATGAAGCCACAGTTACCCTGATACCAAAACCACACAAAGACCCAACCAAGAAAGAGAATTACAGGCCTATCTCACTCATGAATATCGACTCAAAAATTCTCAATAAAATACTGGCAAACTGAATCCAAGAACACAATAGAAAAATTATCCATCATGTTCACATAGGCTTCATCCCAGAGATGCAGGGCTGGTTCAACATATGCAAATCTATCAATGTAATCCACCATATAAATAATCTGAAAGAAAAAAACCATATGATCATTTCATTAGATGCTGAAAAAGCATTTGACAAAAATCAACACCCCTTTATGATAAAAGTCTTGGAGAGATTAGGAATACAAGGGTCATACCTAAATATAATAAAAGCTATTTACAGCAAGCCGACAGCTAACATTAAATTAAACGGAGAAAAACTCAAAGCCATCCCACTAAAATCAGGAATATGATAAGGATGTCCACTCTCTCCATACCTCTTCAATATAGTGCTTGAAGTTCTAGCAATAGGAATAAGATAACATAAGGGGATCAAGGGGATTCGTATCGGAAAAGAAGAAGTTAAGCTCTCGTTCTTTGCAGATGATATGATAGTATATATAAGCGACCCCAAAAACTCTACCAAAGAACTCCTACAGCTGATAAACACCTTTAGTAATGTAGCAGGATACAAGATCAACTCCAAAAAATCAGTGGCCTTCCTATACACTAAGGATAAGGAAACAGAGAGGGAAATTAGAGAAGCATCACCTTTCGCGATAGCCACAAACAGCATAAAATATCTTGGGGTAACTCTGACCAAGGATGTGAAAGATCTATTTGACAAGAACTTTAAGTCTTTGAAGAAAGAAATTGAAGAGGACACCAGAAAATCGAAGGATCTCCCTTGCTCCTGAATTGGGAGGATCAACATAGTAAAAATGGCAATTCTACCAAAAGCAATCTATAAATTCAATGCAATCCCCATCAAAATCCCATCAAAATTCTTAATAAGTTTTCTATTTATCTTTGGATAACACCTATATTCTATGGATTCTTTCCATATTGGTGTTCATCGAAGATGTACTACAACCATTATGTCATTGTTAAAGGACCCTGAAATGGTTTGACATTGATATTCAAGATAGTATATAAACCATTAGGAGAAATATTTTACATATAAACATTAAGCATAGGAAGCAATTTGCTATATTGTGTACTGATGGTGCATGTTAAAAATATCTAAACCCTAAATGTCTCCCAAGAATAGTTCCCTGTGGTTATCATTATGTTAAGGTTGGCCCAGTATGACAGAGTTAATAATTTATAAATTATTTTAATATATTAGTATAATAAAAAATGATAAATTTATAAACTGTTCAGGTAGGCTGTTAGTTATTTTCCCTACCGCCCTTACTCAAAATAGTCACACAGAACCTGTATGAATTAAAACATTGCTTGGCCAATGACTCTAGCATATTCTTAGCAAACTCTTACACCTTAAATTAACCCATTCATATTATTTTGTATTTTACCACGAGGTTCATGGACTACTTGAAAGGTTCAGGCTGGTGGCATGCATCTTTCTCCTCTGGTGGTTACTTGGCTTTTCCTTGACTCCACCTCCTCTTCTCTCTCTCTCTCTCTCTATATATATATATATATATATATATATATAGAGAGAGAGAGAGAGAGAGAGAGAGATACAGATCTCCAATAAAAGCAACATATTTGCAGAAAGACTTCCCACACTAATAAACAGAACTGCATTTACATAAAAAATGATTTTTTTTACCTCAAATATTTAAATATTGTTAATGCTTTTGGTTCTGTGACCAAATTTCTGCTCCTTGTTTTGTTCTTGTTTGTTTTAGTGTGTGTTCATGTTTGTGTGTGTGTGTATGTATGTTATGTGTACACTTTTTGGAAGATGTTTAAATTTTATTTTAATGTGAGTATGAGTGTTTTACCTACATATAAGTTCATTCATATGTGTATTGTGACTCACACAGGCCAGAATAGGATATTGGATCTCTTGGAATAGGAATTATCTATGGTTGCTAGCTGCCGTGTGGGTGCTGGAAACCAAAAACTCTGGATCATCTTCAAAATTAACAAATTATCTAAAAATCATGCCATCTGTCCAGCAGGGAGGGGAACTGTGATTGGATTATATTGTATAAGAAAAACATTTATCTTTAATTTAAAAAAATAAATTGAAATAAAAAAAAAAGAACTCAAGGCCCATGTACTCAAAGCCAAGAAGTGCTCAAGTTAATGGAGCTGCACTTGACCAATTTGTAATCTCCATTAAAACACAGCCAATTAGTTCTCTGACAACAGGTAACAAGCCAACACTTGTTCTGTCTACTGCCCTCAAAGTCCACACCCCAGTGAGCACCCTCTCCTTTGGTGTGAATGCCAGATAATAAACACTCTGTCACCCACTGTTTCTATTTCATGGAATTGCTTTCTTCCATGTACTCATCAGTTCATGTAGACTGATTACCAAATAGTTATTTTTCTTTCATTGTTTCACTTTTCATGTTGGATTAGTCCATCTCTATCCTTCTTATCTACTCTGAGTTTGAAAACGTATGACTCTAACAAGGAAAAGAAACCCCAAGTTATGGAAAAGCATCATGTAGTGGTTTGAATGAATCATTCTTTTTCCTTCTTCCCCCAGAGGCACAAATATTTTACTGTTTGTTCTCTGGTTGCTGGTTATTTGGGGGAGGTTTAGGTGATACAGACTTGATGGAGTAAATATGTCACTGGGCCTGGGTTTTGGGATTAAAGATGTCAAGGCCTTTCTAGTTTGCTCTGTCTTCTTTGTTCTGATGGTTGAGTATAGGAGCATTTAGCATCTCACTCCAGCCACCAGGCTGTTGTTTGCTGTCATGCTTCCCCATGAAGATGATGAACTTTTATCCCTCTGGGGATAAACTCTTGTCAAGTGTCTTGGTCATGTTTTATCACAGCATCAGAAAAGTCTCTAATATGAAGTGATAATTTTACTTGCACTTCTTTCACCTCTGCGGCAGCCCTTGCCACTCTCTAATGTGAGGGGTAGTGTAGTAATAGGAGCAGTGGGGCTGCGTCCCCAGCACCCCGGCTGCCATCATGGCTAGCTTATGCCCCGAAATAACAACACACAAACTGTATTCACTTAAACACTCCTTGGCCCATTTCTATCTAGCCTCTTCTAGGCTAATTCTCACATATTAATTTAGCCCATTTCAAATCATCTGTGTTGCACCCCAAGGTGTGCTTACCGGGAAGATTCTAGCCTACTTCCATCCTGGGTCTGAGCTGAATTGCGTCTGCTCAGGAGAGCGGAGCATGGCATCTCTCTGAGGCGTCTTACCTCACTTCCTCTTCCTCCCAGCATTCTGTTCTGTTTATTCCACAAACCTATGTTCTAAGCTATGAGCCCAAGCAGTTTGTTTATTACTTAACCAATGAAATCAAAAGATTGATATATGACAATCCCACATCAGGGCAGCGACTTGGTTTGGACTCTAGTCAGGGTTTACATTCACTTACAAAATGCTGATGAATAGGACAAACTTCTTCCAATTGCTTAACATAACATTGCAGCGGTCAAGTGCCAAATAATCTCCACTAATGGTCTTACATCTGTTGCGGTCATCTTTTTCCCATCCTATTATCACTCAAGCCTCTGGGAATGCTAAGATTGTGTCAAAAAAAAAAAAAAACAGATAGGCTTAAATAGATAGAGTTACATTTATGGTAACAGGGCTAAGAATGTATCTTTAAGTGTGTCCTGTCTATTCTAGGAACACTGAATTTATACTTAGAATTACTAAGTATTTTCATAGGGGCGAAGCAAGCTTGGCCAAGAAAACACTCAGTGTACACGGGCATACAGCTTCATGACTGACACAGAGAAGTACACACGCTCACCAACTAGGCAGAACAAAATTAGACTAAAGGGGATAACTCAGGAAAACTGACATGCAGTGCAAGTAATGGACACTTGATGCCTTTTGTTGTTTTATAAATGAAGCTTCTTGTGCTTGTTCAGGAGACTGTAAAATGTGGAACAGTGCTGGAGGCCTCTGTTATTTTTATCTGAAGTGAACAGAGAATTATGACTTTTTGAAGAAGAAAATGTCATTTTGATGAAGTGTCACTAGGTAGCAAAACAAATATCAAGGTGACTTTGAAAACGATTCTTTTCTGTGGCCAGGCAATTCTGATACTTGCAATCCAGCATCCTGAAAGTAACTCAATGATTCCAGCAGTGTTTCTATAGCTGAGCACTCATCCAGCTGTGGTTCTCACTTACAAGGGCAGAGATACAATCTTTCAGGTGACATGTACCTTGTTAAACCTTCTCAGGGGCTGTGCAAAAGTATCTGTTGTTACGGGGAGGTCCTCCCACTCCTCCAGCCTATCGCCGCTGAGATAACAGCCCATTGGGGCGAGGTCTCTCTCCCTTTAAAAAAGCGGCCACTTCCCTCTCCTCTCTCTCTTCACTTCCTGCTCCTCCAGCGACTAGACTCCCTTCCTGGTTGCGCAGAGGGCTGACGGTGATCTGTAAGTTTTTTCCCCTTTAAATAAATACCACCCTATTAATCATAATTCCAAACTGGTGTGGCATTGTTTATGACTTACGCCATCAGTTGGCACCCAACGTTTGGTTTTAGAACCTCTCCTTTCCCCGCTCGGCTGCCGGCCGCGAGTTCGGCTTGGCGGGAGCCCTCCCTCAGCCTCCTCTGGCGGCCTTGGCCTCCCCACGTGGATTTAAACTCCACAGGCCCACGTAGTCTCTGCCGTGTGGTTTGCTCTTTTCTGAGTCGTTTTTAAATCTCCCTTGCAAGCACAGCTCTTAAGTGGCATGAACCAGAGCACGCGGTTGCTGAAAGCTGCAACCCCTCAGGGTGACTCTGTCACGTGGAGGCATAAGCGGCTTCCAGGTTGCTCTTCTCTACCCCTGGATTCTGGGTTTCTGGAATTGATTTAATTACATTTACTTTGTTGAGCAACTTACATTTTCCAGTTTTTAACAAATACTAGGCGGACTCTGAAACAGGACTCTGTTTTCGTCGCGACTTGGCAACAGCGCCACTTGCTGGATAATAGGTAAAATGGCAGTTTTCGTTTCCAACGCAAATTTTACTGTTCTGGTTGCCAATACAATGGGTTATATCATGCAAGGTTTATATGACTATGGGGATAAATTAATTTACTGGTTACTAGGCTTCAGTATTCTTTTGAATATTCTATCATTTAGGAAGATCATGGCACTCCTAAGAACCATACAATCTTTGCTAGAAAATCATGCAGGTCAGGAGATTCAGGATTCAAAGGAGACAATAATAAAGACAATAATAAAAAGACTTGAAATGATTGAAGAAATGATTGGAGCTGGTGAATAGAGTAATAAGGCACAAGGACAGGATACAATGCCAACACCGGCTATTAGAACTGGCTTACCCAAGGTTTTAGCGGCATACCCTATACTTAATTCTGACAAAGCGTCAACTTCTAAAGGCTCAAAGGGAGTCAGAGAAGCTAGATGGACACCAATAGCAATGAATGATCTAAAAGAAATTAAGCAAGCTATTGTTAATTTTGGCTTGCACTCTGCATATGTAAAGGAAATGATTAGGACTTGGGCTTCTAATGTTAGAGCTAACCCCCCATGATTTCCATCAGTTAGTGTCTGCAGTTTTAGATAATGGACCTTCCTTGATGTTTGGAATTTATTTCAGAGAAGAATCCAAACATATGGAACAGCAGGAAGAACAAAAGGTGTCGAGGTTTCCCAAGATCAAATTCTTGGTGCAGGAGAAAATGCTGATCCACAGGTCCAAGCTCTTTATGATGATGAAGTACTGTGTCTATGTAACCAAGTGGTTTTAAATGCTTGGAATAGGATACAAGATCCAGCAAAAAGGGTTGAATCATATACTAGAATTAGGCAGGGACTGAGAGAACCATTTATTGACTTTTTGCAAAGATTAATTAAGGCTCTGGACATAGGGATAACAGACCCAGAAGCTAGACGAATACTTCTTGAATCTCTTGCTTTTGAGAATGCAAACATAGAATGCAAAAAGATAATTGGGCCTTTAAAGTCTAGATCAGCACCTATGGTTGAATGGATTCAGCAATAAGACATTTAGTTATAACGATGAACCTTGGGTAGGAGAAGCGATTTCCACATCAATGAGGAGACATCAAACTGCCACGTGTTTTAATTGTGGTAAATTAGGACATCTGAAAAGGGATTGCAGGCACAGAATTTCTAGGAATATTATCTCCTCTGGGAATGACAAAAATAGGAGACCTAGGCCTTCAGGTATATGTAGGAGATGCGGTAAAGGCCGACATTGGTCCAATGAATGCAGGTCCACAACAGACAAACAAGGCAACCCGTTACGGTTGGGAAACTCCTTGAGGGGCCTCTCGCAGGCCCCCAAGCCAACAGTGGCCCAGTCATTCCCAGTCATAGTGGAGAACATGCCTCAACAAGAAAATTAAAAGCTCCAATTTCTGCTGTAAAAAGTAATACTGGTCTAAATGATGAAATATGTGTGGAGGATGAGTCAAAAAACCCAGTAGGACAGAGTAAACGTATATTTTGGCAGACTTCTATTAATGATCAAAGACCAAAGCTAAGAGTCTGTATAAATGGCACTTTTATTGAAGGCTTATTAGACACAGGTGCGGATGTAAGTATCATTACCCCAGAATCTTGGCATCCGAATTGGCCTCTTCAAGAGGTAGATGTTCAGTTCCTGGGAACTGGAACCCTATCTCGTGTAAAACAAAGCACAAGATGGGTTGAATGCATAGGGCCCGAAGGGCAAATAGGAAGACTAAGGATATATATAGCCAATATTGCCATAAATTTATGGGGCCGTGACCTGCTACAGCAATGGAATACCCAGATTAACATTCCTGTAGTTCCAGGAACTCATAATTCTGGGAAGGATATGATGAGGTATTATGGAAAAAGGTCACCAGCCATTCAGGCTGTACAAGAATATACAGCAAATACCAAACCTTTAGAGGTACCAACAGCCCTACCTTTAAAATGGCTAACTGAGAAGCCAATATGGATCAAACAGTGGCCTCTTGCTGAAGATAAACTACAGGCATTGGAACAGCTGGTGAAAGAGTAACTAGATGCTCACCATATTGAAGAATCAACCAGACCTTGGAATTCTCCTGTGTTTGTTGTAAAAAAGAAATCTGGTAAATGGAGAATGGTGACAGATCTAAGAACTGTCAACAAAGTAATTCAACCTATGGGCCCACTACAATCTGGAATTCCTTTGCCTTCTCTGTTACCAAAAGGATGGCCTCTTATAGTTATTGATTTGAAAGATTGTTTTTTCACTATACCATTACAAGAAAAGGATAGAGAAAAATTTGCCTTCACAGTGCCTACTTATAATAATTCTCAGCCTAATAGGAGATATAAATGGACTGTCCTCCCACAGGGTATGCTCAATAGTCCTACACTGTGCCAATATTTTGTAAGTAAGCCATTGGAAATAATTCGTAAGCAATTCCCCAAGTCCAAAATTTATCATTACATGGATGACATCTTGTTATCTGATTCAAAAAGATACTTTAGAAAGGACGTTTGAAGAAGTAAAGAAAGTCTTGCCTAGGTGGGGATTACAAATTGCCCCTGAAAAGATTCAAAGAGGAAATTCTATTAATTACCTAGGTTACAGAATAGGGTTAGAGAAAATTAAAACGCAAAAGGCACAAATAAGGAGTGACAGGTTAAAGACTCTTAATGACTTCCAAAGATTGTGAGGAGACATTTCCAGTCTACGACCAGCTGTTGGGATAACACCTGATCTAATAGTTCATTTAAACAAAACCTTAGATGTTGATAAAGATTTGAATAGTCCAAGAAAACTGACAGCTGAAGCAGAAAAGGAACTGACAATGATTGAGGAAAAATTACAGGAGGCACATATGGATAGGGTGAACCCAAATCTCAGCTGCATCCTAGTCATATTGCTTTCCAGAATTTCTCCCACAGGGATTCTAATGCAGAGGGAAGATATTATTTTAGAGTGGATATTTATACCTAATAAACCAAGTAAAAAATTAAAAATTTATGTGGAAAAAGTCTCTGAATTAATTATAAAAGGTAAGCTGAGACTTTGTCAACTAGCAGGTATAGACCCAGCAGAAATTATAGTGCCTTTTACTACTGAAAAAATAAAAAAGTTATGGGAAGACAATGAACCGTGGCAAAGAGCTTGTGCTAATTTTTTGGGAGAAATTAATAGCAACTATCCCAAAAGTGGTAAACTTAACCTCATAAAAAGAAATTCTTGGATTCTTCCTAGAATTGTACATGATGCTCCAATAACTGGAGCCCGTACGTTCTATACTGATGCAAACAAATCAGGGAAAGCAGGTTACAAGTCAGATGAATTGAGTAAGATGGAACAAAGCCCTTATAATTCTGTCCAGAAGGCAGAATTATATGCCATTCTTATGGTGCTAAAGGATTTTAAAGAACCTCTCAATATAGTTATAGATTCACAATATGCAGAAAGAGTTATCTTGCATATTGAAACCGCTGAATTTATACCAGATGACACAGAGTTGACTTCATTGTTTATCCAGGTACAAGACATAATCAGGAACAGGCTTTGTCCGATGTACATAACACACATCCGGTCCCATACAGGTCTGTCTGGTCCTCTATCCCAAGGCAATGCTGAGATTTATCAATTATTGATTGGAAGTGTGTAGCAGGCCTCAGAATTTCATAAGAAGCATCATGTCAATAGTAAAGGCCTAAAGAAAGAATTTTCCATTACTTGGCAACAAGCTAAGGACATTATAAAGAGATGTCCTACTTGTTCTTTCTATAATCAAACACCGTTGCCTGCAGCGAGTAACCCAAAGGGTACTAAGAGAAATGAAATCTGTCAGATGGATGTGTTCCACTTTATGGAATTTGGTAAATTAAAATATGTACACCATACCATAGACACGTATTCAGGTTTTCAATGGGCTACTGCCCTGAGCTCAGAAAAGGCTGATTCAGTAATCACACATTTATTGGAAGTTATGGCCATCATGGGTATACCTGCGCAAATAAAGACAGATAATGGTCCAGCATATGTATCTAAGAAAATGAAATGCTTTTTTAATTATTATAATATAAAACACATTACAGGTATACCAAATAATCCTACAGGTCAGGCAGTTATAGAAAGATCAAATCGTACTATAAAGGATATGCTGAACAAACAGAAAGGGACCAAAAATACCCCCAGAAATAGATTACATAATGCTTTATTAACCTTGAATTTTCTTAACGTTAATGAGAAAGGAACGACAGCAGCAGAGAGACATTGGATAATGAAAAAGTCTGCTGAACTAAATCAACCGATTTATTTTAAAGATGTGCTGACCTCTCAATGGAAGCCAGGAGATGTGCTACGTTGTGGAAAGGGTTTTGCTCTTGTTTCCACAGGAGAAGAAAAATTGTGGATACCATCAAAATTAATAAAGTTTCGATTTGAAGAGGAGAAACCTCTTGGAAAGGAGAAATGACAACCTATCCACAATGATGATATTCATACAGGTGGTAAGAAAAACATATAGAATGGGGGCAGGGTTCTGTTCTTATCTCCACAGGAAAACACTCATCTTTGAAAAATTCAAGGGACCCTGGATATTTGGATACTGACAGATGGAAAAATACCTGCCCAATAGGAAATATCAAGAAAACTGAATGGGTTGTGTAAGTAAAATTAAACCATATTTCTAAATTTATAAAGCTGGTTTTGAAGTTGGACTCTGGCTCAGTCCCTCTCCAATTCCAAGCCTGTTAATAAGAGAAAAACCCAGAGTTTCTGGAGTTTCTGTCTCATGTCAAGAGCCATGATGTGGGACAGAAAGAAATATGAGTTTAGAAAACATCTTTGCTTTTCTTCATATCTATCATACTTTTCATTGAATATATCTATCATGTCTTTCATTGAATATATATATATATATATATATGATTAATGTTTAAGTTTTTCATAATGAACAATGAGTTTTTCCTGAAGTGACATTTGAAGTTTCCAGGAAGAAGATGGGGCCCCATAACAACAACTCCACCTGGTTGATATGACGTCATGATACTGATAGTGCTACTACAAGACCTGCTTTGGATACCAGCTGCACAAGACAGTTCCAACTTGGTTAGCTGAAATGGTGCACATCTTATACAACATTTTGGCCAGACCTGCACAAAATACTCAGAGACTATTGGCAATTTTAAAAGACATTGATCTTGAAATTTAACCATCATTTTACTTTCACAGGATCCCCCAGAAAGAACGTCGCCCCCATGACAGCTGGAAGAAATTCTAGAGGACGACATCCCCTCTCCCAGTAAAGTTTGCCCTTGGGTTTAGGGACATCATTTAGGGGTTGATTATAATTAGTATATGACTGAGGGTTAGGGGAGGAATTTTATAAGCTCAGGGATCATTTTGGAAAAAAACAAAGAGGGATGATGGGATAATAGATTTGTAATTGTGAGTTACTGTTTTTAGACAAATATATTGGTATAGATTCTTGTATATTGATACAAAGTTAAATTATATTGCATGCAATTTTCTACCTCTGTTTAAAACATTTTTTATGTATTGACATATATTGTATTGATATATATATATAGTATATATTTACCATATTGCAGTGTACATTTCTACCTCTGATTAAGATACTTATATAATGTTTGTGTATTGATACATATTTACCTACTGCAATGTATATTTGTACATTGTTTATATTTGGAGGCCATTATCCTCATTTGTTTCACAGTCATTTATTGTCTTAGTCTTTAAGTTAGATAGATATTGAGAATTATATAGACTAATAGTCATCTAAGTTTGTCATTTATAATTAGACTAATCAGGATTTTTAGGTATATAGAGATTATACTCAGTATAGATAGATAATCTTCAACTTCTTCAAAGAGCTGTAGAAAATGGCCTTTAATCTAACTCAGAGTTTTGCGGTAGTGAGACACAATTGCTCCTGGCAACACCACTCTATTCCCGAGAGAATGTTGAGCACCAAAGACACTCCACCTGGAGCCTTCTTTTTGGCAAAACTGGCCTTGGGGCAAAGAAATGCCCATACCTCAACCACTGACAAAGATACAGAGCATGCATCAATGGATAAAACAGGGCTGTCATATCCTGCCAAGATTGGGTAAGATAGTTTTGAAAAGTTGCTTGCCTTTGAAAATGGTATGTCAGTTATGTTAGGCCTTAGCCAATGTTGGTTGCTTCAATGCTGCTAATGTGACTTTGGGTGATTGCCTAGGTAGCTAGTTGTCTCTGTGATTTGTTGCATGTTTTGGAAGTTGTTTTACTGAACTTCCTAATTACCCAGGTAACATTATTTCCCTTCTCAGATCTTCGATGGGGTTGAAGACTATATAAATATAATTTCTCTCATGACTTGGCCAAGTTATTTATTATACAAGACCTAAGCTAGTTAGAATAGGATATTTGTACTTATTGTATATAATTTCATAGTAGGTTTAGAACTCTCTTATTTAAACAAAAGGGGGAGGTGTTACGGGAGGTCCTCCCACTCCTCCAGCCTATCGCTGCTGAGATAACAGCCCATTGGGGCGTGGTCTCTCTCCCTTTAAAAAAGCGGCCACTTCCCTCTCTTCTCTCTCTTCACTTCCTGCTCCGCTGGCGACTAGACTCCCTTCCTGGTTGTGGAGAGGGCTGATGGTGATCTGTAAGTTTTTTCCCCTTTAAATAAATACCACCCTATTAATCATAATTCCAAACTGGTGTGGCATTGTTTATGACTTACGCCTTCAATCTGTGAAGTACTGTGTGTAAAATCCAAGACAAGAAGTGATGTGATTCTCCAAATGCGATAAGAGAACCTCTGGAAATGCTACATTGAGAATAAGAATGACTGCTTCTTCAGAAATCCACAGACAAGCCCTGCACTGAGCTCTTAGAGTCCTGCAGAAGAGTGTGGAGGGAGATTGTACAAACCAGGGGGTCATGATGGGGGAAACCACAGAAAGGGAGCTCATAGACGCTGGACCAACAGTCAGGAAGCCTGAATGGGACTGACCTGGGACCGACCTTGGTGCTCTGTGTGTGTGTGACAGTCCTGTAGCTAGGTCTCTTAGTAAGGCTTCTGCCAGTAAAAGCAGGACCTCTCTCTGGTGCTTAACTGACTATTTGTAACCTGTCCCCTATTCTGGATTACTTGACCCCTCCTCGACATAAGAGGAGGAGCCAGATTTTGCCTCTATTTGAGGCCTATGCTTTAGGCAATCTCATGGGAGGCCTGTCCTTTTCTGAATGGAGATGGAGGAAGAGTGGCTGAAAGGACAGTAGATAAGAAAGAGCAGGGCACTGGAGGAGAGGAGGGAGGGAGATGGTTGGTATTAAGATAAATGAAAAAAGTTATTTATCATCTTTTAATAAAGGATCTTGCGAGCATCATCCATCCCTATTTATCTGGTTCTATTGTTCTTTAGAAAAAAAAGGCATGCACAATGACTAGTAGATCTCTATCTCTTCTCAAATGCATTTGTGCAGTATTAAGCAGGAAGGGGTAATAACTTTGAAGGTTATTCTGGGGTATCAATATTTTCTAATGAGCATACACAGTGTTCTGTGTCACAGTTCGACCTTCTTCCTTCTCCTCCTGTGTATTGCTGTGGGTCTGTAGGCTCTCTCCTCCTACCTGGGATTCCAGCAGTTACTGTTCCTGAACTTTTGTATAGAGGCCTATAAATAACTCAGAGAATGTCTAGGTTGGTTGTGCCTCAAGGACAGTATGGAGGTCTTTGTCCTTTTGAAAATTTAAAATATCTCTTGGATAATGGCCCACGTTAGCTTCTATAACTCACCCACAATTATGTCATCAGCACTTTCTGCCCCTCAGGACTGTCAGGCATCAAGTAATTGATAATATTACAGCCATACTGTAAGATAACTTATCTTTATGAAAATAAAACACACTTACAGTTTGAAACTTAAATGAAAGAGAGATTAATGGGCTAGAGAAGGAGGCATTGTATAAATCTCCTTGATTCCCTTACCTAGTTCCAGTTGGTATGGCTGGTGAATGATGCTAGATATTTTATGATTCCATGATCAATAAAGGAGAGTCTATTGGAAGTGTCGAACATGTTTAATCAATTTATTTATGGGTGTATAAGCCTTATTTCACACTAATATGTAGCATAAAATGTATAGAAAACTTTTACAGGAAAAGGTTTGCTCATTTTGAGTTTTTGGATGTGTCTAAGGTCCTTTACCTCAAGATGCTCTCCTTTAGTGACTAAAACCTAGTGTCGGTGATTCCAAGGTTATTTTCAAATGCGGTGTACTATTTAGATGTATGTTAGAACAGAAGGAGGAAATATTTTAATTAAGAACTCATAAATCACTCTGAATCTCCTTACAGAGACATTTCATTTTAAAGATGAATTTAAAAATTAAACAAATAATGAAAAATTGCCCCATGAATATACATGGATATGTGAATTATGCTCATGGGTTTGAGGTTTAAGCAGAATTGAAAAGCTAAAACAGTACTTTATTGTTAAAAGTGAGCTGAACACCTCCTCTAATTCAATGTGTCATTTGAGTTGTTGTCAAATAGCCTCAACCTATTTTGAAATACAAATTAATTATCTATTACAAGCATGAGATTGCTATCTCCCTCAAAGTCTCATTAGTATGCAAATGACTCTAATTAGGTCACTGTCAGACAATATTAGAGCAGAGTTGCTTGCCACCCTTGAGAATGAAAGGGTTTGCTTCCTAAATATTATAAAATTGTTACTGACATCAGTTTTACTTAGCAGGGATTATTCTGTAAGTATTACTTACCTAAAGGAAGTAATTTGGGGGAACTAAAAAAGAATTTTGCATGCATGTACTTGTTTTCCATGTAATATATGGAGTGTGCATTTGCATGTACAGGTGTGTTAGCCCATATAAGCATGTGTGGCAGTCAGTCTATGATCTATCATATTCCTATTGTCTATCTATATCCTCCTCCTTTTAATCCCTCAACACTCCATTTTATATACTTCTCTGATTATTTTTTTATCTCTAAATCAAAGTTACATGATGACATGCTGCAAAAATGGGAAGACAAGGCTTTGATCCTCAGAAATCATCTAAGAGCTTCACAGATGTATTTGTCTGCCTGTAATTCTAATACTTTAGAGGTAGAGAGCACAGATCATTGTAACACAGGCTTGCTAGACTAGTCATATCTTTGAAAAATTAGTGTAATTGAAAGACCATATCTCAATGATTAAGGGGAAATTCAGTTAAGGAATAATCCTAATGCCAGACTCACACTTACACAGACACACACAAACACATGCCCAAATACACATCTGTTGGGAATTTATCATTATCATTATTATTATTATTATTATTATTATTATTATTATTAGTGTTTTTTGAGACAGGGTTTCTCTGTGTAGCTTTGGTGCCTGTCCTGAAACTAGCTCTTGTAGACCAGACTGGCATCCAACTCAGAGAGATTTGCCTGCCTCTGCCTCATGAGTGCTGGGATTAAAGGCATGTGCCACCATTGCCCTGCTGGGGAATATTATTTTAAGGTTTGTGACTATTGTTTATGCTGCATTTGCCTAACTTTGTAAAGCTGTGGGTCATTTGCTTGACTAAAACACTTGATGATCCCAATAAAGAGCTTAATGGACAATAGTAGTACCAAGGATAGGCAGGGTTAGCAGGCAGAGAGTCTAAATAGAAGAAATCTGGGAAGAAAACAAGGAGCAAGAGAGAACAGGAAGAGGAGGACATCAGGGACCAGCCACCCAGCCCTAGCTAGCTGTGGAGTAAGAAGGAAAACAAGATATACAGAAGTAAGAAATAAAAAAAACCAAGAGGCAAAAGATACACAGGATAATTTAAGACAAGCTGGCCAGAAACAGGACAATGTAAGGCCAGGCATTCATAATTAAGAATAAGTCTTTGTGTGTGATTTATTTGGGAGATGCATGGTGATCCCCCAAAAGTCAAAAGAGTAAATCATAACAGTACACACTTCTGTTCCTACCCATATTCACTTAAGAAAATAATACATTTTTAAAAACATTTTGTAAAAGTCCATGAAAGCTGTGGTCTATTTGGTTCAAATTCCCAAGTTCTAAAGCAATTTATTTTATAGGGTCTAACGAGGACTCATATTTCTCTTTACTTCATTCTTTTATTTTGTAAAATTGTAAATATTGTATAAATATTTTTAAAATATTTCTCCCAGAATCTTTTGATCTCTAAAAATCTCTCAAAATCTTGCGAGCCACAGTGAAAGGGGTACTACAGTTACTATTTTAATTTCAAATAGAACAAATCCATTTTAGATATATAAAATACTGACACGGCTGTTTTCCCATTCTGTGGTTTTGTTGTATCATCCAATACATAATATTCAGAAATTGTTACGTTTAAATTGTACCTTCAGACTTGCTATTATTATTTTTATTATGAAGTAACGTTAATGTGTTTTCCTCTGATGTTGCTTTGATGACTTTTTGCTCATGTTGTATTTTTGCATTGGTCATTTAAGAGTTTTAATATGGGAATGTTTGTTTTAAATTGTAGAATTGGTGAAATGTAATGCAAGCATTAAAACTAGAATAACATAAAGCCACACTGAGTTGAGATTTTACAGATGATTATACAAAAGCTACAAACACAGTGGGAAAAAGGCTCAGTCAGTAAAGCACTAGCCACAGAAACCTGGGGCTGAGTTTAGAATTCAATTATCTATGCATCTGTAACACCAAAGCTGGGAGACAGAGGTACATGGATTTCTAAAGATAATTGACTAACTAGCCTAGCAAATCAATGAGATATACATTTAGTGAGAGACTAATATCCAAATATAAGGTAGAGAGTAATAGAGGAAGAAAGCACAGCGCTGGCCCTGACCTTCAATTGTGAGTACATCTGCATACACACGTAGGCAAACTCACATGAATAGGTATCTACATCCAACACATGACCATACAAGCAGAAAACATTTAGAATGATGTATTTTTGAGAAATTTTATTTATATAATCAATAAATCAGAGCCACTGCTCTTCTTATGGGAATCTGGATAGTTCTAGGCCTGCAAATTCCAGCAGGTTGCAATAGATATCTTTGAAACATTATATAACTTGAGAGTCCCACAAAAATCTTGATAGTCAATAGGCTGTGATACCATAAAGAATTATTGCTAAATAATTTTAATAAACTTTGAAAATTTTATGTAACCAGCAGTTTTGATACTAAATTTGATACTTTTTATTAAAGAAATGAAATGGAATTAGTCTTTGTTTCTCTTCCTTCCTTGCTTCCTTCCTTTCTTTCTTTCTCTCTTTCTTTCTTCTTCCTGCTCTTTGTTGTGGATTGTTTGTTTTTTGTATTGTTTTGGTTTTTTTTAAAGACATTGTTTATCTTTTTAGGCTTTCTTGGATTAGGCTGGCCCCAACTCAGAAATATGCCTACAAGTGCCTCTGTATTCCCAATTGTGGGATTAAAGATGTGGACTTTCACTGCCAAATTCATTGTTTCTTTCCCTTTCTCTCTCTCTCTCTCTCTCTCTCTCTCTCTCTCTCTCTCTCTTTCCCTTTCATTATTGTTTTGTTTTTCAAGACTAGGTTTTCTGTCATTTGCAGCCTGTCCTGAAAATAGCTCTTGTAGACCAAGTTGACCTAGAACTCACAGATATCTGCCTGCCTCTGCCTCCAAAGTGCTGGGATTAAAGGCGTGCATTACCACTGCCAGGCCATTCATTGTTTCTTAATCCCAAGAATACCTTAATAGAATATTAAATTTTTTATAGAAGGTCTGGTTTAGCTTTCCTGAGCCATATTTTCCCCAAACAAGCAAGGATAAAGGTGGACACACTAGTCATATAAATTTCATGAAGTTGAAATCAAGAATTTATGCATAATATTTAAAGGTGCTCAATAGAACTTGTTTGTTAAACATCTCATTTCTAATACATTTTCATTTAAATTATTAAGACACTAATATTTGGATATCAGGTCATAGATTTCTTCATTTTTGCCGTGAATATATGTGCAGAATGAAATAACACATCTTCTAACATGATAAAATTAAACTTTACTTGGTAATGATATTTTCTTTTGATTTTTTGCTCTATTTTGATTATATAATAATTTGCTGAATTTAGCACAGTTAGAAACCGAAAGAGTTTTGTATGTGTTCTCTTTAATTAGGATGCTTTAAAAAGTTCTAGATGTGTCTAAAGGGCAATAAAGCTTACCCAGACACAATACTAAGCATGAATAATTAGTTAATTCTTATTTTCTCAATAAACTAATTAATAAATGATTGCTTGAATGGATAAGTCACTGAAGCTGTGATTTAATAACTTCTTAAAACCTAGGATTAGCATGGAGCCTGTAGCACAACAGATAACAGGGCTGACATTGGATAGGAAGTTCTAGGACTTTGTCATCGTACTCTAAAGTTGACTACTGTAAGCTACAACATACATAATATATGGGTATTTTTGTCGTATTTATGGCATGTCATATGTTAGGAAAAGTACCTGTAAAATTATTTCTAAGAACTTTAATTGTTTATCATTCAAATTACAGAGAAGATTTATATAGCTATTTTTATGTATTTAACAAAAAAGGCTTATATAATTTTATCAGTGGTACTTCCATTAAACATATTCACATAATTAATTTTACCTTTTTGGTTGATGCTGTAGTCTTTTTAGGGCATCTTTACCTTTGCTAATAATTTTCTAAATTTTGGTTGTTTTAATCAAAAAAGGTGATAGGATTTAGACAAAAAATTCTCTGTTTATAATTTCTAAATATAATCAGTGTGTATACTAGTATACTGCTCTCCTAAACAAAATTTATTAAATCCATATCACATGAATGTTAACATAGTTTAAAGACAAAGTGGAAAATAGAGTGAAGAAAAAAACAGTAGAAATATTATTCAGAGCTTGAGTTCATGTATTTAAAGCTGAAATTAATCACGACTTCAATCAATGAACCACGTCTACAGGGGGTTTCAATAAAGTGGCTCAAAACCGTAAATTCAAGGAAGCATGCCCTAATAATTTCCCTCATACTGCTTGCTTCCTCATTCTCTCGGCTTCTGTTTATTTGCAATGTCATTAAGAGTGTCTCACTTTGGTCCATGTGGCTCCTCATTAGCTAATCTCAAAAGAATGTGGATATGTTTTAATTAAGATTAAAACCATCCTAAGTCCTATTCTTAAATAGAAAAGAAACACATGTGATTGCTAAATTATTTTACAATGGTCCGGTAACACAGAAAGTTCTTATATAGAAAAACGTTTCCCTGAAGCATTATTTATACATTTTTACAGTAGTAATAACTTGCTAATTCTGTAATAATGGCAGTCACATAATGGCAAAAGTGTCATAGCAACACTACATCTGATGATTATTGATCTCAGTAAGGAAAACTATTTAACTTATTTATTAGTACTATAAAGACAGAAGAGAACACACTTTTGAGGAGACATTTTTTTTTGTCCCAAAGAGTTTTTGGTTTAGAGATTTTCCCCTATTATTCAGATTTTGTGTGATTCAAGAAACAATCAACTTACATTTTAATTTCTAATTATGTGATTCTTTTTGACTGTTAAAATAAGAAAAAAATGAAACTAGTTTAATTGCCAATAAGCTATAAGCTTTTCAAAATAGAGTTAAAAGCTCAAAGGCCAATTTTCATGGCAAGGCCTAAATACCAATTAGGAAAATCCATGTCAAAGATTATTTTTTTTTTTTAGCTACTTTGAAGTTCACTACATTGATGCTTGTTCTGAATCATGACATGAGAGAACCATGGGGATTTACAGGATGATAATGTAGGCCTTTTGCCATCTTGGACTTTAAATTTAACATCATTATCCAAACTGTTCCTACCTGTGTAAAGAGTCCTGAAGAAGGGATAAAATCAATAATTTAATAGCTTTATGGCTTTGAAAGTGTCATTTTAAGATAGTGATAAACAGAAATAATGCTGCATGTCTTCATGTTTACTTGTATTGCTCTAATTAATTTAAATATTGGCCATATTCATCTATTATCATTCACTTTTGTGCAGACTTGATGATTTATAATGTAGCCTGCTCCTGATATTCCAGGAAATTTTTCAAGATGGCTGATTAGGTTCACTTTAGAACTAAATTGTACGTTATATATTCATCTTGTAGAATCTCTGCAAACTCCCACTAATCCACCCAGTGTATCATAGAATAATTTGAGTAATAATTATAACACAATCACAAAAGCATATATCTTAGAGAGGGTCTGATGACGAATGGGTATATCATGAGGCACACATAGTCAGGAGACAGAGTGACAGAAATGTAACAGCAGAGACAGAAAGGATGTCATTTTAGAAATATGAGGGACTCTTTCTTCGAGTGAAATTGATAGCAGGTTTCTTAGTTCTTAACCTCCTTCCATTTTTGAAACAAACAAAGACCATATGAAATTCTACTGGCCAAGGAACTCTGACTTGAAAGTTTATGTTGCTTCTCATTTTCTAATTATGGAATCTGCGTGGTGAGGGAGGGGTCTCATAAAATAATATTTTTTCTCTTAATATTTGTCTTTCAGAACTTCCATTAACGAAGATATGTTTGTGATAATAACTTTTAGGTTAGATACCAGGAAACATAAAGCTCACTTCTGATTTGAATTTTAATTTTGTTGATGGCTGTTTTCCCATAGGAGATTAAATCATTATAGCACTGTCCTCTGTGTGGATCATGATACAGATGAAAATTACTCAGCTATCAGCCTAATTGTCTCTCCTTGAATGTGACCTGCTTTTCCTACATGAGAAAATTTAATGAACTCTTTCATCTTTTCTTCAGTATTCATTCATTTTACTAGGAAAACTTAGGTGCAGCTTTCTTCTTAATCAAAATGTCTATTCTACTTCTGTTTGAAATTTCTATTAATTTCAAAATTTCAGAGATTACATGTTTCCACAAGTACTTCTTTCCTGCTTCTACTTGCCTCTTTCCATTTAGAAATAATAAAATGATCCTTTATGTTTTCAATATGATATTTATAATTTCTTTCATGTTCCACATTATCATTGTGCCTCATGTCTGAGTGTTTTGGCATCTCCCTCTCTTGATCTTTATAATTTTGGTCAAATTTTAACTCGAGACATGGTTTTATGTGTAGGATTTAAAAAAAATCCTTTCAGTTCATTTCTTAAATGTTTTGCATATTTTCATGATCATCCTTATTAAATAATAGTAAATCAAAATTTTAGCCATGTTCACCCATGGTATTAGACTACATCTATTGCTCATCTTTTTATCAAGAGTCTCAGTATTTGCTCACATAGTGCAAGAGCTTTGAAGCCTAGACTGAGAGAAATTGATCATTTTCAGATTACATTTCTTTACCTCCAAATATGCATGAGGATGGGAATCAACATGAGAGTAATATTCTCTGGCTAAAGCTTGATTATGATACAGTGTTTGAGACTATCTTCCATGCAAGGTAAGGCCAGTGGCTCACTTCAACTTTAGGAAGTAATTTTTGTCCTGTCAATACATGTATCCCTTTTTATGACCTAAATTATAGGACACCAACTGGTATTTTTATTTTTTTGTGCCAGAAGTTATCGTCTCTGCCTTGTTTTTCAGTGCTGGGCAGTATGGGGCCAGTGTTTATTCACTAAGACTAGATTGATCAAGAATTATTAGATTATAAAGTTTCAGAATAGTGGCTATCATAAATTTGTATCTCAAAACTTCATTGAAGGGGCAATTTCTTTGTTACTTTGAGTTTTCACAGAGGATCATACTATAGAGAACTAAATTTAAAGATAATAAAGTATATACATATATTTTCTTGGTTTTTGATGTTGGTATTTTTGGTGGGTTTTGCTTGTTACTTTTGTTATTTTTTGGCATTATTTATATTTTTAACCTTAAAACTTAGATAAAAATTTAACATAATCTCCATATTTCATGTGGTCAACTCAAAAAACCTTTTATTAGCTTACATCTATATCACCTATTCTGCCCAAATTTACCAAAAAGTTAATTCCTCAATACCAAAATCAAGGTTAACTCTCTATGGAATTTTTCTTATTTTAGTTCCCAGAGAATATTAAATATCCTTATTTGTTATCTATAATTTTACTTGACAGCTGAGAAATTTGCCGATTTGTTCTTTTTTGTTAATCTCTGTCATATAAGCATAGATGTGAATGTAAAATTTTAAGATGTGATTGCCAGGCATGCCTTCTATATTTTTTTATATAATGACTTGATATTTGAATTTGATTCCAATATTATTTATGGAATAAATTAATTAATTATGACGTGTCTGAATTATTTTTTTGCATTTCTTTCAATTTCTTGCTATGTTAAAAATTGCAGTGCCATGTTCTGGTAGATTCCGCAAGACACATGTGATTTTCATTTCAACTTTCAAAATAAAATTACACAAGAGAAAATACAAGTTTGGTGCTGTCATCTTTCTGTAGAAAAAGTGCTTCTAATTATAAATCATCCTACAAATACAAATTCTTGCCTCGAATTTATAAGCAAATTAAGCAAACATAGTTGTTACTAAAATGTTAAGGCTATGTGTTTAGCATTGTATTTATGTTAGAGACACGTTGTCATATTGTTAACAAATGCAAATCTTTGTGTTTCTCCATGGCAACAAGATATGTCACTAGGAATAGGCAAAATCATCTGTAGATTCTATACTTGTTCCACATTTCAAAACACATACACAGAAATGTAGTTACACACATGCAAGCACACACAGAAACATATTTTATACAACTATGAAGCTCATGTACATTTTTAATTAATAATTATAACTATGTAAAGATTACTCATCTGTCATATTCTCTTCGAAATCCTCACTACAAATTTTGGGATACTTAGCAGAAATTTAGAAGTCCTTATTCTGTTCAATGTATTGCTAAACACTCTATTTTTCTGCCTACATAACAAGAGTTTCCCAATTGAACATTTTTATCTTTACTTTTAATAATAACAAATTGATATCTTTGTAACATCAATGAAGTTGTGGATGATAAAGTATCTTGCCTTAGTAGTAGTCTGTCTTACTGAGTTTAAATCTCACAGTTGGGATATAATTTTCTCCAGGACTCATAAGCAATGCTTTTTTATAATGATGGGTTGAGATATTTTTCACATGTTCTACTTTTGTTATATGTCTTGAGGTTATTTTATAACACAGTAAGACTTTTAAAATTTTTAAAGAAAATCTCAGAAATGTTTATATTCTACTCTTTATAGTGTTGAACAGTTGCATTAATGTTCTTCAGTCTTTCTGGATAAATCTGACCATTTACATCTAAATATCTAATGTGAAGACTTTTATACATATACTTGTCTGGTGCCTTTTGTCCTCACATAACATAAAACAGCTAGGAACATAAGCAAGGATTGTTGATCAAGACAGAATGTGAAAGGAGGTCAGAAAACCTCTGTAAATCATTTGCCCAAAAGTTCATGTCCACAAATCTATAATAGCCCCAAGCACCTGGTATGCTTAGTTTATATCTTGTTTCTTCTACTTCAGACCTTCCTCCAAGTGATGTCTTTCAAATATATTTTTGTTTAATTTACATGGCTCAAGAAAATGATATATGTTATTTGCTTATATGTGTAACCTGTTTCATGCCCCGTTAGCATCTTTGTTATAGAGTGAATAGGCAGCCCTTTCTGTCAAGCATTCTCACAGGCAAGGCTGTGTAGATGTGCCTTTTGGAGAACAGTGGTGGCAGATAGGCCAACCCGCCTAATTACTGAACCACAGTAATAAAACTGAGACTTTCTTCTTTGCAAAAAACATCTGGTATTCCATGAATCAAGTAGAGCTGAAAAATGCCACTTTCTCACCTATCAATTATGGAAATAGATTGCTATATTTTTCAGCCAAACTCTCCTAATTAACATGTCAAGACTATTGTTACTATCATCCTTTAACAAGAAGATTATATACAGGGAGTTCTATGGATTACCCTACTGTGAAATGATTGTTAATTTCTAAGAAATTTAAAATGCTAAAATCAGTGAAGTGGGGAAAAGTGGTGAGGGTGAGTTCTGTGATCTTTGAAGAAGAAACATCTTCTACATCTACAAAATTCTTTTTGGAACAAAGCTGTGATCTCTTGTGTCAACTTAGCATTGCTTGGCTGTTCCTGTAGACTTGGCCTTCTATACCCTTATCTATATATTCAGAATCAATGACCATCTTCCTGACTGTAGATTGCTAGGGATCAACATGACCTGACACTGTTTATACTCCACAAGCAATGAGAGTTCGAGAATCGAGCCGAATTAATCTCCACAGCATTTACTGAGGCTTATTGTAGACCCAGAGTCTTAGTTATAATTTCAAACCAAGAACAAGGTCCTTCTGCATGCGACATTCAATGAGCCATGAAAGGAACTAAGTACACTGACTGCCCTGGAGAGATTCCAGCAGTTTCTCGACTTGAGATCAGTACATAACAGATGGGACCAGGGTAACTGATTTAATTAGAATACTTTAATAGCAGAATGGCGACCATTACACAGTTCCATCAGCTAAGGGGGAAGGCCATTAAATCCACAGAAGTAATTGTTTCACTGGGAGGACTTGCCACATAAATATATCTGTATGTAATATGTGTGTGTCTGTGTATGTATATATATATATATATATATATACATACATACATATATATATATATCCTGAAAGTAATTTTGAATGATTATGAAGATGATGTCATTATATAACATATGACAGTTATCTGAATCATTTGATAGAAATGAACCTTTCAAGGACTCAAATATTTCTCCTGTCATATTAATTGAAGAATCTTGCTGTTTTAAGCCCCGTTTGACTTAATCACTGGTGTTCTCCTGACTTCAGAATTATATAGTAGAAGAGGAAGCTTCTGCAGACTATCCAGAGAATAAACAGTTTCAAACATTAAAGGTACTTTATATAGCATTTATCATGAGTTAGATATCTCTTAGTGATACATACAGTTCTTACAGAATGATAATACAATGCATATGACTTTCAGTATATATTGTAGAAATGTAAAGACATTTAATATCTTTAAATTATTAATATTTAATCCTAACACAATTTGAAGGCACTTATGAAAATATTCCATTACACTGAAATTTCTGCTTGTAGTCTACTGGATAACTATTTTTTAAAATGTTTGTGTGAATCCTGGAGGACAACTTATTATACCTTAACTCCCAGAGAGTTCATGCCATTGTAATTTGAAATAATCCCATCATTTAAAAATGGTGCAAGCTTTCTTGTGATAATGAATGGTTGGCATAACACAAGGCTTAGCAACATGATGCTTAATGGAAATTGTGTTAATAACATCCTAGAATTGGTGTCAATTATCCTCAGTGGAAATTTCCATTTGGATTCTGCTAGAGCAGGAACAAATAGGAGCTGACACCTCTGATTTACTGAGAAAGACTCAATCTATTCATAAATGATTCATATAATAATTTTCAAATCTTTCAAAAATCAAAATAATGAACTTGATAGAGGGGTATGTTAAAATATTATATCACTGTTTATTAGTGTACTTATCCTTTTAACAACAAGTTTTATAGTTTTCACTGAAAAATGAGGATCAGTATGTACATTGTTTACATCTTAAAATATAGATACCATGGGAAGAGCACACACCAATTGTTTGTCTGAGGTCAAACGGTCAGTCCTGTATACAAACATACAAGTAACATTATATAGACTCAGCAGGTTATGTTTGGGAATGTATATGTAAATGTAATCACATATTTGCATGCAGTAACAATTGATGGAAACGGAAGCTGTGAATATGAAGGAGAGAGGAAAGGACTCTAGGAGTGTTTGGCGGGAGAAAAGAGAACAATGCTAAAATTCAAACAATGCCACAAGTAAGAATATACACAAGTAGTGCCTTTTAAAATTAGTGTATAATTTTCCTACTTTATTACTTAAGAAACAATGACAATTTATTTGCACGAGTGCTAAAGAACCTGACTCAATTAAATAAAAAAAAAATGCATAGACTCCTGGAGACTGCAGTACCCAGAGGGTATTTACTGATGAAGGTTTGGCTACATCCAAGGTAGATGGTATTTGACCAGGAATGGTGGAACTAGAAATGTTATTTTTCAAACCAAAATCACAAATGAATAACAAAACCTATATGCATCCTCAAATAAGTCATAATTTATCTCAGGAGATAAAATTCAATAAATAATGTTGTATGTTTTTATTTTCTCATGGTAAGATAATAAACTGAAGGGAGAATGACATTATTCGGGCTCACAATTCAAGGATACATTCTACTATAGCAATAAAGTCAAGGCTGAAAAGACTTGCAGTATCGGGCCATATCCCATCCACAGTTAGGACAGAGACTAAAGGACGCTGCAGCCTCATTGCATTGTTTAGACAGTCTAGGATCTTAGCAAGGGAATGGAGTCACCAAAGTGGATAGGCTATCCCAACTCAGTTGAGCTAATCAAAAACCACCAACACCCCAACAAGCATGCCAAGAGACTCTATTCTAGGTGACTAGACAGCACACACCCCAGGAAAAGAAACAATAAGTCTAACCATTAATTAAACAGAAAACCAATGGAAGGAAAGTCTGCCACTCTGTATTACATAGCTTGGATATACATTCAAACAGAAAGTATCGGTCTTAACTAGCATTTTCTTAATATGACATGTTATTTTTATATGAATAGTAATAGACTATGCCAATTAAGGATTATCTGAAGTATGTAATACAACACTAACTCACATTGTGGTACAGGAAAGTGAGCATATTGAATTAAGAATTGAATTGGTTTTCAGAAGAAGAAGATTCATTCATTGGAAAGATTCATTTTATTATTTTCTGTATTTTATTTTGATACAATTGAGCCCTCCTGATCTGTGGGCTGTGCATGAATGGATTCAATTAAAACTGGATCAGAAATCAGTGGAATAAAGTCACATGTGTATGAACTTAATTTTGTGGTTATTTTGTGAATAATATCACAGTTACTTTGTGGTAAAATTTAAATTTAATCTTGGCATGAAAGATGGGTAAGGATAAATGTAAGTTACATGAAAATGTTGTGCCATTAAAAGTAAGGGACTGGAACATGCTAGAAGAATGCTACCTCCAGGAGTCCAAGAGATGAGACTACATATACATAGGTAAAACATGTGCATGAGTGTATGTGTGTGTGTGTATGTATGTGTGAGTGAGTGTATAAATACACCCATGTGCTCATGTCCATCTGATTCAGTGTATGCTCTCATAAACCTAGTGTAATCTAAAAAAATTGCTTTATTGATTCATAATAGATATATTTCATTTTAAATAAATGTATATATATATATATATTAGTACATGTGTAATTAAATGTGGCTATAGACATGAAGACATTCTACAATTACTAAAGAGCATATTGAGCAATTGCAGCTAGTCCTTTGATATTAAGAATCATCAACCAGCTCATTTGCTGGCCACATAAGTTTGATTCAAGAATCCTGTGGTGGACAGAACCTGTGTCTATAATTGTTCTTTGAGTTTCACGTGTGAAGTGTGACTCTAACATCCCTCCTCCCCCCAGTATATATAATGTAACCATCAGGAAAACCAAGTTGCCAGTATGATGCATTTGACCTTCCATACTCACAATTTCACACATATACAACCTCAGGTTGCTTATTTTCATTTTGTGTTCTCATTCAGTAATTCAGTTTTTCTGAAGGATTTTTCCCCCTGCATTCCTGCACTGCAACCCAGTGTTTGAATGTTATGGATAAACAGCCTTGCTTTTATTTTCCTTTTCATCTAAAAATGCAAATAGTTGAGTGAAAGCTCTGTCAGGCATGTCAAAGGCAGGAGAACAATTGGCTCATTTCTTTATGGCCTTCTGAGAGCTGATTTCATGGTAATGCAATAATAAGCCACTAAAAAGAAGTATGCCATATGAAAATCACTTTCCAATGTTCCCTCTATGAAATATGACAAATAAAACAGTTATTTATAATGCCAATAACTGAAAGAGTGCCAGGCTTTTGAGATCCTCAGTAAATGTTTATTGAGTTATTGAGGGAATTAAGCCAACCAAATATCCTGTACCTATGTGACAACAATGCTAATACCTAATTGTCAATAAAGCTGAAGCTTCAGGCTGCAATTCAGAAGCAGATATTACTTCCACCATGATGGATATTGTCTTTCGTTCAGCTTCAGATGGAACAAATGAGTTGTATTCTAACCTGTGCCACATAGGAAATTAACTAGAAAATAGAAAAAATTAAGCCTGTTAGCACAGCCTCCGCAAAACAGCAAAAAAAAAAAAAATCTAATTTAAAAGTCTTAGAACCTAATTCCAAATATGTGCATTTTACAAAAAAAAATAATTGAGTTTCTATATCTTTGGAATCTTCTGGGACAATTAAAAAAGAAACAATTTGAAGAAAAGACTCATTTTAACAATGTAGCTGATATTAAAATGACAGTCCATATTTAATTAATAGTATCAGTTTATGAATACAATAAACTGTAAGTAATTGCAGAAGTGTACATAGGCTTTAAGGAGATAACTTTCTGTAATAGATTGCATTTGGCTACTTAATTAACTTTGCTAATCATGTGTTGCACATACACTGTAATTACCAGGCAATAACATACTGTGTCTATCTCAATACTGAAGAAATCAAGTGTCAATGAGTTTGAAGTTATCCTTGTCATTATGGTCACAACATTGTATGTTGCTTTGTTATAAGGACATACAAAGTATTTATTCAATTTCTAGCATTCCGGAATACACATGGACAATGCAAATCTCACCCCAAAATACTGTCTAGGGCAGTCTTTGTGTATTTCTCGAACTTTGAGATATTAAATAAACAACATTTAGGTTTATAATAAATAAAGCATGCTAAATTCATATAATGTGTATTAGATATATATGCATATTGTGTTTCAAAGTAATTCATATTGAAATTAATTTTTATTAAAAGTTTGATTAATTTGCTATGATTATTAGGCAAATTTATTTGAAGTTTCTCAAAGGTAAAATGATATCTTAGTCTTCTAATGAAGGAATTGTTTGTATATTACCAAACAAGCTATGACATAATTAACCCTTGGCTGGGCATTTTACTTTTCTTTCAGATTAAATTTATAGATCAATGTGCAGTAATATTTAAAGGCTCTTATCCATTTCTTTGCCTAAGACAATTAAGCCCCATTATTAAGCTCAAACATGATTCTAATTTATGAAGTGGTAGTGTAAATAGTGACAGCATCTAAATGACTTACTTTTATGGAAATATATTTTTAATTCCTTTTCCTGTTTCAGAATTTCAGGCATGCATACAGTGTGTTTTAAATAAATTAAATGCTCCATCCCTTAGTTTTAATTCCTCCCTTAGTAGTGCCCTGTTGTATTTACTCCAACTTCATGTTATTAATTATTGTTATTGGTTACTGGTGGGCCCATTAATAAAGGAAGGATGTGTTGCCAAGGGTCATGTTGATGAAAGAATTTTCAGCAGCATCGTCAATGACCCATGGATAAAATCATGAGCATCACACACAAGTCAGAAGAAAGTGGCTGGAGACTGAGGCCTTGTGTTATTTTGGTTTTTCTTTCTTTCTTTCTTTCTTTATTTATTTATTTATTTATTTATTTTGGTTTTTTGAGACAGGGTTTCTATGTGGTTTTGGAGCCTGTCCTGGAACTAGCTCTTGTAGACCAGGCTGGTCTCGAACTCACAGAGATCCGCCTGCCTCTGCCTCCCGAGTGCTGGGTTTTTTTCCTTCTTTCCCAGCACATCCACGATGTTTATTCTTTTTCCCCTTCCCAGGGAGACTCATGCTTCCTCCAGCTTGAGCCCTACACATTGTTTAGATTCTCTGGGCCTGTGGATTGTAGAATGGGAGAAAGGTTATGCTCTTAGTATATTTTATTTAAAATAGTGGCAGTATCAATGCAAATAATGATAATATTCACATACACAGTTATACTTTGTGAGCAATTTTTCTTGTCAAGTAGTATTTCTGATATTTTATTTGTTTTTTATTATAATATAGACTGAGCAATCCTAATGTGAAAATGAGGATTGCCGCAAATGTGAAATATTTTGAGTATGCACTTGAAGCCATGAATGGAAAATTCTTCAGCTATCTGTATGACATGTCAGAGGCAAAATACTGGTTCACAAAATATTTTGGGAAATGATCTTCAGGCTGCACAGATGGGTATAGATAAAATGTAAATTAATTGAGTCTTTAAATCTAGGTTGATTTTCTAGTATATTTGATTATATGTATGCAAGTTTTCAATATCCCCAAATTATTTAAATCTGTACCACTTCATACCCCAGGTATAAAATAAAGGAATTCAGCCATCACTAGCATTCTTAGTTATCAATAACCTCAAGCACAGCACAGGCTGTCATATCAAGATTGCAGAGTTAGAAAATAATAAGACAAAAAGACCCTACTGGCTGATCTACAGTCCTTCCTCAAGGACACAGCAGCACAGAAGTCATCACACTCTTTTTTAAAAGGTGTTTTTTGTCTCTGTGAACTTTCTGAGTTTAACTAGTTAGTTGTTACAATGAAATTTATACTCCAATGGTAGTGAAGCATGTCTAAAATGGAGGCATCAGTGGGGTGTGGAGGTGCAAACCTTTAATTCTAGCATGGAGGAAGCAGAGGCAGACAGATCCCTCTGAGTTTGAGGTCACCCTGGTCTATATTGTGAGCTCCAGGATAGCCAAGCTGTATTAATGAGACCATAAAAAAATGTGTATGGTGGGCAGTGAGCATCAGTACCATATAGGAAGGGTCTTAAAAAATTATTAAATTTTTGAAAATACTACTAACAACTAATGTCTTTTTAATATAAGAAATTAACACGATACTGTGGGAAAATATTAAACTTTAGCCATCTTTTCAGGTGAAATGATTGGTATAAGTGTTCTTCCACAAAAGAAAAATTCTATTTACATTTCTTCTGGATTTGATGATGCCATTATATACCAAACAAATTGAAAAGAAACAAAATATTGTTTGTATAAGCTTTTGTGTGTATAGATTATAATATATATTAATTTCCTGTTGCAACTGCAGATAGTATGGTACAAACTGGTTAAATACCACAAATGTATCATTGTTTAGCACTTGAAGAAGGTATCTCATTTTTCATTGCTCATGTTTCTTATTTTTTCTCAGTCTTCAAGAAGTCAGGATGTAATGTAAAACAATATAGTCACAGGTCTCAACAATTATCGCGTGGCTCATTGGAAAGGGTTAATTATTGTGTATATCATATACAGATTTAAAGACTATAGCAAGGTAATTTAGCTTACACTTAATTTACTTCAAATCCTTCATTTGGACACTAAGCATGAAGAATTTTAGTCATTAACTTATGATGTCTCTTTTTGTGTCTTTAGTTTTATAATATGTAAGTCCATAATAATTCTGCATATTTATTAGGCAAACATAACAAAAGAGATTTGTTTCTTCATAGTACATACCTAAAGTCTCTGATTAGGTCACCAGCGCAATCAGATTTCAGAGAAGTGTTCTTTTCTGGTTCACAGAAAAAATGCCTTCTCAAGCCGGGTGGAGGTGGCACACACCTTTAATCCCAGCACTTGGGAGGCAGAGGCAGGCGAATCTCTGTGAGTTTGAGGCCAACCTGGTCTAGAAGAGCTAGTTCCAGGACAGGAACCAAAAAAGCTACGGAGAAACACTGTCTCGAAAATCCCCCCCCCCTTCCAAAAAAAATGCCTTCTCACTCTGTGATTTCATATGAAAGATAACTCTGGCAATTCTTAATTGTTTTACAAGATCACTAATTTATTCTCAAGTCCATACCCACATGTTTTCTGTCCAAATAATAGTAGGGAAGGGACTAAGACTAGAACATATGATGAGGTGTTTCTATCAAACCGTATCATTAGAAAAGAGGACATTCAAAAGAATTTTTTCAGCATTATATATGAAAGGTTGTTTATTTCATTTGTTCTTTGACAATTTTATACAGTGCAATTTGATCCTATTCACCTACCTATCTTCTCCAATATCCACCCCAATCCAATTTGTATCAAACAAAAAACAAAAAACAAGCAAACCAAACAAAAATCAAATTCAGTTTCTGTTGCTCATATTCTTAGATATGAGGCCATCTTCTAGACCATGGTCAAACTACCAATGATGTTTGACATCCCTCTGTATGCTTTTAATATCTTTTATTACCATTGGTTAATAAAGAAACTTCTTTGGTCTATGGCAGAGCAGAATATAGCTAGGTAGGAAATCCAAACAGATACCTAAAAAAAAAAAAAAAAAGGTGGAGTCAGGAAGATGCCAACAACCACCAAAGAAGCAAGATGTGAGGTAAAAATCCATAAGCTCCATGGCAATATATAGAATAATATAAATGAGTTAAATTAAGATTTAAACGGTGGTTAATAATAAACCTAAGCCATTGATCAAACAATTTTTAAATAATATTAAGCCTCAGAGTTGATATTTAGGAACTGGCAGGTAGGAAAGAAACCACCAGCTATAGCCAGAGACCATCATCCTTAATGAACACTGACTCTCACTCCCACAACAGCTATAATTTGCATTCAGAAGCTATCATATGCTCATGTATTTTCAGCTAAGGATGGAACATTCATTCCCACTTCCCCAACCAATATTGCATTTGGATTTGCTTGATATTGTACATGACTTGTGCATGCTGACACAATCTTGTGACTTATATGCACATCTATGAATATAACAATAAACCTCTAGTAGTTTGGTTTAATGCTATATCTACTTAGTAGAGTAATAATAGTAATATTTCCCCTAAGACCTATCTATCTTGCCATAGGTTCTTGGCCTCCATAATGGCACCTGGTTTCGTGGTCTCCATAATGGCACCGGATGTAGATTTCATCTTGTTTTGCAGGCTTTAAATCCACTTAGTAAGTTTTGGTCACTCCCCTGGCGTTACTGCTATTATTGCACCATTACGTATATCCTGTCACTTCTAGGTACCAAAGATATCATTGGCTAGTAAGTAAAAAGCCAGCGCCAAGAATGAGTCTTTTGTAGTCATAAGTCTGTAAGTACATTCCCAGATATTTCAGGCTAGATTTCTCTGTAGAATTTAAAGATAGGGGCCATATTGTTGAAGACACCACATATTTGAACATGGAGAAAGAAGTTATCACTGACTTGGAAGAATCATCTAACAAGACAGTTTTTATAATACTAGAATGATCTGTTCAGTCACACCTAGTGTGATCTCTACAAGCTACAATAAGAACTGGTTAATAAAGGCAAACATACTTGTTTATTTTTAATTATGTTTAACTGTTGATATATTGCTTTGATATATGAGGAAAAAAAGCTGGTCTTCTGACTTTCTAGGTCCACTACATTGCAGGGTGGCAAAGGGATTGAATGGTTCTTCACTTTGCTACTGAGGCCTTGTTAGGCAGCCAGTCCTATGGATTACTCTAGAATTATGGGTGCCTTAAAATTCCTATTGTTATGCTGGGCTAAAAATATGCTGTGAAGTATTCACTCATACTAAGAATATAACTACATTATCAGATTGTTCAATATTTAAGGCTGTTTATTTCATATTTTAAAAATTTCATTATTCATGTTTGATAATATGGCCTGGAATGTCTTCCATGATCTGTTCCCTCCTGTCTGTCTGTCTGTCTGTCTGTCTGTCTATCTATCTATCTATCTATCTATCTATCTATCTATCTATCTATGTTTCTATCTATTGCAGGGGAGTTGGGTAGGCTGGTCATATGTGTGTGTATATGTATGTTTATACATAATATATATAATCTTAGTGATAGGACCATATATACATATATATACACACGCACATATACATCTATATCATTTTACTAAAAAAAAAAAGAAATATTGGTTGTTCAGTGTCAAACAACCTAGAAAATACACATGCAAGTAACATACTGACTAAAAAACTTTTATTTAGAGACACAAACATATACAAATACATACATGTGTATAATGACAATTAGCAAAAAAAGGCAAAGAATTTGAAGTAGGATACAGGGTAGATGAGAAGGTTAGGAAGGTGGAAAGGGAAGAAGAAATTATTATCTTAAAAATAAAAAAAAGAAATATCAGTTGCTCATATTAAAATAAACGTGTTCTGTAGCATAAAGTTCATTGTGCCATATAATTGGAAATTTCATACACATAGAGGGGACATTTCTCACTTAAGCATAGTGAAGTCTACGCATGAGCTCACATGGTTTAGCATGGTCTATGCGCTTTATAGAAACATGAGATAACATTAACATAGCACAACTAATTTCCTTGATTGCCATAACAACTCTGTAATGAAATGGTCTTTTGTTTTCTTAAATAATATTATATTGAATAACTTTTCAATGGGGATATTTGATTAATGCTAAACTTTGGAACTAATGCTCTGTGCACTGTCATTGATATACACAATCATTTAATAGAAACTATTCATTCGGTACAAGAGAAACGCAGGTATTGAGCAAATAAGAAACTTCTAAAATTGGCTCACCTAACCTTAAACAGAAAAGGAACCAAAGGGGGAGTTTCTCTTGAAGGACCGTCAGAGAAAAATGCATAGAATTAAACACACAGGCTTTTCTCTACTTGATGAGTCTATAAATTTAATAAAGGCGGTTTTCCTCTAACCTCAATGTGAATAAACTTCTAGCAGTCCATTCAAGTTCTGAAACACATAGCATTCCTTATCTAGAGACAAAGTCTGTCTGAGGAGGCCAGTATAGTTATTATGGATAAGTAGTGGGATTTTTGCTGTGAAATTTACAATAATCGGGAACACTTTACTCAACAAGTTGTAGTACTTTTCCATCAACCTATTTTTGGATTTCCAGCTCCCAAATAATGACATAGAAACTTATTATTAAGTAGGAAACCTTGGCCTTTAACTTAGGCTTGTTTCAATTAGCTCTTAGAGCTTAGATTAGCCCATTTATATCAATCTATTATAGGCCACATGGTGTTACTTCATCTCTGTGTTGTTGTCCATTCTGTTTCCTCTAAGTCTGATTGATGACCATGCCAGTCTTCTTCCCAGAATCTTCTCTCTGTATGGAAGACCTGCCAATCTTTGATGCCTATCTATTAGCAGTTTAGCTTTTTATTATAGCATTCACAACAACATATATTCACAGTGTACAAATATCACACAACATTTTCCCCTTTTGTCTAAATAAAAAGCTTCTGGGGATCAAAAATGCAATATAAAGGAGGCCATGATAACTTCAAGGCATTATGAAGACAAAGGCCTTGTGTTAGTGAATATTTAAGGGAAAATGGTCTGGTGCCTTATTTTCTGAATACTGTTTGAGGCTGCTTAAGATCCAAATTGACCTCATGCCTCTTGGTTGATATATTCTGCTGACTCGGGGTTAAAACTATTTCTTAAATTGAGATTTTATCATGTATGCTACAACAGGAGATATTCAATGACATACCAGAATGCGTACAGAGGAAGAGTGTTTGACTTTCTATTAGGATCCCCTTCTTCTAGTTCCACTGCCCATGTCTAGTTCTTCATGGATATCAAGAAACAACATGGTGAAGGCCTAATAAATCTGAGAGCCACCTGAGAGAAGAGAGAAGCATAGTTCTAAGTATCTCAATTTTGAATCTTGCTTTAATATACAATGAAAAAATCCTTGTGGCCATCACTGTCTAGGAATGATTCTTCATTGATGACATCAGTCCACTGTTTGATGCTCATGAGACAGTTCTGTGACCACACGAGCCTGATGTTAGAAAGCTACATAAATATCTTGTAATCATTTGTAGGCAGCCCCAAAGCCTTAGTTACATCCTTTTTCATAGTAATTTGCTGCCTACTAAGGAAAAAAAGTTGTTACTAGTCAAGATCTGTTACATGGGCCATTTTTATTCTTTACTCAAGAGTGATATGTGTGCAGTAGGACTTGGCTTCAGGCCAGGATCACAGCAGCAGTGAGCAGAGATGCTCTTTGGGAGATAACATGTCACAATTGGTGCATTGAACAGAAGGACTGGCTTCAGTTTACTGCTCAACTGAGTTTCCAGACACTCTCGGGGGTACCCTGTTGGAAAGGCCATGGGCTAGGGCTGCTACTTCTGAAAACACTCCAGTGAAGTTAATGGTATTTCTGGAAATTCTGTGTGAAATTTTGAAGAGTAAAAAAAAGAAAAAAAAAAGAAAGAAACTGTGACATCTGGGGAAGTAATTTACTTCTGAATTATTGCTTGGGAATTTTTTAACTGATCAGAAACATCTAGAGGGAAATGTTAACACTGACTGCTTACTCTCAGCAAGGACCTACTGAAGTGTAGTTCTAACCTCATGCCAAAGCTAGGGATGCAAAGGATTACAAAAGGAATGACCCTATTGCTTCTAATATTTGTAGTCATTAGATAAATCAGTTGCTGATGACACTGGGCCGTGGCCACACAGAGCATGTTTATTTGTATTGTAAATTTCACAGTAATTCTTAGTCCTACAACTTTCATGGAAGTTTCATGAGCCTTCTAACTTTCCTTGTTCCCTCTAAGAAAAAATAATTTTAGTTTCAAGGAAAAAGCCATATAACATGCCCCTAACCAGACATCTCAAAACTCATTTATTAATGAGTTTCATTTAGCAGTTTGTGATTTTAAAATATGTTAAATTATTTCAATTAAATTATCATTTAGAATATGTAATTTACATGCCCAAATTATATTTTAAATATCTTTTAACATAATTTTAGATAATTTTACAACCTCTCTTTTTTCAGCAACAAGGTTTCTTTCAATATTAATATTCTTATAATTGCTTATATCATCTTCCCTTAAATTAATTTTGCTTTTATTTGAAAACTTTATTTCACTTTTTAAATTAAGGCATTGCTTCTACATGTCTACTAAATATGGCGATGATCTCAATTATATTTTAAATATGCTGTTGACTTATTTCTTCATCAACAGTGATAGTGTTTAATTCTATGTGTGTTTGTGAGCACGCATGCTTTTATATGTATATAAACGTGTATTTTTTTTGCACAAATATGTGTAGACCTAAGAGTGAGGAGGACTCAGCATACTGAATTGCTTGAAGTTTTTTATAATATTTTCCTATCCTCATATTAAAACGCCATCTTTCTAGTTGAAACTATATCATACATGCGCTTTTAGGAAAATTTAATGTTTTATAAAGAGAAAAGCCATCTTAAGAAGCAGACCAGACAGGATGCTATAAATAAGTTGTACAGCATAGCATGTTTGTAAGTGCACTTTGCTGTCTCTCTGCTTTATTGATTCCTCTGATGAGTCTGACATAGACCTTTCAGAAACCTACCACAGCAAGAGCTGTCAATGAGCAGCATTTGGTGAATATATTGTATGAGGGATACTAGACAGGCTGCTCCGCACCTGTTGCTAGCTAACTTCTCCTTGTTGATCTGGCTGCCTGCTGTGAAGTTCTTTCCTCCCCCTAGGCCTGTTGTCTTGCCAACCAGCCATGGCAGCTGACATTTCCCTCTTGTTTGCTTGTGCATTTAGAAAAGGTTCTTGAAGGGCCACCTGAGGGAGAGGGAGACTGGCAGATCTAGTGATGGGGAAACAAAATATAAATAATAATAATAAAAACAATTCCAACAGTACAAACCACAAAGTAAATAGAAAATAAAAGAATAAAGGCCTGAAAGCTTGTGCGGAGTACTGGGAACAACTCTTTCATGTTGATTTAGGGGAATTAGCTTAAGTAAAATGTTGCTAGTCCAGCTGATGTACCCATGAGGAAGCAACAGACAGGCTTGTACTGTGAGAGCTGCCTTTTATCTACTTCTGAAGGTGAAGTCAACTGAAAGTTCGCATAATTTTGAATTAGTCCACAAACAATTTTTTATGTCTATCTTCAAACAGCACCACAAAGCATTATAGGCTATAATGTGTGTATACAATGCAAATATAATATGTATTACATAAAAATTTATTAAAGCCTTTTAGTGTAGAAATTGTTCAAAAATATTCATATTTTATTTATAGGTTAACAGTCTATCATTCATTGATGCATGCATTTAATTCACTTCAGTTGAACATGTATAAAATTCAAATTGAATGTGATATTCTTTTGAAAATACTATTTGACTGTTTTTTATTAATATTTATAACTCTCACTAGATGACTTCATTTGGCTTATATTATTAACTTTGCTCTATGTGCTCTTGTGTTATGAATTACCTTTGAAAATGAATGTGCAGGTTTTGATGATATAGGCTATGAACAGTGAGACTTAGTCTCCAGATGAATATTTTGTCTTATTTTTCCATAGATATGTAACATGTTGCAAATTACTCCCAGCTAACAGACATTTCTTTTCTCTCTAGAATAGACACTGGAACACCATTTAGGTTAGTAAGCTCAGTTTACAGGTTTTTGACTAAGGTAAATATATGGTGTGGTCTAGATATAAACTTGGACTTCTAGGGTCCTAAATCATGAGAGGGCAGGGGTTAGCAAGCAGAGAGCAGAAGGGCAGCAGGGTAGGTAATTCTGAGTGCAACTAATACAGTAGGGACCATCAGAGGTGTAACTTTAGTTCTGAGGACTAGCAAGGTAGAAGTAACATGCTGAATGATAAGAGACCTAAGATAATAGAATGAATAATAGCTAGTGTTATTATACATAGTGTTATTATACATTAGGAAAATGAAGGAAGCCTCTAATGGCCAGGGTTGGCCTCAGTATTCTTAATAAGTTAATAAGTATTCCAAAAGAGTACAAATTCTGAGCCGGGCGGTGGTGGCGCACGCCTTTAATCCCAGCACTCGGGAGGCAAAGGCAGGCGGATCTCTGTGAGTTCGAGACCAGCCTGGTCTACAAGAGCTAGTTCCAGGACAGGCTCCAAAACCACAGAGAAACCCTGTCATGAAAAACCGAAAAAAAAAAAAAAAACAAAAAAAAAAAAAAAAAAAAAAAAGAGTACAAATTCTGTCCCAATGAGGGTAGGACAGGTACCAAGAAGCAGGATGGACCTGTTTATTACATTATTCTTGCTGCTGTCTTCACTGTTGAAGATGCCCTTTGACTAAGGTATAAGTGCCTTTCTTTTATCCTTATAACATAATGGGGTGTTTAAGGAATGAAAGAAAAATCTTAGTTTCAATCAAGTTTCCTTCTCTTTGAAAGGTTGTAGTAGATGTGATTAGAACATAATATAGTAAAATTTATCAGGAGGATTCCATCTTCATGACTTCATATAAAATATGTTAGCTTATTCAGAGGAAAGTCTGAAGTAATTAAAAGCAGAATTGAATGCAGTAAACATGAGATATGCATGTCTAAGGAAACTATAATAATAAGGGAGTGGGACATGTCCAGGGAAAAATGTCAGTTAGCATTCGAGGAAGGAGAGATCGTGTGTCATTGGAGAGAAGAGACATTAATTTCAAATTACTTGCAGAACCACACAATGATTTAAAGGAAAACCATCTTCAAAACATGAAAGGTACACATCATGACTGTTCACAAGCAGGCTGTTGACACAGATGCATGAAACATCTGTTGTGCCTAACGACACCAACTGCTATAATTTAGTGACGCTGAGCTGATGTAATTGACTTTAGTCTGAAAAGCTTGTATTGCTTAATAAGAGTGCAGACTGGACAATCTCAGGCAGTGTTTTCGTTGGTGATGCACTTTTAAAAATGTGCCAAAAAAAAGTTTAGGATCTCCTAGATATTTTTAAAAATATAACTTGACATTCTAAATTGGATTATAAAATCATAGAATACCAGATAGTAAAATACAGGGCTCTGGGTGGAGGCTAGTGTTCAGGAAGTTGTAGGATACTTCTGGGTGCTCCTGGTTACACTGGACCCTTAACACATCACTGTAACAGAGCCACACTCTTGGCTTTGACAATTTCTTACGATTTTTAAGACACTGGCATCATCTTAAATGGGCTGAAAGTTCTACCAGAAGTCTGGGCTAAACTTCTGACTTTTTCTATGTCTGTAGCCAATTAACAGATTGTTTATTTGGAAACTTTGGAATATTTGACATTGTATCAGAAATATTTAAGCAATATTAAATGTGTTTTGTTGAAAATGATAGATATTTCAATATTTGATCTTACTCCATAGTGGTTTTGGTCTATATTTTAAGTTACTGAATGAATATTAGATAAGAGATTGATATCACAAGAAGTCTTCATAATTTGTTCTAATTTTAATTCTGAGTTGTTTCCATAATGTGTTACTGCTTAAATAATGATGATTATTGCTCATAATTTATATGTACAAATATATATATATATACACATATATATATATATATTCCCCAGCCTAACTTTTTGAAGTGTATTTTATAGCATAAAATTGTAATTATTGATGCAAAATCCCTTAAAATGTTTAATAGTTATACTTATTTTTCAAATTTATATAAAATCAGAAGCAGCCAATTACCAACGTTATACACTCAACACAGGGTAACAAATAACTACCATGCTGGTCATTAAATTCTACCCCAGGTAAAAAGACCTTTCTGATTTGGGTATTTTATTTTATGCAAGATGTCTTGTCCACATTGACATGGATATATTATGAGTCAAATTGTAATATAGTATGTATCTGTGTTTCTAATATTTTAAATATCCTCTCTAAATTAGCTCTCCACTCCTAAATACTGATCATCTTAATTTAACAGAACCAGTAGATAATCAAAAATTCATTACCATTGAAGGATACATATCAGGTTGCTGGTTTTGTAACAAAATATCCTACAGAATGGTCACAAAATGATTTAAGAAATTATTTACTCACTTTGGAAGGAGCTGAATTAAGTTCCCACTGTGTTTGTTTGATTTAAAATTAATAGATTGTTTCTATCTTAATATTATGATAACTAAACACTGATTTGCTAATATATGTTGATATAATTTGTGAACCACAATTAATAAAAACTCATATAAGTTCGAGGTAAGAGCCAGTGGCTGGATACATTGTTTTTCAGTTCTTCAGGTTGAGGCCCAATATCTCTTTCTGAGTTTTTATTTTTTTATTAATTTTTTTTATTAAAAATTTCTGCCTCCTCCCTGCCTCCCTTTTCCCTCCCCCCACTCCCCACGCCCCACTCTCCTCTCCCTCCCTCGATCCAGTCCAAAGAGCAGTCAGGGTTCCCTGCCCTGTATGCAGTCCAAGGTCCTCCCCCCTCCATCCAGGTCTAGGAAGGTGAGCATCCAAACAGGCTAAGCTCCCACAAAGCCAACACATGCATTAGGATCAAAACTCAGTGCCATTTTCCTTGGCTTCTCAGCAGAAACTGTGTTTCAAAATTATGTATTGGAAAATATGGAATTTAACCAATTGTTGTTTAAGAGTCAAATGTCCTCATATTTAGTTGTAACCCTACTTATGCACTGGATAGTTTTCTGTCTGTAGTAACTTTTCTTAACTAACTTAATATGGGAAAATCCAACTCTGGGCTGGTAGCAACGGGCACTATAAAGATAGAAAAATCACCAAGCCAATGAGAGCAACACAATAAACACTATTATGCATCAGTTTCAGCTTCCAGGTTGCTTGAGTTTCTGTCCTAACTTTCCTGGAAAATGAACAATGATAAGGTTGTATAAGTGAAATAAATAAATAAATCTCTTCCTCCCCAAGTGTTTGTGCCATGGTGTTTTATCCCACCAAAGAAACCCAAACTAAGACAGAGTACCAAAATAAAACATATTAAGATTTATACAAATGAAGGATTAAATGACAGAGTTGCTATGAAGAATGTGGGGTGTTTTCTAAAATTAAAAAAAAAATCATTGAAAAATATAGAAGCAGTAATTTTAAAACGATATTTGCATTTCCTTGGCTGGTTGTTGGTTGACTATTTTAATCCAATGTCTCTTTTAAAAACACCTGTTTTCTTATAAAAATCAGTATGGCTTTAAAAAAATAAGTAATTAAAGAAAATGTTCATATCAAAACACTATTTATTATGTTTCATTATGTTTTTAGTAGTATGTGATGGTTCAGTGAAATAACATTTAAAAATTAACCTCAGGTACAAGGAGTGTATGTCAGTGCTACAGCACCTTATACATTTATTCATTTAAATATAAATGTTTATAGAAATATAAGTAATTATTACAATATTTATTTATTGTAATTATAATTGTATTATTTATTTCATGAGCATGTGTTATGCTAAAACTCACTGCAGATAAATTAAATAGGAACAATATTTACTTCTATTATAATTTAAATATAAATTCACAAGAGTAAATTGCGACTTTCTTTTAACATTTTCTTTATAACCATCTCCCCTGGAAGTGTCTTTTATCTGAAATTTTCTTAGTATATAATGAAATACAATACATTTTTCTTCTGTAATTTTTCCATACCCTCTAAGTACCTAAGTCTGTAATTTTAATGCATTTGCCATTTTTTTCAAAATTTCCTTTTGCCACTTGCTCTTTTATATATAGTCTCCTGAAGATGTGGGTCCTTTCTTTTAGCACCCTGTATTGTCCTAAAACACCTAAGAGAATGAGAGTCTAACACCGTAGCTGTGCCACTTTTAAGTAGCTATGGACTTACTGCCTCATTAGTGATTTAAGATAATGAACCTTAATCACTTTAAATATTGTCAGCCTGTCTACACCCAACCACCAAGGGCACCTGGATGAAGCTGTGTTCCCTAGCTTACAGAAGCAATAGGAACCCTTGACTCCAGCTTTGTGTTGTCTCTGAGAGAAGATCGCCCTCCACCCCCATGTTCTGACCCTGCTTTTCTGCATGGGATCTTGTGATTCTATTAGTCCATATGACAAATATCCTTTATCATATCTTTATCTTCACCAACTCTGTAGACTCCATTTGTTTTTGTCCCCATACGCTCACATTCCGGAGGTTAGAGAAGCCACAGTGTTCTGGAACAGCTATGATACTCGTCACATTGACCATGACATTCAAATGTGACAGAATAACTCCCAGGTCTTCATTACTCCCAAATTCAAATCTACTTTATTATTCCTGTTCTTCTCCTAATCACTTCTCAGACACTGAGAACAAATAACACCAAATTATTTGTATTTTTTCCCAAAAAACATTTTGTTTGTGTCCATCTTTCTGCCTCCTTTGCTGCCTTCTGTCTGCAAATGAATTTTCAGTCTTTTTCTACCAGACTAATTCCTACTCATCCGTGTATTATTTTAATTACAAACCACTTTAAACATATGGCAAGATTCAGAAAATAACAAAACAGACCCCCATCCTAACAACTCCCAAGATTGAACAGATGTTAACCTTGTAATGCACTTTTCTCAAGTCTCTCTGTTTCTGAGAAAAATGAAATATCACCGAATCATTAATGCCCCTATACTCACCACCTGCCTTAGAGGATCATATGAACACATCACTCATCAAATGCACATATTGTAGTTTTAGTGTGTATAAACATGAAACACAAATTACTGCATATACCAATCTGAATTTTCCATCCAATATTACTTTCTTCCAAGGACGTAGAAATACATACCATCCAACATTTGTATTTATCTCCATTACTTCATTCTACACATAAGCAATTTTTAAAATCAATGTAATATATATATATATATATATATATATATATATATATGCTTCTAGAAAGGAATTGAGGGTGCAGGAGAAGAAACTGCAAATACCTTTAAGCTGTTTCTTTGTTTCAGTTAAGTTTTACAGAAAAATTATGTAACAAAAATGGGTTAAACCAGGTGAGACATTGTAGGTCCACCTTTGGCTGTCCCTAGCATAAGATATTTTTATTGTAATATCATGGTAGAATTACAGTGTGTCTCAGATGGGTTTTGCTGGGCGCTGTGTTTGAACATCTGGTGAGGAAGCATGATATTGAATAGAACATGCTAGGAATCCTTCCGACCTCTATATTTTGTGGTAGGCTTTGTAAAAAGTCCTTTCTTTCTGTGTCTAGGGAGATTCTGATTTTGGACTGATTACCACTGTGTTTCTCTTATTTAGTACAAGTTATAAACCTTCATGGTTTCATCTCTTCATTGTGCTTATTGGCCTTACATTTATCAAGGTCTAACCCATTGTGTTTGGTTAAAGATTTGTTAATAATTCTGTATATTTGTTGCTGTTGTATGGTGTTGCAACCTCTGTTGAAAACTTTATTTCTCCAGGAGAGATGCCTAGGAGATCAGTTTTCTTCTTTACTTGATTCAAATTATTTTTCAATATTGCAGAACTATTTATGTTTCTGCATCTCAAAGCAATTGATATTGCTATTGTTTTAAAAAGTGAATATGTCCAAGTGTGTTAGTGTTTTTCCATATCCCAACCCTCATGTGGTTGCAGCTCTTGTCAGTCTTCTTTGCTGACCAAGGTTGTAGCACCCTATTGCTGAATACACCATGATCGAATCCCAATGGATCAGAAACAAATACATGAATATAAAATCAACACTTTATTTTAGGTGAAAGTTTTTTTTTTCCTGCCCAGTCCTGAAGGTATTCAGTCCCAGAGAAACACACAGAGGCTTATATTAATTATAAAGTGTTTGACCTATTGTCTCAGGAATATTATTAAATAGCTCTTACAACTTAAATTAACCCATAATTCTTGTCTGTGTTTAGCCATGTGGCTTGGTCCTTATCTCAGTAAGGCATTCTCACCTTGCTTCCTCTGCATCTGACTTACAACTATCTCTCCTCCTTTCCTCTTCCCAGAATTCTCCTCATCAGGTCATCCACCTATATTACCTGCTTGGCTACTGGCCAGTCATCGTTTTATTAAACCAATATAAATGACAAATCTTTACAGTATACAAGGGCACTATACCACAACACTAAATCAACTCAGTAGGTTTTATATCTGTGTGTATGTATATAAATAATGCAGATGTAGGTGGTATATGTGTGCATAAAACAATAACGTTTGTAGAAAAAGATATCATGGATCCCTGGATTGGAAGAAAAATTTGGAGTGAGACGAGAGTGGGGTAGAAATTATATAATTTTTTTTATTTTCCTACATTTTTAAAAATAGAGATATTATAATAAAATCCAAACCTTATTTCTAAAATCAGAAAAAAGGACAAGTGTGTCAAATCTCAAATCTCTTCTCTATTATTTAAAATAATTCTTTGAATCTTGACTGGATGGATAAGTCAGGAACATGGGTAGTAATTATACAAATTGAAAGGAAGAACTCAATTATTCTCATTTATATATGATGTGATCCTACCTAGTTTTGGAATCATACTCCATCATTCCAGTCTGATTTTGCATCTCTTATCAGTCAGATTTCTTACTATTTTAAAAAGACAAATAGCAATAAATGAAGATAATAATATAGCAGAAACAAATTGTCTTAATCTTTCTAGCACTATGACTAAACTCTATGACCTAGAATATCCTGAATTGTAGTCTACTTTGTGAGGCTAACGAGGGAGCTGAGGGAGGAACGTGGAGAGGCTGGAAATGCAGCAGTAGCCATCAATGAATGTTGCCTTCCGGTTTGTTTCTGCTGGATTTCTCACCTTTCTTTCTTCTAAGTCCCAGGCCCACCTGCCCAGGAGTGACACCGCACACAGTAATCTGGACCATCCCACATTAATCATTAATCAAGAAAAATCCCACAGACATTCCTACAGGCCAGATGCTGGCGGTGTTTTCTAAATGAGGTCCCACCTTCCAGTTAACTGGGACTAATGTCAAGATGACAACACAAAACAAAATAATAAAATAAAACAACCAGGGCAAAACTCCTATATAGTGTTGGTAGAAATTTCCAGCCAGTGTAGAAATCATTTAGGATATCCAAAGTTCAGTGTCCACACAACTCCTAGTGCTAGCAGCTAAGAGGTTCTTAAACTCTATCTCCTGACCTAATTCCACGGTTCCCTATATCCCTTCAATGAAAAGTAAACATCCATCAGACTATTAGCCAACAGACACATTTTTACTCAACCAACTTCCTACTGTCAGACAAACACTAGCGAAAAATAAAAACATTACAAATATCAAAGGCAACATGTCTGTTCCAAAATATTATCAATCTGGAACCAAGAGACCTCCATGAAGCTCACCTGATCATTTTACAGAAAAAAAAAAAAACAAGAATACGAAGAATTATTATAGCCCAGGCTGTCCTCAAATTCATGATCCTCCTGCCTCCACTACCTTAAGCAAATCCTACAGGTGTGTGCCTTTCCTTATTGTATCTTGTTCTGTAGTGTTCCACTGACATTCATGGAAAGCCTATTCTTTTCTGGGGGTGAGATGGATTAAGAGGGGGTGGATAGTGGAACTAGGTGAAAGAAGGGCAGAGATCCCTGGGAGGAGTGGAAGAAGGGGATACTGTAGTCAGGATGTAGTATATGAGAAAAGAATAAATATTTTTTTAAAACAGAAAAGTGGAGTAAAAAATATTTTAACTATGGTCAAAATATGAAAAAAAGACATGAATATACTTCAAGTGTAATGATTATGGATTTTCCTCTAAATTAAAATGAAGTAATATAAATGCTACAAGTACAGTAAGATCCAGATAGATCACTTTGTAGAATATACCTAGATAATCTATGCTAACACATTAGAGGTAACCATTTATGTTGATACTATTTGAAATAGTGAAGTTCTGGAGTCAATGTAGGTGTCTGTCTTAGTTTCTCCATTGCTGTGGTGAAACACAATGACTAAGGCAACTTATAAAAGAGAGAATATATCTGGAGTTTATGGTTCCAGAGCCATAACAGTCCATAATGGGAGTATGGAAGCATTGGGCATATGAAGAATCAGAGAGCTCTCTTTCTTTCACAAATAGTGAGTAAAGTGAGCTAACCTTAAATGGTCTGAGAGGTTTGAAGCCTCAGAGCCTACCCCCAATAAAATACTTTCTTCAGCAAGGCCAATCCTCTCCTGTAATGGTCACTAACTGAGGAATAAAAATTCAAATCCCTGAGACTTATGGGTGGAATCCTCATTCAAACTCCCACATCATTTATCAACAAATGAATGAATAATCAAAATGTAGCATGCATATATATATATATATATATATATGTGTGTGTGTGTGTGCTTTATTAATTTATAAAAATAAAATGGCATCACTACAGGATAGCATACATATCTGGAAATTATAACATGAAGTAGAATAATTTAGAATTAGAAAGACAAAGTAAATTTTGTCTCATATGCAGGAACCACCATACATACATATATATACAAATTCAGGCAAATATTCACACAGTGCACATATACACATATATAAACACATAAACACATGCAATTTTCCACTCCCAGTGAAGATCATCTTGAATGGATTTATGACATTAAAGTAGAAATGTCTCTGCTCTCTATCTAGAACACAGAAGTGGGCTATGTGCTAGGGAAGGAAGGCATGATAAACCCTTGAGGGTGCACATTGTCAAAGAGAATGCAGTACTCAAGGGAAAATGTCACTGAGAATAATCATGTGTACAAAGAAAATATAATAATAAAAATCAGTGAAACAATCCTTATAGTGTAAAATTAATTATATCTTATGATCTTCTTAATAAATGTTAATGTGCATTGCACATAGTTTACTTAAAGGTGTAATGAGTATATGTTTGTAATATGATGTAGGCAGTCAGTCATAAAACCTCTCTAAAAATATTTGATAATCTTGACTGTTTATAAAAACTACATTTTATTCATTTCTAAGTCAAAAGTATACTTAAGAAAACTGAATGTTTTATTTTAATTAAATAGTCATAATTTGTTTTTATGATATATAATATATATTATGAGACATTATGGTATATATAATGTGCAAAGAAGTCCATGAAGAAAGCTGTGTGAGTGAGGTGCTTCTCTGCTTTAACATCTCTGTAATAATGGTTTCCCTCTCTAACTGGGCATAGAATGCTCATTATTTATAGACAGCCATGCCGTCTTAGGGACTTCCCTCTTAAGCATGGAATGGTAAATGTTCTCTGACCTTGTTGAAATGCTTCAGGTTAGCTCCTGATATTCTTCTGTATGTTCTTTGGCAAACTTGGATTTGATGAAGGGAACCTGAGATTGCCAGGAGTAGATTATGAGCCATTATGAGTTAAGGACGGCCACCATCTACTTCAGCTGCCATGTGGCTGTATTACTGAGAAGGACGTGCTTAGTGCAAGAAGAATGTGATTGGAATAGGTCAGAAAATTAACTATAATTTTCACAGCATGCTGGTGATTCTACAACATCTACAGAAAGAATTGTGTTGTGAAGCCTCTGAGCTCTTTCAACACTTTGACTGGAGACTCTAGAATTCTGATTATGCCTTGTAAGCACGTATTTCAGTGTTACTCTTTTTTTTTTTATGGCGAAAAGAAGAAAAAAAAACATAAACAAAAAGCAAGTTTCCACCTCCTCCCAGCCTCCCATTACCCTTCCCCTCCTCCCACCCTTCTCCCCCTCCTCCCACCCTTCTCCCCCTCCTCCCACCCTTCTCCCCCTCCCCCCACTCCTCTCCCCCTCCCTCTCCAGTCCACAGAGCAGTCAGGGTTCCCTGCCCTGTGGAAAGTCCAAGGTCCTCCCCCCTCCGTCCATATCTAGGAAGGAGAACATCCAAACTGGCTAGGCTCCCACAAAGCCAGCACATTAAGCAGGATCAAAACCCCCTGCCATTGTCCTTGGCTTCTCATCAGCCCTCATAGTTCGCCATGTTCAGAGAGTCCGGTTTTATCCCATGCTTTTTCGGTCACAGTCCAGCTGGCCTTGGTGAGCTCCCCGTAGATCAGCTCCACTGTCTCGGTGGGTGGATGCACGCCTCGTGGTCCCGAATTCTTTGCTCATGTTCTCCCTCCTTCTGCTCCTCCTTGGGACCTTGGGAGCTCAGTCCAGTGCTCCTGTGTGGGTCTCTGTCTCTATCTCTATCCGTCACCAGATGAAGATTCTATGATGATATGCAAGATATTTGTCAGTATTGCTCTAGGATAGGGTCATTTCAGGTTCCCAATCCTCAGCTGCCCAAGGAACTAACTGGGAACCTCATCTTGGGCACTAGGGAGCCCCTCTAGGGTCAAGTCGCTTGCCCACCCTAAAGTGGCTCCCTTAACTAAGAATTGTGGTTCCGTGCTCCCCTATCCACCTTTCCTTTATCCCAATTCTCCTGTTTCCCAGGTCCCCCCTCCTTCCCTTCTAACTTTTCTCTCCCCATCTCCTCTTACCCCCATCCCACCCCACCCCCAAGATCCCATTTTCTCCGCGGAAATTTGGTCTACTTCCCTTAGCCAAGAGGACAACTATATGTTTTTCCTTGGGTTCACCTTCTTACTTAGCTTCTTTAGGTTCACCTATAGTAGACTCCGTGGTCCTTATTTATGGCTAGAAACCATTTATGAGTGAGTACATCCCATATTCATCTTTTTGGGTCTGGGACACCTCACTCAGGATAGTGTTTTCTATTTCCATCCATTTGCATGCAAAATTCGAGAAGTCATTGTTTTTTACCGAAGCATAGTACTCTAGCGTGTATATATTCCATACTTTCTTCATCCATTCTTCCATTGAAGGGCATCTAGGTTGTTTCCAGGTTCTGGCTATTACAAATAATACTGCTATGAACATAGTTGAACAAAAGCTTTTGTCATTTGATAGAGCATCTCTTGGGTATATTCCCAAGAGTGGTATTGCTGGGTCCAGGGGTAAGTTGATCCCGAATTTCCTGAGAAACCGAAACACTGACTTCCACAGTGGTTGCACAAGATTGCATTCCCACCAACAATGGATGAGGGTACCCGTTCCTCCACAGCCTCTCCAGCAAAGGTTATCCTTGGTGTTTTTGACTTTAGCCATTCTGACAGGTGTAAGATGATATCTCAAAGTTGTTTTGATTTGCATTTCCCTGATTGCTAAGGAAGTTGAGCACGACCTTAAGTGTCTTTTGGCCATTTGAACTTCTTCTGTTGAGAATTCTCTGTTCAGTTCAGTGCCCCATTTTTTAATTGGGTTAATTAGCATTTTAAAGTCTAGTTTCTTGAGTTCTCTATATATTTTGGAGAACAGACCTTTGTCTGTTGCGGGGTTGGTGAAGATCTTCTCCCAGTCAGTAGGTTGCCTTTGTGTCTTAGTGACCATGTCCTTTGCTTTACAGAAGCTTCTCAGTTTAAGTAGGTCCCATTTATTCAATGTTGCCCTTAATGTCTGTGCTTCTGGGGTTATACATAGGAAGCGATCTCCTGTGCCCATCTGTTGTAGTATATTTCCCACTTTCTCTTCTATCAAGTTCACTGTGTTCGGGCTGATATAGAGGTCTTTAATCCATTTGGACTTGAGTTTTGTGCACGGTGAGAGATATGGGTCTATTTTCATTCTTCTACAGGTTGATATCCAGTTGTGCCAGCACCATTTGTTGAAGATGTTTTCTTTCTTCCATTGTATACTTTTAGCTCCTTTATCGAAAATGAGGTGTTCATAGGTTTGTGGGATAAAATCCGGGTCTTCTATACGATTCCATTGGTCGACTTCTCTGTTTTTATGCCAGTACCACACTGTTTTCATTACTGTAGCTCTGTAATAGAGTTTGAAGTCAGGGATGGTAATGCCTCCAGAAGATCCTTTATTGTATAGGATTGTTTTGGCTATCCTGGGTTTTTTGTTTTTCCATATAAAGTTGATTATTGTCCTCTCCAGATCTGTGAAGAATTTTGATGGGATCTTGATGGGGATTGCATTGAATCTATAAATTGCCTTTGGTAGAATTGCCATTTTTACTATGTTGATCCTCCCAATCCAAGAGCAAGGGAGGTCCATCCATTTTTTGGTATCCTCTTCGATTTCTTTCTTCAATGCCTTAAAGTTCTTGTCAAATAGATCTTTCACTTCCTTGGTTAGATTTACCCCCAGATATTTTATGCTGTTTGTGGCTATTGTGAATGGTGAAGCTTCTCTGATTTCCCTCTCTGCTTCCATATCCTTTCTGTATAAGAGGGCGACTGATTTTTTGGAGTTGATCTTGTATCCTGCCACATTACTAAAGCTGTTTATCAGCTGTATAAGTTCTTTAGTGGAGTTTTGGGGGTCGCTTATGTACAATATCATATCATCTGCAAATAATGAAAGTTTAACTTCTTCCTTTCCAATTCGAATCCCCTTGATCCCATTATGTTGTCTTATTGCTATTGCTAGAAAGAACTTCAAGCACTATATTGAAGAGGTATGGCGAGAGTGGACAGCCTTGCCGTGTTCCTGAGTTAAGTGGGATGGCTTTGAGTTTCTCTCCGTTTAATTTGATGTTAGCTGTCGGCTTGCTGTATATAGCTTTTATTATATTTAGGTATGACCCTTGTATCCCTAATCTCTCCAAGACTTTTAACATAAATGGATGTTGAATTTTGTCAAATGCTTTTTCAGCATCTAATGAAATGATCATATGTTTTTTTTCTTTCAGTTTATTTATATGCTGGATTACATTGATAGATTTTCGTATGTTGAACCAGCCCTGCATCTCAGGAATGAAGCCTACTTGATCATAATGGATAATTTTTCAGATGTGTTCTTGGATTCGATTTGCCAGTATTTTGTTGAGGCTTTATGCGTCGATATTCATGAGTGAGATTGGCCTGTAGTTCTCTTTCCTGGTTGAGTCTTTGAGTGGTTTTGGTATCAGAGTAATTGTGGCTTCATAAAAGGAATTTGGTAATGACCCTTCTGTTTCTATATTGTGGAATACATTAAGGAGTATAGGTATTAGGTCTTCTTGGAAGTTCTGGTAGAATTCTGCATTGAAACCATCTGGTCCTGGGCTTTTTTTGGTAGGGACGTTTTTGATAACAGCTTCTAATTCTTCGCGACTTACAGGTCTGTTTAGATTGTTCACCTGGGCCTGGTTTTGTTTTGGTAAATGGTATTTATCTAAAAAAGCGTCCATTTCTTTTACATTTTCCAGTTTTGTGTCATACAGTCTTTTGTAGTAAGATCTAATGACTCTCTGAATTTCCTTTGTGTCTGTGGTTATGTCCCCCTTTTCATTTCTGACCTTATTAATTTGCGTGTTCTCTCTCTGTCGTTTGATTAGTTTGGATAGGGGTTTATCAATCTTGTTGATTTTCTCCAGGAACCAGCTTTTTGTTTCATTGATCCTTTGGATTGTTTTCTGTGTTTCTATTTTGTTGATTTCAGCCCTCAATTTGATTATTTCCAGTCTTCTACTCCTCCTAGGTGAGTCTGCTTCTTTTTTTTTTCTAGAGCTTTCAAGTGGGCTGTTAAGTCTCCAATATGTGTTTTCTCTGTTTTCTTTAGGTGGACACTTAGTGCTATGAACTTTCCTCTCAGGACTGCTTTCATAGTGTCCCATAAGTTCGAGTATGTTGTTCCTTTATTTTCATTGAATTCAAGGAGACTTTAATTTCTTTCTTTATTTCTTCCTTAATCCAGGTATGGTTCAGTAGTTGACTGTTCAGTTTCCATGAGTTTTTAGGCTTTCTGGGGGTCGCATTGTTGTTGAATTCTAACTTTAATCCATGGTGATCTGATAAGACATAGGTGGTTACTAATATTTTTTTGTAACTGTGTATGTTAGCTTTGTTACCAAGTATGTGGTCAATTTTCGAGAAGGTTCCATGAGCTGCAGAGAAGAAGGTATATTCTTTCCTCTTTGGGTGGAATAATCTATAGATGTCTGTTAAGTCCATTTGCTTCATTACCTCCATTAACTCTCTAATTTCTCTGTTAGGTTTCTGTCTGATTGACCTGTCCATTGGTGAGAGAGGAGTGTTGAAGTCTCCTACTATTAGTGTGTGCGGTTTGATGGCTGCCTTGAGTTTTAGTAATGTTTCTTTTACGTACGTGGGTGCTTTTATATTAGGGGCATAGATATTCAGGATTGAGACTTCTTCCTGATGAATTGTTCCTGTTATGAGTATAAAATGTCCCTCTCCATCTCTTCTGATTGATTTAAGTTTGAAGTCAACTTTGTTAGAAATTAGTATGGCCATACCTGCTTGTTTCTTAGGTCCATTTGCTTGATAAGCCTTTTCCCAGCCCTTTACTCTGAGTAGGTGCCTGTCTTTGTGGTTGAGGTGTGTTTCTTGTAGACAGCAGAATGTTGGATCCTGTTTTCTTATCCAATCTCTTAGCCTGTGCCTTTTTATAGGTGAGTTGAGCCCATTGATATTAAGTGATATTAATGACCAGTGGTTGTTAACTCCGGTCACTTTTTTAGTAGTAGGGTTTGTGTGTTTTCCTTCTTTGATTTGCGCTGGTGAAGAGTCTCTAGATGTCTGAGTTATTGTGGTCATTGTTGGACTCCTTGGTTAGTGATTTTCCTTCTATTATTTTCTGTAAGGCTGGATTTGTGGCTACGTATTGTTTAAATTTGTTTTTATCCTGGCAAATTTTGTTTTCTCCATTTATAGTGAATGAAAGTTTGGCTGGATATAGTAGTCTGGGCTTGCATCCGTGGTCTCTTAGTTTTTGGAGAACATCTATCCAGGACCTTCTGGCTTTCATGGTTTCCATAGAGAAGTCAGATGTAAGTCTGATCGGTTTACCTTTATAAGTAACTTGGCCTTTTTCCTTTGCGGCTCTTAATATTCTTTCTTTATTCTGTATATTTTGTGTTTTGATTATTATATGGTGAGGGGATGTTTTCTTTTGATCCAGCCTATTTGGTGTTCTGTATGCTTCTTGAACCTTCATAGGTACATCTATCTTCAGGTTGGGAAAGTTTTCTTCTATAATTTTATTAAGTATATTTTCTGTACCGTTGAGCTGCACTTCTTCTCCTTCTTCTACTCCAATTATTCTTAGGTTTGGTCTTTTTATTGTGTCCCATATTTCCTGAATGTTTTGTGATGAGAGTTTGTTGGACTTGCTGTTTTCTTTGATCAGAGTGTTTATTTTCTCTATGTTATCCTCAGAATCTGAGATTCCTTCTTCTATTTCTTGTATTCTGCTGGTTATACTTGATTCTGTAGTCTCTATTCATTTACCTAGATTTTCCATGTCCAGCGGCCCTCTGTTTGTGTTTTCTTCTTTGCCTCCATTTCAGTTTTCAAGTCATGAACTGTTTCCTTTATCTGCTTGATTGTTTTTCCTTGGTTTCCTAGGGTATCATTCACTGATTTACTCAATTCATCGAACTTTCTATTATACTTCTCATCCATTTCTATAAGGGCATTTTTTATATGCTGTTTAAGGGTGTCAATCACTTTCATGAAGTCAGTTTTTTCTACTTCTTCTTGATTAAGCTGTTCATGTCCTCCTGTTGTGGGGTCACTGGCTTCTGGTGGTTTTGTGTTGTTTTTCAGATTGTTGGGAGAATTCCTGCATTGGCGTCTGCCCATCTCTTCCTCCCAATACTCCCCTTTGGATCTTCTTTTACAGGATCAGGTCTTCTTGCGCACTGATGTACCTTCCCAGTGATGTCACTCCCCAGAGATGTTTCTCCACAATGATGTTTCACTCGGTGCCCAGATCGAAACTCCGCGCTGCTTGGTTAGCTCGCGAACAAAGGGCCCACCCTGCTCGCTGAGGTCAGGCTATGGGAACAAAGGAGCTACCGGCCACCCCTTTGTCCTCCCGGTTCAGATTCGGTCCCAGCATCCTAGCAGGCTGGGCAGGGAGGCGCTATGCCCCAAAGGAGGGAGGGAGGGAGAGGGAGGGAGACAGGGGGTGTGGGGATCTGGATGTAAGCGAATGGGATAGGAAAAGAGAGGCAGTTTGGGCAGTATAGCCCCTGTAGGATGGCCAGGAATTGTGGGCGGGCTGAGGTATGTTCCCAGCTGCAGCAGCACTCACTCACCACAATGATGTTTCACTGGGTGCCCAGATCGAAACTCCGCGCTGCTTGGTTAGCTCGCGAACAAAGGGCCTTCAGTGTTACTCTTCAGCAAATCCTTCAAGATGAGATATTTTGCTTCATGCTTGAAAACCCAGGACCTAACACAATGTTTTAACATCAAATAGGTGATAGTTACAAAGAGAGAAAAGCATGGAGGAGGAAAAAATTATTAAAGAGAAAAGGTCAAAAATCACATACATTAAGAAATGTCACATGCTTTCCAATGTATCAGCAAGTTGTAGATGGAGCCGGCAAGGAAATTTCATTTCCAGAAATTTCTAGTCAACTGCACTGCTGTTATTTCTATGTTCATAACTGAAAAATAGAATTGTTTATGTTACTGTTTACAATAAGACTCTAATGATACTGGAAGATGAAAGAAACAGGAATTGATTTGCTGTCTTATTTGAATAGTTCACGAAAAGCATTAGCTTTAAATGTGGCTGATCTCTGAACTCCAGGCTTCATCATTAGGCTTCAAGCTCCATTTCTTTGCAATCTCCTTTGCCTCTCCTCTGGACTCAAGGCTGTCTTCACATTGGAATTCTTAAAGGAACCACATGTGTGCAGCTATCCCTGAGCTTCAAACCTCACGATTTAACATCCAGAGAAAGAGAGAATCTCTGCTTCAAAACGTGCTAATGGAGACACAAGATGATTAATAGTCTGATCAGCCAGTGGATAGTCCATGATAGCTGAAGGGTTCTGACTGTGTACAATGCCCCAGATACGTACTCTCTGTCTGGAAGGTGGGATTCATTGGTTTACTTCAATAGGGACGAGTTGGGTTGTATAAAGCCATACCAAGCCATGAGACTTAAAGAAAATACTAATTTCCCAAGAGAAATTTGGAAAGCTCCTTCCAAGAAGGAAAATAAAATCCAGAAAATGGCACTTATCAGTATATATCACTATGAAGAAACCCTTTTCTTGCCTGTACTGGACTCAAGCCTATGTGGTAATAGCATACTTTCACCCATTATTTTTCTAAGTAAGCTCTATGTTCTTTTTCCACTGAGTGATTGCTGGTACTGTTATCTTCCACATGACAAATCAACATATTCTACCACCAGTCATTTCCTTCTCATTTACATTCTAATTCAACTTAGCACTAACTTATGTAGAATATTCAAATATGACAGTTCTATGCTTTATTTGATAGATCTAATTAATGACTTATTTAGACTGTTCTACACATTCATCTGTCGAATTAGTATCTCAAAAAATTAGTGAAACTTCATTTCTATCCAATTTATAGCCCAGGTTTCCTAGTTGTAACATCTAAACCATAACTTCCTCTACCACGTGTGTTCTTTGTCTGTCTCTCAGTGAATTATGAGAGGACTCTCCTGGTACGCTCAATACTCTACACTTTGTCTGAAAGGTATGTAATTAATGAACTTTCATGTGTTCCCCCATCCCCGCCTTCTGCTGATCTAATGTAAACTGCCCTTCTGTTGATGTCAACAAAGCACACTTAGCAAAGACAATGCTCAAGTTTCTGCTTGGACTTAGCTGCAACAACTCATTTTCTTTGTGGAGAATTGAAAACTTGTCAACAATAGCTGCCACAGAAACATTGAGCTTAACCAGACATAAGAGTTGATATGACCCCCCTCCACTCATTTGAGGATTTGGCTCGGATTTTCAAATCTTTGACCTCAATTCACCCTCTGGCAATGTTAGCATTGATTCAATGTGTATTATCTTTCTTATATTTTTGGCACATTTGGAATATTTTTATAATTACAATAATAAATATTATTTTTCATTCCCCTCGATTTTATTACATTTATTTTCTTGAATGTGGACAAATAAGAAAAATGACTTCTTTTTCTTTAATCCTTAGAAGATAGTGGAGTAGGAAGATAAGATATCATCTTGGCAGATTGTAGTAAGGAAGGCATGTGTGTTATAATACCTCACAGATGTGGAAGCTCTAGACTTAAGGGTCTCTTGTGTGTTCATGCCATCTAATCTCAGAAAATCCCAGTGGGTTTGGAAGGTCGGAACTCTGACATAATCTGTGTAATGTCACATGTGCATGCTGGTCCAAGACTCACTGAACAGAATAGAACCAAATCGAGTGTATTTCTTCAGCTGCCTCCCTTCCCTCAGGAGTATTGGAACAACTCTGTGGAGGAGTGACATTCTCATTTATCCACTGATTTTTACTTGCTTATTTCCAGTTGTTTTATTGTGACATTTTCTTTACTGTTAAATTGAGGTGAATTGTTCTACAAGTGTTTTGTTTCTTAGTGGCTTTGTCTTACTATCACTGTCTAAATCCATGAAAGGGAAATGGTTGATAAATGCTAAGTATTTAAAAATTCTAAAAATTCCAGAAACTTGTTGAATATGTTGCTGAATCATCGTGGCAGACTACTTAGTGAGAGAAAGCATTGCTAGTGATAGGTCATAGGTCATAGGTACCTTGCAGAAGAAGCCATTTCATAGCAGTAAGACACAATCTCTTCAGTTTTCATTTAGCCTAAAGAAGAGCAGAGTGATTCTCTGAGAACCTGTGACCCTCAAATTAGAGCACAGAAGGACAGACCAGAAGCTTTGTTAAACATCTGAGCAGGAGGTAAAATACGAAAGCAGATGTACACCAATTTGTCTTTACACCATTGTTGCTTGGACTTTGATCTACAGTAAAGAAATGAAACTCAATGTCTACTTCTCAGACTCTTCAGTAGACAAATTTGGCCATAATATTGACTCTAGGCTAGCAGATCTTTACAATAAGCATACTTCAGACTGTGCTCTGAGACAAATCATACTCCCCAGCGAGTCACAGAGGACTATGTAATCTGCAAAGAAATATAACGGCCATACACATACTTTCCTTGATAAATTGTAAAATAGAAATGAGATACACTTGATAGCCTTAATTGTTTTCTCTGAATATATATTTTAATTCCACATTGAGAATGTTGTTTTAGGAAGATCCATGACTTTATTTATGGATTCCATATACACATATCTTGTGAGGTAGGTTTATTTTGATCACCACAGTTTAATCTTGGAAATTCTAGTGTCATATGCTGTGTTTAACTACATAAACTTCACTAGAAAAATTAATGAATAAGGATAACCACAAAAGAAAAGAGAAACAGCTCATCTCTCATTACATTTCAGATGTTGTGTATCCAGAAGTATCTACTAAATACCATGGTCTTTTTACTCTCCACACTTCCAAAGTATGGGATCAACCTATCCGCATATGGAAAGGCTATCTGACCATCTTTTAGTCTAGGTAGTATATAAGAAAATGCTGACACAAGTGTTTTCAAGAACTGGATTTCAAGCACCAAGGAACTATGAGGTTCTTGGGGACATTGCAACCCTTCAGATCAAAAATCGAAGCTACATTAAGTAGACAGTGGATGGATATTTGATGTTGGATGCTGCTCCTCCTACTAGAAAACTTGAAAAGTCTCTTTGCCCTCTGATTTATGGTCCAGTCAGTACAAGATACCTAAAGAAGGTGAGTTTTATCTGGACACACTTCCCCTATATAGCCCACTGCTTCAGTGCACAATCTCAGAATACTTATCTTCCATACATAAAGTAAGCTTTAGATTCCTGGCCACCCAGACCCAAATAATTACACAGAAACTATATTAATTATAACACTGTTTAGCCAATGGCCAGGCATATTTTTAAATAGCTATTACATTTTAAATTAACCCATTTCTGTTATTTTATATTTTACCACAAGGCTTATTGTTTACTGTTATGGTTCTGGTATCCTTCTCTTTCGGCAGCTACATGGTGTCTTCCTAATTCAGCTTTCTTTCTCCCTGTATTCAGATTATTTTTCTGCTTCACTACATTCTGCCCCGCCAAAAGCCAAAGCAGTTTGTTCATGGTAGCATACAGAGAGGGACCCCACATCATATTCATGGAGTATTTGATGTTTTAGGAAGTAAAAGGGCTGTTTGTTTGTGTTACATGTATATGTTTCTAATGTGTAGTGATATTTCATTTGTAGTTTAATAAATAAAACTTTGCTGATGATCAGAGAGTAAAACAGCTGCACTGGTTAGCCCTACAGGCCAGGCAGTGGAGACACACACATTTAATCCCAGTAGTCATGCTAGTTTGATATAGAAACCTTTAATTCCAGCACTGGAGAAGAATATAAGACTGGAGGAGACAGCTCTCAGGCCTAGTCTCATTCTGAGGATTCCTGGAGGCAGGATTGTTATTTTCATACTGAGGTAGAGGTGTGTGTGTGTGTGTGTGTGTGTGTGTGTGTGTGTGTGTGTGTGTGAGATTGTGTGTGACACCTATGGTGTGCTATGAAGTTTATGATGTGGAAAATGTATTAATATTTTAACTTCTTTTTCTCATCCTGAGTTAAGCAAGCAATATGTAAGAATCTCATATGAATAATTAGGAGGTACAAAAATTGTTTGACAATGAATATATGTGCTTTGAATTATTTATTTCAAATAAAACATTCCTTATAGTCAAATATCTGTGTTTATAGGGCATACTTTAAAGGAATCACACAATTAAAAATACCCCTTACATATTTTTTTAAAATATGCAATACTGATTTAAAAAACAGGCAATATAAAAACCTAAAAGTTTTACTTATATATGGTAGAAACATAGAAAATATGTGCAAATGTCCAGATATACACGAGGTATGTGAGAGTTGCTTTAATGCTAAATAATTCGATGTATTTTAGTTTAGAATATGATTTTCTTATTATCATACTCATGTTTCATACTCTATTTATGAGTTATTTATTATGTTTCTATGTTTTTAGATAAAGCAATTTTAAATTTACAGAAAAGTTGCTACAAATTTGTTTTTTCTTCTAAGAAACATTTCTTTATTTTTATTGCTACACATTTCCATTAAAAATAAGATAATATACTGTATCTGTTTTAATGATGCATGTTAGCTATACGAAGCTATTTGAATTACTACATTCTAGCCACAATTATTTGGTTAAACAGAGTTTGTCAATATACAGTGCCTCTGTTTAAAAAAAAAGAGTATCTAGATGCTTTGCAACAATGGCATGCCTGACTCAGGTATCACAGCGCCTAAATTTCAATCTCTAATGCCACAGAGATTGTACACACAAACTGTTTATCCATGTTTGCTGACATATGTATCTTATTTTTGCACCTGTTGGATAGAGGCAGGGTGACCATCATTCAAGGTCATCCTTAGATGGATACCGAGTTGAAGACCAGCCTGGGCTACAAGGAGAACTGGTTTCAAAAGTCAACAAATTCTGTTTTTCTCTTTTTAGTTTGATTACAATAATAAGGATTACAAAATGTTCCAAATCTATGCATGATTCAAAGATGATTTTTCCCTAAGGCTTTTGGTATTGATGAAAATTTGAAGGCATTTATTAAAAGTGAAGTGAATCAGAAAACATGACAGTAATATTATATTCATTTTGCAATTCCTGGTTTTGGAATTAGTACTAATAAAGGTTTTTCTAAGAGTAGAAAAATCATGTATGTTAAATACTTTAAAGCTTTCTTAAGCATAGGATTATATATAATAGATGTTTTCAAAACTTCATGTAATATCTTTCAGGAATATTGTGCTTCATGTGAACCATGTAGAAATTCACTTTAGCAATATAATGGTACAGGTCAAATAATCATCAAATAAAGCTGTTGGTAAACTTGAAACTCCTATAGATTCAAAAACGTCATTCTATATTTAAATATCCCCAGAGTTTATTTCTTCACTTTGTCCTGAGAGACAATTCCTGTCAAAATCCTCTACTATCACTGAATTCTGGATGGCCGTCAACCTCAATTTCCTCTTTATTAACTGGTAGTGGTTCAGGCTTTCTGATGTCAATCTGGGCATTTCTCCCCCAGCCTTGATATTTACATTCTGTAAGTACTTGTAAACAATTACCATATCCCCTACTTAGTTGTCTGTTAGCCAAGCTCAACAGATTGAGATCCTTTAATCTTTTCTCATAAATCAATCTCTCCATTCCCTTAATTACTTCTGATGTTCAGTGCTGAACATCTTCCAACCAGCTCATCGTATTTCTAGTACACAGCTTCCCAGAACCAAAGCATTTCTGTAATGGCTTCATGTGAAAATTATGCTTATTCAATTGAAATAACTACAGCAGAAGATGTTTTCCTCCGCATTCTGCTTTCTGCGCTGCTACACAGAGGGGAAACATATCCATAGAATCCTCATTATCACATGTGTTCCTGGTTTACTCCTTTTGGCCTTGCGCCAAACCACAGGGCTAGAAAATGAGAGAAGACTAATGACTTTTAGATTGTGCTGAATGGACAAGATGAATGTCCATCTGAATAAAGGAGAAAAAAAAATCAAGATACTGTTGCCTAACCTAAGGAGGAGAATGAATTGCATTTCATATACGTTTCACCAAGATTTTCTCTCCCAATACTACTGTCTAATATATCCCTTTCCCCTCACCAGAATTATTCATATTTGAACTAATTCTCTACTCCAGTCTTTGCAGTGATGGTTGGCATTTAAATTTAGCAGGGTTCACATTAAGATCTTACTTAGTATGATCTTAATCACAAACATTAATCGTGTTAAAGGAAATGGGAAGGAGTAAAGACAAACCTAGCTATGGACCTTCTAGGTAGAGGGCAGTGTACTTGCTCCTTGTGTCCCGTAGAGCAGGCAAAGCAGGCTAAGGCTGAATTTGTGCAAGAGGTATTCTGGACTAGGACCTCTTACCACCAATAAAGGTCTGATTTAAAAGGAGTCAGCACTCATGATTTCATATAGTTAATCTGCTTTACAGATGTTTGAATGCAGAGAACAACATACAGTTGGAACCCATCCCTAGTGGAGACATCTACATCACAGCATCTGCATCTGTGGCTCAGAGAAGACTGTAGAAGACGGGGTGGAAAGATTTTCAAAGTACCAGGAAGTATGCTGTGTAGTTTTCTAGAAAGAGCAGTGTAAAGAAGAGTTGAACAATGGCTTTATCAATGGACATGTTAACACAGAAGATAAATTTTCTTGAGGTTCCAACCCTGGGCAAATAAAAATTACCTTCTCCCAGGGATAAACCCCTTATTGTTTGTCTAGGTCATAGTGGTCATCCTTGAAACCATATACCAAATTCCAACAAAAATATGTCATACATATATATGACAATAATAACCAATGAAAAGGAGGCTATCAGCTTGATAGTGTGAGTCATGGGAGTGTTTGATAGAAGTTAGAGGATAGAAGGTAGCTGGGACACATTAAAATGACAGGGGAAGTGTTGTAATTCTATTTTGTTTCAACATATTTTTTAAAAAAACATTGAAAGTTGAATGTTTCAAGTTATTAAAGAGGTTCATTTTTTAATAATACATCTATATGCCTGAAAACTGGTAAGTTAAATGAAAAGAAACAAATGGCAACAATAGGTAATGAGCAGAGAATAGATCAGAGCTATATTAGTTCTTCCACAGGTAAAGTCTGAGAAGACCCCAGCATGCTCCAGGTTTTATTGATCCTCTGTTGTGCATATAACCAGCGTTATCTGAGAGGAGGGAACCTCAAATGAGAAGATGCCTTCATAAAATCTAGCTGTAAGGTGTTTTTATTTTTTTTAATCTTCATTTTTTATTGAATTTGTTGAGCTATACATTTTTCTCTGCTCCCCTCTCTTTCTTTCCCCTCCCCTTCAACCCTTTCCCACGGTCCCTATGCTGCCAATTAACTCAGGAGATCTTATATTTTTTTACTATCAATGTAGATAAGATCTATGCATGTCTCTCTTCGGGTCCTCATTGTTGTCTAGGTTCTCTGGGATTGTGATTTGTGGGCTGATTTTCTTTGTTCTATGTTTAAAAACCAATTATGAATGAGTACATGTGATAATTGCCTCTTTTGGTCTGGGTTACCTCACTCAAAATGATGTTTTGTAACTCTATCCATTTGCCTGCAAAATTCAAGATGTTGTGTTTTTTTTTTTTCTGCTGTGTATACCCCATTGTGTAAATGTACTACATTTTCCTTATCCATTCTTCAGTCAAGGGGCATTTAGGTTGTTTCCAGGATCTGGCTATGACAAACAATGCTGCTATGAACATAGTTGAGCACATGTCCTTGTGACACACTGAGATGGCTCAGCTGTTAAAGGTTAGGCTCACAACCAAAACTCTAAGAATTCTATTGGAAAAAAATGAAAGAAAACTAGTAAATTGTATAATTTTAGAATTATTATATTTTATTTAAAGACAAAGCAGTACTACAGGGTACAACTCCTTATAAAGTCTGTTAGATTATTATGATACCAATTATACTGAAGTTAAACCATAAAAAACCTGTAGATAAATTTACCAGATGACATATATAGAGTTAGATTATAAAACTGAACTGGTCTTGATAGAAATTAAATAGTATCTAATTTAATGTGAAGATATTATTGTAAATAAACATTAAATAAATTAGTCTTTTTTAATAGTCACTTGAACAATGAGATGAAGCTGATACAACTATCTAATACATAGCTGATGCAATTACTTAATTTAAGTAATATTCTAAAAAATATCATGCTTGGGTTAGTTTTCATTTGACTAGGACTATATTACTTTATAAAATGAAAAAGAAAGCATAATGTTTTTAGAATTATAAGTATTATTAGATATGAATAAAAATTTCAACCCTAAATTCCAAAGACAATTTATTTTTATATTTTTTTGGATAAACTTTTACCTAAATATGCTAGCTTGTTTAATCAAGCCTTATATAATACATACTCTATCAGCTGGTGACATATTAGAATTTAACTGAACAATACATTGATTTTAAACAGTAATAAAAATATGAAGAAAATTAAAATTAACCTAAGAAGATAGGTTCAAGGAAAAATGGATAAAATCAATAATGCCTTGTTAAAGGTCAATAAGAAAAGTTTTATGGGCAGCTCTTGTATTAGGTTAATATATGTGAAGAAACAATAATATAAAAATCAAAATACCCCTCAAGTACCTTTTATAATTCAATTCAAATGTAAAATAATAATGAAAAGTGATTATTTTACACTAAAAGCATAATATGCAAAATAGCTTTTAAAAGAACAATGATATTTATATGAGTCAAAGACTCAAGAGATATCAGAGATACCATCATTTGTAAAATGAAGGAATTATGGTTTGTTGTCCTCAGAAGTGAAGACTGGGAGTCGAGTCTACATAACATTGACTCAAACAACAGGCATTATCACTTGATAAGACTTAGTTTCTTAGTAATGTTCAAAGGGTAAGTGAGCCATTGTATACTCAGCCACTTGGGTGTTTCGACTTAAAGGCATACTTTAAAACATTGTTTGTTGAAAAAATATTTGAAATTAATAAATTGGATTGCTATTACATTTTTTTTTGATATTTAAACAATACTGAACTTCTCATACTGCACAAAAGACATGGAGTGGGCAAAATAGTTCAACGGACAAAGGTTTCCGTCACCCTGCATGACAATCTGAGTTTGATTTCAGAATCCCCCTATGCTGGGAGTAGAAAACTGAATCTTCCACATTGTCCTCTCAACTACACACACAAGCACACACACACAAATCCACATAATACAAACACACGCAAACACACTCTCAAACACATTACCTTCCATGTTTACATCACCTCTACCCTGAAACGGACATACAAACAAAACATAATTTAAAATTAAAATATGCTTCATGGCTTTGCCATAACATAGTAAAATACAGGCATATACTTATAGGTGTGTGATTTCTTTATAATTTATCTGTATATTGATTTTTTATAAGTACTACTTCTGTTAAATGTAGTGTAATCTGCCTTCCTGGGTCTATTTTGTTCTTCTCCATCTTATTTGGGCTGAAATAATTTTGATGCCCTTGAAATTAGTAACACCAGTATCAGTGGCCTGTGGTTTTATCCTGCTCAAATAGCCATTTAAAGCTCAGGCTTGTCTTCTGTCCATTTTTGAAGGCCTTTAATTTGACTTGACCTTTAAAAATTGTTCAAAATAATTCTCTGAAACTTTTTCCTTTTTAAAATAGGAACCTTAGAAAAAAAGATGGATATAAAAAATAACAACCACCATGAATTCAGTTTTTTTCTGACAAAACTTCATGTAATCAGCACTTTTGAATTAACTTTTGGTGTATGTTTTAAAATGTCATTATTCCTGTATTTCATCAGTCTACTTTATTTGTAAATAAAGTATATGTTAACTATTTAAATCATGCATATCTACTGGACTAGTTACTACCTGTATTGAGTATAAACAGCTGACATTAACTTGTTGAAAATATCTTAGTTTTCTTTAACATACACAGAAGAATTTGTGGTTCAAAGATACATGTATTATGAGCTCAAATTAAATACATCACAAGCCATATGTTTCTACTTAATTAGGGTCCAAAGTGTATTGATCTAACTTTGCTAAGTGAAAAACACTAATTCTTCTTTGTTGTAGTCTCTTTCCTCATTTCTACCTACCATAAAAAACCTACTTTGTTGTGCCCAAGAATGAAATATTATTCAGGCAGATTCTGTGGGGATGGAATTATATTAATGATAAGTCATGAACATAATTCAAAAGGGGTAATAAAATTATTTTTTGTAGTGAGATGCCATCTGAGACATTACTATGGTAATGAGAATGATGTCATTGATGGTATATGTAATTGATTTTATGAATATCAGTATATGTGCATATTGTGTTGGTATGGACACATGTGTGAGTGAGTGTGCGAGGGTTAAAGAAACAGTTTCCTTAGAAAGAAAAGCTCTAGAAAAGCTTTGGCAAAGAGGATCTTATTTACCGGAATTGTTGAGAATATACCACGGGGATGACATACTTCAAAGTAGAAAGGTTGCAAACCCCACTGTATTAGTCACATGGCAATAAATTCCTACTGCACAGTGAGTCAGGGGTTTGGCTTTAAACATGTGGGACACCCTCCACACTTCAGATTCCCTGTGCTTAAATGAGGAAAATTGTAAATAACAGTTTAATGTCTGACATAGAACAGATATTAATTAACAGTATAGTAAAAAATGGTTTCAATAATTTATCTATTTGTCTATTATCTATATATCTCTATCTATCAATTTATCTATTTATTCACATTTTAATTTTAGCTTAGAGAAATTTGCATATTCTCCTTAATGCCAAAATTACTCATTCAGTGGAAAGCTCACAAAACGTACATTATACTTATGGTTTCTCCAAACAAATAAAAATGACAGCTAATATCCTATCTACAAAGGTATTTCTATAAACTGACTTTTAATCAAGCTTTCAAAGGTGTGGTCTCTGCTGAAAACTGAGAAGGATAACATGCATATTAGTGAGAAAGAAGCAATGCCTAGGCTCTGCTTACACAGATCACACTGGACCAATCTAGCTAACCTGAAGTTGGTCCACTACTGCTTTAAACTGTTTCAGCACTTCTATGGCTTTGCATTTAGTTTCTCTATTTTGGGCCCTCACTATTTCACCATACTGTAGTTCAATAACTGTACATATTAAGAACTACTGAGAACTCAAGAACAGTGGCAATGGGTTTTTGATCCTACTGCACGTACTGGCTTTGGGGGAGCCTAGGCAGTTTGGATGCTCACCTTACTAAACCTGGATGGAGGTGGGCGGTCCTTGGACTTCCCACAGGGCAGGGAACCCTGATTGCTCTTCAAGCTGATGAGGGAGAGGGACTTGATCGGGGGAGGGGGAGGGAAATGGGAGGCGGTGGCGGGGAGGAGGCAGAAATCCTTAATAAATAAATAAATTAAAAAAAAGAAACTGTTGTATTCTCAGCTTTAGAGAGTAGAGAGACAAACTGGATAATAGAGAAAACTGAATTTACATGTAAAATTCTGGAAACGAAACAAAAATTCATGGTGTTCTAAAGATCACATGAAAATGCAAGACCAAAACTTCTTTCCTGGTAGGTCCCATATTCTCCCACATCATATGGAGATTTCTTTATTTTTATGTTCTTATGACTTCATTCATCAAAATATGTACAAGTGTGGAAGAAGCACCTCAAGGTATAGAAAAGGCCAACAGTCTCACATTACTGTAATTTATGGCTTATCTGTAAAAGGAGAAGTCATTATTGGCAGTAAACTTCAGTGTTTCACTTTATAAAACATTTTCTATAAAACATCTTTTATAAAGGTACTCAACAAAAATGGAATGATCCTTCATTCTTCAGTTAAACCATATTCTTATTTCTTACAAAATTCCTAAATCATTTTCAGTTGTATTGACTACAACTCATGCCACAGATGCCTTTGGCAAGAATTTTGGAAATCATTCTTATGTGAGGAGTGTTTTATTTGTTGTAGGTGATTCTCACACAGTAATGTACTTGTGGAATATTGTTAGCTTTAGGCTTTCTCCAATTCTGGGCAAACTCAGCTCCCAAGCTCCCAGAGCAATTTTTACATAAAAAGAACTAAGGTCAATGTAGAGACCAATGTAGTAGTGATTCTGCATGAAGTCCAACAGAATTGAATGTAGAAAGAGTTTGATACCATGGGGGACATGATATTCAGACTACTGTTGACTTGTCAGACTGGGGAGGAGGGTAAGCAAGCCAAACACAGGGAGAAAGAGTCAGATCACCATGATCTCCAAGGTCACCAGTGACATAAACTTGGGAGCCCTAATACTAGGGAAAACTAGCCACAATTCCCTAACAAGGAGTCATTACTGCTGTTTTTATGCTGTGGTTTATTTCTGTTTAGGAAGACATGTATCATGTTTTTTTGTCAAAAATAGGTATCCCCAGAGCATGAACTAAAGTGTACTTATTTACAATTCCACAGTCATTAATTTATAAGTCACTTTCCAAGGTAAATCCCTAAGCTTTAATATCAGAGTGATGTAGTAATGCAATCCTGGCAGCAAGGGTTCTGAGTCAGAATGACTGATTTTAAAGTCAGCCTAAACTGTAGAGTGAGTTCTGGAACAATGCATTCCAAAGGGAGACTTTATCTTTAAAAAAAAGAAAGGAAGAAAGATAAACTTTATTGTTTAACATGGTAGCTCAGCACTTATCTACAGATTCTGATGTTACTCAATTTGTGAGAGTTGAACCATTTCCTTTTTTTTTTTTTGGTTGAATCATAAGAAATTCATTGAAAAACTGCTTTGTATGAATGAATAAGAAAAATGTTTTTAGTCATGTGCATTGATATATTCTAAAAGATCAAGGATATTTACAACAGTTTTGTTACTGAAATATTCTACACTTTCCAAAAACATAATGTTATGTTTTATTATATGTATATATTTTATTATATTTTTCAAAGGTTATATGGCAAACTAAAAGAGACAGACTTGATCCCTTAATTTCTCAAGATGTATACAGAGAAAGGACAGCAACTGAGGAGTCTATGGGATTTAGGAGCTCCTTCTTGAACTAGTTTTCCTCTCTTTTTTATGGAATGTTTTAATTAAATTGTCAGATATATGAAACTTCTGTCCCTATAAATCCTGTCACCCTTCTCTCCTCTTTGTGGTGCAATGCTCACCATTCTCACATAGAGGGCAGATTTGCCCCTCTGAATTGAAGACTGTGTCATGACTATAGCTTCCCCAGACACATAAAACTGAGCAGATTCCAAAACATTATAATAACATTTGTCTCTGATGCTGATGAGGGCCAACACATATTAATTTGTCATTTGCTGCATATTTATCAACCAGATTGCAGACTATTTCTACACTAAGGCAGTTAAAACCCTTTATTAAAAATGATGCCTTTGAAATCTAATTTATTTCTGCATGTATATATTTTTGTCTAATTTTTCATGCCACATAAGCTAATAATGTTCCAAAATCTTAAACTGGAATGGTAGACTTTACAAATCGATTATATTCTTATTAATTTGATTTTGTATTCTATTTTATATCCTTATATTTGCTTTTACAGTCTTGACTAGTAACTAACATATATACTTACATTATAATAGTACATTTATATTATATATAACATATATACTTACATTATAATAGTACATTTATACACACTCATTCACGTATGTGTATGCATTAGAATATATATATATATATACATACATACATACATACATAAAACCAGTGGTTATAGCTAGGTGGATGCTGGCAGTAATCATGACGATAATAATCTCAAAGAGCTATGCCTCAGACCTTTATGGTGGTGTATTATTGAGAAAATGGGTGGCAAAAAATGTATCAAGGTAAGTGGCCAAACAAATATTTCAACAGAGCTTTTCATGTCTCATTAAGAGAAGGTAAAATATAAGGGAAAAGTTTGTGTTTAAATCTGTCCCCATGCCAGTATCCACTGAACTATCAATTCTGAGTCTTTAAAAAAGACACATAAGATTAAATGTGAACTGTAGATCATGAGGTAGATGAAGTCTAATTCGGGTTTCCTTTGACATGAGTCACAAACAACGTTGATTTTTGACTTCCCCAATGAAAGTATTCCCACGGACACCCTGCACAAAGTGGCACATTCTCTCTCAAACCCATTGCAGTAGGAATGCATTGTTACAGTGGCTATATGTGCAATAAATATTTAGACATAGAGGCGTTGTTTGCTGTGGGGATAAAACATGGTTAGGAAATATTACAGCATACACATTCAAACTGATAGTTCAATGAATAAGTACTGCAGGAAAGCCATGAAATTTCCAAGCTGGAATGTCTATGGAAAAATTTCACAGAAATGAAAAAGGTTGTAAATAGCGTCTCACGAACTGAGTTTGTCCATAAATCCGGCTACTGGCTTGGTCATTTCTCAGTCCCCTTTATCATTTTGCTTCACTCCTCTGTCACAGAATAACTGTGTTAGCTCGCAAAGCTCCACAGATGGTGTGTTTGAAACAGAGACGTTTATAACTGTTTCTTCTGAAAGCCCAGACTCTGAGATCCATGTATCTGTATATCAATAACTTCATATTGCTCTCTTTGGTTTGAGTCACCTAGTTTTGAACTGGTTCTTTAACGGGTGCTTATGTCCACATGTTTTCTTTTAATATGAAAATAATATTTTATTGTTTAACTGTCATGCTGGAATCAACAGCAGAGTCCTTTTAACTTAATTTGAATGTTTGAAGGTTTTAATATATGGATTTTCTTGTATTATTTTATTTATTTTATGATGAACAAAGAGAAAAATGTAAGATACTTAAATGGAAGAAATAAGATATAGAGGTGACAAGTTCTATATCAAGGAATGCAAATATATGTTATTATTACATCATAATTAGACTGAGGATCAATTCAGTAGAGCACAATTTTTGCTAACCTTACTTCTTTGAGCAATAAATTATCCATAGTCGTTCAGGGTACTATGATACTGAACTATATTTTTACAGTTTGTCTGCATTAAAATGCAGAATATGTGGTGATTAGTTTGTATATCTTTTTCCATATATATATTAATATAATTATTTATATGGTCATAGGTGTGCATGTGTGTGTGAATGCACATTTGCATGTATGGGATGCAGGTGCATGTATACATGTGTGTGTGAGAATTCACAAGAGCAAGGTTAACATCAGAAGTCTTTCCACCTTATTCCCTGGGTCAAGATCTCACAGTAAAACTGGCATTAGTTTTAGTCTGGCTAGGTATATTTCTCCGGGAATCTCTTGTTTTCCCCTTATAAATAATGAAATTAAAAATAGGCCACTAAGTTCACCTGGACCTTATATAGTTTCAATGAACTTTTGGTCTTCATACTTTCACAGCAAACATTTTCAACACTGACACATATCTTCAGGCCTAATTTGTGCACCTTACATTATGTGATTGCATGACAATTCAATAATATTAAAAGACATTAAATGGGAATTAATGAACATGAATTTATCCCTCCAATCATTATTTTGTCATTTTTATATTTTCTAACTTTTTATAAGTTAGTATTTTATGTATTGATCACTTTTTTATTACTTAGACCAAATACTTAGGAAACAATCAAAGAAAATATTATTTTGGTTCATCATTCATGGTTTGAGAGGGTTCATAGTCACTTAGACCTATGAATCATGGGCTTAGGCAGAACATCATAGCATTGGATAGGTGTGGGAAAACAATTGTTCCCATCGCGGTGGACCTCAAACGGAGAGAAAGTGAATGTGAAGAGCCAGGAATAATACAATCCCCAGCAACCAACCACCAATGGCCCACTTTCTTGAACTTGACCTTAACTGTTCTTATTTCTAATTTTTTTCTATAGTAGTACCCCACCTTGGGACAAAGAGTCAAAAAGGAGGATATTTCTTGTTCAAATCATAGCAATGTTTAAAGCAAAAGAAACTGTAATAAAAATCTATGACAATGAAGACAGGGAATCTACTTTTAAAAATATTGCTACCTATGCAGAAAACTTGTGACCGTTTCATGATAGCACGTGATAATTTTTCTCTCAAAACTTCATTAGGTTTTTGGTTCAGAGTCCAGGAGTTGCTGCTGAGTACACACTGTTTTGAAAGGTTTCCCAGTTGTTCACCTACCACGGAACCCATTGCAGAGGTCGATGTGAATCGTTTGTCTAATCTTTCTCATACGGTGCTTAGAGTTTTCTCTGAGTTATTTGAGAAGTCCTAATGAATTTCTGAAAAAAATTCAAATTAAGAAATGGTAGAACTTATCTTGGAACACAGATTGGCATCTGAGATAAATTTTATGTACTAGAGAGTTAACAACAACAACAACAACAAAACTAGTTGGAAAGTAACTAAACTTCAGAATGACAACAGAACATTCATTTGCTAGGGTGTTTACTAGAGTAGCACTCAGGACTTTGACATCATTATAAATCAAAATGTCAACACTATGAATTGTATTTAGAAATGAGTAGACAGCCAGTCCAGACGCTAGAGCACAGCTGGTATACGCTGTACAAATCCAGTGACCTTAAGCATATTGCCACTGTTGTTCTGTTCCAGCTGGGCTCAGGGTGTCACTCAGTATAATTATCCCAAGGCAGATTATTGTAATTAGTTCTCAATCATTTATGGTCCAAACTTCAGAAAATCAGAAGAAATAAAATATGCCATATAGTTTAATAAAGACCAAGTATCGCATAAAGAAATAATTCTAAGCAGACCTATATGTTTCTCAAAATTTACAAAGTAATATTAAATATAATACTTGGTATAATATCTACATAATTACATGTAAACACAGAATCTAAATTGTTTTATCTAGTTTGATGTGAATTTTATGAATCAAAAACTATAATTTGAAATGTTGTTCCTGTTTTATTACTTTCTGGGGACCATTTGAATTAACCTATGGCTTAGTCAAAAGTATAAGTATAAACCATATATTTTTCCAGGATAATAAATATTAAATTTAGTTTCTGATGATATAGTATATTTATATGTGAAAATAGTTTGTATGTAAATTTATTAATAGTTGCATTGCCACAAATATCATATAACAACAAATCAAAATAGGGGAAAAGTTGGACTATATCAAATGAATATTTGCCACCTTCTATTACATTATTAGAATAATATAAACATATGCTTATCTTCAAACGTTACTTTTGGCTTTTCCCCCCCAGAAGTGGTGGAAACTACACCTGCTAAACAAAACCTTAAGCAAAACCAAGTAGTGTGGATAGATATGCTGTGTCCCCAGAGCTGAGACAGCTTCACTTTTGGCTCAAGGGAAGCAATTTGGAGCTAATCAAATGTATGTATGAGATTCCATTTTTTTATTGCTGTATGATATGCTCACAAAGTATCTAATAAATGACTTTGATGGGGGTATTGGAAATATAAAAGCAAGCAATCTCCTTGATGGATCTTGATGTAGAAAGAGATCAAGTGTACATTTTGATAGTATGCCACACCAGGTTAAGCCACCACTATCCAAGTATGTTGTTTCTTCACATATGCTCATGAGGTGTAGTCTTTATGCAGTCAATAACTAGTTCCATATATCTGAGCTTAACAGAAGTTAAGTGTGGTCACTTAGCTTATGCCTGTGTACTAGGTAGATTTGTCATTTGACACTGTGCTATAACATTGAACATAGACATAAACAAATCCTATCACAAGTCTCCATGAAAAGAAAATCTACACAGAGCCTTACAATAAACATATTTTAGATAAGTTATGATTATGCCATACAGGCATTTGCTTAAGCCATTAGACCTGTAGTCATCTTTGAATGACAACAACCTATGGGTCCTGGTTGAACATGTGAATCAGTACTCTTTCTCAAAGCACCTTCTATGTCAATTTTTAGAATGGGAAAATTGGTAGGTTTATTTTCTTTCTATCTCTGTGGTTGTTATTTCTTCCTTTCTGATTTTCTTCTCTCTCTTTACTCTTTTGTGCTTTAGATGTTGCAATAACCCACTGATTAATTTTGAAAATTTCCTTCGCTATCTGCCCTCACTCCTTAGACTACTTGATGTTACCTTGTGGGGAGACAGTAAGTCTTTATTGTGATCACTCTACTGATACAATGAGGACTTCTAGGCTGGAAGCACAGTTCCTACCATGTCAACAGTATACTACCCAGCCTTCCTACATCTGCATTCCCATTTCAGGTCAGGAACTTACATATAAGACTCTTTGTTTAAAAGAAAAGAAATATTAAAACAATCTGGTGTTTTATAACTTAGCATAGTAGAAATGAACATAGTTGAGAGATTTCTGTTTGATTATGTAAATGTAGCACTCACATTTACAATACATAAAATTTATTATTTCTGTAATATTTTTTTCTTTGGGACACCAAGTGTCTCTGGAACTTTCTATGTAGACCACACTAGCCATCTTGAAACTCACAGAGATCCACCTAGTTCTACTTCTTGAATGCTGAGACTAAAGGCATGTGCCAACATGACTGCTTTAAATTATTTTTAATGGAAATATAAGGAATATATGGAATTTTAGCCAATCACAGTCTCTTTTCTGGGTCAGCATGCAAATCTAATATATAATTAAAATTTATTCTAGTTTTCTTTGTGTGTGTGTGAATTATTATCTAACCTAAGGGTAATAGTGCTAATGCAATAGTTCTTAAACATTAAATTTCTAAGTTAAAAAAACCCGTAGTTTCAAAATAACACCTAACAAAATATGACCTCTAGATGTCCTTATGCACTCTCAAAGTCCTCACCCACACTGTAATACATAGCTCCGAAATGACTTTGAACTTGGAGGAATCAACTTTTTCCAATAATGGAAATCCACCCTGGCTTATTTACAATGTTTCTGAGTTGGTAATTTGCCAACTAAGTTTTAAAAATTATATGGTCAAGTGTGATGGCAATGTCTTTAATCCCAGCACCTGGGAATAAGAGACAGGTAGATTTCTATGAATTTGAGATCAACCTGGTTTACATAGTGAGTTCCAGGTCAGACAAGGCTGCATACATATATACCTTGTTGAAAAAATTAGACCAAATGAATAAACAAAAAAATAGATATATGATTGCTTAGCTTTTTTTCCCTCAAAGAACACAAAACATTTTGCTTCACAAAACATTCGCTGAACATTCATTTGAAGGTAATTGCAGTTCTGCCCAACGGTTGCATAAATGTGCTCTGTGTACATGTTTGCAACAAAATCACCATATGAAAAAGATCCAAAACAAAAATTTGGATACAAATTTAACATTAGTTATGTTCAAATATAGACTCCATGGAGCTGTCTTAAAAATGACTTAGTGAGTTCTTGTATATAATTTTTGTATGTTTACACACCTACTGTTCATTTTGTTTTTATTACCTTTGGATACCTATATCCACACAGAGATCAGAAACCTACTCCTTAGAGTAAACTTTACTCTAAAATAAAATAGTATGTTGCTTTAAATTTTGTGTCTGAGTCTGTTTAAATCCCCACTAGACATCCTGTGATTTTATCGAAAGAAAAACAAGAAGATGCTGGAGGATTCCTACTGATTTACATCTTAGTGGAGTGGAATAGCGAGGGTGCAACCCCCATAAGTGGTTGTGTTTTATTGTTCTCTGTGCCCTGCAGTTGCTTTACAGAGGCTGGCAGAGCACATCTCAAAGTGCAGGTGGCTACTGGCACGCCTTCGGTAGTGACTCAAGCATTCAGTCTGGAAAGGAGGCCAGGGAGGCCTCGGGGAATTATAGAAAGAAGCTTGTGGAAGCTGAAATGAGAAAAACCTGGGGAATAAACACAAAAGCATGTGTTCGCAGGGTGCCCTGGAAGGAATGCCAGCTCAGCAGAAATCTGGTAACTAGGCCAGGCAGGCTCCTTCTCCTTCGTTTAAATTATTCCTAAGAAATACTTTCCTGTCTCATCCTTAACCTTCAATTCTGCTGTATTTTCAAATGTGAAAAAAAAATGGTATAAATTAGGGAAACAGACTCAAATTCAGCAAATTTAATGTTATGTACTTACAGAGCCTTTGGCTACAATTCCTCCAACTTATAAATACCATAATCTTGCTGATATTGACAGACAATTAATGATTTTCACTTTTCATATGACTATTTATTTCTATACATTTCAATATAAACTATACAGCATAAGCATACTAATAAGTAGTTTTAACTATTTATATTAAGAATTTGCAAATATCAGTGATCAATTTCTTTAATTTGATAAGCCTTATCCAGATGGCATTAGGTGTCAGTTGGTGGATAATAGCTTACCAAGCATACCTATGTGTGCTGACTTATGTTAATTATCCAGGAACAGAGGCCATCTCATCCAACTAAGAACCTTGTCAACAATGGGTATTATTTCAGAATGGACTGAATGAAGAGATTCAATCTAACTATTAACATTTCTAAATTTCAGTGTTTCTCCCCTCCTTCAGCTATCATGTTGAAATTATGGAGACTAGGCTATGTTTACAACTTAATCATAATTAATTATTTTAATCAAATTTCTGTTAATGGCAATAATTATATGAAACATTTAAAACTAATCATCTCATTAAATTATCAAGTCATGGTAAATGGCAGATAATATTTCTATGTTTAATTTTAGCCAAGCTGTCTAAATCTATGAGTCTGGATAAGAACCAGCCTTTCTGGTTCTGGATTCTCCGTTCTTGTGCTGGTTTGAATGAGAATGGCCCCAATAGCTCCACATGTGTAAATACTTGGTTCCCAGTTGAGAAAACTGTTTGGGGAGGATTAGGAGGTCTAGCCTTGTTGGAAGAGGTGGGGTTCTGAGGTTAGGCTTCTTGATTTCAAAAGCCTACTCTGACTTGAGTCTGTTGTTCAAGATAAAATCTCTCAGTTATGGCCCCAGTCCCTTACCTGCCTGCCTACTGGCATGCTCCCCACCATGATGGTCATGAACTCCAGCTCTCTAGAACCATAACTCCATATTTAATTCTTCCTTTTACCTTAGGTATGATATTTAAAAAAACTATTGGATAGTTTTCTGATTCAATTAGTGCTATCGTACAAGTATGGAAGTAGGAACAGTCCCTGGAGCATGGGCAACTCATCGTTTTAGTAACAAAAATCATGAATGTGCCTTGGTGTTGTTTGTTTATAACCTGTAACTGCTTTTCCCCTACTATACAGAGATATCATGGTGCTAATGCAGTGAATTTCTTTTTAGAGGGACTTATTATCAGTTATAAATATGTATGACCATCCACAGTGCATGAAGAAATGTACATATTTTTCAAATTGGTTTTAACATGTACTCTCAAGTTTTAACCAAGATATCTAAATTTAATTGTGTGAATATGTCAAAATCTGTCCATTACACTATTAATATAATATTAGATACTTTTCTACATTTAGTCTACCAACTAATTTTTTTTAATAAACATGCTTGTCATTCTAAAAATATGCAAAATTTTAGGCATGGATATGTGATAATCAGTCAATATACTTTTTCAGAGAGAATGCTCTTGTAGGGTATACACTTGAAACCAAATCTTATGTTCCTAGAATATGAATGATTGTTTGTGCGCCACATACCTATAGTGTTAATTGTAAGGAGACCCTTTTCATGCCATTTCATGCACATAATCAAGTTAACACTACATATCAATTAATTTGTTTTCAAATAACTTATCACTATAAAGACTGAGGTACTGTTTATCATTGGGAAAAACATTTTTATTGCTACTTTGAAAGGGAGTAGAGTCTACAATAGCTGTTCAATGTTTCTTTTTTAGAAATTTTTATTTATTTACCTAAATTAAAATCTGGAAGATTGGAAAAGAAACACTAAGGGAGTGCTTGAGAATGCAACTATCCAGTTATGGCTAACACTCTGAGAATAGAAAGGCTGTGTGTAGAGAAAGGCAAGTAGAAATTGATTTATAAAATGCCACTTGCTGCAACATTGCTCTACAAAGACTAATTGGGAAGAGAGGAGGAAAGCTCAAAAGACTGAGTGTGTAGTGAAAATTAAGAAGTCACTAAAATTGAGAAACAACCCCAAACATAGACAAAAGTTGTATAAACTCTGCTCATTGTGAAGGCAAGGGTGGTCTGAGAGTGAAGGAATCTCCCGCATTAGAAAGATGACAAGAAAAAGTAAGAGCTTCCATGTGTATCAGAATTTCAGGGTCATTTGCAGAGCAGAGTTTATAGGTGTATATGTGACATTAAAAGAACACAGGAACTCAATTTATTCATTCACTCAGGCATTCATCTTCCATATCTAGGGTGTAATTATAATTTTTTTAAGGTAAGAAATGTACAAGACTATATAAATCTTTAATATCCATTGTGAAAAGATTGCTACAAAAGAAATATTAACCAATTTATCAACACACAAAGGTGTGTATTTGTGTGTCTGTTTGTGCCTGATAAGGACATTGATAATCTATACTCAGAGAATGGCAAGTATGCACCGAAATATTTATTCATGTCATAGCTGAGTGCTCATAGACTTTGATCAACATCTCTTTCACCCTTATGTCATGTCTTTGCACCCTACTCTGCATTATTCTACTCTGCTAGGAAACTTTGTAGGTAGATTCCATATGAAAATCAGTCCATGTATCCTTTTCCCTCTTAGCATAATATTCATCCATGGTGTGGGAAAATGAGAGGATTTTGAAAACTCATGGAGTAATAATATTCACATATTTCTGTATCTATATAATTTCCTGGATATAGATGAATTTATAGAGATAAGTAGGCATCTACAAGTAAAGATGGATGATATTGAGAGATGATATAAATATCATGTGATTATATAAAGCGTGGACATACAGATAGGACAAAGATAGAGACAGATTTTCTACACCTTTGTTCACGGACATGTGTAGTCTCTATGTCTTGGATATCATAAGCAATACTGCAATGAACAAAGGAGCAGAGATAGCCTCTTGGCAATACAGGCTTCATTGCTGTTGGGTCTATAGACACGAAAACACTACATACAGAGTGAGTCTACTTGATGAAATTTCATAATGTTTAATAATTAATTCACCAAAAAGCAATGGTGTATATGGGTTCATTATTTTCTGAATTTTCATAGCATTCACTTTCCTATCTCTGAAAAGAAGCTTTGTGTGCTTGTATCTAGTTGTGCCTTCCCCTGATAATTAATGATGCTGAGGAGATTGCAAATGTTTATTGGTCAATTTTAAGTCTTTGGAGGAATCTCCACTCAAGTTTTCTGACCTTTTAGAAATCAATGTTTCATTTTTTTATTGGACAGACATAAAAATAAGGCTCTACTCTGCATTTTATATACACTTTATCTTGTTTGACTTGGTGGCTCTCAGCCCATAGGTCTTAGATATTCCACAACCATCATCACCTCAACAGTTCCCCATCTCTAGATTAGTCACCAGTGTCAGGGAATTAAATCGACTATCATATTGAGATAAAGTTACCTTCACCTTCTATTCAGAGGATACATATGGGACATTGTTACACTGCCAAGACATTCATTGACACAGACCTTGTTATTACTGCAGAATACACATGCATTCTCAAACCTCAGAATATCATTACCTTCCAAAAGACTAGGTGATACAATGGCTATTGGGAAGTAGAAGATGAATGAAGCCTTAATTCCTTATCCTACAGTTTCCCTGAAGGTAGCCCCATGACATGTCTCTCCTTTGAAGGCTGCATATGTTTCTATTTAAACTAACTAATCAGCTGTTCCTCCTTAAGAAGATACCTAATGCCATGTTGCCTTGTGCTTGGAGTTCTTCTTTCTTTAAATTTGTTTTTCCTTGTATTTCTGGCTAAGATGGTATCTTTTCTGGATTTAGCTTTGCTACATGCTCCACATTGAAGCCCATATTGACTCCTTTCAAGGAGGGAAAAAAATAGGACATGGGAAAGTGCTCTGGAGAGAGATGTTGGAGTAGAGTGTTTGGCTTGTTTTTTCATCGGTTAGATGATAGATTGGTTGATTTCATAGTGGAGGATGTTGCAAAATATCCGTGAGCTCATGCAATAACTTAGTAAACAAAAATTTTATTGTCAAAAGTAGCATTCCTGAGTTGGTGTGACCTTGAAAGCCCCTTAATCTTAATAGTTGTCTGAGCACTGTGAAGAAGGAGGAAAATTCATTCAAAGAGCCAAAATTTAACTCAGAATTGTTAATTTACAGCAGGAAGGTGGTAGTGTCCATGGTAGGTAGGAAAGTCATTTTCTGATTTCTGCACAATTACATCTGAGGGTTTTAATACTCCAAAATTGAATTTCCTCACTTCAGATCTCTCTTTCTGGAAGGTGTTTTCATCTTGGTCTGAAATGAATTCCCTTTCCAAGAGGATATTTATGGGGTGAAACTGCAAACATTCTCTAGTTGTTAAGATGCTTCTTAATTAAAAACTTGAAAAGCTCTTTAAATAAAAATATGCCTTCTTCTCAATATCTTTTGGGAATTAAGAAGTTGTTTCTCTCACCAGTACAAATCCTCTCTGGTTCACTGCAGAGAAATGGACACTTGAACAATGATGCTATTTTAAAAGAAAGAGTGTTTTGGAATCATTATTGATATAATTTGAAATTGAAATCAGGATTTTTTTTCATCTGAAGTGTCATTATTTTTTAATATTTCCCCCAGGAAACATAACCACGTTTCCTAAGCTAATGGGACACAGTTGGATTTGCATGATTATTCAGAATTAATAATCAGATTTTTACTGAAAGAGTAAGCATCAATTTTAAAATAAAATTTGAGTTGTGATTATCATTTTGAATCGAATATTAAAGAAATAAAATGATTATTTTAAAATACATTGTCTGACACACATACATATTCTAAATGCACATATTAGATCCAATGTGTAGTCTGAGGAATGAATGCCAAAGTCTAAGGGTAACGATATCTGTGTTCAAGTGTTTCTGGGCATCTTGGTGTCCTCATTTCTCTATGCCAGCCGCTCTGACATAACCCTGCCTAATGAATGGCTGCAGATACAAAGACATTCTCTTCCTGCAGCATCAGCCCGTTGCTGACACACCTTATCACCGCGATTTGTCTCACCTTTCCTTGTGTGTACTATCTTTCTGAAGTTTTATCTAGTCAACTGCCATAAACTGCTGTTCTCAGGCACATTTTTCAAATCTAATGAGAAAGGTGGTTTTGGAAAAGAAAGTTAATGGTCTCTGGTGCTATCGGTTTTTCTCCCTCAAACGTCTTGAGATGGATACAGGGGATCGTGTGTTTACTTTCTGGACTGGAAAGTGAGATATAGCCCCAGAGAGTAATAGAAGAATATGATTATTATCTAAAACTCATGGGGAGAAAGGCAACAGTCCATACTTTGCTGCTCAGTGTACTATGTTTCAGTGCCCATTGAATTGAAATAAAGAAATGGTTAATTCTATTTTGGGGGCTGAAAACTGCATATGTAGAGATGAGGCAGACAGGGACATATGCTATGGATGACTCACCTCTGTCTCCTCCCTTCTAGTAGGAGAGGAGACAGGAATGGAGATAGAAAAAAAAAACAGCAAGAATGCAGTATAGGTGAGCAATGTTACTCCCTCTCCCATGGGGAGCTTTGGGAGATGTCTTTGAGGTGAAGTGCCTTCCTTTGAAATACAGCACACACACACACACACACACACACACACACACACACACACACACACACACACGACATATCTAAGCCAGTTCACATTTTTGTGATGCTTATATTTGGGCATTGTTCTGTCTTCTTTTATTTTTAGAGGAGGCTCTGTCATCAAAACTCTTCACCTTGTAAGGGTCTGTGTTCTATTTCTATTTTTCATAGCAGGATTTTTAGTCACCCACTTAGGAGAGTGGAAAGCTTTTTAGCTCCTTATCAATCAGTGCCATCATTTTTCCAGCAACATTTACCTCTTAGACCTGACAGCACATAATTTTTCTGCATCTTACCCTTATTTGCATGACTAGGTCTTTACTAATTGTTCTTTACTAAGCCAACTTAGCTGTGTGTTCTTCACAGAAAGGTGGCAGGGGTCACTTTGGGTATATAGTGTAGTGAGTGCCCCAAAGTCTTGTGTCAATCCACAGCTTTTTTTCTCCCTGTGTATACAACCTCAATACTCTGTGAGTAGGCACTGTGTTGATGGCTCTAAGAAATCCTGCGATGTATCGTACTGTATTTTTTCTCTTGGGTATTTTTGTCTGCTTGCTTTCTCTCTTATTGTGTCACTTCTCTTTAACAGTCTGGTTAAATTCAGAGAAAATTAATAGTGTTATTTGCCCTTCTGAGTTTTCCCAGAAGTCACACCCACAGTGAATGAATCCTCTTAACAAACCATTAAAGAAGACACTGCTTTTTTTCCCCCTTTCTGAACAAACATTATCTTCTTTAGAAGTGTGAAATCTGTATTATTCAAATTTGAGTATCTGACGCCCCATTGTGCTCTTCCTTTGAATTCTAGTATAGTAAGCTGGCCCTTGGGTGTGACAAGACACATGGGGCATACTCATTGACTTTTATTTATTTGTTATATAAAATGAGTAAGCATATGTATGAATCTAACAGTATAATGTAAAGGTTGTTTTTAGTATTTAGAAGTAGAGACACCCAGACTAGTAAGCTTGTAAATGTGTCACTTCTTAAGGTCCCTGGGTCACCCCCTTCTCTGGCTCACACTTCTCTGTGGCTTAGATTTTAGTCACTTTCTATCAACACATAGAACTGTTTCTCCCCAGAAGTAACAAGTCAGCAGAATGATCAAGGATATCTTATGCATGTTTAATGGAAAATGTGTAAATGTTTTGGGATACAAGGAGATACCAGAATATGCTTCAATATTTTACAAATGCCTGCAAAGGTAAACACATGAAATAATAAACTATAATACTAATTATATAGCATTATATCTCAAAGTATTCTTATTTGTTGTTAATGTTGTTTCCCAAAATAAAAAAAAAATCGTAGCAGTTAAGAGCCCCATTGGCTCTAAAAGAATAAAATCCACTATTCTATTCTAATTCTCCAACCTTCTACCATTGTTCTTTCTACTTAATTTCCTTGGCTCTGTCAGGTTTTTTTTTTTTTTTTTTTTGGTGTTTTCAGTGTAGATTTTTTCACATGAACTAAGATAATTAATTTTATTGCTGATTTGATGGCTATGCATATGAAAATAAGAGAGTGATTAATCAGAAATTGCTTGCGTCTTGGAAAAAGCATTCAGCTTTTCAAATGCCTAGCACATATCTCCTTTGATTGCCATAGCAATTGTCTCACCTAAGCTTGATTAGATTCAAGGCTAGTGAGACCTTCTCCAGCTCGTTTGTCATTCTTTCTGACTGTGAACATTTGGGTAGCACTATCTCCTTACAGTTCTCTGTCAGTATAACTAATACCTGAGACAAACACATTAAGAAAAAAGAAATTTTATTTGGTGTTACAGTTTCAGAGGCTCTTGTCCACCTGAAACTGGATCTATTGCTTCCATGCTAGTGGTTCATATAATGACAGGGCCTATTGCAAAGCAAACTAACCCACCTCATGGCTAATAAATGGGACAAAGGTGGAAAACTGTTATCCTACATTCTTTTTCATATGCAAGATTCCATTTACTTAAAGAGAGCCCACTATGCCCTACTTATTACAGTTCTTCTCAGCACCCTAAAACACCAAAACAGATAACAATTTTTTCATACAAGGACCTGTGGTGAATATTCATGATTCAACTCTAGCACCCAGTATCTCAGGAACATTCAGCTTTTGTGAGTAGTTTTTTACATCAGTACCACAGTCAACAGAGAACTGTTGTAGGCAATTCAGGATTAGCAAGGGTGAAAGGAATCAGCTGTTAACACTTTCATGACTACCACCTTTATAATGGCATGTATGTAAAACTAGGAGAAGGGCTTGGGGAGAAGGAGTCATAAGATCATAGTAGGATGCATTTCTTTCTCAGATGTGTTCATGGGTAAGCAATTTTGACTAATTACCAGGAAAATTAGCAAGGGAGTAAGGAGAGGGATGGAGAAGTAGAGAGAATGGTGAGGTGGTAATCCTTGTGATTTTAGTGAATTCACAGACCTGAATAATCCCATAGAGTTATAAATCACTATTGACCCACTTCACAATGTTTCCTGTCTTCAGGCAGGGCTTTAGCAGACTGCTGTTGATTTGGCAGGGGATAGGGAGCTGCAATCCCCCAAGCATCTCCAGGCTTCTGATGTGTACATTGCTCTCAGAACTCAGAATGTTCCCCGGAAAAGAGTTTCTTGTGGTACATATAAAAACCAAAAGATTAGAAAAATATACACACAGAAGTACGCACACACGTGCACACACACACATACTCACACACACACTCTCACTCACACACACACACTCACATGAACACCACTGAAAGAATATGAGGAGAACACCATAGGACTCAATAAAATCATTCAGCCTCTAGACGATATTGATTTCAATTCAAATCAAATATAAAAACACTTAGCACTGTGCCTGGCAGAGTTGTAATTTGGTACTGTTACCAAAAAGCGTATCACTCCTGACTGTTCCTTCTGCCTTCTTTTCTATATATAATCTTTTTCTTAAGAGTTATTTCCAAGGCTTTTAAAGGAATCAGATCCATTCCTGCTCTGGCCCATCGTAGGTATTGATACACTGTCCAGATGACTTAAGGGACTTAAGGCATCCTCCCATGTTTTCTATGTCTAGTTAACTCATTTGCATGCCACTCTATGTTCACAAAACACCATTCTGGTGAACCTCTGAATTAATTTTCCAGGTCACAATGTCTTCTATATCTTTTGTTTTTGAGGCTCAGTCCTTCCCTGGTCAGCAAGAACTGAACATTACCTAACTGAATATTTTTAGATTCTAGCCCTAATTTTTGTCATTGAAAAAATATAATTTGATGTTTGAGAGAACCCTGGAATTGAGGTCCTTAAGATTACTTATTTCCTTCTTCTTGTGACTTTGTACTCTTAAACTATAACACTCTGCTTTTTGTCTAGTAGAACAAGGATGCAAAAATTGCAGGAAAAACAGTTCTATCTTTGAAATGGTGCATGTATATCCTGCAAGACCCATGATTTTAATAGTTCATCTTCATGGATATTTAATAGTTTATCTTCAAGGTAATTCCCTTCTGAGCCTTTGTCTGGTATGGGAAGTCCTTCTGTATATGTGTTGCTTTTATTGGTTAATAAAGAACCTTCTTGGGCCAATGACAGAGTAAAATAGAGCAAGGCAGGAATTCCAAGCAGAGTTTAAGGAGGGAAAAAAGGTGGAGTCAAAGAGATGCCATGTAGTACCAAAAAGGACAGATGCCATAACTTTACATGGAAACCCACAACCTTGTGGAAATACACAGAAAAATAGAAATGTGTTAATTTAAGATGTAAGAGCTAGCTAGGAATATGCTAGAGTCATTGGCCAAGCAGTGTTGCAATGAATATAATTTCTATGTGATTATTTTGGGTCTGGACATCCAGGAAACAAGCAGCCTCCATTTACATTTTTAAGTCCATTCATCCCTCAAGCCCCATGAAAAGATCCCTCATAATAGTTTGGACTATTAGAATAATTACAGAGTATAGCAACTTGCATGTCTGACATGGACATCTTCAACAGATACTCTAGGAACATCTTATGGGGAGCTTCAGTTTTTCTGATTATTTAAACTCATAAAACCTGTGGAATATGGATTCTTTTGAGCCATTCTCTGATAACAGTAGCACTTTCAAACTAACTGCTTCATCCTTTATTAACTTGGGGTTTGCTTTCTGCTTCAATGGACATTTTCATTTAGCAACCTTTATTCTAACCAAAATTACCCACCCACAGTTAGCTGTTCATTCTATATCCTTCCTCTTCTATAATCTCAGATTTGTTCTCTGCCAGCATATAAGGTTTCTTGACATTTGACATAGTAGAGTTTTGTCAAGTTCCTTTTAAAGAGTTATATTAGGCTTGTTTTCCCATGAGAAGTTCCCTTATTCCTGGATCATGGCATGATCTTTCCTTATTACAGCCTTACATGTTTACTATACTGCTCGATGTCACTAATATTTGTCTAGTAAACTTATTTTGTTCAGTGATTTTGCAGGGGCTTAGTTGTTGTGTAAACAGTAACAGGTATTGTAGAGCTATTTGCTTATCACTCCTTCATTTGTTAAATAGTACAAATAAGTAGTAGTGAATAAATACGTTGTATTATGCTCCAGTGTAGCTACAAAATAAGGAAAAGAATCAAATCTTTACTATGAGAACTAAAGACATATTTCTCAAGTGAATGCATAAATGGGTTTGGTACTGCAATCTCATTTTCTAGAGAAAGAGTCAAGTAACAATTTGCTTAGTGTGCATGTAGTCCAACACAGTGGAAGAATCACCAAGGATGATGAGTTTGCATAATGAGTCTGATACAAAAATGGCTCAGTTGTTCAGCAGATCCCAGCTAAGGATATTAATGTTACCTGTGTGAAAGAAGCAGGTTGATTTTATCCACCTAGGATCATACCACTCTTAAGTAGCTTTCTTGTCTGACTTTGGTATTCAATTCAATGAAAGTAACATGGGCTACTCAGCTTTGTTTCATGCTATGCCTAACATACATATTGTGTACTTTATCATGAATTTAAGTCATCTATTTATGAAAATTAGTGGGTGTAATGGTATTAATCTAGTAAACCAATGAAATCTGGACAAGCCTGATGGTGCTTTGTTTGTCATATGTGAGATCTTCATGGTTTAAGGTGATATTGTAAAATGTTTAGTTTCTCAATTAATGGAACAGATAAGCATATAACTAAGATTTTATTCTAGCTAATGTTTTTCAAGCTTCCCTGAGTGATGATGTTCTAATATTTTCTTAATGGTCATCAAATATTTTGTGCATCTTTTTCTTATTTCAAATTGGTCTTCTTTTTGGCTTCTAGCATAAATTCTTATCAGTATCACCATAATCCTGTGCAACAGGCACCCCTAATATAAATGATAAGATAGCTGTGGTCCAGCTGATGATACCAGGATTTGAGAGGTGGCTCCACTGTAGAATGCAGAATGTCCACAATGACTTCATTCCCTTGGTTGAGCTAATTTGCATACAATACAATGTGGTCTTCAATGTTTGAGTCTTTATAATAATTATACTTTGTGAAGGGAAGGGAATCATGATAGCATCATTTTCTTTCTACTGTCAAAAATGTCATGTGTGCTAAAGTAAACCAGGGCTGCTTCTATGACACTGGAAGAAATTGTCCAAGACTGGCAAACTTTTAATTAAATCGATTCCTTGACAATTTCATATTTGTATAATACAATGTGACTACAATCACTTCTCATAAACTCACAACTCTCTCTTATGCCATCAACTATCCCCTTTCTTTTTGGAATTGATACATTTTTGTTTTACTTAGTGATCCATTGAATATAACCAGACTTTTCCAAGTGAACATGATAGTGATATTTTATTTTAATAAACAAAGGTTGCCTGAAGATCAGAGAGTAAACAGCCTTACTGTCAGCTTTACAGACCAAGCAGTGGTAACACACACCTTTAATCCCTGTAGTGCACAGCTTTAATCCCAGCTCTAGAGAGGAATATAACATTGGAGAAGACAGTTCACAGGCTCCGTCTCATTCTGAAATTCCTGGAAGCAGGATCGCCATTTGGTTGAGGGAAGATTCAGTGGGTTACTTCTTTACTTCTCTGACCTTCAATTTGAACCCCAATATATGTCTTTGAGTTTTTATTAATAGTGCTTCACTCTGGCATGTCTTCCATAAATTTCCTTGAATGCTAAAGGGAGTGACACAGATTTTCAGTTTATGAATAAGCACTTAACAGTCACTTTTCACACTTGAGCAACCGTGTGTCTCTATTTACCTCTATTCCCTGGCAGAGAAAGCTTCTCTGATCAAGGCTGAAATAAACATTTCTCTATGTTGATTGACACATATATACATAAATACATATATATCTTTCTATATATTTATCATATCTGTATATATATATATATAGAGAGAGAGAGAGAGAGAAAGAAAGACACACACACACACACACAGAGAGAGAGAGAGAGAGAGAGAGAGAGAGAGAGAGAGAGAGAGGTGTTTGACACTATGTCATTTAGTAAACAATGGTAGTAAATTCTCTACTGGGGCCTATAATCTGCCAGGGTCTTTGGTCCTATTTCTGAGATCTCACCACCAAAGAACTTCACAATGAGTTAGTTTGAAACTATGTGCTTGTTGGTTTTAATGAAAATATATCATAAATGTATCAAAAACTTAATAACATATTTCATAGAAGGTGTATTTTATTTAATGTTACAAGTTCAACTTTCCTCTAGATCATTTAACCAGTGTGACACTCACTGTCATGAAATATGTGACTAGTCTAAACACCATAATTCCAACCAGTTAGAAGATTTGATAAATATTAATTGATTATACTCCTTTATTGTTGATTGAATGTAACAACTCCTCCAAATATCTCACATTTTGAAAGTGTCTTCTAATATTAATAACATGAAAAAATAAGATTAAATTAAATCTTACTCTGCATAAAAGAGCAAAACAAATATTGAAAGAGATGAATAGTATTACCTATATATCAGTACTCAGGAACATTTAAATCTGTTCATCTGAGGATCAATACAATATCCTCTTTGTTGAGAGAGTAAGTGATAGAAGCTGGACAGTGTATACCCTTTGGACCTGACCTGAGATGCAGAGCACTACAGACTGAGGTCCTCTTCAACTATGTCTAATTGAATAACTTCACAGAAGCCCTTGTGATTTTATTTATTTATTTTTATTCTTTATTTACTTTTTTATTGTTTAGATTTTTTTTATTTTTTTTTTGTTGAAAAAATTTCTGCCTCCTCCCCGCCTCCCATTTCCCTTCCCCTCCTCCCACTCCTCTCCCCCTCCCCCCATTCCTCTCTCAATACCCCCTCTTTACAACCATATTTCTTATTTCTACCCAGAATTAAGAAATATCTCAACCACCTGGATATTATTTTTTGTTTTCTAATAGCTCCAGCTTATGTAATGAGCCTATCATTCTTTTTCAAGTTCATGTGACATCTAGTGCTGATCTTGTTCACAATGATTCTTGTTAACCTTTTCCATCCATGGTGACATGTTTTCTTCTGTTCCTATCTAGCAGTTTCCTTTGCTTAGTTATTTGTTTTGTCTGGAACAGAATCTTCATGTAGAATATAGGTACGTGTGTGTGTATGTGTGTACATGTTACATGTGTGTATTACATCAAGAAACACATGTAGAATTTGATTATTTACTAAACTATTCCAAAATGCATATTTCCATCCATAATCTAAAAGTAGTAATGACACAGATTTTTTTTTCCTTTTGGAAATGTCTTTTTCTGGCAGGATGAGAAAATGTTATGCAAAATTTGTCTTGAAATATCATTCTAAATATACATGGTTAACCACAGTTCTATATTTGTAATGGAGACTTTTTTTCTCCTCAAATTACAAGCTTTGTTGACAAATTCTTATTGGAGATTTTATAAGTTGTTATTGGATGTTTCCACATAGAATGTCCCTTGATACTTCCACTGATGGTCCACAATTAAATAATCTCTTGTAATTTTTAAGACCTATGCATTATTAAGAAATTATCTGGTTAAAAATATAAGACATGCCCTGGATTGGAGGTGTATCTCAACAGTCATTAAATTATTTAAACTCAATATGGTTTTTTTTCTTGAATCTTCCCTCTCTTTTCCTGAGTCAGGACCTGATCCATTTGTGACCATTTTAATAAATTCAAAGAAATTTTTAATCTCCAGTACCCATTAGTTTCAGAAAAAAATCCCAAATCCTAGTTCTTCTCTAAGTAATATATAAAGTTCTTGTCACAGGAATTGTTTTATAATTAACACTATCCTGTTTATATTACACCTCATCCTCACTTCTTAGCAAACAACTTTGGGGTTTGTGTGAACATGTGGGAACGTCCAGTGCTGGTAGCTTTAACAATAGAATTCTATATTTTCAGAGCTCTAGAGCTGAAATTCTGAGAGAGGTTGGTACATGTTTAGTTACTTCTGAGTTCTCCTATGGTTTTCACATGGTTATATGCATATGGCATCTTCCTTTGCGAGGTTATTTTGTGTGTACATGGACTGCCAGTGCCTCTTCCTGTTTCTGAAGGTCACCAGTCATCTTGGATTGCAACCACCATAATACCTTTATTCTAAGATTTAATTATTTTTCACTTTGTATGTATATATAAGCTCCTTTATAAGTGTGTGTGTGTGTGTGTGTGTGTGTGTGTGTGTGTGTGATCACATGCATATCTGATGCTGACAGAGGCCATAAAACGTATGTCAGAAGACTCCTGGAGCTGGAGTTTCAGGCACTTGTGAACCAACCTGTCATAGATGCTAAGAAACCAACCTGAGTCTTGTGTAGCAGGAGCAAATACTCTAACCACTGTGCGATTTCTCCCTCTCTGATGCCTTTATTGAAACTAATAACTTTTTAAAGACCCTATGTTTAAATACTTCACCTTCTGAGATATTGTGTATTAGTCTTTCAACAAGAATTTTTTTGATTTGCAGCAACCAAGTGACGGATAAAGATCAGGGCAGTGAGAAAGGCTTGGAATCTTCAGATACTGATACAAATAAGAAGGCACCTAGTCACCTACAGTGTCCCAGGGAGACTGCAGTTGAGGTTACCAATTTTTTGTGAACACTGCAGCATGGACAATGATGACCGTAGCAGCCTCAGAAATGGTTGTATTTAAGAGAGTTTTCACTTCTATCCTTGAAGTTTACTCTATACTGATCCTGAGATCCCTCGACTTCATAAAAAACTTTCACCAGGAAACTTTGAGACCTGGATAGAATTTTATCTCTAATTCACAAAAGGAATTAAAGTAACATACAGTGATTACATATTGTTCTTAATGCTTGCAGGAAGGTCCTATATTAAACTCTAATATTATGACTATCAACTATGTCCAAGTTTTTTACATATAATATAAATTGAGAAAACAGAAAAAGACTGAAATAAATTTGGAGAAAATTTTATTTGAGACAATAATGCACATATAAACTTGGATTTATTTTCTAATTAGTATTGGAATGAATTTAGATGTAAAATATTATATAAAAATTAAACCCTATGTTTAATAAAATAAAGATTAAATGTTTACTATTATCTAACTGTGACAGGAAAAAAAAGAGAAATAAGACAAGTTAAATTTAATTTAACCAAGAGTTTTGGATGTCTAGTTCAACAATAAAGCACTTATATATTGTAAGAAGTTCTGATTTCCATTCCCAGCAAATAAACAACAGTCCCTTTTCTGTTCTCCTAACCATGGCTTTCAGTGAAATAGAAAGGAAGACACAAGTCCTATCTTCCATGGTGGCTCTGTGAAGATCAATATTGATAATTTTGTTTTAATATCCAAATCCCCATTCTGTGCTTTATTTATTAATTTTCTTTTTTCTCTGAATTTTTTTTTCTCTTTCAGTGAAATCACCTATTTGTATTTTTTTGCTCCTTTACTTCCTACCTCTCACCCCTCAGCCAATGTGCACAGCAAACCTGAACAAAACTGTCTGAAGCTGAATCATCCCTAATGGAAAGGAAAGGGGAAACTAAAGAAACCCACATGTTAATACGCTTCCTGTCGCACAAGATTTCATTTTTCAAACCATTATAACTCTGCATTGTTTGACACTGCTCATCCGGTATCTGATTTTGGTGCTAACGTACTGAGTCCTGAGGACCTGGGGCCTCACTTCATGCCAGAGACCAAACGGGGAGAAAGAACTCTTCCTTTGAAGATACACTTAGCTCAGATGTTTTACTAATGAATTCTCTGTTTCTAATACAAAATGCATGTTGGAAATGTACCTAATACTCTGTCAAAGTCCTGTATATTGTAACGTATTAAGGTATGTGCACTAAATCTTTTTTATTATATTATTCATTTTACATATCAACCACAGTTCTCCCTCACTTCCCTCCTCCTGTTCTCTAAGTCCCCCACAACCCACCCCTCATCCACTACTCAGAAAGGGTAAGGATTCCCAGGTGAGTCAACAAAGCCTGGTACATTAAGTTGAGGCAGAACCAAACACCTTCCTTCTACATCTAGGCTGAGCAAAGAATCCCCACATAGGGAATGGACTCCAAAAAGCCAGCTCATGTACCAGGAGTAGAACCTCATCCCACCACCAGGGGCCCCACAAACAGACCAAGCTACACACTGTCACCCACATGCACAGTGGGACCGGACTCTCAGAGCTTGGTTTGGTGCTTGGCTGTGGATCTCTGTATCTGCTTTAATCAGTTGCTGGATAAAGCATCTATGATGACAGGGTAGTCGCCCATCTGATTACAGAGGAAGGCCAGTTCGGGCACCCTCACCCTTATCACTAAGACTCTTAGCTGGGGTCACCTTTGTGGATTCCTGTGAATGTGCCTAGCACCAGGTTTCTCCCTAACCTTATAATGATTCCCTCTATCAAGACATCTCTTTCCTGGCTCTCCCACTCTTTCCTTCCCCCCAAAATGAAGGAAAGTGCACTAAGTCCCAAGAACTCCCTCTGTGACCACTGCTTTCTCCCTGAAGTCCTTGAGAATGGCTTGATAATATTGGGAAACCAACAAAGAGGTGATGCTTCTTCTCCAGACAGCTAACTAATACCTCCCCTGGGGTGCTGATCTCATCTCCACTTGCAACTTTCTGTAATTGGCATGGCTCAGAGATGAAGCAAACATGTATTGTAGGGTGTTAAGTGAATAATTAGGATAATACTATTAAAATGATTCAAATTCCACTCACAACAGTTTATGACTTCTGTTTAATGACTATACTGTTACTCTTTCGATGCAATGGAGTTTTGTAATTTGTATACTATAATGTTACGTGGGGGCTAGACTTTATTCATCTTTGTTCCCATGAACTTCGGCATTGACATAATGGGGGGAGGGGTAAAACCAACAAGCTGCCCGTTTCTCCTAAGTTAAAGCAGATTGCACTGGAAACTGGGTGTCCCACTGTTATTTGGTGTTTTCTTCTGTCTGTGTGATCCCATGGCCTCCGTGGCTCTCCCAGAGTGGCTTCAACACTGGCATATGGATCTACTTATCAGGCTTCACAGTAAATTTGTTCATAGCTTGATCTCCCATCTCTCTAATGACACTCTTTTCTGTCACCAAGGCATTCATGGCCTACAGTTGACTGCTTTTATTGCTTTTAATTAAAGTCTGGAGTAGAAAGTGTCTATTAATCAGAGTGTGAAGCCAATCATGAGCAAGGGTTTATAAACTCCTTACAGGATGGATAGTGGTTTCATAAATTGTCCCGCCTTTGTCATTTTGGCAGAAAGACAGTCATTTAAGTTAATTATATCATGAGGACACCTGGACGCTGGATGTTTGAAAGACAGCTTCTATTTTGACAGAACACTTTTTTAGGAGCAAGAGATGTATTTTAAAATCCATCATTTCAGGAACATCACGTTCACTTAGGCAGCAGAGTTGGGGGACTTCTACACGCATACTTAGTAAGGCTGAATGTAGTCACTATAGTCGAAAATGAATTGCAGGTTTCAACATTTCTCTCTTCCCTTATCTCCTAAAATATTTTAAATGGCTGGATTTCTTCACACATTCCAGTTAAGCTGTATAGAACATGAACTTCTCATCATGGAACCCTGCAATATTTCCACTTCAGTTTGAAACGTGAAGAAAAATGAAGCATTTTCCCTTGTCTTCATTTTTGTGTGCAAGGAAGTCTTTTTAAATTCAAGTTTAATTTAACTCAGAGCAGTAACATCTCTGGTCCCTGTAAAGATGGGTGTCCAGTCTCACCCAAACATAGATTTGTGTGACTGAAATAAAACACTGAATTACAGTCTAGTGAAATGTCTCTGAATCCTTTGAAGATTTTTCAGAACTCAACTTGTTCATGAGATTCTCAGTGTAAGGGTTGACTGATCATCAATCACTTATTCAGTCTTTCATTCATTCACTAGTTCAATCATTCATTTAATCAGGCAACAAAATTGCATGGCAAGTCTATGATGTGCCAGTGCCTATTTTAGAAACTCGGTATGAGGTGTCACTGCAACCAAATAGACGAAACCCACACATTTCATGTAACAAATCTGAGCTTATCATTCTAAATGATCAAAATGTAGGATATCCGTTCTCTTTCTGGCAGCCTTGGCACTGTGCTTAGATGCAGTAATTCAGCCTGGAATCAGAAAAAATTGGGCAAACAATGCTGATCATATATGAGGATAAGGATATTATACTTTGATTCTCAGTGGGACTCATATAATCAGATAGGCTATAGGCTTCACAATATCACAATCCAACTCGATAAGCACAACAATAAATATATGTTCTAGAACATACAGCATGGGTGATAAAGAGCATAGCAAGTGCTGGCGTGAGGTGCTGAGACAGGGAAGGTACCGCAAGAGATAACTTCCTTCTAGTTAAAGTTCACTTTCCTTTAGAGCCATTTTAATCAAATGAAATTTAGGTCACATTAAATAGCAAGTAAATTCAGATAATGGAAGTTCCTTTTCTGTCCTATCACCTGCCCACACACAGATTGTGAACATACCCTTAGGAAGTGCGAAGCAGAGTCTACAGAAAATTTATGGTTCAATTGTGCTCAGACCTCTGGGTCCAGGGCATGCTGCATCATTGGAATTTGATTGCTGGAGCCAGATGTTTGCGCTGAAAATAGATATCTTATTTTTAAGGGTAGTTTAGTCCCAATCGTTAGGTACAGTGGAGCTGATTTTTACCCTTGTAGTAGAATAGACTATCTGAGAGTTTGTTGAAGCTTACAGCAGAGCCTCAGTGAGCTTGAAAAAGTGCATATCCAAGAGTTTAAGGTACATTTGAAGTTTAGAATTTTAAATTAATCTGGGATCCTTATGAATAAATGAAATGATCCTAATGACAGTTTTTGTTTTGTTTTGGTTTGATTTGGTTTTTCAAGGTAGGGTTTTTCTGTAGCTTTGAAGCTTGTTTGTTATTATTATATATCAAGCAATTAGTCACATAAAATATACCTGATTTTAATTGTAATAGTCATGGCCAATGCTACTTTTATATCTCAAAAGGAAATATACAAAGATGAATGCTGGGGGACAATGGTTTTACCCTGTAAAAATTTGTTTCTTTTACTTGTTTGATAAAATGCTGCTGGCCAGTAGCCAGGCAGGAAATATAAGCGGGGCAACAAGGAAGGAAGCAGAGGAGGGGCAATGGTAGACCCTTGTATATTTTTTTGAAACTGAAAGACTGTGGGACCTGGTGAGACAGAAACCTCTGTCACCAGGTGAAGGCTTAGCAAACGATGTAAATGGTTAGCTATTGATCAGGATGATCCGGATTATATGCACTTTCCTCACCATTTTCCTCTGACCTCCCCTTTATAAGAGCAATTATTTTAGAAAACATGTAATCATGCTAAGATATAAGTATTATATAATCTAGTCAAGCCATTTCTTAAAGATATAGGGAACTGAATAAGACGTTTAACCATAAAAGGCATGTTTTAATCATGTCTGTCCAAGGAAGATAAGAAGAATATCAATAAGTAAATTAGCAAAGAGTGAGAACCCAGGGCATGGATCACTTAATTACCCCAGGATAGAGCTAAGTTCAGTCTCCTGCCTATTGCAATTGTCTTTTACAAGTCTTTATTGCTTGCTTACTATACTGAAGATTTTTATTTTACAGTTCACTTCTGAGCATATTACAGCATCTTTTTAATGTATGCCACAACTGCATGCAAATACACACACACACACACATACACCTGCACAAAAATAATTCACAATGTCATGTTATAAAAGGAACAAAACAGTCTTGTTTATTGATCATTATACTGTACCTGTCTACACTACAGCTCTGTTCAGTAGAAACATTTGGAAGGAATACATTCAACAGCAGCAGCTCAGAAAGTCATACAAACATCATAGTCAAGAAGAATTTCTCCACATTTCTATAAGCAGCCTTTGTCCTGATCAAGAGTCTGAGTAGCTAAAGCAAATATTTATTATTCTTTTCTTAGTAGGTTCTTTTTAGACAGGAAATGGATGAAAGCCCTCTATTTGGGATTTTTTATTTCATTTATATGCAGATTTAATAAAGTTCACCATTAAGAATGTTTTGGTAGTTACAATTATGTTTTAGATTTTTTTTCTTTTTTCTTTCTTCATCTCTCTTTCTTTCTTTTTGGTTTTTTGAGACAGGGTTTTTCTGTAGCTCTGGAGTCTGTCCTTAAACTAGCTCTTGTAGACCAGGATAGCCTCAAACTTCTTTTCTTCTTACATACAGGGGGTGGATATGATGATTGATGTCTATATCCTAGTCACTAGATGATAGTAAATGGAGACAGATTTTGCCATGTGTTTGATGCCATTCTGGATCCTACAGAAAGTCTGAAGCAACCCTGGGCTACCTACTCACTATCGTACCAGCATAGGTGACACTGTGAGACACGGTCTGGAAAAAGCAGGGCAGAGATTTAGTGTGAATATGGTTTTTTTTTCACCTTTATCTGAGCAATTTAGGGCTAGTTCAAATTGGAATACAAAATTGTGCACAGGCTCTGACTTGGCCCCTTGAAAGTACTGACCTGAAAGTAATCTGACCCCTGCTAAAAGTGAGAATTTTTATTTTGCTTTTTAACTCTTTATAATTTGAAGACAAGTCTAAGGTATGTAGTGAAGCTGTAATGGCTTCTAATGATCGTGACATTTAAGAACAATCACCCTCTGAGATGAAACTGTTAGGTCATTCCTGGGTCAGTTGACCTTTTGGAAGCTCAAAGCCTCAATTACTTCTGACAGCCACAGAACTGCATAGCCCCAGACATGACTATGTTCTTAATAATAAATGGCACAGGTTCACCTAACGGAGATGCTCTGTAAGAAGAATATTTATTCAGGTGTGGAATGAGTACCATATCAATAAACAGTGAGGAGGAAAATTGTTCATCAATTAAAAATACAGGGACTAAGCTAATTGCTTAATTTTTCACCAAGGAATTTTAAGAATAAATGTATAAAAAGAATTCATTTAAGTAGATAATACAGATTGGTCTATGAAAATCCCAAGGATGTTTACATAGAAAATAATTTTGTGTTCTTAACATGTTCTCAAATAAAAGAGAAATTTTTAATCGCAGATATTCAATAAACTTCCTTTGAACATGCATTGGTATAGGGTCATATTTGTGTTTTGTTGATGAGATTCAATTTGTTTATTATTCAGATATGATTGCTTTAGTGCTATATATGGAGAAATTATATGTGAGCCTTCTAGTGTGCAATGTGTGTTTTATATTTTCCTTAGAAATGTATAACCAAGCCAGGCGATGGTGGAGCACGCCTTTAATCCCAGCACTCGGGAGGCAGAGGCAGGCGGATCTCTGTGAGTTCGAGACCAGCCTGGTCTACAGAGCTAGTTCCAGGACAGGCTCCAAAGCCACAGAGAAACCCTGTCTCGAACAACCAGAAAAAAAAAAAAAAAGAAATGTGTAACCAAGGAAGTGATAACTTAAATGAATATTTAAGATAGTGTTTATCTTTACATTTATCTAATTATGAATTTTTATGGGTTATCCATCATTAAAGAAAAATGAATATTATCATATTATTCTTAATATTCAAAGCTGGTAGACTTATGAAAGACATATGTATGGGTAATTTTGTGATTGATATCTATAATTTTCTGTTCTGTACCGATCATAAGTGAAGTCAGTCTTTGTTTTAAATTAATACCCACAATTAATTTGAATTCGTTTAACTTTTAAATACTTCAACTATCTATCCATCCATTATCTATCAATCTATCATTCACCTATCATCTATCTCTATCCATCTATCTATCTATCATCTATTATCTATCTGTCATCTATCTATTTTTCTATCATCATCTATCTATTTCCCTTTCACTTCATGGGTCTCATTTGATATAATCGGGGAAAAAAGCACAAGTATGTTAAGATCTTTTACTTTTCTCACAACTGTTGCCAGCTGAGTGATTAAGGCTGTTTCTGATTTTGTGGAAAAAAATCACAAGGTTAATGCATTTGTGTCTATCCTTCCTTTGTCTCTAATGAGTGTGCATATTTACAGTGTTTCTGTGGACAATTTTCATTCAACTCTGATTACCATTGCTAGGTATACTTTGAAGTCTAGAAGAGGATTCTTTGTTTATAGGTCTGAAATAGATCTTTTTCCCCCTCCTTGCTTTGTCACATTAATGTTATTTTTTTGCTGCATTCTTAAAATCATCCATCAGGTAGAAGTTGTTTTATATAAGCATTAAGGTATGTGTGGGTTGGAAAGAGGCACCATCAGGACCAATCTCTCTGTAATTGCTCAGAATATGCTACCTAAACTCCATCTGTTTTCCCTGGAGTGAGGTGATAAGAGAGACGCCTGTGCATGGATCACTCCTCCGGCTCACACTGCAAAGATGGGAGTCGTATTTGCAAGTACAATTTCAAAGCGTCTGGCAAGACTCACTATACCTGAGAAAGACTAGGATGTTTCTAGAATGCAAGGATAATGTGTGTCATACACAGTTGTGCTGGACATGTTGTCATGCCTTTGATGTAGAAAAAAAAATCCTCCTCTCTCTTGTAACCTTTCCGTTTGCTTTTGTCACACTTCAGAGCTTGGTCTGTGAAGCAAAGCACCTTGTACAAACTTGGGTAAATAGAAAACTTCTTTGGGGAGTACTGAGAGAGAAACCCAACAAATAAAGGATTTAAAAAAATATATTATGACAATACAGAGTAAAAGGAATATCGTGTAGATGGAGTCTGAATAGATTCACAAGGCATGGTATTTTTGGTATGTTATTAAACTTTAAGTTTTTGTAGGATTTGATATGAAATGTAAAGCCTTCTGGTTAAGTATGATGCCTTGAGATTTGCAACAAAAATGCGCTGTTTGTCAAAAGTAACAATGTGATGTAATGAGGTACAGAACAAACACAAAAGGCCAAATCAATGCAGCCATATTATTAAATTTTCTACTAGACACTGAAACAGCAGATGTTTTGAACAATAAAAATAATGCATCTTTTTGAAAATTGAAGATGCATATCAACATTGTTTGGAGCTATTTGGTATGCTTCAAAATGAATCTAGGTGAAATAGAAGGTCACTAGGAATAATTCTAGTTAAAGGAACCTGTGATTATCAACAATGCCCCTTATGCTCTATAAAATGACCTAGGCAGATTTTATGTGCATATTCATGTTAATAGGGAATAAATAGGGGACAACATAATTTGATTGTTCTAGAAACGTGTGATTGATCTCTATTCTGCTTCTGGAACAGTATACTCAGGAGACAATGGAGGCTGGAGAACAAGAGACAGATATCAGCGGCGAGAGATGTTCAAAGAATGAGATCTGTGAGACCTTGGGATGTATTTGGACTTCTCAGAAATGATTAAAATAAAGCTTCATTTAAAAGTGCTCATCAGAATCTTATGCTACTATTTCAACAATATCATTTCATTTCAAATTTTGTCAAATGTGCTCTACTTTAAAGTCTAAGATATGCGCTTTCTGCCTACTTTCTTTTTTAATGATTTATTCTTTAATTTTCATTCTACATTCCAACCGCAGTTCTCCCTCCCACTCTTCCCCTCACCTCCCCTCTCATTCCCCCAGCACACCCCTCATCCACTCCACCCAAAGGGTAGAGAACTCCCACAGAAAGTCAACAAATTCTAGCTCAATAAGTTGAGGGAGGACCAAGTCCCTCCCACTTGCATTAGGTCTGAGCATGACATCCCAGCCTAGGGAATGTGCTCCAATAAATTAGCTCATGCACCAGAGGTAGATCCTGGTCCTACTTCCAGGGGACCCTCAGATAGAACAAGCTTAACTACTGTCTCCCACATATGCAGGGCCTACTTTGATACCTCGGAGGCTCCACAGCTGTCAGTCTAGATTTCATGACTTCATGGGAACTGCCTATGTTCTTATCACAACACATTGTGACTGAATCATAGAAAGAGTACATGTTTCACATTAATCTTGTGTGCAAGTCAGTTATTTTTACAATCTTCCTGAAACACGTGCCTCTTTGTGCTTGTGCATAACTTACTCACTTGTGTCAAGGCTCATACATTGATGGGAAATGTTCCAGTACTGTGTTGCATGTAGGGTTTTAGCTTTAGATGTAGATTCTAGACTATGAGAAGCTTCAGTAAGTACAAGGGTCAGAGCCTTCCAGGAAGAGTGCTGTTAATGTTTGTGTGTTGTTTTGTAAAACATCTGGAGAATGTGAGATTATCTTGTGAAAGTCATTTTAATATTCATACTGCATGCACTTCTACCTTGTGTGTTTTATTTAGCTATCAAAATATTGGTATTTGTGCACATTTCAGCTCCGCCTTGTTTAAGTGGCATTTCCCCTCAGCTTCTTAGCGCAAACTGTGGCCTTGCTAAATGTCTCATTCAATTAACCAGTTGGCAGGATTAGCTTTTTGCACTAATGGATTTTTGGTTATGGCTTTGTCAACATCTTGTCTTTTAAAAAATGCATCGTGCTAAATAAACTGTCTGAAAGGTTAACTTTCCCAGTACAATATTTGCTAGCAGGCTTCTTTATAAAGAAAACTTGCACATGAACTGTGTAGTTTCTGGCCAGTTCTACTTGAATTATTAATATTTCAAAGGCATAAATGTGTTCTACATAAACTTGGTGCATCACAATTCATTTTAGTGGGAGCATTTACATAATGGATGTCACTTCCTTAATCAGGGGGCAAAATGCAGTGCTTATTAGAGAGAAACTGGGAGAATAGACAAGCATTTATCCAAAAGTCAAGGAATATTTTAGAATGCACTGTTCATATTAAGAAAGTTACAATGATGCAGGTAGTTGGTGATACGTCTAACTCAGATGATCAGAAACAATTTCCTTTTCTGTAGCATATTTCTTTGTCCTTGACACTCTCCTCATCTGGAAAACACAAGGCTGCAATATTTCCTCCAAAAAGGCTTGGGAAACCTTTGGGATTTTAAACCATATCTATCATGGTTCACTAATAACCCATTGTATTAAAATCCCTTTAACTGAAAAATTTTTATTTCTTCTTTGGGCCTTTGTATTTTAAAAAGTATTAGATACAGGAAGCACAAAATCCATCCTCATAGTTATTTTATTTTTTATTTATTTGGAATATGTTATATATCTATGTGAGTGTTCCTTATCTGTTTTAGTGCCTGTTGAGACCAGAAGATGTCATTGGATTCGTTGATGCTGGAATTAGAGGGTGTTGTAGGCCGCCTTACATGGGTGTTGGAAGTCAACCTAGAGACTTCTGGAGGATCACTAAGTACTTCTAACCACTAAGCCACTATTCTGTCCCCATTCTCACTTTTTAAAACTGTATTTATTATTTTGACTGTATGTTCACATATGTGTGCATGATGTATGTGTGTGGATGTATATGCTGTCATCCCCCTGTGGAGATCAGAGGACAACTTTAGGATACCTATCCTCTCCTGCCCCTTTTACATAGGTTCCAGGTATGAAACTCCTGCCACTGAGATCCCAAGGAAAACATGTTTGGCTGCTAATCATTCTTAGAGGTCTCAGTCTTGCATCTCCAATATTCTTTAAATAATTAGCAGACAGTATATATAGAAATTGAATAATAACCTTATCATTTTTGAATGTGACGCTTTATTAGTATTTGCCTTTCTTTGATTTTTGGCACTTCTTTTTTTTAAAAGAACTGTGTACGTTTAAATTATCACCAAAACAATCATATTGCCTATTATCTATGACTCTTTCCTTTATCATTCCATCTATTGCTTTAGAATTTATGACAAAGTCTTCACAATCTTATTATATTATTATTACAAAATTCCATGCATAATATGAAAATGTTACAATAGTTTCACTTATAATTATTCTCCATTCTGATTTGTAGCACTTTGGTGACATATTTCTTTTATGTTTATTATAAATATTATTTTACACTGTTCTTATGCTTGTTAGGATGATTAAGTATCTTTCAAATATTTAATGCATATTAGTAGAACTTCTGCTTTCTACAGGACCCAGGGCAGGTGTTTGTAGCTTTAGTGACAATGAATCACCAGTTGATGCTGTCTGTTTCTTATATGACCTGGTTCACTAGTCCCAAAGTGTAAGTCTGCTAATGGTAAAGCTTGCAAGAGTTTATCCTTCTGACAGTTTCTTGGCCTTCGCATATATATATATATATATATATATATATATATATATATTCTCTTCCTTTGAATATAGAACTCTAAGGCACTATATTAAATGAGTATTGAGCTAAAATGATCAAATTATTTTTGTTTCTTTTGTTTGCTGACTTTTAAAAAATAATTTATGTCTTCAAATTTGTCTTCATCAATATCACTGTGACTAGCCTTGGCTCCATATTCTTCCCCGACATTTGCTGAGCTCCCTAGCGGTGATTGGTGTACATCAAGTTTGTATAGGACCGAAGAAGTCCTTGTTTATTCAAAAATTGTCCATTTTTCTTTTATTCTTTGTGAGCTTCAGTTACATGTGGTTTCCTGGGGAGTTTCCTCCATGTGTTTCTACCGCTTACAGATATTATATACACAGAGTCTAGTGAGGAGTGAATTAATTTCACACAACATAGCTTTCTCATTTAATGCATCAACTTCTTCTAAAGATTTGTTTGCTTTTAAATTATCTAATATCACATTTATCTTAGAAATTTTCTTTTGGACTATTTTTAATATATACTATACTATACTATATAATACATAACATACAACCATAATCGCTGTCTTTTATGCCTTTCTAATGCTTCAATCAAGTGTTTGTTCTGGGCCACTATGGGCTGATTGCATGTTCTTTGCATTTGAAGCCAAGATTTTTGATGATTTACACATATGGTAATCCTTCATAGAACTGAGGTCTTGTTAATTTTAAGATGCTATATAAGGGACTATATATATATATGTATATATGTATGTATGTATGTGTGTGTGTGTGTGTGTATGTGTGCGTGTGTACCAAATATTTTGGAGGATTTTGGACATAGCTTTAGCCACCAAAGATTAATAGTTTGAAGCAAATCTTTACATTTGTTATTGAGCTGACAGTCAAGTTAAGTATAAGGCTAATTTTTTTTTTTCTTCTGAGGCAGACAGGATTCCTCTGTGGCATGTGAATTTCCTGAGGACTTCCTGTTCTCTGAACTCACACTGTCACAGTTCCTATTGACAGTAATCTTCCTTGTAATCACTGTGAATCTTCCTTTCCACAGTTCTGGAAAGTGTCTACATACTGTGTTATGTGTTCAGGAGCTCCATTGGACAACATGAGCATAAGGGCATGTGCCATCATTTTGAAGTCTTTCACTGAAGTGCATATGCTGTTTTCAAATTCTATTTGTTTCTAACAGTTATGCGACAGTTTGCAAGATCATATGGGTATGTATATCTATATCTCACGCAAAGCAAAGTTCCTGGGTAACAGCAGTGAGTTAGTGAGAAATCATCTTACTCCTCAGCAACAGGATGAGTAAACTACACATCATAAGGGATGTGAAAAATGGTATGATAACCAAATAATCCACACAGAAAGAAGAGAAGAAATTTGTAAGTGTGTAGGAAAGTGAAACTAACCCAAATAAGCTATAGTTCTCCATCTATTAAAGAAGGAGAAGTAACACCAAGAAACAAGAATCTGCAAGGTTTTCTGCCCTCTATTATGACTATGGTCCACGGCTTCAACAGTGTGACCAGGTTTAAAGGAGCTGCTTATTTTTCCAGCTCTTTCTGTGACACCTGTTTTCTCTCTCTATTGTATAACGGCAAAGTGTTTAATAACGTTTATCTCCTGACCTTTTATCCATTTGCCCTTTGAGTTTATTTTCACCAGCTCTGTGAATCCATGTGATGCAGAACAATCTGATGGGTGTTTGTTCTGTAAATCAAAACCACCTGAAAGTGGCCTGCAACTCTAAAACTATTTTTTCTTTTCTCCAACCTGCCTAGAGAAAAACGACCCACAACAGAGGGAGGTAAGTGAAAACTGCAGACACTAGTAATTTCCTCACCATGATTGACTTTTCCTGCTTATGTTTGAAGATGATTTGCATTAATCTCAAAGCACAGTGATGGGTATCAATCAGTGAGATAAATATTCAGCATATGCTTATGGTAAAGAAGGTGAGAGAAACTTGCTTTGCATTTAACATAGAAACACATTTGGAGCAAGTTGTGCTAAACAGAATGAGCATGCACTGTTAATAGGGCTCCCTCCTCCTCCGCATTATGCTGCCAGCAGGATAGAAAGCACCCGGATGCCGGCACTGCATTGGCTGATTTCCAAACTCTGTCATCAGATTAGCATTCAACTTAATGTCCAGGGGTTTGGCCATTACAATTCATCATCGTCTGAGTGCAGAAAGATTCTTAATGCCATGCCTCTACTCATTATTAAAATTTGTAGATCTGTATTGAAGGACCTCAGGAAAAAAAAAGATTAATTACGTCAAACACTTTGGAGCTCTTTTCTCATGCTTGCACAGACTTACATATAGAACTGGCATGTGTTGGAAAATATTCCTCCCATTATAAAGTTGGTGACTTCCTCCCTCGTTGAGCTTATTCAACGAGAGTAATACAGGGCACATTTAACCTAATGAGTGCTCATAAGTGCTGTTATGCTTTTGTTGTTTATCTGTTCTACATTACCCTAATCACAAAGCAGTTCACACATAGACACTGCAGAAACAACAGCTGTTTTAGGAACATCAAGGGCTGATTTTTAACATGGAAAGAAGCTGTTTCAAAAAATAAATATAATTGTATTTATAGACGAAAAAAATTAAAAACGATGTCTATATGATATACTCAAGCACATATTAAACTTTTAAAGAAAGTAAAGATTTACTCCTCTTTTTATTTTTTTAATTTATTTTTATTGAGCTCTACATTTTTCTTTGCTCCCCTCCACCCTTCAACCCTCACCCAAGGTCCCCATGCTCCCAATTTACTCAGGAGATCCTGTCTTTTTCTACTTCCCATGTAGATTAGATCTATGTAAGTTTCTCTTAGTGTCCTCATTGTTGTCTAAGTTCTCTGGGATTGTATTTTGTGGGCTGGTTTTCTTTGCTTTATGTTTAAAAACCACCTATGAGTGAGTACATGTGATAATTGTCTTTTTGTGTCTGGGTTACTTCACTCAAAATAATGTTTTCTAGCTTCATCCATTTTTCTGCAAAATTCAAGATGATGCTATTTTTTTCTGCTGTGTAGTACTCCACTGTGTACATGTACCATATTTTCTTTATCCATTCTTCGGTCGAGGAGCATCTCCTTATTTTTAAATGAAAGAACAATGTGAACAGGTTGTGTTTATGAATATGCATATGTACATATGTAGCAATTATTAAAGATAAAGAGGCCAGGAGTTTGAGAGAAAGCAAGAGAGGAAGGAAGATGTATGGGGGAGATTAGGAACAAGGAGGGATAAATAATGTGATTATATTATAATTATAAAAAAAGATTATAAAAGTGAATATGTTAAATGTTAACTTAAAAATACTAGAAAAAAATCGAAGAAAATAAACTGTTTTTTCATCGGGTCACATTTTAGATACTATGTTTTCAATTCCCCACAATTAAACCAATACAATTCTCTGGACTGAGTCAATAATATTAACTAAATTCATGTAGAAGCTAGATTATTCTTCAGAGAGAAGATCCTGGAGCTTGGGAACAAGATGCAAATATTTGGTGGTTATCAAATTAATATGTATTTTTTTCTGCTGAAATGGCTTATAGCTTTTCGATGTAATAATCTAATACTATATTTTCTGTTTTCTTGAAATCCTTTAAAGCAGAGATAAACAACTTATTTTTTTATACTTGGGTAAAAAACAATTTTCCACCTGTGTAATCACACCATCTTGGCTACAGCTTCTAACCCCTGATGCATTAAAGCAAAACCATCCATAGACAGTATCTTAGAAATGAATGAAAGGGTTTGCCAAGAAAAGTATAAAGCCTGGCACCCTTTTGCAATGGATTATAGTGTCCAATTTCTAAAATTTGGATACACAGAATAAAATGATCATAAAATAAAATTGGCACAAAGTTTTATTAGCTTTTAAAAATATTCTTTTTTGTATTTTAGTTTTTTTTTTTAGACATGGATATATTTGGCTGTCCTAGAGCTTGCTCTATAGACCAGCCTGAACTTAAACACATAGAGATGATAATTTTCTTTATCATTTTATATCATCTTATATCATCTAAGGTACATCATGGCTATTCAGATATACACAGAAAACAATTAATACAATGTTAATGTAATCTTATATTTTAATCATAAAATACAAGCATATAAAGAAAAGCCAGAAGCCAAAGCTATTAATGCCATGAGATTCTTATAATATAACCATAGTGTTTTGTTTGTGTATTCATAGTCAAAATTCTCCAGTGTATATTATATTTATATTTTCTAATGTAAGAGGTTTATTTGGGGAAGGAGTGAGCAATGGAGCAAAAGGCTGCTTTGGAGTTAGGGCATAAGAGAGGCAGGCAGACAGAGAGAACAGACAAGAAAAAAGGAGGAGGGAGTGAGAGTCGTTGTACTTATTTTTATTAACAAACACTGAGAATGGCAACATCACAAAGCATTTACATTGTCCTACAGTGATCAATAGTGCATGAGGGTTAATGCATATATTCATGATTCATTACTTAGAAAACAATGCTTAAAAATACATAAAAGTTTTCCTAACCTAGACAGATTTCATCCATGGATCCTATTACTTAGTGTTCAAATTTCAGTCTATGAAACCATACTACAACTTGGGACTTTTGTCATATTCTACCAGTTGATAACTTGTTTTGATTGTCAACAATTTAGTAAAGTTACTAGAAGTTACTCCTTGGTTCAGTTCATACATGGTAAGTTAAATGTTCTTTGTTACTGTGAGCTGAAGGTATTGACTTCTGCATTCTGAATTCCATAACTTATGAGTTGTTTAAAATTGTTTTTATTCCAAGAAAAAAATCACTAAAGAATGTTGAAATAGCTCAATTCATGAATAATTCTGTTATAGAAGTCAGAATTCAAGGACTCACAACAAACAATGTTGCTATAAACCATATAATACAAGATGATGCAGCGGAGACGCTGAAAGACATTATCACATGCTCTTTGCGCTGGTTTATTTTTCCAGTGCATTGGAAACGCAACACTGTTTGGAAGACTCTGTGAGGAAAAACAAATACATCCTCGAGTCTTTATTTCTGCTTGGATATTTAATCTTATCTCTGCCTCAACATTTCAAAGTGGTTTTAGTGGATAGTGACTGCTCATTTAAAATTAAAATCATTCAAGAAAGTTCAAATAAAACATCTTGAGTCTGGGAGGTATTTTTTCTTAAACACAATATTAAACCTTTCAGCATCTCTGTTTTTCTTTTCTTTCTTTCTCTCTTGGAATGTGTATGTGTGTTTGTGTATACATTGCATTCGCAGAAATGTGTGGGTGTACCCACCCATGCATGTCCACACAAGGCCAGATGTAGTACCTTGGATGTCTTGCTCTGTTGCCCTCTGCATTATTGTCTTTAGGAAGGGTCTCTTGCTGAACTGGATCATACACATTTTGTCTGAGTTGATTGGCTGGCTTATCAGCTCTAGGAAGGATGCAGTTGCCATACTGGGCTGTCTTTACATGGCAACTGTGGATTAGAATTCATTCTCCATTCTTGCCGTGCCATTCCCTATCATATTGAATGCATCATCTCTCTAGCCCCAGGACCCCTTTTATATTTGTTTTGAAGATTCCTCAAATATTTTGATCATTGGCAATCTTTATTGTCAATTCAATTCAATAAATTTTAAAATTTATTTCAGAGAATTCATTTTATAATGAGTACACTCTTGTGTCGTCTACTTAAACCTAAATATGCTTCTCCAAAATTTGCTGTATAATTTGATGTCCATGCACTAATAAGCATTTTAACTTTTGTAGTTAAATATATAAATATATTTATTGTGCCGGGCGGTGGTGGCGCACGCCTTTAATCCCAGCACTCAGGAGGCAGAGGCAAGCGGATCTCTGGGAGTTCGAGGCCAGCCTGGTCTACAAGAGCTAGTTCCGGACAGGCACCAAAGCTACAGAGAAACCCTGTCTCAAAAAAACCAAAAAATAAAAAATAAAAGAAAAATAAAAGCCGGGCGGTGGTGGCGCACGCCTTTAATCCCAGCACTCGGGAGGCAGAGGCAGGCGGATCTCTGTGAGTTCGAGACCAGCCTGGTCTACAAGAGCTAGTTCCAGGACAGGCTCCAAAGCCACAGAGAAACCCTGTCTCGAAAAACCAAAAAAAAAAAAAAAAAAAATAGAAAAATAAATATATTTATTGTAGTAATAAGAGTGGTGGGGCTGCGTTCCCAGCACCCCTGCCGCCTGCCCAGCTAGCTTATGCCTGAAATAACAACACACAAACTGTATTCATTTAAACACTGCTTGGCCCTTTAGCTTTAGCCCTTACTGGCTAATTCTGATATACCGATCAACCCATCTCTAATAATCTGTGAGCACCAGTCTTACCGGGAAGATTCTAGGTCGGAGCTTCATGGCGTGTGTCTGCCTGGGAGCGAGGCATGGCGTCTCTCTGAGGCATCTGCTCCCGAGAGGAGAGCTGTGGAGTCTGAGCTCACTTCCTCTTCCTCCCAGCGTTCTGTTCTGTTTACTCCTCCCACCTATCTTCTAACCAATAAAATGGGCCAAGGCAGTTCCTTTATTAGCCAATGACCTTCCTCCATCAATTTATTGTTTGTATTCTTATTTGAACTTAAACCACAATAAAGGTATAGCTAACTTCTATGAGAAAACAATTGTCTATGGTTTTTTTCTAGTTTCCCAAGTGCCATTGACTTTATGGGCTTCATGGTGACAAACATTGTTTATATCATTATGCTGTAGCAGTGCTTCCCATCACCAAATCATATTTATTCAATAATTTGTAATTTTCATGTAATTTCAAATATTTTTGTCATAAATTAAATATCACTGAATCAGGAATTTTCCCATGTCTGTATTTTAAGCATATGCTCTGAAATTAGAACCTATTTTTGTCCTCTTCAATTTTTCAATATATATATTTTTAGTGCAATAATCTACAAATGGAGCAAGTGGTCAATGAGATAATTTCATCCTCTAGGATGCTTACAGTGCAATTTGTCAGGGACAAGAAAAGAATAGTACTTACAAACTGTGGGAGCTACAGTCACTAATAATAGAAGTGTCTGGTCAGCTTCCTACTGTATCAGCTGTGTGGCTCAGAGAGGACTTTCTACAGCGGTGAGCGAAATGAGGGGAACTGAAGAGAGAAGAATGGCAGGAGATGTGGAGCACATATGTTCATTATAGTTGTGTAAATGTGGGTGTGTGCATAAGAAATAGGATAACATAAGATTGACAGATGAGCAACATTAAGATGGACAAGACACCTATGAAAGAAATCATTTAGTTGCAGTTTGTAATTTCAAATGTGATTGTTTTCGTGATGTGGTGATAGCTGGGGTGTATCTCAGTTGCTGAAAATTTGTCTATGATTAATCCCCAGATTTAAAACACGATGCACAAAAACACACACGTGTGCACTTACACACACACACACACACACACACACACACGAATACATCAAAATTGAGAAAGGATATAAAGGATATGTGGGAAGCCTTGGATTACCTGAGGCAGGGGAAGAGCTAGATGTGGATAGTTATAACTCATCCAGTCTGGTAATTGATTCATTTAATATTTGAAAATTACAGTGCAAGAAGCAAACACTTAAATAGTGTTGAAAAAGTGACGTGGCAGAGTTCAGAGATATGTGAACCGAGATAGAAGAACTTCCCAATTTTTCCCTGGAAAATGGGTCTGATAATTGAAAGTAAACATATTTAAACGACAATACATGTGGACATTTGCAAGGAGCATCTCTTATCATTTATTTCATATGAACCAGGAATATATTTCCATGCAAGTATTGTAGAGAAAAGATACAAAATATTGCACTTCATTTTGTGTTACCTACTCCAAAGCTATAGCCATGAACTTTGAAGTCATGAACAGTTATTTTTATCTTTGAGAGCAGGTATGCAATACACAAACGTTTGTGTTATTCAGTTGGTTAGAATTCTGAGACATGGCATAGTAGTAGTAGTAATAGTGTATATAATGAAGGTTTCGACTTACTCCTAGTAGTAATGAAAAATGACACTAGAATACTTCTAACTGGTGTTTGTCATTGGAGTTCTGTATTAAGAACAGGTTGGCCTTTCACCAGGCTTAGTGAACACTATCAATACCTTCCCAGACTCTTCTAAATGACCTTGTATCTTTCTAGTCTGTAGTGTGATAAAGCATATGGGTAACTTTCTCAGCAGGCAACATGTTTTTTTTTTAATTTGTTGGAGAATTACTTTCTATTAAAGATTGATCTTCATTCTAACAATCAATACATGTTATTGCTTCTTTTTAAAAAATATGAATAGGAAGTAAGTCTGTAATGGCTTTATGCCCACTGCTCCACACGAGCACATTCTCCTGGTGAACATAGGTCCTCCAGCTCTCATGTGATTACTGTGTCCCGACTTTCCTGCTTTGTACCAGTCATCTCATTTTTTTCCTTCTGCTCCCCACTTCAGTTTTTCCAGTGTATCCCTTCGCCTGCTCATAGCACATACAGTTTAGGAGAGATTATACCCATTTAACATTTACTTGTTTAATTTCCCTGAAGTTTTGACATTAGAGAATTTATATATAAAATACTATCAAATGGGTATCACATTGAAACCACAGCTTTGGAATCAACAACTCTTCTTGAATGGCAAACAGATGCCTCGAACAAGGTATTGTGGTTTGGGTAGGAAATGTTCCCCACACCCCATCTGATCCAAGCTTTCCTGTGTGCATTTGTCATTTCTTCAGCCCTGCATCATCCTAGTCAGGTTTTCTGGACCATGTCTTACAATTTGTGTCATGGGCTTCCTTCCCAAAAATCTTTGTATTCGTCTCTGTCTTCTGTCCCTTGTACGGTCCATGCCCTTCTAGATGCTCCTGGCACAGGGTCAGGCTTCCTGTTACTAGAGTGTTTTAGTGCCATAAATTGTCCTCTGCTTCCTTTCAATGGCACACTTAGCTACACTGAAAACATTTCTCAGCCCTCGCTGACTTGTTTGACATCACAGAACGAGTCAGTGAGGTCAGAATCCAAGCACCACCTCCATGGACCACCTCATCATTTTTATCTTTCTGTTAAATCAAGTCCACAATAATTAAAAAAAGATGAATTAGATTAGTGAACTGAAAGTACTTAGGGCCAAATTTTAGACTTCCTATTAATTTTAATTTCGTAATTACCTGTATTTGTACCTTATCCAAAATTTATAAAAGGAGCTTATTAATCATACTGCCTTACAAGATAATACACACTTAGTGTTTCCAATTTCATGAAAGTTTTACAGATGAGGTGAAACTCCTGTTATGAGATTAGATCTAAGTAAAAGAAAATCTAAATATTTGTGGGAGGAGAATGTCAAATGCCTTTAATTAAAATTAATAAATGGTTTGTTTTGAAGACTTAGTCCTTCCATTATCAGCCTAAATAAACAGTGTTTGTATCGACTTGAAGAGTGTATTCTGCGAGGCTGAAAACAGATTTATTGAGGAGTGTGTTAGGGAAGTTCCGGTTTAATTTCTTATAGTTTTCAGAGGGAGAATACGTGGACCCAGAAGGTTAAGTATCATATTTATCTTTTCAGTCTTAAATAAATGGGGCAGAGAGTCCTCTGTTACTGCTGTGAGATTTATGTCACTTTTCTGTGTTCTTATTGCTGGTGTCATGGGAGGTTTTTTTTCTTCTTCTTCACCATACATTGTGTTTCCAATTTAATTAGGTATAAATATCTGAAGAGGTTTTAATTTTTCTAAAGAAACAGTTTTAAGGTGTTAATGAAGACATCCAAGGTGACTTGCCAAAGCATAACCCTAACTGCCCTATACTGTGGGACATACAATCCCACTAGCTTCAAGTAATTACTGTTCTCAAACAAAAATACATCATTATTCAGGTTAAAATATTTTTGTAACACCTGTGTGAGATGTTTGTGTGTCTCTTGCAGAAATCACCATTTTTTTTAAAGATTCTGTTTTTTTAGTCAATTCAGGGTAAATGATTTATAGAACTCCAGAAAAAATATTTGCTATCAGGTATGTGGAATCTGTACAAGGAAATATGATTTGTGCTTATCAGATTTCCCAAGACTTTTCCCCCCTTTCTATTCTAACTAGAATTGGAAGGGTGGTTTGAAATATTTGCACTACAAGGAAAAAAGAGAACCATTTGATAGGAAAAATGAATAAAAGATTTCTGTGGGTGTGGAGAATGAAGAAGTTTCTAAAAATAGTAAAATGAAAATGATAAAATTTTGCAAGATATAAAATCTACCTCCAAATGACTAAGAAGTTGGGGGCCAAAGAACCTTTGAATTAGAGAATTTAGGTCTGTTTTTGTTTGTTTGTTTGTTTGTTTGTTGTTGTTGTTTTGAGTGTTTATTTGGTTTTGTTTGCTTGGTTTTTGTTTTGTTTTGTGTTTATGTTTTTTTGAAACTGGGTTTCTTTGTATAGCCTTGGCTGTCCTGAAACTTAGTAAGTAGGCTGGACTCAAACCCACAGAGATCCCAGTTTCCCAAATGCTGGATTAAAGACATGTGCCATTGATTCCAGGCAAGAGTTCCATTTTAGGACAAAGATAATTGCAGGATAAGTGGCCCTTAACTGCATTGATAGCATTAACTGTTTCATGAAAGTGCAGCTCTCATCATTAAATGCCCCACTTCCTAAAACTAGTGTTTAAATGTTAGGAGTGGGCATTCACACTAGAGGCACATCTCGTGTGAAAACCCAAGCAGAGTCTCTGAGATACACGAGAAGAACAAACCAACCTGGATGATGCCACTTGAACCAGGACTACTTGAGAAAAGATATTAATGTTCGAAGATATTTTCATACACACTGAATTTAGGAAGATGACCATAGACTCCTGGTTTGGGATCAAGTGGCCGGAGTCATATGAATTCCAAAAGGCGCTGTTCTAAGCATGACCGCATGACTATACAAGAAGGAGAATATGCTTGAAAATGAATTTAAATTTACCAGAACAGAAAGAATAGGGCAAAGAAAACAGACATTCAAACTTATAAAGAAAAAGAAAACTATTGTGATTTTAGATAAAAAGTACCTACATCTAAACAAATAAACAAACAAACCCACTGGAAATACAGGAATATTATGAATGTAAAAACTTCCAGAGCTTTTTTGCTTTCTAAATAAATTCCTGAGTAAACAATCTAATGTGAGGTTGCCCCATTGTTTTGAGAAAACTGTTTCCTTGCTGTTATCGAACACTTCTGACTCCTCAGACTACAACTTGATTTTTTAATTTTGCTGTTTTGATGTTCTAGGAAAGATACAACATCCTTAAATTTTTAATTTTTATTGTGAATATCATTTTATTAAGTTTTTTGTGGGTGATGCTTTTGCTGCAGTGAATAAATTATTTTATTACATCTCTTAAATAGCAAAATATGCAGAATTCAGTACTGAATAACTTAATATGCCACTGTACTGTAATACAATAAATACAGCTTATCTAATTTTTATTCACTTTATCAGATGTCAGACTATTTGCATCAGTATGAAATTTCAGAAGCTATTTCTTAAATGGTTTAAAAAATTAGTTATCTGAAATTTTTCGTTTAAATGGCATGCAAATAGCATTATAGTCACTACTTGTGCCAGCTAAAGTATCTAACACCGAGGTCAAACAGTTATATGTGGGTTGTGGAAGAATTTCTTTCTTATCCATATGTCTTCCCTTGCATGTGTGCAAACTTACCAGACTGAGTTCTCCACATTCTGTGCTGCAGCTGAGTTCATGTTGAGGCTGAGGCTTCAGCATTTTGATTCGCTCATAATGGTGACAAAGCTGAGAGTGTGTGTACATATATATATGTGTGTGTGTGTGTGTGTGTGTGTGTGTGTGTGGGTGTGTGTGTGTGTGTGTGCGCGCGCGCAAGTGCAGGGAGCTTCACATAACTCTACATCTGCATGTGGCATGGAAGGCTAGACTCCCTAAAACTATCACATGAACTAGTAACATATCCTCATTAATTGAAAATAACTTTCCTTCATTAAATGAAACACATGGACTCAATCAAAATCCAAGGATGGCTTGGGGGTCTCATCATATTTTGCATAGATGATCCTGGCAAAGAAAAGGGAAAAATGAACACTAACATTTCAATTTTAACAGTGAGAACTCACAATACCCTTTATGAAGAAAAAAAGCCATTATTTTACAAAAAACAAAAATAAACAACAAACAAAAGCACAGTTTACAAATCTACTAGAGCCAAATGAAAATACAAAAGTGAAATTAACAAATGAGGAACAGAAGTTTTCACTAAATATAAAATCTTTGATTATATCCAAAAACACTACCTTATTCATAATATGAAAATGTGTATTAAATTTCATAAGAAAGTTGCAAAAATAAAAATAAGGACTGTCTTGTGTTGGTAAGGCTGTCCCACACATGACTGACAGGTGTGTAAATTCTTTTGTCAACAAACATTAAGTTGATATTTTCACATTGAACCCACATAAAATTTACAAATATACACATATGTATGGTGCACACATGTGTGTATGCATGTAAGTACATAATTGGTAACTCTAAACTTTTGATATATATCTATAGATATAGATATAGTATATCACATATATACCATAAGTTTAGATTTACCAACTCCTTTTATTCATAGACCCCTACCTCGGTATATTCTATATTTGCTGAATAATTGCAAACAGTGCAATTCATGGCAATAATTTAAAGCAGTAAAGGGCTGTAAAGCATCTACATGGCTATCATTACCAACTGGTTATTTAAATCTCTATTCATTCAATACAACTATGCCCAACCTCGAGAAAGGACCAGATTGCGCTGGGTGTTTTTAAGGAGAGTCTCCTTCATGATCTATTAGGTGTGAAAGAGATAAGTGGAGAATAAAATTGCCTGCTCACAATTCTGTATGGGGAAAAGTGAATAATTTAGAGGGACACACTCATTCATGTGTGTTTAGACATGCATACACTCATGTGTGTGCGCACACACAGATGTAGAACTGGGTTCTCATTTTGTAAATACACAAAATATCTAGAAAATTAAGTACGAAAGTACAGTTGATGTATCAGGTAAGCAGTTTGCAGCTATTACCAAGGTAAATGCTGTGAGGAAATCGTGCCCATCAGCCCTGTAACAGCAGAATGGATTTAAGCTCTTAAAGAAAACACAGCTGTGTTTACACCTCTAAATCTAACTCTGGAACTTCTGGAATGGTACTGCTTCATAAAGCTTTATCTTAATCATTCTTAGATGCCTGTCATGAATTTCATGATATGCACATTTGAGAATGAGGGCATAAATTTCCATATACATATCTCCGCAGGAAAACTATCACCCTCTGATGTCTTTTGAAGTTGCCCAGTACTCTTCACAGAAGATATTTTATAATGATGACAATCTGGATTATAATAATTTCCTTGTTATCTTACAGACTTAAAAATGATCTTTTCAAAATTTTATAATAGTCCAATTCCATCATTTTAAATGTTATCTTCTGAATGTGTCGAACACAGCAATTGAAGTAAAATGTTAATAAGTATGATCTATTTCTGGTTGTGGAATTTCCTTCCTGCATATCTGTTGATCATTTAAAAAAACATAATAGATACAACAAACTCATTTTATTTGTCTTATAAAACCACAGAGATTGTTTAACATGCTAAAATATGAAATTTTTTTTTGTTTTGTTTTTTTGAGACAGGGTTTCTCTGTGGTTTTGGAGCCTGTCCTGGAACTAGCTCTTGTAGACCAGGCTGGTCTCGAACTCACAGAGATCCGCCTGCCTCTGCCTCTCGAGTGCTGGGATTAAAGGTGTGCGCCACCACCGCCTGGCTTAAAATATGAAATTTTTTATTCAAACATCATTTACTTCCTATTAAGAAGTTACAGCTTTAGAGACTGGATGGTTGGCTTGGAAGTTAAGAACACTTGCTGCTCTGATGAAGGACCCAGGTTCAATTCCCTATGCCCACTTCAGGTGACTCAGAACCATCTCTCTCTCTCTCTCTCTCTCTCTCTCTCTCTCTCTCTCTCCCTCTCTCTCTCTCTCTCTCTCTCTCTCTCTTTCTCTCTTTCTCTCCCTCTCCCTTTCTCTCTCAAGGATCTGATGAATTCTGCCTTCTGAGTGTAGTCCACACAAACTCCTGCAACCTCACATGTATACATAAATCTTTAATAAATAAGTAAGTTAAAAAAATAAAATTAATAAAATTTTAAAATGAACTCTTATCTTTAAACAGAACAATCTCATTTTGATATGTTTATTCAGGCTTTTATGAAATTGATGTAACACTGGTGTCTCCTCTGTAACAACCTACAGAAAAATTTAAGAGATAGTGAATTCTTTTCAAAGATTCAAGGTTGGTTGAGTGGTCTAAACTTAATTGTAGTTTATGGCATAAATCTGTGATATAGTGACAGAAAAAAATATGAAGGTTTTTAATGTCTTAATCTCTGTATTTGTAAAATGTTCATAACAACTCTACATTGGCATAGTGTTGAAAGAAAAATAATTGCTAGTTATCTTAATTTTTCTAAAATTTTATTAAATAGTGATTAATATCCAATATTTCTGTCATACTCTTATCAGAAAAGGATTATTAATTTTGTCATGGCAATTAATTAAAATTAATTATATTCTATTAATAATGGATTTTGACTTTATAACTTTCAGGACCTCTGAATTTTGATAGAGAACAAGATGGAAAATAGACTGATAAATGTTAATGACATATACTATATGCTTAGTGTTAAACTCCATGACCATAAAGCAAGTTGGGAAGGAGAGGGTTTATTTGACTTATATTTCCATATTGCTGTACATAACCAAAAACGAAATCACGACAGGAACTCAAGCAGGGTAAGAATCTGGAGTCAGGAACTGATGCAGAATCAGTGAAAGGATGCTTCTTACTAACTTTCTCTTCATGGCTTCTGCAGTCTTCTTTCTTATAGAACTCAGAACCATCAGCCCCAGGATGGTGCAGTAGAAGGTCACTTGTTTCCTGACCGCCTAGACTCTCGAAATAATCACATGGAAATTATAGTATTTAAATCACTGATAGTCCATTAGTTCTAAGTTCTAACTTTTACATCTTAATTTAACCTATTTCTATTAATTTGTGTATCGCCATGTGCCTGTGGCTTACTGGCAAGCAGCTGGGAAATGAATAAGCTGCCACCTATCACAAAAGGATGGCTCCTCCCACATTGGCTGGGCTACTCTCATCAGTCACTAATTAAGAAAATGTTTTACAGCTTAATCTTATGGAGGGAATTTTCTAATTGAGGCTCCCTCCTTTCAGATAACTCATTTGTGTGTCAAGTTGACATAAGACCAGTCAGCTCAACTGAACCCTTGTCAACTTGAGACAAAACCACAACACTATTAAGCCACAACCTTTCTTTTCTTATTCATCACCAATATCTCACACTAAAAACATAAATAACTTTAAAAGTCCCACAGATTTGAACACATAAAAATTTTAGTCTCTTTAAAATATACAGTTTCTAAAAATCCAAAGTCTTTCAGCTTTGTGATCCTATGAAAATCAAAATTAAATTAAATACCTTCTTACTTCAAGAGGGAAGAACCAGGGCATGTTCATAATCAAACCAAAGAAAAGCCAAACATCAACTGTGAAAATGTAATATTCAATATCAAAAGTGCATTCACTATCTTTCTGGGTTCCTCCCAGCAGCTTGGAGCATTTCTTCTTCCCTGACCTTGGCAGCACAAACAGCTTGTCTTCTTGGCTCTGGCTGGCTCCAGCCCACTGTTCCAGCTGTTCTTGGAGGTTGTCCCACTGTACTGGCATCTCCAAAACTGCTGGGGTCATCTATTGTAACTGGTCTAAGCTCTCACCAATAACCTCTCATAGGCTCTCTCCATGCTGCCAAGCACCAACAGCTAATGAGGTTGTATTTTTACCAATAGCCTTTCCTGGCCTTTCACAGTGTCAAGCCTCAGCTACTCTCCATAACCCCTTCATTCTTTCAAAACCAGAACCATCTGGTGACCCTTACACTACCAAGTTAGACCGCCAGCATGAGAAATAACTTTGGCCATCTCTGGAACATGTCTTCTTAGTACTGACTCCCAGGAAACACATCCCAGAAAATTTTACCTCAAAGATGCTGGTCCCTTCTTAATCACTGTTAAATTCTTTACTCTAGCCAACTAGCATCGACTATCCAAAGAAAGCCAAGGTTTTGCTTCAGTAGTTCTGGCATCTTGTTTAACACAGCTGATTCTACCACTCATGATAAACCAGAAGGACAGATTTTCAAATCAAAATAACAAACAGTTCTGATAGAGTCTTTAAACTTCCCTCTGAAACTTCATATGCCAAGCCTCCATATTCTGCATTTCTTTGAACATTCTTATCTTCCAAGTTTCATAGAACATCTCACTGAGCTTTCAACACTTGATGTAATTTCTAGCCCAAAGTTTCAAAGTCCTTCCTCAATCTTCTCAAAAACATGGTCAGGTCTGTCACTCCAATACCTCACAAAATTAGTACCTACCTCTCTTAGTTAGGGTTTCTATTGCTGCCACTAAACACCATGATGAAAACACATGTTGGGGAGAGGGGTTTACTTTACTTAAACTTCCATGTTGCTATTCATCATCAAAGAAATAATGACAGGAACTGAAGCATGGCAGAAACCTTGAGGAAGGAACTGATGCAGAGGTCATAGAGAGATGATGCTTACTGGCTTGATCCCTGTGTCCTGCTATACCTGCTTTTTATAGAACCCAGGAATACCAGCCCAGGGATGGCACCACCCACAATGGGCTCAGCTGAATATGGACGCTAAAAAGAAATCCCACACTAGCTCAGAATTGAGTATAATAAAGGATTGTTTATTTATTTTGTTTTGTTTTTTTGTTGGTTTTTCGAGACAGGGTTTCTCTGTGGCTTTGGAGCCTGTCCTGGAACTAGCTCTGTAGACCAGGCTGGTCTCGAACTCACAGAGATCCGCCTGCCTCTGCCTCCTGAGTGCTGGGATTAAAGGCGTGCGCCACCATCGCCCGGCAGGATTGTTTATTTAGGGCTAGACTTACAGATCACAGTTCTCTGCATAAACAGGGAACAGGAACTGAATCCAGCAGTCAGAAGAGCTTTACTTCAACATTTATAGAATAAGAGATCATACCCAAGTAGGCTGGTATCTTAAAGACTATTGGTTAAAGGAGCTACCACGGCACTCAGCCTTCCCCATCAATTACTAATTAAGAAAATACCTCACAGCTGGATCTTATTGAAGTATTTTCTTGGTTGAAGTTCACTCCTTTTAGATAGATCATTTGTGTGTCAAATTGACATAGACTAGTCAGCACACCAAGGAAACTGATATGCAATATTTTTTAAATGTGCTTAACTATGTGTATGCATTTGTGTGAGTTTATGCTTATGAGTGTAGGTGTTAGGTGTTTCTTGACAGGTGATTTGAACCACAGATGTGAGGGACTTAACTCATGTCCTCTGCAAGAGAAGTATACACTCTTAACCACTGAATCATCTCTTGGGTCCCAAGTTAGTATAAATATTATCTTCTACTCTTTAGCTGCTATCTCAAATACTTTTTGATTTGGTAATACGTCAATATTTGGATATGGATAATGTGCATAGTGGAAGTTGTCAGGAAATAAGGAAATAGATTGTAAATAATTTTGGTCAAAAAAAAAATACTTTTGGAACAGTGAAATAGCTCCGCAGTGTTGGTACTCACAGTCAAACCTAAGGACCTCAGTTTAATCCTGTGAATGCAGACAAAAAATAAAAACTAGCCTCTTAAGCTGTTATTTAATCTTTATATTTGCTCTGTAACACAGATACAGCCACAAACACACACGCAAACACACACACACAAACTGAACAATTATAAGAATGATGATAGTAATTTTTTCAACTCATCATTTTACAGAAACTGAATAACCATCTTGATTTTTATAAATTTCTTAATTTGAGCAGTGCTTGTATAGGAATTCTATCCAGTGGTTTTGAAAAGTTTTGTTGGAACGAACTGCCTTTAAAACTGGCAAGACAGCTTTTGTACTGAATGCTGATACAAGAGGCTATGATCAGATTCAGAGAGGCCCCTAAGTAACTAACAGAAGCAGAATCAAGGGATGCAGAGAAAAGCATTGTGTTCAGCTGCCTCATCCACCAACAGTAGGAAAATATCAAAGGAGAGGATGGTTTTGTCTGTAAGGTGTATATTCAATTTTCTTCATAAACTCATATTTAAATCTCATTGAAATCATGTTGTAATAAGTGTATAAACTTAATAGGTGGGAAACTGAAATCAGTATCTAAATATCTGTTCAATATCTCCCAGGGATATATTTAAAGTGCAATTGAATATAGAGCATATTTTTATTTATACTTCAAATAACTGAGCTATAAAATAACATGGGGGAATATTAGAACAGAAAAAAGTAGAATTCATCATTGATTGGATTTTTTGTAATACTTTAAATTCAATCATACCATTCCAAGTGGTATTTAATATATCCCTGAGTAGTAAATGTGGAAGTTATTATCATGTCATTTTCCCCTAAATTCTGTGTGAATAGGGAAGACTGTATTACAGTACATATATTATGCAAAGTTATGATAAAATTAATCATGTAGTCACTTGGATGTATGTTGTTCTATGAATATTCATTTTATAGTAGTTTTACAATGCAAAGATTTGGGCTTCCAGTAGGAATATACTACTTGTTTATTTCTCAGCATGAAAATATTGCTAGAATTTGCTTAAAGTTCATTATTCCCCCTTGGAATTGCTGTTTTATTAGAATGCTACTGTTTCCAAGTACCCAGATGGATAATGAATGCACAGCCCAAACAGTCATTGAGAGCTACATGAAAACTGAAAAAGAGAAGAATTAAAACTTGAAGGCTCTTTCTGAACAACTGCTGATTTATTTACAAAGCTAGAAAAACCTAGCCTCGACACTTGGTATCAGAAATGTAATAGTACTCCACAATTATGAAGCTTATTGAGAACTCTAATTATTGTCTAATCTAATAGAGAAAAGACAAAATGTGACCTATTTCTAAAAAAGGTTGGCGAGTTACTGAATGTAGAACACAGATTATGGTACACTTTGACAAAATTAGCACTGGGTTCTGAATACTGGCTCGTTAATGTACAAAGCTTTTAAATTAACTTAGGACAAGTCTTACAGAATTAACTATTAAAATTCCCTCAATTTTTTTTTTTCACAAAGCCTTGTCCACCAACAGTCATTGCCTAAAAAGAAATGTTTGCAAGCTAATAGTTGAAGACAGCTTACACTTAAGGTTGGGTGCTAACCTTCCTCTAACAGGCTCTACAAACAGTGCCTGATGCACAGTCCTAATTATTCTTATTCAATAGAATCCTGGAGTCAGATATTAGGGTAAAAGCTGAACGATCAAAGAAGTAGATCAGCATCCACAGAAGAGACTTCTTACCTCTATGAATCCTCAGACCAAATGGGGCAGGATCTTGTCTCATGAATCCTTAGACTGAATGCCTGAACACCTGTCTCCTACAGACTTGTATTCCTCTCTCTGCCCAGCCATATCCCTTCCTGTCCTCACACCCCCTAGGGTTGGGATTAAAGACTCCCAAGAACTGGGATAAAAAGTGTGAGCAACCACTGCCTTGCTCTGTTTCTCTTTGAAATTGAATCAGTCTAGTGATAGCCCAGAAAGACCTTGAACTCACAGAGTTCCAATGTCCTCTGCCTTCCTCCTGAGTGCTGGTAATTAAGGTGTGTGGGACCACTGTTTGCCCTCTATGGCTACCAGTAGCTTGCTCCACATTCGTATCCTCAGGCAAGTTTTATTTATTATAACACAAACAAAATATCACCATGAGTGCCTATGAATAAATGGCCTCCCTGCCTCCCACTTCCCTCTTCTGCAAATACATCTTGTCTGGGAAGTGAATTTTGTCAATTAGATGACCAGAAAACATCAAATTCTTTAAGAAGTCTGTGATTTGCTATGGATGGGCTGGTGAAGGGTCATCAACCAGAGAGACCAGTTCCATTGTCACAAATATAAAGGCAATAACTAAAAAAAGTTTAGGTTGCCTTTAGAAGTCCAGTTATGTCTGCCTCTTTAGTGATTTATTTTGTTTCTTTTCTATTTTTTAAAGTTAAAATATAATTACATAATTTTCAAGTTTCCCTTTTCCCCATCCAACCTTTCCTATGTGTCCGACCTTCTTGTTCTCTCTGAAATTCATAGCCTCTGGCCTTTTTTTTTTCTTCAATTATTGCTCTATTTCTCTCCTCTAAAAATATAAGTACAATCTGCTCTGCCTACATAATATAAGGGCTGACCACTTGATTATTAGATAACAAATTGGGAAATTAGTTCCCATGGGAAAGTCTGATTCTCCATGTTTCCACATCCCTTATTTGACTGCCGTTTTTTGTCTAGGGTTGGTAGCCCCATACATTTTTCCTTCCATGTTAACATGTTTGTCTTTGTCTAGATCTTGTGTAGGCAGCAATGTTTATATGTTTTTATAGATATAGCTTCCCCGACAATTCTAGAAGACATAATTTCAAAGCAAACTTCCCATTCCTCTGACTTTTACATCTTTTCATTCTCCCTGCTTTCTCCAAGGTTTTTGCCTTACCTCTTGCTATTGCAATGGCCTTTTTATTTTCTCATCAAATCCTGAAAATAGGGACATGGGATTCCCCTTGGAAAGAGCATTCAGTACTTTTTCTTAATTGCATAACACGAAACACTGTTTTCTTTAATGATTATATGTTTAGCTAGCTTACTAATATGCAGCATCCGTTTGACTATGAGTGTTATTAGATGGTAGAGGATGCTGACCTCATAGGACAAGGAAAAGGATGCAAGCTACATATAGAGTTTTACATGGTTAATTCTGATCAGTCTTTTTATGGAGGACCTTTACATGACTGTATAATTATCATTCTGTAGGGACTCAGGGCTTGGGTGGTTTGTAATTACCAAATATTTCATTCCAGTTAAAAAAAAATAAAGCCAAGGGGCTGCTAAGATGATAAAGTATTTGGAGTCCATGCTTGAGGACCCAAGTTGAATCCCCAGGACATAGGTCAAGAGTAGACAGGAAGGTAGAGACAGGTGGATCTCTAGCTTTCTGCAAGCCATTCAATTAATCTTCAAATGCCTGATCACAGAGAAAGACTGAATCAGAAATGATGGATCAGAAGATGCCTTTGTCTTTATCTACTCCATTGCTAAGTATTCTTAAACTTTTAATTCTTGGATGTGCAAACTAGTTGTGAGAAGAAATAATTTCAACTAAAGTACACACGTTCATCTAACAGACCTCAGATATACAGACATGCAACGACAGTGGTAAACTAGATGATTAGTTCAGGAAGAAGAGAAAGAAAAATGAAGAGGCAGGGAGGAGGAGAGTGGGAAGGTGGAAGGGAGGGAGAAAGAAAGAGAAGGTAAGAGGGAAGGACAGAAAGAGAGAACTAATCTAAGCACAATCTAGATAATATATGAATCTCCTTTTCCATTTGGGGCCAATTTTTTTTTTGTTTGGGAGATTTTTGATGAGAAGAGAAGGTTGTCCACTATATCTATTCGATATAGTTCTTGAGGTCCTAGCTAAAACAAATAAAGCTATTAAGTACTAGATTTCCACTTATTGGTAAGTTTTAAGAAATATATATGCATGTAATAATATTTATATATACACATAAAAATGTGTAAATATTTATGTAAATCTGTATGTATCTAAAAGCAATTAGTTTAAAAAGGGGACATGAATTTGGAAGAGATCTATGAGGGGCATATGAGATAGTTGAGGGGATAAAAGGGAACAAAGAATTGATGCAATTGTGTTATATCCTCAAAAAATAAAAGAAATAATAAATCCTTTAAAACAATGCTTACCATGTCTGTCTGATTTGTAAGGGCAATGAGAGAGTCTGAGCAATGTTATTTCCAGTTGTTCCTGTTTTTTTTTTTTTTTTAAAAAAAACTATAAAATAAAACTATTTTGCTGTTTTCAAACTCCTGTCCTACTGCTATGTTAGCAGTTTGGCTATAAATACAGTCTTTTTACTTCAAAGAACAACCTAGAAATTTGATATTGTATTGATTTGAGAATTAATATGAAAAAATATCTGTTTATGAAGGTATATGTTAACCCTACCAAAGTGCGCTAAATTATTCTTCCCTTATTTGGTGAAAAGAGTTGTGCTGTTAAAAAAAAAAAAAAAAGAGTCCTTTTCGTAGCTCTTCAGTGATCTTGGGAACTAAGGACTTTTGAAGTTAATCATATAGAATTAGAGTTATTTATTTAATTGGTTCCAGTCTGCTGCAGTGTTTAACAAGCTTGGATAAATGGGCTAATCTTTCAAAATTAGTCAATTAGTCTGGTTATTTTTAAAACGTGTATCTGTTTTAATCAGAGGTTTTCCTAAGCCTTGTGTGTCCAGCATTTTTATACCAGCAGCACATGTTAGTAGTCTTTTGGCTACTTGCCCTGTTAACTATGTTTTGGCTAAAGGAATTCATGAATTCTCCCAGACTTCATGAAAATTAAGACTTCTAGAAAATTAAGAGAATTCTGAGCAAAATAAATCTCTTCTTACTGACTAAAAAGGAAACTCAGTTCATATCAAATAAGCATTTCCAAAGTTCAAATGTGTTACTACAAAAACATATAAAAGAGTGTAATGACAGCTTCAGAAAGTAGTAGTAGTTGCCATTGATGAGGGCTGATTTTAACTATACACCTATTAATTCAAGAGAAACTGCTTTAAATGGAAGATTTTCTATTTTTTTACGAATAATGTTACATTTTAACCTGTTACAATTATTTTATAACTTGAATGAATATGGATGATTCTTCACAGTTAAAGATTTCGTTTTTGTATCACAAAACCTCTATGAAATTGACAAATGAAAATAATAGATAGACTCACACCTTGGGTCAGAAGTAATAATCTAATAAAGAATTCAGTAATGCCAAAAGACTCCAAAAGCACATGCCCAATGACTTGTGACCTCAGAACTGGCCCGTCAGCTTTTCCTCTATCTGCTGACTTCCTTTGACCTTCTCTCGGCAGCCCTGGCTCCTGCTCATTCTTTGTCAACCTTTACCTCACTTTCCTGAGTCTTCTGAAATCATCCACAACTCTGCCTTTCTTTCTCCTACACACATGGGTGAACTGTTTACAAATAGGTTTTACTTCATGCTACTGGGTTCTGATGAGGCTTCAGATGAAGTTGTCTCATCATTTTGATTCCGTGACACATATATTACAATGAAATAAGTGGACTTTCCCCCCCTAAATTGACTGCATTAATTCTCCCAGATAAAAACCACACATCTGCTCCTGGACTCCTTCCAGCAGCGTGCCTTGCAAGATGAAATGTGTTCACATTTAAACAAATATTCAAACCTCTGATAATTCTAATGTGATTGAGTTCAATGAGGGCAAATTTAAATAACAAATGCTTGCCTAATAACCTTGTTAGAGCAAGAATAATTCAGAGGATTTGACTCTGTTTAAGATGACTTAATGAATAAATAAATAAATATTATGTAATTAAAAAAGGAACTACATACTGAATCCTCAGGGTTTTGTCGGGGTTTTTGTTGTTGTTGTTTGTTTGTTTGTCTTTTTTTTTGTTAAAGTGGGGTTTCATGTACCCACAGCTGAGAGTTTAAGCTTACCACATATGAGATGACGGCACTGAACTTTATTCTCTTTGATCCACATTTGAATTGGTTGCTTTGACGCCTATGATTGCAAGGATGTACCATCATGCTGGGTTTGTGCCAGGCTGATTATTAAACCCAGGATTTCCTGTGTTTGTGGCAAACACTGTCAACTAAGTCCTATCCCCAGCCCATAATCTTCATTTTTTTACATCACTTTCTTGTTGCATAGGTAAAATTCTATATTTTTCTCTGGAGTACTATGAACGTTACAGCATACTTTATATATTACATCTACTGGTCATGGTTCCAATCACCCCATTGGTCACTCTGTGTTCCTGGAGGTCACTGGATTGGCCCTGCTCCAGTGGATGTTGCTGTCTCTGGGCTCCTACCTCCGAGGTTGTTGATTCACGTGTGGTTTAGTCCGGAAGAGGTCTCTGGTTGGGGACTACTCCCTAGCAATGGCTCCCTTGTACTTGTTCCTGTGGGGGTTGTTGCCTCAGATCTGCTCCGGGGGAAATCACTGGCTCAAGCTGCTCCTGTGGAGGTCACTGCCTCGCGCCTGTTTCTGTAGATGTCCCTGGCCTGGGCCTGGTCCCGCAGAGGTCTCTGACTCCTGTCTACTCCCTTGTACCTGTTTCTGTGGGATACGATGTCTCAGGCCCGCTTCAGTGGAAGTCACTGACTCAGATCTTTTCCATAGATGCCCCTGGTCCGGGCCCACTCCCGCAGAGGTCCTCTATTTTCTAGTCTTTAAAGTACATTATAATGTAAGCATTTACTGAAGTCAGAGCTTTAAATGCCCATCATGTGACATTCCTGCTATCCTTTCTCTGACTTTGGATACACACATATATCATTTACACCTCGGGTTATTATTAAATTAATAAATGCCTGCTCCTCCTTCCTCTCTTCCTCTAAACTACTCTTTTATTTATGCATTTTCTTTTTTTTTCTTTAAATAACTTTTTCATTTGTTTTATGTACCAACCAGTTTCCTCTCCCTTCTCTCTTCCTGTCCTCTCGCCTTTCGTATCTACCTTCCTTCCCATCTACTTCTCCATCTTCATTCAGAAAGGCACATGCCTCCCGTGGGTTTGCACAGAGCATGGCACATCAAAAAAGGTGCCTGAATTGTCCATCTACTGTGAGCAGATTGGTGACTTCCCTAATTGCCATCAGAGTCAGAGGTACTCTATGCAGTAACTGATGGAAGCAGAGGCAAAGATTCACAGATAAGCACATTGTGTTGAGTTCCAAGAGTTTTGCTCAAGAAAGGGAGGGGGGATTGTATGAGTCAGGGGAACCCACAGAGACAGCTGATCTGAGCTCAGGATAGCTCATGGAGGCTGGGCCAAGAGTCAGGGAGCCTGAATGGGACTGATTTAGGCTCTCTGTATGTGTGTGACAACCATGTAGCCTGGTTTCTTATTAAAGCTTCTAGCAGTGAGAGCAGGAACTCTCCCTGATGCTAGGCTGATTTTGGCCTACTCGCCATGTTGACTTGCCTGGGCATTTTTCTGGTACCAGGTTTCTCTCTAACCCCAAAATGCAGCCCCCATCATCATTCAGTGCCTTTCTGTCATTGCAGAGGGAGACTCACTTATGCCCAGAGTCTTAGCTGACCAAGCCCTGCCTATTCTCAGCATTATTCCTTGTTCTTCTTTTAGACTGTCAAAACCACTCTCAGGATTTTTAGACAGCTTTCCCTGTGCCTGAAATAATAGTCTTGAAACTCTTTAAATAGCCACTTCCTTTTTTATTCTGCCCTTGTGTTTAAGTATACTAAGTTGTTAATGACATTTGGGATGGGAAAGTGCAGTCAAGCACTGGATTTCAATGTTCCCTGTGAAACTCGGGTTTTTGTAGAGGTCCAGCCTCTTGACATATCAGGAATACATGAAAACTCAATGAGATGCTCTCTTCCCTTTTTCCTGAGGATGATAAAAGACATAAAGAAAACATGTGGAAAAATAAACGGGAGGGAGGGAGAGAGGGAGAGAGCGAAGGAGCAAAGACAGGAGAGATGAAGAAAGAAAGGAAATAAGGAAGGAAAGAAATGGCAGAGGATGAAAAAGTAGGAAGGGCAAAAAAAAGGAAAGAAAAAAGGAAGCATTTATAGAGAAGAACTATTCTCCACAGGTCTGATGTATATGTGACCAATTCTTGTAAAAAACAAAACAAAACAAAACTCTACTCTATAGAACTGTAGTTACTACAGTACAAATGACTTTTATGGTAGCTGGGTATCAGTCTCAGTGGTTCAGGGCCTTACTGCTATATCAGAGATCTTGAGTTTGGTTCTCAGGACCCACATACAAAGGCTCAAAATGGCCCATAAGTCCAGTTCTGTAGGATCTGAGGCTCTGGCCTCCTTGGCATCTGTGTGCACTCTCTTGTGACATGCATCAATATACACACAATAAAAAATAAAATACTTAAAAGATGTAAATGTTTTTTGTCGGGCAAGTTGGTTCAATGTGTAAGTGTGCTTGATGCCAATCATGCCAATCTGAATTTGTCCCTTAGGATCCTCCAGGAGAGAACTGATTTCCACAATTTGCACTCTGACGTCTAAAAGGTTTTCTGATAAATTCAATAAAATCATATTTAAATTCATATCTCTGAGGATAGTACTAGTTTACGGTCTTATAATTATCTCTTTCTCTTGAACTTACACTCACGCCTGCCTAATGCTGTGGTTTCAGTGCAGCTTTTCACCCAAATATGCCTATGTTTGAAGTTTGGTTTTCCAGGGAATGATGATGAAAGAGGCAGACATTTTTAACCTGTCGGGGAGGTGGGTGCTTATCATGTGACTGGGTCCTACTGTCTCTAGAAGTCATTCTAGTACCCCGAGTTAGTTTCTGAGATACGAGTCATTAAAACAGAGTAAGTCTCAACCCTCACTATACTCTGGTGACACTACGTAGCTTTCCTTTGTTGAGGGAAATTTCACCATGATGCCATCATCAATGAGGCAACACTGCACAGGTCCCACAGTCGGCATGGCTGTTATGTTGTGTTTAGGTCTCTCTAACTGCACTCCATAACCTCTTAAACATTGAAAGACTAATCGGGTTTGCTCATAAGAACACCAATGCAAATTAAACTCACATAAATATGCAAATTTGCCCATTATATTGTCTTGATGATCTGGAAGCATTTGCTCCTCACTGCCTTGGGTGGTAGTACTTTATTATACACTAATTGTAGCTGCACATATTAAGGAAAGTAGGCCTGTTGACTTTAATGAGAGGCAAATAAGCCATAATCTTTGTCCCAGCTTTTCTCACTCTCACCACAAGATCAATTCCAACAGTATCTCTCATGCATGTTCAGTATTTTGATTATTTCTAAACATTTAAATAATGAATTACTAACAGCTACCATTTTGTGGTATTAAATATGGATAAGACTATTCAACAGTGGGTGCATTAACTGTAAACCTATGCAAGCCTCACGGCTGCCACCTTGCTAAGTTGATCCCATACAATACTGACTATGCATGTGTTCACAACTTTATATGTGCTGCCAGTGTGATATTTCTGGGCTCATTTTTGATTTCTGTTTTGTAGTCACTTGATCTAATTCATTTAGCTTCCATAATATGATACATTTATATCCCATGTACACTTTTTTCTCAGAATTCCTTTTAATGCTACTATTTTAGAATATTCTTTTTTATATTTATTTATTTATTATGCATACAATAGTCTGTCTGTGTGTATGTCTGCAGGCCAGAAGAGGGCACCAGACCTCATTACAGATGGTTGTGAGCTACCATGTGGTTGCTGGGAATTGAACTCAGGACCTTAGGAAGAGCAGGCAATGCTCTTAACCACAGAGCCATCTCTCAGCCCTACAATATTCTTCTTCACAAGCTTAAAAAAGGAGCAATTTGGTTTGCAAGAATTCCTATTTATAAGATTATCATGATATTGTTAAATTCCTAATTAAAGGAGATGTTATTCCATGATTCAAAGAGTATGCTTATCTAACATTGGGATTTGTTATTTTCCTGTTCAATGAGTCTTTTTAAAAAATGATGTGAAACATTTCAAAATCTCGTTCACATAATGACTGAACTTATTCCTCATGATCCTATAGATATAGCCACATGAATTTGTGCTTTATATACAAGAATACATGCATTTGTGTTGGTATATACTTCTAATTAATAAAGCACAGTATATGAAACTACATGACATATGTTTACAATTTAATGAATGATTAAACACTGAAAGCCCATATGAGCGTTACCCAAGGGAAAAAGTAATGTGGTACAAGTACAATACAGTAACTTTATATAATGATCTCATCCATGGGACAGATGACTGTGTATGGATGGAAATTTCCACTGTTTTGTTATGAGACATGCCTGCATAGACATTCACATAGAATATTCACATCCTCATAATACAATCTTCTGATATTAAAATCTAATTATGTAATGTCATACACATAGGGTATGAACAACTTCAAATTGACAAGGTAATTTGTGATGGTTTTCCACAGTTTTACCATTGTGAAAATAAATCCTATTTTAATTGCTGTAGGTCTGTCGGGTTATTTGTTTTCAAACGATATGAGTCTGATATACTCTGAATGAACTCTTTTTTCTTTCCTCAATACTGAACTTCTTCATGACTGTTCTTCTAACTGAGCAAAAGTCTCCTTTTTGAATGATTTTTGACTCCAACCATGGTCTACTTCTTGGTCTCTAATAGTGATGTCTGGATTTTCTGCACAGTATCTTTCAAACTGCCCCATTTGTTTCCCCACACCTTTGGCCAAAGTTTCCATTTCATTCATTATGTTCTTATTGCCTACATATCTGCTACTGTAGTTCTGTCTGCAAACATCCATCTGTCCCTTAAAATATGAATTGTTGAGCCAAAAATCTAAGCATAACATGCTACCTACAAAAGCTAATTGCCCATATGCACAATTAATATATGTTCCAGGACAAAATGCCATGTTTCTGACAGACCAGCCAGCCAGCTGTACCTCCTGGGGAGCAGTTCCCTACACACTACAAATTCCTTCCACCAAAGTACTGGCAAGTCTAGCCCCTGCCTTGCTTCTGAGATCAAGTGACATAGGAAATTCTCGGCATATGGCTGTAAACACATTAAGTTTCTTGTATTTCACATTACTAGTTCTTTCTCAAGACTGTTCTTCAGTATATATACACATACATGCACATATATATAATATAATATTATATATATATATATATATAATAGATATGATGTTGTCCTCCTAAATTATTCAAAGGATTGACACTAATGAACAACTATTTTTACTAGGGGTTTCACCCACATATTGAAAGGCTCTCAATGTATGAAGTATGCAATTTTTGGAATTATAAGACATATTTTATATTTAATAAAAGAGTCCTTTTAGAATTCAAGCATAGATTTCCCTTATATCTTGTGCACACCAAGAAAAGAACTGAGTTTCTTTTTACCTAAGATGTTTATTTTGCCCCTAGGATTGTGGGAAAGGTGTCATCTTTAAAGCAAGTGTTTAATTCAAAAGCTCAGAGTTTGTTTTTATGCTTCATTCTAACATAATAACAATTCTTCAGGGTACTAGACTCTAAGTTTTACAATTGTTATAAAATGTACAGTTGTCACAGGGGTAGGTAAGGTAGACAAGATGATGCTACAGATACTTTCCATAGTAACAATTTATATATGTTTCACCTTTAAGTAGTGTACTTTTGTCTGGGAATGTAACTCCATTGATAGAGTGTTTGTCTAGCTGTTTGAAAGCCCTGTTGAAAGCCCTCCTGATTTCCTAGTATCACATGGTGACAGGCTCACACTTGTAATCAGAACACAGTGCTAGAGAACATGAATATATTCTAGCACCCAAAACTGAGGCTCCTACAACTCTAAAGCTTCTGGTCTCCATGAACACTAGCATTGTGCAGACAGAAATAAACAGACTTACAAGTACACATGATTAAAAACAAACAGAATCACAGACACGTATACACTCACAAACATGCATGAATGCATACATACGTAAACACGCACATATATCTTTTAAAAAGAAATTTGAGAACCAAACAAATACAGTTTTGTTTTATAGAACTTTGTAAGCCAGTTTATGTTCTTAATAATAGATTGACTCTAAAATTTAGCACAAACCAATTATTTTTGAATTTATGTGTAGTAATAAAATACTGTTTGGTATCTAAGTTTCTTTATCCTTCCATATTCTCCAAAATTGAGAAAAAATAAAAGTAATTAATTTAATGGATATGATATTTTTGATTTATGATTATCACTATTTTTTGTTCTCTTCCAGTCACATAGAAATGAGAAATCCCCTAATATACATGTGTGAGACATTTTCACTCATATTTACTCATTTCTCAAGGACAGAAGATCACAACATATCTAATGATGTAATGTCATGGGTCGCAAATTTTAAAAATTCAGACGTGTTATTATGGTTTTCCATAGTTACTTATTATGTTCACAAATTACATGATTCTACAATAAGGTGTTTAAGTCACACAAAAATCTATTTATTAATCTCTGAACTCTATTTTGGTGGTGGAGTTACAGCAGTACATACAATAAAGCCCCTTTTTTATGGAGATATTTCCTCCAGAATTCTCCCCCCTCCCTCCCTCTCCCTTCCTCTTTCTCTCTCTGTATGTAAATATGTTTCTTGTGTGTCAAAATTGCTGTGAAAATGAGAAGCCATGCAAGCATTATATAGAGAAGTTGGCAGTTGTAACTAGGTGATGGTTTCTGCAGCTGATGTCTTGGGATTTCAATCCTCTTTTCCAGACTCCACTGTGGTATTCCTACTTGTGCTCAGGTTCCTGTTCCGCTGCTTATTCTTCAAGAAAACCTCAACCAATAATGAATTCCGATATTTTTTATTATGTTCTCACAATGCAAATCATTTTAGGGTACTGAAATGAATTAGTGAATTTTAAATTATTATGGTAATAAAACATACACAATGGCACACTGTTTTAAGTTCCATGAAGAATTTTCTCCTTAAAATATTGCATTTAAAACAAGTTCTTGCTATATAGCTTCAAATTTAAAATCCTCTCCAATCACTGTTTATGAAGTAGTCTTACTAGTGTGTGTCTCTAAGCACAGCTTCCCTTTTATATTTTGATAAAAATCTTTAATGGTCTTTGAGAATTTCAAATTCACTATAAAAGTTTAAAAAATAAACTGTCACCCCAGGAACAGTGTTTTGGAGAAAACAAAATCCAGGACTGAGAGACCATAATTATGCCTTTAATTAGAAGTGAGGTTTGATTTCCCCCCAGCGCCCACCGTTATTGAGGGTTCACAGAAATATAACTAACCCAGATTTAATTAACAAGAAACAAAGAGATAGTGACTAATGGGGAGACAGAGTGATAACGTCTGATCCCATTTATCAGTCTTAAGAAGGCATAAAATATTGGGCTATTGATGTCCTCTGCTTACCTAGTATTTTCCAAAAAGAACACGAGGTGTTTTGTTCCAGTGTGAACTCTACTGAAGACTCTGCATTTCCTCCTTTAAAGAATCCTTGCTGTGACATAACAATAACCAACGCTCTGATCTGTCCCCTTAGTAATTTAGTTGCTACTTCATTTCTGTGAATCACAGCCAAGTAATTAATCTTTTACCTAGGAGACAGCATTGCTGATGGTAATAAGGCCCTGGAACTAGAATACATTTATCTAAGAAGAAGCAAAAGGAAGACCTATTTTAGGTTGTTACTAAAAGAGGATGTTTTGGCAGGCATGAAGAGAAACAGAGGCTTGATTCAGGGTATGGAATATCTCATTACTGATTTATGGTAGAGTGGGGAAGACACAGAGGGAGCTGGGCTCGAGTCTCAAGTGGCGCACGCCTTTAATCCCAGCACTCGGGAGGCAGAGGCAGGCGGATCTCTGTGAGTTCGAGACCAGCCTGGTCTACAGAGCTAGTTCCAGGACGAGCTCCAAAGCCACAGAGAAACCCTGTCTCGAAAAAACAAAAACAAAAACAAAAAAAAAAAAAAAAAAAAAAAAAAAGAAATACCTTTTTAACAAAGATGGAATAAGACTGGGAAAGCATCCCTCGGCCCTAATGCTCCATGTGCTATCTTCATGCTGAGATCTCTTGTAGGGACAGGAAAGGTGGAGACTGGGCAGCACAGCACCTGCCTTCCTAGGATGTGCACTATTCTGTGTGAATGCTTGTGATCATGGTAAAGAATCCTATATATTCCTTGTGATCTTCCTGATTGGTTCCACTAGGGAGAAGAATTTGATGGCCCCTTAGGTTTCAGCTATCTGGTGCAGATTGATGGGAAGGAATTAATTTACTTCTCCTCATTGGACGAGGAAGAAACAAGCACAGGGAAAATTCATAGTCAATATGTAAAAATTAAAAAGGTCCTTATTTTTGAAATGCAAACCTTCAACACACGCAAACCCTTATCATGGGCTAGATATTGGCGGCCTTGGAGCCTCTAATTCTCCTGTATCTTCATTTTCTTCTAAATACTAATTCAATGCCTTAACCAGAGCTGAATGGAAATGCAAAGCTTATAAAACAAAATTTTCCATGTATCTGAGCAATGCTGATAAGGCTGGATAAGGAATAGAGCTTTCCTTACTTACCCTTAGAAATTCTTGTCAAACAGAAATTTGTTCATTTATATACTGTGAGACTTCCTAAAGAATTACTGAAAATTGTTATCTTTTATGTGGAATACAGTTTAAACAGGAATGATTGATATACTTCAGTTTAGGAACCTGCCCTCATTTTTCTTTAATCCTTTTATTTTTCAATCTTTAAAATCATCTTATTTTCTAATATTTTTTAATATTGGAAGGAGGTTGTAAATTCAGCAGTTTTTATAGATTACCATCCTTTGTCCATATGTTGCCATTGGCCTTGCTCAAGAACTGACCCTGGGTTTGCTTTCACAATTTCTCAGTTGGTTTTACGGGTTGAGTGTTAGACGGAAGTCCACCTAGCAGGCCCTGCAAGTACTTGCTACACCAGCCAGGAAATTCAATAAGCCTCTGAAATACAGGCTCTTTACTTCCCAGGTACTAGAAACTAGTTGATATTAAAATTACACTTATTGCAAATAATTTCAAAGATGACCGATGCAATCTGATACTTCCTACACATCACATTCAAGTTAAAAATTCTGAAGATCCACAAAAGGGCCACCAAACTCCTCGGCTGTTTTTTAATTCATGTTATCTGAGTTTGTAAGGAATGTGAACGCTACTGTTGTTCAGATGAGAAAAATGAATCTATAATGGAAACAATTCTATAATGATGATAAATCACAAGAGAAAATATATGAGCTTCATCTACTCAGACAAGCTGATGTGAAGGGAAGAAAAACAGATAATAGCAAAATTGGTAAAAACTATTTTAACGTAGCAGAATCACGTTACATGGAGCAGTGGTTGGCCCTCTGGTTTCAGAGAGTAACAGATCCAATACCACTGCTCTTAATTATTCTAGGAAATACATTTTTAAATGAAATATCTAATTGTATAAACTGAATTTCTCTCATGCTTTTGAGATCTGAGTGGTGATAAAGCCTGAAGTCAATTCCCTTAAATGTAAAGGTATCACAGCTGAAGATGCAGTGTGCTGGCTTTCTGGAGGGTAGCCTGTTGCTGTGGAAGCCCATGGATGAGATATATATTCCCTATCAAATCTGAAGAAGGCAGACCATGTGGTCAAGGAACATACAGAGGAAATATGTCAGGAAACTTGGGTTACAGTCTCTATATGTGGCTAAAATCTTTATTTTGATACATGAATCTTGACTACTGTCCAAATTCCTGTTCAGTAAAAGAAATAGGTCTTTCCCATGGGGAGGGGGAAATTGACTTCACATCCCAAAGGCAGTACACATTGCATTTACAGGGAAATTCACAATTTTCAAAACTGCCTTTTTCTCTTTCTTGTTAATTGTCCATATGCAAAGTTCAGCAATTCTCCAGGCTACGATTCTTAGTCATTCTCTGTCAATTAGACCCAGATGGCAAAATTAAAGGCTTTTTCTATCACAGCACAACAGTAATTTCAGTTCATCAAAGATCCTTACCCCATGCCGCTTTTTCACAATTAACATTGAAGTTCCTGTTGGGCAAGTGCTTTAGGAACTGTGACAGGTCCTCTGCAGTGGCAGGTCCATCTTCTTGTCAAAGTTGATGGAGGAAAGAAAAGAAGTCCACGGACATGATAATTACAGAGTGCCTGGGAAGGTGGAAGGTGAGACCTGCAGACAGAAGCGAGATGAAAGGGGCTCTGAGAGCCCGTGAATTTCACTCCTCTCCTGATTGTACACAGTCTTCAAGCCAAAGAAAGAAAGCAGGGTTGGTTCAAAATGCAATAAATAGCAAATAGAGATAGTATTTAGATAACAGAAGCCCTTCATGTGTTCTCTCTCACTCTCTCTCTTTTCTCTTTCTCGTTCTCTCTCTCAAGAAAAAAACATACACACGCATTGGGTTTGAGGAAGCAATGGCTTTAGAAATTGACATTTCACAAAATTTTTCTGAGTTAATTGTTTCTGGAGTAGAGGAAATGAAAGGGTTCATATTCTATGAAATACATACTTTCATTAATTCACCAGGAGGCCTTATTTTAAATCCATTTAAATTATAACAACAACTTTTTAATTAGTAATGTTATCTTGGATTTGGAGATGACAGAACAGTGAGCAAAATATTTTATGTTGATTTAATTTACAGCAAAAACAAATGGTTGGATTTATCATTTCAGTTTCAGGGAAAAAAATGAGCCTCAAAGGAATCCAGTGATTGGTGTAAAATATTATGGTTAGTGAGAGACAGAGAGAGGATTTAAAATGTATCTCCTGGCACCAAGTTCAATGTTCTTTTTTTTTTTTCCTCAAACCAAAACCCCTTGAAAAACCCTGTAGAAAAGACATCTTCCTGTGTCTATATTTAATGTTCAGTTCAATAAAGAGAAGGGATTTTGGCTGTTTACAAGATAAGCAAAATACTATTTAATTTCATATCTTTTATGATTTCAAATCATATTAGCAATGTGGTATGAAAATGTATAAGGTAAAAAAAATGTAGAGGCATTTGCTCAAGATGGCTGCATACATCATAGGAAGAGTATTTGCAACAACCTGAAAACCATGTTATTTACTCTAGAATTAAATTGTTTTTTTTTTTTTTAAATATTTTATTATTTATTATGTATACAATATTCTCTTTGTGTGTATGCCTGCAAGCCAGAAGACTCCATTACAGATGGTTGTGAGCCACCATGTGGTTGCCGGGAATTGAACTCAGGACCTTTGGAAGAGCAGGCAACGCTCTTAACCTCTGAGCCATCTCTCCAGCCCTAGAATTAAATTGTATTTGGTAAAAAAGGCCAAAAGCAAAGTATTTTTGTTCAAGTTTGTTTCCTTAAGTTGAGTTCTTACTGTTTAACCCTGGTTGACCTTTGCTCTGTGACTTTTCCTGGTCAGAGATGAACTAACATCTGTTCATCCCAGATAGGGAACTAAATACGTACCAAAGTATGGAGTCAACTAAAATCCAACCAGGAGGTATACTAAAGGAAACATAGTGACAGACAGTTGAGTCACCACAATGCCCACGCCAGTATGGATCATGACTCAGAAAAGCTGCATCTCTGGATCCTCCTGCATAAGGTAAAGGCAGCTTGACCATCCGGAGAGTCTCACTCTGTAGTATGGAATATTTCAAACCAGGCAAGACGGCAACACAGCAACATGATGTTCACTGTGTTTGCAGGCTGTCATTGAACTTTTGGAAATCTTCCTCAACTTCACAAGCACCTAAATCACAGATCTGGATCATTATACCCAGTTTAGAAAACATCTGTGGGATGAAATTTTCAAGTGAACATATATTCCTTTTTAAAAACAGAAAATAAAGAGGGGCTTTTTTTTTTCTTACAGTATTAACCCTAAAGATAGGAGGAAGAAAGCCACAGACCCAAATTCTTGTGGCCAAATTAATTTACATTCATTTACTCAGGCTGCCTCTCCCTGAGGCAGAGTTCCAAAGGTCAGCATTGGATGTGAGAAAGAAAAGGTTTTATAGCTCAGGGTCAAAGGTTGACAAATGATGTCTTTGGTGGGAAAAATAGGTAGGGTTACAGGAGCAGAACTTAAGTTAGAACATCAGCTGAACAAGTTAGTTTCTCCTGAAACAAAGACATGGTTTCAAGGTGAGCGTAACAAGAGAGTTAGGGGTGGCCATACGATCTTTTGAAATAAAGGTAGGGCTGCAAGATGGTTATAAACAACTTCTTGAAACAAGGATGTGATTATCATTTCTAGAACACTCAGCAGAGAACTGTTTGTAGTTAAATTTACAGGTGGGGCATACCACAATCCTTGAGAAAAAGAGGTTTAATGATAAACAGGTAGGAACCCACTTAGTCTTTACTATAAGATGGTTTTTAAACCAAAGTTGGATATAGGCTTGTTCTTTAAATGCTGATATCTTCTAAGACTAAAAAAGAACGTTGACTGTTGTTTCTCAAAAAGCATTTTTTTTCTAGAATTGGAATTATGGTGTGCCCCTACAATACTAATACTTGAGGAGCTCAGATAAACGAACAACTAGAGTTTGAGGCCAGCATGGGTTACATGGTGTGCTCAAGTCTATCCTATGCTATTGAGTAAGTCTTTTTCTCAAAACTAACAAACAAAACAACAACAAATAACAACAGCAAAACCAGCATAACACCACCAAATAGAAATACCCCAGCCCAGTTAAATAAACTGGGCAAGGAAGCATTCCATATATATGGATGGTCTTTCCCTTAAAAAAATAAATAATTGCCATGATTTTCTTCTACCTTGTATTTTTACCTTATTCCTTCATGGTGCCTGAATATATTTTACTGATTAAGCTGGTTATATTTCTATATTTAGAAAAAGAGTCGCTGAAATTGAGGTGGAACATGGTGGGAACGCATGGGAGTTGTTGGAAAGGGGAAAATGGTTTGATTATATTTCAATTTGATAAATTAAAAATATATGTTCAATTTAAAAATCCCACCTGTAAAGATTCCTCCAGAGTCTTTCCAAACAACCCCACAGCCACCACTAGGGAGCAATTTTTTCAATACAAGAGGCTTTGGAGGACATTTCTCTTTAACCCACAACACTTGCATAGCAAGTATCCATGGTCATCTCTCTTTTCATGAAATTAGGTTTGTATTTTTTTTAGAAGTCAGATACTTGATATGTTTTATGAAATCTTCATCATGGAATGATACATGCACCTCAGTTTATATACAACAAAACAGAAAGCATCTGCAGAAATAAATTTTACTTAAAACTACTAAGTGACATTTCAAGAATTTATATTAATTTCTGTAGAAATTAGGTATAACTGTATATTTTGGCATATTTTAATGTGTAACCCCTACAGGTCAAAAACTAGGTCAGGGTGAAATGGTGAATTAGCTAAGTGAAAAAATATTACATATTAAATTTTTATATAACATCCCAGTGGAAATTTAAGTTCAAACAGCAAGTTAATGAATACCAGAGTGTTTGGATATAACAAGCTGCACCACAGAAAGGCTATTCAAATTGTCTGCCCTAACCTTCCCTTTTGAATAATTCTGTGGACTACTGCATGCTAGTCTCCTTTGAAAGAAATGATTTTTGTGAGCATCAGCATTTTCTTGTCTTATGTAAGGAGCAGTCAACTGAATTATTAGGTGTGTGCACCCTACTCCAGTGGCTATTGGATATGTTTTATAGCTTTTTGTATGCTTGGGAAAAATAGTTTGTAAATCCTAGTGTGTGTGTGTGTGTGTGTGTGTGTGTGTGTGTGTGTGTAGAACTTGGTTAGAGTAAGATTTTTAATTCACATGTTTCAATGACTCATCTATAGCACAAAGTTTTAGTTCAGGTCAGTGTCCATAAGGTAGACTGCCCACTGAAGAAATTTATTACTATGGAATAGTTTTACAGAAAATATGAATAAAGTACATTTTCAAGATAAGTGCATATATATTAAATGAACTAAAATTCTAATATAAAGCAAAGGCTACACTTGCATACTTGCATCTACATTTACTAGATTTATTTATGAAAAGTATTTTAAGTAAAGAGGAAATCCTGATGTGTATTAGAATTTTTAGTTTTCCAAATTGGGCTAATCATGGTTGACAAGTAAGTTAGAAAATTAGAAGAGTTGAGACAGACAGTTCACACACTGACTACTTTGATAAGGAGACTATTTAAATGCAGTAAGACAGAATCCAGAATGTAGACACAGTAAGCAGGATCTGCAGATCAAGAAGCAGTCCTGCCCCATTTACTCAAATTGTGACAAGATATTAGAGACCTATAATATCCATAGATATAAAAAAAAAACCACACAAGGTGCTTCCACATTACCCACAGGGTAATGCATCAACTTCAATAGCTATAGCTATATAGATATAGCTATATGCAGTAAGTGAGGAAGAAAAGGATTGAGCATTTTCTTCTGGGTTTAATTACTATCCTTGAATTTCCATTGCCTATGCTTTGAGTTTTCTGAAAAGACATCAGATTTACATGTAGCATTTTTTTTTTATTTACAATTAGCAAAGACCATTAAAATCTCAGAACTATCCATCACAGATTTCAATCTGAGTATTCTTTCTAATGTGTAGAATACATTTCTACTTATGTAAATGCCTGGGAAAGTATCCATTGGTATTTACATACATTTAAGTAGTTATCTACCTACTTAAAACAGATTTATTTCAAATGTTTATATAAACATGTATAAATTAAACCTATGAAACTGCTACACCTTAGAAAACACAGACTTACTAACACTTAAACGATGACAAGTGCAAACTAAAATGTTGTTTCTCATAGAAGAATTTAAGATATTTCATTAAAGCAATCCTTACTAAGATTTTTATTTTATTTTATTTTTTATTGAGAAAAGGAAAAAAAAAGTTTCCCCCTCCTCCCAGCCTCCCATTTCCCTCCCCCTCCTCCCACCCTTCTCCCCCTCCCCCCACTCCTCTCCCCCTCCCTCTCCAGTCCAAAGAGCAGTCAGGGTTCCCTGCCCTGTGGCAAGTCCAAGGTCCTCCCCCCTCCGTCCACGTCTAGGAAGGTGAACATCCAAACTGGCTAGGCTCCCACATAGCCAGAACATGAAGTAGGATCAAAACCCGGTGCCATTGTCCTTGGCTTCTGATCAGCCCTCATTGATCGCCATGATCAGAGAGTCCGGTTTTATCCCATGCTTTTTCAGTCATAGTCCAGCTGGCCTTGGTGAGCTCCCAATAGATCAGCCCCACTGTCTCAGTGGGTGGGGGGTACACTCATCCATTGCTGGTGGGAATGCAATCTTGTGCAACCACTTTGGAAATCAGTGTTTGGGTTTCTCAGGAAATTCGGGATCAACCTACCCCTGGACCCAGCCATACCACTCTTGGGAATATACCCAAGAGATGCCCGATCATATGATAAAAGCATTTGTTCAACTATGTTCATAGCAGTATTATTTGTAATAGCCAGATCCTGGAAACAACCTAGATGTCCTTCAATGGAAGAATGGATGAAGAAAGTGTGGAATATATACACAGTAGAGTACTACGCTGCGGTAAAAAACAATGACTTTTCGAATTTTGCTTGCAAATGTATGGAAATAGAAAACACTATCCTGAGTGAGGTAACCCAGACCCAAAAAGATAAACATGGGATGTACTCACTCATAATTGGTTTCTAGCCATAAATAAGGGTCACAGAGTCTACAATTGGTGAACCTAAAGAAGCTAAATAAGAAGGTGAACCCAAGGAAAAACATATAGTTATCCTCTTGCCTATGAACCTTCGTCTGGTGATGGATGGAGATAGAGACAGAGACCAACACTGGAACACTGGACTGAGCTCCCAAGGTCCCAGTGAGGAGCGGAAGGAGGGAGAAGATGAGCAAGGAAGTCAGGACCTCACTAAGATTTTAAAGACAATTATTCAACACCATACTATGTAAGGACCAAATCTCCATAGGGACTCACTAATGCCAGCAAGTATAAGGAAATGGAAATTTCTATTGATTAGTTGGACATTACAGACACAATTTGGCAATAAACAGACAATAGTCAAATGGTCATACATTCTTAATCCAGTTTTTCTATCAGGTAAATATTTAAGAAAAACAATAAGAAATAAATCTTTATATGCACAGATATTTATTGGATAGTGAGTACTGAAAATGCCAATACCAGGAAGAAATTGAGATAACCACTTATTTCATGAGTATTTGATGAACCATCATATATGAGCATGATGCATTAGTTTGTGGCCATCAAAGAATAAACACCAGTATTGATATTGAGTAGAAACATTATAAATGAATTATTTCATTAAAACTTTTAGAAAATATCGTATGTAACTGTTAATGACAAAAAGAATTAAAAAAAAATAAAATAATTATTTAAAATTTCTATACTTTCCCCTATTAGTCTGTCAATCTCATGTATATTTAACTTTAAGAAAGAGTGTTCTAGGTCGGGCGGTGGTGGCGCATGCCTTTAATCCCAGCACTCGGGATACAGAGGCAGGCAGATCTCTGTGAGTTCAAGACCAGCCTGGTCTACAAGAGCTAGATCCAGGACAGGCTCCAAAACCATAGAGAAACCCTGACTTGAAAAACCAAAAAAAAAAAAAAAAAAGAAAGAAAGAAAGAGTGTTCTATAGTAACAATTTTATGTTAAGACTCATGTTGTCAAATGATACCAATACCAAGTGTCTCTTATTAGTCCAAATACTTCCCAAAGTGCTGATGAATTACTTTGGGAATTCAAAAACCCCTCTCAGATACTAAGAAGATACAAGTCAGGTGGACACTGTTAGTCCCCATCAGGTCAATCTTTCCAACAGCATCCAAAGTTGTATTTGGACACATTGTTCTCTTTGCAAGCACAGCAATGCTCATGTTTTGTTTCATGTGACGATAGCAGTCTTTGTAGTATAAGCTATATTGATAGAAATAAAATTACGAAAATAATAACATGGATATTTGATGGATATTTTCAGCATTTTAACTTTAATCACATCGCAGGACTGTGAGAACTTGTGTGGGAGTCAAAATACCAATAACTAAGTCCAGCGATTTGAAGACCACAGAGGAGTTTAATTCAGGGACAGAAAAAGTAAAACTTGTGGGTACTTAGTCTTGGAAGCATAGGATACAGTGGGTATTGGTGTGTAGTGGCCACAGGCAGAGAATGCACTCACAGACCCATGTAAACCACACTAGCCAATGAAAACACAAAAGACAGGAATGCACCCTTACTGGCTGCGGCTGCACCAGGAATGTGTTTGTGTTTGCATTTATTTATTTATTAGGGAACTTGACCTTGCTCACTAATTAGCACCTAATGGCAGTTTCAGCTGGGACTATGTTCAGATCGTTCAAGGAAGTAATTCTAACAGTATTAATTGAGCTCTAAAGAGACTTTCTGAAAAAAAGCACATGAATAATTTTTTGTTAAATTCTCTTCGCGTATTTGGCCACCTGCCTCCTCATTTTGTTGCCTATTTTCACAACCCTGTCACATAGCAGTGCATATATTAACATAGAAGGTGTCTGTAACTCTGACATCGTGTATATTTTTTCTCCTGCAAAGTATTTTTTTTTTTATTTTAGTGCAGATGATTACATCCGTTTTTTTTCAATGCTCAGCATTCCTTCTAAAGTGCAAGGTTTATTTTCACACTTCTGATCGCCAGATGAAGAGGAAAGAGTGTCGTGCACACATCAGACATTCAAATCCAGACATTATGCAATCACAATGACAGGGATTAATAAAAATTCATTTACTTTCCACTTTGAAAATCCTAGCACTTCAGCTGCATCATTGTGGGGCTTGCGAGTAGAATAATTATCATTGGAAATTCACCTTTTCCATTGTTGTATGGCAGGTTGCTGCTCATGTCGACAACGCTTGAATCAAAGTGTTCTGAGAACACTATTTCCATGTTACTGCTACTGCTGCTACACCAGAAGCAAGAGACACATGCCTCCTCGAGGCAGCCATACCCAGCAGTAGAAACCTTTCTGATTCTCCTTTCCTTCTTCCTTCTTTCCCTCCCTCCTTCCTTCCTTTTATCTTTCCTTCCTTTCCTTTTTCCTTCCTTCCTTCTTTCCCTCTCTCTCTTCCTCTATCCTTCCTTTCTTCTTTTCTTCTCTCCTTCCTTCCTCCCTTCTCCTTTATTTTTATTCCTCTTTCTTTTTTTAGCATTACTTATATTTCAAAAGGAAACATCCAATTTAAAGAAGTTTCCACGGAGCAATTTCAGGCATTTTTTTATTAAATTATTTAACAAGTAAGTTGAGATTTCACAGGTATAAATGATTAAATTTCTCTTTTCTTTAACCCAGTATTTATGATTATAAGGAATATCCTAAGCCAACTTACCAGGCTTTTCTCCAAAGGCGCATACTTAAACGAACAATAAGACTATCCACTTCATTTGAGTTCACACTGGACCAGCTACTAATTGTGATCCAGGAAAAAAACAAAAAAGGATTAATCCATACTGCTTTATAAGGGAAAATAAGAATTATGACTCAATTATTCTTTCTTTTCCTTGAAGGTATCACTCTCTTCTGAGCATATTAGTTGAGGATTTGTGACACACAGTTAGCCTCACTCAAAGAATCTACACTCATTGTTAGGAAACAGGGAAAAGGATATCATTATTCTCCAAATGTTATGTATATTAGCATCCAGAAGTATTTTTATATATGATTCAAAAAGGAAAGCAAGGGTATAATCTAATATGTAAAAGCAGAAAATATTTGAATAAATATAACAAATGTAGTAAAAGAGTCACAAACTTTAAAATGTTTTTAGAAGTTGGAAGAAGTATGAAGATATGCAATACCTTTTTCTATCTTCACAGAATGGGACAATTCACATTGCCAGGTAGTTTAAACTACCCAAAGTAGTCCATTTTTGTAAAAAAAAGAATGTATATTTTTGTTAACTGGTGCAGATTGCATTATATTACTTTGGTTATTGAGTCCTGTACCAGTAAGAAAGAATAAATCTCCAAATGCCAAAAACAAAAGAAAAAAAGAAAATATTGAGATCTTGATGAGTAAATGGAACAAAACTAAAAACCTCACACACTACTTGATTTTATAATATTCTATAAAATCAGAATAACTTGTCCATGGGATTTTCATGAAAATACATGTAGCAAAAATTAAGCATATTTAAGATACAATAAATAAAACCACACATTCATGGACATTTAATATTTGAAAAGTTACTGTATCAGCAAATGTTCCCATTGTTATGACAACAGATGTAACAAATCACCTCAAGGGTTTGTTTTGAATAATAGACTTGGGGTTGCATCTATCATGGCAGAATGTACACTGCAACAGGTGTATCATGTTTGACTGTGCCTCCAAGGGTAACCTGCAGAGGTGGTGAAAGGGATTTGGAGTCATTGAAAGACGAAAAAAGTTGTATCCACAGTCAAGAAGCAACAATGTACTCTTGGTGCTCACCTTACTCCCCTTTTCATTTTGGGACGCCACCCAACAGAAGAGTGCCAACCACACTGTTAACATGTCTTCACTCCTAAATTAACTCACTCTAGAATCTCTCTCACAATGTGCTCAGGGGTTTGTCTCACCGTTGAGGATAAATTCCATCAAGCCTGACATTGAAATTAGCCCTCACAGTTGCCACAAACATGAAATGTAGTAAGTAGAATCTCATCAACAAAGAGTCCTGAAAGAATGTTTATCATCATACAGAGGTTAGGAAGTTGGATTCTCATCACACTCCACATTAAAATAAACTCAAGATGAATTAAATATATAAACAGTCAAAGTCTTACAAGAAAAAAATGAGAAAAATATTTATTGAAATTGATCTTGGCAATGGTTACTTGGATCTGACAATGAATACACAATAACTGACTGCTTAGCCTTACAAACGAGGGAAGATTTCACTTGGGATAATATGATGAGACAAGGAGACATTATATTGAGGGAACTAATAAAAATAAAACACTAATATTGTATGAGTTCACATGAGACATTTTGAAAAACCTGAATTTACAGAAGCAAAGAAGAAAGTAATGGTTACTTGGAATGGTATGGTGAGACAAGGAGACATTATATTGAGGGAACTAACAAAAATAAATCAATAAAACACGAATATTGTGTGAGTTCACATGGAAATATTTTGAAAAACTTGAACTTACAGAAGCAGAGAATCAAGATACTTGGGGATTCATAGGAGAAAGGAATGAATGGGAAAGGGAAAATGGTCTAAATTGAACTGGATAAGAGAATTCTGGAGAGATGTTTCATTGCATGGCAATGATAGTTGGTAATAATTTATCTTAGAAAATTATTAAGAGAATTACTTCAATTTCATCATCACAAACAGTGTTGTGGAGTAATGGATATGTCAGATCTCATTTCACAATCATTTCACAAAGTTTAAACATATAAAAATGCCATGCTTTATACAATAGGCATATGCACTTTTTTCAACTTTAAGAAAGCTAAGATATGAACAAACAAATTAAAACAGCAATTAAAAGGAGGCATGTTTATCGAGCCCATTTCTTGTGTCAACAATGTTCTTTTTCTTCATCATACTGATATTAGTGTCTACTTTGACAAGGGATACAGTCAAAAGTAAATCTCCATCTTTTATCAGTAGGAGATTTCCATTCCTCTGTTCCTCCTCAGTTCACAGAAACAAAGAAAAAAACCACATTTTCTGCATTCCGTGTCTCTGTCTTGAGTGTTGTTGATATTTTATTCACTGAAATGCCATACCCAGACAGACGGAACTATGTAGACTTTTCGTACTAGAAAACAGGCAGGCAAGAGATATATTTGTACCTCCTAGAATCAGTCATGAAGGTTCAGTTTCATCAGTGATGGATAGAAAAATGCTCATATTTGTAAGATAAAAAAATATGTGGAAAATGTAGGAGATCACTTCTTATCTGCTGAGAAAAAAAAAACACATTCTGACCAAAGACAACTGAGGTAACGAAATGATTTATTTCAGCTGATATAGCTTACAGTCTATCACTGAGAGAAATCAGGGCAAAACCTCAAGCAATAATTAAAGCAGAATCCATGAAGGAACACTGCTCATTGGCTTGTTCAAACCATCTGGAAGTGCTAGCTCAATATATGACCTTAAGACCCTAGTGGACACAGGTTCCTGTGGTTTGAGAAGAGTAGATTATAAACTATATAAAATGTCATCTTCCTTTTATAAACTATGGGGAAGTAAAGCTGTTCTGTGATGTAAGCACCTAGACTGACGTGTTCTCTCATCTTGCTTAAGATCCTTTAAGTAAAATGAAGGGGTATGAGTATTCTAAAGGATGTTCAGATTATTGATCCCTGATCAGAGTGCTATCAGAAAGGAAAGCTTCTCCATGGTTCATTGGCATTTTAACTTACAATCTCAGAGCAAGGAAAGGCTAGTTCTCCCTCATTTAAGAAATGAAAGAGGGGCGGGAAGAGCATGTGTTTCTGAAACTTCTACAACCCAGAAGTGTACATCACAGAAGCAAGAGGAGGAAGTTGCTTTCCTCAAAAGGAACTTCTTTCTGAAAGAATTCTGTGATTTTCTGGAGATGTGTTAAATATTTAAAATAAATGACAAAGAAGATTGAGGCTGGGTTGCTAAAATGATCTTAGTTTGTTATTGCTTTGTTTTGTTTTGGAAGACATCTTACACTCTAGTTCAGGAAGACCTGAACTGTGGTTTATCCTAGACTGGCCTCAAACTCACAGAAATCCCCTTGTCTCAGCCTCCTGAGTCATAGAATTATAATAATAAGAGAACATGACTGACTTTTAACAAAATTCACGGTTTCCGTTTATTTGTATTGGCTGAGACAGTGTATCATGAAAGGCAAGCTGCCTTGCAACTCAGTATACAGCTGAGCCTGAATGATCTCAAGCTCCAGGCCCGAGCTCTGCCTCACAAGTTTTGAGTTTACTGGCATGTACCACAGTGGCCATATCAAATAACTTGATTTTTAAGTCGAAAGGGTAAAACATACTTGAAGTCACTTTAGAACATGTTATATGAAATGAATCATTTATTTCTGTATTGCCTGGAACTCATAGAGTTATCAAGACACAATATTGCTTAAAATTCTGATATTTGAACTAAAAATCTCATGATTTAGAGAATGATTTTCCAATTCATTTGATGTGTGACTTTTATTAAGCTGTTGGAACCTATTTGTACATTGTAGACTGCCTTTTTTGTACTGTTTTATGATAAAATAGAAATAATTTTATATATAACTTAAATATCTTAATGTCTTAAAGTATATTGACTATAAAAATCTAAGGTATTGGAGAATTTAGATTATGTTGGGACTAGCATGAATAAAGTTTACATTACAGCTAACTCTATGGGAACTGGCAAGTTTCTACAAAGGATGGGAGAATACCTAAGTGTATTTTAAAAAACACAGGAATAGACATGTTTGAAATTCTCCTGTGTTTCAAGAAATTCCTGTCTAATTCTGCTATAATAGTTTGTGTGTTGCTGTGACTTTTCCCTTTCACATGTTCTACTGTGTCTCCTAGAGCCATCATCTGCCCAAAGAGTGAGCATAGACATCCCTTTTCCCTCACTGCAGGGTTCTCGTGAGAATAGTTCAGTTGCCATGTACAGTTGTGTAGAGTAATGCAGTCACTACATGTCTGGTAAAAGAAAGCAGATGTATCACACTGGCGTGTTAAGGGCCAGCTTTAATACTTTAGCTTTATCGGATATACCAGTTGTAGGGTTGGATTCCACAGAGGAGAATCAAATTGCTCTCAATATTTGTTTGTCACCAATTACCTCTACCCATGTCTTCCTTTTATGGCTTAAATTCTATGGAATTCACAGAAGAGTGAAATTCTGGGTTGGGTAAATTCTCCTTTTAAAGCTTGAGAGAACATACAGTAGCAAAATGAACACTACAAATTTTACAGAGGTCCCCAAACTTAGATCTGTGTTGTAAATAACAGCAATAAAAGTGCCTGAATACATCCTGTGGCCTTAAACCTATTTATTAATGCTTTAATACAAATGTATTCATTTGTGTGTGTTTTGAATGTGCATAGGCTTATGCATGCTATGATTTTATGTGCAGGTCAGAGGACATATTGTGGGAGTTGGTGCTTCCCTTCTACCATGTGGCTTCTAGAATGAATCTCTCTGGCCATCTGTTTGGGAACCCAGTGCATCTACTTGATCGGTCATTATGCCAGCCCTAAACTCTTGAAAGCTCACTTTCCAGATATAAAACATAATTTGGTTTCAGTGATCAATATTAATAAATGGAAAACTTATTAGTGTAACTCCAAGAAATCTTGCTTATTTGGAGAAAACTAATAGAGGAAATACAAAGCCAGATCCCATAATTGGACAGAGTATAGCATAAACATCATATGTTTGGAGCTGTGTTCTTATTTTGTCTCTTCAAACCTTGGAACCCACTTCACAAGTCAGATATTCTGTTACATGTTCCATCATGCATTCAAACTATCAAAATATTGCCTTATTATCTTCAAAATATGAGCAGTTTGACCACCCAATAATATTTGCCTCTACTAACCTACTCCCCACGCCTTCAGTATCTGCCAAGATTCCTAGCTGCTTGTGGATGTAAGGATTTCAGACAGCAACAAGATGAACTCAGGAACCCTGCCCCGCTGTATGCTAGGACCAGTGCTCAACTACAGTCTTAAGCTCCTAATCTAAGGCGACCCACCCAGAGCAGTGAGTGCCTGCCAGCCACAGGCCTCAGGGTCCCCTGTAAGGGAGCCGGGCACCTTCAGCTCCGGCGCCAGGCTTCCTGCGCGCTCCTGGATACCACCCCCCCCTCCTCCATTCATCCTGTTGGCCCTGGATCATTGGGCTACGGCGGCCCTGTTTAGTTGCTAAGGAATCCCATCAGGACCGGACGGTTGCGGAGGAATCCCATCTGGACGGGAACAGTTCCTGCTTCTACACTGAAGAGATATACCCTGAGAGTCAATCACAGCAAAGTCTGGACCAAGAGACCAGGCCTCTCCTGGCTCCATTTGAAGGAAGAGATGGGAAGGCGCCAATACAAGAATTCCTCCAACAATCTGAAAGGCAACATGACACCACCAGAAACCAGGGATCCCGAAATAAGAAGAATTGTACACTCTACTCCTGAAGAAATAGAAGAAATCGACTCAAAAGTGAACTACATGAAAATAATAGAGGACCTTAAACAGGAGGTGAAAAACTGCCATAAACAATTAGAGATTACAAACAAAAAGGTAGAAGAAATGAATAAATCGCTCAAAGACACGCAAGAAAACCAAGAGAAACAAGAAAAAGCAATCAAACAGGTTAGGAAAGCGGTTCAAGACATGAAGAATGAAATGGAAGCAATGAAGAAAGCACAAACCGAGGGAAGAATGGAGATGGAAAATCTGGGTAAACGAACAGGAATGACAGAAACAAGTACTAACAACAGATTACAAGAGATAGAAGAGAGAATATCAGACACTGAAGATACCATAGAAAAAATAAACACACTGATCAAAGAAAACAGCAAAACCAACAAATTCTCCTCACAAAACATTCAGGAAATTTGGGACACAATAAAAAGACCAAACCTAAGAATAATTGGAGTAGAAGAAGGAGAAGAAGTGCAGCTCAACGGTACAGAAAATATACTTAATAAAATTATAGAAGAAAACTTTCCCAACCTGAAGGAAGAGGTACCTATGAAGGTTCAAGAAGCATACAGAACACCAAATAGGCTGGATCAAAAAAAAAAAAAAATCCCCTCGCCATATAATAATCAAAACACAAAATACACAGAATAAAGAAAGAATATTAAGAGCCGCAAAGGAAAAAGGCCAAGTTACTTATAAAGGTAAACCTATCAGACTTACACCTGACTTCTCTATGGAAACCATGAAAGCCAGAAGGTCCTGGATAGATGTACTGCAAAAACTAAGAGATCATGGATGCAAGCCCAGACTACTATATCCAGCCAAGCTTTCGTTCACTATAAATGGAGAAAACAAAATTTTCCAGGATAAAAACAAATTCAAACAATACATAGCCACAAATCCAGCCTTACAGAAAATTATAGAAGGAAAATCACTAACCAAGGAGTCCAACAATGCCCACAATAACTCAGTCATCTAGAGACCTTTCACCAGCGCAACTCAAAGAAGGGAAACACACAAACCCTACTACTAAAAAAGTGACCGGAGTTAACAACCACTGGTCATTAATATCACTTAATGTCAATGGGCTCAACTCACCTATAAAAAGGCACAGGCTAAGGGATTGGATATGAAAACAGGATCCAACATTCTGCTGTCTACAAGAAACACACCTCAACCACAAAGACAGGCACCTACTCAGAGTAAAGGGCTGGGAAAAGGCTTGTCAAGCAAATGGTCCTAAGAAACAAGCAGGTGTGGCCATACTAATTTCTAACAAAGTTGACTTCAAACAAATCAATCAGAAGAGATGGAGAGGGACATTTTATACTCATAACAGGAACAATTCATCAGGATGAAGTCTCAATCCTGAATATCTATGCCCCGAATATAAAAGCGCCCACGTATGTAAAAGAAACATTACTAAAACTCAAGGCAGCCATCAAACCACACACACTAATAGTAGGAGACTTCAACACTCCTCTCTCATCAATGGACAGGTCAATCAAACAGAAACCTAACAGAGAAATTAGAGAATTAATGGAGGTAATGAAGCAAATGGACTTAAAAGACATCTATAGATTATTCCACCCGAAGAGGAAAGAATATACCTTCTTCTCTGCAGCTCATGGAACCTTCTCGAAAATTGACCACATACTCGGTAACAAAGCTAACTTACACAGTTACAAAAAAATATTAGTAACCACCTGTGTCTTATCAGATCACCATGGATTAAAGTTAGAATTCAACAACAATGCTACCCCCAGAAAGCCTACAAACTCATGGAAACTGAACAGTCAACTACTGAACCATACCTGGATTAAGGAAGAAATAAAGAAAGAAATTAAAGTCTTCCTTGAATTCAATGAAAATAAAGAAACAACATACTCGAACTTATGGGACACTATGAAAGCAGTGCTAAGAGGAAAGTTCATCGCACTAAGTGCCCACTTAAAGAAAACAGAGAAAGCACATATTGAAGACTTAACAGCCCACCTGAAAGCTCTAGAAAAAAAAGAAGCAGACTCACCTAGGAGGAGTAGAAGATTGGAAATAATCAAACTGAGGGCTGAAATCAACAAAATAGAAACACAGAAAACAATCCAAAGAATCAATGAAACAAAAAGCTGGTTCCTGGAGAAAATCAACAAGATTGATAAACCCCTATCCAAACTAATCAAACGGCAGAGAGAGAATACGCAAATTAATAAGATCAGAAATGAAAAGGGGGACAAAACCACAGATACAGAGGAAATTCAGAGAATCATCAGATCATATTACAAAAGCCTGTATAACACAAAACTGGAAAATGTAAAAGAAATGGACACTTTTTTAGATAAATACCATATCCCAAAGTTACACCAGGACCAGGTGAACAATCTAAACAGACCTGTTGGTCGCGAGGAATTAGAAGCTCTTATCAAAAACCTCCCTACCAAAAAAAGCCCAGGACCAGATGGTTTCAATGCGGAATTCTACCAGAACTTCCAAGAAGAGCTAATACCCATACTCCTTAATGTATTCCACAATATAGAAACAGAAGGGTCATAACCTAATTCCTTTTATGAAGCTACAGTTACTCTGATACCAAAACCACACAAAGACTCAACCAGGAAAGAGAATTACAGGCCAATCTCACTCATGAACATCGACGCAAAAATCCTCAACAAAATACTGGCAAACCGAATCCAAGAACACATTAGGAAAATTATCCATTATGATCAAGTAGGCTTCATCCCAGAGATGCAGGGCTGGTTCAACATACGAAAATCTATCAATGTAATCCAGCATATAAATAAACTGAAGGAAAATAACCATATGATCATCTCATTAGATGCTGAAAAAGCATTCGACAAAATTCAACATCCATTTATGTTAAAAGACTTGGAGAGATTAGGGATACAAGGGTCATACCTAAATATAATAAAAGCTATATACAGCAAGCCGACAGCTAACATCAAATTAAATGGAGAGAAACTCAAAGCCATCCCGCTTAACTCAGGAACACGACAAGGATGTCCACTCTCTCCATACCTCTTCAATATAGTACTTGAAGTTCTAGCAATAGCAATAAGACAACATAATGGGATCAAGGGGATTCGAATTGGAAAGGAAGAAGTTAAGCTTTCGTTATTCGCAGATGATATGATAGCGTACTTAAGCAACCCCCAAAACTCCACCAAAGAACTTTTACAGCTGATAAACAGCTTTAGTAATGTGGCAGGATACAAGATCAACTCCAAAAAATCAGTCGCCCTCTTATACACAAAGGATAGGGAAGCAGAGAGGGAAATCAGAGAAGCTTCACCATTCACGATAGCCACAAACAGCATAAAATATCTGGGGGTAAATCTAACCAAGGAAGTGAAAGATCTATTTGACAAGAACTTTAAGGCATTGAAGAAAGAAATTGAAGAGGATACCAAAAAATGGATGGACCTCCCTTGCTCTTGGATTGGGAGGATCAACATAGTAAAAATGGCAATTCTACCAAAGGCAATTTATAGATTCAATGCAATCCCCATCAAGATCCCATCAAAATTCTTCACAGATCTGGAGAGGACAATAATCAACTTTATATGGAAAAACAAAAAACCCAGGATAGCCAAAACAATCCTATACAATAAAGGATCTTCTGGAGGCATTACCATCCCTGACTTCAAACTCTATTACAGAGCTACAGTAATGAAAACAGTGTGGTACTGGCATAAAAACAGAGAAGTCGACCAATGGAATCGTATAGAAGACCCGGATTTTAACCCACAAACCTACGAACACCTCACTTTTGATAAAGGAGCTAAAAGTATACAATGGAAGAAAGAAAGCATCTTCAACAAATGGTGCTGGCACAACTGGATGTCAACCTGTAGAAGAATGAAAATAGACCCACATCTTTCACCGTGCACAAAACTCAAGTCCAAATGGATTAAAGACCTCAATATCAGCCCGGACCACTGAAAAGGATAGAAGAGAAAGTGGGAAATACCCTACAACAGATGGGCACAGGAGATCGCTTCCTATGTATAACCCCAGAAGCACAGACATTAAGGGCAACATTGAATAAATGGGACCTACTAAAACTGAGAAGCTTCTGCAAACCAAAGGACACTGTCACTAAGACACAAAGGCAACCTACTGACTGGGAGAAGATCTTCACCAACCCCGCAACAGACAAAGGTCTGATCTCCAAAATATATAGAGAACTCAAGAAACTAGACTTTAAAATGCTAATTAACCCAATTAAAAAATGGGGCACTGAACTGAACAGAGAATTCTCAACAGAAGAAGTTCAAATGGCCAAAAGACACTTAAGGTCATGCTCAACTTCATTAGCAATCAGGGAAATGCAAATCAAAACAACTTTGAGATATCATCTTACACCTGTGAGAATGGCTAAAGTCAAAAACACCAACGATAACCTTTGCTGGAGAGGTTGTGTAGGAAGGGGTACCCTCATCCATTGCTGGTGGGAATGCAATCTTGTGCAACCACTATGGAAGTCAGTGTTTCAGTTTCTCAGGAAATTCGGGATCAACCTACCCCTGGACCCAGCAATACCACTCTTGGGAATATACCCAAGAAATGCCCTATCATATGACAAAAGCATTTGTTCAACTATGTTCATAGCAGTATTATTTGTAATAGCCAGAACCTGGAAACAACCTAGATGCCCTTCAATGGAAGAATGGATGAAGAAAGTATGGAATATCTACACATTAGAGTACTACTCAGCGGTAAAAAACCATTGTTTTTTCTCGAATTTTGCATGCAAATGGATGGAAATAGAAAACACTATCCTGAGTGAGGTATCCCAGACCCAAAAAGATGAACATGGGATGTACTCACTCATAATTGGTTTCTAGCCATAAATAAGGACCACGGAGTCTACAATAGGTGAATCTAAAGAAGCTAAGTAAGAAGGGGAACCCAAGGAAAAACATATAGTTATCCTCTTGGCTAAGGGAAGTAGACAAAATTGCCGGGGAGAAAATTGGGATCTTGGGGTGGGGTGGGTTGGGGGTAAGGGGAGATGGGGAGAGAAAAGTTAGAAGGGAAGGAGGTCGGGCCTTGGGAAAGCAGGAGGATTGGGATAAAGGAAGGTTGGACAGGGGAGCACGGAACCACAATTCTTAGTTAAGGGAACCACTTTAGGGTTGGCAAGAGACCTGACCCTAGAGGGGCTCCCAGGTGCCCAAGCTGAGGTCCCCAGTTAGTTCCTTGGGCAGTTGAGAATAGGGAACCTGAAATGACCCTATCCTTGGGCAATACTGACAAATATCTTGCATATCATCATAGAACCTTCATCTGGTGATGGATGGAGATAGAGACAGAGACCCACACTGGAGCACTGGACTGAGCTCCCAAGGTCCCAATGAGGAGCAGAAGGAGGGAGAACATGAGCAAAGAAGTCGGTACCACGAGGGATGCACCCACCCACTGAGACAGTGGAGCTGATCTATAGAGAGCTCACCAAGACCAGCTGGACTGTGACTGAAAAAGCATGGGATAAAACTGGACTCTCTGAACATGGCGAACTATGAGGGCTGATGAGACGCAAAGGACAATGGCACGGGGGTTTGATCCTACGTAATGTGATGGCTTTGTGGGAGCCCAGCCAGTTTGGATGTTCACCTTCCTAGATATGGACGGAGGTGGGAGGTCCTAGGTCTTACCACAGGGCAGAAAACCCTGACTGCTCTTTGGACTGGAGAGGGAGGGGGAAAGGAGTGGGGGGAGGGGGAGAAGGGTGGGAGGAGGGGGCGTAGGGTGGGAGGATGGGGAGGGAAATGGGAGGCTGGGAGGAGGTGGAAACTTGTTTTTTTTTCTCCTTTTCTCAATAAAAAAAAAAAGATGAACTCAGAAGTGGATTTTGTGCTTGTGTTCTACTCTCTCTCTCTCTCTTTTTTTTTTTTTTTTTTTTTTGGTTTTTTGAGACAGTGTTTCTCTGCAGCTTTGGAGCCTGTCCTGTAGCTAGCTCTTGTAGACCACTCTGGCCTCGAACTCACAAAGATCCACCTGACTCTGCCTCCCGAGTGCTGGGATTAAAGGTGTGTGCCACCACCGCACAGCTGTGCTTAAAATACTCTCTTAAAATAGATCTGCAGTCACCTGTAGGTTCTGCGAGGTGGGTTCAGATCTTTATCTCCCTCTCTCTTATCCTTCCCCTTTTCACTCTGCTCAGATAGAAGCTTTGGTCTTTTCCCTGAGCTTGTACCTCAGCAATGTTTTTCTCTTGACCTTGGTTTTACAATTTTGCATCCAACATTTCCACATCACGCCTGTTTCCCAACATGGGTGTTCAACTGATGTTTTACCAAATATGTCTGCAAGACCAACAAATCCAAGGTCTCATGCCCTTGGTAGAGTCCATTGCTGCTGGCTTCCTTATTAAATTATTTTGCCATACAGAAGACATCTGCGCGCCATTCGCTCTAAAAATCAAAAAGGGGCTGTGGTGGTTTGCATGAAAATGTTTCCATGGACCCAAAGGATGTGGTTCAATTTTATGTGTATTCTTGTTCTAGTTAGTGTGTTCTTGTTGAAGGAAATATGTTATTGTGTTGGACTTTAAGTTTCACTCTCTCTTCTTGCTGCCTGCTGATACTGTAAGACTTTAAGACAATTCTGAAGCCATTTTTGACAATTCTGAATCCTCTCAGCCTCTGTGCCATACTGCTTCCCCTCCTCCCCTGGGAACCAAAGACCTAACAGCTACACTCGCACGTACTCAGTTCCTGAACAATTACCCATATGCGTATGCTTTGGTTCAGTCCCCTGGGAAACGGGGTCAAAATGACCTCTTACCTCATCTGATCTGGCAACAGCTCTCCAGTCAATTATTGGTAATAGTCCTTTCAAATAGGGCAATCAGAATAGTCAAAGAACAACCCCCCTTGCTTCTGTGGCCCCTTTAAAAGTAGACTGTACCCGCTATTCGAAGTCCCTCAGCTTCCCGAATGCTGGGGGACCCTGTCATGACAGAATTAATAAAATCCTCATGCTTTTGCGTTGGCTGTGGTGTGTGAGATGGTCCCTGGAGGCGACTCCTTCTCGGTGTTTGGACACTAGAGTCCAACAATACAGGTATAAAACTCTCAGCTTCTTCTCCAGCACCATGTCTGTATGCATGCTACCATGCTTCCCACCATGATGTCAATGAAATAAACCTCTGAACTTTAAGACAGGCCCAATTAAATGTTTTTCTTTATAAGAGTTACCATGGGTATGGTGTCTCTTCACAGCAATAGAAACCCAAACTAAGACAGAAGTTCATACCAGGGACTGGGTTTTTCTGTGATAGGCTGGTTTTTGTTTTGAAGAATAAGGAACATTTTAGAAGTTAGGACTAGAAAGTGGATCTTAATGGGCCATGCTAGTAGGAACATGGAAGACAGTGGTGCTGATGGTAATTTGAAGTGTGGGGGCCTGGTTAATGAGGTTTTAAGAAGAAGAATATTACTATTAAACCTAGAGATCATTCTTGTGATACTTTGGTGAAGAATGTGTTGGCTTTTGGCCCTCATCCAAAATTCTGCCTGAGGCTAAACTGAAGATTTATGGGTTAAAAGATTTGGTATAGGACATTCCAAAACAGCCTAGCATTGACTGTGTCATGTGGTTATTAGAGGCCAGTTGTATGCAGATCTATAATGAAAAGTAATAAACTGAGAAAGAAAAAATACAAAATGTACAGTTTGACAAAAAAGGGGCACAAGGATTTTTAATGGAGCGAAATCCTGTGTTCAAGAGAGAAAAATATTGAAGACAAGTCTGATGCTGGATGGAATAAAGGGATGACCCCTTGAAGTAAATTTCCACCTGTGAAAAGGAATTAAAGGAAGTTTAGGGCCAGGTGTGGTAGTACACACCTTTAATCCTAGGTAGATTTCAGAGTTCATGGCCAGTCTAATCTACCAAGCAAGTTCAAGGACAACCAAGCTCAGGTGGGATAGGAAACCACTGAAACCAGAAAGCTTGGGAAAATGTCTGTAAACAAGGGTGGTGAGGAGCATGTGGCCATTCCACCAAGCAGCAAAACTTGGAAGCTTCAGTGTCATGTTTCTGGTTTTAGAATCAAGGATACAAAAAAAAGTAGATATGGAATCTATACAACTGAGGAAAGCACCGAGATCAGGTTTGTGTCAGGGGCTTTTCTGCATGGAAGCCTAGAGAGGTCACTGCATGAAGTAAGAAATGGGAAGCCTGGATTGCCTCAGTGACTCCAAAATGTTGTAGATGCCCAAATCATGGGATATTTGCTGAGGAGAGCTGCTAGTTGACAGCCCAAGAGAAAGAAGTGTGTTGCAGTCAACAAAGCTGATACAAGTTGGAGATCTGGAGAATGTCTGACCATCAGACATGAAGATAAACTGGTTGGTGTTTGTCTAGCTGGTTTTCAGTCTTGCTTTGGTCCAAAATTTCTTGACTATGCTTTCTTTCTACCCTTTTGGGAGCTTAATGTATATTGTGCACCAATATTTATTAGAATTATATGATCTTATTTTTTATTTTGATTTACAGGGGTTTACAGTTACAAGATTATATGAGTCTCAGAAGAAACTTTGAACTTTGGGCTTTAAAATAGTGCTAATGCTGTGATTGAGTGTGGGGACATTTGAAGTTGAACTATGATGTAGCTCAAGCCTATGGGGGCCAGGGAGTAAATGTGGTAGTTTGAATGAAAAATGGTCCCCTTATGATCATAGGGAGTGGCACTATCAAAAGGTGTTGTATTGTTGGAAGAAGAAAGACATTGGGAGGGATGTTTGAGGTTTTAATCAGGACTGCATCTCTTTCTTTTCCTGATGCATGAATAATGAACACTTAGCTACCTCTTCATCAACATGTCTGGTTGCATGCTGCCATGTATCCCATCAGGATGACAATGCCCTAACCCTCTGAACTGTAAGCCAGGTCCAATGAAGTGTTTTCCTTTATAAGAATTGCCATGATCCTGAAGTCTCTTTGCAGCAATAGAAATCCTAAGTAATTTATAATCCCTTTAATATATATATATATATATATATATATATATATATATGTTTCCTCTGCTTTATTGCTTCCTTTAAACCTATTTCATAAAATATACCTTTTAAATGCTAAGCAACTTCTTGATCAAAATTTGATTAAATGTATTGAAAAAACATAGTCAAATGAATTCTCAATTTGTCAAATGACAATGATTGATTTTCTGAAAGCTAAAAGCATATTCTTATATGATATGGTTTTTAGAATGAGGCAAATTCTAAGCAAAGTGATATTAACCAATTAGAAGACCTCTGTGTCCTTGATTAGTTACATTATTAACATCAAATTTAGCTTGAAAGGTACCTCCTGAGTGATATTTAAGGAGTTGGAAAACAAGACTTTATCTTCTTAATGCACATTTATGGAAAGATTCATTTCTTTTTTTCAGTTTTAACATTTTTTTCCTACTTATTTAATTGAATTTGTAAGTTACAGAAACTGAACCAGAAAGCGCAGATAATCAGTTTCTTTCTAATCCCCTTGGCACAATTCAAATAACTTGCTTATATCAGCTTTAACTGGTCTAATATCAAGTCTGTAATGTGATATTCATGTGTGCAGCACTGGGTATGTCAACAAATGCTCTCACTTCCTCAAAATTAGGTCATCCTGCTTAGTAACAGTGACTCTGCTCATTTAATATCCTTCCTGGTAGGGTATATTTTAGACACTCCTTAGCCACGGTGAGAGGGGTATGGATCATTAAATTTTCCTTCTTGTTCCACATTTTCCTGATTTTTCAACATGATTCAGACCAATGTTCACTGGAACTAAAATAATGAAAGTTAGGATGGGCAAAGTAATGAAGGGCAATAGGAAGGTTGTTCTAGGTGAGATTGTAGGTGAAGTTTATAATTCTGTACCTAACAACAATAAAAGTGAATCTCTCTTTTTTTCTTTTTCCAAAAATTGTGTGTCTTTAAGTGGTATCGTGCGTGTGTGTATGTATGGTGTGTGCATGTGTGTTTGTGTGTGGAGTGTGTTTGGTGTGTGTGTGTGTGTGTGTGCTTGTGTGTCTGTGTGTGAGTGCATATATATATATATGCCTACATGTACTTGTGAGTATGGAGGCTGCAGATAGAACTTGAATGTCTTCCTGTATTTACTTTCTGGCTTGCTTTCTGAGACAGAGATCTCACTGAACCAGGACCTCACCACTCAGCAAGACTAGCTAGGCAATGATCTCCAGGGATCCTCCTATCTCTGCCTCCTCAGCATTGGAACTACTAGCGAGCAGACTTTCTTGACACCACATGAAAATGGGGAATCCACAGAAAATCTTTACATAATGAATCATTTCTCCAGGTTAACTGGCTTCTCTAACAGGTATCTTGGCAATTCTGTGGAGACTCTCCTTATTCTGGGGTTTTACATATATGTCATTGCAAAACCATGGGTTTGCCACCTCTACCCCTCCCAGGCATCCAATCATTGAGCTGCCATTTCTCTTGTGACTCCTCATTCCCAGAAGGATCTATAGACATAACCGAAGATACCACATAATATTCCTCTTTTGAATTGCTGTCCATTGGTCATAGAGGAGGAGGTCAGTTCAATTTCAACATGAGGAAGAAATTTTTGATTACTATGGATTTTCTATCTATAAATTTTAATTAATATATTATCCTTTGCCAAAAGATGGCATTTAAATCAAATAAGATAACATTACAGTACTAGGATCTTTTTTATATTTGCATGTGGCTTATAGAAGACAGAAACAGGAGACACATGATAGATAATTTATTATAGTCAATAGGTATATGAATGATTTGTGCCTGTTTAAATTATTTTCAATTGTTATTCACAAATAGGTTGAATTATCTTATTTTCATTGATTAAAAAGTATTTACATTTCTGCTGTAATCACATATGTCCAGTTTTCATTTTTCCATTTAATACATCCTTTGAAATATATTTTTCTACAGTTTTTTCAGTATATGTTGCTTGATGGTTAAAACGGTTCTTACTCATACCAGCAGGGGTAAAACTATTTATCAAAATATCATAAGCCCAATTAATAAGTTCTTGTTGTTTTTTGGGAAAAAATGCATGAGAAAATATAAGAACAATGTCTCAGCCTTGAGCTCTGGGCTTTGGAGTGCTATGCTCAGCATTTAGCTTTTGCTCTGGCATAAAGTCTTTCACCATCAATATTGCTGACAGTTTTCTCCCAGCAATGGATAGAAAAGTTAATGTGTTTTTGATACCCAACTAAAACTGTCAACAATTTGTGGCAGGATGTGATCAAGCAGCAACCTTGAAGTGATGCTCCCTGGAGAGAACAGAAAGTCCGTTTCTTATTTTCTATGAGCAGCTTGTTTTCTTTGTGTTGGCCCCATATGTCTTGAAATGAGGGCCCCATATGTCTTGATTTAGGTGTGTACTCTCAACTTTGTAGCGTTTTTATACCTCATGAGGGAGAATTCAATTTGTAGTCACACAACTTCTCAAGAGCACTGAGGGCAGCTATCAAAAGTCATATGCATCAGACTAATTTGATGCAGCCTGAATAAAATATTATATCAAATACATTTTGAGACCCTGAACCTAATATATGTACTAAGATCTAATGCAAGTGTGGTATATCTACAATATAATATTAAATCAGTAGATGTCAAATCAGTCTAGATCTGAAATACAGCTTTATTAAAAAATACCTCATTATCAATATTTTCATCTTAACATAGTGTGAGGAATTATTCCTTTCAAATCATCAGGATCCAATTTAGTTATTATTTTTAATAAAATTGTTTCAAGTTCAATTTAAAACAACAATGTTCTAACTATTATTGTTTGGGTGTTATTACCTCAAACTATATTTGTCTTTTTATTTCCATCTCTTCATATACACAAGAATCATTTGATGTATAAATATACAATGGCATCTCTCTCCATGTGCCAGAGGAAAGGACAATGTTCAAGAGAGCTGGTTACTCTAAGAATAGTTTCTTATTTCAAATTTCTTTTCAATATTTTAAAATTTATTAATGTAGAAACCCTTTTATGAGGGACTATATGCAAGTTAAATATCCCAAACTCAATGCATAACTTGATCAATGCCATAAAATATTTGTTATTCTGTTAAATCTTTTTAAAATAAATTTGAGGTTGTACTCTTTGAGCACATCATATTTGCCACAATTTTCAAGAGTTTCTTTTATTTCTTTTTTGCTTAGAAAAATGGAAAAGAAGATTATTTCTGATATTTGGATTTCTTTGAAAGGGAAAGCAAGTAATTATACGTTAAAAAAAAACAAATCAAAAAACACTTTTATGACACTACTTCAGACTAACCTGAATATGTTGTGGTCATACTTGAGGAAGAATCCCAAATTCATGCATTTGAAATTACATAGAAGTAGCTATAGGGTATCTGTTATCTATCAAAGTTTTTAGCCATAGCATAGTTCTATAAGCTAGGTGGTTTAACATTTTTTTAAAGGAACATTGTCTGACACACACAGTTCTAGAGATTAGAATCCAAAGAGAACACAATAGGAGTCAGTTCTTTGAGGATTATGAAGGGGACCCTGACCCAAGTCTCACTCTTACCTAAGTGATTTGCTAGCAATCTTTTGAAACTCTAGGCTCCTGTTAATCATTCTTCCTTGTTACAAAATATCTCACTGAAGTCTCCATCTGTGAATGAATATGTTCAAAGTAGTGTTTTTTTTTTTAACACTTTGGTCAAAAGTCCCATATTTACCTTTGAAATATAGATGAATGTCTTATGGGATTAGTATGTCTCTACTAGTCCAGTGTGACCTCACTTGAATTTATTATATTTCCAAAGTTCTGTTTGCAAAAACAGGCACAGTCTTCGAATTTGCGGTCAATATATAAGTATTTAATTTGAGGACATGTTTCATCCAATAACAACACATCTTTCAATTCATAACAATTTCCTTCATTCTTAAACTTTGGATCCAAGGCTAGAAGAATGAATCCACTTAGCAATGTGATCAGATTTAAAGTTGACAGTAGCCTATACTAGGGTCCTTCTCACCTACTCTCCCAGTGTAGACAATGGCTTCCACAGTGAAAAGTAAGTGTCTGCCACCTGCCACTTAGGGTAGCAAATATCAGAATTAGAATTTAGATAAATCTACAATTCACTAAATAACTAAATCTTCAAGTAAACATTGGCATACAGTATTGGATGTTTCTTGTTCTGCAGTTGCCTGAGTTACATTATAAGATAATTTTGAAAAATGTCCCACAAGATCTACTGTGTTCATATCATGTAAGCCCATTTTGGTATCTTAGCAAAACATCCCTCCTGCCCCCTTCAATTCTTCCTCTTTCCATTTTCCTCGTTCCATCTCTCTCTTCTCTTCTCCACTCTTTAGACAGACATATTACATGAAGCAGTTCTTTCATAACAATCTTTCTTTATGATGCTTTCACTCTTAAAATTCTCAGTATTTTTTTCCAAAAATTCTCAGATGAAAATATATACCCAGTAGGTATGGACAGAAAGTAAAAGCATTCTTTATTTCAATAAGTAGTCTTAAAAATATGAATATTGTATTTAAATTAACTGTCTTTTAGAGATTATTTTTATTGTTATTATAGTTATCAGGGTTTTCTTTGTTATATTGGTTGGTTTTTTTCTTTCTTTTTTGAGTAACTTATGTCAGGACAAAAATTATTTGTGAGGCCAAATCATATATTTTATTTCCTGATTTTGTAGGTGGCATTTGTTCATTTGTTTCTGGATGCCCAGACCTGAATAATTACATAGAAGCTACATTAATTACAACACTGTTTGGGCAATGACTTTAGCGTATTCCTTGCTAGCTCTTACATCTTAAATTAATCCATTTATATTAACCTGTGTAATGCCACAAGGCTGTGGCCTACTGGTAATGTTCCTATGATTCTGGCATGCCCTTCACCTTTGGAAGTTACATGGTATCTCCTTGAATCTGCCTACTCTCTCTATCTCTGTCTCTGTTCTGATTTCCTATCTGGCTTTACTCAGCTAAGCCACTGGCAGAAACAACTTCTTTATTAACAGATGGTAATAAAACATATTCATAACAAACAGAGGAATCCGACATCACTATGACTCCAGTTCACAAGTCGATTTAAAGTTTTCTAACCATATCCATTGCATAATGTAATTTATGTGCTGGATAAGTTAATTTATCTAAGTGAAGTCTACATGATGGCTCATGCAGATTGCAAATGAAGGCACTGTGCTCCAGTGTTCTACCTAAAAGGAGCACATAAACAAACGCATTTCTAAACTAATAATTAAGTAAAATTAATTTCACTGTTATATTACAGACACTAGAAGCTTTAAATTTTGTATTCAACTCACTTTAGATAGTACTCTTAGAAATTTTTTGAAGAAAATCATAATGTTGGGAAACAGTGCATTATATTATGTTAAAAGTATAATATTGCCTACTTGAGATTTTTAAACGCATACATATGTATTTGGATGTATTTTAGAGAGAAAATTAAAACAACAAATAATTGAGGCTCTAATTGGATAATTATGCAGGCAATTGTGCAGTTCTGGTTGCAACTGGACACTTTCCACTTTTTCCTGACTAGTAATTAACTAATTTTAGGCATAATTATTGTTACCTGGGCCCTTTGGCTCCTGCAATATTCTTATTTCTTCTCATACTTGTCACTATGTGTATTATTTCTTATTTTGATAGCCACTGATGCTTTCTCTTTTCTTTCTCACCCACTTTTTTTTGGACTATACAATATTTACTTGTAAGAATGTTACTTAGTCTTAGTTACTTCTGACATGAAGTAGAAGCCCTCAGCTCCTCATAGCTCTTATTAAATTTCTGTCTTGAAAGCAGTTCTCAATTGGAGATAGCTTCTGGAGTAGGGGCAGAGCATATGTCTACTCCTTTAACTCTTGGACTTTATGAAGACTGATGTGGCCCTTTGCAGAGTTCATATGTGCCTCCATTCTGTTGTGTCTGGAATGCTTTGTTTCCATGCTGTCTTCCATTCCCGTTGCTCTTGCAATCTTTCTACCTCCTCTTCCCCAGAGTTTCCTGAGCCCTAAAGTTAGGCAGAGAGGGATTTGATAGAGACATCCCATTATGGAATCATTATTCCAAGGTCTCTCAATCTCTTCACTTTCTCCAGTACCAAATCCCTGTTTCTATCCTGTCAACTGTGTGAGGCAGGTTCTCTGATGATGGATGAGCAAGACACTGATTTATAAGTATAGAAGAATGTCGTTAGGAATAATTTTATTTCTACATTCTTTTAGTAGTATTTTGTTTTCCTCTAGGGCAATGACATATCTAGACTCAGTTTCTTCACCACCGAAACAGTGATAGGAATAGGTTAGAGTTCATGGAGTAGGCCTTAAATCAAATCAGATATTGACCAGTTACTCCCACAGCTTTGTCCCACTATTGCCCCAGCATATCTTGACAGCAGGTCATTGTTGTAGATTTCAGGTTTTTTTTTTTTTTATTTTTGAGACAGGGTTTCTCCGTAGCTTTTTTTGGTTCCTGTCCTGGAACTAGCTCTTCTAGACCAGGCTGGCCTTGAACTCACAGAGATCCGCCTGCCTCTGGGATTAAAGGCGTGCGCCACCACTGCCAGGCTGATTTCAGGGTTTTTAGTTAGGTTTGTGTTTATCTTTCTCCTCTGTTAGCACATAGAGTAGCTTCCAGAAGGATGATTACTAAGCATATAGAACTAAAGAATCTAGGTAGGTACTATTTTCACTTTTCTGTGGTCAATAAGTTTTTAAGTGTTGTCTTCAGCAACAGAGTTTTATCATCAGTTGTAAAAAGCAACCAATAGCCTGTGTTGTTTACAGGTTTCCATCGAGTCTCCTTGGCTAACAACTCAATTACATATAACCCACTGTTGGCACTGGAGGTTTCATTGTGTGGCAAGTGATATCTGGATGGAGGTTTGTCACCTCAATTATTTGGTGATTCCAGTTAGATTCTTTTCATATAAGTATATATTTTGCAAAGTCTCTGCTGTAATAGTTTTCCATATGACCCTTCGTATGGGCATTAGTTTCACTTGTCCTTTCCTAGTTTTCTCTCTTCGTGTTTTCTTTCTCTCCCCTTTCCACTCTGTTCCAGACCCCCAGCCCTGCCTGTATGTTGTAAGCATCAACTTTGACCTGCATTCTGACTAAAGAATGTTCTCATTTACATCTTTTATTGTGGGGTTGAAACACTATGTCTTCCTTTAATGAATTAAGAGGTTTCTAGTCATTTATCTGTTTATTTATTTTTAATTCAGAGGAATGAGATTTGTTTAAATTTTATATTTGCATCAGGAAAAAGTATTATCTTTTTTTCCCCCACTTAAATGGACTAATCTTCCCTGGGACATTTTTTTCTTTTTATACTCAATACTTAAAGTATATTTTGTTCAATATTTTCTCCTGGAACCTGCTTCCCCAAGGTAGAACACAATTTCACCTAATACATTTTGCTTTTCATGTCTTATGCATTTGATTTTCACACACAATATTTGTGTTTGTATTTCACTTTTAATTGATGAGACTAAACTGAATGCATATACTATATATTAATTCAAGTGTGTAATTTTCATCCATTTTATAAAGACTTGTGTATTCACATGATGAAATAATTCATAGCTAAGTTAGGCCAATTCAACTTAAAGGACTTTACCCATGTAAATTATTCACCATAACCTACATTTCCACGATATAGTAAGGAGAATATGTAATCCTTTTTTCAATGTGTTTATTTTTTGTTCCTAAATCCTTATGTATATGTTAACTTTTATGGTAAGAACTTTGAAGATGTTTAATTCCAAAGTGTGTGCTAGCTATCTTATGTAAACTTTACACAAGTTAATTTATCTAAGAGGGAGCCTCAATGGGGAAATGACCCTACGGGATTGGTCTGTAGGCAAGTTCTTGTAGCACTTTCTTTATTAACAACTGATGCAGAAGGCCCAGTCCATTGTCGGAGTTGCCATAGCTGGGCAAGCTGTCTTTGGTGCTATATGAAAGCAGACAAAGAAAGCCAAGAGAAACAAGCCAGTAAACAACATTCCTACATGACCATTGCTAAAATTTCTGTCTCCACGTTCCTTATTTGAGATCCATCTATGATCTCTTTCAGTGACAGACTGTAAGGTTTTTTGTTTTGGTTTGTTTTGTTTTACCATTGTGTTGTAGAAACCCTTCTCTGAGTTTACTAGATAGAGTTGTTGTCATAACAAACGGCATTGCACGAGAAAGGAGGAGGCACCAGAGACAACATACTGTATCATAGAAGCACTGGTTAGTGAGACAGGGCCCCTAGCCAAGAGTGGGAAGTTTATGGCAGCTGGAAAAAATCAAGGAAATTATTTATCGCATGGAACATTCAGGGATTGTAGCTCTGCCTACCCATCCTAATCTTCTGACTTCATATCTGAAAGATAATATTTTCTTGATTTTAATAATTTGGATTTGGGGTGGTTGCCAAGGTGTTCAGGGGGCACTATTTTCTCTGAGGAAGGACAAGAAAACCACAGGAGGACTCCCTGACTTCACAACCAAGGTGACTCTACCCCATGACGGCTAAAGCTTTATATGTTGTTTAATCTCATCCTTGGCTGAGCTAGTCTTATCTGCAGAATGGTAATGAATATTTGCCAAAAATATGATTTAAAAAATCATATCTATTAGGAATTTGTGATGCTTGAGTGTGATGATACGTTTCAAGTGTTTGGAGTCGAACATAATACAGAGAGCTTATAAAATGCACATGGGGCTAAAATGAGCAAAGAGTAGTCCGGATATTGATATTTTCTGAAGTTTATTCATGGCACTGATATTAAAGAAAAGAAACCTTGAAGAACAAGATTGAAAGGCATAGGAGCTTCTGTTCTCTGTCACTCCTTTGCTGCTGATCAAAGTCACTTGAGAACTGAGTATATTTGGCAACAAGGACAATATTTTCTTCACTTCTGAAAGGTTAGACAAAATTTAATACTTGTCTTCCACTGACATGGAGAAATTCCTTCCAGCAGCAGTTCACAGAACAATAAATATTGAGAGCCAAATGGGATTTTTCTTCTGAAGAAAGCACATATATCAATTTTAAGAAATATGTATATGGAATGTATTTCAAAAGGAAAAAGGAACCTTGAAAGTTTTGATTCATCTTTTAATTTTGAAAAAAAAAGAAACATTGGTATGTATTGCTAGTAAATTAAGATGACTTATTTCCATTTAAGTATGAATTGCAAGTTGGAAAGTGCTGGTGCGCGTCTTTAATCCCAGCACTGGGAGGGAGAAGCAGTCGGATTTCTGTGAGTTCAAGGACAGCCTGGTCTTCAAGAGCTAGTTCCAGGACAGTCCCCAAAGTTATACAGAGAAACCCTGTCTCGAAAAACCAATCAACCAATTAATTAATGCATAAATAAATAAGAATGAATTGGAATTCATAAGGAATTGTTAGGATCTAAATATGCCTAGATGTGACTTCAGAGATTCAGATGACTGGGGAGTTCCCATGAAACATCATAGCATTGATACTGGAGCATGGGGAAGTATAAGAATAGGAAATATTATAAGAAAAAATTAAAGGATAGAGTCGGCACCAATGTAAAAGCTGGACATAGTTACATGTACCTGTCACCTCAGGTTTATAGAGTAGAGACAGATGGATCCCAAGAACTTGCTTGCTCCACAGCACAGCACAAATGGCAAGCTTCAGATTCAGTGAGAGGCTGTATCTTAAAAAGTATGATGGATTCTTCATGTTTTTCTTAAACCTGTTGAGTTCAGTTAGTGCTACATGTGTGTACATGGCTATTGGACCATTTACTGGAGCAGTTTCTCAGAGGCAACATTCCTGAAGAAAGCTTTCTTTTCCACAACAGCCACCAATTGCCAATATCTCCTTGACCATGAATAGGATATCAACAGCCCCTCCACCATGAAGGCTACATTTTGTCTGGCTTGATCTCATCCAGGTACGGTGCAAGCACTCACTGCCACTGTAACTTCATGTATGCATTGTCACCACCAAGCTGAGGAACACTGTCTACAAATGCCCACTGCCTCTGTCTCTTACATTATATCTGTTCTCTCTTCTGTGATGATCTCTGGGCTTTAGGGTGGGGAGTGTGATATAATTTTGAAATTTAGGACTTTGAAGTAGAAGGAAAGGAAGAATTGATCTGATAAAGAATCTTTAAATACATATATGAAATCTTCAAACAATTAAAAAACTAAGGTAGAAAGCATCAGAGATAACATTTAATACATTCCTTTGACATGCTCATGAGTTATGCAATCCCTACTATTTAGTTCCCATATTGATGTCTGAGAAGTACATTGATTATTGCCTTTAGTAGAAAGATTGATCATTCTCAGCACACATAGTGCAAGGATTTAATATATGTCGTAAATTCTGTAAAGTCTACCACTACCAATTTGAATTGAATATATTAGCATAGAGCTGGACTAACAGACCCAGAAGTTGCTCATCTCAATTGAACATTTGCATTTACTTCCCAGCTTCTCCATATATCACCTCTTGTCAATCCTTCTTATCTTTTAGGAATTTCACAATTTTAGATTCTACATGTAAGTGAGCTTGAATAATATGTGATTTTCTGGCTTTGACTTATTACATTTAGCATAATGTCATTCACATATATCTACACTATTACAAATGATGTGATTTCATTCTTGTAATGGCTTCACATTATTCAATTGTATACTTTGCTACACTTCAATCCATTGACCTATATTGATAGACTCTTGGATTACTTCCATATGTTGGCGTTTTGAATGGTGTAAATGAGCATAGAGTGAAATATCTTTGCAAGATATGTATTCACTTTCCTTTTTTAACATAAAAGAATGGAGATGCTTGAATTATGTGGTAGTGTGATTTTTAATTTTGTGTGGGAACATAGATTTTTTTTTAAAGTAAGGAAATTATTTCTGTAGTGGTTAAAGCATAGTTTGCCAATTTTGTTTTCCAAGAGTTGACAAAATATTCCTGATGTTGATTCGCATATAATTTTCACAGATATGATAATGATTGATTCATATGCTGATGAAAAGCACATTAGCAATGTCAGACAGAGATGATCAGATATCAAATTGATCATGAAATGGTTTGGTTAGATTTTAGAAGTGGTATATTACCCTAAAAAAAATTTGTATTTCATCTATACTCTTTTGACAGAAGATTGCATTTACCTATTCCAAACATGTAGAAAATGTATCAGAAATGTTGGTGTACTTCATAGAATGTAAATTATATGTGAGAAAGTTTTTTTATGCTAAAATGTTATTATGTACAATATTTTATACTTTTTGCTTAAAATATGTATCTATTTATTTTAAACAAACTATTGAGATAATTTTGTACTTCATTTTCATAAACTCTGAATCTTATAACATAATCACTCAGCATTTAATGAAGATCTGTTATTCTCCATTTGTAAAATTTCATTGTGTCTGGCTTCATGTTGAGGTCTGGGAAGTATTATTGGATTCATTAGCACAGGATACCACTTACGAAATATAACCCCAGTAGCACAGACACTGAGAGAAACAATTAATAAATGGGACCTCCTGAAACTGAAAAGCTTCTGTAAAGCAAAGGACACGGTCAACAAGACAAAATGGCAGACTGCAGAATGGGAAGAGATCTTCATCAATCCCACATCAGAGGCCTATCTCCAAAATATACAAAGAACTAAAGAAATTGGTCATCAAAAGGACAAATAATCCAATAAAAAATGGAGTACATACCTAAACAGAGAATTCTCAACAGAGGAATCTAAAATGGCTTTAAGACACTTAAGGAAATGCTTAACATCCTTAGTCATCAGAGAAATGCAAATCAAAACAACTCTGTGATTTCATCTTACACCCATAAGAATGGCCATGATCAAAACACTGATGGCAACTTGCTGGAGAGGATATGGGGTAAAGGGAACACTCCTGCATTGCTGGTGGGAGTGCAAGTTGGTACAGCCCCTTTGGATATCAGTTTGGTGATTTCTCAGAAAATTACGAAACAACCTTCCTTAAGACCTGGCAATATATACCCAAAGTTTGCTCAATTGTACTACAAAGACAGATGCTCAGTTATGTTCATGGCAGCATTGTTTGTCTTAGCCAGAACCTGAAAACAACCTAAATGCCTCTTGACCAAAACATGGATAAGAAAAATGTGGTACATTTGCACAACGAAGTACTACACAGCAGAAAAAATAATGATTTCTTGAAATTTGCAGGCAAATGGATGGGTCTAGAAAATATCATTCTGAGTGAGGTATCCCAGATCCAGAAAGATAATTATCACATGTACTCACTCATAAATGGTTTTTGAACATAAAGCCAAGAAAACCAGCCTACAAATCACAATCCCAGGGAACCTAGACAACAATGAGGACCGTAAGAGAGACACACATGGATATAATCTACATGGGAAGTAGAAAAAGATAAGATCTTCTGTATAAATTGGGAACATGGGGACCATGGGAGAAAGTTAAAGGGGAGGGGAGGCAAAGGGAGGGGAGCAGAAAAGATGTATACTTCAAAAAAATCAATAAAAAAGTAAAAAAAAAAGTTCAAAAATAAAAATGTGTTTTCTGTTGATATGGAGTTCATAATTTTACTGACAGAGACAGAGTCATCTCTCTTAAATTGCACCTGCTCTCTGGAAATCTACAGATATGAAGTTAAAAGTAAAACAATTTAAACATTTAGATGTATGAAATAAATAATGACCTTTTTATTACAGTGAATGCAAATATGCATGGATGTGCATGCATGTACATATACATTTTTATATGATCAACTTATTTTATATTTGGTAAGTTATTGTTAGGATTGATAGGTTGTTTTTATTCTCTTGCAGTAATAAATTTGTATTATTTTTACATCCTATATTTGGTGTAAATTACCTTCATTATAGAAACTTTAATCTGAAAAGTAGAATCATAAGAACTGTACATTTATTTATAGATCAATGATAAATATTGACATTTAACAAGTAAAGAAAAATTCTTAATATTGAAAAAATATAATATGAATAAAGCTCAAATTGAATGTATAACATGATTTAATAATATGGTCAATCAAAAATTTACTCCTTTGCAACTCTTTGATTATGGATTACATGTAACCTTTAGGGTACAAAATACTTAAAACTAATTATTCTTATTACCTTTGAGTTTCTATATTAATTTTGCATTTTTTGATGTCATGAAATATTATAAAATTTAAATTTATATTTCAATTTATAAAAATTTTCATCGTTGATCATGAATGGTCTTATTTTAAGATTATAAATTGTCATAATTAATTTTCAAAAATTTTCTGATCTACACTTTAAATTGTCTTCTCTTTACCTTTTCCTTGGGTCTGTATAGGACAAGGACAACATAATTGGACTGGGAATTTAAAATCCCCAGTTGGCACCTTTAAGTCTCTTATTTGGAGGTGCCCTTGGAAGCATTCCTTACACTTAAGAGATTGAATTTAAAACTAAAGATAGGTTCCTTTCTCCATCTCACTAATTCTCTAATATCTAATGTACTTCTTTAGACCATGTTAATGAAGATATGTAATATGGCTTTTCTTTGACCATTCTAAACTGAAATAATGTAAACAACAAATATATTAAATCACAGTCTATTGATAACTACTAGTAATGTCTTAAATTTTTTCTATTTTGTGTGCTCTTGTAAATCAAAAAAATGACCATAAAGTCAAAGGTTCTCCATCTGTTTTGTCTCTATCATGTCTTCAGTACCTAGACCCACATTTAATACTTTGTATAAGTTCTACAACTATTGTTGAGAAGGAAATGAAGTATTGCAGGCCTCATTTCTTTCAAACTTATTTTTAAAAAATTCTTTGTTTCTAATGTTGTACACAATGCTGTCTTGTGAGAGCCTTCCCTGTCTTGCTCTACAGAACTGACCCGCAATGTGTTTGTGTTGTACTACACAATATTGTGTTGAAGGGAACACTTCCTGTCTTGTTTCTGCAGAACTGGCTTACAAAGAATGAACATCATGAGTTCAGCTCCTCAATTCTCAGTCACCGTGTTGCCAAATGCAAAATTCAGATAACCTAGTGGAAATGACCCCCAAAAGAGATTCAGTGCTTTGGTTCAAGAATCTGGAAAGTCACTGTCAAGGCATTTTAAGACTAGTGTTCTTAGGCCTCTGTATACTGCGTTTCTTCAGTTCCCATGGGTGGTTATGCATCTAATCCACCCTGCCCTTGCTCCTATGTATCACCACAGACTCCAGAGGGACCAGAATATTGCAGATCTCTGAACATTTCACATTATAGCCATTGAAAAGCAGACTGGTGTTTTCCATAGACTAGGAAATGAAGTTGGGTTAGAGAGAATGATGAAGGGTAATAAGTATTTAAATATTCAACTAGGAAGTTATAAAGATGGGCAACAAACTTCTTTACCCATTGAGTCATCTTACCAAGACAAATAATAGTGACTGTTAAAATATCACTCTTGTTCCACTTTGCAAATAAGGATTTTTGCCTTTCCATGATATTATAGTAATAGAGTGATAACCCCAAGTTAGCAGTTAGCTTTTTTTTCCCAAAAATTACTCATTTAGAAAACTCTGTAAATCAGCCAGTTTTCATTTCCTTTCAGATTATTCAAAATGTTTCTTTCCTACAAAATTATTTTGTTCACTTGGGTTTATAGCCCTTTTCTCGGGAGAGTAGACTTCTTCACTGAAAAGAATTGGTCTTTATCAAAACACTGCTTCTGGGGAATCCTGGCCCAGCACCCTGCTCATTGTAAATTCATGTTAAAGTCCTCTCTACAGTTCTGACCAATTCCACTCAGCGACCTTTGACAGGCTGATTCATATTTAAAGAAACTCACTTCTTACATTCCTGTGTTGAGACATGACAATCGACCCCTTCAAAGGGATACTTTCCTGTACACCTGAAAAGGAAACACATTTTTCGTGATCATTGGATAGTCTATGAGTATTCTGACCAAACCAAACCAAACCAAACAAAATATTAGTTTAAAGCTTTTATTACACTGTGGGCAAGGGATATCAAATAGATTGGTAGCGATTGTATTCTAGATTTCTTCTACAGGGAAAAGGAGCGGATCCCTGATGCTCAGAGCACTGGATCATTTAGACTCCTCAAGTCACAGCTTTCGCTTCCACCACATAATGAGATAGATGGAGGTGATTTTAAAAAGGTCCTTGTGTGAGAGCCTATTTAGCATATGCCTTTAAGAATTCATAGGAGGAAGGACATCAAACATAAAAGCATTTACTGTCGTACTTGCCTAAACCATTTTTAAAAGATTGCAGGATGTTTTAATCACATGCTCTATTAGTTAATTGATTTAAATGCAGCCATCAAAATATTATTTCTAAACATGAAAAAAACTTCCAATGGTATTTTCTTCAACGTGGGAGCTCATTTATTTTCCAAAAATTAAATTGAATTCTCTCCTTGAAAGCACTGAATCCATTTGACACAAAATGAATTAGGTTTGAGTGGGAGCCAAAACCTAGCAGGGTATTTTTGCTCCTCTTTACTGTTTAAACTGTTGAACACTTGACCTAATGTGCAATGTTATTGCATGTACAATATTAATACATGTAAGAACTGTACTATAAAACAAAACAACTTCGGTATTTGTTGCATTATTTTATTGTGTCAATGTGTGTTATGTGTCTGTGTGTGTGTGTGTGTGTACAGTACCCATGTAGAATTCACAAGACTACTTGTGGAAGTCAGTTCAACTCTTTCTACCTTGTGGGTCCAAGAAAGTGAACTTGGGTTGTCAGACTTTGTACAAGCACGGCTGCATACTGAGCCACCTTGTTGTCCATGTGTATAGAAACTATATGTATATATATACATATGTATGTGTCCATGAATGTATATATAATGTGTAATGATGTATATGTATATATAAATGTATAATGTTTGTGTGTTCATATATATGCTGAAACCTGACAAACCGGAGAATCTGAATTCCCTCCCAAGAACCCACATGGTTAAAGGAGACTATGAACTTTCCCTATTGTCCTCTGACCTCCTTGCATGCCCAATGGCACGTATGTTCCCTTATCTGCACTTACGGTCATGTATCTCTCTCTCTCTTTCTCTAACTCACACATAATACTAATATTAATAATACATATTTTTAAAATTTAAACTGCTTTTGCTTATTAAGAATGTGTGGGGGCGTTTCAGGGCCCACACCTGGAGATCAGGATAAAAACTTGTGTGTGTGTCTTGTGCATTCAGAGATGAGAATAGGGCAGTGAATTCCTTCAAACTAGAGTTGTTACCATCTAGGTTTTGGATGGGGTTTGTTTCCTCTGCCAGTTAAATGATTTTAAAGCAGGAAAAAATCATGAGCACTACAGGTAGCAGTGGAGAAATCTCAACATAGAAAACAGCAGCAGACAGCTTCAGTAGTTGAAAGAAAAGAGTATATTAAGGGTGAGGAAACACATACAGTGGACACACAGGAAAAGACCCTCCGCAAAACAGAGCAAGGATTCACGAGATTAGGCCCAGCATCTCCTTGTGGGTTTCATTTTTTACAGTCTCTGCAGGGTCTTCTTCCCCTAATTTAGGGGTTGTCCATTTGAAGAAAGACAGGTTAGGCTATTGACTCTCAACTGTAAAGAACTCACAACTGTAAACAAGTTCTGACTCAGTCCATCAGCATGAGAAAGGGGCCTTTGTTTAAAGTTGCCAGGTTTCCCTCAGGTCAGGAGATGGAGAAATAAGCCAGCCTTCTTGGATATTAACCATCTTTATTACTTAGTGTGCTGTTTAGTTTTATGCCAACTTGACACAAACTGTAGTTATCAGAGAGGAGGAAACCTCGGTTGAGAAAATGCTTCCATATGATCCATCAGTAGGCAGGCTTGTAGGCCATTTTCTTAATCAGTGTTAATTGGCTGGGTAGAGTCACCCATAGGCTGTGGTCCTGGATTCTTTAATAAAGTAGACTGATAAAACTGTGGGGAGCAAGTCAGTAAACAATATTCCTACAAGATCTCTGTTTCAGCTCCTGCCTCCGTCTTTCTGCTCTGGCTTCCTTCAGGGATGGACTATGATGTGGAAGTGCAAGTCAAATAAACTCTGCCCCAATTTGATTGTGGCATCATCTTTCATCAAAGCAATAGTAACACTAGCTAGAACACCTGGTCATAGCCATTCTCTTTGTCTGCCTATTAGAAGATCTATCTAAGTTATTGTCCCTCTGAGTTAAGGATGTGGTAGGCTTCCATGTGGATGCTTGCTGGTGAACCTTGATCTTCTCAAGCAGAGTAAGTGTTCTTACCAGCTAAGGGTAGTTGGAATTTTCTTTGAGCCACCAACCAGCTCAGAAATAAAAACATGGAGACTTATTATTAATTGAAAAGGTTCAGCCTTAGCATCAGTTTATCCCACTGGCCCTTATAACTTAATTTAACCTGTTTTCATTCATCTACATTTTGCCCCAGGGCTTTTACTTTTATGCCATTCTGTATGCCCTACTTTCCTGCTATCTTCATGTCTGGTTGGATGACCCCTGACATCTCTTTTCTTTCTTTCCCCAAGCCTAAATTCTTCCTCTTACTTACTCTCACTGCTTGGAAGTCCCACCTATATATCCTCCCTCACTATTGGCTGTTCAGCATTATGTTAGACCAATCAGGTGCCTTAGGCAGGCAAGGTAAAACAGTAATACATCTTTACATAGTTAAACAAAAATTCCACAACACGAGCAAATGCAACACATCTTTACATAGCTAAATATTCAACAACAGCAAAGACATCTCTCCATCCCTAAATAAAATGCTATTTTAATCTGTCCTATATGAAATATTATGTGACTGATCATTCTTGTACACACAGCCACACAAACATACATGCACACACACACACATGCCAGTTTTACAAACAAATATGCACACTGCAGATGCAAGTAAAACTAATGACTGAATTCTAAAGCAAAACATATCAAAACTTTAAAATGACACTGAGTTTACATTAAAACTGCTATAACAGAATTTCAGAATTTCCATCAACTTGCCCACTAATGAAGTTAAGTGAAGGTAAGTTTAAAGTTGTGCATAAATAACATCTGATAGTAAATAAGCCACCGCAAAAGGAATGTCATAATTCACATACATAAAATCAAGCTATGTTTTTGAATGATACATAGCTATATATTTTAATGGTTTTCTTATTTATAAAACATGCATATATATGCTGTAAAAAAGTATATGTTAATTAATACATCATTAAACATATGCAAATATAAATATGCTATACTTAGATTGAGCCCCTTCAAGGAATTGTACACAGGCAATTTTGTAATGAAGCCCAGACTCAAGCTTCAAGTAAAGTCAATGTGTCTTGACGCAATAATCTGAAAAGAAAATACGGTTAGGCAAAACACAAAACAATTCAGGGGAAGGTAGAAACCTCATTTTGGTGACTGCCCCTAATTGTCTTCAAAAACCACCTAAGAAGAAAAGAGACTTTGTGTTGAAGTAAATTGGTCATATGAGAGGAAAATGCAGAATGGAGTATGGAGATAAATGCTCTACTGGGTTTTACAAGATATTACACTTGGAGAATGCTGGATGCAATAGTTTGAAGAAATGTCTCCCTCAGACTCATAATTTTGAATGCTTTGTTCATACCTAGTGGATTAAGGTAGGAGGCACAGCTTGTAGCCGGGGATGATGTGGATAGAGACCAATGTTTGGAGGTTCTAGCCCAGACAGGTTGAAGATGGCTTCTCTTTGTCCTAACCAAGTTAAAGAGAAGAGTCAGTTTCCAGCACCCACTACTGTACACTGAGCCACTCCAGCAACGAGGCAGGCCTTCCTCTGTGACCCAGTCTCTATGTTGCTGTGATGAAACAGTCCAATGCAAAGCAACCTGAGAGAGGAAAAGATGTGTTTGTCTTAGACTCCCAGACCACAGTACATTGTTGAAGGAACTAATGGTAGGAAACCAAGTATGATCCAATCAAACAAAAACCATGGAGGATTACTGCTTGCTTCTGATTCTTTCCAATATTTGATCTTAGTTAGCCTTCATATACAGGTCAAAACTATGGCCCAGAGAATAAAGTTGCCCACAGTGAGCTGGGTCCTCCTACTTCAATTAATATTCATGGCAATCCCTCACAGAGTGCCAGCAGGCCAATGGGATATGGGCAATTCCTCAATTGAGACTCCTCTCTAAAATAACCGCAGTCTGCCAAGTTTACAGTTACACCAATCAAGACAAAACTATGGTGTCTGTAGCTCTTTCTGTCATGCATTTTGTTCCAGTGACAAGAAATATCACTAATATAATGAGTTCAAGGTCACATGGTACTGTGTTCTGACAGGTTTTCAAATTCTATGATTCTAAAAACATTCTTGTTAAAGTATTTGTTAAACAAATAATAGGTGTATAATAAAATATCTTTTGCATGTTATGACCACAGGAATGTAGAATTCAGTATTTTTACCCATAAACAAAAAATCCCCTCAAGCATAGGACACACTATGGTGTTGATCTATTTGGACTCTGGACTCTGTCTCATTAGTACCTTGTCCACAACTTCATTTTTAGTTATATTGCATCTTTCTGTTGGCCGAGATGTTCAGTGCACAAGAATTGTTTACAAAGTGAAGAGATGTGAAAACAGGCATCTTGCCCTTGTCTACTCAATTTGGCTATTTCATAAGCTGAATATTCAGGTTATTTATATTTCCAGCTTTTATTTGACATAATAATAATATCATGCCACCCTGTAATTTAGTGTTTTAGATGAGTTGATATACACAGATTTGAATGTGTACTTTAGAATGTGTATGCTCACGCAATAGAGACCAGGATAGAATTAGGAGTTTGCATCTTTCTATGGTGAATATGTCATGAGAGCAGAGCCCTCAAAGGGGGAACTTGACCTTTTCATAAAGAGGGGTTGTTCTGTTCTAAAGCTCTATCACAGGAGAACACAGCATCCTTGTGCTCAGGAGAAAGCAGCATTTTTAACACTGCCTTGAAAGCATACTCTAAACTGTGAATAGACACAAATATTACCAGCAAATTCATTTTCAACTTTCTATTCTACAGGGGTGTGAAAAATAAACTTCTGTTCCTGATAAATTATCCAGGCGCTCGTATTTTGGTATCCTAAACATTACAGAAAGATTAGAGGTTTGGTACTGCTATTTCATTTGTATTTTAATACATAAAGCTTTCCCAAAGTTCAGAGAGTAAACCAGCCACACTGATCTGACTTGCAGACCAGACAATGGTGACACACTCCTTTGATCCCAGAAGCCATGCTTGTTTGACATAGAAACCGGGTGGTATTGGTTCAGGCCTTTAATCCCAGCACTAGAGAGGAATATAAATTGGGAGGGGACAGCTCTCACACACAATCTCATTCTGAGATTTCTGGAGGCAGGATCGCCATTTCAGACTATGGTAGAGGTAAGTGCTAGTGGTTGGCTGGTTTGCTTTACCGACCTGCAGAACGCCCATGTCTGTCTCTGGGTTGTTACTAGTAATGCTAAAAATTTCCTCGATTTTTAATTCCTGGCACAACTATGACCTAATAAGTAGGAAAGCAGAGGCCTGCTGAGACAAACACACCCAGCAAAGAGAGAGGATTGCTTAGGAAGTCTTGGGAAAATGCACAGCAAGCACAGATATCATGTATATGCAGTACTGAAGAAAGGCATGATAATCCAGCATTACACACAAATTTTATTGTTTGTTCATTGGTTAAAATGTAATGATTAAAAGTCTAGTCATAAATGATGATTTGATGCAATCATTCAAAATTCTGGTTTGTTAAGTGGACTCTTAGTTTGTCCTTTCTCTGGCAGTCCATTATCTAATTGCTTTGTTCCAAATTATTTGGCATTGCCATGAATAAAGATCATAACCAACAGCAAGAATTTGTAGAGTTTCGTTTCTCAGTAGAATTGTTTCACACACAAAAGTAGTCATTGTTTTGAATAAAGTTTACCTAAGCACAGCAGAAAATAGTGACATGTATCAAAGTCTGAGATGGTGTCCTTTCGAATGTTTGGGAGGCTATTGCTTTGTGTTTGTTATCTTGCGCATTACTATAGCAAAATAACTGTCAGAAACATGTTCAAAGATAAGATATTTACATTGGTTCATGTTGAAAGGAAATGACCTTTATGGGTGGTATAACATCATGACTTGGTTTCTGCCTTTGGTGTCAGAAACTTGGAGCAAAGATGATTATATTTGGGGGAATTATGAATAAGATAATACTGTGACTGAAGCCAGATATGTTCAAATAAGAGGTGAGTCTCACCTTCAAGTTTTATCCTTAGGGATCTCTAACTCACATTTCCAAAAGGCTCCTCAATATTCACAAAGATAATCTCTCATTCAACCCTAGGACACTCTATATGTTTATTGCTTCCCATACGTGATTTAAAAGATTCTTTCCCATTCCCAAGGACTATCATTAAAATCCTAATCCATGAATGAATGGGAAAATACTTTCTTTTTTCCAATTTAATTTTAGGCAGACACAAAAACATTAGAACTGTCCAAGACCAATGTATGGGTCATGTATCTCCCATAGGCCTGCAAATTGGCTTTATTACTATAAATAAACAGACTCTTCTAAATTAACAAAAGATGTGGAATCATGTGTGCTTATTTGTTTTTACCATATTCATAAGTAATTCTATTTTTTAATGCATCCAATTTGAGAAGTACCTCCATAATTGACACCTGCTAATCAATTTAGAGTTAATAGAACAGCAAAGGCAGAAAGGGACATTTTTCAGGCTCAGTTAATTTTGTTTGGATTCCTGTCCAAGGGGATAATTAGAAAGAAAAACTAAACTGTAACAATGATTAAAAGAAGATTTCTTGTTAAACAGCTTTAAGGAAAAGTTGGAAATATTCCTGAAAAGGCTTAAGGCTAAAAAATAGTCAAATCTTTAAATTATGATAGAAAGATTTCCATAATTTAAAATCACATTGAAAATATGGGCACAATTTGTGCTTGGCACCAAGTTTCATACATCACTAGCTGCCTGCCTGTTGAATACTTGGCCTTCACAAAGCAATCCTCAATGCGTATCCTGTAAGCACTGGCAAGTGGGAACTACAATTACTGGGTGGTTATTTGCAATGCAAATACCAGATCCTAACTCAAAGCTGCTTGGCTCTGGCAGATGCCAAGCAGGTGAGTTTTGGACCCTCCACATATAGCATAGCCAACAGTAATTTCACAATTTTTTTCCGAACATATTAATTCTCCCTCTGTCATTTGTCATGATTAGCCCTGACAGAGAAGGTAGTTCTAGAGATACTCTACAATTGAATCAGACAGCAGCATTCCTTCTTTAGGAGGTAACTTTCCAAGAACAAGTCTATCGAATAAAAAATAAGCAATATTATGTCATTTAAGCACATTTTATTTAAAAAAAAATGCTTTGTATATTGTCCCTCTATGGCCTTCTTTGATCTAGCATTTGAGCATTACTTTCCTGCTTTATGTGACTTACAGTTAAAAGTATACTATGGCCGGGCAGTGGTGGCGCACGCCTTTAATCCCAGCACTCGGGAGGCAGAGGCAGGCGGATCTCTGTGAGTTCGAGGCCAGCCTGGTCTACAAGAGCTAGTTCCAGGACAGGAACCAAAAGCTACGGAGAAACCCTGTCTCGAAAAAAAAAAAAGTATACTATGATCTTTCCCCATTAGTATTTATCTGATCAATCTACATGTGATATGGTTAACAGTATATACACATTTCTAATACATATAGATATATGTATCACAAACTTTTTTCAGTAAATCATAAATTTCTTAAGCATTTTAGATTGCTAGTATTTGTATGTTTTGCATTGATGAATACATGTGTAGCTAAAAATTGATGATATCAGAGGAAAGTAATAGAGATGTTATGGGACTAACAAAATACAAGAAACACAGCAAGGCAAATGCCCATGAAATTATTTAAGCTCTAATGTGCTTAGAGAAGGGAGCTCTCCCTTCTTGAGGTAACAAGTTTTCCTGGCATGTCATTTTCAGCAGCACAGGATTCCCATATTCAATCAGTAAATAATGCACACTGATTTCCCTACTTACCAGGTAACAAAGTAATTATAACATCAAGTATCACGTTTCTGAAGGGATGGATTTGGGTTTTCTCTGACATCAATCTTGTGCCTTAACCTCTTAATGGGCATGTTGTGAAAGATCTCACATTGCCAACTTCAATTCAAACTCACATCTAATGTGAAAAATAGCATACATCCCAGAGTGACTTTTGCTTGTTTGTTTTGAAATAAAATAATCTCTTTTGCACAACTACAGAATTGAATTGATAAAGTGGGGTGGTTGTTGGTAATATAATTTATACACACACATATACATATATATAATAACCTTAGATATGATATAAATATATAGTTAGTAATATGTTATGTCAATATATAATGAAAAAAGCATTGTATGTATATATTCAGGAGTGTTTATTGGGAGATGAACCAACATTTATTAAAGGAATCATACTTTTCTTCTTCTGCTTCTCTCCGCCCCCATCTCTGTGTGTGTGTGTGCTTTTAGATGTTGATATCGTTATCTTCCTCAATTTTTCTACACCTGTCAGTGACCTGGAAATTGGTGATTCCTCAACCCCAGTTGGCCTGGAAGCTCCATGTTTCCTTCCTAATTCCTCTGCTTTGCTAGCACTGGGATTGCAAACAAATGTCCCCGTGCTTGGCATTTTAATTGGTGATCCGAACGTAGGTTTTCAGGTACGCATGGGACACACATTTTCCTGAATGAGCCATCTTTCTATCCTCTCGTTTTCTATTGAACAGGGACTAATGGAAAGGGAAAGTGATGTGATCATATTATACTCTCTATAGATTATAATAGAGACGATATAATACATTTTGAAGAACACTAATGCACTAATTAGTACTTGAATTATTTATTAAAATCTCATTTGTCACAAGATTATGAGCAGTTAGAGCCATATATACTTAGATATCCTCTATATCATACCCAGAGCCTCACATTTCTGGAAAAATAAAAGCAAATAAAAATATATAATATAGAATATTCATTATATTTTAATATAAGTATATGAAGAACTCAAATCTATGTAAAATGTAATAGGAATTTTAAAACATTTGTATATTTATTGTCCATAAAATTGTTGTTTTTATTTTTTCCCTCTTCCTACTTGCTCAGAAGAGATAAAGTCGACTGAATATGACACACAATACTTTACTTTTTTCCATATGTTTACAAATATAACTTCAAGAATTGATCACCCAATTAATTAGTAGCATTTTTGCAAATTCCAAGATTTAATATTAGTTTTTCTTAATTGCATTTCAATTTTACTCAGTATATCGTGGCCAGGCCAATCATTGTAATGTTCTCAACTTCATTACACAGTAACATGTCATATTTTAGTGACTTACTACACAAGAATTTATCTTTTAGATACAGTAGAACACAATGACATAGAAGTACATATTTAATTAAACTAATTGCTAGACATAGTCTTGAACTCAATGATATTTAGGCTATGTCACTTCTGTTCGTAGGCGTAAGTAAGACTACAACATAGGTTATAGTCATGAGGATGCAGTCTGTTGGCAGATGAAGATTACATAATTCATGAGGATGTAGCCTGGTTGGTAGTGTGTTTACCCAACATGCAGGAGATTCTGCTTTCTGTCCCTAGCACCACATAAACTGGACTTAAATTGCAGAACATGGGTGAGTGTAGAGTCAGAAAGGTCAGAAGTTCATTGTAATTCGCAACAATATAGGATCTTAAAGTAAAACTGAGATACATAAGACCTGTCTCAAAACGAACAAGAAGGAGTAGGAGTAGGAAGGAAGAGAAAGAGAAAGAGGAACAGAAGAAGGAGGTAGAACAGAAGGAGGTGCAGGAGAAAATTTTTTTAGAAATTTCCTTGTAAAGACTTCCTCCTCCACAATACTTTGTAAGTAGTAGAGCTTTCTTAAGACATCCAGTGTCCAGTGTTCTTTGTGTTATTTTATTTATGTAACTACTCCATTTTTAATTTAAAACAAAAGATCATTAATATTTGTAAACACCACTGGTAATTTAAAAAGACAAAATAGAATACATTTGTATTAAAAATCCATGCAAGTGCAATGTATAACCTTTCAAAAATGGTCAGTAATAATTACAAGTGGCCTGTTTGGCTTATTGTAGTAACACACTGAGTGTGGTGACTTGGATGAGAATGACCCTCAACCAAATGTAAATGTCATTTATTTACATCCTTAGTTCTTTGTAGTTCTGTTAGAAAGAATTAGGAAGTGTGGCTGTGTTAGAGGAGGTATATACCCTTGTTGGAGGAACTGTGTGATTGGGGTTGGGTTTTGAAACCTCAAAATGCTAAACCTAGCCTCTGTCTCTCTCTCTCTCTCTCTCTCTCTCTCTCTCTCTCTCTCTCTCTCTCTCCCCCTCCCTCTCCCCCCCCTCTCTCTCTCTCTCTCTCCTCCTCCCTCCCTCCCTCCCTCCCTCCCTCTCTCCTTGCTACCTGTGGGGCATTTCTGCCTATCTGCCTTCCTGCCCCCATGCTCCCCACTATAACGACATAATGATAACTCAATCTTCTGAAACTGTAAGCAGTCTTCAATTAAGTACTTGTTTTTTTTTTTTTTTGATTTTTCTTTTTTTTTGATTTTTCGAGACAGGGTTTCTCCGTAGCTTTTGGTTCCTGTCCTGGAACTAGCTCTTGTAGACCAGGCTGGCCTCGAACTCACAGAGATCCGCCTGCCTCTGCCTCCCGAGTGCTGGGATTAAAGGCGTGCGCCACCACCGCCCGGCAAGTACTTGCTTTTCTAAGAGCTGCCTTGGACATGATGTCTCTTAACAAGCAAACGACGACGAAGACTCTAGGAAATGTGTACTTTCAGCAAGTTATCATTTGGGCATGAGATATGCTACACTGACACAGTTTGATTGAGTTATAAATAACATCTGCCAGGAAGGACTACCCTACACCTTCCTCCAGCCCTTTCCTCTTTTTTCATGTTCTGCTTTGTTTCTACCTTCTTAAAACTGGATCTTAATTTATACAATTTGGGGTATTAAAACATCTACACCTTTAATATACGACAGGTCTTAGCATATTTGTCACTGGAAAAATAATTATATGACCTAAATTCCTTTTAGAAAGTGCACAGGCAGCCGGGCGGTGGTGGCGCACGCCTTTAATCCCAGCACTCGGGAGGCAGAGGCAGGCGGATCTCTGTGAGTTCGAGGCCAGCCTGGTCTACAAGAGCTAGTTCCAGGACAGGAACCAAAAGCTACGGAGAAACCCTGTCTCGAAAAATCAAAAAAAAAAAAAAAAGTGCACAGGACAAACTATTTGTCGTCACTGGTAAAATTCTCCCCTAATTATTTCCAAATTAAAGTTTCTGAACATTCTATGTTAAAAAACCCACCATTCTTCTTGTAGGTTAAGCAGCTAGGTGTGTTTAAGCTTAGGTGGGATATCCTGTGCAAAGGGAGATATGCAGGAGCATTCTCGACTTCTACATGGTGGATACAAGTAGAAAAAATCCTGACAAAGAAAACTGACAGTGTGTCTGGATATCCCTGCTTTTCTTTTGCTGAAAGGAGGAAGGCAGATTGCCCAGTGTTGAGAATTACAACCTCAGGGATTGGTACTCATGATTCACATACTGTCAGAATACTGGAATCTCAGAAAAAAAAATACTTTATCTAGTCTGGGAAAGTATGGGGCATGGTGCCCAATACTTGCCTTCCTAGAGTGCTGGATGAAGACTGTCCTGATCCTGCTTGATTAAGACAATGTTTTTGCTTTCCCATAAAAATTCTTATGACTTCATTTGAATTGAAAAGAATTGTGGCCACATTTACACATAAGAGTCTTTGCCATTTATTTAACTCAGATTTCTGGATTAATCTCTGGTGCAATTTCTGGAAATACTCTCTGGAATATTTCCATACAGTTCTGAAGAGTATATAATACTTTGAGACTCAGGAAAACCTCTGCATTGTGTATCCTCTGAAGGAAAGACCTTTGACTGAATTGTCCCAGTTCTTTGAGTAATTCTTTTCAATAGATATGAAGTATGAAGAGTTCCTGTATACTCTGGCACATTTGAGTGTCGCTCAGAATTCATAGTGGAAAGTCTAGGCAGAATCACTTTTATTTTTACAAAATGAAACCATTCATTTATAAATTGATGATATAAACTTTTGGTGGTTAAATATTGTGTGTATTTGTTTCTATGCACATGTTCAAACATGAATATATATCAGAATATATTTATCTGTGTCTCCAGATATAATGGATACGGCAAAGTATCGCTTTAGAAGTCACTTAGTAAATTCAGTATGCCATTCCAAATATTACAATTTCTTTAGCATTGGAATTTTGAGTAAGAAATGATATGACAATGTCCCCACTAGCGTACAAAAAATACAGAGGATGAAATATAATTTATTTGATATGCTATTGAACTAGCCACATCCAAAGTAGATAGCATTGCATGAAGAACACAAATCTAATTAAAAAGCCTGAAGAATGAGTGTGTGTCCACAAATTAATCACTGGAGCTTTTTCTTATACAGCACCCCTAATACACAAACATTACAAGCTCCAGATCAAAATGAAATAAACAGTACAGCTCTGCAGCCGGGAAATCCTGTATCATGGGTTTTGTTAATGAATGGCATGCTTTGTGTTCCTCTCAGGACTGCAAGGAGACAGGGAAACCGACTAATGATGAATGATGTTTTTAACGTGAAAAATAAAATGAAATAAGCTATGTAAGCTAGATAAGGGATGATTTTCAATCCTCCCTGGCACCAGTCACCATTCTCCACCGAACGTGTCTGACGGTCTCCACCCAAGCATCCATATCTGGCATTGTAAATCATTATTTCACGTCACTTCCTTCTCTGTAATGTACAAATTTCAGACTCCAGCTTGCAGAGTGCTGACATTTATTTGGTGAGATTTATATTCATTTGAAAAAGTGTAGCTGTCAACATCTGAGAGTCATTTTGACTTTACACCTGGCTAGATAGTCTGCATCTTTTTTCTTTTTAATAATAATAAAAAAAGCCCAGGGCAAGATAAGAACTTTAGAACTTTGTCAGCATGAATTCATAATTTTTCCATTTGTTTCTTAACTCATTGATGGATACTTAAGAGTTATATTTGTCTGTGTGCATATTTTTCTGTAACTGCATGCATGTATGTTTATTTGGTATGTATGCTGTGTGTGTTTCTGTGTGCACATATATATCTGTGTGTTTGTATATGTATTTTTGTGCATATATGTGTGCACGACTGTTCATATAAACGTGTATATGTGTATGCATGTTCATGTATGTTTTTGTGTAAGAGTCATGTTTGAGTAAGTGTATATATGTGTGTGATTATGTACGTGTGTATGCATTCATGTTCTTGTGTGCATGAATGCATGTTTAGATATGTGTTTAGATCTTCATGTATTTGTGTGTGTATGTATGGATGTGTCTGTGCAATTAGTAGGGTAAAATGTACTAGGTGGGATGTTCACTACCACATACCTCATATCATTCCCCATAGATGTTCCCCTAGGCCAATCTGATTGAAGCAGTATCTCAGTTGGTGTTACATCCTTGCAGGTGACTCTACTTTCTGTCAAGTTGACAGTGAAAACTAACCAGCTTCCAAAGAAACATACATGTAACACACTATCTGTCTTCACAGCAATGATTGTAAATGAGAATGAGCAGAAAAAACATAGACAGGATATCCATGAGGCAAGATGAGGGCTGAAAATGTAGAGAAATATGAAAGATAGAGGAAGGGTAAAAAGAAAAAAATCAGAAAGTATGTGCCAGGCACAAAAAAGACATGGGTGAAATTAATCAGTCCTTACTAAGCAGACGGAATTAGTCATTCATGGCTTGGCTTTGCAGACTGTAACTATGACAGTCCAGAAGAAGCCGAACTGGAGAGCCACCACAGAATCACAAACAGTTGTTAGGGACAGAGGAAGGGATGGACATAGGAGCCAGAAGGAAGTCTTAGGATGGTTGATCTTGAATTACAATGAAGTTATCATTCAATAAACACCAAATATACAAAATATTAACACTCAGAATTGAATTTAATACATAACTTTGAAAAATTCCACAGCTTATCCTAACACATCATAAGTCCCCCCCCCATCCTATAATTCTACAGTGGGGAAAAAAATCACCTAAAATGAGCCAATATTAGTGTAAAGTGTGGATTACCTATTGTAATCTATTGGACACTATATTGAAAGTGAGTAACAACAGTTGCATTATGGACTTTCTTCTGGTCCTGAAGTTGAGAAATCCTGTTTCTTAGGATGAAGCTGTGATGATACAAGTCATTATAAATGGTCAGCAACCACAAAGAATACATGCCAAGTAGTAAAATAATGTGAGCTGTGGACTGTTGTTAATCATAGTAAGAATATTCAATAATATCGAATGAATCTATACAATAACATATTATAAAACACAAATTCTATTTAATGTATGTCTGGCTTTAAGGCATCTTGTGAATTGCTGCCTGCCTCCTTTCTTCCCTCCTTTATATCCTCCCTCCCTCCCTCCTTCCTTCCTTCTTTCCTTTTCTTTTCCTTCCTTCATTTCTGTTCTTTGTTTTGTTTTGTGAATAAAACTACTGACTCAAATTAGGGAACTGAAAACAAGAAAATATAAATGAAAATCTATTTTGTCTATGAAAAAATTCATAAAACTGTGTTAAAGTGGAGGGTGGCATGGTTTATGTTAGGGTAGCATTTCCACTTGGGGAACAAAATAAAAAAGCAACAATTCACAAGAATCATACTTTTTAAAAAGTTCTTTAGGATTTTCCTTAATTTAAAAAATTTTCTCCATCAAAAGGTATACTAGAATAGACTCTCTATGGATGTTAATGATCTCCTCATTTTATTTGCCAAGAGTAAATGAATAAAAGTTGTTAAAAATGAGTATAATGAAATATTTATTCCAAAAGCAGTTTGGGATGCCAAGTAAACAGTAGGTATTATTTGCTTACTAAAAAGTCTAACAGAAATCAAAGACTTAAAAGTTTTGTAGTGTTCTGGAATTAACTTTCAACTTTTTCATGATTACTTAATCTGTGAGTGAAGGGGAATTACAAGAGACAATTAGATCTCTTGCAGAGGGAGTTCAGGGGAAGGAGGAACTTCTCAAAGTAAGACCCAGGAGTTTATATAGGCTGGTCAAGGAGGGACAGGTGTTTGTATTTAAGCAAATGACACGAGACTGGGAAGGAGGCTCCTGGTCTTTCCTTAGAATAATCAATAAAGATTAGATCCTTTTCTTGAACAAGAATCTTGGGAGATCTGTTAACTTTATCTGCTTTCTGGTTTTATGAGGGGGGGTTAGACCCTACTCTAGGTCCAGATTCTTGGCTTCACCAGTAAAATACACTTAAATGAACCAAAAAATCCAGAAAGCAATTGAATTATTCAGAAGAGAAATCAAAGGTGTGTAAGTGGTAAGCAGCATGGACAAACGGCAATGAGGACCTCAATGGGAAAGTCTGGCGTTGCAAGAGGCTGCACATTAAGAAGGGTTTCCAGAGTGAGGATATTTGTCTCCTCCATTTAATCATTTCATTATTCGGTATTGAGGTTATACCAAAGTTGCAATTGCCAAAACTGAACAGTCTGGAGTTGAAGTAAGAAACAGTATGAATGGAATTAACTCCCCCTTTAGTTTTTTCTTATTGTTTGAGTATTTTATTTGGGTGCTCTTTACAGTGGTTTTCAGGTAAAGATTTGGAAAGACTCTACATGATCTCAGGTTTTCTGGCTATTGTTGGTTTTAAAAGACCTAGAAAGACACCAAGGTGTTTCAAATACGTCCTCATTTGATAAGACAAAGGGGACTGGCAGAGGAGGTCATTAAGAGCAAGACAACAGGATGATTTAAGGAGAAGGTTGACTGTAATACAATTCCACAGACATTAACTGTTTCAGTGAGAGCAGGGAGTGCTAGTAAACTTCTATATTCTGTTATAGGTGAATAAGAGGGAAGAAAAGAGGCCAAAGAAAAAGGAATGATGAACACACACACAATATATACATCAAATAATTTTTCTTCACTTTTAAGTCATATCAAGAATAAAAATATAGTCTAATAAGAGCACTTGATATTCTTTCAGAGGACCTCAGTTTTGTGACGCACAACCACCTATGATTTGAGGTCCACGTGATTCAGTGCACTCTACTGGTCTCTGTTAGAATCCAAATATGGTGGGATTTACAGACAGAAGACACAGAGACACCCTCACAAATATATAAGTAGATAAAAATTTAAAAAGTCACAGCCTTATACATCTGTGTGTTGACTTGTGCGCATGTGAATATGAATGTGTTGATAGCAAGAAGCACATTCCAGAGAACATGTGTATAGGTCAGAGGACAATTTTCCTGGGGCTGGTTTGTACCTTCTATTTTGTTTAAGGAAGGGTCGCTCTTCTTCTGTTTCTTCCACTGACCAGCAAATTCTAGACTATTCTAGATTTATGAGGTTCCTTTAAATTCTCCTGTGCCTATCTTATATCTCACAGTAAGAGACCTGGGATCAGGAGGCTGTGTGCTACCACATCTGGTTTGTTTGTTTATTTTTTGAGATGGGATTCTTTTGTATAGACTCTGCTGTCTGGAACTTGCTCTGTAGACCAGCCTGATTTTAAACTCACAGAGATATGCCTGCCTCTGCCTTCTCATTGTTGGGATTAAAAACATGTGCCACCATGGCTGGCCACTTTTTAATGTAGGTTCTGAGTTTCCAAACTCAGGTCATCAGGCTTGTATTGCAAGCACGTTTATCCACTCAGCCATTTCCCTAACTCTTTTTATAGTTTTAGTATGGAGAAACTTTATCACATATTTTTAATGTACAATTTTAAAAATATCAAAGTGTCCAATGGGAAATAAGAATTACTAAAGACAAAATGCATTTTCATTTATCTAAGGCTATAGCTGGAAATCAGAGCTATAAAATATAAATAGTGAGCGCATGAATTACTTTATTTTTTATTCCCAGATGTATCCTGAACTTTAAATACTTTTAAATACATGAAACGTTCACACAGGACAGTCGATGGATGTCGTTCAGTATCACCACAATTATTTGGAAATGGCTACTACTCCAAACAATGACAGAAACATTTATCTTTGTGTATGAGAACATTTAGAGAGATTAGGCTATGTTTAGAGATGACCACAATTGCTTATAAGCTCTTTCCCACTGCTAACATACACTTTTCGTGAGCATTGGAGTGTGTCTCTTTTTGAATCCTATCTGAAAAAAATGGGGTCTTCAAGTATATATACTTACACACACACACACACACACACAAACACACACACACACATATCTCAGCTTTTCATGTTATATAAGACTGCAGTGATGCCATAATGATAGAAAACTAGGCTTGCCACCAAGAAGACAATATTTCATATAGAAAAGACCCTGTTGACAGTTTTTACCAAATATCATGTTCATGTAATAGTGTACTTCCCAACCAGGCACCTGAAAACTGCATTACAATATATGGACAAACAGCATACAGCCACCTTGCTCACGGAGATTTAAGAAGTTAGAAATTATTCTTATTTTAAGAAAATAGGAATGGAATTGTGAAGCCAACATGAATAGAGAGATCCAATCATAGCTATCGTACTTTAACTACATCGAAGCAATAAAATTAATCAAGTCTGAAAGTTATTAAGTATCATATACTGATACCCTGCTTTGTATGTATTTGGAATATATATGAATCATCATATGGACAATTCTTTCTATCAATCATATATCTATCTATATTGGTTCACCTATGCATATGTAGATATATGATTTAGTGGGCTTATAAAATATATTCAATTCTGGGCTAGTACTTAATTATATAAAAAAAATAGTCCTTCGGTTTACATATTTTAAAGTTATGAAAAAGTAATTAGGTTTGGAATGCATTGACCTTGTCCTTCTGTAAACACTGACCTTATAAAAGCTCAGCATTGGTTTCTGATTTGCTGCACAAGGGGCATCTGGGCTAGGTGGGGCACAAAGCCCTGAGACCATGGGCTGCCATCAGATATACTTGAGTAGCTTCCATTACCTTTATCTAAGGCCATAATTTAACCAAGAGCATTTCTGTAATTTATTAAATTGAGTTTCTGACCAGCTCAAAGTCAATGAGCCAAAATACTAGATAATTGCCAAGGCAACCTGATAAAAATCACTTTACAGTGCACAGTTGGCCAGGGTTGAAAGCTGCAGCTAAATCTTCTAGTCACTTCTAGGCTCAGTCATGCTCAGGACCACCTGAAAGGACTTTATTCATAGGAACTACATGAGAAACGCTTATGTACTTAAGCCTTCAACTGTGTTCTTTTGATCCTGTAAACTCCTGCACTTTAACCTAGACTATTTTCATAAAAATCGAAAGAAATGAGTGATATTTCGGTTCATTGGTGTATTTTCAGGAGCTCACACTGTGGCATGTCTTAATAGTTTAGAAGCCACTTAAGTTAATTTTTTTTTTTTGGTGCTTTGAGTGCAGATTAGAAATTGTTTCCTTAATGTCTGACTTTTTCTAGAAAATGAACATTGGAAGAAGTTTCATGCAGGATGAACTATACTGGACTCTCAAATGGTGTCTCTAAATGTGACACTATTGCAGATATCTGTAGAAACTTTATGAAATTTGACAAGTGACTACATTTTTTGGAAATTGACCCATCAAACATCCTATTTTATTTTCAGGATATATTTTATGAATTTTGACTATTATCAGAGTACACATATTTAAGTGTTTAGTAATTATTTAGGTCCTTTTAGGAATTTATTTATTCTCAGAAATACCCTTTTTCTTGAGCTCAATCAAGGTTCAATTCTGTCTGAACTAAGACAAGTAGCGAGCTCAGTTCTCTCAGGGCCTCATGGGGATGCTAGCATTCCCTGCAACACTCTCCTCTCAGGACAGACGAACGTGGAAATAGGAACTCTCAGACATGGGAATTATTGCAACACACAGCCCCGGTCTTGGCCTCTAGCTCCTACTCAGAAAGTGATCTAAGACCTGGGACTTGAGTGAGTTTGAGGGTCTGATGGCATTATAATTACAGTACCATAGTATATACATACACACACACACACACACACACACACAGAGAGAGAGAGAGAGAGAGAGAGAGAGAGAGAGAGAGAGAGAGAGAACCACCACCAACTTCCTGTAGTTACATTCATCTACACACTCTGTTCACCACGTTCTAGCAAGTCATCATTCTCCCCAGGATACACCAGCCATTCTGCTTTGTGGATACCCAGCACACACACCCCTACCTTTCTCCTTCACTTTTTGGTATTCTTCTCCTTAGCATTCTGTGATTCTGTAGGAAATGCAGATGACGCAAAGCTGTGATTCTGGCTCTGACCCCTGTCAGCCAGGTTTTGTGCCTCTATCTTTTGGAGAAAATTCACACTCAGCCTTGGTATTAAATCACCATCCTGGATCCTGAGTGAATTCACAACCACAACACGAAGTGGAAAGAAAACAGAAAGCCACCAACTAAGTTCGTGGTCCAGGCTGTGAGTTGCTGGGAGACCCAGGGCAGGGGGTATGCAAGGCTCAGGCTGCCAGCCATGTCTCTACAGGCTCACTGTCCCCCACTGGTTTCTCCTACCTACAGATTGAAGCAAATTAATTATCTGTTAACTAAGACCACAGTGAAGCTTTCAATTGAAGACATAATTCAAAACTTGATTATAAGTTTGAAAATTTTTCTGGCAATTTTTCTTCTCATGGTCTTTGTTTGTTGTTTTAGAGACTAGTACAGGCAGGACTCAGACTCTCCATCCTTCTGATTCAGCCTCAAAAGGGCTGGAATTTGTGATGTCTCATTAGTACTATTGAAGCTTCTTTTAATCATTCTAGTTTTTAGAAGTATACAACCATCATAGGACAAGAAACTGATACGTAGAATATTATATAAGAGTTATGAGTTTCAGTGAACACTTAATACACTTTTATTTTAAGATGCGTTTTCTATGTTACCTTTTTTGTTGTTGAAAAGTTAGAACTGAAATCTGTGCTGTATTTGCGATAAGAGTACAGTCTGAGGATTTGATCCATCTGGTAATATAATGCTCTATAAATATTTCCCCAGAAGAAAGTGAGAACGCTGACTATAAATACAGCAAAGATGAGAAAGTTGATTGAGTATTTTCAGTTTTGCACATCGCAGTGCAATGCATTTTACTTTAGCTACACAATACATTTTATTGTTGGAAGAAAGGAAAAGAGGAACAAATTTTCCTGAAGAAAAAAATACAGAAGAAATCATGGAACAGGAAATTTTTCCTTATAATTAGATGGCACCATTTTAGTTCTGGGTTCCAGCCAGACCATAAGCTCAAGATTTTTAGGCAATAGAATTATTTTATCCTGTAACTGCACAATAAAGTTTCAATTAAAACTGAATTGAATTCATTTAATCCAAAGGATATGTTCTGAATACACAGCCATCTACCAGAGACTCTCACATGCATAAAATAATACCTGATTGTTTAAATCCAGTACTGGGAAGAAAATGAGACATTTTACCTCATAGCTTCTGAAATACACATTCCCTTAATTAACACACATTGTGTTTAATTTATAAATATTACTTCATATCTTATGTCTGATATTAGCAAGCTATCTTCATGAATGTAATATAAGAAAATAGTATAAAAGCACAAAATGCAATGTAAATTTCAAAACTGTTACCTGCTTACACTGTCAAAGATTATTTCAAACATAATTTTTGGTCTCATATTTTGTGCAATTTTACTTTAATGAGATTAGTCACCGAACCTGTTAAATTTATAAATTGTGGGCAGTGACCACAGAGCTAAAATTGAAACAATATTATTTTGACATGCTTTCTCTCTCATTTGAAGAAAATAAATATATTTTATAATGTTTATATATGTTTTTTAAGTTTTTAAATGTTGATTTTCAAAAGTATTTTAAAATAGTTAAGTGTTACCCAAAATATCTCTGATTTAGCTATTTTCAAACTTTTTAATTGCTGGAAGTATTGACTATTATAAAAATAACTCTTTATAGAAAGCATATATTTTTTCTAGTTCTGAAAAATATTTTATTGTTATATTATTGAACCACAGAGATAATGATTTTTCTCTTTTTTCTAGTTATAATTACACAATGCTCTGGAATTTATTATTTGGAAACATTAAATAATAATTAAGATATTTCCCAATATGGCTCAAATGGTATATGTAAATTTTTAAGCAAATATAAATATCTTTAAGGTACATCTGTGTCTATATGTATATTTAAATCTAGATGTGTTAAATGATTTCACATACACCTTGTAAACTGCCGTACACTGCGGGTCCCCGTCTGCTCTCTATGCTCTAGAATCCAGTTCCCGAACTTCGGGCAACGGGCTGGAGGCTGAGGAAACACAGGCAGAGACAGACCGACACAGGGACCTCCAATTGCTGGTACAAAAGCCCTTGTTTAATAGCACCATGGAGGCTTAAATACACAGCCGTCAATGGCCAACAGGTGAAAATCCCATCCTCTGATCCTCTAGGCAAAGCACAGCTTTTAGTAACTTCAGTTAGAAGGCTCTAGCAGGGAAGATCAGCTCTTTCCAGATAACACTGTCTTTCATGCAGCATAGTACAAACCTCCATCACACCACACTCCACAACCTATAGCACACCACAACTGTATCGACTTCTCTGAAGCACAGAAGGCCATACCACCACAATCCATACCACAAGTTCCTCCATACAGAACTGCCTTCCATATAACACAATGGACTCCATATTCCCAAGACAGCCCTCTACACAATACCTGTCGCACATATTCTTCTCAAAGCTCTCTACCCCTCATGGCACTCAGCAGAGATTTGCATGCTCCAGTCTTCCACACTCAGTCTCCCACAATGCTCAGTAAGGCTTGCAGTTCTCTCCACAAGGCATATGCAACAATGCCACGCACATCCTCCCTGTTCTGCAGCAAAAATTTTCTCACCCTTCTCACAGAGTCCAAGCTGACTTTGTCCAGCAGACAGATTGTCTTTATCTGGTTAAAGCAATGACCTTCAAATTGGATGTACATAGTACCCACCACCCTCTGTAAAACACAGATAAACATTTGAATATGTATATCACAGATGTTTTCATGTGTATACTAGTTTGGATTTCTATACTGCTTAAGGTTACAGTTTGAAGACATTCCTCTTGGTGACTACCATAGTGGTTGTGGCTGTGGACTGATAGGAAGGAAACCATTGACCTATCAAGTGCTTGGTATAACAGAAACAACAACAAAGAAAATAGATCAGTTTTAATCTAAATTGTAATCTGTTCCTTCCAAAAGATTTGGTCAGGTCTCTAAACTCTCTATCACCTAAATCCAAACATCATAAAGTTGTCATTAAAATCTGTAATTTTCATTTTTAGTACCAACAGTTAGAAATGATTATATTTGCATTATTTTAACTTTTAACTCAATGCAAACATAGAATTATATGTGGGACTCTTTCAGAAATAATGGACTCTCCCTGGCATGGAAGTATTTCACTTTCATGGCTAATTCACTTGACTTGGACTTGTTTTTAGGATGGAAAGGGCAGATGTTCTTTGGAGAGAAGTTTCTCGTTAATCAGATTTAATGTCAGTCAGGTCAGCTTTGCTTTAATTTTATGCCACATTATACATCCCTCAGGGCTCACTGTTCCTTTCTGAAATGATGCTGTATATGTTTGATTATTGAAATTAGCTATCAAGAGTGAGCTTTTATTTCTTGGGTAATATGCAAATCAACTGAGTCTCTGTTTCCAGAACCTTTTGTATGTGTCTTAATTCTCTTTGTCTTTCCAGACATTCATAAAGGAGAACCAACATGTGCTCCTGGTTCCAGGAAAAACTGTGCCAAGTTTTTCAACTATAAAAATATTTTTCTCCTTCTGTTGTTTCCTGGCTGTGCTATTAAAAAAGAATCACAGTTCTTAAGCACACGGATCATAAAGCAAAGAGACCTAACTATGCAGAGGCTAGGGTATTGGGTGGGTGGCCTTGGAAGGCATACTTTAAACAGGATTTTCAACCAAATTTCCTTTGCTTTCCACTTTTTAAAACAAATCTAAGTTTTAATTGAAAAAATGCAAGCACATTTATTGACTATGGCAGAGCTTGTGGCAGTAAATCACTGTACTTTCTTTTCTTTATCCATGCACACTTGCAAAAGGATGTATTATTGGTTCAGTTTATATTAATTAGTGTGATCATGTGTGAAAATATTCCATAGTCCATAACTTTCCTTTGTTCTCTTGTGATTCCAAGGTTGTCACTCATTAAGAAAATATTTTGTACAAATCACATATGAATTTTCCAAATGCATACTCAACAACTATGCAGCAAAAAATATCATTCCTAAAAATGTACCTCTCTGACTTTAGTCAAATATTAAAATTCAGGAAACAGAGAGAGCAATTTGATCGAGGTCTTTGGTAACAAAAGGACATCTATCCATATTTGGGGATCAGTGAGGAAAGAAGAAATTCAGAAAAGAAATAAAAGAAGATATATCAGATATGGAAACACACCGTTTTTCTCTGGAAATAGGGAAGACTAGATAAAGGAAAGGTTACTTTCTAGTGGAAAACACATGTTGGTTAGAAATCTATACCTCAAAATGATGTGTTTTGTGTGCTGAGTATCAAGAACTGAAGGAGACCCAAAGGTCTCCAATGCTGCCACATCCTGACCTTCTCCTGTCTTCATCACTTCTGCTCTTATTCTTTCCTGAAGCAAGAACAGGTATCAGAATTTCTTGTCTCTAGGTGAGGCACAGACATCGGCACTTGTTTCCTCCCCAAAAGCCAGTACATGTAGTAAAAACAAAACCCAGTGCCATTATCATTGGCTTCTCAGTCAGCCCTCACTGTCAGCCACATTCAGAGAGTCCGGTTTGATCACACGCTCCTTCAGTCCCAGTCCAGCTGGTCTTGGTGAGCTCCCATTAGATCAGGCACACTATCTCAGTGGGTGGACGAACCCCTCGTGGTCCTGACTTCCTTGCTCATTTTCTCCCTCTTTCTGCTTTCATCTGGACCTTGGGAGCTCAGTCTAGTGCTCTGATGAGGGTCTCTGTCTCTATCTCCATCCATCGCTGGACGAAGGTTCTATGGTGATATTCAAGATATTTATCAGTGAGGCTATGTGACAAGGCCACTCCTCTCCTGCCCAAGGACCTAGCTGGGGACATCCTCTTGGATACCTGGGAATTTCTGGCTGTATTCTCTTCATCTGAATAGACTGCAGTTTCAATACCAGGAACTCTGGGGTCCTATACTACAGCTGTTTATTTTCTATCTGTAGTTGAGGGAAATTGAAAAATTTCATCAGTGTCAAGAGACAAACTGATGTCCAGGATTCAAGTGGATGGTGGGATGTCTAGACTTAGCAAACAAGACTGGCCTGCATTTGTTCTAGTCAGGGTCACAAGTTTGATGACTAATCTTTTAAAGAATTATTTGCTTTTATTTGTATGTATACATGTTTCTGTATGAATGTATGCAATCTGTGTGCTAATGCCCATAGAAGGTAAAAGAAAGTTTCAAATCTCAAAAAGCTTTAGTTACAGGAGGTTGTGAGCCATTTGATTTCTGTCCAGGGAAACCAATTCTGGTCCTTTAGAATAACAGGGAATTCTCTAACTTCTGAGACATTGATCCAATCTCCAATTATGAACAAACACCTGTGTATATCTGTTGTCTATGTGATTGTGGGAGTTACTGACCTTACACACAGATGCCTTAATAAAAAGGGCCTGATTTTCTTGTATTAAATCTGATTAAATGATGGTGACTACTTGTATTTTCAGCATATGGAAGGTAGAAAAATGAGTATGAGAAGTTATAGACCGTCTTCCATCCATCCACACAATGTTCCAGGCCAGACTAGACTTCAAGGAACCATGTCTCAAAATAAATAAAAATACATAAAACAAAATCAATCCAATAAAAGTTCAAACAGGACTTCATTTTAAATGACCATACTTTGGATGGCTCTGAAGTACTTCTTGCCTTATCTTGTTGAAACAGATTAATGTTCTTATCATAGAAACATAAGTACCTTTTCTTTTCAGGAAACAACCAGGTCTTTATTCAAAACGTATGCCATTTGTTTATTTCAGTGTGAGCTACCTGAATCTTAAGGTAGCAGAATAAATGAGCAAACAGGTTGACATTGTGTTAAGCTAATACAATGGCATCTGCGTCTGAATGCCTCATCTTGAATGGAAACAAACTTGATCACAGTTCTCACAGACAATTTATTAAGATTAAGAAATTGTCAGGAGGCCTCCCACGGAGGGATGGCATTTCGTTTTTAAAGTTGTCCCCAGCTTAACAATAGAAATTTGGATAACTTTTTATTCTCCTCGTGGACTCAGCTGGAAGAAATTTTTACCACAAAGGAAGCCTGATTTTATGCATGTTTGACTTAATTCAGAGCGATTTATGAATACCACAGTAGTCTGTTTGGTTTGGCTGTGAATAATGCAAGGCAGATAGCTTTCACTTTTTTTCAAACTGAAGTATCCAATGTTTTCTTGGTAACTCTTTTTCAAGAAAATAAAATAAGACTCAAGCATCAAAAACCCCTATTTGTTCATTTCTCACACATTTTCTGAAACGTCTTAAATGTGTGACTTTTACGATTGCCGGAGCTCAAAAGTTCGGAAGTGAACATGACTTCGTAATTCAAAAATGCATTGTTAACGTACACCTAAATTTACGTTTTCTTTTACAGTATTACTAAAAGGAAATGGTTGTGGAAATAAACTGTGTCAGAGTTAAAGCATGTATGTGCCCGTATGAACAGTTGATATTGAAAACATGGCCGGTATGTGGTTATTGAAGGAGGGGTTGACTTGGAGTCATTTAATCTGATGGGTATTCAATGGTTCAGATAATGACATCATGAATTTTGTTAATTGTAGCTTCCTTTTTCATATTGTATACTTATGCCACTTGGTGATGATGGCATTATTTTGCATGGATATATGGCGTTAATTCTGACTTTGGCTTTATATTATCACACATAGTTAGATTCGGAATTCACATGTAAAGAAAGTCCCATCTCTTGGCTGGTACAGTTACACATTACTGCCTTTGATGAACGTCATCATTTGACAGGTGGCTAGAGGAGAGAGCATACAATCCGTTCTGGTTTTAGAGGAAAGAGGGAAAAGTTAATATGGCAGAGTTTAGACTGTGGACCCCAAACAAAAACAGTTCTAGGGATTCGCCTGACATCCATTATAGGTGTGGTGTTCTTTAAATGTTATACATCTCTTCTGCAACCAAAGCCAGTGGTGGAGAAATGGGTAGATGAGTTTTGAAGAAGCAAAACACTCAAAAACTTCTCAACATGCCATGAAGACTTCACGAAAAAATTCTAGAAAAACAGAGAAATTAGCAACAACAGTGAACTCCCCCCCCCAAAAAACAAAAAACCAAACTGTCATGTTAAACATTCATGGTATTAAAAACTTCAGTGACTATGCAAAGGTCGGAATGTTACACCAAGCCCAAATCTAAACAGAATGTTTGCTACAGACGGCCTAAACTCACAAGTTTGGGTCATGTTTACCAGCTTTGTTTGATGTGTCCCATTTTGTGTTCCGACAAACAGAAGCCATATAATATCTTGAGCCATATGACATCTTATTTATTGATGCTTTAAATCTGTATTGATGATTGCATTTGCTATCAATTCTCTTTATAGAATCTTAAAATATTACTTTTTAAAATGCATGTGTCAAACTAGAATGTGGACTATCATTATTATGACATTTATATTTCTTAATAGACTTTTTTTAACCTTCAACTCTGCCTTAGGACATCTCCCTGATCCTTTTCCTCAACCTCTCCTCCTCAAACTCTTTTCTTCTTCATAATCCATGGACTTTTTTTCCACCCCCAGTTTTTCCTCACAACCTATTATTCACACTTAGAACTGTGTGTATGTATTTGTGTATGTGTGTGTGCGCACATACGTGCATGCACGTGTGTGTATGTGTGTATTAAGATTCTCATATAAGAAAGACAAGTCTTGCCTTGTCTTTCAAACTTTAGATAAGCTCTCTTAATATCATAATTTCCACAAAGATGATGGTGTCATATTTCTTTTCAGCTGCATAAAATTTCACTGTGTGCATTTCCAACACTCAACTCAGTTATGATTAATTTTGTTGAGCACATTTTCATTATTAAGATCATGGCTTGTTTATTTTTAAAGTTTATTATTTGATAATTTCATACATGAATGTAATGTGCTTTGATCAGCACATCGATATTCTTTTCCCTACAACTCTTTCTAAGCTCTCCCCTCACCCCGCTTCCTTGTTTTATGTTTTCTTTGTGCAACCGCTGTCTACTTACTAATTGCAGGTGCATAGAGTCACGCCTCATGTCAATGCAGCACACCTGATTCTTTTAAAAAACAGGAATTTACCATAAAATTCTGTCTAAAAATCGTGTCATTTCCCATGACATTTTATTTTTTTTCTTTTAATTAAAATGAATATATTACCAAATATATTACCCTTGTCAATGTGAAAAAAAAAAAGCCTGTTTGCCAAAGACCCAGAAAAGCTGGTCCCTGATACATTCCTCACAGTGATCGGGTGCACAGAATGGCTTTCTTGAGAACTATTATTGTAATACTAGAGCTGCAATCCTTTGAAGCAGTTCATGAGCATCAGACACACTCCAGAATCCCTCCTGTCATGGGAAATGTTGCTCTAGAGAAGAATGTAAACTATGATGCTAAGAAGTAATTAAGCTTTATCTCATATCCCAAATTTAATTTCTGGTAAATGAAAACTATATCTTTGGCAAGCAATACTAAAGTAGTCATATTTTTAAAATAACATTAAATTAATCTGCTTTATATTCAAAGTGAGAGTGTTTACAGGTGCCTCTGTCAGGTACTCACTGAAGCACATTGCTTCATGGAATATTTTCTGAGGACTTAATAAAATGTGAAAGTTTCTTCTACTATTGAAAACTTAATAAAAGTGGGATTCCTGGTAGGAAAAAAATGTCTGAAGTTAATATCTTACCCTCTCTTCATGACATTCAGAGAATGATTATAATTTGTTCTGTGGGTCTTCTAAAATTAATTTTCTACTTTTTATTTATTAGATTTTCCTTTTCACATTGTTTAGCTAAAGTTTTTTTCTGGGTTGCTTTATGAGTACAGAAAATAATATAGAAGTTAAAATTCAAAAACCTTAACCAATATTCTTTCTCTTAATGCATTTTCAAAATGAATAGTTTAAATTTCAAACTACCTAGGTGCTAATATGATTTTTATTTACTTCAAGTTCATAACATGTCACAGTTTTCAGAGTGTATAGGAGAGGCACAGTGCAAATTTACCTAGCTGGAAAACTATGGATTTAATTTCATCACACAACATCTATGGGAAAGAGCTGAGCTATTCCCTGATGCATCCTCATTCTTGCACTAACATAACTGGGCAGGCTACCTTGTCATTATTCAGAAGCCTGATCTGTGTGACTGATGTAAAGAAGATAATTTCTGAGACACTGCTTGTTGATTTGATGTGGACTTGACCAACCAGCACATCTCTGAGGGTAGACTCGTACTTCTGGAACCATTTTGAGTTTCCACTAAGCCATGAGGAGGCTATACTATTCCCCATTCAAACAATTTAAAATTTTCATTAATTTAGCAAAGGGCTGGATACAAATTAATGGACGTCCTTATAATTAACATGGCAACAGAGTTTACATGTTACCTTAATTATGCCTGGTAGTAATCCATCTGCATTTAGTATTAAATTTTACATATTGAGCAAGATGAAATAATTTATTTATGATGAACTTGCGATTATTTTCATTTCATATCTGAATCTGTGTCATGAAAGGAATTGCTGTGAGCAAATAACAAAGTGAGTGTCCCAGACAAGTGCTGTGGGACAATGGACAGGGCTGGAGAGAAACTTCGGTCAGCAGACAAGAAAGAAGACCCTGTACCTGAAACAGTCTATATGCTTCACAAAACATAGTGGAGGTCATTGGGGTGCGTGCCATACAATGGGGTGACAAAAGAGAGATAAGGACATGAGGTGTGAGTGGAAAACAGAGAACTAATGGGAAATGCCAAGGCATCCAATCATGTGATTTCTGTGTGAATGTAGGAACTGATACTTGAATAACCATATTTACTCAACAGGTGCAAATAAAAAATCATATCCATGAAGATTAAGATATACGGAGGATGCAATCCTCACAGTTCCATGGAACAAATTGATATTTGTAGTTATTATTAGAAATAATAAAAAGAGATTGGTGGAGATTACAGGACAAATCGAGTCTAAATAAAACGGTAAGAAGGTAATGCTATCATACCACTCAAAAATCTTATAAGAAGTTGTAGAGACAATTTCTCTAAAAATTATCTACAAACTCTGCTTTAGAAATATGATTCAGACTGAACCTATGAACATCCCCTAGTGCTCCCAATAAAGCGTAATTACTACAATCACAGTACTTTTTATTACTGTTTATGTGAACAAGATTTCAAGACTCTCTGCTCAAATCTCCCTTATGAAAGATAAAAAATATAATTATGTTCATTACATATATAGATATGTAGTACAACCTATGCAAGCTTATGTCATGGTGCCCTATAAGAGAAACAATAAATGCTGAAATTTGAATTTTAACATTTTAGTAATTACATTAACAAAGTAATCCCATAACCTTTAAAAGACTCAGTAACTAAATCTTTCCAGAATTCTATATATGTACACACACACACACACACACACACACACACACACACAGTCAAACACACATTACATTTACCTACAGAGTTTTTATGATGTCATTTTTATGTTCTTTTTAACCAGTTTAATTTTGATGATTATTTTTTAAGAATACCATCAGAAAAACATTCTTGTTTATGGAAATGGTTAGATATTGCTTTTTTATAATTACAGAATATTAAAAAATGGTCACAATCTATAATTCCCTCAATTTCTTTAAAAAGATTGTTCCTATGCTTTATATGCATGTGGTTTGTCCAATAGATTACAACGATATTCCAAAGATGGTCATATTCTACATCATAGAATCTATAAATATGCAATGGATGTTGAAAAGGAACCATATAGATTTTTTTCAGCTGATAATTTATGATGCTGACATTTTCCTGCTTGGTCTTGTATGGGCCTGATATGTTACAAAGTCCTGGTGAAATGTACATCAGAGGTAAGAAACGATAACAGGTGAAGAAGATGAGAAAAGTGGCAGTAATTGAACCAGCAAAAGCCTGTGTTGAGGAGAGCCAGTACTTGCTAGAATTTGGACCACACAAGGACACAGAGACACCTGAATGAACAGGTCCTAGTATACCTTGATTTTAGATCTATCACACTCACTTGCAACTTCTCACTTCAAAACACACAAGGAACATATTTAAATTCTGTGAATCATTGAGATTGGGGGAGTTTGTTAGACAGAAAAGAGGATACTATTAACATTTATGCATATTGAATTAGTACAGAAAATTAGGGGAAATCTAATGTTGAAAACAGTAAAAACCATCTATAATCATAAACTTCCCATAAGGAGTTAGAAGAAAAGAATTATGTATCTCCTGGAAACTTTATTATTCATTTGCTATAAAAACAGCTTTATCAGATGTTTTTGTGGGATATAATTAGGCAATAAAAGAACTTCCTTTCTTGGCCAGAACATGACTGTCTTTGTTAGGATTTCCATTGCTGTGATACATCACCAAAGACAAAAGTAACATGGGGAAGAGTTTATTTCAACTTAGTATTCGCAGGTCACCCTCCAACACAGAGGAAAGTCAGGGTAGGAGATTAAAGCAAGGACTTAAAGGCCTGATACAGAAGCCATCAAGGAGGAAAACTGCTACTGGCTTGCTTAAAAGGGCTAACTTTGTTGTTTTCTTAACACATCAGGACCACCAAGCCAGGGATTGATCAACCCTCAGTGCCCTGGACCTTTTGCCACCAACCAATAATAAAGAACGTGTCCCAGAGGTTTGACCAGAGACCAAACTACTGCAGACATTTTCCCAATTGAGAATCCCTTTTCTCAAATGATTTCAGTTTTTCAAGTGACAAAATAAATTACAGCAATTGTTTAGTAAGTAGATTGCTAAGTAGGCACAAGAAAAAAAAAATTGGATCTCCAACACCCATTAAAAGCAAGATGGTGTGGCATTCACTGTAATCCTAGTTAGGGAATGGTTATCCCAGATAGAAAGAAGATACCAGGGGCTTGTTTGTTAGCCAAGAAGCTCGGTGGAAATGGTAAGTTTTAGATTTAATTAGAAACCCTGTCTCAAACAACAAGGTAGAATACGGATTGAGGAAGATATCAGATGTTGTCCTCTCCTAAACATGCAGAAACAGGTGACTTCATCTATATTATATGCACACACAAGCACACGCATGCATATGCACACACACGCACACACACACACACACACACACATGCACGCATGTCACTGAAAATAAGAGCAAACAATTGAAAATATTTTTTGAGGATTTTAACAAATATTACCTTTGAACTATCATTTATGTGTATTATGATCTTGTTCCTTTATTTTAAGAATGTTAATTATATAATTCATACAAGACAAAGTTCTTTTTTGATCTTTATGGATCCCTGTAGCTTTTAATATGTACCTTAATGGAGATAGAAGACCTCACATGTGCATATGGATGAAAAAAATAGATAATGCACCCTGTTAAGTTATGACTACCTGGCTTCCTCATTGATTCTCCATGCCTCAAATAGTTCCATGCTTGTAAAGTTACTACTGTGGTCATATGCCAGTACCACTTTACCATAAAGATATAATGTTTATGTGGTGTTATTCCCCAAATTGCTGTTCTAACAGCCCTTACACCTTGATCAACAAATGAGCGTCCCTTGCTGTAGGAACATTTACCTTTCACCAGTGTAAAAGCTACACGTTCAAATCCTAGGAAGCTTGCTTGTTACGTGCAATGCTATAGCACAAATTCTAGTTGGTCATAATAATAAAATCCTAGAGTCAGATATCAGAGTAAATGCTGAAAGCTCAGAGAAGTAAAGGAGCCAGCCACTACAGAGACATTTTACCTCTATTGAACCTTAGACTGATAGGGGCAAGATCCTGTCTCCATGATCTTCAGATTTAATGCAATGAGCTCCTGTATCCTCCCTCTGTAAAAGGAGACTGCTTGTTTGTTTTCTGGCCACCAGACCCAAAATAATCAAACAGAATCTATATTAACTACAGAGCTGCTTAGACAACAACTTAGGCATGTTCTTACCAAAAAAATTATATCTTAAATTAACCCATTCCTATTATTCTGTGTATCAGCACAAGGCTGTGGCTTACTGGTAAGGATCCAGCATCTGTCTCCTTCTGCAGCTAGATGGTGTCTCCCTGACACCACCTACTATCTCTATATATCTCTGTTCTTAATTTTTACCTGGCTTTAGTCTGTTAAGCCATTGGCTCAAACAGCTTTATTCATCAACCAATAAAAACAACACATATACATAACATCTGGTATCAGCTCACCTTTTCTGTCTAATTAAAAGGCAGATTTTAATGTTAACATTAACAAATCACATATAACAAAACAAATTCAAGCAAGAATTACAGTTACAATATTTAGTCTATTTGTATCTGGAAAAAACCCCTCAGTATATTCCTCTCTCTGCCCTGCCATACCACTTCCCATCTCCACATTCCTGTAGGCAAACGCTGATAGAGTAGTCCCATACTAGATCAAAATTGAGTATAATAAATTTAATTGAGTATAATAATATAGTCAATATATATTGACTATACTAATTAATGTATGATGCTGGGATTAAAGGCACGTGATTCCATGTGCTGAGATCACCTAAATGTGAGCTGTTTCTCTTTTAGACAGATTCAATCTCATATATTCTAGGGTGGCCTTGAACTCACAGAGATCCATCTGCCTCTGACTCTTAAGTGTTGGGATTAATGATATGTGCCACCACTCTCTGGTCTATATTGTTAACTAGTGTGGCTAGCTCAGCACTCTGATTTTAAGACAAGCTTTATCTATTAAAGAACAAACAAAATGCTCACTTTTTGCTTTGAATTCTAGCTATGAATGAAATCAGCTTTTCACAAAAAAGAAAGTGGTTTTTGTAGTTGGAGAAGAGAATTTGTGACCCACTTATATAAGACACTTTTGGTGCAGGAAGAAAATATTATGAATAGCCTTCTAGTACTTTGAGTCTCTGTAGAGTCTTTTGTAGACAGAATCTAAGCTTTGGTCTGTTCTTCTATCTTCCAGCAGGATGAGTAAGTGGCAGTGCCTTCCTAAGAAACTGGGCCTGGGCAGCAGTTTTCTGTTTGAGATGTGAAGAATCTTTCACTAAAGTGCAGGAAAACAGTGAAAATACAATTACACATCCAAACCATCAGCACAGGATCAAAGTTAGAAAAACTGAGCAGAGGATGAAACATTTCCTAGTGATCATTTCACTAAACATCTGTTTTTCAATAAGATTGAAATTCATTTTATAGTTCCTGGGTTTCAAGTACTGTAGTCCATTCATTGAAATGAAAACAAATATCTGCGTTAAGGAATACAGAATGAAAAATACATTTGAGTTTTAAACACTAAACCTAGATGGGTAGCTCATGTTTGCAATCCAAGCATGCAGCACATGGAGGTAGGAGGACAGTAACAGCTTGAAGCTAGCTTAGATTACAGAGAATGGAAAATGCAAGGCAGCCTGGGCTCAAGAGTAAGACTTTCTCTAAAAGAATAAAAATAATTGTGTTGGAATTTTTATGGGGGTTGTGTTCAATTTGTAGATTGCTTTGGGTAAAATGGCCATTTTTTTTTACAATGTTAATCCTACCAATCCATTAACTTGATAGATCTTTCCATCTTTGGATATCTTCTCCAATTTCTTTCTTCAAAGAACTTCAAAGTTCTTGTCATATAGGACTTTCACTTGCTTGGTTAGAGTTATCTCATGCTATTTTATAATAATTGTGGATATTGTGAAGGGTGTTGTTTCCCTGATTCTTTCTTAGCACATTTGTTTGTAAATAGGTGGGCTACTGATAATTTTTTGATGCAAGGGAACCTCACTCAAATGTACAATGATGTCACCAGCTAAGACTTCTAATAATAGTGAATAGGTAGCCTGAACTTGTTGCCTGCTGTAATCAGATAGATGACTACCCCAATTGTCATCAGAGAGTCCTCACTGAGCAATTGATGGTAGCACATCCAGAGATCCACAGCCAAGCACTGGGATAAGCTTGGGGAATCCTGTCAAAGAGAGAAAGGAAGGGTTGTCCAAGCAAGGGTAGTTAAAGTCATCACAAGGGATCCCACAGAACAATACACCTGTGCTCATAGGAGTTCATAGAGTTGGGACTAACAGCTAGGAAGCTAGCATGTGACTGATGTAGGCCCTCTACATATGTGTCATAGCTGTGTAACTTGATATACTCATTGAACTCCTAGTGGTGGGAGCAGGGACTGTCCTATAAAGGTAGCTGAGGTAGAAAATACTTTAATGGCCATGTTCAGTACTAGACCTTGTATGTTACAATACAAACTTGCCAATTCCACAAAAAGAAACTCATTCTAGGTACTGTAGATGTGGCAAAAAAAAACACCCTAATTAGGAAAGTTTAAGGCCCATGAGTAAAACCTATTATTGCTTTACTAAATGGAGGAATCCATTTATTTTTCTCATGAGGCCAAAGAAGAGCTTAATGTTAACAGAGATACTGAAACATATTTCAAATTTAATATATTTATTTTATTAAGTATTCACTTATGAACATATCATGAATCTACTGTAATTGATATGACATAAAAATGTTTATCAACTTCCTTTCCTATCTGCGGTCTTTCCATTTTATATGCTACTTCATATATATTTGAATAATAGATTTCTGGACCTTACTTAATTCACTAGGGCTTGAATCCATCCATGCTATTCTAAGTGATATATGATACTGTTTTGACATCAAGCTGTCCTATATTTTATTAGTGGTCCCTTTATGAAATCATGGATTCAATCTCATCGCTACAGGTAAAAACAATTCTCCATTTGTTATAAACCCTTACTGTGCTTCTAAGATATTGTCACAGTCACATTCAATCTACTTTCACTTGGAGAGCAGAATGTTGGATTATACTAGAAAATACTTCCTAAAAAGGCAGAGATCAATTAATCAGTCACTCACAGTGGCTAATGGATGAATAAGTCCATGATTAAGATCTGGGGACTATGTAGGCGGTAATAAAATCTGCTATGTTCATAGAATTTGAAAAAAAATTAGCACATTTTGTATTTATGTGACTCTTACAAAGAAGCTTGTTTTGCTAAGATAATTAGTTTTAACAATAATGTACTACATTTCCTTCCCCTTTAAAAAATGGGTAGGGTTAAGTATCTTAATCTTATTTTAGAGATAAGAGTTGTAAGCAATGCTTATAGAATTAGTTTTGATAAAATCTCGGGAAAAAATCATTCAGTAAAAAGCATTCAAGAAGCAGATAAATTAAGTTTAATTAGACAAATACACATTGGTAGTAAGTCAGTATCACCTGTCCAATAAATGTTCTGACTACTGAATTTTCACATTCAACGGTTGTAATATCGTATCATTTATATTTATTGGTAGCTGGCATTGACATAACAGAGCCAGAGAATAAAGGTAAGAAATATATGTCTTTAAACAAATTGAATCATTGACACACAAAAACACACATGAGTGGAGTGTGTGGCTTAACATCACTTCTTGAATGAGCATTTCTTTATAACTTTGGGCAGGGGAAGACACTAAGATGGTATGTTATGTAGCTCAGTGTGTCCTTCATTTTTCAAAGGGATGGATAAGGACTTTGATTCTTGATCTTCCTGTCTCCACCTGGCAAGCACTGAGATGAGAAGCTTATTTGAATATATTGGATCTTTATACATTTTTTTCCAAACTTTCTGCTGTCTACGGTAACATGGAAGGTTGTTTTTTCCATAGAAATCATTTTTTTCACAAATACTTTTCATGTAACCTTTCTGACAAAGCATTAAGCTTGCAATGTTCCTATGCCATTTTCAGAATAATCATATCATAGCTATATCACTTAACTTCTTTTATATAAGTTCTGGATCTTTACAACCTACAGTTTATTTTTCATAATTTATTATTTTTAGAAAGATTTGAATAAAATAAAACTTTCTTTAATAATGTGAAAAATAGTAAATACTTCATTATTTTATTTTTGTTCTTAGGTACAATAAAAATTCAAGAAAGGAAAGTTTTAAAAGATGTAAACTAACCATACCAGAAAACTAGAGAAAGAGAAGCAATGAAAAAAATCAAAAATGATTGCAGAAAATAATTTTCAGTCAGAAAAAGAAAATCATTACTACACTTAGTTTTCTTAACTTCTCAAGTCACAGAAATGCTTTACAAGTCTTCATTTGAGATATTCCTCTTCTTGATGAGAGTCCATTGGGCTTCCAAGGAAACTCAGTCAGTTAAATATGACTAGTTTGAAAATACAGAGATATTTATAATTTCTTTTTATTTCCTTTCCAAACACAACTTGTCATTTTAACTCGGTAATACTGAGAGAAGGCAAATATTTTAATTCAGTGAAAGGATAGGCTTTCTAGTACGGAGAGTTCTTCAAAAATAAATCAGTGTGTGGGTGCACCCCTCGCGGTCCTGAGTTCCTTGTCCATGTTCTCTCTCCTTCTGCTCCTGATTTGGACCTTGAGATTTCTGTCCGGTGCTTCAATGTGGGTCTCTGTCTCTGTTTCCTTTCATCGCCTGATGAAGGTTAATATTCAGGAGGATGCCTATATGTTTTTCTTTGGGTTCCAATGGGTTTTTGATCCTACTGCACGTACTGGCTTTGTGGGAGCCCAGGCAGTTTGGACGCTCACCTTACTAGACCTGGATGGAGGTGGGTGGTCCTTGGACTTCCCACAGGGCAGGGAACCCTGATTGCTCTTTGGGCTGACAAGGGACAGGGACTTGACTGGGGATGGGGGAGGAAAATGGGAGGCGGTGGCGGGGAAGAGACAGAAATCTTTAATAAATAAATAAACAAACAAGTAAATAAATAAATAAACAAACAAAAAAAATCAGTTGCATGGCCAAAGTAAAGTTAGTGGAATTCAACTACAGGCAGAGTGCTTGTCTCCATCACCAAATTCATTGCACTGTATATACACCATACATATATGTGTATGTACATAATATATACATGTATGTTTATTATAGATGCAGCAAGAATTAAAGAAGAGATCATGAATTTGAGAGTGAATAGGGAGACAGCAGGAATTTGTAAAGAGGGTGGGTGGAAATGTTGCAAATACAGCATTCATGTATGATACTCCTCTATTTATAACATATTTATTTATATATATTTAATAATATATTTACAACATTAAATACATTTTATATATTATATATCAAAGAAGAAAACAAGTATCCTCAAATGGGTAAAAATTTAGTTGCAAGAAATACACTGACATCTTATAGGAATTATTTGAACAAAATATAGACTTCTAAATTATGTATAAATTTCTAAGAAAGTTCTTGATGTTGGTCTTGGGAATGGATTCTTAGATAATGGGGATGTTCTATTGGGATCTCACCAAGGCCAGCTGGCCTAGGTCTGAAAAAGCATGGGATAAATCCGGACTAGCTGAACATAGCGGACAATGAGGAATACTGAGAATTCAAGAACAATTGCAGTGGGTTTTTGATCCTACTGCACGTACTGGCTTTGTGGGAGCCTAGGCAGTTTGAATGCTCACCTTACGAGACCTGGATAGAGGTGGGCAGTCCTTGGGCTTCCCACAGGTCAGGGAACCCTGATTGCTCTTCCAGCAGATGCAGATGAGGGAGGGGGACTTGATCGGGGGAGGGGGAGGGAAATGGGAAGCGGTTGTGGGGACGAGGCAGAAATCCTTAATAAATAAATAAATTTAAAAAATAAAAAAAAACTAAAATAAATAAATGAGGCAGCGAAGAACTAAAAGGTATCTATGTGACAGAGGCAAGCATCCACAAGATGAAAGCTAAAAAATAGGATTGGAAAAAGCAAAACCACATCATCTATTGACCAAAGGTTAACAGCTAATGTACATAGGAATTCCCTACAATGCAATGGCCAAAAAAAAAAAAAAAAAAAACCCAATACCGTGATTTAAAAATGGAAAGAATTTGATTAAGGATTTAAGCAAAGAAGCTGTACCCAATGTGTTGATGATAGAGTGTAAGCATCTCCAACCACAGAGAGATTCAGAGCAAAACCACAGTTGAACACCTCATGTCTACTATGATGTCTGTTATTCAAAAAGACAGACTTATACTGTTTACAAGGACATGAAGGAGAGGGACAGTGATATGAATTTGGAAATTAACCAACAATTAAGGAAAGAATGCAGTGGTTCTTAGAGACATGATCGACCAAATCACGCATTACATCCATTGCTGAACATCTACCCACAATATCTGAAACAATAATCATGCATAGATATTTGCCTTTCCATGTTTATTATGGCTATGGAGCAGATATAGGAGGAACTAAAATATTCAATGCTGATGCCTATGTAAATAGAATGTGGACTCCACAGAGGGACATAAAATATTTCTTAATCTAAATACAGAAGAAAAATATCACTTGGATGGATCTAGAGGAAATCACCATAAATAAGTTAGGCTAATCAAAGTGGAACAAAGCAATGTGTGGTTCCCACTGTAGAATGTGTCTACAATAGTGAGGAACATAGGAAAAGAATAGGGTAGTAATTACCCTGGGTTAGAAGGGGGAACAAATGAGAACCTAATGCTCACAGAGATGAAATTTTCCATTATACAAACCAAATATATTCCAGAGATCTCCTGTAGGAAATAAATTCTATAGTTAGGTCTGTGGTGTTGTGCTCTTTAAAATACATCAGTAAAAGTAAAAATTCATCTGAATTTTCCCTACAACAACACAAATAGAGAAGGAAGAAAACAGGAGTGTTTTAGAGACAACGGATGCTTCAATGTTATTGTGGTGGTGGTTTGATGGATGCATCTGTCCAAATCAATCATAATGTGGACTCTTAGCATAGATAAGTAGTTATTACCTTGACTGATGCCGATGCTATGTGGAACTCGAAAGGCACACACATATACAGGTAAAGACAATCCTAAGTAAAAATGGTGCACTGCTCACTATCAGCATTCTAATGTGATGATATATTATGCTTTTGTGAATCTGATCGTTATAAGAAATATGGGCAAAATGGACATTTGGAATGGGAATTCAAGGCAGATTAACCTAAAAGACACCTAGGCTTACATAAGGAACAAGGTATTATAACATATGCTTTTCATTTCTTAGTTGTTTACTGTCAATAAAATTTAACTAGAGAACTTTGTATCTATTTTAGGAAAAAATACTTTCTTGTCTCCTTGGAAAGTTTTAAGTCATTTTCATATATTTTATACTGTCTAAAAATTAAGTCTGTTATCATTATTATGTACAAAGATATATGAGTTACATCAATTGCAAGAAGACAGTTTGTTTCTGAAGATATGTACAATAATTAATTACTAAATCATTTCTAGAAGTTAATATAATCATTCAAATATTTGGTATTTAGTAGATAAAGAGTAAACCAGTGGATACCGGAACAAACATCTGCCTCTCATGCATCATGTGAGTGTCTGTCCTTCTCTTAACTGACTTTCTTGAGTAAAAGCCAAATTATTATAGAAATATTTCTTCAGTTTTATCTTCCATTAGGTCATAGTGAATGTGTCCAGAAAATATTTGAGTAATGTATGTTTTTGCAAAAACAGGTATTAAAAGCAAAGTTAAGAATGGAATTAACATGAACGTTAAAAATGTAAATAAGGAACATTGAGATAGAACTTCCTATAATCCCATCACTCAGAATGCTGAGGAAGGAGAAGATCCACAAGTTCAAAGTTATTCTAAGCTGCATAATAAAATCTTATCTCAAGCAATAAAGAAAGAAATATAAATCATTTGGGGGATGATGGGGGTGTTGGGACAGGACACATACCCGGGATCTGAGTGACACTGGAGTTTGGACATGTGCTTGGTGAAGAGACTCTCAGTGTAGAGTTCTACTCACAAAGCTTTCTCTTATGTGCGTGCCAAATCAATTTCACAGCAGGCTTTTCATCTCTCACTCTGCCAAGGGAGAGCATGTAGTTTAAAACTAAACTCTCTGTTCAGCAAATGAAAATAAAAAAAATCACCCAGAGGGGTTTTATGGTCTTAGGAAATTAGTGCCTAAAAATTTGCAGATGTCCCATTTGATTTAAAGAAATCATTTGCCATAAGCAGAGGGATAAACTTTACCCAGCAAGCATGCCAACTCTGGGTCACTTCGAATTTCAATTTGCAATCAAATGTCATTTTTCAGAAGCTAGTCCAGGGTATTGAATTTGTCTTGTGGAAATAGGCTTTATAGCCTCTTCTGATTAAGAGAATAAAGGAAAATCATTAAATCTCCAAAGAATACACAATTAAACAATTTCTTTGTTTCCAGTAAGTGGGCAAATATTTGTTCTTGCAGATAGCACACATATGAGTGACAATTCAGTGTCCTCTTGAATGCACACCAATGACATCTTTTATCTTATTATTTCTCTTACTTAACATCAACTTAAGGCACATCACAGAGAGCCAAAGGCTCTGCCCCATCTGTACTGACATCCTTGTTAACTGTTGGCAGAGTTTGACTGATATTAAGACCTGAAAACCAGATCACTTACCACACAGCAGAGGGCAATGATGAGGGTAGTCCAGTCTCTGTTTCTTGTCCATTCTCTTTTTAGATTAGTTAGATGTGAAATAGTCATGGTGAGTAAGTCTTGTCTGTTTGGTCTTCTTTTATGCTTCACAGTGCTTTCCAAATGTTGACAATATATTGAATTAATTTTTTAGGGTTACTGAAACAACCTGTGATTTTAGTAACCACACTTCACTTTTATCTCAGTTCATAATACTAGATCCCTGATCCTTCCTGATAATCACAGGAGAGGGAACTGTCCAGATTACTTCTTGACACGTTAGTAGCATCATTTCCTTTCTCATTTCTTCCCTCCGAGGGTATCTGTGTCTACGTTTCCTCTTCACATAAGCACACCAGAAATATTAAATTAGCGTCCATCCTAATGAACTTATTTTAATTTGATTTTCCTTTGAATGCTCCATCATCAAATTCAATGCCTTTAAAAGTATTGGATCTATCTCAGCATTAAAGCTATGAATCCTCAGGGATGGTTCAGAGAGTAAAATTCATTCATAACGCAGGCAATAAGCTTTTATTTTGGTAAAGGACTTAAACTCATTGTAATATTTGCTGAAAATTTTTCTATCTGTTGTAGTTAAAAAAATAATTCAAGAAAACAACCCAGGAAATAATAATATGTTAGAATACATGTGAACCAAACCTCGTCTAAATTCATACTTGTAGTAAAATCTAGCTCATTGGCTTTCTCTTCCATCGTGTTTATTCATTCACACCTGTTAATCATTGTACCCTTATTTTCCTACTGCCTGATCCAAATAACTGTGATGAACAGACTCTACCTTCTCATTGCTATTCATGACCATGAAGGCTAAGTTCATATAAACTTAAGAAAACGAAAAGCACCTCTCTTAAGTACAGTGCCCATTTGTATTAGTGTATACTAGTACCTCAGTGTTGAAACAAGGCTTTAGTGTAGGGAGTTACTATATTTCTAGTTAAGTCTATTTTGTTTCATGATGGTCATTAATTTCATTTATGTATGCCATCTCCAAAATAGGTTAATATGTGCTAAGGGGCAATTCCTGTTCCTTTAATTTATGTTGAGGTTCCAGCAGCATCTCGGTCTATGCAGTGAATGTAAAAGGCCTGTGGTAATTTTTTTTCTTCACCTCTTTCTCATTGCTACACAATAATTATTCTACTGTGCCCCATGTTGATGAAATCTGAATTCCTTCCTTTATAGTAATGTGTGTGCAACCTTGTTTTACCATATCTAAATTGATCCAGGAAGCATATTTTCCACCATGCATGCCTCAAGCTAGTTGCTATTATTGGAAGTTAAATTGTTGGTCAGAGATGTACCAGGAGGGAGCATATCTTTCAGAAACACTCTCATGTGTACTATGGATAAGACCACATTTTCTCTTGTGCACCATGGTAACCAGTCATGTGTCCACATCCACTTTGCTTGGGTTATCTTTTAAGCAACATAAAAATATGCCAAAGATTTCAATGCCTTGTATGCATAATTTCTAAGTGTTGAAACTTACTTTGTTTACAAAAATAAATAAAAAGTATGCATTGCCAAAATCTGAAGCAATTACATTTTAAGAGCCAAACCCTCATCAATATGCAAGTCTCATGCTAATAATGAGTAGTCACTTTTGAAAGAGTCCTAGCGTGTGTAGAGTATGTAGACTCTCAGAGTTAGAATTTCAAATTGCTGGTATTTTGACAGACTCACTTTACACAAAGTGTTGGAAAAGCCACAGCTATGTGTTGACCTAATTTACCTTGAGATAGACTTAATATTAGAAAGAAAATAGAACATTGAATACTGTTGTGTGACTCCCTGGGAGAATGAATAAATTGAACTAACCCCAGATAGAGAACCAAAGTATACACCAAAACAATTCAGCTCTAGTATAGAAACCAGTGCATTGTCTGGTTAACTTCCAGGAAGGTGGATGACCCAAACATAGCTGTATCACTAAAGTGAGCTCTCCTCGGCCTTGGTGATGACTCAGGAAATCTGTATCCCCGAGAAACACTGCATGACTTGCAGGTAGGACTAAAGGTTACAGCGTCTCCTTTCCCCAACTATATTTTATACTGCTTGTATATAATACTGGGGGAGGAAACTTGTGAATCCTGTAAGTTTTAGCATACTATGAGACTTGTGAAATGTGTTTCCTGCCGAGTTTCATTAGCCTCTCTTCCCTCTCTAAAAAGAAACATTTCAGTACAGAGGAAATTGTTACATGATAAATATAAATGGAATCCAATATTTTAGGTGTCTAGACAAAATTGCAAATTTTAGGACAAACAACTTGAAACAATTTCGTTTAATTTTGAACTTTCCACATTTTTGAACTATTATAAAATTACCCTAGGCATTTTTAAACATATTATTTTAGAATATATAAAAAGGTAATAGTTTAAATAATAGTTTAAATGAGGTCTGTTACTAGTGTTAAAAATTACAAATACTTTAAATTGTGTACTCTAAAACAAATAACGTCACATAGATTGGAAAGTCAATGGAAGCATTTGCCAATTTGGTTACTCAGATATATGAGTTCCATTAAATATTTATTACATTGATTTAAAAATGTTAGTAATATTTCCATATATAATTGATAAATATGAATATTTTATCACTGCCTTGATTTTAAAATAAAATAATTGTTGTTTTATGGTGTAATTTGTTTATGTCAGCATTAGGCTGAGAGTACAAGGATGTCTTATGCATTCCCTACTCTCACACATCTGTGACTCTTCCCACTATCCATAAAACACATCAAAGTTTGTTACAGGTAATAGAAAAAAATCCATATCACATAATCTGCCTAAGTCTGGAGATAATTCAAGGGTTCACCTATTTTGCAGTATGACCTACAGTTCAGACTAATATATCATAACATTCATCTATCACTGTGATATATAGAACATTAACCTTAAGTAAAACTGCTCTATGCCTTTAGCCCATTAAATGGGGTCCTCTTTGTGCAAATAAGCCTTCAAACCTCGATTAACCTCTATTCAAGAAAATCTCCCACAATTCTGGTTTTCCAAAGGGTGGATTGTTATTTACTAAATTCTATCAAGGTCACACTATAAACAATCAACTTGTGCACTGATCTATAGAATATCCAAGAAGCAATATTTGCTTTAAATAATTAGAGCACAGCATGAGTCAGTCCCTTCTCTGCATGTTTGTGTGGCCATATATATTTTTGTTTTATTCACTTAATCAGCCACACAGACCAAATGCTTCTGATGCCATACTCTTCGAAGCTTTGAAATGACAATGTGATTCAAAAGCCATCTAGCAATGGGAAGTATAAGTAATCTCAGTACAACACAGAATGTTATGAGGAAATGCCTGGACTCTCCCATGTTACTCTGCTTTCAAGGAACCAGGAAACACTGAAACAAAGAGCACACAATATCCATAGGAAGGATGAAAGCATTGCCAAGGAGAATAAGGACAGTAGATTAGGAACAAGGGGATGGAAAGTTAAAGAAGGCAGGATGGAGGTATCCTTAAGTTCTTACTAAAAGAAACCTGTCGAAATTGGGGAGTATTTGGGGATGTGTGGAAACCTAGTGCAGGGCAAACTTCCTGGACTCTATGAGGGTGACTCTAGTGAGGATTCCTAATGATGAAGGACACAGAGGTGAAGTGGTCATCATTTGTATCCACATAAGGCTCCAGTGATAGGACTGGGTTACATTCAGTTGAGTTGTTGGCTGAAGGAGTTCCATGGAGATCTCTAACAACCCTGGTGATTATAGGACAGAGGAGTAGTCTCCAAAAATTAACAAAAGGACCTAATTGCTGAGGACAATATCCACACAGTTCATTGAATATAGATAGGAAAACCTGGTGACTGCATGGGGCCTTCAACCCTACACTGTAGTCTCTTTTTCACTGGAAGGTACTCTGCAGCCTACAGAAAGAGAAACTTGGACACTGAGTCAGCCACAACACTGTCAACTTACAATCCATCCTGACTTAACGATGTGAGAAGGCAATGGAGAACTGACCATAAAACAACAACAAAAAGTTTCCCAATGATATTTTGTTGCACTCATAGTTCAGGGCCTCAGGGCCTGTCCAGTTATCATCAGAGAGGCTGTCTCTGGCAGCAGATGAGAGCTCATACACAGATACATAGGTGGGCAGTTAAGCAGAAAGAGTCTCGATGGGAGATCTCCATCTGGTCTCCCACTTTGAAGCTTGGGGAAACCCTAGAAAGAGGGGAAGGAAAGATTGCATGAGTAATAGTGGAGGGTGGACATTAGGGTAACATGGTCCACTGAATCAACTAAGCAGAGATCTTATGGACTCACGAAGACAAAGGCAGCAAGCATGGGGACTGCAAGAGTCAGCACCAGGTCCTCTGCATGCATGTCATAGCTGTTAGCTTGGAGTTGTGTAGGACCCCTAACAGTGGAGGTGAGTGTGTCTCTCACTCTTTGCCTGTTCTTGGGACTCTTATTAGGAGTTACCTTGTCCAGTCTTGATATGGGGGCTTTTGCCCTTGTTATTTTATCCTGTTTGTCATGTTTGTTTGTTGTTTCTCGCAGGCCTGCTTTTTCTGAGAGGTAACAGAAGGTGGGGCAGATCTGAGGGAGAGGGGAGACAGGAGTGAGCTGGAAAGTGTGCAGGGAGACAAAACAGTATTCAGAATGCATTGTATGAGAGAAAAATCTTTTTAAAATAAAAAAACTGAAGAAAAGGATTTATGTGTCCTGAATACAATGAAGGCTCCATCAGAATTTTAAAAGTTGATCACAGGTCACAAGCTTACTAGTGTTATTTGTGCTTTCAGGAAGGACAACAGATTTGAAGACAGGGCACTTGCAGGCGTGGAAGTGAGTTAAGGTATCTAGAAATATATCTTGTCTTTAGTTATCTTCACTTGACTCTTTTTGCTTTGCTTCTTTCTAAGTTCTTTGTAGCAACAACAGCAAACTATACTTTTAGCTTAAAAGAAATACTTTTATATGGCATGATTACATTAATGCCTCCCTCAGGTTGTACTCAATATTTCATATATTCCTTCCAATGCTCTGACCTAAGCCATCTTCCTGCCATCTCGTTTAAGATTCTTTATTGCTTACTGAACAGTGAGAAAGCACTGGCATGAGAGGCCTGGTGGGAAGTGGAAAATGAGGTTTCCTGAATACTTGCTTATTAACCTGTCCTTTAGAATTAACAATTGGCAACCTCAAATGTCCTAAATTTATTGTCGATACCTCTAATCTCCAAATTATGGTTTCCTTATAATGTTTCACAAACAAGTTTGTAAATATAAATACATGTTAAGCAGCTCACTAATCTTTTCTCAGTTAATGCTTTGTAGTAAAAAAAGTCAAAATAAATAACAGCACTGAGAAACCATAGTTCATATTTCGTTCTCTAAATTCTGCGTGTTAAGTTCATACAGTCATTTACTTTGAGAAACTGTAGAGAAATGTTAGCAAGCCTGTGAGAGGTAGCCCATTCCAACAGCTGATTGGTCAATCAAGCCTGTGCAGAGGTATCCCATTCCAACATCAGATTGGTCAAGTCAAGAAAAAGGTGAACCAAGAAATTGGCTCCACGTGAGCAGACACCATCAAAAACTACCATGACTTCATGTAAGGTTAATTTTTGCATTTTAAATAAGACCCAGAGCTTTGGGAAGAATATGAAATCCCATCCCTTGGTTCTGTTTTATCTTAAGTTCTTATTTAAAGGAAAAATCTAGTGTCTTTTCAAGTTACTCCTCTTTTCAACTCTCATTTAAAAAAAGCTCTTTAGATACAGGAATATTTGAATCAAAAGTGGGTGGAATTAAATGTATATAATATTTAATTCTCAGCAAACTCTTAATATTTCTAGAAGGCACAAATCCTTCCAGGAAATGTATAAAAGTTTGAGGAATTTTTTTTATTTTTGAGATGTTTTTGAGGTGAAGAGTGTTTCCTAAAGGAAGCATATAGAAGATATGGAACTATCTGATGATACCAAGCTCACAACAGGTTTCTGTTGTTACTAATCTCAGCAAATGAAATGAAAAGAGCTCAATAGGAAACCAAGATTGTTTACTGCACATTGGAACAATTGGAAATCACCACCATTTCACAAGCTAAATCAATCCCTGTCTTGTTGCCAGGGTTTTCCAGGAAACACAGGCAGATTTGGTGACAGGCCTCCCAGGACTGTCAATGGTTGTTGTAGATCTGACTGCCCAGGCATTTTATTCAACACCATCCTTTAGTGTGGACTGTGTCATTTGAACAATCACTTTATAATACTTGTTTTCTGAAGATGCTTAATGAAGGTATACACAGATCAATGATGATCTCAACTGTATTTATGCATAGCTTAAAAATGTACACCCTTCATTGTTAGAAAGAACACTGGTACATTTATCTTGATCCTATGATATATGGCTTTAATCTGATTTCATTTTTTCTTCCATCAGTCCTTTATTTTTGTCTACTTTTTCTACTTCACACTTCTTGTAAAGCACCTTCCCCAAGTACAACAACTATTACCATTCCAAATCTGACTACAAGACACCATCAAAACTGGGTTACCTGACTGTCACTAACTAACTAACTAACTAACTAACTAACTATCTAACTATCTAACTAAAAGAGTAGACTAGGTACAGGTAGAATCACTCAGTGAGTAAGAACACCTGCCACTAACAGAAAAACTGAGTTCTAGCCCCACGACCCCCAAGATGAAAGAAGAAGGTAAAATCCAGCAAGTAATTCTCTGAATTCTCTGACCACAACATGTTTATGCACATTCATGTGCACCTGCATGTGTGCAAATACACAAGCAAGCACACAGAGACACAAACAGAGAGACAGCCAGACAGCCAGACACACACACACATACACACACACACAAAACACAGACACGGCAATACCTTGTTTATACAAATAATGCTTGTCTGAAGAGCAGAGGACAGAGATAGCCACTAGCTAACCATAGAAGTCCAGAGGTCTGTACAGACAGAAAGTGATATGGCTTGGTGGAGAGAGGAATTGATAACACAGGAAGAAACAGGAACTCAATCTCTTTTCTGCTGGGAAGTTCAGAGGTAAGGTGGCCATGGTTTTGCTTAATCATCTGATCTCTCAGCATTTTCCCCTTAATTTTCTGACTCTGGGCTTTTATTACTAACACCTATTAGAACTTGTGATACATACATACATACACACACACACCCTGAAAAAACAAAATATATTTTTAAAAAATAAAGGAAAAAGAAGACCAATGCACTCTTTCTGAGATTCCATTACTCAACCCTCAGTGTGTCTTCCTCCTTCCACATGTAAGAATTTTGCTCTAGCCCCATAAGGTCTCAAGAGATAGTAAATATACAAAATATGGAGGGTTAGGGTGAGTGAGGGGAGGGCTGTGAGGGGTTCCATCTATTCAACTATATAAAAGATGTCATCTATCCTAAGGTGACAGTTTTTAGTGCTATGACTCTTGTGGGATCAGGTTTAAATAATCCCCATAAACTCAATGGCGAGCCAAGCTAGATTTAGTCTCCACCATGATACTGATCTACAGTTGGATATCTATGTGAGAGGGGTAGATATTTGTTCATGTCATCCCAGAAAAATCTCACACAACATCAGGAGACACTGAAATCATTAATTATGGGGGCTGCTTTATTCCCAAAGTTACCTATGTGAGTCAACAAGAGCAGTAGAGTAACCAATGGCTTATGGATTATGAAGTCCATAACTCACATGCCACATCTGCACAATGTATGCTTTTGCAGCACATTGTGACAATGCGGACTTCAGAAGTCAAGTTGTTATTATGACAGTCCAATAGTTCCGCAGAGTGCTGAGCAGTCCTGGCCTAAATCTGCAGGGGCATCTGCAGGACCTGACCACATTGCAGACATGTGGTGTGGCCTCAACACATGCTCATGCCTGTTGGGTAAGGCATCCGTAAACAATATAGACACTATAAAGGGCTGATTCTGTGTACTCTACTCAGATTATAAGGCACAAGGGAAGACAGCTTTTGTATACTGCTGGTGTGGTTCACATTCTGTCTAGTGAAATAGCGAGGAAAAAGCCGTTCTGCTGAGAACAATGCTTTCCTTCGGTCCCAGACAACTTGAGCAGATTATATAGTTCCCTCTCAGTTGTGTTTTTAGAACTATATCTGGAGCAAATAACTTCAAGTTCATTCACACTATTTTTCTTTAAGAGCTGCTACAATTCAGCACAAACATGAATGTAATTGTTCAGCTATAATCTTTTTATTTGCTAGGGTCAACATATCTTACTTGGAGGATAACCTGTTTCCTGTGTATTGGTAGAATTTGAGGCTTCCTATATTCCTCGCCCCATTGCTCATCCTATTCTTTTAGATCTCATGCTTCTGTCTTTATATGACCTTTCTCTTGTGGTATTTTACATCTCCGTTATCAAGACCCCATGAGCTGCATTCAGGCCCATCTCTCAATGAATCGGGATTCTTTGGCCATTATAAGATATTTAACCATATTTTTTTACAGTAACTTTGGCTACAAAACATAATTTTCAAAGGTGTTAGGGATCAGAAAGCAGATATATTTGAAAAAAAATATTATTCAGATTCTAATAACATTGCTTCATTAGTGAACTAAATCAAATGCTCTCATCAACAAAGAGGGAAACCATCAGCTTCTCTATGTTAGTGCTGTAAAACTCTTTTCTACCTTAGAAATGGAACTGACCCTTAGTTATCTAAAATTACTCATTAAATGATCCTTACAGGTTAAGAGAGAGTTAGAGTATCAGTACAGTACCATGGATATAGTACATAACTGCACCCAAACATCCAATCTGGAAATTTATGAACAGAGACAATACTGCTTCCTGTCCTAGATGATATCCATCTTCTGTTGAGACTCGTTCCATCTCATTGTTGCTCTTTCCTAATCCACCCACACCCTCAGGAAGCACTGTTTTCTTTTAGCCCTAATTCTATGTTTAAGAAGGATTCTTTCTCTTCTGAGCTTGGGAATCTATAATATGTATATAATGAACAATTTAATAGTTTCCTCAATTTAAAAATAATGAAGCCATGAATATTAGCTACTTGTGTCTAAGCATGGAGAACAATACAATTGATAGAAATTTCTAGCAATATTTGTGCTGTTCAGCTGAGGTCTCTTTATTCCAAGCTATCCAGACACACTGTCCTGGCTTTCTCTCTCTTTATGAACTTTTTTCCTTGTGCTCATTCCCCTTTCATTGCAACCTTTTCCTTGGCCACCTTGTAGACAAAACTCCTTATCTTTACAAATCTATACTTGGAAATATTTCCTGTTCAAACCAAAGATTTTCATTTATTCCATGTACATGCATTTTGCTGACAGCAGCTTTATCCAACCAACCATCAGTTCATTCGGTAATAACGGATATCGCTCATGGAGGGTTTTCCCCGTGACATGCAGTGAGATAGCATCAAATTCCCATTATCTGATTTAACAGGTGTCAATCAAGAAAGAATTCTGTGGCAGTCTGATGATAGGCCTTGTCATGATTCAGGGATGATACCAGCTTGTGTTCTAGTTTAAGAGCTTTATTAGACACATTCAAATAAATCTCCAGCAGAGGTTTTTGGATGCACAAAAAGAAGTACCAGATTTTATCTGAGTGGTTACTTCAAGTGATGTGTGTGAATATGGTGGCATTTGAGAGGCAGGTTAAGATCCCTCAAGACTCTGAGACACGCTATACGCCATGGATGTGTATGTGAAAATTTGTGGGAAAGTGACCAGTACTAAACATGTTTTCCTTATGTGACTGAATTGTGTGGTGTGGTCAACTTGTGAAAGCCAGCAAAAACAGCAAATATACACAATTATGCACAAATGTCATAATTAGAAAGAATGTGTCTTAAACAGCTTCTGTGTATTTTCATTTGGTTGCTGGGTTAGAAATTCTCTGATATCATATAGCAAGTATTGTATGAAACAACCAAAACAGGTGACCCAACTAATCAAACCAACTTGATACTTCTGGATGTTTTTCCTTTTAAACCTATTCTTAATATTTGAATTTGTCTTGTCTGGAATATCAATTGCAATTCGTGAACCCCACTCTTTTATCTTTTGCTTAGTTAGATCTATAAATGTATTGTTCTTATTTGACATGTGAAAGATTTCAGTTTCTTACAGAGTACTACTTGAGTTGTAATTACGTTTGTTCCCTTTCAACAGCCTGTACAAGCCCCATTTCATGTTAGAAAGCACTTAAATTAGGAATATTGTCAGAATCAGAGAACCAAGTAGTAGTCAAAACTAGTTTTATGGCAACTTGTGTTTAGAAGAAGAAACAGCTCCTTGGCCTGTCCAATCACAGGTCAATTGATTACTTCTGTTCACTTTGAAAGTTCAACACACACATTCCATGTATATTTTTTGTCTAAAGGAAAGCTTTAGAGTCTATGCCCTTTATATGATCAAGAGGACACAGAATAATGGGCATGTTGTCTATGAAGAGATAACAAAAGCAGGTTCCATCCTAAGAACTTTCCATAGCTGTAAATTTCTCCCCTTGAATCCTCACTTCGAAAACTGAGACTTGAGGAACAATGAGGCTCTATTCTTCTAAATAAAAGTCTAATAGTGAACATTTTGAAATAGGTCTTTCTACATTGTTTACTAATCATGACAGTCCCCACCAACATACCCAGGCAAACTTGATCTAGGTAATTATTTCAGAACACTCTGTTCTTAAATGATTCTAGGTTGTATCAAGCTTGCAGCTACAACTAAGGATTCAAATGCATTCAATAGGCACACACACACATACAAAACAATACACATGCAACCTTACTGTACCGGGAGTTATGGCGATAGGACTCTTAAAAGAAATCCCACACTAGCTCAGAAATAAGAAATAGATAGGCATTTATTAAGGGGTAAACTCACAAATCAGAATTCTCCACTTGACTGGTTGAATCACTCGACCCAAAGGAGCAGTTGACCGGGCATGGAGTCAGGGGAACTAGAGAGAAGGGGCACAAGCTAGCTTCCCTATAAATATAAAGAGAGGCCACGCTCCAGTAGGTGGGCTAATACAAGCTGTAATACTTCCTACAGCACCTTACACACATTTACACAATCATATACACACAACCACACACACACGTACAACTACACTTAGAAACACACAAATATCTCCAAAACCCCAGAAATTAAAACAGCTTCTACCTCTATTTGTAGGAAAACTATGGAACGGAACCCCATCATATACATCTTTGAAAAGTGTTCTCAAGACCTGGTCTACTTCCAGTAATTCAGTAAGCACATTGAGTGTGTCATATTTGTTCTGATGTGGTTGTTGGTTATGGTAGAAAGCTTCTGTGACGCACTCAGAGAGCACAGTTAGTTTGTTATAATGACACCCTCCTCTATCCTCTTATTATATCCCTATATTCTTTATTCTTTGCACTGCACTTACCAAGCATGGTTTTATAGATTCAACACATCTTGTCCCTTCCAACTGGAATTTAAAAAACACTGTCAAATTACTGCATTACATGTTGAGTGTTGAGTGCTATATGGTTAAATAATGTATGTTTTTTCTCCTTCCATGCATTTGATATCTCCCATTTTATAATGAGAATTCTTCATTACTTAATATAATTCATAGTTACAAATACATACATAATTGTGATTTGAGAAGGTGACTCATAATATTAGAATCCTTATCAACCAGAGATGGCTGCATCAAATGTTCCTGTATCATTGGTGATCATAACATTCACATGTATGAATGACACACTCATTAACCACTCACTCACCCCTATTCACATGCATGCATACACAATATGATAATAATAACTAATAATAATCACTGTGGTTTTACCGTAAGATACTTGAAGACTTCTGCCTTCTTAACGCTCCCACTGATGAGTGCTTAATGCATCCTACACCTGTGCCCTATCACTCAACCTTCATGCAATCCAAACTTCATGAAGCATTTCCTGGTTTAAAATTGCCTTATTTTCTGCTTTCATCACTGAACAAGTTTCATATTTGATGCTTAAAATTATGTTGCCTCCTGGGTCTTTTGTGATGAATAAAAACATGAAACTTTATAGAGGAATGGGTGGTCAATTGAAACCCCATCATTAGACATTCATTATTATGCATTTAATTATTTAGGAATACAAATTTTAACTCTCCATCAATATTGGAAATTGTGTGTAGCTCAGAAGCAGTTTCTGTCTTTTGAAAATACTTGGTATTTCAATTTCTAAAATGTTCACAAGACATATTATCCTAGATTATACACATTCTTTTTATTCTTTGAGTTAGAGATATCAAGGCTTTTTATTAAGTTTTATAAAGAACTTGGTGTAAAATGTTCCTCTCTGCAGCTTATGAAATAATACTACTCTTTCTCTATACAAAGACACAATGTTTAATTTAGAATCTACCTAATGACATCTATCTCCTCTCTTATTAACAAAAGCACCCACTGGGAACCAGGTATGTTGATTCTCAGCTTCACATGAAGGCGATGTGGGAGGCCCATTAGATCTCACAATTTCACACCTTGCTAAAAATTCAGATGGGCCACAGCATGAACCCAATGTATAAAATAAAATCAGTGCAAACGTACATGTCCCAAACTACTTGTTTTTCTCTTTATGAGATATGCAAAGCATGAAAACACTGTCAGAAATATGCCCTCTTGGAGAATCCAAGTTGTATCTCTTTGCTTAAGCAAATTACCTGGCTTTAAATTTATAATCATACAATTTATTCATTTCCACTTACATGTGTATGTCTGCATATGCTTGTGCCTGTCCTATAGTGTGAAGATGGATGTCAGAGGACACTTTGTAGAAGTCAGTTACCTTCTACTCAATGATGTCCTGGGATTGAAGTCAGGTTGTAAGGCTTGATGTCAAGAACCTTTACCACTAAACCCTCTTAGCAGCCTTAGATAATTTTATATTTGGGTGAATGAGTGTTATTTACATAATATTTTTCCTACAAGTAGCACACACGCAATGATCTTTACACCCAATGAGATCAATCATTTGGGGACTCCTTGGAAGGCCACTGGAAATTTATGGAGATGGAAGAACCTCTGAAAATAACAATCGCTTTCTCTACAATGATGTAATTTGGGAAGGTAACAGCAACATTGAAAATTTATGGGAGAAAAAGCCTAAATATTGAGGGATCACTTAGCTCATGTTATTCTCCGAACCCTCTGCTGGGAATGGTCTGACCCAGCTCTTTGAGTTATCTAATCTATACAATCTGATACAATCATAAGCAAACATGATGCTATTCCTGTTGAGTGACCTGATCTTTGCTTTGCTCCCTAGTGAGTTTTATCCTCTCAGGATTACAGGAAGTAGCTAGCCAGTTGAGCCCCCTTCCACAAAATAGCAAGCATTCAGCCTGTAGTGAATGAAGACTTTCACTTCTCAGGTGCTGAAAACCTTGAGATGATTAAATTTCAGTTTTCACTGATTCTGAAATTCAAATGTCTTATGCCTGTGCCATGCCCATGACCCAGGAAGTAAGTAGTCTTATTCTGTAGGATAGAATGAGAAACCACTGGGAACTTAGTTTCATTATAGCGTTGATTTAGTCTCATGGGACAATCATTTAAAATCACACATTCAGGGTGCGAAGATTGGTCAGCTGGGAAAGTGCCACTACATAAAAATAAGAACCTATGTTTGCGTCCCCAGAAGCCACCGGAGGTGGAGTGCATACCATTCCTGTTTGGAATGGCAGCTACCCTGTGATGCAATAGAGGAGAGGAAAAGAGACACTGTGAAAGATCATGGGCCAGCTAGCCTAGCCACAAAAACTATTAGCACAACATCCTGTGTTAAACAAATTGGAAGGCAATGACTTAGATGTTACCTTCTGACTTTTACAAGTCACCATGATGTTTGTACACCTTCACACACACCACATACACACACACACGAGAGAGAGAGAGAGAGAGAGAGAGAGAGAGACAGAGACAGAGACAGAGACAGAGAGAGAGAGAGATCTATACATGGTTATCAAATCCATGATAAAGTTTCACATTAAAAAATGAAAAGGCTCTAATAAAAGAGATGTCCCACTTTATAAATAGCTGTGTCTCCATAGCCCTTAATTCTTTTTCTTTGATGCTGACAAGTGTTTGGATTGAATGTCTTCATGCACGAAAGGCATCTCACAAACTCCATTGGTTCACAGCATACTTGCTAACCACACTTTCATCACCTTGCCCAGTGTTAGGAAGACATTGTTCACTTGTTTGTGTGGGCTGTCTTGGAAGACACTGGAGCTATCAAGTCTCTTCGCATTTAACCTGCTTGTCTTAGATTGCTAAACTCAGCTCCCAAACTCTTGAATTGATGTCTCTTCTACTTTTATTCTTCTGTGTTTTTAAAATAATTCTGTCAGCTGGTGTTCACTCCAGGACTGATCTTTACAGATGATGTAGGAACAAAACAAGGGTAATAATTTCCCCTATGTTTTCTTTTTTTTCTGAATGTGTGCTGGAAATTGTCTTTATGAAATAGTTCTTTTAAAAAGAAGAAAAAGTGTATCAGTTGGCAGGAAACATGTCAACAATTCTTTCTGGAAAATATTTCAGTGTAAAAATAAAAAAATACAGGTTCTCTCTAATTTTCTGAAAGCAGGGCATACTACCTGAGAGGTAGGCACTTTGGGTATTCAGAACTAAATTCCCCTGGAGGCAAAAGAGGCAATTCCAATTCCTCCTTCTTCATTATATCGTCTGAGTTTGCCTCCAAGTATTAAAATTGTAATCACAATCTCCACAAAGAATGTCAGTTGTGGGGCATTAGAGGCAGTGGAGGGTGAGTCCTGGAATTCTTCTTTGAGACATATACATTCAGAGAGCGAAAATAACAGTCACCCTGGTGAGTGATTGCATTGTTGGAGGGAAGAAACGAGGCATGCATAATTTCTCAAGTCTTGTGTTAAGAAAGAACAGAGCCCTGACAGTCAGGGGGTGAAAGAGACAAGCAGTAAGAGAGAGAAGGTCTTAGAGTGTGTGAGGTCAGATTGGAGAAGCCTGAGAACTATCTGTAAAGGGGAAGGAATGGACAAAGGTGTAAGCACTAATTTTACACTGAGCAAAGCTGACTGAGCTGCACACCTGATAAGCAAGGTTATGCCATGCCAACCATATACGGGACGAGAAACCGAGGAAACAAAGGAGGAGGATGAGAGAGGCAAACTCAGGCCAGACTGAGAAAAGAGGAGAACAGACATTAAAAACAGAAAGGTTTTCGAGACCAGCCTGGTCTACAGAGCTAGTTCCAGGACAGTCTCCACAGCCACAGAGAAACTCTGTCTCGAAAAACCAAAAAAAAAAAAAAAAAAAAAAAAAAAAAAAACCAGAAAGGTTAAACAGTCTCTGAAAACAAAGAGGGTTTATGCATCATGATGAGAAGGTGAAAATTTTCACCTGAACCAGGAAATTATGTACAAATCATGGGATATGTGTAGTAAAGACATGCTTAGTAAAGGTCTTTGTGATCTGCCCTTACTGTGTCACAGATATTGACCCTTCTTAGACAGTGAACAATAGAAACCCCTATGTCTAAACAGCAAATGCTAAGGATGAAGAAATCAAAGACAGAATGCCTATGGGATATTTGCAGTTTAGGGTAGGCTGTTTATTTTATTTTTTATTAACCTTATTCTTTAACATTTTCCTACGTGTATAAAGTGTTCTGTTATTATCTTTTGTCTCACCCCCATCAACCACTCTTTGCCTGACAAGTCCTTTTCCATATTTATAGGCTTCTGTCTTGTTTTCAGACCCAATGTGTATGTCCATCAACAGATGAACGGGAAGTAAAAACACAGTGCAAATCCACAATCTAAATTCTAATGAAAAAGGATTTGTCTCCGAGCTGTACTGGTGAGAAGGTGAGGGGGGAGTGTTACTACTGGTCATGTTTTGTCATCTTGTGTTTGGGCATTATTTTACTTTTGAAAAATAAATTGAGATGGATTTGAACGTAAGTAGTTGCCATGGAAAAAACAAATGAAAGTCAATGATTTTAAATACCAATTCTCAAGAGTGTTAGCAGCATAAGGAAAATCAGATCCAATGAGAAGAAGACTAACTAATACCTTGGATAACCAACCACAATAACCCCGACTCACTTGGTTAATTACAAAAGTTGTAGAATATTCAATTGGTTCTGAGAGCTTTTATTTATGTGTTTCTGATTTTTCTTTTTTTAAGCCCCTAAGTTGTTTCTATCATAATTCTCCGGTGTATCGAATTTTGATATCTTTTGCAATTTTTTTTTCAGTTATTCCAGTGAGATTGTATTAGGACAGGGAGGTCGGATCTATGGAGGTGTCTTGTCTGTGTGGGAAGGGGAGCACATCTGAGAATTTATTTCCACATTATTGTGAGACAGGGAGCCTACTTCCAAGTAAAACATTGATGTGAAACTCATTGGATTGTATTTGCAATTTAAAATAAGTTGACATTGGATAACTTCATTACACCCCCCCCCCAAAAAAAAATGCATCCTGGTTACAAATCAGTCTATATCACTCCCTGTGTGTCACCAGGCCGGCCTGCTCATCTCCTGTACCTATACAAACCTGTGTGCAGAACATTTTGGATAGTCTTGCTTTTTTATCATTGTGAGGAGGAAGCTCAGCTATGCTACTTCTTAAATATCTTTCTATTTCTTTACGGTGGCAGAGATCAGTCCTGTTACTTGCACTTACTAGGAATGGACTCTGGAGTTCAACTGTGTTCCCAGCTGTAACTTCCTATTTTTATTGATGGATAAAAGGGATTTGCAAGTGAATAATCGGTTTTCTCTCCTCCATAAAACTGAAGTGTTGCATGCAGTGTTTTCCTTCTCAGAGACTTCTTTGGAAAAATAAATTACTTTACGGCACACGAGTATCTTGAAGGTCAGCTTTCCCTGCTTGTCTGTCAGAACAGTGTTCCAGGTTCTGCCACATATGGGCTGTAATTCCAAAAGAGAGCGGAAGGCACCTATTAAGAGGTTCTGTCCCCAGGGAGGTAAGAAAGGGAGAAAGAAAAATCAATCTCTATCAGCGTAATGTAAAAGTGTGTGCACCTGCTTGGGGAAGATAAGCGTGGCCTTGTTTGATTAAAGGATAAATTGACACTTGGGAGGCCATGAGAGTGTTCATGCTGTGAGTTTGAGACCAGTTTGGCTATATTAGCGTAATCTAGGTCACTCCGGACTACCTGTGAGTCTCTGTCTGTCTCTGTCTCTCCCCCTATGTGTGTGCAACACACACACACTATTAAACAGCTACTGCTTTGAAATACTTTCTGGAAAAGAATCATGATTCATCAAGATATCTACAATGGTTTCTTACTCCTTTGGGGCTGAAACAAATGTAAATCAAACCAATCATTAACCCAAATTCCTAGAAAAATCTCTATTCTACAGTTCCCAAAGCATATGACTCCTTGGAGATTTATAGAAACTGGTGACTTTAGATTTAAGTCTCTTGCTCTAATCATCTCTTGAATCTCTTCTAATTCAGAGTTAGAAGCTAGATTGTTTTCCAACATTTATGAGAGACAGACAAAATACATCTTTTTAATTTAATTTGAAACACAATACTCTCTTCATTGAAAACTTGTCTATCTGCAGTATCTGTGTGGGTCATGAGTAGGTGTGTTAGAATTAGCTGTCATTAAATGCTCATTGCGATGGCCAGGAGCCCTTGGGTATTTTCATTTTTACACAGTGGGTTACACTCCCTATCCATTTCCTAATTCTCTTCTTGACAACACTTTAATTTGCTTAAAATAGCTATTTTAAGTTATGTAGTCATCCTTAAGTCCTTCATTTCATATTCAGACTTTCCTAATTCTAAGTTGCTAGCAATTCCTTTCCCTGAGCAAAGAAAGGCTCTTCCTAAAATTAACTGGAATGAGGAGAGTTAACATACAGGGCTGGGTGGGAGTTCAGTGGAAAAGAGCTGCCCAGGCATGTGTGTGTCCCTGTGTTCCCATCCAGCTCTCCTCTCTCTTTCTGTCTCTCTCTCCTCTTCTGTGTGTGTGTGTGTGACCCCAATTCACACTGCTGCACATTTCAGCAACATTTAATTGGTCATTCTATAAACAAAGCACCCATAACTATTACTAGATGTCATAATTGGTTGGCAGCTTTATTTTAAATTAACATTCCTGTAAATTTGAATTGCAAATAGCAGACCCAGCAACCTTCCTGGAGAAGCCAGTAGCACTGTGTCCATGTCCTCAAGCACACTGTGACTCAGAAGATGTTTTGTAAGCAAAACAATATACAACATTTTCTTTTCCAAGCAAATCTCTCCCAACCCTGACCTTCATCCTCCTTTCCATCTACCTGATTTCTGTTTTTGAATATAATTCAATTAAGGAACTAGATGCTGTAATAATAGAAGGAGCAGGGCTCAGAATCTTAAATGTCCATGCAGCATTGGGGAGATCAGATGTCTGTTCTTAAATCACAGAATACAAATACCATTTCATGGTTGTATCTCCTTATAATTTATATTCTACAGCGGCACTGCAAATAAATATTTTGCATTTGTTTTTGACAGATCTCATTCCAGGGGACATCTCCAGCTGAACGGCAGTCAGAAGTGTAGGATTCCAGGGTTTAGTTGTTATAATTTCCAGAGAGTTTGCATTGATGACTGGGTCACTAAAGAACCTTGGTCCAGTCCCCAAAGCCCTGGGCTCTGTGTGCAAACATTGGCTGGTATTGACTAAAATTCACCTCAGCGTCCTCGATCTTTTCATTGAACTGCTCTTGCTATTTTGAGTTCATACAGGATTCACCCTCTCCCCTCAACAGTGCCTGTTTAGACAGCAGTAGAGATAAACACTTAAACCTGAGGCAACAAATGTAAGAAGGGCCTGCCGTTTGCTCCTTGTAAAACCAGCAGTGTTTCCCCATTACCTGATTTGGATGCTGAGAAATGAGTGCACATATTTTTTGCAACTGTAATAGAGACGGTCAGCTACAGCATGGCTGTTGAAGCATTATTTACTTCTTTTGCAGCAAGTGTTTTATGTTTATGACACATTCTGGTTCCTTTAAGTGATTCAACCCAGATTTCCAATTCAGTGTTTGAGGACTGGGGAGAAGTTTCAGTCCTTAAATGTGTTCTGGTCCTGAGAATAATTCCAAGGACTTGGGATAAATCCTGGACATATGTATAGGCAGCTTGTAATAATGACATCAGTGTCAGGTAGACAGGAGGATCCCTAAGACTCTAGTCAGCAAACTATTTTGTGAGTGCCAGGCCAGTGAATGACCCTGGCTTTCAAAACGAGATAAAGGGCCCTTGAAGAACAACACCTCAGGCTAACCCTTGACCTCCACACATGCATGCACATGGAGGAACATGTATCCCTGACACATTCATACATAAAATTCAGTATTTAAAAGCCACCTTTGTCAAATGCAGGAATCCCTATTTTTTCTAGTAACTGTATTAGAGAAACTTACACTGGAAAAAGATACGCTTGGCACAGGCTGAATGAGAGACTAGCAAAAAGACCAATAAACATCATTATAGCCGGATTAGTTATAGGTCTGCGGCCTCCGCTTTGAAGTTTCTAGAAGATCCACATTGAGACTACTTGAGAAAGCCCTTCTGGAGGGCATCCAGACTGGGACTGTAGACACCCTGCTGGCGACACACCACCTATTCTACTTGTTTGCTTATTAGCCGTTGTGACTCACTCAGAGCAGAACAATGACTTTTTTTTTTTTTTCTGGTTCATCACATGGCGAAAGAGCAACATTGGCACCTTTTTAAAATGGAACTCAGTGCCAGAGCTCTGAGGGAAAGTCAGACAATTCCCTCTGCCACCAGGGGGCGCTCTCACCCAATTGTTTTTTCAGAGCTTCTCATCAATTTGTTTGAAGCCACCCTGAGACTCAAAGGATCCTTCTAAAGACCAGAAGCTGATTTGTGTATGTGTGTGACTGGGTATGGGGTGAACCTTGGACTATTTTTAAGGTGCCGAGGGACTAAGGAGAAAATACCAAAATCTGAGTAGGAATGACATTGTCAACAAAAGTCTTCTGGGAATTATTGGTTTACAAAGCTTCCTGAACTGTCAAAATCAAGTACAAGGAAGACAAAGGGGCAGGGGTACATAAGTCCTGGAGCCTTTCCATAGCTAAGGCTCTCTGGACGGCTTTATTTTCAATCTATTTTATCGCTGGTAGCTTAAAATTTTTCCAACTCAAGCCTTGCACAAATGCCAGAAACCATTTTTACAGTTTAAATTTCGTTTTATTCATGGTTGTTAACATAAACTAAAGGAGAAGTGAAGAGTGCTTTCTAAACAGCAAATACATGGTTTGATTTTCCAAACTCTTACAGTTTAGATCATAGCTGGATCCACAGTCAGCTGCATAGGGCTGGAGACAGGATGTGAAGCCTTCCCTTGGTTTCCCTTTCCTGAAGGCACCCCAAGTGGCAGCAAGGAGAGCCTGGGAGAGAGTGTGTTGGTTTCAGTGAGGGTGTAGGTGAGGCCGTTTATGAGTCTTCTCCCTATCTTATTTGCCTCACCCATGAATACAAAGGTTCTTCCATGAAGAGGCATGATTAATAAACAGCCGATAAAGAGCGGGTGAGGCTGGAACCAAAAGAGAATAAAGTTAATCAGAACTATCTTCCAGACAAAAAGCTCTCCATTATATGGAACAATTTATGAGTGTTGTCCCTTCATGGACGGGGATGTTTCCTCATTTTCTAACTCAATTTTAGGAAATAGAAGTACCTAAGGTCTGTAAAGGAAATAAAATGGAAGAGAAGATGAAGGATCAGGCTTAACGTATCTCACTGTCATGCTCGTTCCAAGAGTGGTCATGGTCTCCTCTCCAAATAACCTCTCGCAGGGACCCTTGGAGAACATAAGGAAAATACTAGGAAAATAATGAGGATGAGGAGAGAACTAGATATTTTGGAGCATTCTTTTGGCTCATCTGAACTATAGCTAGTAGCTGATTAGATAGCAGTCACTGTTTGGGGAATATTACAAAATGCACAAGGACAAAAGCAAAGGGGGGATGATGTTATCTAAACCCAAGTTATTTGACACAACCAGGACTTCAAGAGGTTCTGTGAAACAAGAGAATGAAAATTTGGAGAATAAGCAAAGAGAAATGGAACAGCATCAAGAAAGACAAGAATTCAATTGTATTTCCTTGCAGTATTGTTTGCACACTGAAAGCAGCAAGGACAACCTGTTAGGGATTTACTCATTTGTTCTTGTGCTATCTTTATTATTTTACTTTAAAATGTTAGCAGGACAAGACCAGAATTATATGTTAAGGATCAAAGGGGAGAAACAGAGGTTTTGTTTAAACAGGAGACCAAAAGAAACATAGTTAAGTAGGGGAAATTACAAACAAAACAATGTAAGGGGTAAGATTAGTGTTGACTGAAAGAATTTCTAACTTTCTGTTGTATATAAAACTCTATAGCTATCCCTGATCATCTGGTAATAAAATCTGATGCTAACATAGGTGCTGCTGGAGGAGCTTTGCAGATGAAGTTAAAGCATCAAGAGAGGTGGAACTGGCCAGTCGTGTTTCCTCAGGCTGATTGCACCAGCCCTGAAGTTGATTTGATACATAGGACCTGCTTTCTGTCTGAGTTTCTAGGTGTATTAGCAGGGAAACAGGGTCTCAGATCTAGCCCCAGAGTCTGATCTTCCAATAAGAGTGCTAATCTTGGAAGGAGTCACAGAGCTCTGGAGAGCACTCTCTAGCTGGCTTCCTTTAACCTGAGTTGGGAGCCCAACTAAATAATCACAGACTTCTTATCAGGGTGTTGCAGTCTATGGCATGCAGGTTGCTTTATCACATTGGTGAAAACTTTGTTTTCATAATAGAAAGAAAATCTAGTGTTATAAGAGAAACTTAAGGCAGAAGGAAGAGAATGGGTCCAGACAAGTGAGAAGGCAGCTGCTTCCACCACAAAGGAGCCTGCAGTTTCTCTTTCAATTCCTTTTATGCAAACAGTTCAAGTCCCCAGGTCTTCTAAACACCCAAATCATCGCTACGAGCCTCTGGCAAAGCATTGTGTTAGGATGAGCTACAACCCCACAGTGGGAGGGAAGCAGTTACCCATAAGTTTACATTTTGAAGAATTTTTCCTTTATTAAATTCTCCCTTGGTTATATATTCCAATTTAGATAGGAACCCTGAGTTCTTGTGGAATTTCACCACTGCACTTTCCTAAAATTATATATTCTGGCTTCCAAATGTTTAGCTGTGGAGGAAAAACTGTTGGCAGACTGGAAATTCCCTTTAGTATGTATGTGTTTGTGTTTCTCAAATAGCTCTCCTTTTAATTTGCTGACATTTCTGCTTTGCATGGAGTCATAGGAAGAGCTGCAAGCATATCGGATGTCTGCGGATTAACAAATCATTTTCTCCCACTTCTGATTTGTCTTTGGAAAACAGAGAAGACATTTTAGGGTAATAACTACAATGTACCTTCCAAAGAAAACTCAACAATCTGTGCCCTACCTCTATGAGGTAAATAAATATTTCCATTATTAGAGAATGGAAATTCGGTAAGATATTTCTCAGGGAAAAATAAAATCAAGCTTTATCGCACATCTTCCTACTGCGCTGAATTGTTTCACAGTCTGCCAAGTGCTTCTTGGGCACTTCTGATACTCTCCAGGCTGACAACCAAACAAACCTAGGAAGCCACACACAGCGGCCCCATCCTACTCCCTTTGTACCCCAGACACTGCTTCTTACCCCATGTGATGTTTCCCAGTTTCTAGCTGGAACCTAGTTACCATGGAGCAAATTTAAAGAGATCTCTGATTTTCCTTGTCAATACTCTATGCAAGCTGGCAGAGAATCCAAAGTCCAAGAATTTCTGTGACTAGAAGGTTCCTAACTTAAAAATTATTCAACAAAGGGGAAGAAGTATGATGCCCTTGTGTGAGATCCCTGCCTACTGAGTACATTGGATTTCTATTTATTTTATGATCTAAAATCACTTGGAAGAGATCAAGTAACACTGCAAATAAATACATGGGAATGGGAGAAATCAACTAAGAAAGTATTCATTTCAAATAGAAGAGGGAAATTAAGGAATACCTTAATTGTAATCCATAGTTTAATGATTTTTCCCAGTTAATACTAATTTGATATACACTCTTCTAAAAAATCCAAATGTACAAATCAGTTGTATTAACAATTCTTGTAGACAAATAAGACATATCATGACTTTGTTCCACTTCTTTGCATAAGACTTGGAGATCAAGGTGCTTATGCTGAATGTAGAGAATTAGTAAGTATATCCCTTAATGTAGACTTAAATATGCTCAGACTAAATTAAAAAAGCATTATGGATGGAGGTGTTTAAATTATATGTATATATGTGTGTGCATAAATATCTTATATGTAACAAAAGCAAAAAAAGATTGGGGTTTTTGGAAGAATTGTCAGTTTTGGTAAAATCAAACTTGTCTTGTTGGTTTGTTTAGTTTATGTTTTATAAAGAAAGGTAAAGAATCACTGAAAGTATAACCTTTCTAATTATTCCAGAGCTCCTCCATCTAAGTATCAAATAATAAGATCCTTCGGATCATACGGAAAATTCCACCAAAATTTTACCTATCATGTGCATATTTTAAAATGAAATTAGTACATTTTATTATTAAAACTTTAGGTAGGCGGTAGGTATAATTTCCCCAAGAGCCTAACTGACTCCCACTGAGCAGCTTCTGGCGTGAAAGGAGAAGAGCATGACTCAACCTGTGGATGCACTGATCTTTTGCATTTTACCTTCAGGTTTGGATATGGGTGGCATCGATCAGGGAGAAGTTCAGTAAACAAGGTGCAGAAAATTTGTTTTCTCCAGATGTGTCTCTGTAACATGTCCTGAGCCATGAATTAACTAGAGCTTCAGCTTCATTCTGATTCTAAAAAGCATTACAATTACACTTGGTTGGAATTGCTGTCAAATGATCTAGTATTTTTAGAGGGTGGGTAAAGAGAATCTGCACTTTCTGTAGCTCTCTCTGGGCTGAGTGCTCTGACTGTGTAATAGATTTTTTGACAACATTTCTCATCTTTGTTCTTACAGATACAACCTGCTGACGTGCTTAGGACTTCATAATGAAGAATCATCACAGAACTGGTAAATATTCTTCCTAACATCACCAATATGTTCCCACTGAAAATATGTAGCAATAGCCTGCTTTTATATGTAACAGGGAGCTTTACTCTTCTGAGTGCCCCTCATAATAGTCCCATGATTTGGGACACTAAGAGGATTTTGTCATTTAAAGCAAGTGTCCAGTCAATCAAGCATCATCTATTTCTTGTCTTTGGTAGCTACCTGTCTTCTGCTGTTTTATTCTCTTTACTTTCAAATCATAAGAATGCATATTTTCCCCTAAATCTGCCACTCTGTAATATTGACAGGTATCTTCATGTGTTCCTTCAGTTTCTCAGTGTAGATAAAGATTAGATGCATGTCTAAATGTGATCTTATCCCTAACATTGCTTATTTCTGTAATTCTAGATCTGTTTTAGAGTTATTGAGCCAGTAAAATAGCCTAAATATGATTTAGAATCTTACTTAGTTACGGTTTTTAAATATACTATAATAATTTAATCTTTCTACTAGAGTGATATAAATTTACTGAATATGAATATTAGACCTATATGGTTTTATGGGGTTTCTCATGTAAAAAATTAAGATATTATTATTGTAGAGAACATTTTGGTTGATAGTTATTTCCTTTATGAAGACCTCTGGCTTACATTGAAAACTGTTTCAAATACTGACTCAGTCTTGCCAAAGTTTGGTAACTACAGATAAAGGTGCCATTGATGAGAAGCCCAGCATTATGTCAACTCTTCCCTCCAGCAATTTCAAAAGCCCACGTTTAGCAAGTTTAGGATCTGGTTCAAGATTACTCTTCCATAGACATTGGCTCAGTTAATAACCTTGTGTTTACATGTCAATGTGCCCAAGCCTGTGGGTTTACTGCCTTAAGAAGTGAAAAAAAAATCTTAACTTAGTATTTATACATTGAAAGAAGGACATGCAGGTGACCAGGCAAAAGGTACAACATGGAATGTTAACTGGAAAGCGTGGCAGGCAGTGGGAGGACTTTTAATTATTGAGTAAACTATAGCCTGCCCGCTACTAACCCAATGGGATATAGAAACAAAAACATGTGATAATAAGATTACTGTAATTATCTCGTATATCAAGAGAAGAAGAAAGGAAAGAACAAATGAAGGAATGAACAAACAAACAAACAAACTAAAGAGGAGTGAAGAGGAGACAGCATATGCCTACTTGGAAAACTTACTTTAAACAGTCTCACCAATTAGGAATCTACTATTTCTTTAGGGTGCTATTATCCCAGTTCATCATATTCAAAATCACACTCTTCCTTCCTCAACACAGAGGTCTCAGGAATGCCAGGCCTCACCCATGTAGGTAATCCTTCATTTCCAGTCCCTGTCCCACAGGTTCAATCTTGGCTAAATTTGTTCTTTTCTGCTTTGCGTGGGTAGGACTTAAGATATCATGTTGGAGACACCAGATTTGAGAGACTGTGTCCCACTAAGGGCACTTCTAGCTAAATACCTGCCGAGCCTTCTACCTCTATCACTATGGGAAAGCAGAAAATGTGCAGCCTTGAAGTCCCTTGCAGTGTCTCTAGGCTCTGTCACATAGAGTTAATAAATGCCCTGCTAGGGTTCAGATCACCTACTTGCCTAAACCTTCATTCTTGATTCTTTCCTGAAGTAAACTTGAAAATTTAAGCAGTACACCATAACTTGAGCAATAGTTGCATCAATTCCTATCCCACCAATTTTACCTCCTTCTGGGTTTCCTCAATCTTCACATTTGCTTTGAAAATTCTGATTGGGGCTGGAGAGATTACTCAGTAATTAAGAGTACTGAATACTCTTTAAAAAGATTAGAATTCAATTCCTAGCACCAGCATGGCAGCTCATAACATTTCATAACTCTAATTCCAGGGGATCCAATGCTTTCTTCAATCTTTTGGGGGCACCAGGTATAGAAATGTTGCACAGAAGTACCTGCAGGCAATCCACTCATACACATAAAAATCATTTTTTAAGTGAAATTCAGTGCCTCATATATATCCCACAGTGAAAAATCAGTGATAAGCAGACCTTCCAAGTCTGGATTTAAGAGAAAAAGAAATGTATTGTTCATTCTTATATTGGATACTATGTAGAAGGTAGTAGGGCTCCCACATCAAGGGGGAAGCCAGGGTTCTCTGCAGAGGACAACACCCTATTTTGCAGAGAAAACTTTCATTCTGTCCCACAGTTTGATATTACCTTGCTCTATAAGAGAGAGACAAGAGTAAGAGAAAAGGGCAACATTATTGGCCTCACTTTAATGGGAATGGCATGGGACACAAGGAAAATCAGAAAATATAACCTATTTCCATTCCTAGAAGGGCAACTACATAAGTTTAATAAGAACTAACCAATGTGCAACACAAATATTAGTTGACATTTTCAACACTTTTTTATTGCTTTTGTAGTGATTTCTGTTGTTGACTTGGGCTTCTTGCTCCTATGCACAAAGAAATGGAAGCTGAATTAATGTGAGTAGTCATTCTCAACAATTCCTTCTTTCTTCCCTCCCAAGAACAACATATGGAACAGTCTGAGAAGTGTAAAGAAGACCCGTAGTGGACAAAAAAAAGAAATACTAAATGAAAATTTGCTGCTACAGTAAAATGCCAGCTGGATATTTATGTGTGTACATATAATGCTTTTCTTTTTAATGAATTTTATTGCAATTAAATATCTTGTAAAAGTTCTGTTCATACTGTTTGTTGGAGACCACAAAAGGATCTCTGTCCATTTGCTACAATGCTTGGAGTCTCCACGAAATTGGCACAATCTTTATTACCATTTCTCAGAGCCCAAAGTTCATCTGCTAGTTGCTGAGAGCCAAGGAAGTGTGGCATAAGACCTCGTGTGAGTGCTCAAAATCATATAGAATCAGTGAGTTTATATGTTTATTAAGGAAAAGGAATTATTCTCATTAGAAGATTAGAGGAAGCTAGCATTTTGAAGAGATTGGGAGTAAAAATTTTCATGACTATTTTTGTCTATAACGTGATATTTTCCACATGAATTAAACACGTTTTTCTTAGAGTGCTTACTTTTTACATAATTGTACAAATAAATGTGTTAAGGATCATTAAATGTGGCATTTGCTCATGGGACTGACAAGTAAGTTTGGTATATAACACAATATATAAAATACATGAAGTAATATCATTAAAAATTGAATATAACCCAAAATTTGTCTCTCCAATCACAATGCTAATTCCATTCATAGATACAATTCTGAACATCAGAAAACTAACTGGGAATCAGGAGACTGAAGTAGGAGTGAAAGGGATAGCAAAATAAGGCCTCTAAGAATAGCATGGGCGAAATCTCAGAAACAATACAATGGAAAATCAGAGTGGATGGGGGAGCATCAAACAGAGCACTTTGACCGGAGAGAAAAGAGTTCATCCTGTAATCTCTGCAACAGAGGTCAGAAGAGAGTCAGAGAGAGAATGGGGCTTTTGCAAGAATGGAGGTTGAAACACATTGGATTTCATCACCTAAAGGTGTCATTTTTTTCTGCTAACAATCTTCCATTGTTGATCAGTGATATGTAGATAAAACAGATAACCTGACCATTGACTTGTAAATCAGATTCATCACCTGAGAGGATCATTGTGCAAAGGATGTGACTGATACATATAGAAAAGGCTTTCCCTAAGACTCTGGTATACTTGTCACAACACTTTCATGTCCTTTGACTCAGAAAGAAGTGTTCACCACTCCAAACACTCTAAGATAAACACATGGTTTGTTGCCTGCATTGGTTTGCAAAGTCTCCACCCAACGTCTCAACCATTTGTAAAGTTAATTAGGAATCATCGTATTGGCAGAGGCGAGTGTAGATTTGAGAGATATTCTGACGTGCAAATCTCTTAATGTTTGTCAATGCAGAACTGACTTCTTTTGAAACTCAACTTTCCAGCAGCTGCTGCTGGTTAGGCTTTGTCTTTGTCTCCTTAATCCCTACAGTCCTTCTCACTAATGCATAAGGACCTCAGGACTCAGATACGTACATCTACCCCCTCTTCATCTGTAGCTAATAATGGAAGGTAGTGGTTGCTATGTTTAAAGTTATTTCATTTCGGTCCCTAACATTTAGATCCTGTGTTAAGTGCTCATTTGTTTCTTTGTTTTCTTCCAGATGAACAGAATTTCCAGAAAGTCAGTGATATGCCACTGTTATGTTCTGTATTCATTTCCATGGTGCAAGGGAGACTCCAACAAACACTAATCACAAAAACATGGGACAGGTCTGGCAATGATCATTATCAGGATGTTCTTTTCCCATGCCCTGGGAAATATACCATATACTAAAAACTCTTACTTCTCTACCTCTAAGTGGAACAGAAATGAATATCTATCCAAACAGTAGACTGGATTGAAGTCTCTGGTTCATCAAAGGAGTCAGAAAAAAAAAAAAACATTGTTCACTAGTCAACCAACGCCAGACATCGAACTTGGAAGTCCATGATTCTAACTACTTCCAGCAAAAGGATGCAAGCCCACCACAGGAAAACAAGTTAAGATAATGAGACAACCATTGCTAAGTAACCCAAAGAGAGATGAAGTCCAACAACAAAGGAAAAATACAGAGAGCTGGTACTTACAGGGATTGCTGTTATCCTCCCACTTCCCACATGTTACAATTACCCCAGTGTGTGTCATGTTCTGTGATCTATATCACCAAACCCCATATTTTCTTTTCTTTTAATTTTACTTGCATTATTCAAAATGGGTTTCTTCCTCTCACTCCCTCCTTTGTAGAGACATCATGAGCCAGGAATGTGTGGACCACAGGACTGTTCACATCTGAAAAAGCA